>NC_090932.1:1561358252-1562608252 GCF_040938575.1 Ambystoma mexicanum
AGTAGTCAGGCAATTAAGCCTAACAGCACACACCTAAAGAAACCTGGGAGGCATAAAAGGCCCCCTCTGGTGCAGGCAATAGGAAGGAGACGAAGGAGCTGGAACTGTCACTGGAATGCAAGCTATAACAGTAGTAGCAGAAGGAAGAAGGCACAAGGCTGGCAAACCAAACAGAAGGACGCTGGAACGTGGAGAAAGCAGATTTCACTTGTTTGTTCTGAGAGGTTCCTGTTCCCCCAAACTCTGAAGTGCAAAAGCTGCACAGCGGAAAGCGTGAAGCAGAGCCGTCTTTCCCCATGTGAGCCTGATTGCCGCGTATCGAGCGTGATGGAGGCCGAGGGGAGGAGCAGTTCTCAAGCCGTGGGTCACAGGCGCGAGATGGGCTACATAAACGTGTGGCCTTACCAGAGACACCTCCACAGAGGAAGGGTGTGTATCCCTAAGAAGCCAGAAGTAGTAGAGGTCGTGGCAGAAGTCGTACAAGCAGCACGACGCGCAGAGCAAGTATTAAAGAGGCCGGTGAGTGAAGCACAGTGTTCTAATACCTTGCGCAAGCATTGCTGGCAAAAACATCCAGTTCCCTGTTCACTCGCATATAGGTTAAAACAAGTAGAAGTTGTTTGTTGAAGTTGAATTACTGAATAATGGAAATGTAGCACTCGCGTATATATGAACATTCTTTTACTCGCATAGAGAGCAAACGCTGCTTAAATCCATTATTCACCTTTTACAAGACTGTTACTATCTGAAGGAGTGGTCGCGTGTCACTAATCGAGAAGAATGAACGCTGCGAAGACCATTAATTAATACCTAACCTTGTTAAAATTATTGTTGCTGAAGGAGTGGTCACGAATCCCCAATTGAGAGGAGTGAACGCTGCAAAGACCATTACCAAATACCTAACCTTGATAGCATTATTTTTGAAACCTTTAACTTGTAAAAATTACATCAAGGAGTGGTCAGGTGTTCCTAATTGTGATTTCCAAAGGAGGACTTAACTCCATCCTTCACTTTCACATGGGAATATAATTCAAAACCACACTTTACAATTTTTAAACTCTGAAAACTACATTAAGATGTGGTCAGGTGTGTCTAATTGTGATTTCTAAAGAAAGACTGAATTCTATTCTTTACTTTAACACAGTATACCTTTCACATATTATTAGTTAAAGTGTATATATTACTGAAGAAGAAAACCAGCATTGCCCACGCCAAGAGTCTCCCCATGTTAACAGTAAAACCATTTTTAACACAATAATGGAGGTGGAAGGGAAAATGTACGTATTATCCTGTTACACAAGCAACGTACGCCAAGGTAGGTAAATAACCTATAACACAACGCAGAGTGCTTGTGAGCAGTACTCAAATTCAGAGGGGAACACTTTGCCTTTCAATTTTCAGGAATTACAAAAAAAGACACAACATTATGTAGTGTATAACTTTGAAAGAAAAATAGGAGAATTCAACCAACTATCAGACAGAAGGATTTATCAAAAATATACAATTTTATTAGTAAACATCAATTTAAAAGTCAAAAACAATCAATGGTTTTTCATACAGTGCACAAATGTGCAAATTGACAAAAAGAACAGACAATAAAAAGAGTACAAGTGGAAATACTTGCAGAAATAAACAGCTACTTCTGCTCTGCATCAAGGCTAGAGAGTAGAGCAAGTAAAGCCTTGTGATTGAAACTAAATTTCAATTGTTGAATCCGTATGTGCAAAAATACAATGAATCCACTCACTGTCACACCAATACATTCCCATTCAACCCCAGTTAAACCAGCCTTTCTCAGAGTTGAAATGTAATCTAACTCTGTTGTGAAGTTATTAACAGTTCAACTGGCCTAAGATACAAGTGTGCACACATTAACTGAAGCTATGGGAGTGGCACCAAGGCTTCTGGGTAATTACTTGGGCTGATAGCTGGCAGAAAGGTGCTGGTAAAGCTGGGGAAGGGACCTGGCTGCTTGCAAAGACTATTTTGAAGTGGACACAACCTGTAGTGCCAGAGACTGTGGAAGACAGAGAGAAGTCAGTCTTAAAGGTAAACCCAGGTTGTTATTGTGGCTGACAGACAAGAGAGGCAAAGATGCTGCTCCTTTTGAAGAGAGATATTCAGAAGAAGAGTGCCTTGCTTACTTGAAGGTGTTGAAGTACTTTGAAGTGAAGGTATATCGAGTTGTCAGTAGATGCAACATTGCACTAGTCTAATCAAAGGTGGAGTACTGTGAGACAACAGTGACTGTTCTCATGGTAATCAAGTAGAAGTGAAGTTGTTGAAGTGGAAGCAGCAGCACTGAGATGTCATCCTGACAAATATACCATTGTGAATTCTAAAACTGTAACTAAACAACTACTAACTGTTAACCAAGAACTGTATATTACTGACAGTGTGGATATTGCATTTCTTTCTGAACTGTGGCAAATCTTTGAAGCGGTGACAAAGCATCATGGCTGGGTTTACCATTGGTGCTATTTGCTGGAAGTGGAAAGTGGATGTTTTACCCAGAAGAAGAGATTTTTTGTCATTGGAACTGTTGGTTAATTAACTTTTACTTTGAAACTGAAACATCAAGAACTGATTTTAGACATTTCTTTCTTTGGTTGAACATTTGCAGAATTGGCTTTGAATCCTGGGGAAGGGAAATTATCCCAGACATCAGAAGGTTATTCAGAAGGTTATGTCATGTTGTATTGCCATATATATTCTTTGTGTATTTGTTGTGTGAGGGCAAGCTATCCTGTGTTAGAGTGTGTTCCATTAGCTTTGGTTAGGCAGGGAATTCCTCAGCAGAGTAGGGCTAGTGAGGAATTGTTGAGCATATTTCTTTTGAGAATAAAATGCATATTTTTTATAAATCAACAAACAGTTGTATGCCTTGTATTACTGATCCCTCACATGTCGTGCCAGGAGTGGGATCGGTGTCAGCTGATACAAAACTGGGAATCCACCGATTATTATGTGTCATGCATGGCAGTCAGATTACTTCTGGACCTGTAACATCATATTCTCACAGGTCTTGTTATGCCCATAGAACCTCAAAGCCTTTCTATTCAAGATGGAGGCTGTTTGATACTTTGCCCGGAAAACAGGGTTTACATTATTCACCTCATTAATATCACGTGATTGGAGATTGTCACGTGATTTCCACTCTACGTTTATTAGTAGCATTTGAAAGTTGCTTGCTGCTTCTGATTGAAACATGGAGTTTTGTACATGAAGCCTTGATCTGCGTCCACGCAATTCTTCAGCATTTTTCTTAACTCCTGACTGTGTGTAAATCCTCTACACGGGGTTTTCTGGAACTCCTGCAGCCGCCTTTAAGAAGACCACCAACGTGTGGCTCTCCTGGCCGCGTGTAAATCTACCACACGCGGTTTCCTGGAGCACTTCAGCCGCGTGTAAGAATTCAACGCACGGCTTTCCTTGCTGTGTGTACTTTTCCACACGCAGTTTTAACTAACTCTTGCTGCCGCGTTTAAAGCGCTAACGTGCGGCTCTCCTGGATGATTCTGCCATCCGTTAATGCTGTGCTGCGCTCTGATTGAATCCTGTCGCCTGTGATGAAACAACAGGAGGATTTATAACTATTCCTGATTAATTTGTGTTGAACTGTTTTGCTGTTCTGTTCTACAAGGGCAAGGAAGTTCCGTCGACAGTTTATTTAGAAGGTGATTGTGCACATAACTTTGGGTTCTACCCTGTGGTACACCAACCCCAATCTAGCGGGACCCTCGTGCCGTTCGGGATAAGTTTCCCATACTAATCTTCTCTACTTTTTCGTTGGTTCGATTCCTTCAGAGACCTTATCAGAGCCTCTTCAGTTCAACATCTACAGGTTAGTGTTGTCTTATATGGTGAACTATTTGTAAGAGTAATGTTGGGACATATCTTCATGATACCTTATGTTTTCCTAGGCTGACTTCCCATTGCCTTCCCACGCCCTTTCCATTGATTCCTCCCTCTGACTGGTTAGCTTAGTCATAGAGTGGCATCATTTGAAGGTCTATTTTTGACTTCACTACCTTCAAGCAATTTTCTCCTCGAGGATCCGGAAGAACCCTACCAATTGTATCCTTTTGGTTATACCTGTATCCTTTAATGGACAGTGTAAGATACCTGGTTGATTTATGACAATATGACAGATTGGGATCAAACAGAAGCTGAGTCAGAAAAGGGTTGGTGTGACCCTATTCCTACTACTCACGCCACTTGTACTTCCCATTCGAAACCTAGTTCAAATATCTCCCTTACCAGTGAGTAAAGAAGCTTTGATTTCTTTTCCATCAAAGGAACCAGCGAAAAAAGAGAAGTCCTTTGTAACCAGTGGCCTCTTAAGATGAATGTAGTCATAACATTTTTCAAAGTCTCAGGTCAGGCTATCCTTCCCAAAAGACAATGCCTCATTAAGAGTGTGGCCGACTGGAAATAAGGGTGCTGGTACGCTTACCGGTACCCCTATTGCCGGGCTGCCACACTACAAGCCTGCCTGCAAGGGCCATCGCGCCATGCAGGTCTGACCCTGCCAGGCGTAACGGCCCCGGTAGGCAGAGTTGTCATGGAAGCACCGGCACCATTAGCAACAGTGCCTGTGCTTCCGAGTCGCCATTCCCATGGAGTCCCATACTTACCAAATCTGACGCCTGAATTCCAGCGCCGCCAGGACTTGTAATGTCCCAGTGGCACCAGGAAGTCAGGCGCCAGAAACTGTTTCGGGGTCAGCAGCAACCCGCCACTGGCACTGGCGGGTTACCGCCAACCTCGTAATGAGGTTCTATATGTTGAAGGGAATGTGTATCATCTATATTTCCCAGAGAATCATATGATATCAGGAAAGGACAAAATGGTAGTGCCAAGTATGTGGCTACGAGGGAATATAAAAATCTTCGAGGCAAAAGAGGAAATCTTTTTATGAATCCCAATGGGAAAAACTCGAAGCCACTATCCATGATAAAGACACAAAGGGCTTTTAGAATTTGGTGGCATGTGGTTTCCGGGAGGGTGCGCTGGACTTGGCCTGTCCCATATCTGCTGTTGACTGGATGGATAATTTTAGGGCTATTATGCTTGACGAGGGTGCAAAACCTCTCATATTCTCTAAGGCCGAAAGGGATATAACCTTTTCGTTAGAGGAGGTGGATAAGGCCATTGGGAGCATTAAAATAGGCAAGGCTCCGCATTCTGACAATATAAGACCTGAAATATACAGGTGCTTCCCGGACTGGTGGTCACCACTCTTGCTTAAATTATTTAATGCAATTACTGCCTCTGGGACAATTCCTTCCTCTTGGTCTATGAGCGTAATAAAACCGATCTTTAAAAAGGCTTGAGATAGGACCCTCATTGTTATCGTCCGATCTCATTGTTGGACTGCAGCTCAAAAATCTATACTCGCTGCCTTTTGAGCAGGCTGGAGGCATGGGCGGAGGAAAATAAGATTCTCCCCATATACCAGGCAGGATTCAGGAAGGGGTTTTCAACAATAGATTTGGATTTGTACTCTCGACAATCTTAGACAAGCAGGTAAAGATAAGAAGAGGAGTTGTGTATGCCGCCTTTCTGGATCTAGCAAAGGCTTTTGACTCTATAGAACGTCCTCTATTGTGGGCTAAACTTAAAAAACTAGGCGTTCTGCCTGCATTACTCCAATTGATTGTACGCCTCTACTCGGACACCAGAGCCCTTGTTAGATGCCAATCGAGCGCAGGCATTGCTTGCGAGTTCCCCACGAATAAGGGTTTGCGCTAGGGCTGTCTACTTGCCCCTCTTTTGTTTATTATATTTTTATCCAATTTCATACCACCCAAAATGGGGTTGGTCTACTTTCCTCCTAGCTTAAATGGTGTGCCTTATTCTTCACTACTGAATGCAGACGATGCAGTACTATTAGATCTGGCCCCTAAGTGGCTGGCTAGCAGCCTGGCCTATGCAGCTAAGTATTTCAAAGACAATGGGCTAAAATTGAATCCAATCAAAACTAAGATCGTTGTCTTCGGTTTAAAACATGAAAACAAATATAACTGGAGCATAAACGAGATTAAGCCAAGTGTGGTTGACTCATACTGCTACATGGGCATTATGTTTGCAAGAAACTGTCAGTGGACTGCATATCTGTCAATTGTCGAAAACCGCCTAAGGACCAGTTTATCTGGACTTCGATGATTTTACCAAAAATCTGGTGGTTTCCGCTTTGACAAATGTATCCAAGCACTCGAGGCAAAACTGTATTCTGCTTTATTATATGGGAGTGAGCTGTGGGGAAAAGCAAGATGTACCTCCCTGGATCGAGTACTTGCTATCTGTTTAAGAAAGCTAATCGGGGTGATTCCTGGCACTCCAGGAACTCCGCTCGCACTAGAGTTGGGGGTTTCCAATATTGGGGTACAGGCTGAATTTAGGTTTTTTGTGAGTACTATAGAAAGCTACATTTGTCTTAATCTCATAACCCCAACCTGCAAAATGTGAAAGAAGAAATGGAAAAGGCAGAGGTGTATGTCCTATACCCCTGGCACAAAGATTGTGCAAGTGTATGTAAGAAGTGGAGTGTTGGGCCTGGTGAGCTGAGGCAGGGCACAATCACCAAACACCATTACTCTTGAAAGCCAGAAAGAGAAATGCTGTGCTGGCAACAAACAATATGGATAAATTAAGCTCACTGGGGTTTTTAAGGCAGGCCCGTAGGGATTATTGTGAAAATGTTGCTCTGAGTGCTGTCCCCTCACCGATTCAGAGACGTATCATTGCTGTGATTCATCTTAATGTTTTACCTTTAAAGGCACACATGAAATGGCTTTTTAACTAAGTTCTGTACATGTGGTAGTGGTTCTGAGGAAGATCTAATCCACTTTTTATTCCCTTGGCCAAAATTGCAGGATTTAAGGTGCATATTGCTGAAAAAACCTTTCAAGGCTAAAAATATTAGACATGTTGTGGCGGCTATGAATTTTGTTTTGTCATGCACAGATGCACATTTTTTACGAATGACCTATGTAAATATGTTGTTGAAGCTTTTAAACGTTTGATGAGAGTATTGTAATTGCGTTTGTTATAAATATGCTGATTTGATGTGATATTGTATTTATTGTTAATGGTGAAATACCGAATAAAGTATTGCTTGCTCCTGACTGTGGCAACAATCAACTGGAACGCTCTCCCACCAGCACTAAGAGCAGAAGCTGCTTATTGGCCGTTCCGCAAAGCATAAAAACATGGCTATTCACCTAAAATGCAGCCTGTCGAGTAGATCAAGGACCGAGATTGAAACTTAAGCTGGCAAAGCACCCCTTCCAGAAGGACGAGGTGAACCTTGGACCTTTGTAATACTCTGCTATAGGTTTGTTTACTCTGATGCTTTTAACTGGTTCCACAACAGCACCCTGATGCTCCTGGGCGGAGGTGCTTTACAAATGAAAAAATTAATAAATATAAATAAATAAAATAAGGTAAAAGGATCTAGAAAAGTTCCTTACATCCAATGTCTTCCTCAGTAACAACACATTCTAACAGTGCATCTTTTAATAAGGTTTAGAGAAATAAATCTATGCTTAAAATTAACTCAATTGCTAAAAGAAACAACTTTGTTGAAGGGGACTACAAGTCCCTGAAGTGCTGGGGCAGGAAGAGGGCTGAAATGGAATGCAGTTGCAGTAGTCAGGCAATTAAGCCTAACAGCACACACCTAAAGAAACCTGGGAGGCATAAAAGGCCCCCTCTGGTGCAGGCAATAGGAAGGAGACGAAGGAGCTGGAACTGTCACTGGAATGCAAGCTATAACAGTAGTAGCAGAAGGAAGAAGGCACAAGGCTGGCAAACCAAACAGAAGGACGCTGGAACGTGGAGAAAGCAGATTTCACTTGTTTGTTCTGAGAGGTTCCTGTTCCCCCAAACTCTGAAGTGCAAAAGCTGCACAGCGGAAAGCGTGAAGCAGAGCCGTCTTTCCCCATGTGAGCCTGATTGCCGCGTATCGAGCGTGATGGAGGCCGAGGGGAGGAGCAGTTCTCAAGCCGTGGGTCACAGGCGCGAGATGGGCTACATAAACGTGTGGCCTTACCAGAGACACCTCCACAGAGGAAGGGTGTGTATCCCTAAGAAGCCAGAAGTAGTAGAGGTCGTGGCAGAAGTCGTACAAGCAGCACGACGCGCAGAGCAAGTATTAAAGAGGCCGGTGAGTGATGCACAGTGTTCTAATACCTTGCGCAAGCATTGCTGGCAAAAACATCCAGTTCCCTGTTCACTCGCATATAGGTTAAAACAAGTAGAAGTTGTTTGTTGAAGTTGAATTACTGAATAATGGAAATGTAGCACTCGCGTATATATGAACATTCTTTTACTCTCATAGAGAGCAAACGCTGCTTAAATCCATTATTCACCTTTTACAAGACTGTTACTATCTGAAGGAGTGGTCGCGTGTCACTAATCGAGAAGAATGAACGCTGCGAAGACCATTAATTAATACCTAACCTTGTTAAAATTATTGTTGCTGAAGGAGTGGTCACGAATCCCCAATTGAGAGGAGTGAACGCTGCAAAGACCATTACCAAATACCTAACCTTGATAGCATTATTTTTGAAACCTTTAACTTGTAAAAATTACATCAAGGAGTGGTCAGGTGTTCCTAATTGTGATTTCCAAAGGAGGACTTAACTCCATCCTTCACTTTCACATGGGAATATAATTCAAAACCACACTTTACAATTTTTAAACTCTGAAAACTACATTAAGATGTGGTCAGGTGTGTCTAATTGTGATTTCTAAAGAAAGACTGAATTCTATTCTTTACTTTAACACAGTATACCTTTCACATATTATTAGTTAAAGTGTATATATTACTGAAGAAGAAAACCAGCATTGCCCACGCCAAGAGTCTCCCCATGTTAACAGTAAAACCATTTTTAACACAATAATGGAGGTGGAAGGGAAAATGTACGTATTATCCTGTTACACAAGCAACGTACGCCAAGGTAGGTAAATAACCTATAACACAACGCAGAGTGCTTGTGAGCAGTACTCAAATTCAGAGGGGAACACTTTGCCTTTCAATTTTCAGGAATTACAAAAAAAGACACAACATTATGTAGTGTATAACTTTGAAAGAAAAATAGGAGAATTCAACCAACTATCAGACAGAAGGATTTATCAAAAATATACAATTTTATTAGTAAACATCAATTTAAAAGTCAAAAACAATCAATGGTTTTTCATACAGTGCACAAATGTGCAAATTGACAAAAAGAACAGACAATAAAAAGAGTACAAGTGGAAATACTTGCAGAAATAAACAGCTACTTCTGCTCTGCATCAAGGCTAGAGAGTAGAGCAAGTAAAGCCTTGTGATTGAAACTAAATTTCAATTGTTGAATCCGTATGTGCAAAAATACAATGAATCCACTCACTGTCACACCAATACATTCCCATTCAACCCCAGTTAAACCAGCCTTTCTCAGAGTTGAAATGTAATCTAACTCTGTTGTGAAGTTATTAACAGTTCAACTGGCCTAAGATACAAGTGTGCACACATTAACTGAAGCTATGGGAGTGGCACCAAGGCTTCTGGGTAATTACTTGGGCTGATAGCTGGCAGAAAGGTGCTGGTAAAGCTGGGGAAGGGACCTGGCTGCTTGCAAAGACTATTTTGAAGTGGACACAACCTGTAGTGCCAGAGACTGTGGAAGACAGAGAGAAGTCAGTCTTAAAGGTAAACCCAGGTTGTTATTGTGGCTGACAGACAAGAGAGGCAAAGATGTTGCTCCTTTTGAAGAGAGATATTCAGAAGAAGAGTGCCTTGCTTACTTGAAGGTGTTGAAGTACTTTGAAGTGAAGGTATATCGAGTTGTCAGTAGATGCAACATTGCACTAGTCTAATCAAAGGTGGAGTACTGTGAGACAACAGTGACTGTTCTCATGGTAATCAAGTAGAAGTGAAGTTGTTGAAGTGGAAGCAGCAGCACTGAGATGTCATCCTGACAAATATACCATTGTGAATTCTAAAACTGTAACTAAACAACTACTAACTGTTAACCAAGAACTGTATATTACTGACAGTGTGGATATTGCATTTCTTTCTGAACTGTGGCAAATCTTTGAAGCGGTGACAAAGCATCATGGCTGGGTTTACCATTGGTGCTATTTGCTGGAAGTGGAAAGTGGATGTTTTACCCAGAAGAAGAGATTTTTTGTCATTGGAACTGTTGGTTAATTAACTTTTACTTTGACACTGAAACATCAAGAACTGATTTTAGACATTTCTTTCTTTGGTTGAACATTTGCAGAATTGGCTTTGAATCCTGGGGAAGGGAAATTATCCCAGACATCAGAAGGTTATTCAGAAGGTTATGTCATGTTGTATTGCCATATATATTCTTTGTGTATTTGTTGTGTGAGGGCAAGCTATCCTGTGTTAGAGTGTGTTCCATTAGCTTTGGTTAGGCAGGGAATTCCTCAGCAGAGTAGGGCTAGTGAGGAATTTTTGAGCATATTTCTTTTGAGAATAAAATGCATATTTTTTATAAATCAACAAACAGTTGTATGCCTTGTATTACTGATCCCTCACATGTCGTGCCAGGAGTGGGATCGGTGTCAGCTGATACAAAACTGGGAATCCACCGATTATTATGTGTCATGCATGGCAGTCAGATTACTTCTGGACCTGTAACATCATATTCTCACAGGTCTTGTTATGCCCATAGAACCTCAAAGCCTTTCTATTCAAGATGGAGGCTGTTTGATACTTTGCCCGGAAAACAGGGTTTACATTATTCACCTCATTAATATCACGTGATTGGAGATTGTCACGTGATTTCCACTCTACGTTTATTAGTAGCATTTGAAAGTTGCTTGCTGCTTCTGATTGAAACATGGAGTTTTGTACATGAAGCCTTGATCTGCGTCCACGCAATTCTTCAGCATTTTTCTTAACTCCTGACTGTGTGTAAATCCTCTACACGGGGTTTTCTGGAACTCCTGCAGCCGCCTTTAAGAAAACCACCAACGTGTGGCTCTCCTGGCCGCGTGTAAATCTACCACACGCGGTTTCCTGGAGCACTTCAGCCGCGTGTAAGAATTCAACGCACGGCTTTCCTTGCTGCGTGTACTTTTCCACACGCAGTTTTAACTAACTCTTGCTGCCGCGTTTAAAGCGCTAACGTGCGGCTCTCCTGGATGATTCTGCCATCTGTTAATGCTGTGCTGCGCTCTGATTGAATCCTGTCGCCTGTGATGAAACAACAGGAGGATTTATAACTATTCCTGATTAATTTGTGTTGAACTGTTTTGCTGTTCTGTTCTACAAGGGCAAGGAAGTTCCGTCGACAGTTTATTTAGAAGGTGATTGTGCACATAACTTTGGGTTCTACCCTGTGGTACACCAACCCCAATCTAGCGGGACCCTCGTGCCGTTCGGGATAAGTTTCCCATACTAATCTTCTCTACTTTTTCGTTGGTTCGATTCCTTCAGAGACCTTATCAGAGCCTCTTCAGTTCAACATCTACAGGTTAGTGTTGTCTTATATGGTGAACTATTTGTAAGAGTAATGTTGGGACATATCTTCATGATACCTTATGTTTTCCTAGGCTGACTTCCCATTGCCTTCCCACGCCCTTTCCAGTGATTCCTCCCTCTGACTGGTTAGCTTAGTCATAGAGTGGCATCATTTGAAGGTCTATTTTTGACTTCACTACCTTCAAGCAATTTTCTCCTCGAGGATCCGGAAGAACCCTACCAATTGTATCCTTTTGGTTATACCTGTATCCTTTAATGGACAGTGTAAGATACCTGGTTGATTTATGACAATATGACAGATTGGGATCAAACAGAAGCTGAGTCAGAAAAGGGTTGGTGTGACCCTATTCCTACTACTCACGCCACTTGTACTTCCCATTCGAAACCTAGTTCAAATATCTCCCTTACCAGTGAGTAAAGAAGCTTTGATTTCTTTTCCATCAAAGGAACCAGCGAAAAAAGAGAAGTCCTTTGTAACCAGTGGCCTCTTAAGATGAATGTAGTCATAACATTTTTCAAAGTCTCAGGTCAGGCTATCCTTCCCAAAAGACAATGCCTCATTAAGAGTGTGGCCGACTGGAAATAAGGGTGCTGGTACGCTTACCGGTACCCCTATTGCCGGGCTGCCACACTACAAGCCTGCCTGCAAGGGCCATCGCGCCATGCAGGTCTGACCCTGCCAGGCGTAACGGCCCCGGTAGGCAGAGTTGTCATGGAAGCACCGGCACCATTAGCAACAGTGCCTGTGCTTCCGAGTCGCCATTCCCATGGAGTCCCATACTTACCAAATCTGACGCCTGAATTCCAGCGCCGCCAGGACTTGTAATG
Source organism: Ambystoma mexicanum (assembly GCF_040938575.1). Taxonomy (NCBI): domain Eukaryota; kingdom Metazoa; phylum Chordata; class Amphibia; order Caudata; family Ambystomatidae; genus Ambystoma; species Ambystoma mexicanum. The sequence continues at coordinate 1,561,370,584 of NC_090932.1, forward strand.
TCCCAGTGGCACCAGGAAGTCAGGCGCCAGAAACTGTTTCGGGGTCAGCAGCAACCCGCCACTGGCACTGGCGGGTTACCGCCAACCTCGTAATGAGGTTCTATATGTTGAAGGGAATGTGTATCATCTATATTTCCCAGAGAATCATATGATATCAGGAAAGGACAAAATGGTAGTGCCAAGTATGTGGCTACGAGGGAATATAAAAATCTTCGAGGCAAAAGAGGAAATCTTTTTATGAATCCCAATGGGAAAAACTCGAAGCCACTATCCATGATAAAGACACAAAGGGCTTTTAGAATTTGGTGGCATGTGGTTTCCGGGAGGGTGCGCTGGACTTGGCCTGTCCCATATCTGCTGTTGACTGGATGGATAATTTTAGGGCTATTATGCTTGACGAGGGTGCAAAACCTCTCATATTCTCTAAGGCCGAAAGGGATATAACCTTTTCGTTAGAGGAGGTGGATAAGGCCATTGGGAGCATTAAAATAGGCAAGGCTCCGCATTCTGACAATATAAGACCTGAAATATACAGGTGCTTCCCGGACTGGTGGTCACCACTCTTGCTTAAATTATTTAATGCAATTACTGCCTCTGGGACAATTCCTTCCTCTTGGTCTATGAGCGTAATAAAACCGATCTTTAAAAAGGCTTGAGATAGGACCCTCATTGTTATCGTCCGATCTCATTGTTGGACTGCAGCTCAAAAATCTATACTCGCTGCCTTTTGAGCAGGCTGGAGGCATGGGCGGAGGAAAATAAGATTCTCCCCATATACCAGGCAGGATTCAGGAAGGGGTTTTCAACAATAGATTATGCATTTGTACTCTCGACAATCTTAGACAAGCAGGTAAAGATAAGAAGAGGAGTTGTGTATGCCGCCTTTCTGGATCTAGCAAAGGCTTTTGACTCTATAGAACGTCCTCTATTGTGGGCTAAACTTAAAAAACTAGGCGTTCTGCCTGCATTACTCCAATTGATTGTACGCCTCTACTCGGACACCAGAGCCCTTGTTAGATGCCAATCGAGCGCAGGCATTGCTTGCGAGTTCCCCACGAATAAGGGTTTGCGCTAGGGCTGTCTACTTGCCCCTCTTTTGTTTATTATATTTTTATCCAATTTCATACCACCCAAAATGGGGTTGGTCTACTTTCCTCCTAGCTTAAATGGTGTGCCTTATTCTTCACTACTGAATGCAGACGATGCAGTACTATTAGATCTGGCCCCTAAGTGGCTGGCTAGCAGCCTGGCCTATGCAGCTAAGTATTTCAAAGACAATGGGCTAAAATTGAATCCAATCAAAACTAAGATCGTTGTCTTCGGTTTAAAACATGAAAACAAATATAACTGGAGCATAAACGAGATTAAGCCAAGTGTGGTTGACTCATACTGCTACATGGGCATTATGTTTGCAAGAAACTGTCAGTGGACTGCATATCTGTCAATTGTCGAAAACCGCCTAAGGACCAGTTTATCTGGACTTCGATGATTTTACCAAAAATCTGGTGGTTTCCGCTTTGACAAATGTATCCAAGCACTCGAGGCAAAACTGTATTCTGCTTTATTATATGGGAGTGAGCTGTGGGGAAAAGCAAGATGTACCTCCCTGGATCGAGTACTTGCTATCTGTTTAAGAAAGCTAATCGGGGTGATTCCTGGCACTCCAGGAACTCCGCTCGCACTAGAGTTGGGGGTTTCCAATATTGGGGTACAGGCTGAATTTAGGTTTTTTGTGAGTACTATAGAAAGCTACATTTGTCTTAATCTCATAACCCCAACCTGCAAAATGTGAAAGAAGAAATGGAAAAGGCAGAGGTGTATGTCCTATACCCCTGGCACAAAGATTGTGCAAGTGTATGTAAGAAGTGGAGTGTTGGGCCTGGTGAGCTGAGGCAGGGCACAATCACCAAACACCATTACTCTTGAAAGCCAGAAAGAGAAATGCTGTGCTGGCAACAAACAATATGGATAAATTAAGCTCACTGGGGTTTTTAAGGCAGGCCCGTAGGGATTATTGTGAAAATGTTGCTCTGAGTGCTGTCCCCTCACCGATTCAGAGACGTATCATTGCTGTGATTCATCTTAATGTTTTACCTTTAAAGGCACACATGAAATGGCTTTTTAACTAAGTTATGTACATGTGGTAGTGGTTCTGAGGAAGATCTAATCCACTTTTTATTCCCTTGGCCAAAATTGCAGGATTTAAGGTGCATATTGCTGAAAAAACCTTTCAAGGCTAAAAATATTAGACATGTTGTGGCGGCTATGAATTTTGTTTTGTCATGCACAGATGCACATTTTTTACGAATGACCTATGTAAATATGTTGTTGAAGCTTTTAAACGTTTGATGAGAGTATTGTAATTGCGTTTGTTATAAATATGCTGATTTGATGTGATATTGTATTTATTGTTAATGGTGAAATACCGAATAAAGTATTGCTTGCTCCTGACTGTGGCAACAATCAACTGGAACGCTCTCCCACCAGCACTAAGAGCAGAAGCTGCTTATTGGCCGTTCCGCAAAGCATAAAAACATGGCTATTCACCTAAAATGCAGCCTGTCGAGTAGATCAAGGACCGAGATTGAAACTTAAGCTGGCAAAGCACCCCTTCCAGAAGGACGAGGTGAACCTTGGACCTTTGTAATACTCTGCTATAGGTTTGTTTACTCTGATGCTTTTAACTGGTTCCACAACAGCACCCTGATGCTCCTGGGCGGAGGTGCTTTACAAATGAAAAAATTAATAAATATAAATAAATAAAATAAGGTAAAAGGATCTAGAAAAGTTCCTTACATCCAATGTCTTCCTCAGTAACAACACATTCTAACAGTGCATCTTTTAATAAGGTTTAGAGAAATAAATCTATGCTTAAAATTAACTCAATTGCTAAAAGAAACAACTTTGTTGAAGGGGACTACAAGTCCCTGAAGTGCTGGGGCAGGAAGAGGGCTGAAATGGAATGCAGTTGCAGTAGTCAGGCAATTAAGCCTAACAGCACACACCTAAAGAAACCTGGGAGGCATAAAAGGCCCCCTCTGGTGCAGGCAATAGGAAGGAGACGAAGGAGCTGGAACTGTCACTGGAATGCAAGCTATAACAGTAGTAGCAGAAGGAAGAAGGCACAAGGCTGGCAAACCAAACAGAAGGACGCTGGAACGTGGAGAAAGCAGATTTCACTTGTTTGTTCTGAGAGGTTCCTGTTCCCCCAAACTCTGAAGTGCAAAAGCTGCACAGCGGAAAGCGTGAAGCAGAGCCGTCTTTCCCCATGTGAGCCTGATTGCCGCGTATCGAGCGTGATGGAGGCCGAGGGGAGGAGCAGTTCTCAAGCCGTGGGTCACAGGCGCGAGATGGGCTACATAAACGTGTGGCCTTACCAGAGACACCTCCACAGAGGAAGGGTGTGTATCCCTAAGAAGCCAGAAGTAGTAGAGGTTGTGGCAGAAGTCGTACAAGCAGCACGACGCGCAGAGCAAGTATTAAAGAGGCCGGTGAGTGAAGCACAGTGTTCTAATACCTTGCGCAAGCATTGCTGGCAAAAACATCCAGTTCCCTGTTCACTCGCATATAGGTTAAAACAAGTAGAAGTTGTTTGTTGAAGTTGAATTACTGAATAATGGAAATGTAGCACTCGCGTATAGATGAACATTCTTTTACTCGCATAGAGAGCAAACGCTGCTTAAATCCATTATTCACCTTTTACAAGACTGTTACTATCTGAAGGAGTGGTCGCGTGTCACTAATCGAGAAGAATGAACGCTGCGAAGACCATTAATTAATACCTAACCTTGTTAAAATTATTGTTGCTGAAGGAGTGGTCACGAATCCCCAATTGAGAGGAGTGAACGCTGCAAAGACCATTACCAAATACCTAACCTTGATAGCATTATTTTTGAAACCTTTAACTTGTAAAAATTACATCAAGGAGTGGTCAGGTGTTCCTAATTGTGATTTCCAAAGGAGGACTTAACTCCATCCTTCACTTTCACATGGGAATATAATTCAAAACCACACTTTACAATTTTTAAACTCTGAAAACTACATTAAGATGTGGTCAGGTGTGTCTAATTGTGATTTCTAAAGAAAGACTGAATTCTATTCTTTACTTTAACACAGTATACCTTTCACATATTATTAGTTAAAGTGTATATATTACTGAAGAAGAAAACCAGCATTGCCCACGCCAAGAGTCTCCCCATGTTAACAGTAAAACCATTTTTAACACAATAATGGAGGTGGAAGGGAAAATGTACGTATTATCCTGTTACACAAGCAACGTACGCCAAGGTAGGTAAATAACCTATAACACAACGCAGAGTGCTTGTGAGCAGTACTCAAATTCAGAGGGGAACACTTTGCCTTTCAATTTTCAGGAATTACAAAAAAAGACACAACATTATGTAGTGTATAACTTTGAAAGAAAAATAGGAGAATTCAACCAACTATCAGACAGAAGGATTTATCAAAAATATACAATTTTATTAGTAAACATCAATTTAAAAGTCAAAAACAATCAATGGTTTTTCATACAGTGCACAAATGTGCAAATTGACAAAAAGAACAGACAATAAAAAGAGTACAAGTGGAAATACTTGCAGAAATAAACAGCTACTTCTGCTCTGCATCAAGGCTAGAGAGTAGAGCAAGTAAAGCCTTGTGATTGAAACTAAATTTCAATTGTTGAATCCGTATGTGCAAAAATACAATGAATCCACTCACTGTCACACCAATACATTCCCATTCAACCCCAGTTAAACCAGCCTTTCTCAGAGTTGAAATGTAATCTAACTCTGTTGTGAAGTTATTAACAGTTCAACTGGCCTAAGATACAAGTGTGCACACATTAACTGAAGCTATGGGAGTGGCACCAAGGCTTCTGGGTAATTACTTGGGCTGATAGCTGGCAGAAAGGTGCTGGTAAAGCTGGGGAAGGGACCTGGCTGCTTGCAAAGACTATTTTGAAGTGGACACAACCTGTAGTGCCAGAGACTGTGCAAGACAGAGAGAAGTCAGTCTTAAAGGTAAACCCAGGTTGTTATTGTGGCTGACAGACAAGAGAGGCAAAGATGCTGCTCCTTTTGAAGAGAGATATTCAGAAGAAGAGTGCCTTGCTTACTTGAAGGTGTTGAAGTACTTTGAAGTGAAGGTATATCGAGTTGTCAGTAGATGCAACATTGCACTAGTCTAATCAAAGGTGGAGTACTGTGAGACAACAGTGACTGTTCTCATGGTAATCAAGTAGAAGTGAAGTTGTTGAAGTGGAAGCAGCAGCACTGAGATGTCATCCTGACAAATATACCATTGTGAATTCTAAAACTGTAACTAAACAACTACTAACTGTTAACCAAGAACTGTATATTACTGACAGTGTGGATATTGCATTTCTTTCTGAACTGTGGCAAATCTTTGAAGCGGTGACAAAGCATCATGGCTGGGTTTACCATTGGTGCTATTTGCTGGAAGTGGAAAGTGGATGTTTTACCCAGAAGAAGAGATTTTTTGTCATTGGAACTGTTGGTTAATTAACTTTTACTTTGACACTGAAACATCAAGAACTGATTTTAGACATTTCTTTCTTTGGTTGAACATTTGCAGAATTGGCTTTGAATCCTGGGGAAGGGAAATTATCCCAGACATCAGAAGGTTATTCAGAAGGTTATGTCATGTTGTATTGCCATATATATTCTTTGTGTATTTGTTGTGTGAGGGCAAGCTATCCTGTGTTAGAGTGTGTTCCATTAGCTTTGGTTAGGCAGGGAATTCCTCAGCAGAGTAGGGCTAGTGAGGAATTGTTGAGCATATTTCTTTTGAGAATAAAATGCATATTTTTTATAAATCAACAAACAGTTGTATGCCTTGTATTACTGATCCCTCACATGTCGTGCCAGGACTGGGATCGGTGTCAGCTGATACAAAACTGGGAATCCACCGATTATTATGTGTCATGCATGGCAGTCAGATTACTTCTGGACCTGTAACATCATATTCTCACAGGTCTTGTTATGCCCATAGAACCTCAAAGCCTTTCTATTCAAGATGGAGGCTGTTTGATACTTTGCCCGGAAAACAGGGTTTACATTATTCACCTCATTAATATCACGTGATTGGAGATTGTCACGTGATTTCCACTCTACGTTTATTAGTAGCATTTGAAAGTTGCTTGCTGCTTCTGATTGAAACATGGAGTTTTGTACATGAAGCCTTGATCTGCGTCCACGCAATTCTTCAGCATTTTTCTTAACTCCTGACTGTGTGTAAATCCTCTACACAGGGTTTTCTGGAACTCCTGCACCCGCCTTTAAGAAGACCACCAACGTGTGGCTCTCCTGGCCGCGTGTAAATCTACCACACGCGGTTTCCTGGAGCACTTCAGCCGCGTGTAAGAATTCAACGCACGGCTTTCCTTGCTGCGTGTACTTTTCCACACGCAGTTTTAACTAACTCTTGCTGCCGCGTTTAAAGCGCTAACGTGCGGCTCTCCTGGATGATTCTGCCATCTGTTAATGCTGTGCTGCGCTCTGATTGAATCCTGTCGCCTGTGATGAAACAACAGGAGGATTTATAACTATTCCTGATTAATTTGTGTTGAACTGTTTTGCTGTTCTGTTCTACAAGGGCAAGGAAGTTCCGTCGACAGTTTATTTAGAAGGTGATTGTGCACATAACTTTGGGTTCTACCCTGTGGTACACCAACCCCAATCTAGCGGGACCCTCGTGCCGTTCGGGATAAGTTTCCCATACTAATCTTCTCTACTTTTTCGTTGGTTCGATTCCTTCAGAGACCTTATCAGAGCCTCTTCAGTTCAACATCTACAGGTTAGTGTTGTCTTATATGGTGAACTATTTGTAAGAGTAATGTTGGGACATATCTTCATGATACCTTATGTTTTCCTAGGCTGACTTCCCATTGCCTTCCCACGCCCTTTCCAGTGATTCCTCCCTCTGACTGGTTAGCTTAGTCATAGAGTGGCATCATTTGAAGGTCTATTTTTGACTTCACTACCTTCAAGCAATTTTCTCCTCGAGGATCCGGAAGAACCCTACCAATTGTATCCTTTTGGTTATACCTGTATCCTTTAATGGACAGTGTAAGATACCTGGTTGATTTATGACAATATGACAGATTGGGATCAAACAGAAGCTGAGTCAGAAAAGGGTTGGTGTGACCCTATTCCTACTACTCACGCCACTTGTACTTCCCATTCGAAACCTAGTTCAAATATCTCCCTTACCAGTGAGTAAAGAAGCTTTGATTTCTTTTCCATCAAAGGAACCAGCGAAAAAAGAGAAGTCCTTTGTAACCAGTGGCCTCTTAAGATGAATGTAGTCATAACATTTTTCAAAGTCTCAGGTCAGGCTATCCTTCCCAAAAGACAATGCCTCATTAAGAGTGTGGCCGACTGGAAATAAGGGTGCTGGTACGCTTACCGGTACCCCTATTGCCGGGCTGCCACACTACAAGCCTGCCTGCAAGGGCCATCGCGCCATGCAGGTCTGACCCTGCCAGGCGTAACGGCCCCGGTAGGCAGAGTTGTCATGGAAGCACCGGCACCATTAGCAACAGTGCCTGTGCTTCCGAGTCGCCATTCCCATGGAGTCCCATACTTACCAAATCTGACGCCTGAATTCCAGCGCCGCCAGGACTTGTAATGTCCCAGTGGCACCAGGAAGTCAGGCGCCAGAAACTGTTTCGGGGTCAGCAGCAACCCGCCACTGGCACTGGCGGGTTACCGCCAACCTCGTAATGAGGTTCTATATGTTGAAGGGAATGTGTATCATCTATATTTCCCAGAGAATCATATGATATCAGGAAAGGACAAAATGGTAGTGCCAAGTATGTGGCTACGAGGGAATATAAAAATCTTCGAGGCAAAAGAGGAAATCTTTTTATGAATCCCAATGGGAAAAACTCGAAGCCACTATCCATGATAAAGACACAAAGGGCTTTTAGAATTTGGTGGCATGTGGTTTCCGGGAGGGTGCGCTGGACTTGGCCTGTCCCATATCTGCTGTTGACTGGATGGATAATTTTAGGGCTATTATGCTTGACGAGGGTGCAAAACCTCTCATATTCTCTAAGGCCGAAAGGGATATAACCTTTTCGTTAGAGGAGGTGGATAAGGCCATTGGGAGCATTAAAATAGGCAAGGCTCCGCATTCTGACAATATAAGACCTGAAATATACAGGTGCTTCCCGGACTGGTGGTCACCACTCTTGCTTAAATTATTTAATGCAATTACTGCCTCTGGGACAATTCCTTCCTCTTGGTCTATGAGCGTAATAAAACCGATCTTTAAAAAGGCTTGAGATAGGACCCTCATTGTTATCGTCCGATCTCATTGTTGGACTGCAGCTCAAAAATCTATACTCGCTGCCTTTTGAGCAGGCTGGAGGCATGGGCGGAGGAAAATAAGATTCTCCCCATATACCAGGCAGGATTCAGGAAGGGGTTTTCAACAATAGATTATGCATTTGTACTCTCGACAATCTTAGACAAGCAGGTAAAGATAAGAAGAGGAGTTGTGTATGCCGCCTTTCTGGATCTAGCAAAGGCTTTTGACTCTATAGAACGTCCTCTATTGTGGGCTAAACTTAAAAAACTAGGCGTTCTGCCTGCATTACTCCAATTGATTGTACGCCTCTACTCGGACACCAGAGCCCTTGTTAGATGCCAATCGAGCGCAGGCATTGCTTGCGAGTTCCCCACGAATAAGGGTTTGCGCTAGGGCTGTCTACTTGCCCCTCTTTTGTTTATTATATTTTTATCCAATTTCATACCACCCAAAATGGGGTTGGTCTACTTTCCTCCTAGCTTAAATGGTGTGCCTTATTCTTCACTACTGAATGCAGACGATGCAGTACTATTAGATCTGGCCCCTAAGTGGCTGGCTAGCAGCCTGGCCTATGCAGCTAAGTATTTCAAAGACAATGGGCTAAAATTGAATCCAATCAAAACTAAGATCGTTGTCTTCGGTTTAAAACATGAAAACAAATATAACTGGAGCATAAACGAGATTAAGCCAAGTGTGGTTGACTCATACTGCTACATGGGCATTATGTTTGCAAGAAACTGTCAGTGGACTGCATATCTGTCAATTGTCGAAAACCGCCTAAGGACCAGTTTATCTGGACTTCGATGATTTTACCAAAAATCTGGTGGTTTCCGCTTTGACAAATGTATCCAAGCACTCGAGGCAAAACTGTATTCTGCTTTATTATATGGGAGTGAGCTGTGGGGAAAAGCAAGATGTACCTCCCTGGATCGAGTACTTGCTATCTGTTTAAGAAAGCTAATCGGGGTGATTCCTGGCACTCCAGGAACTCCGCTCGCACTAGAGTTGGGGGTTTCCAATATTGGGGTACAGGCTGAATTTAGGTTTTTTGTGAGTACTATAGAAAGCTACATTTGTCTTAATCTCATAACCCCAACCTGCAAAATGTGAAAGAAGAAATGGAAAAGGCAGAGGTGTATGTCCTATACCCCTGGCACAAAGATTGTGCAAGTGTATGTAAGAAGTGGAGTGTTGGGCCTGGTGAGCTGAGGCAGGGCACAATCACCAAACACCATTACTCTTGAAAGCCAGAAAGAGAAATGCTGTGCTGGCAACAAACAATATGGATAAATTAAGCTCACTGGGGTTTTTAAGGCAGGCCCGTAGGGATTATTGTGAAAATGTTGCTCTGAGTGCTGTCCCCTCACCGATTCAGAGACGTATCATTGCTGTGATTCATCTTAATGTTTTACCTTTAAAGGCACACATGAAATGGCTTTTTAACTAAGTTATGTACATGTGGTAGTGGTTCTGAGGAAGATCTAATCCACTTTTTATTCCCTTGGCCAAAATTGCAGGATTTAAGGTGCATATTGCTGAAAAAACCTTTCAAGGCTAAAAATATTAGACATGTTGTGGCGGCTATGAATTTTGTTTTGTCATGCACAGATGCACATTTTTTACGAATGACCTATGTAAATATGTTGTTGAAGCTTTTAAACGTTTGATGAGAGTATTGTAATTGCGTTTGTTATAAATATGCTGATTTGATGTGATATTGTATTTATTGTTAATGGTGAAATACCGAATAAAGTATTGCTTGCTCCTGACTGTGGCAACAATCAACTGGAACGCTCTCCCACCAGCACTAAGAGCAGAAGCTGCTTATTGGCCGTTCCGCAAAGCATAAAAACATGGCTATTCACCTAAAATGCAGCCTGTCGAGTAGATCAAGGACCGAGATTGAAACTTAAGCTGGCAAAGCACCCCTTCCAGAAGGACGAGGTGAACCTTGGACCTTTGTAATACTCTGCTATAGGTTTGTTTACTCTGATGCTTTTAACTGGTTCCACAACAGCACCCTGATGCTCCTGGGCGGAGGTGCTTTACAAATGAAAAAATTAATAAATATAAATAAATAAAATAAGGTAAAAGGATCTAGAAAAGTTCCTTACATCCAATGTCTTCCTCAGTAACAACACATTCTAACAGTGCATCTTTTAATAAGGTTTAGAGAAATAAATCTATGCTTAAAATTAACTCAATTGCTAAAAGAAACAACTTTGTTGAAGGGGACTACAAGTCCCTGAAGTGCTGGGGCAGGAAGAGGGCTGAAATGGAATGCAGTTGCAGTAGTCAGGCAATTAAGCCTAACAGCACACACCTAAAGAAACCTGGGAGGCATAAAAGGCCCCCTCTGGTGCAGGCAATAGGAAGGAGACGAAGGAGCTGGAACTGTCACTGGAATGCAAGCTATAACAGTAGTAGCAGAAGGAAGAAGGCACAAGGCTGGCAAACCAAACAGAAGGACGCTGGAACGTGGAGAAAGCAGATTTCACTTGTTTGTTCTGAGAGGTTCCTGTTCCCCCAAACTCTGAAGTGCAAAAGCTGCACAGCGGAAAGCGTGAAGCAGAGCCGTCTTTCCCCATGTGAGCCTGATTGCCGCGTATCGAGCGTGATGGAGGCCGAGGGGAGGAGCAGTTCTCAAGCCGTGGGTCACAGGCGCGAGATGGGCTACATAAACGTGTGGCCTTACCAGAGACACCTCCACAGAGGAAGGGTGTGTATCCCTAAGAAGCCAGAAGTAGTAGAGGTCGTGGCAGAAGTCGTACAAGCAGCACGACGCGCAGAGCAAGTATTAAAGAGGCCGGTGAGTGAAGCACAGTGTTCTAATACCTTGCGCAAGCATTGCTGGCAAAAACATCCAGTTCCCTGTTCACTCGCATATAGGTTAAAACAAGTAGAAGTTGTTTGTTGAAGTTGAATTACTGAATAATGGAAATGTAGCACTCGCGTATAGATGAACATTCTTTTACTCGCATAGAGAGCAAACGCTGCTTAAATCCATTATTCACCTTTTACAAGACTGTTACTATCTGAAGGAGTGGTCGCGTGTCACTAATCGAGAAGAATGAACGCTGCGAAGACCATTAATTAATACCTAACCTTGTTAAAATTATTGTTGCTGAAGGAGTGGTCACGAATCCCCAATTGAGAGGAGTGAACGCTGCAAAGACCATTACCAAATACCTAACCTTGATAGCATTATTTTTGAAACCTTTAACTTGTAAAAATTACATCAAGGAGTGGTCAGGTGTTCCTAATTGTGATTTCCAAAGGAGGACTTAACTCCATCCTTCACTTTCACATGGGAATATAATTCAAAACCACACTTTACAATTTTTAAACTCTGAAAACTACATTAAGATGTGGTCAGGTGTGTCTAATTGTGATTTCTAAAGAAAGACTGAATTCTATTCTTTACTTTAACACAGTATACCTTTCACATATTATTAGTTAAAGTGTATATATTACTGAAGAAGAAAACCAGCATTGCCCACGCCAAGAGTCTCCCCATGTTAACAGTAAAACCATTTTTAACACAATAATGGAGGTGGAAGGGAAAATGTACGTATTATCCTGTTACACAAGCAACGTACGCCAAGGTAGGTAAATAACCTATAACACAACGCAGAGTGCTTGTGAGCAGTACTCAAATTCAGAGGGGAACACTTTGCCTTTCAATTTTCAGGAATTACAAAAAAAGACACAACATTATGTAGTGTATAACTTTGAAAGAAAAATAGGAGAATTCAACCAACTATCAGACAGAAGGATTTATCAAAAATATACAATTTTATTAGTAAACATCAATTTAAAAGTCAAAAACAATCAATGGTTTTTCATACAGTGCACAAATGTGCAAATTGACAAAAAGAACAGACAATAAAAAGAGTACAAGTGGAAATACTTGCAGAAATAAACAGCTACTTCTGCTCTGCAGCAAGGCTAGAGAGTAGAGCAAGTAAAGCCTTGTGATTGAAACTAAATTTCAATTGTTGAATCCGTATGTGCAAAAATACAATGAATCCACTCACTGTCACACCAATACATTCCCATTCAACCCCAGTTAAACCAGCCTTTCTCAGAGTTGAAATGTAATCTAACTCTGTTGTGAAGTTATTAACAGTTCAACTGGCCTAAGATACAAGTGTGCACACATTAACTGAAGCTATGGGAGTGGCACCAAGGCTTCTGGGTAATTACTTGGGCTGATAGCTGGCAGAAAGGTGCTGGTAAAGCTGGGGAAGGGACCTGGCTGCTTGCAAAGACTATTTTGAAGTGGACACAACCTGTAGTGCCAGAGACTGTGGAAGACAGAGAGAAGTCAGTCTTAAAGGTAAACCCAGGTTGTTATTGTGGCTGACAGACAAGAGAGGCAAAGATGCTGCTCCTTTTGAAGAGAGATATTCAGAAGAAGAGTGCCTTGCTTACTTGAAGGTGTTGAAGTACTTTGAAGTGAAGGTATATCGAGTTGTCAGTAGATGCAACATTGCACTAGTCTAATCAAAGGTGGAGTACTGTGAGACAACAGTGACTGTTCTCATGGTAATCAAGTAGAAGTGAAGTTGTTGAAGTGGAAGCAGCAGCACTGAGATGTCATCCTGACAAATATACCATTGTGAATTCTAAAACTGTAACTAAACAACTACTAACTGTTAACCAAGAACTGTATATTACTGACAGTGTGGATATTGCATTTCTTTCTGAACTGTGGCAAATCTTTGAAGCGGTGACAAAGCATCATGGCTGGGTTTACCATTGGTGCTATTTGCTGGAAGTGGAAAGTGGATGTTTTACCCAGAAGAAGAGATTTTTTGTCATTGGAACTGTTGGTTAATTAACTTTTACTTTGACACTGAAACATCAAGAACTGATTTTAGACATTTCTTTCTTTGGTTGAACATTTGCAGAATTGGCTTTGAATCCTGGGGAAGGGAAATTATCCCAGACATCAGAAGGTTATTCAGAAGGTTATGTCATGTTGTATTGCCATATATATTCTTTGTGTATTTGTTGTGTGAGGGCAAGCTATCCTGTGTTAGAGTGTGTTCCATTAGCTTTGGTTAGGCAGGGAATTCCTCAGCAGAGTAGGGCTAGTGAGGAATTGTTGAGCATATTTCTTTTGAGAATAAAATGCATATTTTTTATAAATCAACAAACAGTTGTATGCCTTGTATTACTGATCCCTCACATGTCGTGCCAGGAGTGGGATCGGTGTCAGCTGATACAAAACTGGGAATCCACCGATTATTATGTGTCATGCATGGCAGTCAGATTACTTCTGGACCTGTAACATCATATTCTCACAGGTCTTGTTATGCCCATAGAACCTCAAAGCCTTTCTATTCAAGATGGAGGCTGTTTGATACTTTGCCCGGAAAACAGGGTTTACATTATTCACCTCATTAATATCACGTGATTGGAGATTGTCACGTGATTTCCACTCTACGTTTATTAGTAGCATTTGAAAGTTGCTTGCTGCTTCTGATTGAAACATGGAGTTTTGTACATGAAGCCTTGATCTGCGTCCACGCAATTCTTCAGCATTTTTCTTAACTCCTGACTGTGTGTAAATCCTCTACACGGGGTTTTCTGGAACTCCTGCAGCCGCCTTTAAGAAGACCACCAACGTGTGGCTCTCCTGGCCGCGTGTAAATCTACCACACGCGGTTTCCTGGAGCACTTCAGCCGCGTGTAAGAATTCAACGCACGGCTTTCCTTGCTGCGTGTACTTTTCCACACGCAGTTTTAACTAACTCTTGCTGCCGCGTTTAAAGCGCTAACGTGCGGCTCTCCTGGATGATTCTGCCATCTGTTAATGCTGTGCTGCGCTCTGATTGAATCCTGTCGCCTGTGATGAAACAACAGGAGGATTTATAACTATTCCTGATTAATTTGTGTTGAACTGTTTTGCTGTTCTGTTCTACAAGGGCAAGGAAGTTCCGTCGACAGTTTATTTAGAAGGTGATTGTGCACATAACTTTGGGTTCTACCCTGTGGTACACCAACCCCAATCTAGCGGGACCCTCGTGCCGTTCGGGATAAGTTTCCCATACTAATCTTCTCTACTTTTTCGTTGGTTCGATTCCTTCAGAGACCTTATCAGAGCCTCTTCAGTTCAACATCTACAGGTTAGTGTTGTCTTATATGGTGAACTATTTGTAAGAGTAATGTTGGGACATATCTTCATGATACCTTATGTTTTCCTAGGCTGACTTCCCATTGCCTTCCCACGCCCTTTCCAGTGATTCCTCCCTCTGACTGGTTAGCTTAGTCATAGAGTGGCATCATTTGAAGGTCTATTTTTGACTTCACTACCTTCAAGCAATTTTCTCCTCGAGGATCCGGAAGAACCCTACCAATTGTATCCTTTTGGTTATACCTGTATCCTTTAATGGACAGTGTAAGATACCTGGTTGATTTATGACAATATGACAGATTGGGATCAAACAGAAGCTGAGTCAGAAAAGGGTTGGTGTGACCCTATTCCTACTACTCACGCCACTTGTACTTCCCATTCGAAACCTAGTTCAAATATCTCCCTTACCAGTGAGTAAAGAAGCTTTGATTTCTTTTCCATCAAAGGAACCAGCGAAAAAAGAGAAGTCCTTTGTAACCAGTGGCCTCTTAAGATGAATGTAGTCATAACATTTTTCAAAGTCTCAGGTCAGGCTATCCTTCCCAAAAGACAATGCCTCATTAAGAGTGTGGCCGACTGGAAATAAGGGTGCTGGTACGCTTACCGGTACCCCTATTGCCGGGCTGCCACACTACAAGCCTGCCTGCAAGGGCCATCGCGCCATGCAGGTCTGACCCTGCCAGGCGTAACGGCCCCGGTAGGCAGAGTTGTCATGGAAGCACCGGCACCATTAGCAACAGTGCCTGTGCTTCCGAGTCGCCATTCCCATGGAGTCCCATACTTACCAAATCTGACGCCTGAATTCCAGCGCCGCCAGGACTTGTAATGCCCCAGTGGCACCAGGAAGTCAGGCGCCAGAAACTGTTTCGGGGTCAGCAGCAACCCGCCACTGGCACTGGCGGGTTACCGCCAACCTCGTAATGAGGTTCTATATGTTGAAGGGAATGTGTATCATCTATATTTCCCAGAGAATCATATGATATCAGGAAAGGACAAAATGGTAGTGACCTGAAGACTCCGAGACCACAACACTTTGCCTGAGTGATTTTTTCTACCAAGGTGGACCTCAGTATTCCCTGTAAGTTAGTCAAGCCTACAGTTTAAAGGGGACCCTTGACTGTTTATTGGGAGCCAGTACAGCGATTGCAGCGCAGGGGTAGCGTGGGCACGTCTTTTCAAACCAATGATATCTGGCTGCATGATTTCAGACTAATTAAGCGTTTTCCTCTGACATTTAGGTGAAAATGTAACTGTTCAGAAGTTGATGAACTGAGTAGCTTAAAGATCCTCCTTCTCTTTCCTATCAACCAACCTGTGGAACTCAATGCCCAGATGACTCCACACAGATGACAATCACCTAGTCTTCAAACTGCAACATACAAACTAGCATGACAACCTCTACAGACTGGATCGGGCAGAATGAATTTTCAACATCTATACAGCCCAGGGTGCGGCTGCAAGACCCACCAGAACCATGCAGATAAATAAATATGGTCCTGAAACTCCTAAGGGATTTACCACTCAGATTTGAACATCATTCTTTTCCATTTTTATTGTGTATACAGTTCAAACAAACTTTTACACATACTTTATACATCTTAATACAAATGTTAAAACAAATACTAGAACACTAATCCCACACATATAAAACTCTATAAAGTAAAATAAATAGCTCAGCAAACCACCCAGCAATTATACACTGTATACAAGAAAAAACAAAGAATTAATTGAATTTTAAATTAAGTACCATTATTCAATAAACATAGTCACTCTGTGCATTTCTACTGATGTTTTATCATATGATACAACCTACTATTCAATCTATAGAGTAGATGCATTGACACCTTAGCCTACTATTAGAAGCAATTGGATATAGCTTAAAGATTTGTGAGCAATTTCACATCAGCATCAAAGCATAGCAAATATTTTTCAGCTGCCTTCCAAATCTGTGTAGATTCTATAATCAGACCTTGATTATATCCAGAAAGTATTCTTAGCCAAAATTGGTCGGTAGTGATGTCTTACAAATCATAAGCATATTTCTAAAAATAGCATTTACAGACATATTTCTTCTTTGAGCATGAAGTTAGTACATGTCTCACTGTTTCAATACTTTTCTTGTTATTACATAATCTACACAATCTTGTATCCTCAGGTAGGCCCAACCAGGCTACCGTTATTCATAATACCTTCAACCTGTTCAATCGTTTATTCAGGAATATGCCACTCGTCACCGGGGAGGGAAATATCTTCAGATATCTTGGTTCTTTATGGCAAAAGTGTAGCTGTGAAAAGACCCTCAGGGATTTCACCCTCTCAACATTCTCATGACTAGTGCCATTTATCTGCCGCATTCTTAAAAGTTTTAAGAGCACCTTTTCCCTCTTCCCAATGCGGACACCATCCAATTTTTTCAAAGAATTTCACAGATCGCTTTATAAAATGTTGTATAGCATCACATTTCCCATCTTCCAAAGCACTTTTCATAATACCCATTAGAGAGAGAGTTTTAGCATACCAAATCCTAATATACATTTTTCCTCTATTAATCTCAATCTGGATTGACAAGGAGATCAAACCTAATTCCAGTCGGATTGCTGCCATAGGAGTGTAATTAGTTAGCCCCATATCTTTCCTCCATATCATCCCTTGCAGCTGTTCAGCCCATTCTCCCCACTCATCCACAGATCTTTCTAATCCATAAAGAAAATAAACTGATAGCTTTTGTTTATTTATATTCAAGATACTACATAAGGAGTATCCTGCAGTTTATTTTGAAAAGATCCTTAAGGCTACCATAATGGATAATGCCTTAGTTTTCTTATTTTCTTGCGCTCACAGATTTTCCTGAAATGAGATCGACCCCCAAGTATCTATAATAACAGTACGACTGACCATTCCAAGTTGAGTCTCAATAGCTTTTCTACTCGAGCACATTCCCTACAGCCATAAACTGGGTTTTGATTAGATTAATCTGCACACCATTATACTCTGCGTACTTACAGACTTCTTAGGCACTTCTTACCATTCCTATATATGTGTTGTCCATGATAACAAGATTGTCGGCATAGCCAATCCATCCAACCTTATTATCGCCTATTTTTGGAAAGGCATTGGATTTATCCACAAAGATTGTCCCGAAGTCAGACCAGAACAGATTGAACAGGGTAGGCGCAAGCGCACATCCCCGTCTCAATCCACTCATAATTGAAATAGGATCACTAAGGCCACCACAGTTGTTCAGTCATACTGTTGCCATGTTATTTTTATAAATCATTTGGCATGCATAAATTAGATGACATGGCATACCCAATTTCTGCAGTTTACTCCACAATCGTGCTCTATCAATGGTGTCAAAGGCTGATGAGAAATCAACAAATAGGATATAGAGTGGTAAACCTTTCTTCAAATTTGCCTCCTCAATCAGCAAGTTAGTAATTCAAATATTCACATAAGTCGAGCACCCTTTCCTAAATCCAATTTGAAAAGGACTATATATATTTTCATCGGCTATCCAAACATTAATTTCTTTTAGGATCAGGGTAGAGAAGATCTTACTGGTGACATCCGTCAATGCTAGTAGACGATAATTGCCAGGAAGGAGTCTAGACCCCTTCTTAAAAACTGGGATAATATGGGATGTCCTCCAGGACTCAGGTACCACTCCAGTAGAAGTGACTTTGCAAAATATTGTAACAAGCATATCCACCCAAAATTCAGGGTTGTCCCCGATACTCACATTACAAAGACCATCCGGTCCGGGTGTGCTCAATGTTTTCACTTTTTCAATGATATCAACAATATCCTCAAACTTCAAATTAACTTCAGGCAGAGATCTTACTTTTTGAGGAAAATCATTACCTTCACATTTTTTATGAACAAAGGTTACCCAACTTTTCCCATCAAAATTACACAAAAGGTTCTCCTAGGTATCACCTGTCACAAATTTATATTTTGCCCACATTTTCTTAAAGTTCCCATCCAAAACCACTCTTACCATACTTTGTTACTTTCAGAGGCATAATACCTCCTTCTCCAATTTCGGTACCCATTTCTAATTTTTCTTTTTCTAGACTGGGCCTCATCGAAACCCAGATTCAATTTCTCAGTTTCTGTTACGCTCACCTGGTGTCCACGGGGGCGTTGATCTGGACCGGCCTGATGTTACTTCTTCCAGTGATACACGGAGCGCCGAGATGACGGAGTGGACCGGGCCACCCAGCTTGGTCTGTGTGGCTCGTATGAATACTCTTCTGTAATGCAGAAAGGGGGAATTAACCACCTGTGAGGTTTAAGCTTAACCCCACCTTCTCCCCATGAATTACTTTGGGACTCCTTTAGATTCTCACCTGATAATCTGGAAAGATGAACTCTCCATCCTGCTTCAAGTGCAGGGGCGCGTAGATGACCAGTTGCCCCACTGGTGTGGGAAGTTGGCGAGATGGAGACGGTGTTGACTCCGTAGAGGTAATAGTTATAAAGAGTTCAAAACGTCTGGAATTCACTCTGTCCAATTCCCCTAGGTTGCCCTTATGGATCTGGAAAGAGTTCTAGTGGCAACCAGAAATGCGCGGGTAAGTGTTTATAAAAGCCGTTTCAGAATAAAGAGGGAAGCTTGCTCTAACCTGTGGTCTTTTCCTTTTCAGGCATCCATTCAGAGGAAGATCCGTGGATTGAAGCGTTTACCGCAACCGGGTAAGTCTGTAGCGGAATGTTTCCCCATAGGGGCCGGGGTGCGGCGGAGATGCGGAAGAGGTCGCGCCGACCCGAGATTAGGTGAGTATCCCCAGTGATCTCAAGTAAGTCTTAATATTTGCCTTTGTTGTCTTAGATAACTCTCTGTTGCTCACCTTATTGTTATTATGTCCATAGGTGAAGAAGAGCGGCCGCAAACTGAAGATGCGCGTGAAGGAATGCTGAAAATGGCAACAGGTGAGTTCAGCGCGGCATTGCAGGAGGCGCGGCAAGAGCGTCTAATGGATTCTTTCTTCCAGGTCCAAGTCGGGAAGATGCAGGATTCAGGTGAGTATGAATAAAACTCTTGCTCTAACCTTTCCTTCTGCTTTCCTTGCAGGGTTCAGGAGCTCTGGAGTGTAGACGGGCGTGGCTGAAGACTGGAAGCTGCTGCAGGCACGGTGAGCGTTACGCTGCTACTGCATAATAACGCGAAGCACTTGTGGCTGTCCGGGCGTGGCTTAAATAGCTTTGGGAGAAGTCCCAGGTAAGTATTCTTCCACTGCCCCACCCAGGTAAGAAAATAGTCCCTGCATTAAAATAGTCCCTCCTAAGCCTCATTTGGCTTAGGTCTTCATGCAGCATGGTCTGCATCAGGTGAGTAAGCAGCATGGTCTGCTTTAGGTAAGTTTTCATTAATGAGCCTGGCGCCTAGACTGACTTTGTCCTTATGAGCCTGGCGCCAAAGGCGCCAGGACTGCACCCAAACAGCCCCTAAATGGGGCTTTTGGGCATGCTCCAAATGGCGTGATGCCCGCTTCCGGGGCTGCTGGACCTGGTCTGGTTTCCCGGGGGCAGGCCTCATGACAGCTTCTTTTATTGCCTGTGCCTTCTTTTTTTTCTCAAATGCCACAATCTCATATGATTTACCCAATTTTTTCCCCGATTTCATAGCAAGCATTCTTCCCATTGGCATAAAGACATACATACAAGATGAGATCCATTCAACTATCTCCTCAGCTGTCTCCATACTTTTATACTCCAATCTCAAAGCTCTACTCCATTTTGCTACCTTATCAAGATTTGTGTCCGTCCACCCCAATCTATTACCAGCGGCATTCACTTGTACCATCCCCACCTTGTCGAGGCAATTTTCTTTGGTCACACATAAGACAAAGTTTGTACTGACAATAGCATGATCGCTAAAATCATTGAAATTGGTTAAGAAAGAATGAAACCGCGGGTGGATAACAGTGCTGGCAAACACATAGTCCACAGTAGAGAAATACCTACCATTAGACCATGTATATGCCAAACCGTTCTCCTCTCCTCCCATACCATCAACCATTTTTAGGTCAAACGCCTCCAAGAAGGTACCCCACCTTCGATTTTTCAATTTATTTTTACTTTTTATCATGTAGTCAGATCTAGAGCAATCATTATTATTTCCAATTTTTGCATTTAGGTCACCAGCTAATATTATATTAACATTCCCATCAGCAGCAAAGCCACACACAGCATGTTCATGCACACATAGCTGGATCTCCAATGTATTTGTATCTCCAGGGGGAGTCATGGATATTAACAATATTTTTTGTTGTTCACCTTCCAATTGTATATGAACCCCCAGGACATTAGGATTGCAGTCAGCATTAAGAAATTCATTAGAGGGAATGTCATTAGAGACTAGAGTTAAAAGACCCCCATACAGACGTATTTTGAGTCCTCTACCTGCTTCACGACAGTATGTAGTAAAACCATCAAAGTAGGACTTGGACAGTAACCACGTTTCTTGAAGAAACACAATAGAAGCAGTTTTTATCAAATCAATGTAGCCCACATTCTGAAAGAGATGCCAGTGACCTCTAGTATTCCATGAGATGATTTTTATGTCATCTCAGTTGTTATTATTAGAGACAGGAGGTAAAAATGAACATAACCATTCCCAATGAGATCTAATATTAGGGTCACTGTTAACTCTAACATTTAATCTTTTATGAAAATTCTGTTTTCCACACTTATTTAGGTCATCTCCAGCCATACTAGATGGTTTAAGCCTATCTGATAATTCACAATCTAATTCATAGCCTCACATATTTATTTCATCATAATATAGGTGAATTAGACTAGCCACCTCCCTAGTATAGCAGTGCACTTTGGTAATCAGACCTGGGCATTGTTTAACAAATTTCAAGTCCTTACTCTTAATTAACCTTAGGGGCAGGAGGACTCCCATTATTTCCATAAATTGACTCTGATTTATATATATTTTTTTCCCTTTAAACTTGCCACCAATGGTAAATGTTTTCTTGGGAGCCTTGTTGATCTTTTGTGTCAGTATGGGGATCTCTGTTGACTTTCCAGCTCCATTCCTGCTGGACTTATGAGGCCCTGATTTTGGCCTAGGGCTAAGCAACGACTCATTGATTTTTGATTCTATAGATAGTCCACTGCTATCAAGGGAAGTTCTAGTTGATTCCATAGTACTTTCAGAAGAGATTTCTTCAACGGCCACAGGAATCGTCACTATTTTTGACTTTGCCTTGTTAGATCTTAATAGCCAATCAGTAACATTCCCAGATTGAAGTGCTTTCCTCTTTGCTCAACGTGCCAACTTTATTTCTGGCGCGCTTTCAGGAGCCATGGCCATTACTGGTTGCAATCACAGTTTCCTTTATCATCTGGTCATTTTTTGTTGGTAATAACTTCATAGTGCTTTGCACAGTCTTATTTTCCGTCTCTTTTCTCTCTTAGTTAGTTGGATTCCCTCTTCTTCTTCTTCTTCTTCTTCTTCTTCTACTTCACTTCCCAACAGAATCTCAACTTTAGTGGATTCCAGATTTTCATGATCATTATCTGTAGTCACCTCTGTTTGTGGACACCCGTTGTCACTTTCTGTGTATTAATATTTCCAACAATCCGAGCTCCCACTTTCTTATCGAGTTTTCCTAAATGTGCCAACCACTTTGCATTGATTTGAACCTGACCTGCAATATTATGCATAAGGCTTAGTAATATTTTTAAGGCAAAGCTTGTAGTTACATTATGCGCCTCTATATCTTTAAACTTGCCATCATATAGGTAGTTTCCTTTGTCTTGTTGATTATTATGGGATATTTCAGTCACCTTATCATCATTCGTACTGGCTGGGATTTCATCAATTAAGCCCCTAAGAAGAGGAGAACAAGAGAGCCTTGTGGCAGTCGTCTGGTAGTTTGAATTGTTGTTTATTTGTAAACCTTTACCAGTGTCACAGTTCTTTTCGCCTACTGACACAGAGTTCACAGCAGTAGCTTTCAAGTTCCGTAATGTGAACCTCTAAGCTGTAACAGAGGTTTAGTAAAGAATTATTATCTAGTTCAGCGGTAGTACCTGCTCTTCCCTCCACCAGTTCAGCAACATCTCGTGGTTCCTCATGGATTTCTACAATTGCTCCTATACCAGTGAAATAATTAGTAATTTTTGATGTTGAGGCTGATATATTCTTAACTCCGCCATCTTCCACTATCAGAGCTTGCTTTGCCACAGCCTTTGGTTTCCAATTAGTCTTTAGTTTGTTACGTAGTTTCATCTTATTGTGTCATTTGCTCTCAGATAAAAAGAACAACATCGGGAGCAGTCAAAAAAGTACCAATGCGGCAACTGGAAATGTCGCAGCTGCAGCAATCAGCAGATGAGGCTCAAAGGCGAAACGCCCACAGTCACCTCACGATTTAGAGTCTTCAGCTCCGAACGATACTATTATTTTGCAGGACAGACTGGCAAAATAACGTAATAAGGAATCAGCAGAGGCTCAAAGGCATATCCGCTCACAGTCACCTCCACAGAACGCTGTGTCAGATCAGCTGTAAATGCTGCGGAAATCAACTCCCCCACCTAAGAGCATAGAGTATTACAGCACACAAGTCTTTATACTCGCCGTCTGCTCAAACTGTAGTCAGTTAGCAGTTGTGCAATGCAGGGTCACACAGCATTTGTCGGCAGGATAATAGGAGTCATGACAATAATATCATAGTATTGAAAAGCATGGGAGCAGATATTAGCTTACTTGTGAAGAGAAATGCTTGAATAAGCTTCGGCGTCCTGCTCGAGTGTAACACGCAGCTACCACTCAGCCAAACACTTTCGTTTTGGTCCTTGGTTATATACCCCACCTTCTAAAAGGGGTTGTGCAGGTATTTTCCACAAAATAAACATAGCAAGCAGGTTTCACACGGTGTAAGGCAGACGTCCAAGCACTTGCCAAACACTTTCGCTACCTTTCTCTTTGGTCCTTGGTTATATACACCGCCTTCTAAAAGGGGTAGTGCAGGTATTTTCCACAAAATAAACATAGCAAACACGTTTCCCAGCCAGAAGTAGCACAGTGTAAGGCAGACGTCCAAACACTTGCCAAACACTTTCGCCAACATAATAGCCCTCACAAATCTGGACACAAAAACTGATCAGAGCACCACCTTTGCAAACAGGACGAACTAGAAACTGGGTCATTCGGATCAGCCTCACTGCCAGGTGCAACATGCCTATGCACAATACCTAAATCAAAAACACTTTCTGGATCTGAATCCAGTTAAGTCTCTCCAACTTTTTCCCCTATATGACACTGACACCACACCACAATCATATTAAAAGAGAACCCAGAACAGTAACACCTCATCAAGAAGGATAACAACACAGCTTGAACTCTACCGATTCAGTATAACCCTAAAATTCTAATAGTATTCAGCAGGAGCCCCATAAAATATCCCCTTTCTTCAGCCTAGTATTTTTAAACTGCACACAAGGACTATAACACACAAGATTGATATCTCCAACACCATCTCAACCAAAGGAATCTTGATGAGCAGCTCCAAGCTCATTACACGGCCTGCTACATCTTTAGCTCTATCACATACTATGCTGTGTCGGGGGCTGTCGCAGTGTCCCAGCGCTGTCATTAATAGATCTTGAGTTTTTCCTTCTAGATACAACACATACCCAAGTCTCAATGCCACAAGCCATACCAGCACTTAAGTCTCTGGTACTCCGGCCCGTACTCATGAACCCACATGTTTAGTATGTGCCTCTCCCTTATAACCACCCCCTCCTTTGTTTTGGCAAAATCACACACCATAAATTTCAGAGATGCACTATACAAGATTATTTAACATTATATTACATTACCATTCATTGGGGTAATAATAACACTTATTGCAGCAATTAGACGAGGGAGGTACCTGCCAAAAACATGTGATATTGTTAATATTATAAAACTTGAAAATACGGTTAGATGGAAGAAGGTTATGGATTATTTGTTTAAAACATTATGTGCACTTTAAAGGAAAACAGTTGAACTGTCATGTTGAAGTCTTGTTATGTACGTGTGGATAGGTGCCATTCATGATGTTGTGGATTGGACCTTGATGGTACCAGATTTTTTTTTTGTGTGTGGTTCACATGAACCTTTACAATATATAAATAATTTTATAGATGACATTTGATTTATTAAAAAACATAGACATAATGAATATAAATTTGTTCATAAAAGACAAAGCAGATAAGACATAAATGGATAAAATCCTGTATAACAATACACATGATAAAAACACATTAAATGTTGGATGTACGTCAACTATACTTCAAATGATTAATTGCGTTTGCTAAGATTTCCCAAGTATTCTTATAATTAAAACACAAATAATATGGATCATTTTGCACTCAAATTAGAATGTTATAGTACGAATCCATAGAAGACAAGATGCCAATGCAATAACATCTAAAGGAGCATCCATATTCATATAAAAGACGGAACACTTGTACATCACTATGGTATTTGATTACCGGTCTACATCAACCTAGGGAACACTTTAGAAGGTACCCGTGTCAAGTGAGCTATAGATTTAATCCACTTAACTGCAAGAGCAAACTCCATTGATGTATGATAATGTGCTTACTATCCCATGCCATCAGAAAGTTGTTTTTGAATACTATACAATAGGCGAATAAGTGACAAAATCAGGGAGTTGGAGCTACTCCACATACATTGTGTCCATAGTAAGTTGCGGGAGTTTGCAGAATCACTGCACCAATGTCTATCAAAAGCCAGTTTTCCTATGTGTTCCCAATGGTTACAAAACATTACCAAGTGCTTTAGTGTTTCCAATTCACATTTGGAAGAGCAGAACCGACAACCACCATCAGAACATACACCTTGTTTTAATTTTCAGCTTTGTGTGCGAGCATTTGTATAAACAGATCCAATTTAAATCTAAGGTAAAGATTGCGTGCTTTATGACATGGAAAACATAACAGATAAGGCAATTTGGGGAGCCTCTTTTTCACAATCACTTTGACCCAGTCATATTCATAGTGATTTCTTTTTACCAGACTGGGACAACGCCACAGGTATATAGGCTTCATCTCAAAACATTTGAGCAATCAGTATTTCTTGAGCTTCCTTGTCACCAATTGTCATATAAATTAAAGGTGTTGTCATCATTGGGCTCTAAACATCCATACACAGACCAGCTGTGGAGCCATAGGGTTATGTCCAGGTCATCTTTATTGTACATATATACAAATGTACAGTAACTAGTTTCTCTTATATGTACAGTAGCACGGCAGACAGCACAGGAACAGGTAGTTATATAGGTAGGTAGCTAGAAAGAGACACACCCACCAGCCATCCTTGCACACCCAGCTCAGGCCCCCAACTGACATTCATGGAACATTCACTCAGAGCCACTCAAAATTATCCTGAGCTGCTCATCATTGATGCATCAACATATTAATGGCATGCACGCCTGGCCAGTGACAAGTAAAGACTTATACACACACACACACGCACACGCACACACGCACACACACACACACACAGAGCTGTGAGAATGAGCTGTCTACTGCCCCACACCTCTCTCATGTCAATCCCCTAACATGCAAGTACTAACCCCATCACGATTTCAATTACCTAGAAATGTATGCATATGAATGCAGGCGCTAATGACCCATTGTAAACTAGTAATTGCCGGCTTTTGTTAACTGTGCATTCACAGGCACTGTTTATTTTCTGTGTGCTGCTAGGCTCTGCCAGGTCAAATCAAAATAGCCCAAAAATAGGGGGGGCTCAACGCTAAAGACTGATCTGTCCAATGGTCGTTGCGCCACTGACGGAAGTCACGATGTCATAAACTCCCCTTTTAGTGCCCACTTACACAGGGCAGAGAAACACTCACAAACTGACAGCCAATGAGTGCCCAGTTTAAAGAAAAATAAACAAAGCAGCGAGATAAGTCCAAATGAGGTTTGGAACGCACACTGAACCGCCCAGCGCGCTCCCTTGCTGTTGAGGATGCACGCTTACACGCACCTGCCCGCCCACAGACCAGAACACAACTGGGTTGCTGGCCCGAGTCGTTTAAGGGAACGGGAACTCGAGCCAGAACAGCACATGGTACTGACATTCTCTAGTGATTATGGGAGGTGGATGTCCATGGAGAAACTGGGGTGTAGTACGTTAGCACAACAAATCTCTTATAGCTGGGTTTGGATACTTTGGTATTTGGTACAGGGGATCACGGATTTAGTGAGGAAATGTTAGAAAATCTGACGCAGGAGTTTGGAAACTTGGTTGTACGGGTGGCATCTCCAGTGAGAATCTTCTACAGGAGAGACAAGGAGATCTGGTACAGTTGGAGACCATGGATCATGTTCCAGATTATCTGACACAGGAATCCCTGAGATATGGAAAAGTGCAAGCAGGGAACTGGCCCAGTGCATACCGCGGCTGTGGTACAGGATACCGGTAATCCAGTAGGAGAGTTAGGACTTCTGGTAACGAGACCCACACATCTGGTGCAAGAAACCCCAGCTGATCTGTGCAGGATAGATCAGAGGTCTTGGGCTTGAGACAAGTAGGATCGTACACTTGACAAAGGATTACTAGTCTCGTACAAGATATTATGGGATAAGGAACAGGAGTGGTAACTGGTGATCTTTTCCAAGATAAATGCCATATGTTCTGGTACAGGAGATCATGATTCTGATCAAAAGGAGATGGATGGAAAATAACTCAGGATTTGCCACACGAGAAACAGAATAAATATCAAAAGAGATGGTACTGGAGAGCAGGCGTCTGGTAGGAGAGACAAAGGTATCCAGAACAAGAGAGACGTACATCTGGTATAGGGGAATCAGGTTATATGGTCCATAATACCAAAAGATTAAGTAGAAAATAATGCGTGGATTGTGGTTCCGGACATGTACCAGGTGCATGGCACAAGAGGGACATGTGGATTTGGCACATGACAGACCAACAGAATCAAGGGAGTTTGGTACAGGAGAAAAAATATGCTGGTACGTGAGATCTATTAGATGAGAGATCAGATGATCTGGTGCAGGAAAAACGATGGTGGCAGGTAGAGTTTGCCCTGTGTGAGGCAACACAGGAGAGATCAAGAATATCCATCCCAGTGGCTAAAAGGATCTGATACAGTGATCAGTCACATATCAGGTGATCAGGTATAATTAAAATTGTACCTGTCTTTGTAAGAACCTTGTATGTGAAGTTCCCGTTGCGCATACTTTTAGCTGCTGCTTTCACTTATGGCTGAAAGCACGGTAATTCTAATAAATGAGTGTAATTTTAATTTCTCTTGTGTACGTTTTACTAGCAGGAAGTGGGTGCTCCCCTGCCTGAGATTGCTTGTGGTGAGATGTCTAACAAATGCAATAATGTTTCTAACTCCACCTCTCGCAGGCATGTCATTTTTGCAATTTCTAAATGTCTGGGCATAGCCTGTCATAATAGAGCCTGGGGAATGGCTGCTGTTAAGTAATGGCTTGATTGCATTGTGATACTTTTTAATTGCACTGTGCACTTTATTGTGTAATGAAATTATGCTTAGGTTTGGTAATGTGGTTTAACTCTGTTTTTACCCGCTGATGGATTGAATTGTTTAATTGCGAAGGAGGACATGTTTTTGAAAAGTATTTTGGGTGCATACATGAAATACATAATTTTTTTGTTCTGAAAATAAACAGTCTGTGAAAACAAGGGGATTTGTTACGGGGGAGCCCACAGGGTATGGAACATGATGGTTGATGGGATATGAATTGGTAAAGGATATCAGAGGTTTGGTTCAGTAGAGACACAGGGATGCAGTAAAGGAATATTCTGATGCAGAATATGGTACTGGATGGATCCTGGGGTCTTGTACAGCAGATAACTTTTAATCTTGTACAGGAAAGAACTTGGGTTCTGGTATGTAAGAGATCTGGCGTACAGGAGTGACCCAGGAATCGATACACAGGATCTGGTTTGTGAGAGAACCTTGGATTTGATGCAGGAGACCCAGGTATCATGTGCAGGAAAAAGACATGGTTATTGTACATTTGAGAGATCAGAGGGTCTGGAACATAAAGGACTGAGGGGTCTGACACAAGAACACCATAGTTATCAAGAAATCTGCTAGGATAAGTTATCAGGTCCAGGAGAGAGGCAAAGAGGTTTGATTGGAATAAGGACGAGCCAATAGGATGTTGCAGGAAAATAAACCCTGGATCATATCCTCAAGACCCTCCTCTTTAAGGAATGATGATGACTCCTTGACACCTAGACCCACTCCCCACCTATCCTGACACTGGGTGGTCTGCAAGCCCCCCCCCTCCACTTCTTTTCCTGCTTGCTTGTAGGTCCCTTCTGCCAAATTGCATCCCCCCTCGTTGTTGGTTCCCTGTTCCCTTTCATTGATCCCCTGCAATCTGCTTCCCTTTCCATCCATTTGCCTCTATAACTAGTAAAGCACTCAGGTGCTTCCCGAAGATTGGTCCATAATCAAATACCCTAATGATGTCTAGCACGGGGGAGGAGGTCTATGTGGTACCTGATAACTGAGGCTTTTTGAAGTATGAAGTCCAAGACAGTGATTCATGTGCAAGAAAGATACCATTGGAAATGGTACAGGAGAGGGATTGGGGATTTCATACGGAAGATACCAAACCATCTGGCATTGGATAGACCAGGGGATATGGGATATGAAACAACATCATTGCACAGGAGAGTCCCAATAATCTGGTGCATGACATACCTGGCGTATTGGTTCAGGAGAGATCTGCTTTATGGGAGGTGAAGAGATATGTTCCAAGAGCAGGGTACCAAATTGAGGGGAGCTCAGCGCTATTTAGCTCCTGCTTGTAGCCTAGAAATGTCTGGCTAGCTCGATACCAACAGCTACTAGGAGCTATTTTTTGGCACCCTGGGCCAACTGATGGAGACAATACACCTATGTGAATTTAACTGTTTGTGTTTGGGACAATTCATAAATAAACATTAGGACACAGCTAGACCACATAAAGATTATGTTTGCTTCTTATGTGCAAGTTAGATTTGTGCAATATGTACTGGCTCCTTGTCGCGCTCTGGTGCTCTCGATCACTGGTTAATGCTGGATTCCCAGGAATTGCTTTTAGCTCCTGCTTATCCAAGCTTAATTTCGATCCCTGGAGAGGTGAAGCTATTGGTCAACTATATAATTCTACACACAAGAGCACTTGTATCTTCAGTTTAACATAGCAGCGTGTGAGCTACAATTACGTTGTCGATTAGTAGCAGGGGCTGACGTAGCAACCAAACTCGGTTGTGGGGATGTTCCAATTCGATTTCATTTTAACAACTGTAATCTGAATGATTGCGCATGTATGTGGGAACGAGTAGGTTTCACTTCCCTGTCCAAACAGGCATGACCATCATACTGTAACAAGGACACACTGTTGAGAAGACATGGTGATAGAGTTGAGCTTGTCAAATTAGATCTGTCCGACAAAACATTTGTAGCAGACAATTGACTGTTAGTTTATAGTCCAAAATTTTGTAGTTGTTGCACAGCTACATCTTTGGGAACTGCAACATTACACCGAGACATCTGCTGATTTAGGGGGTAATTCATAGAATTCAGCGCACAAGTGGCGCATGCGGCTGGCGCACAGTGTGCGCGTGCTACAGTCTGCGCCAGCCGCGTGCGCCAAAATCCATTTCCGCGCACAGCGTATTCATGGATTTTAACATCCATTACAAACCGCGGCGCAGCGACCCTGCAGTAGCGCCAGTTATGCCCCTAACCCCTCCTCGTGCGGCATGTATAGCACACAAATCCTGTACATGGCGCACAGGCCCCAACCACGAAAATGCCTGTAAAACTCCCTGCGCACCCCTCCGAATACACGTACCCCACTGCGCGGGGAGTTTCACATGCGATTGGCCCAGTGCGAGTGGGGTACGTATATTACTGGGGTGCGCGGGAAGTTCCACACGCAATTGGCCCTGTGCAAGCAGGGTACGTGTATTTCGGGGGTGCGCTGGAAGTTCCACACGCGATTGACCCTGTGCAAGCGGGGTACGTGTATTTCGGGGGTGCGCTGGAAGTTTCACACGCGATTGACCCTGTGCAAGTGGGGTACGTGCATTACTGGGGTGCGTGGGAAGTTTCACACGCGATTGGCCCTGTGCGAGCGGGGTACGTGTATTTCGGGGGTGCGCAGGAAGTTTCACACGCGATTGGGCCTGTGCGAGCAGGGTACTTGTATCCAGTGGGGTGCGTGGGGAGTCCCACATGTGAATTGGCAGTGTGGGTCCTCCCAGGTGTGCCCTCTACCCCCTCCACGGCCCCTGCAGGCAACCCACACCACAGGGGACTACCCTGCACCCCTGGTCATGTCCCGCAGGCAGCCCATCCACCATGGGCATGCCCCCGAGCCAGCCCACATGTCACCTTCCACTAGTGATCACCAACTCATGTCCCCCAGCACCCTCACCCCCCAGCAGTGAGGGGCACCTGTCAGCAGGCCCTGACTCATGTCCCCCAGCACCCCCACCCCCCAGCAGTGAGGGGCAACTGCCAGCAGGCCCCGACTCATGTCCCCCAGCAGCCCCACCCACCCAGCAGTGAGGGGCAACTGCCAGCAGGCCCAGACTCATGTCCCCCAGCCCCCCCCATCCCCCCAGCAGTGAGGGGCACCTGCCAGCAGGCCCCGACTCATGTCCCCCAGCAGCCCCACCCACCCAGCAGTGAGCCTCAGGCCCTGACTCATGTCCCCCAGCAGCCCCACCACCCAGCAGTGAGGGGCACCTGCCCGCAGGCCCTGACTCATGTCCCCCAGCAGCCCCACCCACCCAGCAGTGAACCTCAGGACCTGACTCATGTCCCCCAGCACCCCCACCCCCCAGCTGTGAAGGGCACCTGCCAGCAGGCCCGACTCATGTCCCCCAGCACCCCCACCCCCCAGCAGTGAGGGACACCTTCCAGCAGGCCCTGACTCGTGTCCCCAGCACCCCCACCCATGAGGGGCACCTGCCAGCAGGCCCCGACTCATGTCCCCCAGAACCCCCACCCCCCAGCAGTGAGGGGCACCTGCCAGCAGGCCCCGACTCATGTCCCCCAACATCCCCACCCACCCAGCAGTGAGGGGCACCTGCCAGCAGGCCCCCGACTCATGTCCCAACAAACATGTCCTAACAAAACAGACCCATCTCCCTAAAGCCATGTTAAGTTGTGCGTCACGTAACTTGGACGTACCTCTGATTCCAGACGACGTCCGTGTTGGGGAAGCCAGACTGCAGTTCAGGGAAACCAGTAGTAGAGATGATGGCACAAGGAAGTAGCCTCAATCCAGTCCTGAGGGCACAGGAATGGACGGGGACCACCCCCCGACGCCACATACCTTCTCCCTGTAGTAGATTGATGTCCGGAAGAAGCAAACACAGGCAGGACTGGCTGCAAGATGGTCTAGAAGTCCAAAGAGATGTGAAGCTCTGGTTGTGGACCCCAGGAGGAGCTCTCTGTATATCGCAGTGAAGGACTTGACACACACAGTTCCAAAAGGATTCCAAAGGATAGTCAAAATGCTGGCTGGGGAATGCTGGATAGACAGGGAAACGGAAGAGTCCAGGCCAAGACAAGTCCAAGTGAAGCCGAGGCTCTGTAGAGGCAAGCAAGCAGGCTGGTACCCCAGCAAGGAGCGAGACAGGGATTCCAAGAAGGAGAACCCAAGGACCCTCAGGGAACCCCCGGAGGAGGAGGAGGACCCAGGGAGAATGGGAAACAGGCAGGGGAGAAGGGAGACCAGACAGGTAAGCAGGGAGACCAGGCAGGGGAGCTCCCCACTAGAGACTGGAACCAGGCGGAGAGCAAAACAGGAAACCCAGACCCAGCAACTAAGGGGAAAAAAAATAGAGCGGGAACAGGATCCAACTGGAGCCAGAAGTAGGGCGGCGAAACAACGGTGGGTCAGGAACGAACCGCGTTAAGACGCGATTCGTTCCCGCACTCGACCGCTATTTACAGCCGCGACATGAAGCCGAGGCTTAGAGTGTGGATGGTCCCACGCATGCGCCGCGGTCCTGCCGGCGCGAGAACGAGGCTTGGAACACAAGCCATCGGTCGCCTTGGTCTGCGGCACACGCGTGTGCCCGTAAACGGAACCAGGCAGCAGGCTCGGACGTCGGGGAATCCCCCACCCGACGATCCGATACATGGAATAGAGCTGCCAAGGGAAGTGGCGACCCGCAGCCTTCCAGGTACGTGTCCTAACAAGCCAACCCTAATCCCCCTTGCCCCCCAATCCAAGCATGCAACCATCCACAGAACCCACTCCCAAATTACCCATGCCATGATAGTCAAAATGAACCACCATGCCCATGCAGGAATGCACAACGTAGCCACACAGTGGCAACACGTGACTGAGGAAATGTTCAATGAGACATGCACAAAACCAATTACAGAACACAACACCAATTCAGAAGTAATACAAAATGTATTAAAAACATAAAGAACTGACTTGGAGGAATAGTAAAATGAAAATAAATGTACAATGAACGATGTAAAAAAAAAAAATATTGTAAATCCAATGAAGTTAAAAAAAAGACAAATCATGTAGAATAAAAAAGTGGTCCATTGCCAATGTCCATAATAAAAACATAATCCAAATAAAAAATAACTATTGATCCATGGGAATATAGAAAAAGAAAGTATGTACAAATCTGCAACTATATACAATGTAAGTCCAAATGGTCCACGATTCACAAACAAAAGGAAACCTACAAAAAAGTCCTATGAAAAAAAAACTATATACACACGAAGTGGAGCAATGTCCATTAACTCCAAATTAAAAGAAAAACAAAGGAAACCTAACACTAACTATATACAATGGCGGCGGGCAAGTCCTGCGGCTCAATCTGTGATGTCCCGGGCCAGGGCATCATCGAACTCAATGTCGATGTCCCGGAGGCGGGCCTCTGCCCTGGCCCCGAGGTCTCGCAGGGATGCACTCATGGCCTGTTCCAACTCCCTGCGAGTTGCCTTGAGGCACTCTGCCTGCCTCAACGCATGGAAAACTCTGCTCTGACCATGGTGAGCCGGGCCTCTTCCGCCCGCCGCCGCTCAGCATCTATCCGCTGGCCCAACCGCAGCCACATGGAATACACTCCCATTCCAGGGTTCTCCTGCCCTCTGGCCGATGCCTGCCCCTCTGATGTCAATGGCCCTGAGCCATCATTGCTCCCACCTAGAGCCTGCTGCTGTTGCTGCTGTCCATGTGCCCTGTCCGATGCCTGCACATCCTCCATCTGCTGGTCTCCAGTTGTTGGGGTGTCCACCCCTGCTGGGCCGCCGACTCCCGACTGTGGCAGGGATGGGATCTCCACCAAGCTGGCTGTGTTGGTCAGGCCAGGTCCACAGGGGGCCCTGGTGGAATCTGGGCCAGAAGACGGCAGGGAGAACGACTGGCGCATAGTCTCCACAGAGGAGGAGAGGTCCACGAGAGTGCGCGAAACATGTAGGAACCCACCGACCAGGGCCCCTCCCAACAGTGCCACGTCGCCACGCTGTTCTTCGTGATGACGTGCATGCTCTGCCCAGGAAGCACGCACGTTATCACGAGTGTCACGCGTGCGCAACGCGACACCAACCAGGACAGAGCCCATATGGTTGTGGGACCCCTCGTCCGCAGGTAGTGGAGAGGCAGATGATGTGGCACTCCCCCTACCTGCGGACGGGCCTGGGACGGGGCATCCCTGCTGGTGCATGGTGGTGCAGTCACAGGGTCAAGGAAAGCGACATGCACAGGCCCCTCCGCTGTGACCTGTGCTGCCTCCTGACCCTGGACTGCACCACTTGCACCAGTGGTACTACCCCCACCAGGCCCCATGTGCGGCTCAGTAGCGGGCTCCTCCTCCTCTGGAGACCCCCAACCTGGATGTCTCCACACTGTCTTCCGCCATTGCAAGCCCCTGTGGGGGATCACCCGGACCTTCCGCTACAGCCATAGTGGCAGACGCGGCACCAGCCCCCTCGCTCCCGGATGAAGGTAATTCCTGGGAGGGTGGCTGGGCCTTGCGTCGCAGCCCGGTGGAGGCATCCCCGCCGCTTGGCTCCACAGCGCCGTCTCCGCCCTCTTTTTCACTTGCCGCTGCGTAGAGGGAGACATAGAACACAAGCATCAGGGTACAGTACAATATTCCCCTATACAGGTTATCACATGAGTGGCACTGTCAAATGTCACTTCCATCCCGTCCCTCCACAACATATGCGTGAATGCACGCAACACACATGCAGAAACAGTCCCGGCGCCTGCAATCAACATCAGCATCCATGTACAAGGGCCTCCGCTAACCAAAATGTTGCCTTCAAACTCACATGCGTCATGGCTCACACTGATCCCATGCACACACATAACCGGAGGGTCATGTATCATGGCTTGTACACCACAGACACAGTGGATAGACACAGTGGATACAATGGTGACGGCACTGTATGAGTGAATCTACACATCATCAAGGACATGTGTCATGCATCCATGGCGTTTCAAAGTCACACACACACTTCTCAGACACACACACACACGTGCACCATACATGTTCATGACAGCAACACCCATTCTTCACACCCCCTCCATGTCCAAGAACAGAGACTGGCATGCTTTCATGTGTGCATTCCGCATACAGCTCCCCATGTTGCATTGGAACACATGCACCATCCATGTGGTTCACACATTACTGGTCTCACATGCATGACCATGATGCCCCTGCACACACACATCCATACATGGCCTATGTCACACATACAGGCAAGTATCAGACTACCAGCACACTGCAACATGCCCCGTCTCACACAGCAATGCTTGGCTACTTACCGCTCAACTCCAGACGGGTCTGCCTCTGAAGGATCTGGGCGTGGAGCGTTGGGGCTACGTGTTCCAGGACCCTCATCTGGATGTTGCTCATGCTGCCCCGTTCCCCCTCCGCGAGGCGCCAGGCCTTGCAGAGGGTCCTGGACCTCAAGTCCTCCCAGCGTTTCTTGACGTGCTAGATGTCGCGGGTTGCCACCCCCTCTGCGTTGATGGCAACCACTGCGTCCTCCCAGATCCTCGACCGTCCTTCCTTGTTGGCGCGTGATGTTCCGAAGAGGGCATCATAATGCCCCAGGACATGCTCCACCAGGATACCAACTTCCTTCTCACTGAAGCTGGTGGCCCCCTTCCTCTCTGACTGGGGGGTCGCCAGTGGTCTCAGATGGTGTTTTCCCCGACATGGCGACCCCCGAGGCAGGCATGGGTGGGCAACTGGGTCCTGGGGCTGGGCTGTGGAGCGATGGTATCCCAGTCGGGAGTCTTCTGTTCCAGCAGGGGTGGACACAGCAACTGGACCCCTGCAGATGGGTGACGTACAGGCACCAAATAGCAGGGCACGTGGGCAGCAGGCAGGCAGCAGAAGATGGCTGGTGGGAGCGTGCTCAGGGCTCTTGGGGGCAGGAAAATGGGCTTTTGGGCAGGAGCGTGGTCTTCCATGTGTTTTCGCGTGGCCAGCTTGATACGGAGTGATTTAGCACGTGAAAAAATTGCACGTCAGCGTGTAATTTGAGGAAAGGGCCTTAGCGCGTAAGTGATGTTTCATGTGTGGGCTGGCTTAAATTGTACAAGTATCACGCTATTTCCTTGTATGCTCTTTTT
Source organism: Ambystoma mexicanum (assembly GCF_040938575.1). Lineage (NCBI taxonomy): Eukaryota > Metazoa > Chordata > Amphibia > Caudata > Ambystomatidae > Ambystoma > Ambystoma mexicanum. The sequence continues at coordinate 1,561,406,711 of NC_090932.1, forward strand.
GTGGAGAGCGAGAGGGTGTATCTTGTACTTCTTGTCGGTTCACACGCAATTACTTCACAACGTTTCCAGTTCGTACTCCCCGTTTCCTCAGACTGCGTTCTTTTCTTCTTTTGGTGGGGGTGTTGCCCACGTGCACACGTGCGTCTTTTTCACGTTCTTTTTCAAGGCAGACAGTGAGTTGCGCACGTTTTTTCCAACTGTGGTTGCCCCGTGCGTCGCGTACCCCTTCAGAGGTCATTGTAGGCTGCGTGTAACACGCGTACGCTTATTTTTGTGTTTCTGGGTGCCACAGCGTAGTGCAGGTTTATTTTTCCACGCACGTGGTCTACCAGGGGTTGCGTGCACGTGTGCTTTTGGGGTGCTTGTGCGTTGCGTGACCCGTCATCTACCCCCAGGGGTCACATACAGCCTTGCTAGAGCACTAGGATATGAATTCCATCTAGTACCCTACCCCTTTCGCCCCAATTGTCCAGGACAATTGTTTACTGCAACTCCCATATGCACAACAACATCAGTGCCATGGTTGGGAGGCGACCAAGCAGTAAGGGAGGAAAAGGTGGCCGACCTCCAAAAGGTGGCGTGGTGGGCGCGGTAGGGGACGTGGGCAGGATTTGCAGGGTGCCCCTAGAGCCCTGTGTGTGGAGGACCAATCAGGGACACCCATGCCCCCCCCATGGTTGTGGGAAACGTAGCTGACACCATCCCAGCTCAGCCCTTGTTGGACTGGTCCATTTTGGCACCTGAACCGGCACAGGATGACTCCCAGGCTGACTTCCAGGTCAGCAAGTCTAAGCCACGTGTGGCGGTGAAAGTTGCTGTCACCAGGCCACGTGGATCTGGGGCAGCAATGTCATCTGCTGCCCCAAGTAGCCAGGGTGGGGAGGCTGCAGGGGCAGCTGCAGCTCAATCCACCCCAGCTCTGAGTCTCCCAGCCGGGACAGTGTCGGTCCAGGTCTATCAAACCTACGTTGGCCCTGCCAACATCACCCTGCAGCCAATGCCTGCAACAAGACCTATGATCATTGTGCCTTTACAGGCTTCTGTTACCCAGTCCACCTGCGCTTCTGCCCCTACTGACCAGAGCGGCGTAAGCCACTCAGGATCCGCACCACCTTACAAGAAGAAGAAGAAGGGTGCTCTGGCACTACAGGCTGAGACCCCAGACACGGCTACACACTCGGCACGTCAAGGAAGCCTAGCTTTAATGACGCCGAACTTGATGCGCTTGTGGCCTATGTGTCGGCACATAGCTGCGAAATGGTGGTGACTGCAGGGTGCAAGACCACACCTGGTCAACGTAGGGCACACTGGCAGACCATCGCGGACCACATTAGTGCCCTTGGATTTGTGAGGCGCACAGCTGATGATTGCTACAAGCGGTGGAATGACCTGAAACGCAGAGCAAAGAATAAGCTGGCTTCCAATCATGCCTCTACTCTGGTGACTGGTGGTGGGTCTCCACCAGAGGACAACCAACTCACTGAACAGGAGTCTGTTGCTGGAACCTTCATCACAGAGGAACAGATCCAAGGCGTGGGAGACCTACCAGATTACAAAGCATTGTCCGGTGAGTGCCCATGTGTGTGTGTGTAATCCATGTGTATGTTGCATGGGTGACGTGTTCAGATTGAGTGCCAGGTGAGGGTGTGTAGTCCTGAGTGGTATGGGTCACCCATGTGCTTCCTCCAAAACATTCACCGGCCTTGGATTTGGGTATGACAGTATCCCTTCTGACCCCAGTAGCCAATTAGCGCAACATTACTGCAGTTGCCCTTGAACTTTCATCTTGCAACAACATTGTTCTGAATTTTTCAGTGTTCATTCAGCCTGATTGTTTCAATTCTCCCATTTTTGCAACACATTTTTCAGCCCTAATGCCACATATTTGACATGCTTCTGTCATTGATTACACCCCACATTGGGCCACATTTATTACCTTGTTATGGGAATGATTAGACCTTTCAGGCTGATTGAGTAAGGGCCTGCACACAAAAAATGTTGGGGCCTGTTTGAATGTGGAACATGATAGTTTTTTCGTGTCATGTTGAAGTGACCAACCATTGATGTATCCATGTGCATGCCATCACTGTATTATTGTACACTGGATGTGTTGCAGTGTGTGGCACATTCGTATTTTGTCACACTATTTTGCATTGTTCATCTCATCGTGCCCATCTCACATGGATGGGTGACAGTACTCATTCACTGACATATGGCTGTACTTGTCAAATGTACCATGGCTATGCTACATGCCATCTATGTGCTGGCATGTGTCATGTATGTGTATTGGACATGCCACTTACAGGCTAATGTGTGATGCCGGTGCTACCCAGCATGCAGCAAATGTGTTGCTTTTCCATCTTGGTGTCCTCAGTGTCTGCTTTTTGCCTCCCCTTCCAACTCATTGACAGTGCATGCATGCCAGGGTTGTACTCTTGTGGGACATGTGTAATTCATGTACTGGATCTCTGGCTTGTCAGGCCTATGTGTGTGCTATGGTGCTCATGCCTGTTTCCATTTGTTATCTTTCATGTTTTTGCAGGTGATGATGCACTTGATGCTGTTGAGGTGGAGGAGATGGTGCAGACCCAGGAGGAATCTCAGCCACGACCGGGCACCAGTGGGGGAAGTGGTGTGGTGGTGGGTGAAAACCCAATCTTACTGCAGACCATACACTCCAGGGGGGTCTCTGGTTGCACCTCCCCAGACCTCTATGATTCAGGTGCTGAATCGGATGAGACTTATGTTATGTGCTGTCGCAGGTGAGTGTTTCTGGCAGGAATTATGTTCTGTCCAACCCACCTGCACCAGGGGTAGAACCCTCTATGGGGATGTCAGTGTTGGTAAGTCCGCCTTTGGCAGTTACGGATGCAGGGTCACACTCCACAACATCTGATCCTGTCCCTGGGCCAGCAGATCAGAGGGGGAATGTAGTCCTGCAGCCTCAGGCAGTGCCAGCACAGCAAGGTGCAGATCGCCTTGCCCCAAACAGGTGTGGTGGTCGCCAACGCGGTGGCCGTACGCCACCAGGTAATACTGTATGGGAAAACTCCATGTATAGTATAGCAGCACAACAGGGAACATCGGTTGAAATGATGGCTCAGGCAATGGAGAGGGTGGCCACTTCCATTCTCCCCCCTGAAAGGCAGATGGAGCAACAACAGCAGGCAACAGACTCCATTTGCCAATCACACAGGGAAGACATGTTGGCGTCCAACAGGGACCGACGGGCGGCACTGGACACTCTGCATGAAGCCATATCTCCAGATTCCCATGGCCACAGGGAAGCCCTGAGGTTAGAACTCCATTTCCTCAGGGAGAGTCTGGTTGAACTTGAGGCTTCCTGAAATTTTAGGGCAGAACAGCAGCTGGAGCGGCTCACACGTTCACTCTCAGCTGAGCTGCAGGCAACCTGTGAGGAGATCCGGGCATCACGCAAGGCCATGCGTGCAGAAATGCAGGCAACTCGTGAGGAGCTGCATGGGGATCTCCGCACTATCATCCTCCAGAATCAGACCTTCAACACCTGCATGCTTGCTGCCATGGAGGAGCATGCCAGGGCTTTGCGTGGGCTGCCTCCCATAGCACCACCACCTCTTGATGCAGCAGCAGAGGGTGAAGAGAGCGACAGCAGTTCTCCCCCATTGGCGTAGCCGTGCAGGCCATGAGCCCATGGAGGTTTTTTTTTTCTCGCAACATCCACGCAGGTGGGTGTTGGTGTGCACCCTGTCCTCGAACCTCCTGGGTGTCCCCTCTATCCCCCACATGGCCATTTTTTATTTTGATTTTTTTTTTTTACAGTGTGTTGCCTTGTGTGGCTCCCGTGGGCATCCGCGGTGTATTCCAGCTGGGCACATGCAGGCTTGTCCTGTGTTTGGGTTAGATGCGTGGGTTCCTGACACACACACCCCTCCTGCTCCCCCTTTCCATGGGCTTGCAAAGGGTGTGCCCAAGTGACAGTGACTTACACAGTGACATTGGGCTCCCATGAGCCGTGTGGGCAGTCTGTAGTCAAAACTATGTGTATATCCCTAGTGGGGATTGTTGTTGTATTGAACACTGCATGGTGTATTGATATGTGCTTGTGCATCCATGTCTTCCTCATGTCTTCACAAGACCGTTGCCTTTGCAGATGCAGTTCATGTTGTATGCAGTACACTGACATATTTGCCTGACAGCAACACTCTGCAGTTGGAAGGGGTTGATGTGCTGGCTTATTCAGGTTGTAAGACTTGCACTACTTTGATTTTGTACTGTCATATTTTGGCAATGTTTCATCCAGTGTTGCTGTATTGTGTTGCTGGTAAGTATTTGGTCTTGTGTGCTGTTTGTTATTGATTACTGGGAGCATATTGTCTGTGGCCCCAGTTTCAATTTGGGACAGTGCACTTTGTGACACTTGTGTCATGTGTTGTGCATTCCTTTGTTTGCTTTCACATTGCATGACATGCCATGGTGTGCTGGGTAGCGGAGATGGGGAGGGGTTGGGTGACATGGCGCTATTTTCATGTTGTATTTTGTAAGGGGGTAGTCATTCATGCAGCAAAAATGTGTGTCTTTTTGTGACACAGCATTGGTTGTCTTTCGGTAGGTAGGGATGCACACAATGTAGCACTTCCAGGTGACCAATCTCAGGCTGGTATGGTTGTGACAGTTGACTGTCCCTTATGTCATCATCATTGATTTTCAGCTGGTATGTGCCAGGGCTGGGTGCACTCCACAGGGGTGTTATTTTAGGTGAAATAATTAGCCACTAGCTGCGTACAGGCTGCCTCACCACGTGCCCTTACCCTCCCATGCACAGCGGCCGTGCATGTGGTTGGGGATGTGGGGGCACCACCATGTCCACCGGCAGGCCCCGGCGGGTTGCAACATTGTGCAGGACACATGCTGCTACTATGATCCTGCACACTACTGGGGGCGCGTATAGCAGCTGCCCACCAGAGCGGTCAAGGTAGCGAAAGCGTGACTTGAGCACTCAATGTGCGCTCCACTATGCCCCGGGTTGCAATATGGGCTGTGTTGTATCTTACCTCGGGTGGTGTGGTGGGGTTCTGAATTGGTGTCATCATGTGGGTGCTCAGAGGAAAGGCACTGTCTCCTGGGGAGGTGATGATGGGTATCATTAGTGAGGTTGTGACATTACTCAGTATCTGACATGCATGCATGTGCAGAGGCATTTATACTCACCAAGCAGCCATGTATCGCCATGCTGCCCAGCTTCTAGGTCCCAGTTTAGGGGTGACATTCTGTAAATGAAACTGTCATGGGTGGACCCTGGATAGTTGGCATATACTGAGGTGATGATTCCCTTGGCATCACATTACAAATGCCATATCATACATACTACCTGCACGTTGATGGAATGCCAGTGCTTGCGGTTTCTATAGATGTGCTCAGTTGCCCTGGGAGGACGTAGAGCCACATGGGTGCAATCAATGGCACCTAGCACTTTGGGGAAGTGTGCCACCCTGTAAAAATCCTGGACGCCAGCCTGCCTTTCTGCAGGTGTTCTGGGCAGGTATATGTGCCTGCGGACTGAAGAGCGTGCAGTCATGATGGCCAACACCTGGTGTAGGCAGCGTGACTGCGTGGCCTGTGACACCCCCACCCACACCACGGCACTTGTCCTCTGAAATTAACCAGTAGCCAAGAAGTGCAGTACATTGAGCACCTTTTCCAAGGGCTCAGTGCTTGGGAGCACAGGGTGGGTGACGGGAGGTCATCCTCCCACTCACTCACCAGGTTGAGTATTATGTGAGGTGGAAACCTGTACCTCCCATACACCTGGTCATCAGGCATCCCAAAAAGGCTGGTCCTGGGTGTAAAAATTCTGGGCCTGACTATCCTCCTCCTCCTGCGGTGTCCCACGACCACTGCTGCGAGGAACGGTATATTCATCGTAGCGTCTGAGCTTGTTTGTTGTTTGCGCACACTTTTATGCTGCGCAGGGCCGCGTACGCCTGCTTCCTGCTGGCGTACGTGTTTCCGGATTAGCGCGTCTTTTTTGGCACACGCGTTTCCCCTGTTCGATTCCATGAATACGTGTTGTAGGCGTGCGTGTGTGCGTTCCGTGCTTTTAACTCCTGTACTTTCCCCGTAACGCCCACATTTTCACGCGTTGTTCCCCATTCCGCGTGTTACGCCCCGTGTTCCTCCCACTTTTGTTGTGTGCCCCGCGCTATGTGCGCTTTTGTTGTGCGTGTAGCGCACGCCGTTTGATGACATGTGCGCCCGCCTGCGCCACGCAGGATTTTAGCGCCCAATCCCAGGATTTACACGCGCACGGACTCCCATGAATCGATGTGCGTGGCTTTCGCAGGCTTGTGCTGCGATTTTCACACTTGCGCTGCGATTCGCACACTTTTGCACGCTTGCGCAGAGGTTTTTTCATCGCACAATAGTTCCATGAATCAGCCTGTTAGTCTTTCAATTGTCCAGGTGAAGTAAGAGGCAGGTTCTGAGGAAGGAATGAAGACCACTAGCAATCCCTGCAGGTTTTCCGGAGCCATTAATACGTTTTGGAATAGTCCGTTTCCACCCATCAGCTTTTACAATATAATTCTGTTTTTTTCACTGCATCTTCTTGTAGTTCACTCCAGATTCCACCAGTAGCTGCTTTTACTCCTCTACCTTTCTTCTTAAAGCCTCAATTCGTCCCTCTGCATCACAATAGGTTTTAAATATTTTGTCAAATGTTTTCTGTCTCTTAATACGGTTTCTTGGCTGTGGGTATGAAAAAGGCAAGGTGAAACTTCATAATGTGACTGCCAGTACAACAAACATTTTGCTTGAGCTGTATACTGGGGTAAGTGACTCCCCTTAAGGGCGATCCTATCAGTCCCCTTGGCTTTTTGCTTATTCCTGCTCTCCTTGGCTCCCTCCCTATATGCAGCTACCCACAACTTAGTCTAGCTGCACACATACTCTGACCCTGGACTACGGTCCCCGAGGGTGTTCAACCCATGGCGCTTTGTTAATAACATAAGAGAAATCAGTGGATCATCTATACTTTAGAGTGTTACTCTAGAGGAAAGAGATGCTGTAAAAGAGCGATGGGCATAGTGCAGCATTTATGTGTGAAAAAAGGGAATGCCTCCACGAAGGGACGTCAAATGTACCCTCCACCCCCCCAACATCAAATAGATTAACAAAATAAATACATTTGCTACCTGACTAGAAAAGCATGACTGCCTTGAAATCCTTTTCTTCACGTATTTCTCTTCTACTTTCTTCAAGACCCTCTATCATGCATTCATAATTAACTTCACCGGAAATTGCCATAGGCTCAAATTCCCCATCCTTTCAAATACACAGAGAATTGTCGGAATCAAAGGAAAGCACATTAAAGAGTGCCATGATATAAGTTATTGCCTAAAAGAAGAAATAAAAAAGTAAATTTAGTATGCACCAATTATTTGTGAACCAGGTCTGTACACAAAACCATAAATTTATAGTGGGCTTCCTATGGATGTTCCTGCCTGATGGGTCCCGATTTGTGCGTGAAGTGTCTCTTGGTGCTTGGTAACTGTAAAGACCGGAGGGGGGGGGGGTCTGCACTTCCGCTCTCTATATGGTAGAGAGGAGGCACATAGACCCCTGCCAAGATTCTCTATTACGTTAGCAATGGACGAGCAATCAAGGCTTAGCTTCTCGGGAGGTGATGTGAGTTGGTTCTTAAGTGCAGTGTAGTCCCCAAGCCCCCACGAAGGAATGTCCACACACTGTATCGGTTAAAACACAGTCTTTTTGTAATTAATATTCAAAGTCATATACCTGATCACGATAACTCACTTTGTACTCCGAAAATCAACAATGGTAAATATGTACAGGTGTAAAGTGGTACCACTAACGTTACTCGATCTTATTAAAATGCATACGGTCAGAATGACACACAGATCAAAATAAAGAGGAAACCAGCAGTAGAGAGAGGAAGGAAAGCAGGATGGTTGAGCAATAGGCAGAATACTGGTAACTACCGTTAAACACAGCTCTGTGTGGAGATCCCCCCCACCTGGGCAACCTGTAGAAGAAAGATACAAGCCCAGTCCATATATTGTTCACCTTTAGACTTCCCAATAGTTCTGCAACCCCAAAGTACCTTGGTGTTGTAGCGTTCCGCATCGTGGAAATCGACAACCCTTTTTGAGTGTCCTCCCTTTCAGGCAGTCCCGGTTCGTCGAACGTCTGACAGAGAACAGGTCGAGCTACGACGTTGAGGTGGCCGCGTCGTTCCTAACAGTGTTCGTTGATGGAGAAGTGTAAACGTCCTGCAAGGAAGAGGCTGGCGGGACCGCAAAGAGTTGAAGAACTGTGGCCCAGCAAGGGGGTCGAGTCGTCGGCGTCTCTGTGGTCTTTGGGTGGCGGGAAACCCACCGGTGGATGCTCCTCGGCGCGTCGACGGTCAGGCCTTCTCCAGCAGGATACAGCGGCGACGATGTGGACGAGAGCGTCCTTGGATCACTGAAGTTTCTTAGGCAACGGGAGCACAGCGGCTCCGGTCGGCGACGGCGGCCGACGACAGTGGCAGACCACAATCCGGGCGCTTCTCTTTGGAGTTCCGCAGCAATCCCTGTATCGGGTCGGCAACCTGTCGAAGGTCTGTCTACCAGGGAGCTTAGGCAAAGATCAGCTGTGCACTATGGTCCCTCGTAGCTCGGGAAGAGGGTGCCTTACCAGGTCCTCTCTGGGTCATTTCTTGAAGCACAGCAGCTTTCAGATTGCGAAGGAGAGCAACAGCAATTCTTCTCGTCCAGCAGGGCTCAAGGTTAAGCTTCACTCCAGTTACTCGTCGTAGTGGACTTCAGCTTCTGAACACGATTCCTAGCAGTGAGAGGTCCCCAGATATACTGTTGATCTCCCATTCATTCCGCTGGGTCGCACTCAAGCATCCAATCACGACTACGGGCATTCAGGCAGGCAGTCAACCAATCAGGTACACGAGGTATTCAGGCCATTCACTTCTCTCCAGACACTCACAACAAGTTATGTGTATTGGGACAAGTACCGAGCCATTCAACACTGCAAGCTGCATTCATACCGGTTTCGGGCAGTGCTTTCTCAACCATTGTGTCAAACACCAGATACTAGACAGTCACAACATAGAATGTAGATTCGTCACACACTCCATTCACCCAGGTCCCACCCACAGGCGTACCCACAACATACGGTCGTTGAGAAGGCTCCAGCCAGTCTGGTCGGCACTTCCTCACACTGCCATATACGGAACTTCCACCGAACAGCCAGTCAGGGGGAAGGGACAGAGGCAGGGCTTCTCGGGATTTCGGGAAGATCAGGGGAAGGCAAGAGACCATGGGGCCATTTTGTCTCCATCAGGAATCTACCGATTCCAATGACAGGGCATCCCAAAATGGAGGACGCTCAGGGCACCAGACATTTCAGCACAGAGCTGCCACCAGCCCGCACCCTGCTCTGTGGGTCACACACAGGTGCCCAAAAACATACCCTAGGGGCACAGGGTTGTACCCCTACCCATGGGTGCCATAAGGGTATCCAGGGGTCTGTTCACCAAACCAAAAGAGAGAGCTGCACCGCCAGGAGTCCCACATGAACTCCTGTGCGGAAAAACACGACAGAACACACGATAAAAAGCAGTAAAGGACAAGGATACGGAGGCCCTGTCCCTCCGATGCATTTCCAGCATCACAGTAACTTCCTCCAAGACTTCACCCATTGTGGCTTTAATTAGTTGCATCTGCTCGCTAATAAAATCAGAGGTGGGTGTTCTGGAGAGGCAATACGTTCTTAACTGCAGAGATCTTGTACCTAAAATGCTGCAGTAATTTTGTGTGTGACCTTTAAAAGACAAGCACCTGTTTCAGTTTCTTAAATGTAACTATCAACCATAGAGAGTCCCAGCTTGCAGACAGCAACATGTACAGGAACCCATGACCAAAGCGATCTTTACTGGGGGGGAACAAAAAGTAAATATTACACCTTAACAGGAAGGCCTTTGCAAATAAACGTCCAGAAGGGTCAGAAGTCTGCCCTTGCCCCAATAAACATTGCTACTGTGCCATAAATTATGCATTACAGCTGAACTAGTGCAGCGCTCATAACAATGGAAAATTCCTGCAAAAAACTAAAACCAAGCCATGGGTACATTTTGCAGAGGCATGGTTTCTCACACATGCGCCACGGCCCGATACATGTAGATAATGTATTACTAAGAGGGTCGCGTGCACCTATCTGAGGAAGGCATGGGCCTATTCGTGTGAAACATTGTGGGTGCACTGGAGCAGCCACAGCATTAAAGCCAAAGGGGACAGCCTATAGGAGCATTTATCCCCTACCTGGTGACAGTTTGAAAGCGATTAGCCTGATCAGTAGAACAGTTATTGTGTGGAACTGGGAAGGAGGCGCCCCACCCACGAACAGGGTGGACTGAAGGATGCCACATGGTGGGGGGCTTGAAAGATTATGGTGACTGTTTTGAATTGAAAATATAAGCACTTGTGGTGGGGGTTGTGGGAGGGGGCAGCAACTACCTTTTACTCAATGGGGGCCTGCAGATAAAAAAAGGCTTGAAGACCACCGCCTAAAGGGAAAAAAGTGACTTTCCACTTTCAAATAGCAAAGCAATTAACAACAAGCCTTTCTTGCCTAGGTCAGAAAACTCCTGCTACCGCCCCAGTCCTCTGACACACAAGGCTGCTGAAAAATCCGGAAAAGCAAGAACATACCTCCACAGCATTTAACGAAAATGAACTGGTCACATCATTAGAGGAGGAGAATTCTTTTTTTTTTTTTTTTTTTTAAACACCAAAAATTTAATTCACCCCAGATCAAAAAGATATTTTCTAAATTAATAACATGGATCACTAGCCCTAGCCAGCATTCAGTAAGTTTACAGGTAAACTATCTTCAGTTAACTGCGGATGTCACGTGGTTGTAAACAAACTGCACTGAAGGGGCAATAAAATCCCTCCGGGAACCTCTGGAGCCTCCCCTATATAGAGAATATATAATAACTAGAACATGCAGTAATTCTGAGTCCCTGAAACTTACATTTGTATTTATTAAATCATGTAGCAATTTCCCCAAAGTGTTGAACAAACTAAACGTAGATGGAGTAGAGCACGAGTCATGGGAGTATTAGAACACTGTCCCCCTCGCATAAAGGCTGGCACAACTAGCCCTACTGTGAACCGAAAAAGGCAAGGAGAAACAGGGGTAAAGAAGTCCTTAAAATAAATGGCGTAAAAAGCTCTGCCTCACGGGTATAGCATCCGTAATTACAGCAGTGACAAAATTATATTCAAAAGGATTACAATACAAAATGACAGTCTTTAAATGCCAGACAGTTCTCTTTTATGGGGGGCAGCTTTACAGAACCTCTTTGGGGGTGCGTGGACCTTGAACTTCACAAGAGAGTACCTGTCCTGTACACTTTACACATTACACAAATCTCAAACTAATGCACATACTGTAATCAACCTTCCCCAGCTTCAACCAGGGGTGGGGGGGCGCCCAGGTGGGTCAAGACTCACCTTTAATGCAAATTCAGTTGCTGGCCAATTAATGGACACCACTTTTTTTGTTGGCTGGTGTTCAATGGCTTAAGTGAAAGCAATGATCAGGTTGCAAGCATCGTTAAGGGAAATAGTGGGGGGGCATCTGTCCACTGTTGGTTAGAGGAGCCTTTTCTCTGCCTTCTTAATGAGAGCTTGGATGGCCATTATCTGCAACCATTCTCTGTGCGCAGAATCCCAATAGCAAATCTAATTAGAGCTTTTGTAAAGTAAAGCACAAAACGCCCTGTGCCCAGAAGCAGAAATGCAGGAAGAACGCATTCATCAGGGCATTTCAACCATTCCCAGATTGACACTACACGTGGCGGCGTGTGCAGCACACAGCGGCTCAAACAGTCTGCCACACACTACCTTAGCCAGCTTTCATGCCAGCCAAACAAAACTTTGCCACTTGGCACCCTGCTTCAGAATTTAGCAATATTAAAGATGCTGCAAAAGTAACGCACGCTTCCCACAAGCTACACATCAACAATCCCAACAAGGGAAATCTATGCCAGCGGGTGTCTATGCACCAGCATGCAGCTGTCTGGGCAACTTGTGCCCTTTATATACAATAGACATTCTCACAGGGGCTATGCGACAAGACGACCGAGTCAAACCTTGAGTTTTGCTGGGCCCATGCAACTCTTTCCTTCACAGTAAAGCACTGGAATGATTTCACTCGTACCCACTGAAGGTGTGGTCATGTGTATGAGTTGTATATGCAACGTACTGTACCGTACAAAAGCAACCAGGGATTTTGCAAAGGTTTGTTTAGTACATGAAGTTTCCGCCGTTCAAGCCCACATGTGCACTGTCTCCTAGGGACTGGGGAGGGTCTAAATGCTCTTCCAAAATGCAAATCAATTGTTAACATATAGCGGTGATAGCAATTAGGTTTTTTGACTTTTAACACACAATTTCTTGATGAGATAGTCACTCTACAGTAGTCACTCTACGGCGGTGGTCATCAAACTTTTGTTGACCCAGAGCCCCCATAAGAAAAAAAATACCTGGCTTTGGACCCCCTATAGACTTGGACTCCAAAATGTTTATCGGCTGCAAATGGTTATTGGCTGCTGGTGTAGAATAGTGCCCCCAAATGGAGGTGTGGGTTCCAAACACCAAATTCACTCAAAATCATTGCTTTCAATAACTCAAATTATATTAGAGGGCAAATATTTGTAAACACAGCATTCTGAATTTTTTGCTACAGAGGACTTGACTAAAAGCAGAGTTGCATATTTATTTCCTACAGTAACGTTTCACATGTAACAATTTGTTTCTTAAGTACAACAACGTGATTACAATCAATGCAGTCACTTGCAAGTTGGACAGTGGCATACTGGAGTGCTAGTGTGAAAGGTGGGTGTGTCTTTCAGCAGCCAGCCTGTCACAATTGGGTTTAATTTTTGCAATAGCTAACCACAAGTTTTCTTTCAGCTTTGACCGATATTTAGTCTTTAGTGCTGAGAATCCAATCTCACAAAAAGGTACGAGGTGCTGAAAGGTAACAGCACATTTGGATAAAGATGGAAACTCTGCATCTTGCCAAAATCCACCAAAAGAATTTTATTGGAATTGGCTCTCCAGTAGGTAGTTACTTTGAAGCTCCATTGGTTCCTCCTGGGGTGTATTGGGAGGTGGACCCCTACGTCTGTTAGGAAAGGCTGAACCACTCAGTCATTGATGCTACAATTGTCCTCTGGAAAGTACTTTGAGACTGGTTCTGAGATGGTTTCCTATTAGTTCAACAACACATGAAAGATCATACCCTGTCTCATCAAGAGCATCTGCTACTAATGGAAATGCATCGGAATGCAGACACCAACCCTCCTCCTCCAAAGCTCCAGCTTTTTCTTGAATGCTGATATTATGATGTTGTTTCTTTTCTGTTCCTTGCAGGGAGAGGTTTAGAAAATGTAGCCTTTGAAAGAGGTCCCCACAGTAAGCTAACAGTACAAGCCAGTGTGAATCACATAGGCTCTTCTTTCATCTGGTCTAAACCCAGCAGAAAGTGTCTCACTTTGTTCCCGAGTTCCTAAATGCGATTTAAGCCACCGGACCTCCGTGTGAAACAACAAAGCCAAAGCATCATGTTCAGCTCCCATTTCTACACATAATGTGGCAAAGACGGGCTCTTGTGCAGTGCATCCAGTGCTCCAGATAGGATTTTGCAGTGAGAGTATTTTACCATGGCAGACACGAGGACCCCTGGCTTCTCTGCAACATTTGGTGCCCCATGCAGGCGAAGGGCTGGTACCTACAGCAGGACGATATACATAAATTCCACTTTAAATCACTTCCACGGCACCAGTGCACCCAAAGTACTGTTGGTAATGCAGTGATTTTAGTACATCAAGGGATGCATAGACTCGCTCTATATTAGATGGCTACCGGGGTAGCTCAGCAGGTTGACAGACCGTTGCTGAGACAGTATACGGAAAATATAATTATGTGTATTGATATATTGTTGTTTCTTTTAATGTGTTTATGGTTGAACTTAACCAAATCAATAAAGGAATATATGCAAAACGTGTTAATTGATTACTTTTTGCAATTACTTATAAAAAAGGAAGCGCTATAAAATGTGTTTAGCCATGTGATGGGTTGGGCAATGGGTTGGGGTATTTCTGCTTCTGTAGTGAAAACCAAAAGTTGGCAGCCATAAACCCAGTTTAATTTGCCAATAACTGCTGTCAGCACAACAGAAGCATATATTTGTGACTAACCAGTTTGATAAACATAACATCTTTATAAATATAATGTGATAAAACACAAAGCAAGGGGCACACAAATTACAGTTTCAGCAGCGTTTTTGAGTTTAGAAATTATTTTTTTCCTAGGAACGTGTAAAATGCACATTTGAACAACAATAATGTGTCCAGCATGTAGAATGCCTGCTTTCAACAGTGATTCCCTCTTGTACCCCCCCACCCTGCCACAGTGATGTTCATGGCCCATTGATTTCCATGGTGTCCCTTTCAGGACAGAAGAAAACAAATGGGATGAGCAAACAGAGCCAGGAAACGCGCGAGTGATGGCTGGGGAAAGGAGCACTGTGTAGATTAGGTCACTGAGCCTCCAGTTTCCCTCTGCAAAGCTGGGGGGGCTTGGAAAAGCCGAGTCATTGCTGAGGCAGGCCGGGTCCCGAGATCTGGCCAGACATCTGATGCCGGACCCGGCTAGAGCCGTCCCATGGACCAGAGGGGGTGACAAGGCTGAGGGGCAGCCAAGGCAGGCGGCCGGTGTTGTATGTTATCTGGTTCCTCCACGGCAGATTGCTGGAGCCAAGTAATCTGCCATGGGGGAGCCGGATATCATACAACGCTGGCAATGCATTCTTCCGTCCCCGTTCGCCTCCTCTCCCCCTGTGGACCCCAAGGTGGTGGCACCAGCATTGCAGTGATCCGGCCCCCCTGCTCGCCTCCTCTCCCCACGCGTTCGCCTTTGTGGGTCCAAAAGGGGGGAGAGGGAAGCAGAGGGACCGGAAAAGACCTGAAATGCTTGCTCCCCGGCACCCCCTCCAAATATGGTGTGGGGGGACTGAGCCGAGATGCAGCATCCCTTACCAGGCAAGAAGACACTGGTGGCAACAGCAGGAACACAGCATGGACGCGCCATCCAAATGCAGGAAAGCACACGTCCAGGCTGCGTTTATTTCCCGTTTCGTGTACATGTCACACCGACTGGGCATGGGGGGGCCAATGGCTCCCCATGCACAGTTAAGTGAAGCACACAAAAACTATTATCTCTTTTCTCACCGTCCTGGATCACACGCCCCACAGATTGAAGACCTCTGAAGACCTCTGAAGACCTCTGCCTACAGTATGGCTATTTTTAAAGCGAAATACTCAATTGTTATCTTGTTGGTGAGACTACATAGGAGTCTGCATTATCATTGTATACTAACAAAGTATACATGAACATACAGGCACCTAGTCAGTAAGACAACGCAGGGAAATAAAGGAATTCCTTCCTATACAGACATACAGCAGAAGAAATGACCTGGGGGCGCGGGTGGATATCAAGAAAGACATCTTGTGGTACAAACAGACTTTCGCCAGTACAGCTCAAAGCACTGCCTAGCAGCACTGAGCGGTAAAGTTAGGCAATAGGTACATACCTGGCAATGTTCAAATTGTAAAGGCAGTAAAGTTACTGAAATCATGCCAAGGGAACATCACCCCCGCCTGCTGCTCTTCACCCAGGCAGCCGCCGCACTCGTCCTCCACACCGGTGGTGGCACATATATCATCCCCAGCGCAGGAGGGCTCAGCAGCCCCAAAGCATACCTGCATAACCTCTGGGTTTTCCCCAGAGACTCTGGGATTTTAGTCATTTCTCCGGCTCTCCGGGGAAGACCCTGGAGTCTCTGGGATTTCGAGGGGTCCCGTCCAATCCTCCATTGATTGGCTACAAAAGGCGGTAGCCAATCTGCTGGAGGTGCGGGCGGGACCAAGAAGAATGCTGGCTGAAGCTAAATAAGCGTGGTTTCTTTCAATCCTGTGTCATTATTGACACTGGATTGAAAAAAGCATTACCGCATTTATTTTGATTAAGCTTTCATTCTTTTTGGCCAGTTTGCCTTATGTTTTAGTTGCCCTAAAATGAAGGGCGACTAGAGCATAAGACAAACTGGCCAAAAAGAATTAAAGCTTAAGCAAAACAAGCGCAGTATTTAGCGTTTCATATTTTTTTCAGCTTTCATTCTTTTTGGCTAGTTTGCCAGAACTCAAGTCGAGGGTATACGCGGGTGGGGTTTAAAACATGCACACATTTTAACGTTTTGAAAAACACTATTTGTAGAAAATATCCTCTCTTGGTTTTGTGTGTGTATTGATTTTATGGCAGGCATATGCCATTTGTCCTAATTGGGTGGTAATTTGGGTGGTTATAATTTTTTTTTTTTAAACTTTAGTTTTTATTTGCATTTTTTATGTAACAAACAACAAAGAAAGAACTAAATGACCCCTCCCCCCCTCCCTTAGTAGCCCCCCCCCGAACCCCTCCCCCCCGTATCCATTCCGGTTGTTTGTCTTTGGGAGACTCCCTATGTGGCTCCGTCTCATGAGCCTCGAGGTCGATGCGAATTGAGACCGCTTCTCTAGTTGGCTTAACGCCTCCGTACCCCCGGACGCGGGGACCCAGTCCGTATTTTTCTGTCTTGCTGGACTAGACCCGTTCCTTTCTGGAGAAGCACCTTCCCTTAAGTTCAGTGGACATCCCATCCCCAGGACTGCTGCACCCCGTACCAGTCTGTAAGGAATGAGCTGGAATCATTATTCACCATGGCGGTTAATTTGTACATCAAGAAAATGTTTTTTACTTTTTTCAGCCAGTCCTCCTTGGATGGGGGTTCGGGACTCTTCCATTTTTGGGCCAGGGCTACCCTGCCTGCTCTCAGCATGGTTTCCCACATCCTTGGGTATCGGTGGAGCTCTGTGTCCTCCGGGGGGAGGCCCAGCAACATCGTTAAAGGGTTTAGCGGCAGACTATCCTCCGTTACTTCCTTTATCCAACCCCTCACCGACTCCCAGTAGGACTATACTTTCGGGCAGTGCCACCACATGTGGCTTCTAGATCCTGTCTGACCGCAACCTCTCGGACACCTCGGGGACACCCCGGAGAACATTTTGGACAGTTTTACCGGGTCTCTGTGCCACCCCTGTATTATCTTAAAGTTATGCTCCATGTCCGAGGTGAATAGGTTTCCATGGAATGCTATCTTGAATATTTTGGCCCAGGCGTCCTCGGAGATCTCCTCGCCCGCCAGGTCGTCCCAGAACCGGCGGAAGCCCCTTCTTCCTTTGAGGTTGTAGGTATTCAGTAGTTTATACACACTGGACACTGCCCCCTTCCTAGACGTCGCAGAGTCTAACAGCTTCTCAAAAGGGGTCAACTGCCTACTCAGGTTTGGGCCCCATGCTTTGGCGCAAAGGATGCCCTTCAGGCGGAGGTACTCGAAGATTGAGAGTGATCCCCGTCCGAGGGCAGTCTTCAAGTCCTCATAAGGCATAAATTCGCCTTCTCTGAACATCTGCCCTGCCCACTCCAGGCCCCTATCTGACCAAGTCTGAGAGTTCCTGAACCCCTGCCCTCCTAAGTTGATAGGGTGACCCCATAGAGAGGACATTGGAGAGGGCCATGTGGTAAGATGAGCGGTGTTGGGGCCCTCTTCCCAGATGTCCCAGAGGACTCCCAGGGTCGGGTGTGATTTTAAGTGTTTCGGGATCGTTTTGCATGGGGCCCATAGGAGGTCTCTGACCTTTAGGGGGTGAGCGTCCATGTCTTCCAGGTAGGACCAGTACGTTCCCAGCCCTTCCTTCATGTGCTCCAGGAGGACGCGCAGTTGGGCCGCGCAGAAGTATAGGTGGAAATCCGGTAGCCCAAATCCCCCCTCCTCCCTTGGCAGGGTCAGCGTAGCCCTTCCGGTTCTTGGGGTTTTCCCTTGCCATACAAAGTCTCGTACCCCGTTCTGCAAGTCTCTGAAGCTCTGTGCTGGGACCCTAGTCGGGAGTGCAGTGAAGAGGTACAGGAGCCGAGGGAGTATGTTCATTTTGATTGCGGTCATTCGGCCGTACCAAGAGAGGATCATCTTCCCCCATCTCCTTAAATCTGAAGTGATCACCGCAATCATGGGGTTGTAATTATCTGCTCCTAAATTCGCTAGATCCCTGGTGAGAAGTACCCCCAGATATTTTATGGCAACCTTACCCACCTTAATCCCGTGAAACCTAACCAAGGGGTCTAGCACTGGGTCTGTTGTTCTCATTGGTAGCATGACGGATTTCCCCGTGTTAATTTTTAGGCCTGAAAAGCGACCAAACGCAGAGACCAGGGCCAGGAAGGGGGGGGGAGTGCGGAAACCGGGTCCACCAGGTAGGCCAGGACATCGTCCGCGAATAGGGAGAGCTTAAATTCTACCTCACCCCTTTTGATACCTCTAATATCTGGGCTGGCTCTGACCGCTATTGCCAACGCCTCCATCGTAAGGACGTATATCAGGGGAGAGAGTGGCATCCCTGCCTTGTCCCGCGGGAGAGGGGGAATGATTCAGACAATGTCCCATTCACCTGTACCCTTGCCGTTGGGGCCCGATAGAGGGCGGATATCCAAAGCATAATGTGAGTACCAAAACCCATCCTCCGGAGGAGGAGCTCCATGTAGCGCCACTCCACCCTATCAAAGGCCTTCTCGGAGTCCAGGGAAAGGACGCAGGCGTCCAAGTCCGATGATTGGGCGAAGTGAAGGAGGTCTATTGTTTTGCGGATGTTATCAGACCCCTGCCTTCCTCTAATGAAGCCCACCTGGTCCCCGTGTACTAGTTTCGGCATGATACCTTCCATTCTCCTCCCCACCACCTTGGCCAAGATCTTGACGTCAATGTTTAATAGTGATATGGGGCGATAGGAAGAGCAATCCGCTGGGTCCCTTCCCTCTTTGGGTAAGACTGCTATAATAGCTCCCATCATAGATTCTGGGAGGATGTCACCCTCCAGCACCGCATTGAAGACCCTTGTAAGGTAAGGGGCCAGAGTGGAGCGAAATCTCTTGTAGAAGAGGACGGAAAAGCCGTCCTCCCCCGGGGTAGTGCCCACCTTCATCCCACTAATCACCTTGTCCACCTCCTCCTCGGTTATCGGGCCCTCCAACCCCTCGGATATTTCCCCGGAGAGGGACGGGATCCGTATGGAGTCCAGGAAGTTTTCTATCTGGGTGTCGTCCCCTTCGTATTCGGATGAATAGAGGGTTCTATAGTATTGCCGGAAAGCCTCTCCTATGTGGGGAGAGTCACATCCCAAGAGTCCCCGGGTGTCCCTCACTTCCTTTACCCTCCTGCTTTTCTGTACCTCCCTTAACTTCCAGGCTAGGATCCTGTCCGCCTTGTCCCCTTTCTCATAATATTTTTGCTTGACCATTTGAAGACTCCTCTCCGTTTTGTGTAGGAGGAGGTTTTTAAGCTGGAGCCTATAGTCCGCCAGTGCTGCCACCCGGTCGCGGTCCAGGGGTTGGGTCGGGGATCCCTCCGGCTGGAGCCTGGCTATCTTTTCTCGCAGGGCTTTCTCCTGGGCCAATCTCTCCCTCTTCTTTAGGGCACCTATCTTTATGAGGAATCCTCTTAGGGTTGCCTTGAAGGCGTCCCAGAGCGTGTGCGTGGTCACCTCTCCGTTGTCATTAAGCTCAAAGAACTCCGTTATGGAGTCCAAGACCTCCTGAGCAATGACCTCATCCTTTAACAGGGCGTCATTACATTTCCAGCGCCCTTTGCTTTCCCTATTCCAGCCTATTGTGATGCTGATGCGGACCATGTCGTGGTCCGACCAGGGGACTGGGTCTATCCTGAAGCCTGATACAAACGGGCAAAGACTGTCGTCTGTTAGGATGTAATCTATCCTGGAGAATGAGTTATGTATAGCAGAGTGGTAAGTGAAGGAGGGGATCCCTGTCCTCGGGGTCGGGATAGTATCTATCAGGCCCAGGTCCTCATTTACTCTCCGGAAGCTCTGTGCC
Organism: Ambystoma mexicanum; assembly: GCF_040938575.1. Taxonomy (NCBI): domain Eukaryota; kingdom Metazoa; phylum Chordata; class Amphibia; order Caudata; family Ambystomatidae; genus Ambystoma; species Ambystoma mexicanum. Next base: position 1,561,426,756 of record NC_090932.1, read on the forward strand.
ATGGCCTCTTCTACGGGCCTGAGGTCGAGGGGGCCCATCCGCTTCCTATCCAAGGTGGGATCCAGGACCATGTTAAAGTCACCTCCCACCACTAGTGGGCCCTTCATGAATAGCCTGAGCTTGTCCCTAGTTTCCTCCCAGAATTGGGCCTGGTTTTCGTTCGGGCCGTACACCACCGCAAGGGTGATGGAGGCCCCCTGTAGGGTGCCCCGTATCAGCAGGTAACGGCCTTCGGGATCTTTCAAGATCGCCTCTTTCTCAAACCCTACGCTTCTTCCTAATAATATGGCCACCCCCCTTTTTTTTAGATCAGTGGGAAGCGTGATAAACCCCCTCAATTCCACCCCCCTGCAGCCTGGGCTCCTTCCCCCTAGCCCAGTGTGTCTCTTGGACAAACAGTAGGTCTAGTTTCGCCCGCTTAAACTCTCTACAAATCAGAGATCTTTTTGTGGGGGTGTTCAGTCCCCTCACGTTCAGGGTGCCCACTCCCAGGGCCGGATGGCTGTCAGCCATAGTCAATGTTTCCTGCCATACTGGTCAACAATTTCGCATCGGTTCTCCCTTTTCGCTCCCCTTGATTCACCGGTTGGACACTATTGAAATGAACCCCCAACAGCCCCTCTAACCCTATCCCCGACAAACAAACCCCAACTTGGTCATAAACCCCCATCCCCTCCCCCGGCGTCCAGCCAGATAGTTCCGCCATTACTGGCTTTTTGGCCGGACCACCAGCCTGCCCCTTTCGGCCAGGCAATCCTTACGGAATCTCTTTCGTGTGAGCCCCCCCCCGATTTCTTTCCCGTATTTGCCCCCTTTTGTACTTGCTGTTCAGCATGATTCTGGGATCGTTCTTGCCTTTCGGCGGTCCCCGTGTTACTGCCTTGTAGTTAGTTCCGGGGGACCGGTCTTTCGCGCCAGTGCTGGCTGGGACCCCCTTGGTAATCATCCCTCCGAGTCATTTCGTTCTGCTTCTTTCGCTGGAGAGGGTGTGTTCATTTTTCTAAATTTCCGTGCCCCAGATTTCTTTCTCCTTTCGCTCGCTGGGCCCGGGCCGCCCGCTCCGCCCGTCGCCGGTCCTGATGGCTCCCTTCGGGGGGGCGGGTCCACCACATAGTCCTGGATGGCTCCTTTAATGTCCTCCTCAGTGATCAGCGTCGTCCGTTGGCCCTGATATTCGAAAGTCAGGGAGAAGGTAAAGCCCCATCTATATCGTACTCCCTTGTCCTTCAGCAGCTGTGTGAGGGGGCGGCACATCCTGCGTTTGGAAAGAGTGTATGCAGAGAGGTCTTGAAAAATGGAGACCTGCGAATTATTGTACGTTATCTCTTGAGTCTTCCTGGCTGCTTCCAGTACCCGTGTTTTCTCTAGGTAGTAGTGGAACCGGACCAGGATCGAGCGAGGGCCCCCTGCTCGTCCTCCCGCCCTGTGTACTCGGTCAAATGTGAGCTCAGCGGTCATCTCCTCGTCGAAGAGGAGGGCTATTATGCTCCGCACCATTCTGGTAAGCTCTCTCTCCGTTTCCCCCTCTGCCTCTGGAACTCCAAAAAACCTGAGGTTGTTTCTTCGTTCCCTATTCTCGAAATCATCCATTTGTCTGGACCTCTCCTCCTCCTTCTCCAGAGCTGCTAACCTCATGTTAGTCTCTATCTCCAGGGTTGTTGAGGAGGATTGGTTGAATTCAACCTGCAGGAGTCTGTCCTCCTCTTTGTCAACCCGTCGGTCCATCTTCTCCAGTTTCTGGGCTATGTCGGAGCGCATGTCTCTAATTTCTTGCAATATGGATGCAAAGCCCCTCTCCATTGCCTCCGTTGCGTGGGTAGTGGCCTCTGAGTGGGCCATCTCCCGGGCACAGGCCGGGTCTCTTCCGTGTGTGCTTTGGTCTCGGTAGCGGTATTTCTGTAGACTCTTTTGCCAGTCCATTCAGTCTCCCCCTGGACGCTCCGTTGGTTGTACTTGGGCTGGGGGGGGCTCCTGGAGGGTCACCTCGCGGGATCACCTGAGCTCGTGGAAGGGCGGGCACACGCCCCGCCTGTCTCGGGCGGGGGCCTCACACCTGGTGACCGCCGGGCCTTCTGTGCCCTCTGTGTCTTCCTTGGGGGGGGCTTGTTTGCCCTTATGTCGTGCTGCTTGGGCCCAGAGCCCTCTCCGGTGGCGGGGCTGGGGGGCCGAGGGGATCCGTCACTTCTTTCTCCTCCCGCCTGCTCCTGCCGTGCCTGGGGGACCTCTCAGGGTGGGCACTCGCCCCGCCGTTCCCCGGCGGGGGCCTCACACCCGGCGTCTTCCGGGCCTTCCTTGCCCCTTGTGTCTTCCTTACCGCGGGTGGGCTGCGGCCCGCTCGCGATGTTGGCCGTGTGGGCGCTTCCCCCCGCTGACTGTGTGGGTGGGGGTGCGGGGAGGCTGCTGACCGACCCGTAGACAGTCCGCCACCCCCACCTGGGGTCCCTGAGTCCGCCCCGGGACTCTCACCTCTTCGTGGCCTGTTCGGGCCTATGCTCCTCTCCTACTCCACTCCCCGGGTCGGGCGCGTCTCCCACGCTGTGCCCGCCTTCTCTGTCGGCGGTCCTCACCCCCGGGTGGGTCCCACCGGTTCTCACTCTGTGTTGGCGCCGGCGCGGTGGTCCTCGGCTCCTACTTTCGGCTACGCGCCGCCCGGGCCCTCTGACGCACCTCCGCTGCTGGTCCCGCGGCCTTGGATCCGCGGCCCTGGATCTCCGCTTTCCCTGGGTCCCTCGACCTCGCTGTTTCGCTCCGCGGGGGCACTAGGGGTTCACCCCGCTCTACCACCCGTTCTTTCGCCTCGGGGGGTCTATGGGGGGGCTCAATCCCGATTCAGACCCGGCCGGTGGCGGAGCGCGGAAATCAGGCAGCCATTGCCTGTGCGCCCCCTGGTGGCCTCTGGGGTGGTTATAATTTAATGAAATGTATTGCATTCCACTGTAGAGTGCCAACTGCAAACGTGTTTCTACAACAACCGAGTTTACCTTTTTGGTGTGTGGGCGGAGCTGTGTACAAAGGGGCGAAGTCTTGTGTGGCTGTGGGCGGGCATACATCTCAGGGTTTTTGATTTTCAAATGTAGGCAGGTAATCCAAGCCCACAGGAGCCTGTGTAGAAAAAGAAGCAAGCATGCGGGTCTGGTAAAAATGGGATCGACATGGGGCTTAATTTCCAACTAGCTGAGCGCATTGCTGTTTTAACAGTGAAAGATATGTTGCAGAGTTAAGGGTAAAGAAAGATGGCATATAATCCAATTTGATGTTGGCAGCCGAATTTGGACTGAAATTCTGTTGGCGTGCACGGCACAGCCACAAATCACTTTGGTTTGGTGGGGGAGCCAGGAAGGGGATAATACCAGCCAAGAAGATACACAAGGATCCGCTGTTGCTACAACCAAACTCTAAATAGAAAAAACAAACCCACCAGCACCCTAATATACCTGGCCCTTCATAACACTTCCCAGATGTATAAGTGCCTTATAAATACACACACAAAAAATATGTGCCCGTATACGGCATGGAGTGGTCCTTCCTCTGTGAATCTCTTCCTAAGCACGTATAGACGTCCTAGTGAAAACGTCCCGACAAACTTAACAGAAATACGTGAAACACTCTGTAAAGGCATTTTAGAAAGTATCGGCAAACTTTTAAACAGACGCACCATGCTATCGGGTCTCATAGCGACTTTAAATGAACAACCCCCTCCCGGGGAATGCCAAATCGCCCTCCACGCCCCATGCAGGAGAAAAAATAACTTAACTGTTATGCTGGAAATTCGTACCCAAATGTGTCTGTCTGCATAAAACACATATCCCCACCTGCTGCACATAACAAACCCTGCCCTCTCATTGGGAAGGGAGGAACACGCTGCCCCACTTCATAAAACACATTTCCCACGGGCAAATCGCCTTTAAGCAGGGCTCAAGTCGAGGGTACACGCGGGTGAACGGAGTCCACCCACTTTTTTCAGACGGTGGACTCAGTCCCCCCCAGCTAAAGAGAAACATTGAATGTCCTATTTGAATTTATGAATTAAAGCAGACATTGGGCATCTCTGCTACGGCCCTATATAACAGGATGAAAAATAACAAGAAACAAAAGGTGAAATGTCCCATTTTGGTGAGGGCAGGTTCCAGAGAAAACATTTGTATCGGTTCTTGAAGTTTAAAACAAGCATAACTTTTAACGTTTTTAAAAACACTATCAGAAGAACATATCCTCTCATGGTTTTGTGTATGTGCTGATCTTATGAAAGGCACATGCCATTCATCCTGTGCAATTTGGGAGGTTAGGCAAAGCCAAGTTAATGAAATGTGCATATTTCACCCTGATATGCTAATTTCGGGTGACATCACATCCCAATGAGTTTGTTGATGGGTCCCACCCACTTTTATTTTTAGGACTTGCTTTTAATTAAATCTGACCCCTGATGCACAATACATTACAAATCCCCAAAATACACAGAAATACTCCATTCCCCCGCTCTGCATTAAAGTAAAAATCAACATGAGAAAACTTTAAGACTTACCATAAACTAAACTCAAGCGACTACACGAAATATGCTTTGTAACGGAGGAATCTCTCCCGCTGAGCCCTGCAACGCCTCGCCTTCCATCTCTGTCCAGCTTGTGGCACGCCTGTTTGCCTTGACTTCCAGCTCGTGCAAGAAAAAAAAAAAAGATGACGTAGTGAACGTTGCAGAGCACGTGATGCGGCACACGTGATGCGGAACACGTGATGACGTGGAGGAGCGTTGCTATGGTCCGTTTCTCAAATGGGAACTAGACACTACCCTTTAGGAAACGTCATATCCCGATTCCAGGCAGAATCAGGTCAGTGCTAACGATCCCGCTCTTGTAGTGAATTTTATATGCATTTCTTTTAGACGTTCCCACCCCTTTGTTATATTGTCAAGAGGAGCCCTTTTGCTACCTCTGGAAATGCACGTTGAAGCTGTACTTCGTTGTGTTACTTCTCACATGTTGAAAATAAACATTGCAAGTACGTGAATTTCTAAAACATCTGGTTTTGAAATTACACTGGGAAGCCTGTTGTTGGTATTGTATTAAACTGGACAGCCTGTTGTTGTTGGTATTGTTTTACACTGGGCAGCCAGTTGTTGTTGGTATTGTAGACCCAGTAGCTGCCCCGAAGCTCACCTATGGTATGATTCAGGCTCTGGAATGCTCGCAGACGCAGTAACTGCTGTGCAGCTACTACAGACCAGAGGCGTTGCTAGGGGATCACTGAGGGGGCTATAGCCCCTTATCTTTTGGTTGTAGACCCTGATAGAAGCTCACGGGCTACATCCTAAAGGCTAGCTAGCCCCGAGTCCCGACAGTCCCTGCTTTAGCTTAGCTGCTGATCTTTTGCAAACCTAGCAACACCTCTGATACAGACCCTGCTCTGGTGTAAGTGACTACATATATAATAATCGGTCCCATTGCTTGACCCGGGGGACTGCCCGGGGTGCACTTGTCCCAGGGGGGTGAAATTGCCCCGATCCCTTGAGGTCAACATTTCCCTGGGTGCGATTGCCGTGGGGAGAGTAGCTGCAGCACAGTAGTGGTCGCTGCTGACTGGCATTCACATAGTTCTTAAGTAACATTACGGAAGGCAGAGGCTCTCTGAACTTACCCGCCATTTACGGTGGGGGCATAAAAGGGCGCCTTTCCTGGTGGCCACCCGCCTTTCATACCTGCCTAACCTCTGTGTATTTAGCCTTTTCTCCGGGTCTCTGGGTTTTCGCTGACCTGGAAATTGCGCGAATATGCCTCCCATCAGCCCGTTGCTGGGTGGCAGCTTTTACTGATTGCTTTTTTTAATGCTTGCAAGACTGCACCGCCGCGGACTTCCTGCCTGAGTGTGGCTTTGTCTCTGCAGCAATGACTGTAACGCTTCCAGCAAATTGGCAAAAAAATGCAGGTGAAGCAAAATAACGTGTGTTTATTTTGCTACACCTTTCATTCTTTTTTGCCGAGTTTCAATGCACAACTGCACTAAATAACCTGATGAAAAACAACAAAGGTGAAAAGTCCAATTTCGGTACTGCAAAATTCAGGGAAAACCTTTGTATTGGTTCTTGGAGTGTACATGTGTTGATTTTATGGAAGGCGAATGCCTTTTGTCCTATGCAAAGTGGGTGGTTGTGAAAAGCCAATTTTAATGAAATATGCATATTTCAATTTGAACTGGACATTTCTGATGTCACATTGCCTTGCAACAGAGTTTACCTTTTTTTTTTTTAAAAAAACTGTGTTTATTGGTTTTACTGAAGTTTACCCTTTTGACATGTGGGCAGAGCCATGTGCAAATGGGTGGAGTCTTGTGTGACTGTGGGCGGGGCATACATCTCAGGGTTTTTGATTTTCAAATGTTGGCAGGTATGTTGCCTTTGTAATCAAGCCGGAATAACACACCGTGGAGGAAAAAAGACGGCTGCTTTTGAGCGGTCGCAGCTTCCCGGTCCGGCATTCCAATTGCTTTCTACCTGGACCTGTGCACAAAGAAAGAGACTGCATTGCCTCCCTGACTCACTTGTATGCAGAACTACTCAGAAAGAAGGTAGTCCAACCCGATGTTTCTGTTGACATTTTAGAAAATTTTCCTTTAAACCAGTGGTCTTAAAAATGTTTGGTCTGGGTCCCCATGAGCAAAATTTGGGCAGGCTGGTCCCCCCAGAAATACCAAATATACAGTATGTACACATGGCTATGAACTATTGCGCGCCGTCATCGCACCCTACTGCCAGTATAGTCTGTGGGCTCCCCCACCTGCTCCCATCACAGACACTGGGCTCCCCTTGGTGGCTGGCAATGAGAGGCGTGGCCCTGCTCGGTTGTGGCAGTTGGGGCTACCAGCGCGCGCCCGCAGCCACAGCATCATTGCACGCGAGATCGACTCAAGGGGCAGCGAGAGCGCGCTTCAGATTGATGAAATAATGCAATTGGAAGCATAAGAAAAACTTTATATGAGCTATGGTAGCAATAACCAGTACACTAGCCGTACATCTGCTGACACGATTTGCTTCGTTGCATCACCTTCCAGAAAGCCACCGTACCATAATCCTTGAAGGGGGCTACTGAGAGCAGTGTCATGTTAACTACAGTCATAACTCCATTGGCGATACGATTCCAGCATACGATCCATCCTTGGCATTTTGCATATTAATGGCTACTTATATAAGCTTCTCGCTTTGTATCTCCTGATGAAGACGTTGTTTACTACACACTCTACGTCGAAACCGGTTGAGTTTATTCTTTTAGGGATGTGATCTACACAACACTTCTCCTCACAGATCCGCCCTTGTGATAGATTGTTTTTAATGAATTCTATTGCTGTTTGTCTAATATATTTGTAAACACTAAAATATTCAAATGGGATGTGATGAATGTTTGTCCCACTCCCAATTGGCAAATAATGTTAATTAATTTAGTTATCTTTTTAGCCATTGTTGGTTGGTTGAATGTCACTATGTATGATGTATGGTTTGGATGCTGCACTATGAATGTTTGTTGAGATGGATGTATTTTAATCACAGTTATTTGTTCATCTATGCTGTTGTGTTACGTGATTTATTGATGCTCTACAAAGTAGAATGCCATTAATTGACTTGTTTAAATTTTTGTATCATGATAAATAAAATAATTTGATACTTTTGTAAATAATAGTGTTTTGCTCTCTGGATATCTCTTCAGTTTCTCGTTTTACGATAATACTCTGGTCCAGAGGATAGAGTTTTCCTGCATCTTTCCGCTTTTGCACTGGGCTCCCTCATACCACTCATACCCAGTCCCTGGGCTCTCTGCACCCCATCACAGACCCTGGGCCCTACCCACCCTGCTCCCACCACTATCGCAGTGCTCCTGCCCATTCTGCTCCCACCACAGTCACTGGGCACCCTCCACCCTGTTGCTAACACAGTCTGAGTGCCAGTGGCAGCTGGTCATTTTTTAAAGTGGAGGGGCATAAACATTTCCCAGAAAAATGCCACACCGAGCGCAGCGAGGGAGCCCAAACCAATCAAGGGAGTTTTTTGGGGGGAGTGTTTCCCCCTGTGAATTTTTTTTAAATAATGGGTTCAAATGTTGCCTCTTAGAGCATACTTAAAAATACAATGGGTATAAAGCCAAACAGTTTGCAATTGGTCCTGGGGGGGCCAAGAGGTAAAGCATGGTATTTTTGACTGGACATCTATGAGAGATATGCAGTAATAAAAATACCATCCCTGTCCTCTGGGCTCCACAGCGCCTCAGAAGGAGAGCTTGGCAGGTGTGTAGGGGGATTGTGCAACCCTTCTTCCCACTGTACACACCACTCGCCAAAATCAGCTAAACGGACACAAACAAACAAACACACACACCAATCTCTCTATCATTCATACAGGCACCCATGGCCATACACACTCATAACACAAGCATACATGCATCCTTACACATTTTGAAATAAGAAATGAATGAACCTAAACGTACCTTCTGCAGGGGCCTGCACATGCGTGCTGAAATACCCTGCTCCAGGTTGCTCTGTCTGTATTTGCGAGGAGCTCCCCCTCGCACATGGAAACATGCAGTGCCCCAGCCACCATTTCCAATGAGCTATGCAAGGCTGGCGATGCAATTCGCCCCCGGTCTTGCATGGCTCAGTGAGCATGTGTGGCTGGGGAACTGAACTGTCAAATGGAAACCGTGTTTCCCTTTGACAGTTCAGCCATCCCAGGAACACTCCCTCAGCTGGAAAAAGCAGCAGAGGGAGTGCTCAGTGTTTCACTGGGCTGGCTCCTCAGCTTCTCCATAATGGGTGAGGGGGCCAATGGGTGGACGCCCCCTCGCTCATTATGGATGAGCCGCCAGGCTCGGACTGGCCTATAGGGCAATGTCTGTACCAAAAATGCAAAAGACTAGTGTAGGCCAGTCAAAATGGGCCTCTTTTCTGGCCAATGTGGGCAAGTTTGATGAGTTACTTCACTATGCAGCTAATAATTTTGACCATTGTTGCTGAATAAATATTCTTTAAATATCACAATCTGCTTGCATTTTAACAAAAAACACCACCTTGGGTACTAGTCAAGCAGTCTGTGACTAATGTAATGAATATCCATTTGCAACTGTGGGCCACTTTCTCATTGGTGCCTGAGACAGTTTTATGGTCCAGTCCGACCATGTGAGCCGCCCCTACCCATTTCCTCCATTTAAAAAAAACAATCTTTTAACAACATTTTTTTACATTTCATGCTGGGCTCTCGCACCCTGAAATGAGGCCGTGCCCCACAGTTAGAAGACCTCTGCTTTAAACTGTGTACATAGTGTTCGGCTGGTGCTCTAACGGTAGTTTGCATAGTTAATGCATTCTGGACAAGAACGGGTAAATGGGAATATATTGTTTACACTCTCCTAGCTCAGATTTTTTTCCAACATGTAAACTCCTACCTTGGTTGGTTCGAGTGTGTGTATTGCAATCGCTTTGCTGTGTTCCTGCTTTCCCTTTAGGTGTCCCGCGCCTGAAAGGGTAAATGGCAGAACGTAGCTCCACTCTGTTCTGTCCCAAAAAAAGTTTAAATAGCAGAAACATTTCTCGGTTAGAGTTGAAAGCGTATATTGGAAGTTGCTGCTGTTCTGGGCACTTTCAGCCGCAACCTTTCTTCTTTATTGGTTTTAATTGGAAAGGTTTGAAACTTGGTACTGTTTTCTGCAGTTCGGAGAACTTAATTTGTTTCGAGTTAGGATTCGGGGCAGGAACATATGGAACTAATTACACTTCTTTTCATGCTTCCATTGAAGTTATATCCCCATGCAAATTATTCTTCGTCCTGGCGGGAGTCCTTTCTCATACTGAGTTGGCTGCAGTGGTGCAGCTAGGATTTCTCAACTGGGTGAAGCTGCGCTGTGTACACATGGGCCTATGGTAAAGATCGGATTTTGGGGTAGGGTGGGCACCGCTAAGTCTTTTAGGTAGTTCACCGATTCAGTTATTTCTCACACTTTGTATGGGAGCTCACCCTTTAGCCTAGGCACAAGGTTATAGCATAATCCAAAAGAGTAGGAACAAACCGCTTCCGTTCCTGGATGAGCTCAATCACAAGACCCTTTCCCGGGTTCCAAACAATATTCAAATCAATTAACTTGCTTTCATAGATTAAATTTGCTTCTAAATCATAGGTTCACGATTCCTTGTGTGATTTTTCAAATACCGTTATTTATTCCTGACTCGTCAGTGTCACATAATATCAGCCAATGCATTTCGGACATCCGTCCATCATCAGGGCTATTAACACTGCTGCTTTTTCATCAATATGGATCCCATCATCACAACACTATGGTAAACATCCCCATAAACCAAGGGGAATCTATTTGATGAGACGGTTTGTTTGCTTTTGCATGGTCTCGCGGACAAGATCCGAGTTTGAGCTATGATGGTGTATCTTTATTTCATTGTTTAGAACAGCAAAATGTTACTCCTTTCATTGGCAGGGCAAGGATGATGGGCAGAAAGGTTCTGGCCAGAATTCAGAAACGCAGGCAGTGCAAAGATCTTTGGAGGTTTACATGCATGTGTAACTGGCCCTATGGGGTGTGCCCCTTGCATGGATAGATCTGCATACAAAATAACTCTGGAGTGTGAATATTTGACCACTAGTAATGTAGTGAGCCCAATGCCCACTCATCACATGCTTTTTTCACACTCTTGTTTCTTTAAAATGGGCAGACGCACCCTCTAATCCACTTTTACAGGGATATGCCATCTTTATGCGTTTCATTTTGTATTCCTGTAAAAGTTATATAAACAGGCCTACAAGTACCAGAATGCAATCTGCTAATGAGGTTTATTATTTCAGTCCAGAAATTGGGACTACTTGAGATCCTGCCCTGTCGGTTGAATTACTTTGAAAAGTTCTACACGGGCCCCTGAAGGCATTGTTTGATGGATGGATGGATGGTATAGTGAATGGGTTCCACTTCTATTTAAAAGTGTTTCTGCCCTTTAATAAGTGATCAAATGTAAGGTGTCTTTCATGTAAGAGATTATGTGCAGCGGGTGTAAGGCTCAAATAAGGACGGCCATGCAGACAGAGTGAAAGAGATTAAAGTGGGACAGAAAACGAGATGGTCAAGGAAAAGGTGAGGAAAGCGAGATTAAGAAAGGGGGGACGAAAGAGAGGAAAATATAGGCCCTATACGGGAAGCAAAATAGGGGCAGAGACTGCACGTGAGAAATGGAAGCAATGGGCGGTTCCAGAGATGGAAGATAGCTGAGGGTAGGGATAGATGTGACTTGCAGGAGGAGGAGGAGGATTTGAAATTTAACTGGGATCTCCCAGCACTGTGACCAAACTGGGTAGAGACTGCATTATCACACTTGCTGTGAAATGCACACTGCGATGTGCACATTTGCTAAACTCCAGGGCTGCAGGAGGACTAAGTGAAGTGGATTCCAGCACTCTGTGCTCACATCAGCTGAATGCCTCATTTTGATGTTTCGTCAGAAGAGTTGTTTGCTGACTAGTACTTTCCTTTGGCACAGAGCACCCTCCGGGTACTGAAAAGTGAACGCTCATAGATGTGCCAGTAGTCGGGCTGTAGTGACCTGCAGCTTATGTGGGAAGTTGGTCCTAGGTGCAGTGAGGGATGCTCTTACCCTCAGGCCACACCCTGCTTTTTATTTGCCTTCATGCCCCTTGCTTCACTCTGGCCTCGTAACGAAGCTCGCCAGTGCTCCTGTGGTGGTCTGGTTCCTCACCTCTGTATTGTTCCATTTCAGTTTTTGTTTTCTTAATGGTTAAAACAAAGACCATTCAGTTGAGGAATATTGTATTAGATCGCTTGAGGTTCTGGTCAGATGCTGCCTGCCTATTTGACCCGGAGGCTGGCATCTGTGCTGCAGATAAGTAGGATGTTTCCACTGGATGGCTATGTGAAATGGGTAAGTGGCTGTGATTGAGACATTCTGTCCTTTCCTTCCGCACAAAGCGAACAATCTGAAAGCACCATCACTTTAAAAGTGACTTTCAAATGACAAACGGCACTCCAAAAAAACTCTGGTCATTGGTGAGATGTAATTGAAAGGAAACTCTGTAAAAATGTGCTATGTGGTCCTAATTCAAGCAGCCCTTTCTCTGAACCAAAAGTTACTGCCTCTCTCAAACCTTAAAGTGCAGTTTGTGGTATCGGTGGAGTTTCCAGACTAAAGCTTTTACCCCATCTGCCAATTTAGAGCCTTGTTTTGTTGTAGTTCGGTATTTAGTTGAGAGAGGGATTGACACTTGCTATGTGAGATGGTGAACTGGAAGCTGTTATCCAGTGGTAGGAATTGGCATACATCGTATTTGTCCAAATGCTAGAATTTTGTTCAAATGGGTACGGCCATAATGTAGTCGCTCCAAATTTGGCCCACTTTAAACTCAGCACCTTTTAGAATGGAGCCTCCTACCGCTGCTTTGCTTTGCAATCCATGCATCATTTAAACTGAAAAGACTTAAAAAAAAAAAAAACGTTTTTGGGGAGTTTGGATTACTCATAGCAAGAATATTGCATCATGTTATAATTGGGCATACTTTCTGGCTATTTCTTTTACTTCAGGCATTTGAACGTCCCGGCAATGTCAAAACCAATAAGACCTTTGGGAGAACAGAACCGGCAGAGAAAAGTGGCGCAAGGTATAAAAAGTACCAAGTACTGTCTTCACTCTTCAAAAACAGGAGATAAGCGCCCTCCCCAAGGCCAGGCAACAGGCATTCCTGAGGAAACGGTACTACCTGTGGTCATGCCACACGTTTCAAGAGATGAGGCCTCAAGAACCCAAGCACTAGATGGCAATGATGACCAACGGGAACAAGGCAGACATTTCTTTATGGCCTAAATCAATGGCTGGACATGTGCATGATCAAATTCTAATGGGAGGGCCACAGGCAATGCCACCTCTTAGTTAGTCATACCCAAAGGGTGACAAAAATAGGCACTTTTCTTCTTCATATGGGCTCATGGTATTACCTAACAAAGAAAGTCTCGAGGACATGGCTGCAATATTCTCTTTTGACGGATAGTCTACTGTTTTTGCTGTAGGCTTTTTGACCCTATGCCAAAATCAAAACTTGGTATTGATAGCATTAATATTGGAAGCATATTGGTAACTATTTGAAAATGCACAAAGTGTCTCCTGAACATGCCAAATACAGTGGCGAGTGGGTGGATGCTGAAAGGTGCCTCACGGGACATGTTGGTATTGATTATCTCATGCAGAGACCAAGAGTTGACGGGATGTGCTTGGAAGAATTATATCAGTTGTTATCTTTCTGTCCAAAAATAATTTGGCATTTTGTCGCTCTTCAAACAAATTATTTACTCCAAACAGAGATCCACTGTCCCTGTTGTGGAAATGTCATTCAGAATAAACTAATTAGTTTAATGGGGTCTCAAGTAAAGAATGCAATTTTACAAAGGGTGAAGGTTGCAAAATATTTGTTATTTTGGATTGTACCACAGATATCATCCACACCAAGCAACTGTCTTACACTGTAGGAAGTGTGGATATTACAGGCAAAGACATTTCTGTGAAAGAATCACCCTGCAGACTAGGCATCTGGTGAAGAACTTGCAAACCTTCTGTATTCTGATGTCAGAATGCTGGCTAGAGATGGACAACTGCCTTGGTCAGGGGTATGATAATGGTGCAAACATGATTGGGGTAAACGAAGGAGTCCAAGCGCGAGTTCTGAGCAGTACCCCCCCGTGCATTTATTTTACCCATGTGGCTGCCACAGTTTAAATTTGAGGGTTGGTGATGCTTCCAAATCCTCTGTGAATCTGTTTCTCTTTATGGTGTACTTCAGAGACTGTACAATTGTTTGCAGCTTCAACCAAATGTTGGAACATTCTAACTGAGCATGTAAAAAATCTTTCCTTGAAAAAGGTCTGTGAAACACGATGGGAATGTAGAATTGAAATATTGAGCGCAGTGCAGTATCAATTTGTTGAGATACACACAGCACTCATGAGTATTGAAGAAAAAGTCAATGACACAACATTTTCCTCCAAGGCTAAATCCCTTGCTTTACACTTGGAAGATTTCAGTTTTATTTGTACTTCAGTTGTGAGGTATGACCTATTTCAGGTCAAAATTGTAAGGAAATCCATGCAGTCCAGACAAATTGATTTGCCGGCCTGCAATGACCTGCTTAAGGACTGCATTGCCTTTGTCAAAAGTTATAGGAGTGTTGGTTTTGAGTCTGCTGTAATAGCAAAAGAGAGAGCCTTACTTTTAAGGCACCCTACTTTTAAGGCAACAGAACGGCATAGGAAAAAAAAAGAAAATATTTGCGTATGAGACTCAGGACGAGACCTCTGAGAATGAAGAACTTTTTAAAGTAACCGTATTTTATACCCTGATTGACGCCATAACTACTTCGCTTGAAAGTGCTTTTCCCATTTGTCTGCGCACAGAGAAAGGAAGAACTGATACAACTGTGCAAGCACCTGGAGCAATTGTTAGTCACTCGCCCCACCAGAACTCAGTACACCAACCAGCTACACATACCACGCATAAAGAGAGCCACAGCTGGAGGTCTAGGCTTCTCCTATATTGCACCGAAACTCTGGAATTCACTCCCTGCCACCCTTAGAGCTGAAACTTTCATCTCTGTCTTCCGCAACAACCTCAAGGCCACTCTCAACTAGTAAGTGGAGGACTGCTGCCTCCACTTCTGCCATGTATATTGTAATATAACACAAATGTAATATAACTATATTGTAAACTGTGTATATATACTGCTAATGACTATATAACTTTATTGCAACCTGTGTGTATATATGTGTATATATATATATATATATATATATATATATATATATATATATATATATATATTATAGCTAATGACCATTTAACTAAGCTTTGTACTGTAACAAGTGCCACAATGTCCTCGGGGGTGGTGATAGTGCACCAGAATCTGATATAGATGGTTCCCAGTTGGCTGAGGAACTGAGGCATATCCAGCTATCGCTTCAGACGAGTTCTATTACGCCCCTTCAAGTTTTGCAGCACATTCATCACACAAAAACATATTGGTTGTTTCCAAATGTGTGGGTTGCCATGTGGCTCTTACTAACAATTCCAAAACCGATTTTATTTATTAGTCAGTGATTTATTGACCTTGGGAACAGTGTATTTTGGGAGTGGCCCGCGGGTGGGGGTGCTTACTAGTGTTTTGCCTTGGGCACCAAATGGACTAGAAACTGCCCTGGTAATAATACCTGCACAGGCTAATGATTGCAGACGTGTACCGTCTCCAGCTCCTCTAGTTTTGTTATGTTCCCCTTCACCTATTGGGACAGTCCCGTTAGCATAATGCTTTACTGCGACTGAATGGTGTTCGCTATCTTGTCCCCAAAATCCTGAAAGCATTGGCGAAGGACCCCCTGACCACTTAATCTTTTGCAGTGCCTGCCAGCGCCCGCAGATCCTTTCCTGCCCCGGGCCCCTGATCTCCCCCAGCCGGTACCTCACTTTCTCTGCGCCAGAGTCTCTGCAGATTGCCCTCCTGTAGTTTCTTCACAGACTTCAGCTTGCATGTCCTTCCCCCTTGTTTTTTGATATAGTGCGTGGGCATTTCTGATGGGGGAGAGCCCTGCCCTGCCGCTTCTCCCTGATATTGTTTTGCATCCTTTGAACCTCTTCTGGACATTTCATTCCAGGGCGTAGGAACCTCCTCCCTCTGCTGCTTTGGGGGTCTGCCCTTGACTGTGCTGGGGGATTGGAACCTCCCTCTAACTGTGCACAGTTCAGCCACTGTTTGTCCTCCTCCTGGCCTTGGTGCCAGGATCACTCTGCCCTGAGCCCAACTAAATGGCCTCTCGCTTATTCTTCCTTGTCCACCACGGATGAAGATGGACCCTTTAGCCCTCTATTCGGCCTCATGATTGGCCCGGGGAGGCCTGGCCCCACCGGTCACTGTCTTCTATTCATGTTGCGCCTCTTGCTGTGCTTCTGGATGGGGTGTTCTGGCTGAGGCACTATGTGCAGTTCCAAAATTGAAAATGTACCTCAAATGGGCCTCCAGCTGCCCAGCTATACCACCACAGGGCCTCCCCTGGTCTTCTCTGCCAAGTGCGGCCTTCAAAGCTTGGTCTGGGGCCCTCCTGCCACGCTCACCCACACCTCAGTGTCACTCTGCTCAAAGCTGGTGATCACTGCCTGCTGATCACTGCCTGCACTGGCCAGCCTCTGCCTGATTGCACCCTTTCCTTGGGCCAGGGCGTAAGCTGGCCTGTGCTGGTTCTCCCCCCGACGGGGGTGGCAAGGGAGAGTCGAGCCCTTTAGGGTTGCTGCTTTCCTGCCTCTTCGCTGTGCGGCCCCTCCCGGGCCTCTTGGCTGCTCCGGGTGCTCTTCTCTGCTCCACAGCTCTCAGCAGTGGGCCACGGGTTTGACCCCTCACGGTCCTCCTGATATCTCTGATAGGACGCTGCTTTGACGGTGCGGTAGCGGCTCAGTCCCGACTCGATTGTCCCGCTGCTGCTCGCCCGCAGGGGAGCCCCTGCTCCACGAATCCAGCCCCTGCGGGCCTCCGGTATCGCAGGCAGCTCCTTCCTGACGGGGTCCTCCGCCGTCCGACAGCAGCTGCTTTCCACCATCCCGCCTTGCAGCCGCACTGGATCATTGGCTGTCCTGGGTCTCCCTGGGTGATTCTTCTTGTTCGCGGTCTACAAGCTTATCTCTCAGCTTGGCCTGCACTGGCCGCGGGTGCAGTGCCCCCACGCCTCTGACACCGTAGAGACGGAGGCTGCACACCCGCCTCTGTCAAAGTCCCCCAGCGATCCGGGATGTTGCACTCCACCCTACATTGATAAATCCTTGCCTGGTGAAGGTTCTTTTAATCTATCTTTATTGTCTTTGGGCTGGGGGTGTGAGAGCTCCATGATCACGCTGCTCTCCCCTCAGTGGCCATCTTAGAATCCCAATCACGATGCACTTTTTAATGGGTATCCATAATAGATGCCAGTACACCCTCGGTTTTCTTTTTAGAAAGGATGATATGTGCCTTTATGTGGCTGCACTGGCATTTTGGGGCACTCAGTCTAGCCATTCTTTGCTGTGGCATGACATTTTTTTTACTGGGATTCTATGACAAAGCAAGCATGATGATTGTTATTATGTGTCTAGACTGGCATTTAGGGCAGCTAGTCAAGCCATTTCTTACTGTGGCGTGGATTTTCTCACTAGGTATCAAACGTAAAGCAAACAGGTTTTCTTGTTGTGACAAGACATCTTTAAAGGCAAAGCCAACAGGAGTGTGAGGCAGAGCCATAATGGGCATTTTTAGTATCATTACTGGCATTCTGTTATGTGCAGTTGATGTGTACCGCACCACTGCCACCCAGGGGCAGTCTCTCCAGGCGCTTGTGTGGATCTGCAAAAAAGTGGGGTGGGAGGGTTAGTGGGGGGAAAAGGATGAGAGGATATGTTCAGAACCAGGAGAAATTGGCTTCTGTGAGTGTTTTGCATGTGGTCACTTGTGAGCGGCCTTGCACATTGTAACCGTATGGGTAAGATTCCATGCCTCTGGTGAGTGGTAGTGTTTTGGATTGGTGTTAGTGTTGTGTGGTTATGATGGGTTGGTTGTGTGCACTGGTTAGTTAGTGTCCATAAGGGACTCAGTCACAGGAGATCATAGCTGTACGGTAGTCCGGCATCTTGGTGTGTTGTTGCATTTTAGATGGTATTGGGCTATGTGGGTGGTTCACTCTGAATGACGGCATAGTATGGTTCACTGTATATTTATGAGTGTGACTAGACCAAGATCCGGTGTATCTATCGTTGTGGTCTCTCTACGGGCAGCCCTTTGGATGCTGCTTGACGGTTTAGCCAGGTTCTTGTTTCCAGTTCTTTGGCCCCTCTCGTCTCCTCTCTACTTGTTTGTCTGCGGTGTTGTTGTTGTTGGTGTACCTTCTAAGTTGTCATTGTCTGCTTAATAGCCAGGTTTTGAGCAGTTTGCAGAAGGTGATGTGGTCTTCTGTGGTTCTAATTACTTTGGGCATGTTTTTCCAGGTGTTAACAATTAGACGCGAGAACGGTGTTCCGACAAATGTCCTTTTTTTTTTTTTTTTGTTTTATTTATCTTTTTTTTTTTTTAGTGGTGTTTTGCCTCTATTTGTAGGTTGTTGCTGGATTTAGGTTCCCTTCCTGGGCGATACCGGCTAATCTTGTATTGGAGGAATTCCGTTCCTTGTCTGTGCAATGCTTGTGGGCGATGCAGAGTGCTTTGAATTTGATGCACTTTTTTTTACTGGTAACCAGTATAGTGTTTTCAGTGCTGCAGTGATGGGGTCTCTTGTGTTTAGTCTTAGTAGGATCCTGGCTGTTGTATTTTACACCCTTTTGGGTTTCTTGGTGAGTCTTTCTGGCATTCCTAGGTAGAGGCTATTTGCATAGATAATTCTTTTTAGTATCAGGGATCTGAGTAGTTGTAGGAGGAAGAAGCATTTTTGGGCGATTGTGTTGACTTGCGGTTCCTGTGATAGTCCGTTGTCCATGAGTATTCCTAGGTTGTTTACTACATTGGTAGTCTCTGGTTGCGTTCCCATGCCGATTGGCAATTGTGGGTTCTCTCAGTCGAACCATGCGGGTGAGAGCTTTATTTCCGTTTTTGCAGGGTTCAGTTTGAGGTTATTCATTGTCATCCATGTCTATGAGGCAGTTGTTGAGGGTTGTTATATTGTTTCTGTGTTGTGGTTTGTTTTCACAATCTTTTGTGTCGTCTGCGTAGTTGTAGGCGGTAAGTCCGTAGGATCGAATGATTTTCATCAGTGGGCACATGTAGATGTTGAAAAGTAGAGGGGAGAGGCTGGAACCGTGTGGGACTCTGCAGGATGTATTTTTGGTGTTTGAGGTGAACGGTGGTAGTTAGGTTCTTTCGGTTTGTTAGGAATAAGGTAATCCACTTCAGTGCGGATTCCTGCATGCCACATTCCATCAATCTTTTTATTAGTTTTGCGTGGCTGATTGTGTCAAAAGCTGCCAAAATGTCCTACAGAAGGAGCACCGATTGGGTGCTGACTGCGTTTTTATTTTAAGTTTGTCCCATATCGATAGACGTGCTGATTCTGTTCCACTCATCGGTCTGAAGCCAACTTGTGTTTGGTCGAGTATTCCATTTGTTTCAATGTGTTTAAGATGGATTTTGTGGACGTGGATCTCCAGGATCTTTGCTGGGTTAGGACAGGTTGGCTATCGGTCTGTAGTTGCTTGGGTCTTCTGCGCTTTCTGACCTTTTTTTAAAATTTGTATTTGTATTTGTTTTTTTTTTTATCAGTGGTTTGATGTTTGCTGATTTGAAGGACGACGGTAGTATTCCTCTTTTGAGTTATAAATTCATTAGGTTCCGGAAGCGTGTCACTGGGGTTCTGTGGTTGAGGATTCCTTTGAAGATGTCTGGGGGGCAAGGGTCCCTTAGAGATCCTGCAAGGTTGGTGTCCTTGATCAGTGTGGCGAAAGTTTCCTCTGTGATTTGGTTCTAGGCAGATGGAGTTTTGTTTTCATCTGTGTTTCTTCTGGTGTCTGGTGTCTGTGGTCCGGTGGTTGTATTTGCCCCGGGCAGGTTGATGGCCTCCTGTATTGTCTATTATTGTTCTCAGGTGGCTGGTGATTTTGTCTCAAAGTGTCTGTGTAGGGGTGATGGAATTTTAGCAGTAAGAGGTTGTTTTTTTAAAATCTGATTTCTGCGAATTGTTTGACAATTCTATTCTTGTGGCGTAGTAGATGGGGGGGGGGGGGTTGTTTTTTGCTTTGATGTCTGTAACTTTGTACAGTTTGTGTTGTCTTTGGTATTTTATCTGGTCTTGTCTGATGTATTGTTCTCCATTTTGCAGTTTTTTTGGATATTTCAGTTCTTCTGTGAACCATTTTGCTACCAGTTTTTTGGGTGTTGCATGTTTTAGCTGGTGCTAATTGGTCAAGGGCCTTGGTGATCCAATTGGTGAGTGTGTCTTCTGTTGTGTCTGTTTGTATCAATGGGATCTCTTTCACCTTGGTTGTCGTGGTGGGTCGATAGCATGGCAGCCTTGTCCACCAGTTTTGTTGCAAAGTTGTGGTTGTAAGAAGATGGTCTGTAGATCAGGAGGAAGACAATGTTGGATTGGTCGTTGACTTCTATCTTGATTAGGAGGGATTCATAGTCTCCTGCCCTGGTTGTGATGATTCGAGGTGCTTAGGCGTGTTTTTGTGTATAGTTGCGATTCCGCCTCCTCTTCGGTTTTCTCTGTTGGTCTGTTTTCATTTATAATTATCGGGTATTGCTTATTTCGCGATGGCTGTCCGATAGCCAGGTTTCTGTAAGGAAGAGCACGTCTGTGCCTCCTTCGCTTAGGAGGTCATTGATTTGCCTTTCGTCCTGATGTTAGTATTGTTTGTTCTGACCAGTGTGGTGTTGGTTGGGTTTCTGGTCCAGGTGGGTTTTTCCCAGTTGAGTCTTTTGGGTGGGGTGGTTCTTTGTTGGTCATTCTCTTTGTTGAGTAGACTGATAAGGTTTATGGCGGGATTGGTTAATTCCGGGTGGTAAATAGGGTAGGTACCCCTCTGTTCCAGTCTTGGTGATACAGGGGGTGTAGAGTGTGATGGATTCAAATTTGTTCCTTGTTCTGGTTGGCGTATTGTCAATGGTGGAGACCGGGTTGGAATGGTTTATTAGTTGTCTTGTTCCGTTTGGTGTCCTGGTTGGGTCTGTATTCATGGCTCTTGTTGGCTGTCAGTTCGTTGTTGCTGTGCTGTTTAGTTTACCACGTTGTCGTATGTTGACAGGTAGCGAGCATTGTAGTCTGTCTTTGCTCTGTTATTTGTATGTCTCCTTGGGCCATCTTGGATGTTTCTCAAGTTTTTTTGGGGTTTTGTGATCATGCTGGTCGGTGCCTTCCCGAGTGGTTTGGGATTTCTTAATATTTCTGTTGTTTTTTCTGGCTTCTTTGTCTTTCTTGTGGCGAGTAATGATGTGTGGGTTGTGTTCCTTTAGTGAGCGTCCTCTTTCGATTGGTGTTTTTCCTGATCTTTGGGGTTTAGTCTTTGCTGTTTGTGATTTATTTTTGCTTGTATTTGATAGGTTGTGGATAGTTGAGGCCTTGGTTCATGGGACTTTGTTTCTGTTTGTTTATTGCTTCCTTTTATTTTTTTCTGGCGGTACTTTTGGTTATGGTTGTTGATTATTGGATTTTGCGCAAAGAAAACATGAATACTGTGTGAAGGAGTACATGTGAATACTGGCATATGTTGGTGCAGTCATGTTAGGGAGAATTCTCATGTCTGTGCTAATTCCCTTCAACCTTGGAGATCCCCAGCTCTTTTGCTGGACTGTATTGCACTGTAGGACATTTTAATTTTAACCCTGGAGTGAGTGAGACCTTTTTCCCACTCTCTCAGGTGTTTTGACCTGTATTGGATTATGCGTTTTCACTGTTTTGGGAGTCTGACACACTCCAGAGGCATCTACTTTTTGTAAGTTGACACACAGCACCTTTAGTGCAGTGTTACTGCGAAATCCTTTAGATTTCTCATAAGGTTTAAAATTCCTTTTCTTGTGTGAACTACTGTTCCCAAGAAAAGTAAAAAGAAATTGACTTTCCTTACCTTTTCCTTTTCTCTTTGTGGGTCCAGCACATGCCATTTTATGTGGAGTGCTGCAGTGTGGGGGTTACCTAGAAGCCCCTCATCCTACATTCTCATGTAACATTTTTATGTTACCCTCCCTACTTTAAATGGCTGGTGGCGGTGGTTTACTTTTTCCTACCATTGTGCTTTTCTACCCTAGGCTGAACCCTCAGATGCAGTATAGCACCCATGGGTGACCATTTTCTCAAAATGGCCCCTGTCTTTTTTTTATTATTATTATTATTTTTTTTTTCCTCAACATTTTCTGTTTGTGAAGTCTTTCTTGGGTTTTACTCTGTGCGTCGAAACAGATTAGATCCCTTTGTTTGTCTTGTCTTGTCTTTAGCGGCCTTCAGTCCCGATGACTGCCTCTGGTTCCAGTGTGTCTGGAAGGACCGGATGTGAGGGAGGGTCCCGAAACTCCCCATGTTCTTTGTCTCTAGGAATGCCTGAATGCAACCAGCCCTGATTGGCTGGCTGGCTGGCTGGCTGTCCTGAAAGTGTGATTGGCGGCCAAGGCTGTTCATGAATGGGAGAATCCTGCTTAAAAGGCGAGTGTTTTGGGACTAGAGGCAGAGTCAACTGACAATGAATCTGTGAACGAAGCTTGCTGCATCCTCCTTGACCTTCGAATTGCCCGGTGAAGCCCTGCTGCTGTGCTGAAACTCATTTTTTCAATTCGACAGAGAAGCTCCGGAATGGACGACTTCTCCCCTTGGGTTAGTGGGACCAACTAACCCAGAGACAAACTCCACTAGGCCATCTTCCCTGTCTGGCTGTACTTCTTCATTGCTGCAAGAACCGAGTGCCAGGGGTCGAGTCATCTGTAGTCGAGTGAAATGTCTGAAATCCGGCCAGAAGCTCCAGGAGTCTCCTAAGAACCCTCCAGAAGCAGGACAACCAGAGCCCGAGTCCCCTCACCAGAGTGCAGGACCGAAGGAAGCATAACAGGTATCCGAGATCCGCAACAGTGCTGTTTACTAAGCACTGAAACTGCAACGTGCAGCTGAATTGAAAAGCGCCCGTAGCTGCCGACGACCTCCCAAGTATCGCAGGAGACCTGCAGATGTCCTCCCTCTTGTCCTCCCGGCTGAGGCTCAGGAACAATGGGTCTGCATCGTTGTAGCAGGACAGAAGCCTGCTGGACCACTCTTCTTCAAACCAGAGGTACTGTTTAGACTTGGGGTGCTTACCTCACTGTCTTGTCGTCGTGTTTTCCTCAGTTGGGAATTGCAGTGGCCTACTTTTAGAGTTGATTGCAACTCTGTTTTCACAGCTTGCGACCCTACAAGTGATTTTTCTAACAAACTCTTAACTTTTTGCAAGATTTTTGATTCTTGAGAAGTTCCTCAGCTCCATAGACTGTTTCAAATTGACTTTGGCTGTCCTGACTCCCTGCAGACTCTTCTAGTCCATTGACTTTGATATTGTTTGTCTCTCACAGGTGGTAACTTGTTTTAGACCGTTATTGTCTAGAATTATTTGGAAGATTTCATTGTCCTCGCATATACTGAGAACCGATTTAACCTTTTTCCTTCGTTAAAAACTTCCTTTCTGCAACCTCAAAATCGGATTGAAGTCACCCCAGTGTGTAGGTATTGTGTAAGAAGCATATCCAAAGATTATCCACTAACTTGCTCTGATTCTGAAAAGTAATTTTAAAGTATAGTTACATTGTTACATGAATTGCCTTTCTAAAGAACGCTTATTTAAAAATGGATGTCAATTAAATATATAACTATTTATAACTGAAACCTTGAGTGTAAGTGTTACTTGGCTACTTGTATTTACGGATTTCATTTGTACAGCTCACATTTATATCTCTTGAGATGGGCTTGGCTGCACTACCAACCAGTGTAGTACAGACCTATACCAAAAGGTGGGTTACCTAATACCAAACAGATAAGTGTTATGTAGTCGCACACAGTGGGCATGATAATGTATTGATTCTGAGGGTGCTGGGTTCCTGTTTTTGACTGGGATGGCAAATGATTCTCACCAAGGGGGTGCATGCTATGTTTCGGCCTCTTTCTTCCACTTTGGCCCAACATAGTCTCAGGCTTTATCCATGCCACATTGGGGATTGTGAGGGTGATGGGTGCCTGCTTTTGACTGGGATGGCAAATGATTCTCACCAAGGGGGTGCATACTATGTTTCGGCCTCTTTCTTCCACTTTGGCCCAACATAGTCTCAGGCTTTATCCATGCCACATTGGGGATTGTGATGGTGATGGGTGCCTGCTTTTGACTGGGATGGCAAAGGATTCTCATCCAGGAGGTGTATGCTATGTTTAGGCCTCTGGCTTCCACTTTGGCCCAACATAGTCTCTAGCTTTACCCTGGCCACAGTGGGGTGTCCTTCATCATGAGTACAACTAAGCAAAAGCAGAATGACAATCTGTATTGGTCCGCAAATCATCCTACAAACTCTGTTCTGAAGTAATCAGTAAGTCATCCCCAAATCATCAAGAACAAACCTGTTTCATGGCAATGCTCTTGAAGTAATTGGCAGGTCATCCCAGAATTGTCCACCAAATCATCAGGGACAAACGTGCAATCTTTTGAACTGATCAGCAAGTCATCCTAAAAGCATCAGGAACAATTAGTTTTCTAAAATAGGGATGATGTTAGCATATTCGTTGTCATCCTAAACTCATTGCCAAATCATCACCCGCCATTCTGAGATATTTGCTGATGACTTTAACATTGTGATGACGTCTGATGATGTGGGAATGACTTCGTGTAGTTCGATGATCATCAGATGACCCAAGCATGGTCTCTATCCTTTTAGATCAGGGTGAGGTCAGCCTGTTTTGGGGCACTCAGCATTGAGTGTGTCTGTCTTAATTGCTGTGATGGTTGAACTCATTAGATATGCTCACATTGTAATCGCAGCTATTGTAATACTCCAGAAGATGCTGTTTCTGCCACCTAGTATTTGAGGAGGAGCTGGCTGTTTATTGCATCTTGGTTCTACAAAGTGTGTTTCAACTATCGGCATCTGATTTATAACTAAATCTGCCTCGCTTGATGCAGATGTGTTCAGAATTTACTCACAATTTCGGCACATCTGGTGGCTCCTTGCCCAAGGTCTGTAACCTTTGTCTATTCAGGTGACACTCCAAGCAGCCCTAGCAGCGATCGAAATAAGGGTTTGATTAGCAGGAGAAAAATCAATTTCTGGGTATCGGCATCTCCTAGTAAGCAGGATCTATCGCTGGAAAACAGGAGCTATTGTGCTGCAAAATGAACTCTTACTTGAGATGCAAACTGTAACTTGTCAATTCAATATTGCCTATTGGGCTTTAAATGTATTTTGGGTGTGTCCTCGTGCTCATTTATGCACATTCCTAAATGCCCATGATTAATGCCATATGGATATATGTGTATGGCACCAGTTGGCCTGTGGAGCCAAATATAGCTTCTGTTTACGGTTGGTTTCAAGCTAAGCAGGCTCTCCTAGCTCCCCTCAATTTCGGCTAGTCAGTGGTGAGTGTCATGGGAGTTGTAGTCTAAAACGTCTGGAGCGACACAGCAGGTTGCTGACTACTGCTTGCACCCATAGTGTATGCTGATAGTCCCACTGACTACCTTAACCTTTTGCCTATGGCAAGAGGCAACATTTCAAGTTGCATGCTTCTTTCCATAAAAAGTCACTTGCTACCTCAATTCTACACAGCACACCATTTCGTTTTCGCCAAGAGTCCATTTTTGACTAGCCAATGGCTCCTGCCATGTGCCCATATTGAGTCTTGCCTATGGTGTGTTCCAAGAGACACGCTTTTCTTCGAAATTTATTTTATTTATATTTGCAATTTTAAAGCGCTCACACAGCCCGCGGGCATCGAGGCGCTGAAATATGGTACCTATTCCGTGTAGTAAGGGACTCGCAGCACATTAACCCTTGCACTTAAGTTATGTGCTGAGGGTCTGACTTCCATTTAACCCTGGCATCTGCAAACCTTCTCTCTCCAGATGTTTTGGACTGGAATTCCCATCAGCCCAAGGCCGCATCGTCAATGTTGAAGGGATCTATGTGATTACTGCGACCACTGAAAATGCAGACTTTTTTGTTTTATGTTAACCCCTTTTTTAGCCCATATATATATATCTCCCCCTGCATATATATATATGCAGGGGGAGAACCCCGCATCCCCTCTTCATCCATTATGTACTGTACCCACACCCCCACATATATATGGGGTAAAAAGTCCGCATTTTCGGGTCTCGCAGTAAACTAATGGTGCAATGTTGAGGGATCATGTGGTAATACTGAAAACAAGACTGTAGTGCCACAATTTCAGTTCCCTGATCTAACCCATGCCTGCAGAGTGTGGAACTTGAGTCCGTCTAAGACTTGAACCTCCAGTGGACTTGCCGTGTGACCTGCGCTGAAGCACTCCCTGTCCATCCCTCACCTTAACTGAAGTTTGCACATCGGTCAGAAAGTCGGTCCTAGGCATAGGCAGTCTCTGTGGTCACCAAGGGCCTTGCGCTAATGGGGCCCTGTAGGCAGCTGCTGCCCCTGCACATTATAGTAGCTGGCCTCGAGTGGAGTCTGGAGGTGATGCTTCACACTGCAAGGCCATTTTTTGCTTCAAGACACTGCACCCATGTGCTGTCCTGGATGTCCATTTTAAATGCCCTTCTGAAAACAAATAAATGTGACGCTGCAAAACCCAGTGGGGAGGAGGAGGAGGAGGAGGAGGTGTCAACCTGTGCCCCACGTACGCATGAATGCTGGTTGATAACAGCAATTCTATTTGCATCTGAAAAGCCTGTCAGATATAGCTACAGTTAGCGACTGTGAGTGGCAAAATAATACTCGCCTTTTTCAGACCAAGTCGTTTATTTGTTTCAGTGATGGATTCTTGCCGAGACGCACACAAGCGTTTGGTTTTCTTGTTGAACTTAAAACGTACGTAGTAACATTTTGCATGTGTGTGCCAAACAATGGCGACAAGCAGGAAACTATCCCTCTAATTGTTTTGGAGTGTACCTTAAAGTATTTGAAGCACCGTTTTAGACAACAGGAGAATGTTAAGGCTTGCATCACTTTCCAATTCCAGACTCTTAACAATAATGCTACAATCTTGTTGCTTGCTTGTTTCTGTAAGGTTTTTTGTATTTGTCAGTTTTGTTTAGTATGGGACTTTACTACATTTCAAATAATCTCTATAACAGTGTTGTAATAATATGTCTGTTTTTTGGATGCTAAAGTGTTGCTTTAGCTGCTGAGAGCCAAATCTTAATGCATAGTTGTACGAACGAGAGTGAAAAGGATCAAAACTGCAGACAGGATTCAAAGCCTGGCTTCACTGCGGCTAAAGTCGGTGATCGTGGGCAGATCGATCTTTCTTTCTGGACCTTGCCTGCCAAAATGAGGAGGCCCTAAAAGTTAATCTTGTTCATAGCGTGCATTGTAAAAAAACAATCCCACTCCTAGTTAAATAGACTATAGCGCGGCTCCGATTTATCATAATATGCAATCAGTGACTAGTCATACATTGCACATCACAACATTATGTGTTTCTGGTCACTCCTGGTAACTTCCTAATAATACCGTTGAGTAAGCCCTTCAGGGGCCTGTGTGAGGGCCGGTGGGACATGCGTAACTCTTTGCTAGCCCGTTCGAGTGACATCGCAGCTTCCAGGGTTTCTGTCCCCGACCAACTGGTGCCATGCCAACACACCTACGTGACATTCACTCTGTGTTTGGAAATGTTTTTAAATACTCATTAGAACACAGACAGAAGGCATTGAGAGCACAATAGGTTACATATAGTGGACAGGTTTTAGTTTGTGGAAGATGAATTTACAGGCCCCTATGTGTAAGCTGCCAGTTCCTCAGAGGTAGCTCCTGCTTACTGGGCAATACCTGGTAGGCAGGTGCTGCCTTTAGCGTCTGCTCATTGTCGTTAGTTCTCTCCCGGTAACGGCAATTAGAAGCAGAAAGAGTCTTATATGAAGCTTCTCAATAAACATGTGTAAAATGACACCCCTCTCAAGAACCGAGCATTCCCGGCGTGCAGCCCTCCCCTGAACGTGTGGTCTTTTCTGAAGCAATTGCAGCTCTTAGCACGATTGGATGCTCAATCAGTCCTCGGCTGAAAGTGTGGTCTCTGCTGTCACACACGCCGTCCATGCCTCTCCTTGAACCCTGGACCCATTCATGTTGGGGGGGCAGGGAGACATGGTTGTTCTTCCTCGAAAGTTTCCACTTTCTCTTTCTGGAAATCGATTCTATAATGCTATTTACGGTATACAACTTTTCTTATTCATCTATCCGAGGAAACCGTGGGTTCTTTTCCAGGATTACAGACATCTTATGTGGCTTTCAGCGGTACCTGCAAGATCTGTGGCCTGCTGGCGTGAGAAGAGCGGCGTTTTCTAGCAATGTGTCTGTGGGGGGGAACAGGGGAGGGGTCCTTTGGGCTCCTTTCTCACAGTAGTGACAGCCAGGGCCGGCCTTATGAGCAGCAGCACCTTGGGCGAATTGGCGCCCCATCCCTCCCCGCATGCCCGCGGCGGAGGGGCGCATTTAATAACAATAGGGTGCTGACAACAGCACCCTATTGTTATTTGTTATTAAATTCGCCCGCAATTGCAGGCGCATTTAATAGCCAAAGGCCGCTTGCTGCGCCTTCTCCCACAATGCCAGCTCGGGGGAGCCCTTGAAACCCTCCCTCCGAGGTGGCAGGGGCTAAGGGTGCCCTGGGGGGGGGCTCGCTGCCCCTCCCGGCTCCCTCCCCCCCAGGCCTTCTCTGGTGACAGCCATGTGCTGTTCTGTCACATTCGATCTACCTGTGTTCCACATTGGGCTCTCACGTTCAGGTTTTGGGATGCCTGTGACGACCGCATAACTAGCTCACTGTGCTGCTCTCCATTGGTGGGAGGGCCAGTGGGCGGATCGGCTGCTGTGGGAGAGAACAGTTGTTCAGTACTCCATGCAGGGGGCAAACCTTTCAAGTTGCAAGCTACTAGCCTGCCGTCACTCGCCAAGAGCTAGTGGTGAGTGCACCTTTCCTCCAGGAGTATGCTTATGTTACATTCCCCATTGCTAGTGGAGTAATTGTGCTGGAACAAGACGGAGCTGCGCTCCCACAAAATGTCTTTGATGTGTGTATGAATTGACGAAAATGTAATGGAGTATGATTTTTGTGTGATTGTAGTGTATATAATATGTGAAAAGTGTCTTTAGAACCCAAACTACCTTAAATACATATATAAAATGTCTTTCTGGAGCACCGTTCCTTGGAGACCTGAGGCCCAAAGCAGGCGTTGCTGGACCTGGGCTGGGGCACTGAACAATGGAAAACAGCAGATATCCACACCATTGTGGAACCCTCCGTTCCTTGCACATCCTATTTGTGTTGTAAACCAACCAAACATTCAGTGTTTACTACATCTCTTACAATAACACCATTAGATACATAATTTATAAAAAAATGAATTGACTATTCTTTTGCATTCAGTTTCATATTAACAGTTCTGGATCATATGTGTAAAAATAAGATTCCATCACTTTTTCTGAAAAAATAGTTCATAGAAATACACTTTTTCACTTTTCTCTCTCCAGAATGTATTGCACAATCACCAGTACAATTATTCCAAATTAAATCCTAAACAATTTCTCATATCGTTGGATTCATAGTTTATTGGTAGTGTCACAATTCCTTGAATATTTGCTCTACGCGTTTCGGGAAATCATCCCCTTCTTCCTTCTTCAGGAGCTTTTTATTCTCTGCGCTGTTATTCCTTTTCTTATCTACAATATATAATGTGTAGTAATCATATAGTTTCATCTATTTGATACATTATGTCTCCCTTTTACATCCATAACATTGTCTGTCATAAATCCTGCTTAAATAATCATATGGATGATACTATCGTATATAGATTATTTGAAATCTTCCTTCTTTCAAAATTTCAACTTTCAAAATTTCTTTGGTGAGAAAAGGCATTTCTTGCAAATAGAAGTGTTCTGAATCGGTAAGAGGCTCTAACCTTCCAAGTAACATGTTATTATCGTAATGGCTAAAAACAACTAATACTATTATTTAATATTGTTATGAACAACTGTGATAAGGTAAAAGGTTGAACCAGATGTTATCTAGTTCGAACATAGTGGTTTACCTGTATGGCGGAAATCCACAGCTCTGGTGTGCTGATGGAAGAAGATTCATCCACTCAATTATGAAATGCCCAAATATGCCTTCTTGCATAATTCATGTCAATAATGTATTGCTTTAAGTTAAGAGGATTTGTATCAATTGCAAATCTGCTCCCCTCCATAGAGGGACAACCGCTCTAATCTCAATGGTAACGGTCTTGCTAGTAGCTCAGTTTAGTATTCATGAAATGGGGAGAACCTTACCAATATGGTGAATCTTCACCACTATCCTCCTTAATGTGTCCTTGCCTATTCTGTAACATATGGCACGGGTTGATGACTCGCTATCTGTTATGGACCTGTACCTAGCATACGTTTGAAAAAGGTAACTAGAAATTAAAGGTGTGCTCCTAGACAACTTGCTTGACTGAGGCACTGAACGCTCAGCCCCAACCACATCATTGACCACTATCTATGCCCCAGCCACGAAGGACTAATGTCTGGGGAGGAGGTCCCAGAGTAAATGTTGTCTTCATGGCACTGCCATTGGTCCCTCTTGCTCTTTGAAACCACTCTCTTGCCATGGGCTAGTGACCTGCATTCACTCACTACTTGGTGAATAGTTGAGGGGTGCCTGCTCATCAGCACACAGGGGCTTTCCAGATCAGTAGTGGTGCCTCCGCCCTCCCTGCAGGTGCTGATGCCAGGCAGTGACAAGGCACGCATGTGCAGACCAGCTCAGGAGGACATGAATTTGTGTGGACTGGTGCCTAGCGGTTGAAGACTTCATTTGCACGCCACACCATATGTATTTTTGGCCCATGGCTGGCTGTGCTGGACTAGCATGTGTGATGAGGATGGCACATGCTGCCTGGTAGGCAGCTGATGCCTTTCTTTGCTTGTAGTTTGGCAGCAAAACACTGGACCGTATGGGTTGGCCCAGAAACATCAGCGCTCTGTTTTAGCGTCGGGAATTTTAAGGTTTCAGCTCCTTTCACTGACCCTTTGATGCAGTGTGCATAGTGCGAACGTGGCCATTAATTGGCACAGTGAAAAGATAATCCAGAATGAATGGTTTTGGGCTGTGAGCTGCACACGAGGGGAAGGCTCTGGATGATGCTTTGAAAACAAATCTACAAACAGCAGTGTCCCGCTGTTTGTTGGGGAAAGCAGTTTCAGGGGGTCACGTTGCTTGGTACTATGGCCATGCTGCTAACCAAGGCCACATGCCAGGTTGTTTTTGTAGGCAGGTTGGCAGATCAAATAATGAAATCTAGCCTTTAACAGGGAGCTTAAGGCTCTCCCAATAGATCCCACATATACCCCTTTACTAACCTCCTAGATAGCCAGCAGTGTTCCAGGATTTGAAGAGGGTGCTATGCTTTTATGCTTTTCATGGCACTCTGTTTTAATACCGAAGAGTGATAGCTAGATGGTTTTGAATTGATCAAAAACTAGTGGCAGGGTTCTGGGCAACCTTTCAGATCATCTTATCCCCAAGTTTGTCCTGAGCTTGCCGTGCTTAGAGACCCAAGCTACCTCTCACTGATGAAGCTGAAACCTGCCTTGAATTGCTTGTGGTCTTATGCAGAAGTGATGTGATCTAACAGTTCAGGCTGGACGGCTCCTTTTGGGGTGGAAACAAGCCTGATTTAAGTATAGTCTTTCCCCTCTTACAATGGCATGGCAGGCAGAACAGCAATAACCTGGGTGACTTTCCAGAGCCTTTTCAGTTGTTTTCCATTCATTTAAAACGTTCCAGCCACAAGCGTGATGGGTATGCTCAGATGTGGGCCCCAAGACTACAATGAGGCTGAAAAATGTCTGGAGTTTAGGGTTACCATATTTCAAAAAGCTGTGACGGCCACTAACATTGAAGTAGGAATTGCCTCCATCCACGCAAAAACGTCACCGCCCCTACCGCATTGGTATCCTACATTATTTCCAGCACTTCTACTGGAATGTTAATTAAAAATGAGCCTTTGTTATAACAGACCTTTTAATGTGTTTATCAATTCGTCTATGTGGCGTACCCAGTTAATGCAGTGTGGCTGGTATCTGAAAGGTTGGGGGTTCGAGCCATAGAGATCCCTTAAGTGATGCTGTGAAATTCTGTTCGTATCATGATGTTTATTTCAATTATAATTGTTGCTGAATTTGAAAACGTAATCCTTCCCTAGGGTCAGCTGGGATTGTGACATTGTTCTCCCTCTCTGGGGACAGGGTTTTTCGATCAAAAATGCTGTCTGAATGGGTGAGGAGAGGGTCCAATTCCAGGATGGTCGCGGCAAAACGGGGACGTCTGCCCACCCTTCTAAAGTTGTTCTTGTGCAGAAAGGAGGTGACCTGGTAGTTTGGGCTGGACGGCCTCATTTGGGGGTGGACCAAGGATGATGTGTATATGATTTCCCCCCCCCATCTGTAACTGCATGGCAGGCTGAAATACAAAGGTCTGGGTGGTGCCCAGAGATTTGTCAGTGATTTTTGAGGCATTCAAAACCTCCAGCCATCGCTCTTGAGTTCTGTAGCAATTTAATGGCACTCATCCTGCCCTTCGACGGCAAACCCCTACTTTTCAAGGGGAAACGCACCTTCTCCAGCATGGGGTCTGTCATGAATTCACATGCTCATCAATATTCCCTGTCATCAGACTGGGAATCCTTGGTAAAAGAAAACACAGTTTCACTTTCACTTTAAAACTGTATTTCTCCTCTAAACCAATCTGTCCTCTGGGTTATACTGCCCCCAATGACGCTTCTCTCCCTAAGCCCCGCCTCTGGCAGCCATCTTCAGATTTTTACTGAACATGTCAGTGTTGGGAGTCTGCGAGTTGCTCTCTGAGCTATTTTATACTTTTTTCCACGTTTTTTTTGAAGAAATGTTCTTTTTTTTTTTTGTTCCATCAGAGCCCTTGTGCTCCTATCTTCATCGGCCAGCAATGGGATCTGTTGTCTTTGAAGTTGCGCACCCCTCTCTCTCGGAGGCCGTCTTGGGCCTACCTAGCGCCCCCCGATCATGACGGAAGAGAAAAAGGAGGGAAGAACCTTTTTCAGGCCCTGCACCCAATGCGTGCTAAGGAATGTCTTGATGGAGGACAAACATCAAGTGTGTGTACTGCCTGCACCCGGACCATAACGAAGATGGGTGCAAGATATGCCAGGGCTTCTCGATGAAAAACAGGTATAGCAGGTTGGCGGAATGGCTTAAGTCGAGCAAGGCCCCTGACCCGTCCTCCGAGCAGGGTCATGCCTCACCCAGGACCAGTCAGTCCGAGGAGTGGTCTCCCTCCGAGAGGAGGTCCAAGTCCTTTTAGGACGACTCATCCGTAGGGGTCCAAAATAAGTCTAAGCACCGCAAGGCCGGGTTCACCGTTGAAGCAGGTCCCAGGTCGGATAGACCATGATCGCCATAGCCTCCTCAGCCAGCCTGCTATTGGGTTCCTCCTCAAAGAGGAAGTCCTCCACCCTGGCCAAGATATGGGGCAAATCGGAGAAACAAAGGCCAGAGGAAGAGAAGGCTTCACAGCAGGCTCAGTGTGCGCAGCCGAAGATGCAGTCGACTGCTTTGACATCCTCTAGGACGACAGCAATAGCGCCAGGTAATGACCCAACGAGGGTGGTCCCTACAGTGCAGAGGTTATCCCTGCCACCCAGACGTGACACTGCAGCGGAGGCAGCGGCGAAGACTGTGTGCACCCCTGGGTGGAGGGTGGGAAAGCCACTGGTTCACGGTCCTCAGAAGGGAAAAGGGGGGGGGGGAAGGTTTATGATCAGCTAACGGACGTCTCCACGGACGGCGACGACCAAAGGCCCGTTCATACAGACGCGCCTAGAAACACTTGGGTACAGGCGCTTTATAAATGACATATCCTATCATACAGTCCATGAGGAGGACGGTGGCGCAGGGCCTAGCACTCCCATAATTCCCTCCACAGCTGACGGTCATATCCATGGACATCCTGTAAACTCTCGCCACCCTGGTGACAGAAATCCAGCAAAGGTAGCCTCCAACACTGGCACCTGTTGTACCGTGGGCCCCTCTCCAGCCTCCACGAAGAGGAAGCGTCATCCGCCGCCGTTGCATCAGCCTCCTCCATCACGCCGGGGACCCGACTCCACCAGCGGACCCGGATACACACATGGACACTGGTACGGACACGACAGGCACCGGAACCGACGAAGATGAGGATTTTGTCTGGGCAGACAACTAATCACTGCATGCAGATGCCCCTATAGAGGCTCTCCACCAGACGAGATGGGATCATGCCACTCTACCTGTAGGGCCTCCAAGCTATTCCAACCAAAAAGGAGGGTTTTCTATACCAGCAACAGGAGTCCAAGAGGAAGACTATCATGTTGGTATCCTTTTTGGACAACATTTGGGAGGAAGGCCTGGCTCTCATGAAAACCCCATGAACTGCTCCACCCAAATGAGACGGGTTGTAGAAGAAGTACAGGGTGCTGAGTGCTTGAGGTCACAACCATCGCCGGACTACTCGGTGTCAGCCGCCGCAAGAAAACATTCAGCCAACCCGGCCTCTGCATCATAAGTCCGCCCCCCCCCCGGATAACGAGGGGAAGATGGATGCCATTGGAAAGAGGGTCCTCTACACGGCGGCATCCACGATCAAAGCGGCTAATGCTCGACCGGATACAACCGGGAGCTTTTGGTACTAGCTGGGCCCTAGCCTGGAATTCCTTCCCGACGACAAAACGGAGGCCCTCGCGTGGGACCATGCCATTACTGTGGCAGTGGGCATTGCCGACACAGGCTTCCGACAGATGGGGAGCAGTGTATGCCTTCTTCGGGGAGGGATGGTTGAAGGCCATAAACTTTCGCCAGGATGTCCATGCAAAGGTGCTGGACATGCCTTCGACAACGAGAATCTGTTCAGGAAGGCGGTCGACTAATTCCTTCAAGCCATAAAGACGGACACTGAGACGCCACGTTCCCTTGGTGCGCTGCAGCAGCATTGCTCGTCGTCTTTTCGCTCCTCCAGGGGAAAAGTGAGCAGATCATGCAAGGGACACTCCACATCGTACAGGCAACCTCGACGCAGGAAACCTACATGGGTTGTTCCCAGGCCTACGGTAGTGGAGGTCTGCGTTGCCGTGACCCACAGGCAGGGCGTTGGTGCTCAAGCAAGCCTCTATCGGCCAAGACGTCGGCCCCACTTGTGCACCAGCGGTTCATCAGCCAGTGGAAGAAGATCACTGACAGATGGGTGCTGGATGCTCTTGCCCAGGGACACACCTTGGAGTTCCAATGCAGGTGCACTCGTATTCCACTGGTTCCCTGTCAGGAGCAGCACATCCCTCAGCTCCTAGAAGAAGTGCAAGCCATGTTATGGAAAGGGGCGATGGAGCTTGTTCCCCACCGGCTCAGGAGTCTATTCCAGATACTTTCTGTTTCAGAAAGAAGATGGGGGGGGGGGGGGGGAGTTTGACCCTAGACCCATGCCATCTGAACAAGTACCGAAAGTCACAAAAATTACGTATGGTCAAGTTACAACACATGCTCGGCTAACTGGAGGAAGGGGATTTCTTGACATCGTTGGACCTAGAAGATGCGTACGTCCATGTCCCCATCCACAGGAGACCTCGGAAGTTCCTGTGGTTCAAGACCAACCCTACCAGTTCAGGGCCTTCTTGTTCGGGTTAAAGTCGGGCCCAAGGGTGTTCGCAAAATGCCTGGCCCCGGTGGCAGCCCACCTGCAGGGCATACACGTATACCCGTACCTGCATGATTGGCTGATACGCGCCCGCTTCCTGGACCGGGCCGACAAGCACACAAAGGAGACCTTCTGGTTACTGACTGAGCTGGGGTTCTCTGTAAACTGTTCCAAGTCTTGCTTAACGCCATCGGAGAATGAGCAGTCCTTAGCAACAGACTCAACACAGTGGAGACTAGTGGCCATTCAACGGAAGGTGCAGCAGCTGTCGTCGCCGAAGACGGCCACGGTTCGGTCCATCAAGTTGTTGCTGGGCATGATGTCGTCCTGCATCTACCTCATCCGTCTCTGCAGGTTGCAAATGCGTCCCCTACAGTAATTCTTGGATGCACGTTGGATACAAGTGTCTGGGAGTTTTGCAGACAAGATTCCCCCCCACCCTCTCAACGAGGAGTTCCGGCGGGCTATAGAGTGGTGAGGGGGGTACGCTCCTACATCGCCCAGGCAGTGGGATTTCAATCCATGCCATTCCAGGAGCCTCTCTGGAAGGTTGGGGAGCTTGCACCGTACGTCTACACGCCAGAGGCCTATGGCTTCCGGAGGAGAAGGATCTGCACATCAGTATCCTGGAGCTACAGGCAGTGTTCTGGGCCCTCAAGTCTTCCCTACCGACTTGAGAGGGAAGGTGGCGAGGATCTTCACGAACAAAACTACCACCTACATCGGGAAGCAAGGGGGTACTCGATCCCCAGCGCTCTACAAGGAAGCTCCGGGCTTGTGACATTGGGCCACTGGACAGGGGGATGTTCCACCTGGCAGGCATCAAGAACACCATTGCTGACTCCCTCAGCAGGCAACAGCGCTCCTGCCACGTGTGGGAACTTGGTCAGGATCAGGTGGACCATCTTCTCGTCAAATGAGGCAGACCTCAGGTCAATCTGTTTGCCACAGTGTCAAATTCCACCAACTGAACAGTATGGGGGCGCGTTCTCCTTCCTGTGGGAATGTTTGTTTCTGTACGCTTTGCCTCAGTTTCCTCTCCTGCTACGTGTGATCAACACACTGACTGTGTCGGTGCAAGATGATACTCATCTCCCCAGTGTGGCCGGGTGTGTGTGTGTGTGTGTGTCTCTCAGTGTCAGTCTCTCACACACACACACACACACACACACATACACACACATACACGCAGAGAGACAGACACGCAATTCTTCACTACGACCCAGGATCTCTGAACCGGAATGCATAGCTCCTGCAGCCTTGGAGGTTATGAGCTGCCAGCGGACTGCCGGGAGGTCCTCTCCAAAGCCAGGGCGTCGTCGACACTAGGTGGGGCCGGTCGCAGAAGATTACCCCTCCTGGAGTTCACAGCCCCACAGATACTTCTGTATGTGCTTTCCTTGGCAAAAGCTGGTCTGGCTTGCGCACCCATCGAGACACCTGGCGGCCATCTCACACTACACCAGATCCCCGGGAAGATCCTCGTTGTGGTCCTACAGCCTCGTCAAGGAGTTTCTCAGGGGGCTTTTTCGATATTTCCCACTGGTGAAGGCGCCTGCCCCGGCATGGGAACTCAAATGTAGTGCTGACAAGACTCATGGGGGCACCCTTCGAACCTATGCATCAGGCCCCATTCAAGTTTTTCTCATGGAAGACAGCGTTCCTTGTGGCCATCGCCTCATTCAGACCAGTGGGTGAGGTCCAGGCCCTGTCCTGCCAGCAGCCGTATCTGACTTTCCACAAATGGAGTGTGGTGCTGCGTACGCACCCCACTAAAATGCCCAAAGTTCCATCGGAATTCCACCTCAACCAGCCTTTGGTGTTGCCCGTTTTCTTCCTGAACCCTTTTTCCCCGGCGGAGAGGTCCTTGCATTTGCTGAACTTTGCTCGTGCCTCCACGTAGAGTTCTTTTGGACAACTCCTCAATGTTCGTGAAATTTGGACCTGTGAATTATGAGAAGACCTTGTCCAAGGCTTCATCTCAAGATGGGTCCCTGGCTGCATCACACACAGTCATCGGCTGGCCGACCGGCCTCTGCCGGGCCGTCCTAGAGCCCACTCCAACAGAGCGGTCGCTGCGACAGCAACGTACCGTTCTGGTGTGCCCCTGCTCGACATATGCGGGGCTGCAACGTGGAGGTTGTTAGTGACTTCAATTCAGCACTCCAATTAAGTCGATGCCTAGTCTGGGATGCCCAAGGGAAGCCCTTATTTATATATTTTTATGACAAGTTCATAAATCTGGATGATAAACCCTTGTATAACGCCCCTCTCTTTGAATCCCCCTGACCTCACTGAGCCAAGAAGTAG
Source organism: Ambystoma mexicanum (assembly GCF_040938575.1). NCBI lineage: Eukaryota > Metazoa > Chordata > Amphibia > Caudata > Ambystomatidae > Ambystoma > Ambystoma mexicanum. The sequence goes on from NC_090932.1 coordinate 1,561,464,465, forward strand.
GTTTGTTTTGCAAATTAAAAGATTTATTGAAAAATTAAAACAAGATCTATATCACACTTTTATAAATAAATATTTGATAGCATACTTATGAATATGACAGTGATCAACAATGGATAATATTACACTAGCACACGTTTTAATTACTTAGGAGTTGGTATAGGAAGGATAAGGTAGCAGAGAATACTTTTATGGTTTCAAGGAAAAGCAATGATGGAAAGAATGCAGCACAGAAATAAACTGATATGGTTTCAACAAGAGATAAGATGATCACTTTTTCTTTTGGCATTTCACTCCCCCCGTCCCCCATGCAGTATATTCAGTATAAGGAGATGGAAGGGGAGCACACAGTTTTCAGGAATACAAACAAAATACAATACAAATTCCAGCTCCCCTCTCCCCCCTCCCCCCCCCCCCCCCACCCGCTAGCAAGCTTGGAGCAACCGGTATGCTTTTAAACAGTCAAAAATACTTTTAAATGTGATTTGAATATCCTAAAAATGATTTTAATTCCCTATAGGAGATTCAGGGTAGGTGACAGCTACTTTGAATGAGTTCAGGTCAACACTAGTAATTATTCAGGAATGATCATCAGATTGAAAACAAATTTCAGCAGTTGCAAGCAAAAGACAGCTATTTTTGACAGGTGGAGAAATTGAGTCAAATTGCAATTTGTGGCACTTGTTCCGAGTGCGTCGATCGCGATTATGGAAAAACTATAGAAATTGGAAAGTTGGAAAGCTTAGGATCTTAGCTTTAAAATGAAAGTTAAATCTCGCTTCTAGGACGTGTGGTTCAAAAGATACGGACGATATAATGGAGGTAGATTCTCAGAAATAAAGTAAGATTCAAATGACAAATGACACTTTCACAGGTTTGAAATCACAGAATGGACACACGATTTCTATGCAGTTCTAAATAGGTTGAAATGGATGGGATGAGATTATTTTAGACTAAGATTGGTTCTGCACAGTTCTGACTGGATACTCGCACTATAAATTTGAAATAGGCCGTCAAGATCTGGTCAACAGGTTTAGACTGGACTTTTGGCGGGTGGTTCTGAAGTCACAGCTAGCTGGGTCAGCTCTGCTCTGCTGGTCTGATCTCTGGTTCTGGCAAAAGTTCTTGGCACTGCACAGCGGTCTGGTCTGGTCTGCGGTTCTGGATACAGCACTGCTCTCTGGGTCTGGTTCTGGCGAAAGTTCTTGGCAAAGAAGCAGAAACCGCACAGCCCGGCTGTTTTATTCTGCTGTGCCCCTTGGAAGTCTGGGGTAAAATCAGTTTGCAAGATTGTAAAGCCAGCTGAGATACTTTTAGCTTGCAGTAGGCCTTCTGCTTCAAAGTTCTGGAATCTGGAGTCTAGGTTCTGGATATGGTCCCTCTGGATATTGTCTGGTCCGGCAAAGTTCTTCGCAAGAAAGTGGAAAGAGCAGTCCCTACCTGGGTCTCAGTGGCTCTTTTTATGTCTTTTGAAAGTGGGTGGGAAGGCTAACTTTCTATGCCCAACCCTCTAAGGATCCTGATAGGTTAGGGGATTTTCTGTCCTTTAACTGGATTACTGAGTTGTGAGTCAGAGTGGTGCTACCCTTTTACAATCTATTGAAGAAATGCCCCTTTGCTTTTACTTAGAAAATGAATTTTTCATAACAAACAGGTTTCCCAGATACACACGTGGTTCATAACTCATAATTCATATACACATAACAGATGAATTAAGACGGGCCTCTGTTCAAGCCCTATGTTCCTGTGAGCTTGGGTTCAGAAACGACAACATTTTGCGCTTTTAGTGGGTTTTGCCCTGGTCGGTTCGGCATCAAATCTTCCCCGGATGTACACCCCCTCTCTGGGCACATTACAATAAGTTTTCAATTTTCTGAGATAACCACAGTGTCTGTTATATTAATAATCGCGGGGTTCGGTCTCAGAACATCACACAGAGGTGAGCTTAGTCTCAAATTGTGGGTGCATTTTTCATATTAAGAATCTCCAAATCGTACATTTCTGTCAGCTTGGTACAATATTTTATAAGCAATTTAATAAAACATATATATTTGCTGGGCTCTCTGAATCCACAATGATTTGTCTCCGCCCCTAGCTGGCTGAGTCAGATGTCACATGGCCTGTCTCTCCCAAAGCAGTTGTTGATAGTTCACACCCAAAATCAGCATACCCCATTCAGCTGAAGGCATCCTTTGTCTGTTTTTTCCTGCTAGCAGGGCATCAGTCCAGGGTGCCACTCTCCATTTGATTAACAGAAACTTGTGATTTCCTGCCTTCTGGTGTGGAGTTCTGAGGTGTGACAGCTTCCCATGGACAGAGGCCTCTTGAACTTTTAATTAAATCAGACTGCCTTCTGGTATAAGGCATGGGTGTGAAGAATTCTCATTGACCAGCAAGGCTTTGAAGTCCCAGCTGACTCAGGTTCCTTTTCAGCTCATGAAATACAGGTCTCCTGTCAGAGTTGAGATCGCTATCGCCGGTCAATGTCAAACACCGGTACTGCACCCATTTTTTGGCAGCTGTCTTTAATTAATGGATTTCAAAAAGGGGATTTTTACTTGATGGCATATGATCCTTGCTAACATTGTATTGATGTAGATTCTGCAGTAGAGTACTGTAGAACACCCAACCAGAAGTTGGATTTTTGTTTGGTGGTTTTGTGCCCATGATTTTAGCAATTTTTGACATCAATTAAAACGGATTTTGAACAGCACCATATTCCTTTGCACTGATTTCGCTCTGTGTGAGCCAACGGATAGGGTCTGGCAATGGTCTCCTGTATTAACTATCTTGCAATGTTTGAAATAGGCATTTTGAGTTTGCATTCAGAGAAACAAAGGTGATTTCAAAGCGCTTTTTGAGCTAACAGGCACTGCTGTTTTTCCTTTGGCACCACGCTTCCTTCATGGCGCTTCTGGCCCATCATGCTCGCACTGGTGGGTGGCAGGTCAAGCGACCATTTTGGTGTGAGCAAAACTGCACGGTTTTCCTGGATTCTGGTGCAAATGTGGGCTTTTCGGCCATCTTGGATTTTCTAATCCCAAAGCACCAAATGTTGCAGCATAATAACTCAAACATGGGTCAACACACCTGACAAGGTCCACGCATAACTTCACAAAGTTCTACTGTGGCGACGGGGATTCCAGGGAGGAATCCAGAGTTGTCAAGGCAGTGCTATGCAACCTGTTCGCTTGAGGTGAGTCTGTTTCAGGGGGTAAGTGTTTAATTGCTTCTGTTGAGCCTTGCAAGCTCCCGTGGTTGTGTAATGTGTACTGCTGTGTATTCGTTATTCATGAGCATGTGAATCCATGCCAGACCCCATGCTGGAGAAGGTTTAAGTTCCTTGCCTGTAACTATTGTTCTCCAGCATGGATCTGGCGTCGATTCACATGCAACCCCTCCCTTCGGCCCCCTCTGTGGCTCTTCTTGGTCATACTGCCACTTTACGTCCTTCTACACTGATTGTGGCTCGGTCTCCAAATGGGACTGCACCAGTGACCCACTATTGTGCAGGAGAGGGGAGGAAACCACAGTGGGCCTGGATGGACAGGGCCTAGGTCCTCATGTCTCTGCCACAGTGAGGCACCCAATTGGATTTGGGGGCAAAGTCACTCTGGAACACTTTGGAGGAGCATGCTTAAAATGATTATCTGGTTGCCTTGAGACTCCCACACCCTAGTGGGTCATGGGCTACTGCACGGGAGCTGTAGCAGCCGTATTCCTGGTTTGGTCCACTAGACTCAGGTTTCTAAGGCCCTCACGTGCATTACTTAACGGCTTCAATAGACCGGAAGAGCTCCACTCCTCTGCACTGTTTATCACTGCCCCGGGACTACGAGGACGACTCCTTGCCACCTTTCTGAAGATTTCAATAAGGGGTTGAACACTCTACCAGTTTGAGGTTTTAGTCTCTGCATCTCCTGTCTAATGGACTGGAATACTCATAGAAATTCCATTGCATCTTTTCTGGAAGAGTTACAGGGCATGATAGTGGACACAGGGAGAAGACTGGACAAACAGGATAATAGCGTCGACAAGATGGACAAGAGTATCCAAGTATTAGAGAGCAATCGGTCAACCCTGTACACAATGGAAATTCAAATGTCAGAATTGGAAAGAAGAGAGATGGAGATGACTTTGAAAATATAGAGAGAGGAAATAACTTGAGATTTTGGGGTTTTCCAGAAAAAGAAGGGGAAACGGAAAGGGATCAACGGAACGCAATCCACAAAGTAGCTAAGCTCCTGTTTGAAGATGACACTATTGACAAAACCAAGATCAGCAGGGATCATAGAGCTGAAGGGAGTGCTAGAGGGTTGTGGTCCGTCTTGGCCAGATTCCACAATTATGTGGAGAAAACTAGAATTCTGTACAAGGCACGGAAAGTTGGCCCAATACTTCAGGGCACTGCCAAAATAACGATCTTTCAGGATTTATCCACCTTCACACTAGCGAGACACAGGATGTGTACCCTAATAGATTGTTGAACGACAAGGGAGTGTGATATAGATGGTAGGGGGGGTTCCCTTTTCGGTTTCCTTTTGAACTTGACAGCTACCAATACAAATTGATCACAGAGGATAACGTTCAGAGGGTCACAGGCGAACTCGCGGGTAACCCACAGGGCCCAAGTCGTGACCAGGAGGGCATGGTTAAAGACGGTCTGTGGTGAACCAAGGCGGCCACCAGAGGGTGTATGCCTGCCTTGAGGAAATTCAAGAAGTTGAATACTCCTCCACGAGGGAACACTTGAGAGACGCGTACATAAAGGTGGTTCTTGACATTCGACTGATCCCTCTCGATTGTATAGTTGGTGGAACTATTACAGTTTTCTAAAAAGTTGGGATGGGGGAAGGAAAGATGTTGTGCAGGGGAGGGGAGTCTGTATAATGGTTGTGGCTAAGTTCTTGTTTAAGCGATGTTACTGGGGTGACACTCCCTCTTGGCGGACCAGTCAGTATGGTTTTAGAGCTGCGATCTGAAGAGGGGTGCCGGGGGATGTTGACAGGGGCTTGAAGGAGCTGTTCTATTGGGTTATTGACCCAGAAGAGCGGGTTTACCGGATGGTCCAGTCCAAGAAACGTAATGTAAGTTCAAAGGGACTGGACGCCAGTGTGGGGGTGTGGGTGTCCTTAAAGTGCAGGGAATTATTTTTTAATTTTTTTTTTTTTTTTTTTAAGGTTTTTTGGGAGGGTGCATTGGGTAATTGCAGTTTAATTGGCTGGCATAGCATTATTTTGGGTCCCCCTTTCTTTGAGAATGGCTAGTCTTGAAGTAAATTTGGCTATTGGTTCCTTGAGAGTCCGGGGTTCTAACTCCCTCTTCCCCCCCCCACCAAGCGTTCTTTGCTCATCAGGGATCAACGATCAAAGCTCAATGTGCTCTGTCTACAGGAAACCCATTGGCAATTAGGAAAGGAACCAGGTTTGAAATTTAGAGCGGTGTGGGAGGTTCTCCGCTCCTTGGCAAAAGCAAAAAAAAGAGGGTGTTGCCCTAGTGGTCTCTAGTAAAATGGGACTGGTAGTGGATGACTCACTTGGGGGCCATGATGGTAGTTATATATTCGGCAGAGGCCAGTTACAAGGGAGCATGATAACACTGGAGTCTGTGTATTGTCAGAACGAAGGTCGGATTCTGTCCTGGGATGGTGTTAAAGAGAAACGTAAGGGGTTTGTGAGGGGTCCATTGGTGGTTGGTGGAAATTTCAACATGGTGCTTGATCATTTTAGGGATAGGAAGAGAACCAAAGATACACAGGTGCCCATGATCCAAAGTAACAAAGCCTCCCGGTTTCAACAGATCAATCAGGAACTGGGTTTGATTGACTCTACAACTCATCCGTCGAGGGCGATTTCCCCTTTTACTTATTTTTCCCAAGTACATGTGTCCTTTCCCAGAATAGAATATGTTTTGATAGATGTTACCCTAAGAGGCTACATCTCGGAATAAACAAGTGATACCCATCCCATGGTCTGATCATGATTTAGACCAGGCTTGTCCAACCTTTCTGAATGTGGGGCCGAAGCATTAACTTTTTGTCACCCAGTGGGCCGGGGAGCCAAAAGTCGTCAACCTCACCCAAAGCAGTATATTAAAAAGCGATATTGTGACCTTTGACACAATAGCATCACAGGCATGGGTCATAGCAGTGATCAAAGGTTAGTTGCTTGTGATTTCTTTTAGTGTCTGTGTTAATATTTTTCTGAAATAGTGGGGGCGACCAAGCGTAGCGAGGGGAGCTATAAGGTTCTAGGGAGGGTTTGAGGGTGTTCCACTCCCCAAGAATTTTTTTCAAATATGGGGTTATACAATCGGTTCTAAAGTGGAACGTGAAAATTCCATGTCACCAACAGCAGAAAAAAACATTTTACAACACAACACATTTTAATGATCAATGTGTCCACAGTGTAAGACAGCACTGTCACTGATGTAACACATTGTCATGCTGGTGGTACCCAAAATATGCCTCTGTAGCAACATGTCTATGCTGGCTGTTCCCAATTTAGGCCAGCATTGTCCTGTACAAAGCATGATTGATGCTGCCTGAGCATGTGCAGTGTGTCCAATACATATGGTAGCTTATCTCTGTAATACATATTACTTCTGTGGTGATGAAAGAAGCATAATTCAATTCAACAGATAAAATGTGGAAAAGTGATCACCCAAAGGTGAACCGCAGGCCTAGTGCACACTTTACCTTTTTCTTTCACCAATAATTCGGGGGGCAGAGCGCGAACGCAGTCCCCCACTACCAGAAATAATGCAGTTGTGTATCCCGCATTTGGGAACATAGCAGGGGTCAGCAAATCCGATGTGCAATGGGTAAGCCTCACCCTAGGAGGTCTGCCCTTGAGATCAGATTCTCCCATGCCAGCTAAGTATGAGTTGCAGGCAAGAGGGCAGGGGTTGGGTCAGTTCTGGGAAGCCCTGCTAAGCGAGGGTGAGAAGGCAGGCCATGCCCCAGGCCATGCCCCAACCCCCAACCCCCAGAAGCTCCGAGCGTCTGTAGAGCTGCCTGTCCCACGTGTACGGGGAAGCTCCAGCAGGCAGAGCCCAGCCGAAGAGCAGATTGTAGGGCAGTTCCTTTCTCCCATCAGGCTCTGCTCGGCCGGAGATTTGTATAAATAGCAGGATGGCTCGAGCAGGCCTGTTGCAGTCTGCCCACTGGCCTGTCGGCCCCACACGGGCCATGGCCCTCCTGAGCGGAACTGCTGAGCGCTGGCCCCATTGACACCATCATAATCATCCTGGACCTCGACGCTCCACCACCCCTGAATGTCAGAGTTCTGCTCAATGACAATGCTGAAGCTTTGACATCTTTGCCGTAACCATATGCCGTGTTGTGTCATCCGAGCCTGCACAGCGCCAAAGGCAAGTATTCCCTTGTCCGGGCCCAGAGGTCACTGAGTCTTCCATTGCCATCCACTTGGCACGGCCTACTGTTCCCAGCGTTTTCTACCCGCAAATCAGCATCACTGCTAAACAGAACAGCATCATTGGGGCCCATCGCTGCAGCTCTCCGACTTGACCCCAGCGCAAAGGCACCCATCCTACTGGTCTGATGCTGAAAAGCCTGGCTCTGCTGAGATCCGAAAGACAAGAACTAAGGGATTTTGGGAACATAGTACTATTGTTTTTTGTGTTGCAACTGTATCAGCTCACACCTCTCCTGAAGGGTATAGGCTGCCCTCAGACTGCGCTACCAAAAGAGTGAAATTAAGTTATACCTGTTGGGCTTGCCTGTTTCACTTTTATGATTGGGATCACTGCTGCATGGGTATTAGGGGCATTATAAATAACCTATCATATCAGATCATATCATAGATCACAGATCAAGATCATAAGCAACTTCCAGAAACCTTGGCAGGTGGTCCACTGAGGCCCATTTGCAGGTTGCAGTGTGTTATTGGGGCACTACTAGGGTAACATATTGTGCTGTACATGTGGTATTCACCATGCTTTGATACCCCACTGGCCACATCTATAATGTCCAATGTACTTGGTATAATGCATGGACGTTTTCATCAATCCGCACTGTGCTTAGAGGTAAACGTAACTGAGCTCCCGCTGTGCTTCTTTGTCTCGAGACGAGGAAAAAAAGTACTGCAAAGGTGATTTTTGGGGCAGACTGGCTGTGTCGCCGCAACCCCTGCTAAACGTATGTCCAGAGATGACAAACCTTGAAAGTAACTCTGCACAATGGCCCTCTGAGCAGCGGCCCACGGCTAATCAGGGGTTCAAGAATCTGCCGTGCTGCCCACGCTGAGAGGAACTCCTGCACAGCACCTGTCCACATAATCCTTCGCCTGGGCAAGCACTCTCTTGTCCTCACCTTGCCACCTCCTCCCTTCATCTCGGCTCGCCTTTTGCTTCTCGGAGCAACATGCAAGTGAGGAACGGGCATGTCTGGGACGAAGCCCGTTCCCCTCTTGCATGGTGGGTCCTATTTGCCTGAAATGGGATATTTTAATGCAAAGTAATTGCTGCTATATTAATTCCATTGTTCATAGTTTGTGGGAGTACTGGGCAATTGTATGGACCCACGCTCACTGAAAATGAATGGTATTCCCGAGGTAACCCTCGCTATTCTGTGATACAAATTAGTCTCTCCTTCCTCCATCATCAAGTCCCAAGATCTTCTTGACAAAATTATTTCTGCAGTGTTTGTCGGATATCCGGCAAACATTGCATAAATAAATAAACGCTTCGTGGCTGAGGACTGTAACTACCTCTGACCCCATGAGGTCACCAGAGGAAGTTACAGTTTTGCGCACAGGCATATTTAAAAAAAAAAAGTATTTATTTTTTTATTTGTATTTTTACTCAAGAGTTGTCCTACAAATACGGCCTCGCGGGCCACATAAAATGGCTTGGCAGGCCTCATTGTGGCCCGCGGGCCGTATGTTGGACAACCTTGATTTAGACCATGTTCATCTTGTGAGCTGGTTAGTCCGAAAGAATAAAAGGAGATGGTTATGTAATGACTCCCTGCTAAAGAACAGTGAAACACATCGCAAAAATGATGGGCGGAAATTAAAGACTACTTTGCATTCAACGATACAGGGGAGGTCAGCTCCCGTTCTCTCTGGGAAGGGTTTAAAACAACCCTGCGAGGTGTCCGTATTCAAATAGGGGCACATGAGAAACGGGAAAGGCAACACGTTTAATCAGACTTGGGGCGGGTGGGGGGAATCGAGGCCCTACAGCCAGGGAGGATCCATAGAGCTGGTCTATCCTCAGCAAATATGGCAGAGCTAAAACGCCTTAAAACGCAAATATAACTTTAGTACAAGACACAGAGAAGAAGCTCCTCTTATTAAAACGGATACCATGAGAAAGTCGGTAAAGCGACAAGATATTAGCATGGAGGTTGAGGGAGGAACACAAATCTAAACTGGTAGCAAGCATCAAAAGGCAAGGGGGGGGAGGGGCTGACCAAGTTTACGATTCTGAAAACCTAGGCAATGAGTTTCGGGCCTTCTATGAACAACTTTGCATGCCAGAATGCGATGGGTCCCACATAACTTGAGTTTTCTAACTCCATCTCTGTGCCCGCCCTACCCCGGAATAAGGCATATGCGATCCACTGGCATGTGACAGCGGAGAAGGTGGTCCAAAAAATCAAAAGCATGAAGGGGGTGTACTACTCCAGGTGACAATGGGTTTTCTGTACAATTGTATAAAATGTACTGTTGTTGATTATCCCTATACTTTGTCTGGGCTTTAAATGATAACCTGCAGTCAGGTTCTCTTCCGTACACAATGCTGGTGGCCATAATAGTGGTAATTCACCAGGCAGGTAAGGACCCCTCCTCCTGTGCTTCACGCATACCCATTTCCCTCCTAAACACAGATGTAAAAATGTTGGCCAAACTGTTGGGAAATGGAATAGAGAGTGCCCTTCCGGTGTTAATTCACAGGGACCAAGTAGGGTTCATAAAGGGGAGGCAATGCACAGAAAACGTAAGGAAAAACATTGACCTTATGCATGATGCACAAAGGAGGGACCTAGGGGCTGCACTGGTCTCGCTGGACTCTGAAAAGGCCTTCGATAGGGTGGAGTGGCAATACATGGTAGGGGTTCTTGAGAAAGTGGGGTTCAGGAAGAGTGTTCAATGCTGGATAGCTGCCCTTTACAGCTCCTCGGCAGCGAGAGTCCAAGTTAATGGCTCGTTAACATCCCCTAAAGTGCTGACGGGGACAAGACCGGGTTGTCCCCACTGCCCTATGCCCTGTCAATGGAGCCGTTGGCAATAGCGATTTGTGCAAACCACGGCATTAAGGGGGATCCATTGCAGAGAAACAAGAGTTCAAATTGTCCCTGCTTTGGGACGACATTCTAGCCTACATAGATGATATTCACAACTCGCTTCTGGCACTCCTATCTCAAATCTCTACTTTTGGGCTCTTTTCTGGGCTAATGATAAATGTAAGCAAGTCCTAGCATTATGCTGATTCAAGGAATGGTAATAGAATTAGATTCAGTGGAGACATTTCGAGGCATGAGGGTGGAGGGTGGAAAAAACGATTGATTTTAGATATCTGGAGATCAGCCTACCGAGGAGGCCCCCCGACTTTGCACCTATCAACTTTGAACCCATGTTGGAGAATATTAAAAGAGATCTCAGTGGAAGGGGACCAGTGATTCTTTCCTGGTATGGCCGAATGACAACTGTAAAAATTAACGTGCTTCCAAGACTCCTATAGCTTTTCTCAGTGTTACCCACTTTACTTCCATTAAGCTTTTTTAGAGAGCTCCAAGGAGCCTTAACCAGATTAACAAAAGAAGCTCCCCAGAATCAAAAACATCACACTAATACTACAGAGGGACTGGGGAGGTTCGATTTACCTGATATGTACTCTTATTATAAGGCCTCCGAACTGAGGGTCCTTTTGGAGCATATGAGGGATGACTTGAGTAATTACTGGACTTAGCTAGAAGATTAGAAGATCTGGAAACACACCCCCAAAAAAATAAGGGATCTACTTTGGGCTCCGTCGCAGTCAATAACCAAGAGGTTGAAGGTCCACCCGACATTGGGAGTATGTATTGTGGTCGCTCTGGAAGAAAAGTGAAAATCAGTTACTTTCATCATGCTCCCCTGACCTCAATATGGGGTCCTCCATTAGATATTACACACCAGGCTTATCGTGCCCAGGAATGGTCGGATAGATGTCAGAAAAGGGTAGGAAGCTCTTTGTCCAGGGTCATTTATTGAGTATGAAGTCCTCCAGGAGGTTTTGGGCCAAGGAGCGGTTTCTATCTTTGATTATTTATGACTCAAATTCATGATTTTCCTTTGTTTTTTTGTTATAACTGTTTTTGTTAATCGGTTGGTAACATGGAAAAATGTAAAGCAGATACAGGTAAATTATTCACCATAAACAATACCACTTGCACAATTCCCGGATGGACAACCCCCCCCTCACCGCCCCCCATACCCTGCATGTATCTCCTTCTCTAGAGAGTCAAATCATATTTGGTATCCCGAGACCGCAGGTAGAGTGTTACCAAGCTGGGTTTAAATGTTAAAGTCGGGTAGCTCTGATCATAGTCCAGTAAGGGAGCCCACATGTTCATAAATTGGTGAAGTTTACCCTCCTTTGCAGCTGTAACCTTTTCCGCCACCAGCACGTCCCATACTTTAATCCACCAAAAGGAGAGATCTGGCCCCTCTGGGAATTTCCAGCGGCGAGCAATAGTAATGCGTGCGGCCAGCAATAATTGAGTAATTGGTTTCACCCGCCCCCCAGATTTAGGATATACCTCTTCACTTGGGGGCCCCCAAGAGTTGGGGCCCCCAAGAGTAGAGTTTCAGGACACATCGGAAGCTTGGTGCCGTTGATGGATTCAATGACCGTGACAATGGTCTTATAGAAGGAGTGAATAAGTGGGCAGTCCCACCACATATGAAAGTATGAACCTTGCACTCCATAATTTCGCCAGCAAGTGGGAGCCATTGAATACTGAAAGTCGTGTAGTTGTAATGGGGAATAATGCCAACGGAATTGGGGTGTTAAGTGCGCATTCCTTGTTGGTCACACATCTGGAGGAAGATTGATTTTTAACCCAAATAATTAGTCACGATTGATCCTCCAGCGGGTGGCCTAAGTCTGTCTTCCAGCGGCTCATGTGAGATGGGGGATCAGCTAGCATGTCGTCCCTCAGGAGTTTATACAGTTTAGAGACCCCTCCAGGCCCCCGGTCCCTCCAGAATGGTTAGCTCAATCGGACTCGAGGCTCGTGTTGCATCTTGTCTCATCTCTGGGTGTGTGATCCAACGCTAAAGCTGAGCATATGAAAATCTGTCTGACACCCGAGAGTTGAAATGTCACTTTACATTCATCAACCGTGCGTTGTTGGTCACCTTCAAATAGCTGGAATAATGTTTGAAAACCACCCCGTCTCCAATTTCTAAATGCATCTGGATGCAAGCCCGGGGAAAAGGCAGGGTTGTGAATAATCGGGGAGAGTGGGCCCATGCCTCTTGGAATCTTTTTGCCGTTTCAGAGCCCCATCCATGACTTGAAGGCAACTTTTGAGGAGGCGAGCAGATCCTGCCATTGTTTTCGTAAGGTGTGGGGGACGAAGGGCAGGAAACTAAGGGGGAGGGGTAGTTTGGACTGTTCAATCTCAACCCATTTCGTTCGAGGAGGAAAAAGACATCCACTTCAGGAGATGTGAAATTTGAGCTGCCTCCGAATATATATGAAAATTTGGAACCCATAGCCCACCCAACCGGGCACCTCCCATCATCCCCTACCTAGGGATCCTAGACTTCTTGCCCCGCCAAATAAATCCCAAGATCTTACGCTGGAGACGGTCTAACAAGTTTTTCAGGATTTCCACCGGAAGGGACGAACTGAGATAAAGAAGGCGAGGGAGTAAATTAATTTTAACTGCCATAATGCGGCCCATCAAGGAAATCTCCTGATTCACCAATTTTTCCAGATATGTTTCTAGCGCCTTTAACTAGGTGGGGGGGGTGGGGGAGTTAGCCGCAAATAGGTCTTTAGGCGAGGCTTTGATCCGGACCCCCGGGTATTCAAGGGATCTGGTATACCACCGTATTGAACAGAGGAATTGAAAGGAGCTAGTATCCTATAGATATAGTCCCACCCCCAATGCCACAGATTTCCCATAGTTTATTTTAAATCCCGCTGCGTGACCAAAGGAACGGAGCGCCTGAAGTGCCGCTTGGTGGGAGGGCCGAAAATTAGTTATGGAGAGCAACACATCATCAACATAGAAAGACACCTTGTGTTGAGAGCCCTGAATCATGATCCCTTGGATCGCTAGATTACTACGTATGCGTTGAGCCAGAGGCGCCATAATTACAGCAAATAAGAGAGGGGACATCCTTGTCACGTCCCACAAAAGTAATTTATTCAGGGAAACGTAGTTGGCCGAAATCATTCTTCGGAAATGGGGCCCAAAATGAAAAGCTTCCAAGGTTGATTGCATTACGGTCCAACCCACCACCTCATATGCCTTAGGGGTGTCAAAGCGCCAATTTTCTCTGGTTCATAGTGGTTGTCTCTATCAAATTATGCCATCGCCTAATGTTATCCTCAGTTTTCCTCCCCAGAACAAACCCTGTTTGATCAGCATCGATCAATGCCGGAAGAAGTGCAGCCAAGCGATTAGCCAATACTTTTGAATAGATATTTGCATCAATGTTTAATAGGGATATTGGCCTATGAGAGGCGCAGTCCTTAGTATCTTTCCCAGGTTTCAATAGCAGGATAGTGGTGAAGGTTTGCATAGAGGGAGTTGTAGTACTTGCTGCTCTAAAGGAGTTAAAGAGGGCCGTCCGAGGGGACAACTGGCCTCTAAAGAGTTTATCAAATTTAGTTGAGAACCCATCGAGACCCGGGGCTCTCGCCTTCAAGGATTTGATTACTGCGTCCACTTCCTCTGGCTGAATTGTGGATTCTAAAGCTTCTATGTCCTCCCAGGGAAGGTGCGGCATAGCGTGTCCTTAAATATACCTTTTTTTGAACCTGAGGTGACCGGGCCGGTGCTGTCATTGTATCCATCAGATGAGCCTTTGCTAGCTGGAGATTAGCCTGTTCCCCATATTGCGTTACCCCTTGCTGATCCCTAAGGCCTATGATAGTGTTGCATTTTTTAGACTGTGCTAACTTCCTCGCCAAGAATTGTTTGGCCTTGTTATTTTTGGCATAATAACCTTGTTTCGTCTTTAACAGGGAGTGGGCTGTCTCTTCGGCGTAAAGCGCCTCTATTTTGTTTCGCGCAATACGAAGGGCTAGGCAGAGTTTAGGGGACCAACCTTTCTTGTATTTTCCCTTAATCTCAGAGACGACTTGTTCTAGTTGGATGGTTTTTCCGCTTATGATAGGCCGCTGTATGGCCTATTAGGACTCCTCTAATTACTGCCTTCATGGCTCCCATGTCGTAGCAGGGGACGTGAACTCAGTAGGTTTCTCCCAGAAGTAATCCTTTATTGCTTTCGCCACCCCATCCCTCAGGGCCGTATCATTTAAGATTGGGTCGTAGAGTTGCCATTGAGGTCTGGAAGGGGGGGACTGGATGCCAAATTCTAACCTGCAGGAGGACCGGGGCGTGATGAGAGAGAATCCTGGGGGCAATAGAGACCCTGTTGATAAATGACATTAGTTGGAGGGCGGGGGGGGGGTGGGGTGATACTAAAACTAGATCTATACTTGAGGAGGAGCAGTGGACATGAGAGACAAAAGTATAATCTCGCTCTACTGGATGTCCACCACCCCCAATGACTTGAAAAAGTGGACAATACTCAAAGCGATCTTGAAGTCTTTAGTGGAAGGGTCATGCGTTTTATCCTTGATGCGGTCTGGGACCCCGTTAAAGTCTCCCCGATAGCGAACTGGCTCTCCAAAAAGGGAAGGACGGTCTCCTCTAGCTCTCTGAAAAATCGGTCCTGTTCTTCATTGGGGGCATAAATCAAGATTAGAGTACAACTGCCCCAACAACGTACCTTTTACTCCAATATCGGCTTCCCGGGTATTGTATGGTGGCCAGTTCCTCAAACTGGGTGTCTTTCGCCAGTAGGATCATGGCCCACCCACTCCCTTTCAGTGCAGTTAGAAGTCAGGAATTGTTTAGAGAAGTCTCTGCTCCGTAAGCGAATATAGTCCAGAGGACGGAGGCGAGTCTCCTGCAAAAAGATCACCGACTCCTCCAAGTCTTTCTGCCGACGCAAGACAGATTTTCGTTTCACTGGGAGTTCAAACCTTTCACATTCCGTGACACAAAGCCCAGGTTCTGATGGGATGATAAAGAATCTCCCGTGATGTCATCTTCCATAGTGGGTGGGGGTTTGATGGCAGTCAGTCGCCATCCTGAGTTAGTGTATCCGAGGCCATGTTCCAACCGAGGTTTTAACTGAATGAACCAACTGAAACAAAAATAGAACCACAAAAATAGAACCACTAAAGAACTAAAAGAAATAGGGCGAATCATCCCAACGAACATCAGGTGACCTTTCACTTGAGGTCGGGCATGTGCCGCATGTTGTCCATTGTTAACTCTGTGTTGCTTAATGCTTCTTCAGTGTTTGTTGCTAATTTGCCTCTCACGCCGGGAAGCTCCATGTAGAGCAAAGCCATGATTCAGGTCTGTAGTGGGGGTTTTCCTGTGTTGCAGCCTTTATGGACCCTCGACAAGGTGGACCGCTGCATCTTTGGATTATTACTTTCACCTTCTTCAGTGGCCCCAAGTAAGGACCCCTCCTCTTTGGTGAAGTCAAAGGGACTTTTAACGGCTAGGAAATGGGACGACAAGCTGACTAGGGACTTGACTCGATTCAAGAAAGTAATTGTCACTACAGACAATAGGAACGGCATTCTGTCTAAACTCTTTAAGTCACTAATAATCTCCTAGATAGGAGATAAGCAAAAATGTAAGCAAGTTTGGGCTGACCTGGTGGGTGACGATCTCTGAGGAGACATGGAGCAGGATTTTTGCTTTTACTTTCCTTGGCAACTTATTCACGTCTGCCATGGAGCATAGTTTTAAAATGCTGCTATTAGGCTCTCTAAAATTTTTAAAGGAACATCCCTGCTATGTCCGAGAGCGTTTCCATTTTGCGTTTCCATTTACGGTGGTACTGCCCGACAATTCATATTTACTGGGGCCAACTCCTGAGTTGATAAAAGAGTTAATGGAAGAACTAGCAATGGACCCCCTCCAGTTGTTTCTAGCCATTCCCCCACCGAGTAGGGAACAATTGAGGCTCCCAGGAATGTGGGAGGCCATAAGGGTGGGCAGAATTGCTATGGCTCAGAAATGGCGATCACGGGAAACGCCATGCAGGGCTGATTGGGAACGTGAACTCTTAGATATTTTCATAATGGAAACACCTACTGCCATAGTAAACGACCACCTGTGGAGTTCTAAGAAAATGGGATCTCGATACGACGAGGATGGGGGAGTGGGAGAGAGTGAACATTCGGGAACATGGGAGAATGGGCCACCTGTCATCGAGGGGGTGGGGAGAGCAGAAGATGAGGGAGGTGACATTAAGAACCTGTTTGAAGTAATACTGAAAGAAGAATAATGAAGGATGAAAGGGAAGCGATGGCCCAGGATCATCACCCCCATAAAGAAAGGAGGACTCAGGGATGAGCGAATATAGTCTAATTTGTTTGTTTTGAAATGTAATGCTACGCTGCTACACCATTCTTGATGTTTAACTACCTGTATCTTGTGATCACCCATGCAGGTTTGGTTGGGAATTGTACTGTTAACCTGTAAAAACTTTAATAGCATTAAGCTTAAAGAAAAAGGGCTAGTGTTCTCCTTAGAATGGCACTGTGCAGGGTCCTTCACGTCAGTGCCGTATGTCACAGTGTGGACCACTTTTGCTCTGTAGAAATCAATCGCTGGATGTAAAGAGAACCCACAAAATCTTTGCTTCAGGATTTGTGCTTGCTCGTCAAGGCTACCATTTTCCAATTTTAGGGTTTGAGCTGTTCTCTTACTTGCCTGCTTTGCACAAATCTGGATTCCAATGTATTTGAAGTGGTTCACACACTCAATTTCCTCTTTATCTAGACACCAGGTAAAGTTCTCCTTTTCTGTAAGATTATTTTGAAATGTTTCAGTACGGTTAGTTGATTCTGAATTTTAGAAGTTGTCGACCAGCACCTCTCTTTGGTCGGTTAGATCAAATCCCAGTAACAGCAGACTTGCTGCAGAGGACAGAAGTACGTTTTTGATGACAATTGAGCATAGGTGAAGGTAGACCATGTCCCTATGATCTTCTCTCGGAAATTTGATTATGGCGAAATTGTCTGATATAATTCGAATAAAATAGATTAAGGCAGATGACTTCATGGCCTTCAACAGAAGACCTCTCAACAGATTCTCCGGCTCTTATCATGGCATTGAATGCCTTTTGTAGCCTCTTATGAAGGTAACCATCCAGACATAACAATGATTGATTATGTAACCTCATTCTCAGATCCTTATTGTTAAAACTGAGTCCAGGGCTTTGAAGCAAGATCTGGTAGCAGAAGCACTAAACAAGTACATATTTTCATTTAACATAATTCCTAGCAGACTCTTGTGCAAACCACACTATACCCCCACACTTCAGCATCTCAGCCATCTTTGACCATTCCATAACACACACCTCTGTCATGTAAATAAGAAACATGCACATTGCCCAGTCTTGCTACTCCAGTCCACCTCCAACTCCATATCTGTAACTTCCACTCCCTCACCCTGGTTTTCACATGCTCCCGCCACTTGCATCCCGTTTGCCACTTCCTCGGCATCAGACCCCACTAGACCAGTTTATTGTTGTGCGTGTGTGTCGCCTATATCCCTTCAGAACCCCATTACCCTGCCTCTGTCACCCAGGCTGCATGAGTACATGGCTTTAATGTTTTGGTTGTAGATGGCCAACTTGTCGGGTCGCAAGACTTTGAACCCAGACCAGGAGGAGGAGTAGGTGTGCTACTTGAGACTTGCTCTGACACGTGAGTGTGACTACGGGAGTCTGCAGGCTATGGCGAGGGGGTGCCATTGCTCCTTTGGATGTATAGGGTTGTATTTGTACAAATAGTTTTCCTCTTTATAGAGAGGCACTCCTACTAAGTTGCAGTATTCTGAAGTCATTCAAACCTACGGATTGTTTGCTGCCCTCTTTCTACTTCAACAAATTGGGCATTTCACCCGGGCAGCCTGCTGCCACGGCAGGACCGGTAGCTCCAAGGAAGATGGCAGTGTGGTCTGAAGAACACATAGGGATCTGGCGCCTGCTACGTATGCCAGCAAACCCTGTTTGTCACATGACCTACAAGGTCTAACTGGACAAGAGTTCAGTTCCTATCAGCCACATCCTCTGGCATTTACCATAACTGCCATTGCTGCATCTTCCTTCTGCTCACTGTAACGTAGGGCCGACCAATGTCATTTTTAATAATAGGAATAATAAAGGGATACTTGGATTACCCTAAATACTAATTTGTTGTCACCTCCACAGACATGCCATCTGGATGCGCTTTTAGTTTGGGAATATGAAATATAGGAGAACACGTTTTTGAACTCACCCGGCATGTTGGCAGTCTTCGCTTTGTGGGCGAAGACTAGTGATGCGGATGTGGCTCTGCCATGCTGGTGAAAACGGATGGCAGGTATTGAGGAGGGCATGGATTAATTCTCGCTCGCTCTCTCGCTCTCTCGTTCTTCACCCCCACCCCCATGCAATTTTCTAATACCTTTTTTAGCAGACTGAGGTGATCTATAAGTTAAATACATTTGCCTTTTTGTTTTATTTTTTTTACCTGAAAATGTGGCAGACACACCACCTACACACCCCCACCCCACAGCCCTCCTTCACCTACCTCTAGCTGCCGTAATTCCAGCAAATTGTTGGTTGAAAAGAGTGTACAATACTGTTTGAGTGATGCCTCTGATGGGAGTTTTTGGGTAAAATGTGTTCAATCTGCATTTTAAAGAATATTTTTTCAGTGACACTTGTCAAACTACTAGCTGTACATTGAAGTAACTCTTTGTCAAAGTATCCCGGTTTGGCCAAAGAACTGTCCCACTTTGACCCAAAAAAGTGGCAGCACTAGCACGATGTGCTAGCACTTTGGGAATTGCCCTAAAGGTAGGCTGAGCATGTGTACGTAAATGTGTATATATGTGTATGTAATATATAGGGATCGAAGTTCAGATTGGATTAGCAGGAGCTAAAGCAACTCCTGGTATCCAGCATTAACTAGTGACCAGGATCACACACTGGGGAACGAGGAGCTAGTAAACAGCAAGCTAATAAACCGCGTTCTGCAAATCTAACCTCTACATAAGATGCAAACTTTCCCTTTTGTCCATTATTTACCACCCCTTATGCTTTAAATGTTGTATAGTTTGCTTACAATTTATGTTCGACATATGCCAAACGCTATCCATCTTGCATTGATCAAATATATATAAAATGCCCATAGCAAGCCTAGGGTGTACGGTGGATAAACTATTCTCTATTATCCAGCTCTCTAACGCTAGGATAACTTGCCTCCGACTTACTGGCCTCACCTGACCATCCTCTCACTCAACCTTTGGCTAATACACCATGTGCCACCTAGTTTGTGCCCGCTGTGTTTGAAATGATCTTAGTTTCTGCATAATGTCTTCACATGCCAAACTGTTTAAATATATCTGCCTAGTCTATTTATGCACTGCATTACCTTGGGGTCTAGCCTAATTTGTGCACTGTATGTTTTATCATGCTTAGTTTACTTGTGCACTGTTCTACTATAGGGGATGAGACTAATTTGTGATCTACTTGATTAAAATCTGCCCAGGTTGTTTGCTGCATTACATAGTTGATCAGCACAATCCTAGCTCTGTTAGAACTCCAGAGACATACGCCAATCTAATTCAGTATATTTTGCGTAATCTTGATTTTTTTTCTCCATATTGTATACATTTGTTTAAGCCCACTCTTGTTGAATCTAGCTTACTTTGTGTGAATCGAAATTAGCCTTTTCTGAGTCAACTTAATTTAGCCCATTTTGTGCTACTCGATCTTACCGTATAACCAGAAATTAAGTTCCAGTACTCCTTACTTAGCGTATCACTGGTTTACTCCATTACAGCACCTACACCTAAAATGCACAGATTAAGGAACCTATTGTCCTTCCTTATTATATCAATAGCCATTTCTTGTATAGTGACAATTCCATTAGATTACCACAGTCCTATCAGCCCCAACGTTACTATGGCCCTGCCCCTTACTTATACAAGTAATCAATGGCCAGTCAAATTTATCACACCCCATCAGCAACTGCCTATGCATAACTCCCAACCTTGTACCACTACTGCTAGAAATGGAAAACTCTGCTCGACACTAGCTAAACTCTATGAACCTCGAGCTAGAACCCTTGCTACTCACAACAAAAGATCTAACCTTGACTCCGAAACAAACATTATCAAAAGAAAATGTCGGCCAATACATGCACTCATCAATCATTCTACTTCCAAGACCCAAAGTACAGAAGTCTCTCCATTACTAGCTTCGGCTAACCCCAGTCTCAAGGGCGCTTTAATAAATTCCAGATCTCTGGGCGCACATGCAACTGAGATGTCTGACATTATCCAGTCGGAACACCTTGACTTCTTGCGATCACTGAATCCTGGCTACATGCCGCCGCAGGACCAACCCTCTCACTGGTTATCCCCAACGGATATCACATCTTAAGATCAGATAGTTGAAACACGAGGAGGAGGTATTGCCCTCATAGCTAAAGACAATCTTCCAATTAGACTAGTGCCACCCCTTGACATCAAGTAATAATCTCCCAGGCAAGGTTACTATAAACAGCTCACGACTCTCCCAATCCACTTGGCATACAGACCTCCAGGCCTTATCGGAACGTTTGAGGATGACATTTCCAATATTGTATCGAATAACTTTAAAAAAACCTCTTCAGGTCTTACTACTAGGGGTCTTGAACTTAGGTTTTAATGACACTAAAGACGCACACGCATCCAGTCTGGCGAATATCTTCATGGAACTAGGCTTCACCCGGAGAGTGCTCCACCCTTCTCATAATAAAGGAAGAACACTGGACTGGGTGGCAGACCACAGCTGCAATGCCTCAATTTTTTCCATATCCCCTCAGATTTGGACGGACCACCACCTTATAACCTTTACTTTAGCCACTGAAAAACCCATCTCCTTGCCTGTATCGCTAGCTCCACCCATTCCTACCCGGAATAAAAAGAATATTACCTGTAACAACTTACTCCCTCTTATTCATCCCACACTCAATGCGCTCCCTGAAAACCTGGGACCTGATGCATTGGTCAAGGAATATAACCAAATTATGACCTCCTCACTAGACTCAATAGCGCCATTCAAATTAAGACAAAGTAAACCTAAGGCCCATCTCAATTCCTGGTACACACCTTGCTTACAAACATTCTGCATTAAAAAAGGGCAATGTGAGGTATCATGGAGATTACAACCATCTGAGGAAAATGAGACTAATCTCAGCACCATAACTGCCCTATACAAAAATGAAATACTCCTAGCTAAAAGTGAAACTTATAACTCCAGAATATCTCTGGCCAAATCAAGTATGAAGGAACTCTGTCATCCTCAAAGAGTTAGAAGCTCCCATCCCAGTGCCAGACAACTGCAGAAAGGATAAACTGTGGTGCTCTAACATACAGCAGGCACTAGCCAATAAAGTTACGACTTTACAAACAAAAATTGCTAAGAAAAAAGCCTAGCACTACTCCCCATAAATCACCCCAGCGCCACCAAATAATACCATCGAACCACCCCGTTTTAAGTTCTCGAAAATCACTATAATTGAAACTGGAAAAAATCATCACTTAAACCTTCTAATTGTCAGGGTGACCAATGCCATGCACAACTCATAAAGGATGCAGCTAGAGACCTGGCCCCCTTCATCACGAAACTCATTACTGCCTCATTCTCTTCAGGTACCATCCCATCTGACCTTAAGGAATCATGGGTGCTCCCTTTATTGAAAAAACAGACCTTCAACCCTTTGATACCGACCAATTGCTACAGTGCCATTTCTTCTGAAAATCGTAGACAAAATGGCCTACTCCCAAATACAAAAACATCTGGAATCTAGCTTCCTACTAGGAGCACGGCAGTCCGGTTTTTGGCCTCAGCACAGGACCGAAACAGAGTTAATAGACTTGAAGGCCCAGATTGATGAACTTGGGGATAAAGGGAAATCAGCCCTTCTTCTTCTCCTGGACTTATCGGCTGCATTTGACCTTTTCGACCACGGGGTCTTATGTAGCCATCTGAAGTATGCTGCGCATTTCTCAACAGAAGCCGTAGCGTGGATACAATATTTTCTAAGCAATCGGACTAAGAGTCTTCTCGCCTGTGGCCCATCCCCATCACCCGCGGAGTGCCTCGGGGATCCTGTGTCTCACCTACCCTATATAACATCTTCACTAAGTCCCTTTTCGATGATCTGGATCATCTTGGTGTCACCTACACTAATTATGCAGATTATACTCAAATCCTCCTACCAATTACTGGGGATTATGACAAGGATTTGGCCTTGGTGAATGGGGTATATCTCCTCATCCAGGCTGGATGGCCACTCATGGACTATGCCTGAATGATGACAAGACTGAGATAATTATCCTGGGCACGTCATCAACCCTCAAAAACTAAGCCCCAAATCACTCTGCCTTTAACATGGACAACAATATTATTACCGTCGCCAAGGAGGTAAAAACCTTGGGTTTTTACCTGGACTCTACTCTCTTTCAACAATCAGGTTAATGCCATGGTTTCGGCATATACTTGTAAATTGATTAGAGCAGGCAAATTCTTCCTGTCTAATAGTTACATCACCCTTGCCAGAGCACTCATTTTATCAAAGCTCGATTACTGTAACACACTGTACTTATGGGCTAATAAACTATTAAGAAAATCCAATTCCTGCAAAACAATGCTCTTGGAGCAGCACTTGGAATTGCAAGGAGAGAACATATCTCTGAGACGAGAAGAGCTAACAACTGGCTCTCAACATATGACAAAATCAAGCTAAAAGTCGCTTCCCTCACATATAAATGCCTGAACAATGCGGCACCTTGCTACCTGACAGAAAGACTCACCATGAAACCTGCGACAAGAACTACTAGGCTATCCAACATGAATTGCCTCTTTGTCCCTAGATTTCAGTTATCTAGAGTCGGGGGTAGCCGCTTCCAGGTCAAGGCAGCCCAATTGTGGAACTCTCTACTCTCCCCACTGAGGGCAGATCAATCGTACCAAAATTTCCATCAGAGCATAATAGGTTGGATCTAAAATGCTGACATCTAGGTCGGCTTATGACACCCAAGACTAACCTGCCTACCTTCATGTAAATCATTCTAGCTATTTGTTACATTACTGACATTACATTACTAAATATACAAGAGCAAACAGATTCATGCCCGACCGGTCAAGACATATTGTACATATTCTTTATATATTTCCTCTCTACGAACCATGTCCTATCCATGCTTTCCATGTGTTTTCTTTCTGCTTGTATACTGAACTACATGTATGTATATAACTTGTATGTATATATTTGCCTTTGTTTGTAACTAAACTGCATTTTGTATGTGACTATTATAATGTGTAACTAAGCTGTGAGTGATCTTATGTAATGCGCCCGGATCCCTACGGGTCTGGAGCGCAATACAAGTAATCAAACCTGTGCTAATGTTTATTTATAGGTTGTCTCAAACACAAAGAGCTAAATTAACAACATAGGTGTGTTTGTTCAGCATCAGTTGTCCTTGGGAGCCAAATGTAGCTCCTGGTAGCTGTTGGTATCAAGCTAAGTAGGCTCTTCTTGGCTACAAGCGGGAGCTAAATGGCCCCCAGCTCCCCTCCATTTTGAACCCTGTAGTAGGATATTTTCTATGAGCCGGTCACACGTTTTAGGTGAAAGGGTTTTTGTCAAGCCTTGTTAAACCCACCATAACATTCGGGAAGTCATGACCGGCTTAACTCAGCGTACTCCTGTTGATGCCCCTGCTATGTCCCCCAGAATGCCATTTCGTATGTGTGAATCCCTTCTCTTATAAAATGTATATGTTCTTGGGCTTTGCAACAGGAACGAGCTGAGTTAAGCCGGTCATGACTTCCCGTATGTGCTGAATTTAAGAGCTTTTGTTGCGATAAATTTGGTCAACCTAACTAAACTTTAACTAAAAATATGTTGGTGAATTTGCAGGGTTTTGTTATTCGATAGTCATTTTCTGCTCCATTTGCCATGCCCATCAGCCGTGTCTGTTGTATATTTTACACACTACCAGGCCACTAGCCATGGAATTCGGCCGTGGTCACTGTACATGTGTATTGGGCCCAGTAGCCAGGGTCTTTGGCCGAGGCCACTGTAAATTTTACACTACCAGGCCACTGGCCATGGCCTTCGGCCGTGCCCGCTGTAAATTTTACACTACCAGGCCACTGGCCATGGCCTTCGGCCGTGCCCGCTGTAAATTTTACACTACCAGGCCACTGGCCATGGCCTTCAGCCGTGCCCACTGTACATGTGTATCAGGCCCAATAGCCAGGGCCATAAGCCTTCGGCCGTGCCCGCTGTAAATTTGAAAACACTACTAGGCTACTAGCCATGGCCTTTGGCCATGGACCGCGTGTGCACTGTTTATTTTAGAACACTACCAGGCCACTAGCCATGACCTTTGGACGTTTCCCCTATACATGTGTATTGGGACCTGGCTCTTGAGTACGGCCTACGGCTGTGCCCACTGTATATTTTACTGTGGGCACGGCCCATTTATATATGTGTATCAGCCACTTGCCATGTTGGCTCCTGCTTGACACAAGGAGAGCTTGCTTAGCTTGATGCAAACCGCTACCAGAAGCTACTTTTGACTCCCAGGCCACCTAGAGTCCTGCAGACATATGTGCAGTATCATCTCTTCGTGTTTGGAAATGTGTATGAAGGACACATCTAGAAGACATTTAAAGTGATCGTATATAATAAACAAAAAGCTAAAGTTTGCATTTTATGTTGAAGCTAGATTTGAAGCGCGCCACGGCTTTTGCATTCTGTGTGATTCCTGATACCCACGGATTGCTTTTGGCTTCAATCAAATCTTAATGTCGATCAAGCAAAGGTACGTATCTATGGCGCCAGTAATTCACGAAAGTTGTTGGGACAAGCCACCCAGACTCTTTTTAGACTACAGACAAGAGCTCCGCAGCTCCCAGGAATTTCGATCCCAGAGTTGTTGTGACGTGCTTCGAAACCCAGTCTCGGGGTGTGGTGCACATTGCACATAAACTGTGCTAAGTCAATACTGTGCCCGCCTCCGGCGAGACTCGGTGTACCTGCAGGTCCGGCCTGGACCAATTTCCTGGCACCTCCCCTCCCATAAACAGTCTCTTAGTGGTGTATTGGCGCGCCCCCAATGCTTCTCCTGGAGAGAGCAGGTGGCGTGTTATGTAAGGCGGCCTTTCGTGTCCCGGTCCCGCCTGGGACGGGCGGTGTCAAAGTTAGCACACAGAGAATAGAAGCCGTATTGTCGGGAGACACCAGACATTGTGAAACCGTAACCTTGGGCGCGAAAAGCCGGTGTCCGATTTCATTTTTTTTAGTTTTTTTTTTTGTTTAGATCCGTTGGTACAAAGCGCCCTTTTCCTTCCAGTGTCAGCTTGGGGGCGACCGAATTGTCTCTACGCACTTTAATAACCGTGGTATTATGAGCCGCGTGCAATTTTTCTTTCGAGGAAAAAATCTATTTTGCTCTTGCATTTATTGGTGTCTGAATTTCTAAGAACACCCTTTAGGATTAGAAAGCGCGTGCTTGTGTGCACTGTTAGAGCACCTGTGACCGCACACTTTAACATAATTATCTGGTAGACTGTGGTAGTGTATACTTACCAAGGAGTACGGTAACAAGCCATGTGATGGTCACAGAACTTTTAAGGTAACTGATACAACTTCACATCGGCAGGAAGGTAACATTTCCCCCACCCACTACTGACCGGTATGAAATGCGTTATCAGATGTTAAAAGAACCATCACCGGTGTTTAGTATTAATATTGCAGTTTGTCCCGTTGTTAGCACTGGACGTGTAATACGACTGCCTCTCTGCGGCAGCACCTTGTTTGCGGTTTTAGGGCGCCATTTTGTTTTTATATTTTGCGGGCACTATGGAATAACCATGTTTTCGCGTTATGGTTTTTCATTTTTACTGACCGCTCACCTAAGGTTTGTGCGGGATTGAGTGGGCAAATTCCATGTAAGATGCACAGCATACATCTGCGTTGGTTGAATGCCTGCCCACTGTTAAAGCTGTTTTTCTCAATAACGTACTATTGAATTGTGTTTTCAGGACACATGTTTACAAATTGTCATACATTATCGGAAATAAGAAAACTAACAGGGTTGGGGCAAGGAAAGAGTTCAGGGAAGGGGTGGAGGTAGGGAAAGCAAGTGGGATGGCGTATGTCCAGACATGGGACCGGACCTTGACGTGCCGACAGTGCCATGCCACACCTCACTGACAATGCCAAATGTTATGTTAAAGTAATTTATACCGCGCACTGTCACCAACGGAATTGGTCCCCAGGCGCTCTGGCGGATCTGTAAACGAGAAGGTGTGATGGGTTAGTAAGGTGAAGAGGGAGTAGGATAGTGAGAGGAGTGGTGTACTCTTGGCAGCTTCAGCTCGGTAGACACCGGGTGCTGAGCTTTCGTGCGAGTATTGGATCAGTGTCAGTCCACGTGTGCTGTTGGTGCGGCTGATGTGTTGTTGCCGTGTGTTGAAGTGCGTGCAGCTTGTTGTGCGAGAGATGGTTGTGTGAGTTTTTTGAATGCGATAAGTATGCAGAGTGTTTGAGCTTATATTGGTTAGTGGGTTACATGACAGTTAACATGTTAACATTGACAGTTCTGTCTGAGTGTAGCACTTGCTGACCTACATAATTCCGTCTGTGTGGCATTCGCTAACCTTCACAGTTGTATGATATGATAGTTTATTTATATAGCGCCTATACATCTAGATACGGCGCAGGCTAATGTTCTCAATTATATCTAAGTGTGCGACATGCTAACATTCAGTGTTGCACTTGGTAATCATCATAATTCCATCTACGTGTGGCACATGGTAACATTGACAATTCCATTTAAGTGCGTCATTGGCTAGCCTTCATACTTCCGTCTAAGGGTAGCGCCTGCTACCATTCAAATGAGACTGAACAATATCTGGGGTTGCTTGTGGTCTTGTACAGAAGGGAGGTGACCTAGCAGTCTATTGTGGTGGGGCCGAGCATAGTTTGGAAATGGAATGGACTTGGTATTGAAAAACAATGGTCTCAACTAAAAACATTCCCGCCATCACTCTCCAGTGTCGTTCTATCGAGGAAGGGAGGGCGTGTCTCGGGATGTGGCATTCAGGTTTGGGATGTGGATCCACGTCCGGTGTCTACTTGGTGCTTGGAGCGCACTGCTGGTTTAAAATCCTGTCTTGTCAAAAGGGGTACACATTTCCAATTACAAGCTTCTAGCCATGTGTAAATAGTCACTCCCCCCACCCCATTCCTTCTCCACATGCACACACAGCACCATTTTTTCATCGCCAATTCTCTGCTGTTAGTAACAATTTGTCACATTTGGTGCCCCCCCCCACCCCTTTCCCAAAGGTATGTTCAGTGCCCTCCCAAAGTGGGCATGGATAAATGTGTAACAAAAAGAGCATGAACAAATGGCGGATTAATCAATATTAAAATAATGTTCAGATTATTTCCATAATAGTTGACCGTTTCCCAACTGTAGTGCCTGTCTGTTTTTGCAAGCAAAGATCATGCTGCCATATTGCACAGCCCTGCACAGGCCTTTCTCAGAGTAGTTCCTGCAATATACTCCATGGACGCATTTTCATCATGGACGCCTATTTATAATATATGGTGAAGTAGATGTCTTTTAATGTAATCATGTTTAATTGTATCCCACTTTTGAGAACGTTTCTCTTTATAATCTATATCCTACTTGAATTGAATATTTACTTGTAGGGTTCCATTTATCTTTTTGAGAGGCAGGTGGTCTCTGTGCCTGGACCACCCTGTGGAAAGTAAATTCTGTTAAAGATATAGCGCTTCAGATATTTTATTTGGGATGTATAGAGTGCCTTAATCCAAATTGCTGTACATTAATCATAAAAACAGTACAATAAAATGGAAATGCAGGTAACGATATAAGAGCAATCAGCCTTGTATGTCAGATTGAAGAAAATAGGACTTCAGTGAGGAACGGACTAGACAGTATGAAGAAATATAGCAGAGTGGGAGAGAGTTCCAACGGAAAGGAGCTAACAAAGTAAAAGAACAAAAACGTGATTTAGCACAAGGACGAGAAGCTGCAAGAACAAATTGAGACTGGGAGTGAAGAGCACGAGTAGGATTATTAAATGATACAAGAGGAGAAAGATAGGCAGGCGCAAAGCCATTAAGTGAGTTAAAGACGAAACATAAAGTAAAATTTGCGACGAGAATAAAAAGGGAGCCAACAGAGTAGAGGGAGAAGAAGCAACAGAGTCCGACAGAGAAAGAAGATGGAGAAGACTAATAGAAGCATTAAAAACAGACTTCAGTGGTGCAAGGCGTGGGAGAGGAAGAACAAATAAAGACACGGAATAGAAAGTCGGGAAGAAATTAGTGAGGAAATTAGAAGCTTAGTGGCATTAAAGGTTAAGAAGGGACAAGCTTTACGGATGTTATACAAGGGATAATGATAGGTGCAAGAAGATAGATAAATATGGTACATGAAAGATAGATCACAGTCCCAAGTTACGAGCTGTGGGGGAGATAGGAAGCTGAGAGGGAAGGAAGGAAATTGAGGAAGAGGAGATGGAATTGTGTTTGTCGGAAAGAAGAGTATTTGAGTTTTGGCAACATTTAGTTCAAGAAAATGTTTCGTCATCCAAGAATTGATGACTGAAAGACATGCTGAAAGTTTATTATGGACTTCAGAACTGAAAGAAGAAAAAGATGAGAAAGGTGAATATAGTCTGCATAAAAGTGATGAGAAAGACCGAAAGATGAAGTAACTTCAGCGATGGGGGGGGGAGTATAGAGGGAAAAATAAAACGGGCCAATGACAGAGCCTTGGAGAAACCCATGAACAAGCGGAAGAGTGTCAGAAGTTGATCCAGCCCAAGAGACTGAGAATGTCCTTTGAGATGGGTGTGACCGAAACCAAGAAAGTACAGACCCAGAGAACCCAAAAGAAGAAAGTAGGCGAGAATGATCAACCGTATCAAAAGCTGCAGACAATTCTAAGCGAATAAGCAGAGACAAATGTTTAGAATAACGCGTAGAGAGTTGGAAACAGAAAGAAGCACAGTTTCATTGGAATGAAAAGGCCGGAATTCCACCTGAAAATGAGGGAGAATAGAACTATCTGAAACCAAAGTAGAGACTTAAGTAAATAAGACGTTCAAGAAAATTTAGAAAGAGTCAGCAAAAGAGAAATAGGATGAAAATTGGAAGAGAAGGATCAGAGGAACGTTTTTTTAGACTCGGAAGAATTGAGGCATGTTTAAAAGAGGTGGGGAAAATGGAAGTCAAAAAACCAATATTGAAAAAAGAAGTTAGATAAGCGACAAGAGAAGGGTAGATTTTAGGAATGAGCACTGGGAGAATGGGGTCAAGCGGAGAGGCATTAAGATGAGACCGAATTAAGTTATTCATAACCTCACCTGCTGGTGAAATCTGTTCGTGGGAAGGGTGTCTCATCTAACCTTATTTATGCTCATAGATGCTCTTTAGGCAGAGCCTGCACCAAGGGATCCTTGAATTTGGCACAGCAACGGCTTTGTGTCTGCTCAGGAGACTATTCTGGCTATTATTCCATAATACCTCACACAGGGGGCAAAGAGACGGTCTTGCACATTGTTTTCCTGCCTCCAAACTACAAGGGGCCCAAATTGATATTGATTGATATTGATAAAAGGGATTTATTTCAGATTTAATTTAAATAAGAGTATAGACTATAACTGCCAAAAAAAGTTATGCAACTGTGAAATGGTTTTGAAAAGTAGTGGAACTATAACCAGTGAAACAGAAAAGAAGTGGAAAAGTTCCCATTAGTTTTGCGCCAACCTCTGATTGGCACAGCCAGTTCTATTGATGTACATCAGTGGGCATTATTGAAATGAGCGCCACAGAGGTGTCTCTTTCATTAAGACGCTGAATGTACAAAGATGCATTGTATCGCTTTCGGACACAGATGTTCAATAGTCAACAATGATGCTCTTAGCCACACATTATAAATAATTCTATAGATTACAGGTAAGCAATTACGCTTTCTTTGCACTCTAGATTTATACTGATGTTTAAAGGAAAGATCAGTGCAGATGATATTGCATAAATGTCGCCACTATTTGGTTCACAGGCACAAGAATAGAATGCTAGTGCTTCAGGGCATGGACGTTCATTGGGCCAGGTGTCGCTTCCAAGTGGACGAAGATCAGTGCTATCTCAGGAGATAAAAATGATTGCTGACCAGTCACCATGTAGATATGTTTTTAATGATTTGTCTAAAATCCAAACATTTCCCTCAAATATCTTTATGGCCAGCTCTAAACCTCGGTTTATTCCAACAGATTGCTCCAATAAATCTGCATGTAGGCTCTTTATTCAAGCCACATTAAATTTGATGCCCAAACGAGCGGACCAATGGGAATGCACCCGGCCATTTCGAAAGCATATTATTGGTTTTTGGGACAACTTTCAAATGGAATTAGTGACACATTAATCAATTGCAGACCTTATGGCACACAAATGATAATCATCATTACAAAATCCCTCTGCGTGCTTGAATTACAAACCAAACCAAACCAATTAAAACGACGACTCTTGTAGTCAACGTGGTCAAAGCAGTGAGGAAAATAACAAATGTGTAAGCGAAGGAAAGGATTAAAATGGACGACTGTTGACCTGGCCAACCTGGTTATAGACGATGCTCCGTCATCCTCTAGCCAATTACTAGAAGTAGCTGAGGTGGTCCCTTGTAAAAACCCATCCAAGATGACGTTTATTGATTCCTGCTGATGATGACTCTGATGATGATTTTGTGATGATCGATGGACCTCATCCCACTCTTTCACGCTTCTTTTCTTCACTGTTTTTGCAAATTCTCTAATCTACTTTATTCCTCAAGTTACTGTATCTTTTGCTGCACCTCAAATTTGTATCATGCAATTTCTCATCTTTTTTCAAGCACCCCTCTCATCATTCCTATTTAGCCCGTTTGTTTTTAGAGTTGAATTGAAATCGAAATTAGCAATGTTTGTTCAAAATACCAGGGCCAAATCATTTAAAGGAAATTAAGAAAAATATTTTTTTCCTATAGCAGTTATTGGAACCGGGTCTTCTCCTGTGTGGAGTTTCTTTGGAGTCGTAATTGTATCCAGTGAATTGCTCAAGGTTTGGAGAAAGCAGAATATCAGTGTTTGAAGGCACTACCTTTTGTTGGCAAACACCTACTTTGGAAGGAAAGGCAACAAATATGCAAGTTTTTAAGGACATGTGTCCGGTTTTAGGACTAGCACATCACATTTCTAAGACTGGGTAAAAATGGATGCGTTCTAAGTATGATGTACCAAGTAGCAGACACATTCTAGATTAGAGCAGAACACTTCCTCACAGTTTTGGATAGGGCCTGGTGGGTGATGCCAGGTCTCACTACTAGATGGCGTAGGCTTGCAACCTTATATTTCGAGGGGATTGGGTCCTCTGACGTATTCCATATATATGACAGTAATCACCACAGCTGTGCTGCTTCGGAAAATCTTTTGGCGTCTGCGTCCTGCTTCGATGACGTCGATACGGCATCCTCGAGGACTTCCTCCGACAGCTGATGTCACCGGATGTTCTAAGTAGGACGCACGACGCCCGTAGCTTCAGTTCCGTTTTTTCCACAAACGTGTTCGCTTCAGAGATCTCAGCGCGCCTCGACTCTTTGGAGTTTCTGTTCTTTCGGTTCTTCGAACCTGTTCGTTTTGTGAAGTAGACTACTGGGATGTCTTCCTCTTCCACCCTGCGTTCGGGCTTCAAGAAGTGTGGGGGACTGCGGGTCCAAGATGTCCGTGACGGACTCGCACAACGCCTGCCTCTGGGGCCTCGGGGAAGCCCACAACACAGTTGATTGTGTCGCCTGCCAGTTGCTTACGTCCAAGGCCTTGGGGGAACGTAAGAAGAAGCTGTCGGTCGGTAAGGTGTCCAAGCCCCGGAAGGTGAGGTCCACTGGGCTTTCGACGGACGGTTCGAGGGGCGACTCTCTGCATCGTAGTCGTAAGTCTAGGGGGTCTCGTTCCCGGAGTGGGTCCCGCCACTCCTGCCTCTTCGAGGCACTCCGAAAGCGCGGTCATCGGTCGCCTTCCCCATCCTCATCCGAGGACTCTGCCCATTGGCGGGTTTCTTATCCCACCAAGCGTTCTTTTCCGGAGGAATGGGCTTCCTTCGGGAAGAAAATGTTGGCGATTCTTGAATTACAGGGCTATGGTCCGTCTGTGCCTCCGAGAGGGGTCGGCCGTGAACGTACTAGAGACACCGCTCGTGCGCCTTCGGGCACGGGTGGTCGCATGATTCGCGGGAGAGGTCCCGCTCGGACAAGGGGAATCGTTCTAGTCATGCCCGTTCCAGGTCCCTGTCCTCGAGACCGTGTGAACCTATGACGTCTTCAAAGAAGACGTCGACGCCGGTGGTGCCGAGGTAGTCGACGGACTCTCGTTCCACCTCCGAGGAAGTCATCCATGCCATCGGCACCCAGGCTGTCGAAGGACACGGCTCGGGGCTCCGCCCTCGAGGCCTGTGTCGACACTGTCGGCGCTGCGCTCGACGTTGACGCAGATTCCATCGACGCCTTTCGGGGCTGTGGGAACCTCCTAGAAAGGCTCTGGCCAAGGCAAAACATGTCTTTCTCCCTTATTCGATGCCCACTTTCCAGCCTATGGAGTATATTTCCGAGGTGGAGAGGGTTCTGAAGATGGGTTGGTTCCTGACAGGGTACCAGATGAAATTCCTTCTGTTCATAGCCAGATTGAGGACCTGCGTCAGTCACTGCATGATGCCAGTGCTCTCCGGAGGTGGAGTTCTGTAGGCCTGAGCCTGGCAACCATGCCGAGACATCGTACCGGCGCCTTATGTCGACGGTTACGGACTACTTGGGGTGGTCGGCGACCCCAGTTGATTTTGTGCAGGATGACCTGACTGATATCATCGAACAAGGTCCACCCACCCACTGACCCGGTACTGCCTTTCCATATGGCTCTGCAAAGAAGGGTGGCAGCGGCTTGGACTGCTCCCGACAGTCTCCCGGCAGTGGGCAAGTATTTGCCGCGAAAATACCGCCCAGCCAGTAGTGACCCCTGCTACTTGACCACGAACCCCACTCCGGAGAGTTTGGTGGTGCAGGCGGCTACGGCCCCAGCAAAGCAGGCGTTGTATCCTACCATCCCTCCTAATAGGGACGACAAGCGTTTTGATGGCTGGGCAAAGAAAGTGTTTTCTTCAGGGGGTATGGCTCTTCAGGCGGGCAACTCTGTATGTGCCTTGTCACGCACACTCTGGAACTGTATTTCCTTAGCGGCTGAACATATTCCCGAAGGGGACGAACGGGATGGTTTTCTTGCTATTATTCGGGATGGCAAGGATGCCATGTGTGAGTCCGTTCAGTCGGGTTTGGACATGGCAGACTGTGTCAGCCGGTCCATGGCGGCGAGCACCGTAATGCGCAGGTTTGTGTGGTTGAGGAAGTCGGGGTTTGCTCCTGATGTGCAAGCCAGGCTCCTCAACATGCCCTTTGATGGTGAACATCTTTTTGGCAGCAAGGCTGACGAGAGCCTTGAAAGGTTGCAGACCTCCAAAGCTGCAGCGAAGTCGTTGGGCGCTGCAGTCTGCCAACCTCCACCTTTTTGTCCTAGGGGACAGCAATGGAGGGGTGGTTCCTTTCGTTATTACTCATCCATTAGTAAAGCAAGAGGAGCTGAAAGTCAAAGGGGCCACCGTAGGAGTGCCAGAGGTGGAAAACCAGGTATTCGAGGTGCCAAGGCCACGCGAGCAGTTGCCTTGTTGCCCGCTGACAACGCCGCAGCCGCTCAGTCATGAGGCCCATGATTCGCCAATTGGGGGAAGGCTGGCGCAGCATCTTGTAGAATGGCGTGACATTACTTCAGATGTGTGGATTCTGGAGATCATAGCCCACGGCTACTGTCTTCCTTTCCGACAGAGGCCTCACGACAATCCACTAGGGAACTTCTCTTTGAAGAGTCCGGATCTGCTCCTTGTACAGGAAATTCAATCCCTGCTGGAGAAAGGTGCATTGAGCTGGTGCCTGTAGCAGAGAGGAACAAGGGATGGTATTCCCTTATTTTTTGATTTTGAAGAAAGACGGGGGATTGAGACCCATCATGGACTTGCACGGTTTGAACAAACTCCTCAGGAAGGACAAGTTTAAGATGGTTACTCTCTCTCTCAAGTCCTCCAGGCCCTTCAACTTCAGGACTGGTTGGTGTCTCTCGACCTCAAGGACGCTTATTTTCATGTGCCGATCCATCCCAAGCACAAGAAGTACCTGAGGTTCGCGGTTGGCGATTCGCTCTTTCAGTTTCGGGTCCTGCCGTTTGGATTGACCTCCGTCCCAAGGGTTTTCACCAAGCTCATGGTGGTGGTGGCAGCGTATCTCAGAAAAGCGGGGGGATTCACGTCTACCCCTACCTGGACGATTGGTTGATCAGGGCGCGCTCTCCCGAGCAAGTCCTGGATCATCTGTCCGTCACCTGCCACTCCCATCACAAGCTGGTCTTCTCCCTCAACTTAAAGATGTCCCACTTGACGCCAACTCAGTGGCTCCAGTACATCGGAGCAGTGCTCGACACGTCCATGGGGCAGTGTTTTCCTCCCCAGGTGAGGGCTCACCACATTCAGCAGGTGGTGCACAAGTTTCAACATGACCAGAGTTTCCCAGCTTGCGAGCTCTTGAGGTTTCTCGGCCTCATGGCATCCTGAATTCTTCTGATGCCAGAGGCCAGGTTGCGGATGAGATCTCTGCAATGGGCTCTCAAGCTCCAGTGGTCCCAGTCCTCCGGCAGGATGTCGGACCCCTTTCAGGTGCCGCCCTCGGTCGCCCAGAATCTTCTGTGGTGGGCCGACAAAGGCAATCTGATGAGGGGGGGCTCCATTTTGGCTACCCTGGCTGGAGGTGATGATCGTGACGGACGCATCTCTCACGGGATGGGGAGCGCATGCCAACGAGTTGACAGTCAGCGGTCGTTGGTCTCCGTCGGAGTCCAGACTCCATATCAATCTGTTGGAGCTGAGGGCCGTCAGGCTTGCCCTGAAGGCTTTTCTGCCGACTGTGCGAGGAAAGAAGGTCCTGATTCTGATGGACAACACGGTGGCCATGCACTACCTCAACAAAAAGGGGGGGGGGCAGGGTCACTTCCTCTGTGCAGGGCGGCGATGCAGCTCTGGTTCTGTGCCATCCAGCAGGAAATCTCGATCTCGGCAGTTCATCAGGCCGGAGACGAAAATGAGACGGCAGACGCTCTGAGCAGGCAGAGCACGATCTCTCACGAGTGGGAGCTGGCTCAGAAGATTCTCCTGGAGATCTTTGCCCTTTGGGGGACCCCTCAAGTGGATCTCTTCGCCT
Source organism: Ambystoma mexicanum (assembly GCF_040938575.1). NCBI lineage: Eukaryota > Metazoa > Chordata > Amphibia > Caudata > Ambystomatidae > Ambystoma > Ambystoma mexicanum. Next base: position 1,561,500,151 of record NC_090932.1, read on the forward strand.
CCAGTGTCAACCGGAAGTGCAAAAGGTTCTGCTTGCGGGAATTTCCTCCAAGAGGAGCCCTAGGAGATGCGTTTGTGGTGGAGTGGTCATTCCCACTGCTGTACGCGTTTCCTCCAGTCCCCGTCGTCCCGCAAGTGCTGCGGAGGTTCGGGTCCCGGATGATCCTCATTGCTCCGACATGGGCCAGGAGGACGTGGTACCCGGACCTTCTTGACTTGTCCATCTTCCTCCACGTCGTCTTCCCTACCGAGACGACGATCTGCTCTCACGGGAGGGGGGGGTCAGGTTCTCCATCCAGAGGTCCGATCCCTCAACGTTCACGCTTGGCTTCTGAAAGGTTGAGGTATAAGGATTGGGACCTTCCTGAAGACGTGATGGAGGTGTTGCTTTTGGCCAGACGGTCGGCACCAAAGTCCCTGTACCGTTGCCGTTGGAGATAGTTCTGCGACTGGTGCAGGGTACAGAATGTGGATCCTTTTTCATGTGACATTCCTGTCGTTCTGTCTTTTTTGCTTTCTTTGGCCCACAAGGGCCTGCAAGTGGGTACCGTTAAAGGTTACCTGGTGGCGCTGTCTATATTTAAGCGCTCGTCTGAGGAGTGTTCTTATTTTAAAATCCCTTTAATTTCTCAGTTTCTGAAAGGGCTCACTAATGTGTTCCTTTCCAGGTGCCCGGTTGGGATCTGAACCTTGTTCTCAAGTTTCTAATGGGTGCTCCCTTTGAGCCTTTGCATTATTGTCCTTTGAGACTGTTAACCCTTAAAACTGTGTTTTTAGTTGCGGTCACTTCCGCTCGCAGAGTGAGTGAGTTACAGGCACTTTCAGTTAAGCCACCCTTCACTGTGTTTCATAAGGACAAGGTTGTCCTTAGAGTTTGTCCTTCCTTTCTTCCGAAGGTGGTATCGGAATTCCATTTTAAGCCAGAAGGTTATTCTTCTGGCATTTTATCCTCCTCCACATCCTGGTGAGGAAGAGGAGAGGCTCCATAGGCTGGGTCCTAGGAGAGCTTTAAGCTTCTACATTTCACGCATGTCCTGGGTCAGAGCGGATGATCAACTCTTTATTGGTTACGCTGGAAGGCGTTTGGGACAAGCTGTTACTAAGCAGACTTTGTCTCGATGGATCATATTGGCAATTGCTGAATGTTACCGCTTGGCGGGTAAGGACCCTCTGGTAGGCTTACAGGCCCATTCTACCAGGAGTATGGCTGCCTCTACTGCCCTGCATCTGTGATGCAGCCACCTGGGGTTCGGTCCATACTTTTGTACGTCACTACTCTTGATTCTATCCGGGGGGGTACTCCTTATGTTGGTACTGCTTTGGGAGTCTGTCATAGATCTGGAATGCGTCGGAGGACCCAATCCCCCTCGAAGAACAAGTTACTCTCTTACCTGGTAACGTTCTTTCCATGGGATGGTCCGACGACGTATTCCATATTGCTCCCTCCCTGCCTACCCCGCTACAGAATTTCTTATGCGATTGCAGCTTACGTTTCCGCAAGGCTTTCTGTGGTCATACTGGCAGAAGATTGGTGCCACACGTTCTCGGAAAAAAACTAGAACTGAGGCTACGGGTGTCGTGCGTCTTACTTATAACATCCGGTGCCGTCGGAGGTGGTCCTCGAGGACGGCGTATCGACGTCGTTGACGCAGGACGCAGACGCCGAAAGATTTTCCGAAGCAGCACAGCTGTGGTGATTACTGTCATAGATATGTAATACGTTGTCGGACCATCCCATCGAAATAATGTTACCATGCAAGAGAGTAACTTGTTCTTCTTGGGCATTGGCACATAAGAAGAAGGGTCAACCCCCAAACCAAAGAGAACTGCACGTAGTTCAGTATCTGCTCACCATGCCCCACAGACTGGAGATCTTGGTTCTGGTGGTAGAGGGGAGGTGCGCCTTGCATACCACCGATGAGACCCTGAGAGACATAAAGCAGCATAGTTGTGAATCTGGTATGTCTGTAGCGGATCCACTTATAATGTAAAGCTATCTGTCTAGTATACTCTTTTTCCCACTTTGAGGCTAGTACGATTTATAGGGATCTGATTAATCCAGTCTTTGGATGTGTTCTGCCAGTGTCACTGTTGTATTCTTGTGAATAAAGAGGCATTGTGAGATTTTCTGCAGACCAGTTGCTCAATGCAGAGTCACCTGTGCATTGGGTTCCATAGATTAATAGTATAGTGCTTCTGGTTAACGTTTGCAATCGCTACTAATGCAGTATTGCTGCTGCAGTGAGATTTTGACAGGCATGTAGTGGATGTATTTCTTATTTTTGGAGGCAGTGCTTTTGCCAGAAAAGGTTTAGATTTGGAGTCTTGCTGAAGCATTGTTTTCCTCTTTGAAGGCACTTTGACTGATATTCTGGAAGGCTTGCATACCGGCTGTTGGTGCTATTGAGGTTGAAGCGTATGAAGGCGTTTTATTTCATGCTTCATGGCTCTTAGGTGCATACCAGTTAATGCTGTGACACGCTGGCTGGTTCGGAGTAGGAAGATGCATCCAACTAGACTCAATTTGGGGTTTAAGCACAGGGCGATATTCTTCAGTCAAATCTTTTTTTCCATTGCTGTCAGCTGGGGGCATGCATTTGATGCATAGTGTGTTGTTATGGCGACGCATATGATAAATTCCATTTTGGTTGGGTTTCGGTGTAATCGAGCCATCATCCATGAAGTAATACAGTGGCCTGCAACCTGTGGTGCGTCAGATGTTTTACACTAAGATTCCCATGATTCCCAACATTTTTAAATAGCCCCCTCTCTCTTGTCTTGCAAGAAAGAAAATGCAGCCATGTTGTAAATTCCTTTCTCGGAGTGGTCTATGTGGTGTACTCCATGAACGTATTTTAATCACGTTTAGTTAATTCATTTTATTTTTGTGGTTTTAGGAAAAATCTACTTGCTGCGATTCAACCGCTTCCAGTTGGTTATAATTGAGGTTTGATGTCCCATGTAATGAAGCCATGTTATCAAACAGTAAGACGGACACAAGTGATCACAGTTCAGGTGTGTTTATTGAACTTCAATTGGGTTTGCGGCTATCTAATCCTACATCTAAAAGATGGGAACCAGCTATGACCATCAAATAATGCAGTCCTACTAGATTCTGTCAAAATAAAAGGCCTTTACTAATAAACCTATTACCAATCGTTGTTTATGGATTCAAATAATGTGGGAAACGGTGTTCTGCAAAAGAAAAGGGTTTAAGAAATATGTCGGGTTATTCAAGCCGTTGGCTTCCCTTCCCCACATTTTCAGCACAGTGCAAGGCAGCAACCTCGAGTTTAGCACACTCTGGCTTCTCTAGCACGAGGATGCAGTTCAAAACTTCAACATCGGGGCTTTCTGTGCCAAAGTCTCTTTGCCATTCAAAGTCTTTTATTTCAGAGGGCTTGATGCAACACGACAAACATCAAAATTCCTTTCTTCTCAGGATTTCATATATGCAACTTCTCGATTTACTGTTCACCCCCGTTCCAACCCACTTTACCACAAAACCTTCAATTGCCGGGCTCGGACCAAATGTATCTACTTTCCATATGTTCTCTATTTCATCCAAATCGAAGACTTGCGACTGTATGTGGGATTTTGCTTGACCCGTCACATGACCACTTTGATTCACAATTACTCGTTCACTTCTTGATATAACCTTTTCTCACTTTTGCTTTTGCCACTTCTCTGCTAGATACCTTACAGAGACTTTCAATTGTGCACCCACGCGGTGCCGGACCACTCTGTCAAAGTTGTAGCATTTTGCTTTCAAAGTTCAATCACTCATCAGTAGTTCAACTTTACTTACGTCTCTTAACACATGTGTTTTAACAATGTTCGTTCCAGCGCTCGCCATGCAATGTTGCTGCTTGCAACCTTTGCTTCAACACAGACCGGCCTTGTATCGGTCTCCCCAACTCACCGGCTGTGACGACGTTGCTTTGTTCTTGGAGTGATTCTCCCCACCTTGATTGACCTTGATTGACGTCAGAGGGCCCCGGTATCTCTGACACACAATGCAGGGTTCTTTAACCTGGTTTCCTGGTCTTACGCTTTCTATTCTCGAGTTTTGTGGAAAGTAATGGTTCCTTGTCGAAAAGACTAAGGGAACCTCCCTCCTTGCAAACCCCTTCTGTTTTGCCGGCTTTCCCCTGTCGTTCAACTGCCATCCCAAAACTGCGGTTTACTCATGTGCTTTGACTCGCTCAGTGTGCGCTCGTGCTTCGCCTTTTATCTGTGTGGTGAAGTTTAATGGAAGGTGTGTGTCTGTGTGTCTGTGTGTCTGTGTGTCTGTGTGTCTGTGTGTCTGTCTGTGTGTCTGTCTGTGTGTCTGTCTGTGTGTCTGTCTGTGTGTCTGTCTGTGTGTCTGTCTGTCTGTCTCAGTAATTGCCTGACCATTGTATTGGGACACATCAGGTCTACTGCTTGGTTGTTAGTCTGTTTTCTCTCATAGCGTGCTGTCTGTGAGAAAGTGTTTGTGTTATAAAAGGGGTGGGGGTTGTAGAGTTCCTAAATATCCTGCCTGGTAGGATGGGGTAAAGGTGATACTATGTCCCACTCTCCGAAGACCCCTTCCCCAGGTGATCCTCCCGCACTGGTCCACCCCGACTGGATCAAAAAGCAATGCCGTGTCCTGGGCACCTGGATGATAGATCCCCAGGGACTAGTGGGTGAGACACCTTCTAGTTTCTCACACCCATGAAGGCTGGAATTAAATGTATGGCATCTCCCATGTTACTTTACGATATTGCTTGCGCTGTAGCTAAGAGTGGTAATTCTTTGCGGTCATCCTCTTCGTCCGATTTATTGCTGTACACTTGAGGTTTTTTCTGGCTACGGTGTTCGGCTCTATAGTTTTCTTGTGCACCCACAAACAGTTTTTAACATAGTGGGATTTGTGACGTGTATCTTTGTTGCTGATGAGTGTTGTAGACCAAAACATCTGGTGAGCCAAAGGTTACAGAATCCTGGGTTAATACGCTAGAGGCAGATGCCAACAACTGTTTGATTTGGGGTTGAGGTTTGGGTGTGTTTGTATATGATTTGAGCATTGTCGTGTAGTTGTAGCATGCCAAGCCGGATTTGTGTCTGATGGAATAAAAACCTAACAGCCAACTTTTATTGAGGGCTGTGTCGATTTCTTTAAATAGAGTATTAGACAAGAAATAGATTTCAAAACGTTATAATTAAGGACGTTTGTTGAATGGGTCAAAATTAAAATATCTGTCTGTTGGTTAGCCACAGTTCTCACTTACACTATTGAGATTGGCATGACTTTGGTTTCAAGTCTTAAGACGTTATCTGTGTCCGACCTCTGATTCCTCCTTAGATATCACTAGTAGCTCTAGTCCAAGTTCCAGGATTCAGTGTTTTTCCTTCCAGTCTCTTAAGTACAGTTGGGAACTTCGACTTGAAGTTCCAGGGTTCAATATCTGCAATCTCTGTCATTTGGAAGTGGAGGTGAAAAGGGAATGAGAGGGAGTGGAAATTCTGTTTATTTGCACTCTCTCTCCTTCTTGGTTGGTCGAAGTTATTTTGATTGATGCCAGTCTGGCTGTGCTACAGGAGCAAAAGATCACTTGTTAAAACAAACAATATCCAGCCCAGGCCTCCCATTCAAACCCATCGAATTTTCAGATCCATTTAAATAAATGGTAGGCATCAATCTGAAACTCCGCCAAATTGAGAGGTAATGGAGGATGCGAGCAGGAGGGCAAGGGTGAGTGGGAGAGGTATATGAGGGGATGAAGAGAAAAACACAAAAAGGATGGGGCAACAAGTTTGTCCTGGAATCAAGACAACGCAGAGCAACGGCTGTCAGAATCCAGGTCCTGCGCTGAACCGCTAACAGAACAAGTAATCGATGGAGTTTACATGGAACCATGATAGTGTGATGATCTAATTATGTAGATTTTAGAGTAATCCCTCTGTTTTACACAGTGCTGGGTAGGATTTTGGTATGGCGCTGGTGGAAGAAAGAGGAGCTAATCTCGCTCCATGGGTCCCAGCAGCTTTGGTGACCAAAGCAGGAGCAGTGTCTCTTTATAATCTCCTGGGGAACAGACTAGCAGTGCCACAGCAGTGAGCGACGGCCAGTATTCTGGTTATCCTACCACTTTTAGGCTTGAAGCATGGGACTAGATTGGCTTCCTCTGTTGTGTAGCAGTATCTAGCTCTACAAGAAGCCGCAACTAAACTCCAGAGATGCGGGTACAAAGAATTAGCTTTATTTACACTGCTGGGACAGGACCCTTCATCTGTGGCAGTGAATGAAAATAATCAAGCTATTTATGGTAACTGCTTTATTGCTGTAGTGCTTTGGGCCTCTCATCATATGTAGAATATGTTTAGCCTTTTCTTAGTATGCCTGGATAAATATAATCTGTTTTTGATAATGATGTGGTCTCTATCTCTCTTATTAGCACAGTGTGTTCCAATTCAAAGATTTAAATTAAATCCAGCAGAGAAATGCAGGATGTTTATGCTGGTGGGAAGTGCTTAGCTCACTTCAAGGGCGCGCTTGGCTCCAATGGAGAGATTCAACTGGGGAGAGGGGTGGGCGAGGCTTACCACCACAGTTCTTATGTTTTTAGGGATCTTGAGCAGGGAGGGATATCGGGAAAGAGCTGGCGCTTGCTAATTGCTAGCTTGAATGACACCTGTACCCCAACCCAGGAAAGGGTTCTGACGCTACAAGGAGGGTTGCTTATAAACCTGAACATGTGGACGATTCCAGGACTGACACTCGTGTAATGAATGGCTGTGTGCCTTCGTGGTGGACACCTAGCAGAGTAGCCAAACCATGGACGTTTCAGCCCCAAAAGTCTAGAAGAGGGGTTCCAAATGCAGCCTCACATTGGAAAATCCCATGCTCGACTTACAAAGAAGTGTCCTCATGTAGCAGAATCTTGACCAATTCCATACCTGAGACCAAGAAGGGTGCTCATAAATGCATATATTATGTTGTTGTGCTTTTTGTACTGTGCCGAGTCTCTGCTGCAGTAGTAGTAGCAGCAGGGGGTCGGATATTTTGTATTGGAATGGATGTTAGTTCAAGTCATACCGCTAGATTCTAGAGAGGTGCTCAGGGACCTGTGATGTGGTAAAATTACGAATTGTATTTCCAAGGCAGCTTTGGAATAGTATAAGAGTAGAGTTGTGTAATGGTGGGTGTTTTGAGGGCCCGGAATGTGTGCTGTGCGAACCCTGGAATATATTTAGGCTTAGATATGCTAATATAGCAATATGGCGTCACCTAAAGAGGGGTGCATCTTCATCTGAACGGGACATTTTTCATGACCGTAGTTGGTCATGTGACCCAGCCGACGCACTGCTTGCCCTTTCATTTTCTTCTGTGTTTCCATGACGTTCCTGGAGACTATTTGCTCGTGCCGCTAGTTTTAAAAAGGACACGAACATAAAAATGTAATTTTCATTTCATACATGCAACCATTAGGAAATGTGGCTCTGAAACACGTGTGTTGGCGCACATCTGACGACGATTAAAATGTCCTAAATTAAAATGTCATTGTTAAGTGATATGAAACCCGTTCTGAGTAGTGTCTGTCAACCATTGACATACACTAGGATGGCGTGTCCTTTAAAAAAAAAAAAAAATGAACCCTTCGAAAAGTACGTTTTTATTATTTTCCTATTCTTCTCTTTATTCTTTTTTTTTTTTTGAAAAGGTGTTTTTAAACTACAATTCTGGTGGCTTTTTTCTTATTCTGCAAATTCCTTGGGTTTCGTTTCAGATGTCGATTTTGGAAATTTTCAGCTGTGCCGAAATCCCTCTGGGCCCCATTAAGAGGTCTTTAATGTTGCTGCCCGTTTAGTTTATGGAGACTAGTAATGTCCGCGTATATTCCCCAATGTTTATAAAGTTTGCATTGACGCCACTTGAGTCCAGAGTTCGTTTTAAATTGATTTGCATTACCCATGAAGCCATTCACTTCCAGGTTCCTCCTTATCTAGCTGGCACATTAAACATTTCTGAGGGTGTTCGAGCCGTGACACTTGCCATGAGGTACCTAGATTCAAAAGATCAGCTTTGCTGAATCGTTCTTTCTCTGGTGCAGCTGTGAAGTGGTGGAATGCTCTTCCTCCCAAAGGACTATTGATGACTGAATATTTGTAGGTTCGCAAAGCTTTAGCATCTTGTTTCTGGAATGTGTTTAATCCCAGAGTTTACCTGGTTATGTTTTTGTGGGTACATTTAGGAGCATGTTTTTATTTGTATTCTATTTAAATTGTATTTTTTTTGTATATGTTGACATTGTAAAGTGCTCCACTGCACATGTATAAAGCACTAACCAGACAACAATTTTTAAAAAAAATAAAATACTAGCTAAATGCTCTGTTTGTGTAAGTGGTTTTAGTTTGTAGCACTTCCTAGTTGCAGATATCCATAGTTTACAAGATCCATTGGATGGCGTCTTTGGATGTTTGCCTCAATGTCAGCCTGAAAAAGTCAAGGACCCAAGGACCACTGTACACGTTTGGAAAGACTGGGTCTGAGCAAGTGCCTTGTTGGACATGGAACTGTCATTGGTATTAATGCAACTTTTTGGTAGGTTGCTTGAAAAGTTTCCTGGTGGATTGGTGATGGGTCAACCAACCAGCGTTGCTCCCAGAGCTCTTTAGTTTCTTCTAGCCATGCGTGAGAAGACCACACTCCATGACTTGTAGTGTTTTCATTTCTCTTTTGAAATTAAGGACAACCAAAAGTGACGGATTCTAAGGAAAAACGGGGCTTGTATGGTCTTTTCACGCTGGCTAGGTAAGTTAGAGAGCTATGTGCTCCCCTGCAATAAGTCCTCTTGCATGATGGTGGTAACTGTAACTCTAATGTCGCTAAAGAGGCCAAGGACTCAAAATGTCCCAATAAACCCAAAAGTGTCCTCTGCCTGAATGCATCCAGAACTGCGGTTCGGGGATCTTTACCAGAGCGTTTTGCATCCCTGCAGTCCCTTGTTGGATACAGAATGGGAAAAATGTAGGCCCAAGTGCTCTTTTAGGCACTTAGAACACATCAATACATTTAAAAGGTGTGCACTTATTCTGTTTTCTGTCTATGTGGACGACAGTGGATAGAGCCGGCATGCGCTCTTTTCAAGAGGTTATCTTGTGGGTTTGTAAGTGCTTCTTTAAACGACTCCCTCCTTCTCTCGGGATTCAAACAAGGAGGCACTTAAAAGTCGATCTCCTTCTCGTAGTTTGTGTTTTTCCTGTCTCTGCTTTAGTCGTCCTGTTGTGTGGGTTGTTTTCCTCTGCTAAGTTTCGGGTTCCTTGCTGCAATTTGCGCGGCCCTTTCTAACTTGGTTTAGTTTTTGCCTCCTTTTTAATAGCGTTTTTCTCTTGTCCCCTTTGGGTCGCTGCTGTCTCTCCTTCCGTGCTCCGTCACTCAGCCCTCGCTCTGATGGCATTTACTTTCATATCCTTCTTCCGCTGACAACTCCCAGCAACACAGTCTTGCTTCCTGGTTCACGTTTCGTGAGAAGAATGTGCGCAGACTAAGCTTCTGGCGATCAAAGGATTCTAACCAGAGCAAAGTAGTCGTTTTACAAACAGTGGCACAACCTTCGAATAAGCAGTAGGGGGGCCGCGTATCTGACAGAATCTTGATGAGGGTCCAAGAAGTGTCCGAAATCGGGATGGAGAGAGCCATGCAGGAGAAGGTGACTCCGACATTCTGTATGTCTCTTTGTTATACTAGCAGAAAGTAACCGTTCTCTGAATGAGTTCTGTGGACAGACATGACCACACGCTAATCAATTGTTGAAAATCAATGATCCTGTAGGTAGCTGTTCGGATTCGCTTATGGCTTGATGTGCTTTTTACTCAGAAGCAAACTGCACTGCTGCACTGAGAATGGGCATGTGTGGCTGGCTGATATACCCCGGAGCAGACGTTTGGGGGGAGGTGAGAGTTGGTGTGCTGCTGCATACTGGGACCTACTGTGCTCTCTCCCCACCTGTTCTTCACCCTGGCCTGGTGCAGTTCGTTGCGGTGAATTGCTGTGCAAATGTCCCAGAAACCGTGCATGCTAGGGTTGAGGACTGGTCCTTCTACCACCACAGATGTTTTGCCGATTTTCAGGCAACCGTCTCGTGTGGGAAAGGGTTGTGGTGTCCAAATGTCATGTAGTCAGCAGTGGAATTGTATAAGGAACAAAGCTTCGCCAAACCACAAACCTACACATTTTCACTTTTATAAATATAGATAATGACTCCCTTTTACTCTGCCAACAACCACCATAGTGGTCTTAGGGTGCCAGTATCTTGCCCAAAAAAAAGGTGTACATTTTATGTTAATAGGGTTGTATACTGTGCCAAATCACCACTGTAGCAGTCTCGGAGCAATAAGCTTGTCCACGGAGTGAGGCACTGTGCCCCCTATATCCTAAAAGTGATCGATAGTGCCATGGATGGCATCAAATTTAAACATGGCAATGGCCACTGCTGTTTTCCTCAGTGACCAGGCACTTTATCGTTACAATAATATTGTGGTGTCAAATAACGTTAGCGTGCAGGAATCCGTCCTACAAAGACCAAGCGCAGCCGCAAAGTAACAAAAAAAGGGGGCATGATAATCGAGCCTCAAATATTTATTGCCACGATATTTAAAACGCACACAAATGTGATCTGGGTCACTTTCCTTCACCGCCCACCTAAAATCATTGAGCACACCTCCCCATGGTATATCTTCTTTCTGGATGGTTAATAACTTGTCTGTCTAATCGCCTGGTCACTTTGTGAACTGGGACATAAGGACGCCAGCGTTGGGTTGCTCTAGATTCATTGCTGTATATCAGTTTGCTCAGTTGAAAGGTCTACTTTTGAGTTGTTTGAATGTCAGGTGGTTCATGTCCATGTCAATATGCATAGGTAATAAAATTCGAAGTTTGGTAGCCTGTCTGTAAAATTGGGATCCTCCCTGTCTCTTTCTATTGAATTCAGAGACAAGAACTACAACGACGTTACTGCACCTCCGTTACCTAGGGGGTGCGTAGTGCTTGAGGGCCCAGCCTGGTGAAACAGGCTGGTCCCTTATTGTGAGTGCAGTGGGCGATGCAGAGGGTTTTGAAATGTATTCTTTTCTTAACTTTGGAGACCAGTGAAGCGTCTGAAGTGAGGCATGATGTGTTTGAAGCTTTTCATCCGGAGGAGCAGCCTGGGTGCGGAGAAAAACTCTTGGTCGTTTTTTCGTATGTATTCTGGGAGTCCGCTATAAAGGGTGTGTTTGTGTATTTCAGTCTTGATAGGACTAATGATATCTTGGCTGCGGTCCTGCAGGTAAGGTAAGCTGCGTCATAGAGTGCAGAGCGCTTGCACATGAGTCTAGCGTGGGGTACTGTCCATTGTGGTTCAGAGGTTGATTTTATGTGGATGATGGAGCAAGGCTATGCCAAACCCGTCGGGCCAATGGACTGCACTGCAAAGCATGAGTTACGTCTTGTTGGGGTTGAACGTTGCTGTTGCTATGCGTCCAGGTGTGCAATTCATCTTTTTTGATCTGGTGAGTTTTCCAGTTTGCAGATTATTTGTATGTTGTCTGCATTGTTTTAAAAGGTTAGGCCAGATGGACTGAGGTCCAGTAGGAGTATCATGTATGTGTTGAAAAGGCGAGTCGAGGGAATGGATCCTTGTAGAAACGTAGCTATTGAAGGCACGCCCTGTACGCCGACGCCAGAAAAAATACAACCTGCTAGGGGTAAAAGGCCAAGCGATTTATTGCAAGGATAACAAGTTTTAATCGCACCAAAATGAGGCTGTATGTAAAGAACTCTGCTGCTCGAGAACTTTCTGCCGAAAATGGGTACAAGCAGAAGCTTATAAGTCAGCACATCATCATCACTTTACAGTAAAAAACATGCGTGGCTGGTTGGTGAGACCCTATACATGGGGCTGCTCCAAATGGGATGCCAGGCTGCGATTGGTCGCAGCCTCGTCTGTCCGTCTTCCATCACGTGGGGTCAGCTGCGTTCTTCTCTACTGGGACCGAAGGTCATGCTTCTCGTAAGTTGCTATTACAGAGTTTCTATTGCAAGATAATGCTAATCTATCATTATGGTATGCACCTGTGAAACTCTGGTACTGGCATACGGGGGAGGAACTCGATCATGCAGACCCACACATTCTTTACTCCGTTCATATGGCACTCTCCGCCCCCAAGGCTTCCACTCTCGCTTTGGACTAGAATGTATTCCTCCCTGTACCTTGTACTGCAAAGTGTTATTCTGGGAGAAGGTGAAATGGTTGTGTTCGTTTAGATCTTTTATGACCACTACTTTTATGGTTGGTGGTCTGAGGTCACCTACTATCGCGGAATTCAGGGGTCTTGGACTGGGTCCGTTGTGGGTGCCTTTACTCCTGGTGGCTGGGTGGAGGTTAAGGCCTGCTGGTGACGTGGCTGTGATGAATGTGCAAAGCGAAGATTCTGGTGCTGTCTTGTAGCCTTGATGTGCGCATTCCTTTTCAGGATATCAAGTAATTGCAACAGTTGAGGAACAAAGGGGAAGCTTCTAAGGGAACTAGCAGCTCGGGTCCTTCTACCATCAGCGCTTGTGCCCGTTGATGTTTCTCCATCGAGCCTACATTTACCGCGCGGCCATGCACGACTTAATGTCTACCATTACTACAAAATAACGTCTCATTATATGCACGCACTAAGTCTATGCATCTGCAATTCATCCAATATTGTGTTCATGCAGGGTTTCTTATTAGCACAGCCCTCTCCACTGCCCGTGTATATCGCAAGGCTATCTATGGGACTCGGCTCATTCTAAAGCGCCTAGGGGGAGTGGGAAATGTTAGTTTCCTTCCCAACACCATCCATGGTAGGCCATTCTGGTTGCAAGTTGCGTTTTCTCAAGATTTTCTTCAGTTTTCAATTCTATTTCTTCATGCTGTTTAATTTCGGGTTGCACCACTTTGCAAACGTTTTCTTTTGTGAGTTTTATAAACTATGACTGCAGACCTACCAATGGTGCACTTCGTTACAGTGATCTGAAGTGGAACTTAAAAACATGGCGTCGACAATACAAACAATACTGTTCTGAAGAATGTGTGTTTAATGCTGCCTAGACTGCAATTCTCATTGTCGACATCCAATTTGGACTCTTATTTTCGTCCTCAATGCAAAATAACATCACGAATTAGGACATAAAGCCCTCTTATAGACAGACAGACCATTGATCACCTAAGTTTGTTTTTTGGGAAAAGTGGAAAATGGGTTCTTATTTGATCATGGCTGGAAAAAGTCCCATAGCCCAATGCATCAAACTATTTGAACAAGAACTCGCAAAGCCAACACTTTAAGCTTTTTTTCTAGGCATGGGAATGTCCAGTCACTTACATAATGATACTACATGGCCATACGAAGGCAACAGCTGACAGATGATGTTGTCCCTGGGCATATTCTAGGACTATCTTGCAAATGCCTAGCTAATGCATATACAAGGTCCAAAACTGTTTGATTTGCTGATTGTTTTTAAAAAGGAGGTCAATGCAAGGAACAGATGGAAGGACCCACATATATTGCTTAAGTCGCGTGGTTGAAGGCACATTTGATTAAGACTTTTGAATGCACCAGTTTCAGGTTTTTAACTGCACTTAAGCCGTTAAGTTTCAGAAGACTGCTTAGGTTCAGTAGGCTATTTCAGCAAAGTCCTAAATGCCACGTGACCTCCAAGTAGCCATCAATGGACGTTCTGAGCCACGAGAGCAATGCATTATGGTTATGCAAATTATCATAAATGCAAGCCTTTTGCTCTAGAAAATTGCCATTATGAATCGTTTTTTTGACCCACGACAGACCGCTCTCAAGGAAGCGGGCAACTGCACAGGTTTCACCCTTATAAGAGACCATCAGTGGAGTGGAGTGCGACATCTTTGTGGATCCTGCCTGTAAGGGTATATGAGACACAGACCATTTTCTGGAGTGAAAGACTTGCATTCAACGTGCCTTGCTCTGGTGGCTCTTAACTGGAGATTAACCTCCATGTTGGGTACTGGACAGCACCGTGCCATGTGCGACCCAGCTGAAATGGCTTACTCCGTTTTCACATTTCAGGTGGATGTTTTTTTTATGTTCGAAGCCTTTCTAAACCCACCTTAACTTTGCTGGTGTTTGCTAATCATACCCCAGTGCTCCAACCGCAAAGCGGATGGGAGTGTCATGGACTGAGGATCCCTGGTGAGGGTGAAACGTGTGCTGTTCTCTGCATCCTTGATGGCTGTCTGCGTTGGGTTGAACAAGCTATGTATACGATATCACTGCCCCGCAAGACCATTCTCTGGAGGAAAAAGCTTGCATTTGGGCTAATATGCATATCCACAAAGCATTTGCTCATGTGGCCCTCAATGCGCAGTGAACTTCCAGCGGTGGCGCTGTGGCATGTATGACTTGGCTGAAACGGCTTATTGCACTTTCTCTTTTCAGGTGGAAGGCTGTTTGTCAGGCATTTATAAACACTCTATAACTTTGCTGCTGTTTGAGGAGATTGTTTAGAAATAAGCGAAGAGCTTGCTCAAAGAGATCGTGCCATGTGTGTTTTGGGTGTAGAGGGCCAGCTAGTACGTGCAATGGCTAAATGCACTTGCGTGGTTATGGGCAGTTAATGGGTGGGTAAAAAGCCAAACAAGACCGTCAGACTGTGTCCTCCGCAGCATCCCCTTCATCCCCTGCCTGTCTCATCTGCGGTTCCCATGGGAATAGTTTCGGCTAATATTCGGTGCCTGCAGCGCCGCCTAATAGCATAAACTAAAAAAATGACCCTCCCCCTCCTATATTGTGGAAACTCTGCACTGACGGGAAATATATTGCAAAGTGGATTCCTCAGTTGAGCCTCTTTTAAGCTGACCTTTTGCATAAGAACACAAGTCCAGGCCTTCCTTTTATTAAGACATGGAGGGGGGACCCCTCCCCTCCCCCACCACCCCGTACCCCCATTCCTCACATCTGCTCGTTTGTCACTCTGGGGCTGTGGGCCAGAGGTCCGTTGCAGCTGGCCTACCTTGCACTGCCCATGTATGTGCATTGCACAGTGGGAGAGGCTTGAGGAGGGAAGAGGATGCGATTGCCGGTGATGCATCAACATAAAGGGTCCAATGGAACTGAGAATGGTCAGGGCCGCACGCGCTTACAGTGAGACTATTAAGCGATGGCCTTGCATATTGACCGTCGGAACGCTAGAGATATTTCGATTTCCCATAATTTGGGCAGGAGTTCTGCAAAATAAAGTTGTAATTAATCTACCAAAAACAATATTGGCATGCAGAAATCCCGGTAAAATCCACAAATATTTCTTATTTGCTAGTTTACTTCGGGAGGCCAAGCATTGAATGGGCATGAATTGTGGTATGCTCACTCAACAATCTGATTAGATTTCGGGAGCACTGATGAGTAGTGTGAGAGGAGGGCATGGCACTGCTTACGCCCCCAGTAATCCTCATCCTGGCACCTATCCACCCAACTCATTGTGTTTGCTGTACAGCCTCGCTCTGTACATAAAAGGTGTTCTCTGGTCACTCGCAGCACCCCTTTAAGGTGCAATAACGCTGATGGCACGTGCTGTAGCAGCTGAGCGCACCGGCACAGGGGTCCCTGCGCCAGGCCTCAAGTCCACGGTACAGGCGCGTGGACGGAGTCGCTCCCATCGTCCCCCCACATTTCTCGGAGGGCACCTTGATATGCTCATTTCTGGTGGTGCCACAATCAATAGGTATGTTAATGAGTCCCCCACTTGTTAAGGACTTGCGGGGTGACACCGTTTACGTTTTAGTAGGGAGTACCTGCCCAATTCTGAAAAGAGAAAATGCACATTGTCCCCTTCTTATGGAGCGTTCGTTCTCGTGATTCTTAGGATCTCGCGACAGGGAAAGGTACTGGAAGGGGAGTCCAGGCCAGCCCTGACGCTGCTCCATCTTGGTTTTTTTTGTTTGCAATTGTACGTTTTTGACGTTGTGAAGTCTCCATTCCATTACAAGCGTCGCACCCAGAGCACTAGAAGCCCTGTCCAGAGAACCTATAGCACTCGAAGTTCAGACAATAACTCAGTGGGTTGAACCCCAGACTTGGAGACAAATATGTGTCGAACTTGCTATTCCCAGTTTTGAATCTCTCCAGGGCCCGCAAAACCTTTCAAGAGGTCCAACAAAACAACGAAGCGCCATTCAGGTGGGTAATCGTAATCGTGAGTAGATGTGCACCAGGAAAATAGTCGAACTTTGGTGTTTCCCATGAAAGTGGTCAATATTTGAAAATCATGCATATGGCTGTATTAGAAATGGGTGTCTCTTCACACCAAAAGTGGTCCCAGTGCCCTTAAATGTTGGTGATACCGGCCTGCTTTGTTGTTTGGTTCATGTCTCAAATTGGCAGTGCGCAGCGGTGTGCGCAGCAGTGGGGGCTTAAGCCTGGGCTTTCAATGGCGGTCTGCTTTTTTAGACTGTGGTGACGTAGATTTAGTTATTGGCCGCTTTCCTTGTGTTTGGAGATCCTTGTCCTGTCTTCTGACTCCATGCAACCCATTTATCGTGAGCTCTGGGCCAAAGCATTTCAGATTCTTGGAATCTGCTCCATATGAGCAGAAAATCTCTTTTTAAGTGCTTTCATCTCCCCGGGGGATGCATTTCCCTTGGCAGAGAAATAGTTATTTAAAAGCTGCTGTTTCCTAATTTCCTGAAGGCATCTTCTGACGTTCGTTCTTGAACGCAGCATTCGGCCTGCTTGTTGGATGTGAACCAGTGCAGAAACGAGCCATCCTTCACACTGGTCACCACGCAGGCAGGGGAGGATCCACAAACTAGACATATTGAGTAGTAATTGATAAACCCGGGGGGTCTGCCTCTGCTATCGCCTCTAGAAATCTGTTAATCGGTCCAGGAGGTATTGGCAGCACCACAACACAAGAGGACACTCGGCTGCATCTGCCCAGGGATCCGAATAATACAAGTCATATGGACAATTAATAGTGCCCACACCTCTCACTGAGTGCCCCCTTGGCTCTTTAAGTAGCAATATGTGTTATGGGTACACGTTGTATCCACCATAGAAGGTTGAAAGGCTGAGTCAACCAGCTTTTGCTAGGATTGATTCTACAATGACGCCCACTGGATGTGTCACCATCTCCATAATGGAGGTCAAAACATGTCAGCTAGCTCTCTAGCTTTTGCATTGAACACCCACAGGACTTTGAGGAAGCTTTGGGCCGACATTGGCTCATACCACCCATAGAATTGGTACAACCCACACTTGAGGGCAGACAACGTGTGTGGGGAAGAATGGCTTGACGTAGGATCCAGGTGCGCAGCCGCAGACATGAAGTTGCTCAGAGCTCTAAGGCGTGATCTCAATCTTCCACATGAACTGTTCCACCAACAGCTCTGCAACTCAGTTGGTGTGGATGGTGGGTTGACGCAGTGAGAGGAATCTCAACTAAATTTCCGAGTCAATGGAAATGGCATGATATGAAAGTATAAGTAAACTGCAATATGTTTGACGGTTTACAGTGATAATTTCGAAAACAATATTGTCGAAAGTCATTATTTAAAAAAAAGTCTAAAAATGTCGAATTTATTTTTTTTTCAATACGTTTTTTTTTCGAAATGGGGGGGATCCCCTCCCCCCACCCGCCTTTTTACATTTTTTTTTGTTGTTTTACCCATTTTTTTTTTTTTTTTTTACTCCTGGACCCCAAAATAAATATATCATTTAAAAAAAACGGAATTCGACATTTCTTTTTTTTTCGACATTTTTGTCATTCGACATTTTTTTTTCAAAATTATGTCTGACCACCATGTTGGACGACTCGGGCCATAGAAACTAAGTTACAAAATGCAGTTCACAGCGGAACCTCTGCTTAAGGCGAAACTAACTGATTTAGACGCCAGCTGGAAGTACGAGGGCCACCCACACAAGGGGGACTATTCACAATGTTTTTGAACGTGCCCTGGATTGAGGCCTTGTTTGGAAAGAATAGTAAAGAATGTCCTTGGTGATGGGAACCGTTCATTTGGAGTCTGTGCGCTTTAATGACGAGGGAGAGGTCTGGAAAGACTTTGGGTGAAGTTGGGCCTTGGGGCAGTAACACAGCTTGTCTTGGAATTTAATAAGGACCGGGCTGAGAGTGGAGGAGTGGCTGACGGACATGAGGAAGCTGGCAACACTGGAGCGTGTGACCTGCGGTTCAAGGAACTGCTCTCTGATGCATCGAGGGCTGTAATGTTTAGGCGCTATCGCAGTAGCTCCTCGCATGAGCTTCGAGGGCCTCAGACCCTGAATTCCTGGATCTTTGGGAAACTCCACAAGCTCCTGGAGCCGGTTTGTGTCTCGTCTGGTTTAGAGGTAACAGGAGACTGTTGAATGGATCTATATATTTCCATGACTAGCGAATTGCTGCAGAGGGGCAGGCTATGGACTCTACTTGGGTGTATTGCATTTGTCTTCTGTAGATGAAGGGAGGGAAGGAGTATCCCGTCCTTAACGCATCTGCTGGTTTCAGAGTTAATGTTGAGAAACCTGAGACAGTGATTTGCGCAACCTACCTGCATCCTGTACTGTGTTCCTTGAGATTTGGCACACATTTATAAAATATATGTAAAGGGAATTAGCACCCTGAAGGGGGTGCCAGCCAATCTGGACCCTCAGAATGTAGGCTTTATTCACTGGTATTTGCCCATCTTCCGAGCAGCTTGTAATATGTTCAGCCAGCACACTCCATTCCCTGACTCCCATGCTTTGCAAAAATGTCTATCTTGGGTTGATTAAGCTATTTATAAAGTAGCACAGCCCTCTAAGAGTAGGACCATTTCCTGGAGAAAAAGATTTTCATTTGGGCTAATTTGCATACCCACAATGCCTTGCTGATGTGGCTCAGAACTGGAGGCCTTGTGGAATGTGTGACTTGGCTGAAATTGACTATTCTACTTGTATAGTAACATTTCAAGTTGCAGGATAGTAGCCAGGCATACAAAGTCACTTGCCGACATCTCTCTACCAGCACGAACACAGCCCAATGACTTGTTCTTGGGTGAATAACCCCTGGGAGAGACTCTACCAAGTCTTTAGCTCACTGTCCCTTTCACGGAGAAGAAATTTCCCTGCATATCAGCCTTTGTCCTGCCCAGGGGCAGTCCAGCGCCGAAATGCTAGGCAATTCTCCTCTGAACAATTACAAGAGTACCATCAGTAACCCCATACACGTGTTATTCACCCAAGAACAGGTCATTGGGCTGTGTTCGTGCTGGTAGAGAGATTCCCAGACCCCCCTTTTTTTTGCATAAATTAACTTTGGGTTTCACCCTAAGTTAACAGGGCGATCCAGACGTGGACCCCTTGCTCACTGTTCTTAGAGAGGCAACAGTTTCACCTCACTGATGATGCCCAACAAGGCTGGAACACGTGTATGGGGTTACTGATGGTACTCTTGTTCAGAGGAGAATTGCCTAGCATTTCGGCGCTGGACTGCCCCTGGGCAGGACAAAGGCTGATATGCGGGGAAATTTCTTCTCTGTGAAAGGGACAGTGAGCGAAAGACTTGGTAGAGTCTCTCCCAGGGGTTATTCACCCAAGAACAGGTCATTGGGCTGTGTTCGTGCTGGTAGAGCGATTCCCAGACCCCCCTTTTTTTTTATATATTCTTGTGGAATCTGCTTAGATCACATGCTATGCATAGGCTGACATCTAGTGGAAGCTGCAGAGTACTACAGATGTTGTTTTCGAAACTCAACTCAAAAGGGGACGTCGACAAGGCGTGCCAGTAATACTAGCCCTAGTGTGACGTCCACTGTACCCATGGTCCTTCCCGCGTCAAGGTCCCTCAGATTGTTTTTTTCCGCCATCATTGTCAGATGCTAAACGCAGAGTTCCCTTTCGGCTAATGGCATTAGTTTACAAAGAAATTAGAGCTAGTTCTCTGTCTTTTTTTTTTAAGCCACTCCTCGACACCAACATCGACACCCGTTTTCGAGGATGAATATCGTCGGTCGAAGAAATTGACTTGACAATCCTACGCCCTCGAAAGCACGCTCCGGGCCTTGGCCCAGACAGAAGGGACAGTGGGGGGGTGGTACACATCTTAGCCCACTAAGAGAATGCATCTTTCCCCTTCTCCCCTTTATAATCGCCAGGCTGCCCTTCCAATTAAAAATGGAGAATACACCTTTAAAATTCTGTCCCAGTTGTAACAAGAAATTTCCCTGGAAGGACTTGCACCAGGTGGGCAACCCCTGCCTTCCGAGGGATCACAACAAGGGTCATTGCAAAGCTTATAAGCTTTTTAAACCCAAGACCGAAAGACAAAGCGCTGGGCCCACCATGCCATGCAGGCCGAGGCCGCCATAGACGTGGAGGTTGCTTCTAGTGACTGCAGCATCAGCGTCTTTTCAGACGACAAAGGCGATGGGGAACCTTCGGATTCCCAAGTGCAAGCACCCGACCCCAACAGGCGGCGCTGTTACGGGAGTGACACCCGGCGGCATTAGCACAGTCATGTTGCCCCATGCAAAACACAAAACCGAAGGCCAGAAGACGACAACACCACCGTCGTCACAGCCTCACATGGCATCGAGGAGACGGTCCACTAGCTCTCTGTCCTCTGGGCATTCGCGAACACGCTCGCTCCATGACAGGTCCCCACGGTCGAGAGATAAATCTGACTCAGACGACGTGTCCAATACTGTCGTCGAAGACTGAGCGTCGAGTGATGCAGCTCCGGCGCGTCCTTCTGCTGAAGTTCGACAATTTTCTATAACGTCAAACGGCGAAACACCCGCAGAAATCAAAATTGTTGCACTTTGTCTAGAAACATGTCCCTGAAACACTGCTTCAAGGGCGGACTTTGAAACACCATACTTCGAAGAGCCACAAACCCCATAGGTGAAAAGAGAGTGCATCCCAAGAGAGTTCATCCCATAGGGAGAAAGACCATGTTTCCCAGGGTGAAGGGTACTTTGTCTGCAACTATGAAACGCAAGTAGCAGCCACTATCCGAAGCTCCTCACAGTGGTCTGCTGAGGATATAGACGAAGTAATGAGACATAGAAGCTCATGCTTTTTTAAGTCGGACAATTGCCAGAAATTAAATTCCTCAGATATGAAATTGTTAATTTTACTTGAAAACAATGAAGCTCTCCAGGAGCGTACAGCACAGAGATGCAGTTCACCACTCCCTAATTTGTAGATACAGTTAGTACCACATCAGGATATTTTAGGAGCAGGCTGGAGGAAAGTACTTCCGGAAAGAAAAAAAAAAATGTCCCCAAAATGCCATTTGGCTAGGGGTATTATGACTTTCTGGAGAAACGCGAAGGGTTTCGTGACTGCCATGGGGAGGGAGGGTTCAGATACCCTATATACATTGTTTTCTGGTCACTCGCAGCACCCCTTTCAGGTGCAATAATGCTGATGGCATGTGCTGTAGCAGCTGAGCGCACCAGCACAGGGGTCCCTGCGCCATGCCTCCTGTCCACGGTACAGGCGCGTGGACGGAGTCGCTCCCATCGTCCCCCCACATTTTTCAGAGGGCACCTTGAACGATGACCCAAATAAGTCATAACCTATGACGAAGTTTAACTCGACCTCATAAGAAGAGCGCTTTAGAATGTAACCCCTCCCTCAGGAGTATACATACTAAGTCATTTTGAACATTTCAGACATTTCAGTAAGTGAAACATGAAGTATAGTACATGGGGTTTCACCATCAAGGTAGGTCAATCAAGTTCAGCGCCTGCAGTCTCACTGGGCATGAGAGGGCATTCTAGTCTCTTTGCATATAGCTCAAGAAAGTTCTCCAGGTAGTCATGAATGCCATCAAGGAGTCTTTTATATTAGCTGATAGTTTCTCCATTGCTAATATATTCCAGACTTTATCAAGCCACACACTAACAGTTGGGGCGTTCTGCCTTCCTCCAAAAGTGGAGGATCGAAAGATCAGCCGTCAGCAGAAGATGGGTCAACAGCCTGCGATCTGCTGTAGTACTAAACTGCTCCAGCATATTAGTGAGTCCCAAAACACACAGCACTGGGTTGTCTGGAATGTCTATGTGTAAAATCTCTGAGCCTGGTTCTCACCTCAATCCAAAGGTTTTATATCAACGGACACCCCCACAAGACATGCAATAGTGTAGCCTCAAGATCAAATCGTCTCCAACATAGCCTGTTGTTGTTCGTATGGATCCGATGTAGGCGGGCCTGGCTTTTAGACCACCGTGCCAGTATTTTATATCTAGTTTCTCGCAAGCGTGGGCACAGCGAAACCCCACTACCCCTGTAAATTCTTTCCCAATCCTCCAGGGGAACCGCAGAATCCAGGTCACGCTCCCAAACATCACAGTATGAGCGGCGCACCACCCGCTTAGACGACTTAAGTGACTTGTAGAGTTTAGAAAGCAGCTTACTTGAGTCCGCAGCTTCCTGGAACACCCACTCCAACTGTGTCAAGTCTCTTGTTGCAAGCGTCACAGAACCCAGTGCCTCGCCTGCATATGCCGAAATGTGTCCGTTTCCTCAAGGCCCTCCTCCCCCTTGCAGTCTTTAAATGTGTAGATTTGCCCCTTGGCGAATAGGTCCCCATTCTTACTCAACCCTTTGTCCGCGCACCGAAGAAACCCTCTAACCATCTTCCCAGGTGAAATATGAAGAAATAGGGTAAACAGGCAGTGGAGGGTGGTAGTTCCTCTCTCCCTTCCAACACTGTCCCAGGCCTCGAGAGAAGCCCTAAGGGTTCAAAAAGAGGCTCTGCGTCCAGCCGCTGAGGCAGCCAAAGTTGCGTCCACAGATGATGCCCCGCTATGGCCTGTTCCATTCTAACCCAGAGCATTTGTAAGTCTCTCTGCACCCAATCAATCAATGGGCATATTTGCAACGATTTATAGTAGTCCCAAAGCTTGGGGATTGAGATATTCCCCCCCAGCCCCCGGCCCCTAGCCGCATACAGTGTGGTCTTACTAACTCTAGGGGAGCCCCCGCTCCATAGAAATCGTAGCAGCATAGCATCCCAGTTCCCCATCGTCCCTTTAGCATTAAAGATGGAGACTGACTGAAAAAAGTATAGAAAACGTGGGAGGATGTTCATTTTGATTACTGCTATTTCCCCCAGCCATGATGGATGCAGGCCAACCCAGCAGTCTAGGTCTTTTCTGATGGTCCTCACTAGGGCCGGATAGTTGACACTAAACAAGTCCTTAGTTTTGCTAGTTATGTTGTTTCTCCAACTTTGACTAGTTTATTTTGAACCCAGATACCCTACCATAGCTTTTGATTTCTTCTGTTACGTGTGTTAGTGATTCTATGGATCGAGAGAGTAAAAATGACGTTGTCCTCAAAAAGATTATTCAAATGAATTGTGTCCTCCCACGTAGTCTTCATCTTTGATATTCGATATCCAGCTTCAGCTGCTTCAGATTCTTTTTTCGACAGGGGGTGCTGTGCATTGATGTCCCTTGAGTGCCTCCGTCTCGAGGATGTCATATCTATCACACGCAGCGCCCGTTAGCTCCAGTTCCATTTTTCCGCGTAAGCTATTGCTTCACGAAATACAGCGTACTTCATTTGTTACTTTGCACTCTCTTCGTCAACACCGACTACCCCGAAGACCGGGTTCAGGAAGTGTCAGATTGTGATTTAAAACCGTATATGTCTATGGTGTCTCGGGGTGGAGCATAAGACTTCGACCTGCTCCAACTGCCAGTCTATGACCAGAAAGGCCCTGAAGGAGCAAAAGGGGAAATTGGCAGTAGGTAGAAACCCCAAAAAAATCTCCAACTACCCCCACCAAAAAACCGGCGAGTTGATAGGAGACTCTCCTCTCAGGAAGAAAGTTAAAAGATCGAGGAGTGGCTCCCACCACCGATCGTCGTCGAAGTGAAAAAAAAGGCACCATAGGTCGCCTTCTTTGACTTTGTCGTCAGACACCTCCCCTGAGGGGCTATTTTGCCCCCACAAAAAACTCCACACCTGCTGAATGGGAAGCATTCAGAGCAGAAATGCTGTAAATATTTCAACTACAACAAACCCACGGCAAGCCATGCTCCTACCGTGCCTTCTAAAGAAGCCGGTAAGGAAAGGGCTTGAGCCGAATCCTGCGCGCCCTCGAGCCCGGGTCGAAGGCCTGATCATCGAGAGCTGTCGAGACCTCATCGAAGGATCCTTTCAGCTGTACACATAAACATAAGTCGGTCGGCAGCACCATCGACGCCTGCTGCGCCTTCTACAGCAGCCAAGCCCTCGACATTTGCGATGCCATCGATGCGGGCCGCGCCATCGATGCCAGTTGCACCACCAATGCTAGCTGCACCATCAACGCCAGCTGTGCCATCAACGTACCGTCAACGCCAAATGCGCCATCTAAACCTATGGCGCCAGCGAAGCCAAACAAGATTTTGGCGACTCCTCTAGCGTCTAATCCACAGTTTAGCAAGCCTTTGAAGCATATACCTGAAAGTTTATTTGCCAAGGAAAGAACATTTTAAGTCTCTCACCTCCAATATATGAGGAAAATGAACCTTCAGACAGTGATGCACCTTTTGGTCTCCAATTTGGTACACCAAATGTGCCTGAAAGCTTTATTTCTGAAGAGTCAAGGTTGAAAGACCTTTATGATAATTTACAGACGGCCAGTGGGTTAGACACCTCGCCTGAGCTGGACTTTGGTAGACCTGAGGCTGGGGAGCACGCTGATGCTTCATATAGACAGCTAATGTCCAAGGTAGTAGAATATATGGGGTGAGGTAGGCCTCCCCTCCCATTTGAATTGGATGATCTGATGGACATCCTAGATAAGGACCTCAGTTGGATCCTAAACTGCCTTTTCATATTGCTCTCCAAAAAATGGTTGCAGCAAATTGGGAGACGCCAGAAACTAATCCGGCAGTCTTCCAATAGTGACCCTGACTACCTGTCTAAACGCCCAACTCTACAGAGACTGGAGGTACAGACCGCTACCGCAACTTCCAAGCAGGCAGCTTATCCTACTATCCCTCCAGATGGGGATGACAAGAGAGTAGATGGATGGGCAAGAAAAGTATTTTCTGCAGGGAGTATGGCGCTTAAATCGGCCAACTCCACATGTGATCTTGCAAAATTCTCGTTCGCTCATTTCCATGACGGCAGAGCACATTCCTGAGGGGGAGGAAAGACAGGTTTTTGGCTATTGTTAGAAACGGCAAAGAAGCCATGTGTGAGTCTCTTCAGTCGGGTCTGGGTTCTGCTGACAGCATCGGCAGAGACATGACTACCAGCATCGTAATACACAAATTTGTGTAGTTGAGGAAGTCTGGTTTTGTGCCGGATGTGTAATCCAGACTCGATATGCCTTTTGACGGGTCCCATCTTTTTGGCAACAAGGCTGACAAAAGCCTTGAAGTTGCAGACCTCAAAGACAGCAGCCAAATCTTTAGGTGCCGCTATTAGGCAGCGTCAGCCCTTTCGTCCGAGTGGACCGCTTTGGAGGGGTAGATTTCCTTGTGGTGGACATGGAAGAGGTGCGAAGCCCGCTCAAGCAGGTGGCATCCTTTCCATCAGCCATTGCATCAGCTGCCTCAAAACCTCTCTGAAGTTGTGAGTCACAGATCACCAGTGGAAGGCAGACTGTCTCAGTATCTAGAAGAATGGTGAGACATTAATTGGATGCTTGGGCATTGGAAACCGTAGCCCACGGGTACTGTCTTCCTTTCATTCAGAAACCTCAGAGCAATCCATCGGGGAGCCACTCTGAGGATTCCAGATCCACTTGTTGTAAAGGAAATTTTAGGGGAGAGGAACAAGGGATGCTATTCTCCATATTTCCTAATGCCCAAGAAGCACGTAGA
The DNA here is from genome assembly GCF_040938575.1 of Ambystoma mexicanum. NCBI lineage: Eukaryota > Metazoa > Chordata > Amphibia > Caudata > Ambystomatidae > Ambystoma > Ambystoma mexicanum. The sequence goes on from NC_090932.1 coordinate 1,561,525,961, forward strand.
ACTGAGACCCATCTTGAACTTCAAATATTTGAACAAGTTCCTCAGGAAGGACACATTCAAGATGGTCACTCTTTCTCAGATCCTTCAGGTCCTCCAACGCCAGGATTGGATGGTGTCATTGGACCTTCAGGATGCTTATTTTCATGTGCCAATCCATCCCAGCACAGAAAATACCTGAGGTTCGCTGTTGGAAGTTCTCATTATCAGTTTTGAGTTCTGCCATTCGGGCAAACCTCTGCCCGAGGGTTTTCAGCAAACTGATGGTGGTGGTGGTGGTAGCGAGTCTCAGGAGAGGGAGGGATTCACGTCTACCCCTACCTGGACGATTGGCTGATTGGGGTGCATTCTCCCGAACAAGTCCTGCATCATCTCAGCGCGACCTGTCGCTCTCTTCACAGACTGGGCTTCTCCCTCAATTACAGGAAGTCCCATATGACACCATAAGGCTCCAGATTATCGGGGCTGTACTTGATACATCCTTGGGAAAGAGCTTGCCACACAAGGTGAGGGCTCTAGACATTCTGCAGATGGTCACCAAGTTTCAGAGAGCCCACCATCTCCCAGCCTTCGATTTATTTGAGGTTGCTCAGCCTCATGGCATCCTGCATTTTTCTGGTGCCAGAGACCCGCCTGAGAATGAGATCCTGTCAATGGGCCCTCGGAACACAATGTTCCCAGTTCTCAGGAAACCTGTCAGACCTACTTCAGGTTCCAAGCAGGGTCGCACAGGATCTCCTGTGGTGGACCTGCAAGGACAACATTTTGAAGAGGGAACCCTTTTGGCAGCCATGGCCGGAGATAACCGTAGTGACCATAGTCATAGTGTGGGTTCCCCACCCCAACGATCTGACAGTCAGCGGTTTTTGGGCTCAATCGTAGTCCAAACTACATATCAATCATTTGGAGCTGAGGGCATTCAGACTAGCGCTGAAGGCCTTTCTGCCCTCTGTACGGGGAAAGAATGTCCTGATAATTACGGACAACACAGTAGCCATGTACTATCTCAACAAGAGAAGAGGTGTAGGCTCACTACCACTGTGCAGAGAGGCAATGCAGCCCTGGTACTGGGCAAGTCAAGAAGGAATCTCTCAGCAGTTCACCTAGCTTGAGAAGAGAACACGGCGGCGGACGCTGTGAGCAGGCAGAGCACGAGTGGGAACTAGCTCAGGAAGTCCATCAAGAGATCTTCACCCTTTGGGGAACCCCTCAAGTGGATCTGCTTGCAACCATGGCCAACAGGAAGTGCGAACTGTACTATTCCAGGGAATTTCCCCCAAGAGGAGCTCTAGGGGACACATTCGTAGTGGACTGTAGTTTCCACTCCTGTAAGCATTTCCTCCAGTCCCTGTAATTCCTCACGTGATCAGGAGGTTGAGAAAGTTTAGGAAATGCATGATCCGAATTACCCCGGATTGGGCCAGGAGGACTTGGTACCCAGACCTTCTGGACATGTCCATCTGCCCTCCAATACGTATTCCAATAAGAGAGGACCTTCTCTTGCAAGAGAAAGGTCAGGTTCTCCTTCTAGAGGCAGGACATTCAGCCTTCATGCATGGTTTCTGAAAGGCTGAGATACACGGATTGGGGCCTCCCGGACGACGTAATGGAGATTTGGCTTTCGGCCAGAAGGCCAGCAACAAAATCCTTGTACCATTGCAACAAATTCTGCAACTGATCCAAAGACCAGAATGTAAACCCTTTCCTGTGCAAAACACCAGAGGTGTAATCCTTTCTACTATCCTTAGCCATCTGGGGCCCCAGGTTGGAACTATTAAGGTCTATTTGGCGGTGCTATCCATCTTTAAGCACTCGTCAGAAGAATGTTCATATTTCAAAATTCCACGGGTGAACAGTTTCTGAAGGGGCTCACCGCTGTGTCCACCTCCTCTCCCCCCAGTTTGGTACCTTAATCTGGTACTAACATTTCTAATGTATGCACCCTTTGAACCTTTACATTCATGTCCATTAAGGTTGTTAACTTTTAAAACCATTCTCTTGGTAGCATTAAGTGAGTGAATTGCAGGCACTTTCATCCAAGCCACCCTTTATTATCTTCCATAAGGATAGGTTTGTTCTGAGGGTAAAGCCTTCATTGTTACCCAAAAACATTTCTGATTTTAGGAAGGGCAGACACTTGTTTTACCCACTTTCTATCCCCCACCTCATCCTGGCAAAGAGGAGGAGAGATTACATAGGTTGGACCCACGCTGAGCTCTGAGCTTTTACCTATCTACGCTATCCAACCTTTGTATTGATGATCAGCTTTTCATAGGCTATAGAGGCCACACGCAGGGTTAGGTTGTTACTAAATAGACTTATCCATTTGGATCTTTCTGGCAATTTCAGAATGTTACAGGCGGGCACGGATCTTCCTGGAGGATTAAAGACCTAGTCCACCAGGGGCATGGCTATCTCTACAGCCCTGCAAAGGGGTGCACAGATTAAAAATATTTGTGAGGCAGCGACGTGGTCTAGTATTCACACGTTCACAAAACATTACTGCATCTAGTCTTCCCTCGGTCAGGATGGAAGCTTTGGGAAAGCTGTCCTGCGTTTGGTTCATGAAAACCATTAAAGACTAAATTCTTACTCTCTCCACCAAATCTAATACTGCTTTGGGAGTCTATCAAAGATGAGGAATACGTGGGAAGACACAATCCATTCGAAGAACAAGTTTACCACTGGTAACGTTCTTTTAACTACATGCTCCTCCCACATTTTCCTCATCGCCCTCCCCTCCTACTTCACAGTAGAATTCCCCATGCTGTTTGAGCTTTCACTCCTTCAAAGTCGAGTACGGTCAAACCCATAGTTATGTGGGTATTTATACTGTTAGAAAAACAGAACTGAAGACAGCGGAAGCAAGCACTGTACGATTCCATAGTCTTATTAAATGCTGAATGCAGTAAGAGTTGTATTCATCCATTAGCACAGTCTCTCGTTTGGGGAGAAACAGAAGGCTTTGAAAGCCAGCTCAATTTGATGGATAGTGGCTAGCCGTGGGTCCACCCCGAATTAGGCAGACACTCTTGATAAAAGTCTGCATCCCAACAATGGTTTGAGTTCATTCACTGGCCTGCACTCAGGTGGAAGGCATTTGTTGGTAGTGCGACGAGCGGATGTGACGAGATAATTCTGAGAGCCTCTAGGATCCAATATGAATATCTCTCAGCAGAGGCTGGTCTGATTTAAGGATGAATACATGAAGTTGGAGCCATGCTGGTTGGATGGGTTGTTGGAGCTCGAGGAGAGTGAGTGTAGGCATGTGGGTGAAGATGGGGGGGTGGGGAATTGGAAAAGTAGGTGTGAAGATGTGCAGGTGGGAGAAGAAGAGAAGGGGATGAGTTAGGCATGTGGGGCAAAGGTAGGTAAGTGGGGAGAAGAGGTGAGCGTAGGTGCTAGGGGAAGAGAGATGGGTAGTGAAGTTTGGGGAGAAGGCGTGGGGTGAGATGAGAGATTTGTGGATGGGAGAGGTAGATGGGTGGTCGGAGGACAAGAGGTTAATGAGGTGGAGAGGGGTTGGTGAAGTGTGTGTTGTAGGGGAGGAGAGCTGGATAGGGAACGGTAGGAAGGTAGGTGGGTGGATGAGAAGAGGTGCAGGAAACTAGGTGTGTGTGGGGGGAACCAGGACCAAGAGATGGCACAAGAGGAGAGGTTGGGGATATAAAGGTGGGTAGGGGTGAAGAGATTGGGGTGGTCAGCAGGCTAATTAGTGAGTGTTGCTGGTGAAGGAAAGATGCAAGGTTGCAGGTGGGGAGAGGTAGGTAGAGTGAGTTGGGTGGGAAAGTGTGGAAGGGAGGAATGTGGGTAAGAGGGTGACTGGTGGAGTGTGAGGTTGATGGAAGAATCTGCCTTGTACCGGACAGGCTAGCAGAGGGTTGGGCCATAAGGAGTCACTGTTATTCTGAAATATCCAGTTCCAGCCCCTGGGGAGATAGGTATTCGCATATTTAGAGGTGCTAGCTGAAGTTAAAAATGTGCTGAAAACTTCCTACAACCACACTACTAAACCGGGCAGAGTATTTTTCAAACTTTTTAAACCCAAAGAAAAATGATTAGGTTTTCATTATATTTTCAGAGCTGGGGTCTGCATCCAGAAGTTGATGCACTCTTCTTATTGACCATGGCTTTATTTTTGTATGTCTGTGATGAATAAGGCGTGTGTCTTTGACCCTGAGGGCCACAGTTTCAAAACGTCGGCCTCATTGCACGATGCAAAAAGAATGGCGGGGCATCCCACAAATCCAGGACCCAATCAAAGCAAACCACCAAAGCCCATCATACGTCAAGCAATGTCAATTGCTTTCAAATGGCACTACAATCGGAATCGTCGATATGTGGCTTCGTCTTTTACTGTCGCCCTCTGCTCCCAGCCAGGGCCTCTATCTCAGGGCCAGATGGTGGAGTTCAGAGTCCGGGCTCGGTACGGAGACCGGAGGCTTGACTTACCGAGATAGATAAACACAACTGAGGCCCAGGTCTGGTGTGGATCTTCCCTTCTCCCTCCTCCAGAACTCTCAAGTTTCCCGTGTCCATGTGTGAAAAGACTATCCAGTCCTGTTTGTTTTCCTATTCTGGGACTCAGTTTATTTTTTTTAAACTTTATTTTCAATTTTAATATAACAATACATGAAATGTCAACAAATTACAAAAACTATGTACATAATTAAACTGTATATAACCCCCCCAAACCCATAGTCACATGGTTCACATGTATTATACAATTGTCAGATTCACTACAATGCTAGAAATATACCCCAAATCTTCATAAATAACCCATTCTTGCCTTGTTTCCTAGATACAAATCTTTCCACATCTGCCAGGGTATGCATTTCATTCAACCAGACCTCCTTCTTTAAAGTAATGTCAGATTTCCAATTCGTAAGGATGATTTTTTTTTTCCCCACCCTGGGACTCGTAGTTTATTAAAAACATTTCACATAACAACTTGGGCAATCCACATGAAAGCAAAAATGTAATCAAGACAAATCTAAAGCCTTTACACTCACTTATGATTTCATAAATAGATTCCCCTATACAAGCATGAAAAATGATCCGTTAGTACAGTGATTAAGCCATTTTGAAATGCATTCGTAAGACGATGCCAAAAACTATCTAGACTGAATTATTTTACAAGCTTACAAAAAATGTATATCTAATATCTATAGTTACAGGCAATATATAAAAAGGTGCACCAAGGAATTTACAAAGAGAGCACACTCCGTTCGATAGGGATAAATCTAATGGTGCCCCACCGTTGTAAGGTACCCAGCAGAATGAAATGGATACCCATAAAAATTTGTTGAAACTTAGGATCAGGGAATTGTACCAGATAATTTGTAAGAAAAGAGTAATGACGATTCATTTTTACATAGTCGATGTACAATTTATATTTACCAATTTGATCCTGGTTCTTGGACCATATTATGAACCTTTTTTCATATGTATGTGCCAGGTTTGATAGGAGGGCCTGGCGACTGCTGCCTACCTTCTGGAACAATTTATTGCAATCCTGGATGAATGAGCGGAAGGCATAATCGACTCAAAACTGCATCATGCAAAAGAAAAACCAAATAAAAAGATTGCCCTTGTGCAAGTAAAGTTTTTTTTATAGAATAAATTAAATTTCATCCACATAATGTATCTGTACCCTGACTAAATTCATGATGCATAATCACTCAAGGTAGGGAGGGGAAGAAAGGCCTAAACATCTCTTCCAGAGTCAACCTTCCAATAGCTTTAATATGAAAACTAGAAGTCCCAGAATTCCAAGCAAAAACAGTACTAGGTCTTCCCACTCATGGCCAGGTGAAACTTTGAAGCTCTGATCAAACCTCCTTCCACACTTGGTTGCGCGTCTTCTCTTTCAGCCCAGACCCTCCCCATGTGTTTCCTGGCGCTACTGTTTGTTCCGTGTTTAGTCTTCGTTGCTCATGCTTACTTTACAAGTTGTACTCTCACGTCGTTTTACTGCAGTCACAGTTGAATAATAACCGAGCAAGTTAGCTGTACTTTCCATCTCAGCCTTTGCAAAAAAGATTGCGCCATGCCCACCTCTCTCATGCTGACGTCAGTTCTCGGAGATCCGGGCATATAGGTGCATGTGTTTCACATAGGTTGCCAGGTGATGCGCTTCTTGTTATGCACCTAGTGCTCCAATTGGGAGTAGTTTACTCCCGCTTTTTTTAAAGTTGTGAGTACAATTATTATTTTTTAGGGTGTAAAAAGCCCCAGTGTGGAAGCAGAGGGGCAAGCTCCTATCTGTCAGTTTCCTATTTCTTTTTCTTTTTTGAGAGCCTCTTTTTAGGTAGAAAAAGAGGCCAGCACACCCCTTATCTGCAGGGCTGTATGCACCCCCTCCCCCGCCGAGATCCTAATAATGATGCTCTTGGTGATTCTTTCACAGAGGCTGGGGTGGCAGAGGTATACCTTCATGGAGGAAAGTATAGGCAAGTAATGTCTTAATCCTGCCTGTTGGATCATGGGGGGTGGGGGGATATGGTGGGGAGTGCGGAAAGGGGACTAGGCGCACTGATAGTTTCGAGGCAATGTGGGAGGAGAAGGGTATGATATTACCAGGAAGGAAAGAATGGGGGAAGCAGGGACTTTATTTTCTCAGGGAATGGGAGAAAGGATGGGCAAGCAGGGCCTATTTTTTTTTAAGCATGAGTAGGTTTCATTTTTAGGGAGTTAAAAAGTAATTCCTGTTACCAATTGGCATATTATTTAAGGGATAAAGAATATATTGGAGTTTAAAAGAAAAACATAACTTTTGTATTCCATTCGTCTTTCCATTTATCAATTCATGTAAATGAAAAGATGCATTTTTACTGTAAAGTTCCCCTTCCGTTCAGGCAGCAATGTGACGGTCCTCTGTTGGTGCCACTGATCTGAACATAGTCTTTATTTGTGTTTTATACACCTCATCACATGTGTACAAGACTTTTCAGCATATGGAAGAAAAAAGTGCTGTGTGGGGAGCCATGGATGGGGTAGTCGAGGGAAGAATGAAAATTGCCTTGAACAAGCAGGTTTGTACAAGTTGGAAGACATTAAACATACTGTTATTCGAATAAATTCTCATCTTGATAGTAGCATTTTGTTTCAGATCAATAATATTTAAAGTGCTGTGGTCTATTACTGAGTAGGCAGAGTTTCGAGAGCTTTTCTGAATGTGTGTTGGTTGGTCAAGCCTTGGATTCAATAGGAGAGAGTTCGAGAGTTCTGGGCTGACGGCGACCAGACTACTCTTGCCATGTTTCCAGTGTGAATGTTGAAAGGGTCCGTTTTTGATTGGTCTGCAGCAGTGTGGGTGGATGCATGCCGTTATTTCCTATTCGTTGTACTGTTGCGCTTTTTTTTTCTTGGCACCATTTACCTGTTTTTAGGGAGGACACATGTTCTGGTCCACCACTTATCTCTCGGGCTGCCCTCGGGGCAGGGTGGAAAAGGGGCAACATGGAATGTGCTCTGTGGGCTGAGAGGAGCGGGTAGAGGAGCAGGGGATGATGCTGTCAGGACTAGGAAGTAAAAATGTAGTGGGCAGTGGTATACTCATAGAGGAGATGGAAAGATGTATAACGAGCAACAGTTCAAAATTGTCAGGAGAAGGGAGCAATTTAGTTCATGCCTCTAATCTAGAAGAGCTTTGTTACCTTGACACCAACAACTACCAGGAACTATTTCGACTCCCGGGGGCCAACTTGTGTCATAGAGCATATCTTTGTGACATGCACTCTGTGCTTGGGAATGTGTATAAAGGTGCATAAGGACACTTGTAGAAGACAAAAGCATGGTGAGTCATATAGAATGGACGTAAGTGACAGTGTGCATTTCACATGGACATTCACTTTACAGCTCGTTACACACTAGCTTCTTGTTACTTGGCAGTAGCTCTTCCTTACTCTGTGTGTTGACTGATACTCAGGAGCTACTTTTACCTCCTGCTCAACAAAGCCCTATTTTGATACCTAACTCCATCGTACTGTAAGAGCAGCGAGGAAAGGATGGGGGAACATCGGCTCAACCTTTTAGGGATGTGGGTAGGGTGATTAGATTTTCCAAAGCCAAAAATAGAAAAAAGACATCAAAGGCTGCGCCCTAAAAGATGACCAATAATTGGGAAGGCCATATCGGCGTACATCAGAGGTTTATTCATTTCAGCGTGTTTGGAGGTGTCTTTAGCATTTTGCTGTATTATTTTTAAGGTTACTGTAACATTTACAGGAGTATTTTGAATAGTTTAAACCTGTTGAGGGAGATTTCAGGTATTTTTCTGAAAAGCACAGCACTGGTGATGACGAACCTGGAAAGGGGGCACGTTTTGGCAGAAACCTCACTAGAAAAACGTTTGGAACATGATAGGATACTGAGGGGCTTAAGTTTGTGTGTGTATTTCCAAATGTTGAAGATGATGAACTCCATAATAAGTGGGAGAGAAATCTAAATAACAGTTCCACCATTATGCTCAAGAAGCTCATAGAACATGCTGACCAGATTCTGCGAAGCATTAGCGAACCAATATCTGCAATTAAAGACGAAATGGAGAGAGTCCGTATGCCAGAAACCTAAGAGAAAGTACTATGAGTTTCTGAACAAAAAGCTTACTTAATTTCAAGACGAGGTTAAGCTGAAAAGAACTTGGAAATTCTTTAGAGAAAAGGAGGATTAAAGGGAAGTTAAAGTGCAGACCTTCCAAAACAGATATGACCATAAAACGCATCCCAAAGATATAACCCCTCCCATTAAATGGGTGAGGTTATATCCTTAGAGTAACGATGAAAGCACTGATTGAGACTCATTAAAAACTGCACTCAGCATCCAGACCTCAACAACATACAAAAGAACCAATTATTTCAGAAGAAATCAAGAGTCACAGATGTGCCAATCACTTAGAGAGCAGAAACCACCCAAGGGAAAATGGTAACCTTTTCAGACACCCCAGCCAAAGAAGACTATACTCGGACAACCACACCAGAGGTAAGAGAGGAAAGGGAATACAACTTACCACCAGATGCGGGAATCGGAACTCTTAAATGAGGCAGATGGACAAACTGAGAATCTAATTCTGAACTTATCAGACTAATAGACTAATACAAAAGATCCATATTGAACAACAGTATGACTTATTTGCCCTTAGAAGCTGTCAACATTACAGACTTGTATATAGAACTCTATACATTTACTAGAACACTAAAATTGCATTTCTTTTTCATAATAAGGAATTAATGAAACAGGGAGACGACAAAGGAATACCATCCTCCATAAATATGAATGAATTGGAGCATACAAACTATTATCAATTTCCATTGAAGGACAGGCAATTGAAGGTGTAACGCTACTTACTCGCTTGGATATCGATTGGGACGTGCCCTGCCTTCGCAATCTCAAGAAGAAATCCAAGTGTATTCCCCCTTTTTCGGAAAACAACCTCATAGACACCTTTTTCTCCTTAGTAACAAGGGACCTGGAAGGCTTTCAAACCAACCGAAATACGCTTTTTTTGAGGCAATTTGGGGAATTGTGAGAGAACAGCTTTGAAGAGTCTCACAGACAATGCATCTGTTATAATAAAAAAAGCAGATAAAGTTGGCAACATTGTGATTATGAACAAAAATGACTACATTGAAGCTGTTATGAATCACCTAAATTGCCCAGACTGTTACTCAAGGCTCCCAACAGATGCCACTAAAATGGCTATGAAAGAAGCTAATCAACAGATAAAAAATAATGTTAACAATATCAGACGGGATAATGCCAACCATTTATTTCTTACCTAAAGTCCACAAACATTTCAACAAGGTTCCAGAAATGAGACCCATAATGTCTGACATCGGTTGGATAACAGAACCCATTTCTAAATACATTGATTCACATCTAAGAGATTATGTGCCTCATTCCGAGGTCGGCAGTAACCCGCTGATGCGACCAGCGTGTTGCCGGCGACCCGGAAACACTGAATCCGCCGCTTGACTTCCTGACCCCTGCAGGCAGACTCGTAGTGTGGCGATCTGGAAACAACGGTGCCGGTAAGCTTACCGGTACCCTCGTTTCCAGACCGCCACACTTGGCATGAGGCCGATTGTGTACAAATTGGGTTTGTAAACAAGAGACTCAATGGACATTTTACACATATGAAATACAGTTGTGTCAAGAAAGTTATTTCTCGTAACTTATGATGTTAAGGCAATGTATATATAGATAAGACATGATTTAGCTATGTTAACCATCATGTTTTGGTTAGGAGACAAGTCTGCATTACACTATCGATTTTGTGAAATGCTAACTGAAATGCTACAGTTCGCTCTTTCCAACAGCAATTTTATTTTTGTTGGTCTGTTCTATACCCAACTTATTGGTGCTGCGATGGGAGCCAAATATGCTCCCCCTTGAGCTAATCTGTTCATGGGTCAGTATGAAACCACACATGTACTAGCACCCAGCGATACAGAAACATGTCCTCATGTGGAGGAGATATAGATAACGTTTTTGTCATATGGACAGGGAACACAACTGAATTAGAAGAATTCACGACAATAATAAACCACTCTTTCCAAATTTGAATTGACAAGCATCACATTTCTTGATTTAGAAATTGGCATTTTAGGCAACGGAATTGTACTTGGATCAACCGTAAAGCAACAGAGGTCAATTCCATTTTTCATGCCACCAGTGGACATATGTCTAGTGTCATAACTAACATCCTAAAAGGGGAAACATTGAGAGCAAGACGCAACTGTAGCTCCCTAGAAGTGTTTGAGAAGGAAGCCACCCTCCTTGCACAGAGATTCAGGAAAAGAGTACAGACAAAGACATTACAACAGCCTTGAGAAAGCAAGAGGATCAGATAGACTTACACTTCTGACACCTAAAATAAAGTCACAAACAAATGATCAAGACCTTGTTCGGTTCATCACTAAGCACTCGGCCTATAAGAACGGGGTCTACAGAATTTTGAATAAGCATTGGAGTATCCTACTCCTAGATGAGGATTTAAAAAAACTACATCGGCGACAAACCGGATGTAGCTCTGATGAAAGCAGGAACAGTAGGACAAATGATTAGCCCTAGTTATTTGCCTATCACAGCTCGTCGATCTAATGAAAATTGGCTTACCAGAGCTACAGGTTTTCACACATGTGGCGCATGCAGTATGTGCAAACACGCACTTAATAAGATTACCCAATGTACCACCTATACCAACAGGGTGATCCATATCCAGGGATTTCTTAATTGTAAATCAGCATTTTTAATATATCTGATCATCTGTGCATGTAATACATTTTACATTGGAAGTACAAAGAGCAAACTTGGATCCGTGAACACCTGTATGCAATTCGAATGGGGGAACGCACAGTATTCGCTAGCCTCTCACTGGTTATCGAAACATTTAAAGGAAGGCGTCCAACAAATATAATTTTTCGGCTTTATGAAATTTGCCTTTGGTAGAAGAGCGTTGCTCGAAACGTGTAGGCTAATTTAGCTAAAGTAGATCGGGAATCGCAAAATTCATAGAGCAATCAATTATGCTGCTTAAAATCTCAAGGCTCATTTAATGTGATCAGCAATCACTAACTCGTAGCAAAATAGATGACACTATCAAAAATGTGAGAAAATAATAGTGTGTTTCACACAATTAAATGGCAAGGTGCTTTTAGAAACCAGGAAACCTTTTATATGTCTAACGAATATTTGAAAGACGTTATGGAAGCATCTATTCTGCTTGGATTCACTGTGATACCCTACCCAATATCACTAGCCACTAGCGCAAAAATTGATGCTTTGTTCTTCCCCCACCCCCCGCACACCAATAGCTCTGGAATGTTTTTGAAAGTGTATGTATCGTGACCTTCCTAACCCGTCCTTCATTTCATTGCCATCTATTCCTTCCTCACCCATCTTTTATTAGTTCCTGGCGAGGCTCAATGAACTTACAACAAGCAAGCTCATTGGCCATCGCCGGGCCGTTACCAGCCTGACACAGCCTTTGTTCGGCCGGTTTCTTCGCGTCCTGTCTATCGTCCCCTTCCATGGCAGCCATCTTTTTTGTTTACTTTTTTCAGTGGCCACCATGGAAAGGGAGAAGGGATTACGTGTTGTCCCTTTTCGCCGATCCCTGGTGACCTTTCTTTTCCTTTTTTTTCTCGAGTTGAGGAACGGTTTCAACGCTGTATCTCAACTCGTGAAAGAATGCTATTAGTACCCCGGCAAGACGTGCCGGGGTACTAATAGCAATAGAATAGTCAGAGGCGGGTGTTGGAGCATTACCTTACCAGTAATGTTCCCCCTCATCGAGTAATATTGCTTAATGAATTACCTTTGTCGGAGAAACCAGACTCCCTTCCAATGCAGCGAAGTAGCAGAGAGAAAAACAGCGTTATTTGTCTAGTATGAGAAAAAGCAAACCTTTCTCTCCTGTGCACCGGAACAGACCGCAACATACCTCCAACTTTAAAGTTTACGATCCTGCCACGAAAATGAAACCTAAGAAGAACCTTCTACAACTGAAACTCTTAGGCTTGCCTAGTGGGAGAGGGCCTCCAACCCCATCAAGTGCATTGACATTTCCCAGTAGTCCATCGTCTGCTCAGAGGTCCATCAAACCATCCAAATGACAGTTCCTTTGGGAAGCTCCAGTTGAACGTAGTTTATCTACCCCACCTTTCATAGCGCCTACTTGAATCACACTTCACTATGTCCACTATGAACACTCTGGTTTATGCTAGTTTGCACTACATGTCTACAAAGGTCTATGGAACGGAAAAGTGTGAGCTAGAAGTTTTGAACCTGGATCTGCACATTGTAGAGAAGCAGCACATGGGAATAAAACAAGTATTGCCACGAGCAAACGGCTATTTTGAGATGCAGTCGAAACAAGTCGGCTTGAAAGAGAAACTTTTACTTCATGAGGGGGCAAACAAAATGTATTGGCATCAAACTAATTGATCTTATTTACGTAACCCATTCATCAAGGAATCAGAAAATAATCTGCACCCAGACCTTCTAGGCCTTCATTTCCCATCCTTAATTACTTTCATTTCCTTCCCCTCCCCTTCACAAAGTCTCCTCAATTATATACTGTTTTGCTGCTTAGCTGCACTGTTTTTCATCTCGGTTTGTGCATTTTCTTTTTTTGTTGTCTTTTAGAGGGCTGTCATTCTGGCAATAAGGCTGCTTATGTTACACTGTTTCCTCCTGCAGCTGGAATTTGACCTGCTCTCGCCTTTTTTCAGATTTGTGGTCTGATAAAGATACAGCTTTTAAGATTTTTTCTAACACTGGGACGTTTTGTAGAAGCATGTTGATACAAGGAACAAGGAGACATGGTGTCACCATCAACACTTCTGATGTCCATTCATCCTAGGTGTGAGTTAAGGATGAGGTCCTGCTGCTGATCCTGTTGGGGCCAGAAAGAAAGACTGCGGAGCAGGAGAGATTATGTTGGCCTGGGAGGAAAGAATGGGGAGCAGGGGCTGATCCTCTTAGGCCTGAGAGGAAATGATGGGTGCAGCAAAGACTGACCGGGTGGGAGAGCAGCGACTGATACTGTCATGACAGTGTGGAATTTGCAGGGGATGACGCTGTACCGGCAGCAGGAAAGGATTGTGGTAATGGAATTATACTGTTGGGGATAATAGGGAATGAAGGGGACAAGGGATAATACTGGTGGTGTTGGGAAGGATTGGGGCAGTGGATAATACTGTTGGGCCATCTGTGAAATGGTCATCTTGATGTATGTCTTCAATTCAGCAACATCTCTCTTCTCTTTCCCTTCACCTGTAGATTGTATTGCAGTGTCTCGATCTGTTTTATATATAGATAATACAATTCTAAAACCCTTAATTTAAGGCCCCCGTGCCGTTATGGGTAGTGTGTGTCAGGACCAATGTAGATTGGATTCCTATAATGATGAAATGCCCTCATTGTAATACCAAGGCACTCAGTCACTCTTTTTAAGCTAAGAGATCTTGTCAGGTGCCAGGAAGTTAGGGAACAATGGTCCCCTCCCCAGTACTTAATATTTAGAGTGTGGGGTCCTGTATTCCTGTCCTATCGCTCTTGCAAAATTTGGTATGGGAGCAGGGTTACCTACTGGCTACTTTAGATGTGTAGGGGTTTTAGAATTGTTGTATTATCTATTGGTAACAATATAAGCATACCCATAACCACTTAAATCCATATATATTTATGCCAAACAGATCGAGACACTGCAATACAATCTACAAGTGAAGGGAAAGAGAAGAGATATGTTACTGAATTGCAGACATAGATCAAGATGACCATTTCACAGCACACCTAACGTGGTCTGTGTTTGACTACTTCCGGTAATGGACGGCACTCTATTGCTTGCCTTTTGATGTCCATGGATTGCAGTATCCTGGTAGATTGTCTAACCGAATACTGATCTTAGACTTTCTTTTGAACTTCCATTTTACCCAATGGACTGCAGATATTACCATATGAGAACTTGAGCTGAACATCTCATTCCGTATCAAATTTACAACTTGCTGGCAATGGGGGAAAATGACTATATAATGGGGCAGTGCACTCAATGCACAACACTTCGGCTTGTGCAGTTTTTAATTATGGCTACCAGAAGGGTAATGTATATAAAGCAAAGCGTGTGGGTGCACAATCCACCTTTCTCTCCTTACTAATTTTGCATTGGAACAATACCACTTGAATCTATCAGCACATTAGGATGCTTTGTGAGACTTGCCCACTATACACTAGTTATGTAAGACTTTTGGGCATCAGCCTATGCAAGATGCATTATAGGACAGAACTGTTATTCAATGCTGATGTATGTTTCAGTTTGATATGTGACAAAAGCATTTATATGTCCCACGTGTTTATTTCCCTTCCGTTCTCCTCGATTTGTTTGGTTAAATGGTGATATGGAAATAACCTGTACTTGCTTTCAAATATTGAACAAACAGCCTTGAGAAAGATGGAAAGTCGAAACAAGTGTTCGCATTTGACCACGTTGATTTGAGTGAATAAATACAAATATTAAACATTTCAAAAACTCCACAATATTATTAGAACAAATGACTTTTGAGAGGTGCCATGAAAAGCAGCATGTTTCGTGTTTGTCTTCTACGAGGTTATTCCAGAATCGGAGCGATTGCAGCAAATCTGCTGCCCCCTCTGGTCTTGCACACTTTTCTTGTTATTAGCTGGCTGCTGGCCTCTGCAGAGCGGAGAGCAACTGGACCATGTTTTAAACTACAGGTGTTGTGTGTCTATGCATGTGTGTCTGTGTGTGTGTGTTTGTGTGTATAATACAGTTGATACTCTACTTGAATGCTCCTTTGGTGGGTGTAGTGATGTACACCATCTGAACGGATGGCAGTGTTGTCTCATAAACCTTTTATAGCTCTCAACCTACTGGGATCAATTCGTTCTAAGCCCATTACTGTAATGGATGGAAAGAAGCATCTGATGAGTGGACGCGGCAGGCAGTAATGGAGTATCCCTGGGGTGGGGGCTGTAGTCCTAGTCCCTTTCTCATTTCGCTACACTGCTGGGGTGGGTGGGTGGGCGGATGGACGAACGGAGGCTTCTATTGCGTTGGTCTGATTTGGGGGCCATTGTTCTTATGAATTCTCTCTTGCTTCAGGGTATGTCTGATGTCCTGTGACCTGTGTGCTGCTGTTGTCTGTCGTGCTGGGTGTGGTTCTGTCTCCAGCTTGGCATGCGATTGTATTTTGCCTGCCTCCTCTCATCTGGGTTTCTTCTCCTCGGTAGGATGCGTTGTAGCTCTTCTGGTTTGAGTTAAGGTCATTGCTCCCTCCTGTGGTCTCTTAAATGCCTGCCTCGAGGGGAACTGCCGAATTTCCTTTACTTCGGTTACAGGGTTTGTGAATTTATGAGCAGGAGATGAGTTCCGCCTGTTACTCTACTCCAGGACCTGTGCAGAACTTGTACCTTTACGTCTGAGAATCCTTGTTCAATCCGAGGTAAGGGTGTCTTTACTTTCTATGGCGTCTTCTCCTTCCGATTTCAACAATGTCCAATTGGGAGACGTTTTTTTTCTGGACAACCGGATGGTCTTGAAGTCAATTTTATCTTAATCTTCAGTCCAGCTTCTGGTTGGCTGTGGGCTGTCTTTTGCTTTTGAACTTTTGTCTCAAGTTCCGACATCCTCACAGAATGATCTTTCCTGCTTCCTGTCTGCTGGGACTGGTTCTGAGCTGATTGGTATGTTTCCAGCTGCCTCCTCTCGGCACACACCCACACCCCCCTCCTCTTTCTCTTGACTTCATGAACACAGTACCATTCCCGTGGATAGGCACGTAGGCTCGTGACTCTGCTGAACAGCACCTTTCTCATCGTTTTGCATACCCTCCTTTCTGCTAGACCTGCATGCACGGCACCTTTCTCTATAGTGTCTCTTGTTTTTTTTCATTTCTCCTCCTTCTCCTCTCAGAACTAGAGCCCTGGAGCACTGATCTCCAGAGTTTGGCCACCCTTAAGGAATGGTGGGTATCCTTGGAGACCCAATGCCATGGGGATTGGTTGATGTATAAAGAACGGTACTCCTTGGCTTCCCCACCATCACTAAGGTTGGGCCATCCATAAACCACAACCCTTGCGGTCTCAATGTCTTCAGACTCGGGCACCGGGGGTGGTACAATAGCTCTTCTAGTGACTCTTCCATAAATCGCTACAACCCCTGGAAAGTAAGTGCCTGCAAGGACGCAATTTAAGCCTTTGAGACTTTTCTTTATTGGGTTTAGGGCTGCCCCCATGGCACTATTTTCCTGTCTGCTACAAAGAAAATGCACGGAACCCTAATACCTCTGTGGGGATGGTGCTTCATCCTATGCAGAACTACCCATCTCCAGTATCACTGGATCCGCTGTGTAGAAACGCACTGGCACGCCCCATGGAACCTCTATCAAGCTGGCATATCTGCCAACATGTCTGATTACAGATGGGAAGTGCTAATCTAGTCCTACTTTTAACTTTGCGTTGTAGGACTTGTACTCCTGGGTTTATAATGTGGGCACCTTGAACTTCAAGTCCCAGGACTTGAAACCAGGACTGGAGTAGCATCTTCTTTCTGGAACGGGCAATGAGGCATATTGCATGTATGGGCTGACGGCATAGTTTTCCTTTTCCCACATCTGACTGCACACACATTGTTGCAGATTGGTCTCACGTTTGTTTGTTTATTTATTTGGTAATATGCACCAAACCCTTAGGTAACTGGGCGCAGCAGATAAAGTATACAACAAATAGGTACAGTAATGAAGTTTGGGAGTGCAATTGGTGGGGAGTAAGTTACAAAACAAGTGCAGTGGTACATGATTGGTAATTCAACAGTGTGACTCTGGGTGCAAGCCTTGTGCAGAAGCTGCAAATAACTGTTTTCTGTGTCCCAAAGTGGCACATTGGCAACTTTGATCTTATCGGAAGATGCTGAGTCACGAGGTATTTTGTCCTTGTGCCTTTGTTTACATGAAAAGGGCGTTAACCTTTCCTTTGAGGGCCTGATTCTGAGGTCTGTGGACAAGTACTGTGGGATGCCGGAATTTCCGCCTCCAGTTTCCAGAACCACGACTGTTGTGCTTTCCAGCTGCACAAGCTGAACAAATCTATTGTTGTTGGTGCAGCTTGTGCACGAGTGACATGGCAGTGCGCGCATTTTTAAAAACGGCAATTTTTCGGATTTCTTTGAGCCTCCAGTACATCGGCAAATTGGTGCCGCGGCCGTATCCAGGAAATTCTTCTCTTATGCCGAAAGACTTGTGTAGTAGATGTTCATGACACCCCATCAGGTACCGTAATATAACCCCTGTCCTCGCAGTGTTCGACTCTCAATAGAGACGGTCATTTGGGCTGTGGTTGGCACGTAATCGGGGATATGCAAGAGCTGACAACTTTCACAGAACATGGTGCTGTTAGGAAAAGTGCAGTTCCTCCACAGAACAACACTTCTCGTTTGTGAGCCCTCAAACTTTCAGACCTTTCAAATCACTTGTTGCTGCAGGGTCACCAACAATCACCTGCTATCTTAGATTGAGATAGGTTTAATTTTGTTTTTATTTCTTGTTTTTCTAGGACTAGTGAACAAAAAGCGATCGAGACCCACAGTCGGTCAACAAACTACACTGATCTTGTGACCCTTGTTGTGCTCTGGTTGGGAAATTGTATTCTCTTTACTTATAGATGCCAACCAGCTCCAGGGCTGGAGACCATTCTCCATCTGAGACAACGGTAAAAAGCATACTTCATGTTCCATAATGCAATGTAAATCCTTTACTGACCCACTTGTCCGCTATGCGCTACCATTGAAAGACCATGGCGGGACTCAATGCATGAAAGTCTCGTACTTATGCACACCCTTGCCAGTGAGCGTATGCTAGCAGGTAACTTTTGCCCTTAAAAAGTAGGCATAACATTGCATTCTAAAAACACGGAAAAGTCCCAAGCCCAAAACATTTCTAGGCGTGTGGTGTTTCCTATTACTGCAATGAGATGCCCCTTCAACCCTTCAAAGCCTTAACTCTGGCCTGACCATGTTAAGTCCTAGTCTTCTGATTTTTACTTTGTAACATTTGCTGAAAAGTAGCACACATTCATTCTCGGACACCCCACAAGAGACAATATGAGGGCTCATTTAGGGGAGAATTTTCATATTTACATATGGATGGTATTCTTCAGGCCCATTCATTTTCACACAAAAAAGGTTATGCAGTACCCTACTATGTTTTTGTAAACGTGCAGACTTCAGTTGGGGCCTCTTTCAACTTGTGTGGCTTAAAAACGTCAAGCTAAGCTGGAGGTGGCATTTAAAGGGATGGTCTAGTAAAAAAATGTATTTGAAAAATAGGCCACATAAAAAAAAAAATACTAGCATCCTCTGTTTTATAACTTCCTATGTAAAATTTTGAGCTATTCAAGCTCAAAATTCGAAAAAGCAAGCACAGGGGCGCAGCCATTTTGCGAAATGGAGGCCCTCCTGTGCTGGCTTTTGCTTTTGCGGCACTAATGAAGGAAAAGCCAGCCAACTGTAGTAAACAAAGTCTACCGCTGGGTGGCTTTCCCTTCATTAGTGCCGGGACTCGGAGGACGCGGACCGGAGACCAGAGCAGGAAAGCTGCAGCTGAATCTCGGTAAGTGCTATTTATTTTTTTTACAAAAAATAAGCACTAGCTGCGGTTTTGTTTCTACATTTTCCGGGCTGGAGGAGCCTGGAAAACTTAGAAATAAAACTGCAGCTTTGAAAACGTAGTATTTATGTTTGCGGTCGCTTTTGAAGCGACCGCAAACATAAATACAACGTTATTGTGTTGGAAAACGCTGCGGTTTTTCTTTCCAAGTTTCTCAGACTCCTCCGGCTCGGAGGATCCTGAGAAACTCGGAAAGAAAAACTGCAGCGTTTTCCAACACAACCGCGTTGCCCGAGGGGAGCCCGAGAGCCCCAAATGGAAAAGCAGATTCAGGCAGACACAACGCGGCATTGCGGAAAACAACCGCGTTGTGTCTGCCTGAATCTGCTTTACCATTTGGGGCTCTCGGGCTCCCCACAGGGTGCCCGAGAGCCCCAAATGGGAAAGCAGATTTAGGCAGACAACGCAGCATTCAGCATTTCCCATTTGGGGCTCTAAAAGCTCCCCATGGGGAGCCCGAGAGCACCTTATGGGAAATCAGCTGCAGGTAGAAATACTACGCGGCATGTAAACATAACCGCGTGTGTTTCTGCCTGCTGTGGCCATCACTTTGGGTCTCCGGTGCTCTAGGAGCACCGGAGACCCAAAGTGATGGCCACAGCAGGCAGAAACACACGCGGTTGTGTTGGAAAACGCTGCGGTTTTTCTTTCCAAGTTTCTCAGGCTCCTCCGAGCCGGAGGAGCCTGAGAAACTTGGAAAGAAAAACCGCAGCGTTTTCCAACACAATAACGTTGTATTTATGTTTGCGGTCGCTTCAAAAGCGACCGCAAACATAAACACAACGTTTTTAAACCTGCGGTTTTATTTCTAAGTTTTCCGGGCTCCTCCAGCCCGGAAAATGTAGAAACAAAACCGCAGCTAGTGCTTATTTTTTGTAAAAAAAATAAATAGCACTTACCGAGATTCAGCTGCAGCTTTCCTGCTCTGGTCTCCGGTCCGCGTCCTCAGAGTCCCGGCACTAATGAAGGGAAAGCCACCCAGCGGTAGACTTTGTTTACTACAGCTGGCTGGCTTTTCCTTCATTAGTGCCGCAAAAGCCAGCAAAGGAGGGCCTCCATTTCACGAAATGGCTGCGCCCCTGTGCTTGCTTTTTCAAATTTTGAGCTTGAATAGCTCAAAATTTTACATAGGAAGTTTTAAAACGGAGGATGCTAGTATTTTTTTTTATGTGGCCTATCTATTTTTTAAATAAAAATTTTTACTAGACCATCCCTTTAAGCACTATCGTGGAGTGCTCCTTCTCGCGCAGAACTGATGTTCCACGGATATTGTACATCGCTGAGGAGTCCCATGAAGCCCGCGTTACTTTATAAGGCCATCTAACGCGTTAACTTTCAGTGTCATTTTTACATAAGGTGGGGTACGTTATTCCTTATAATGCGCAGTTAGCCGATCATCCTCTAACGCTTGGTCTCTTGCTCACTTTAATGCAACAAATGTCACAGATTTGGATACCTAGAATACATGTTTTCTTTTACTACTGTTCGGCGTATACACCGATGTTCGCCTTGCAGTGTTTTGCATACAAATATGTGAAGCAGTTTAATTAAAATAGCATTAAAAGCCAGTTTTGTGATTTCAAATATGTGGTAACATGAACATGTGTGCTCTTTTCCTAGCCGCCAGCATTGCACTAAATAAACATACTACTGTACATGTATCACTATTCATCAACTAATGACCATCAGTTGACAAAGAATAGTTCTAATGACTGTCATTAAATAATACAATGTAGCTGAGATTCTGTTCTTACTCCGCCAACAGCATTGTTACAGCACACTGTCTCAAGCATCAACTGTGATATGTGGTGTCCCTATTTCAGTTACGTAGTGATGTGTTTTCAACAGGTGAGTTGTGATGTCACAACTGAACTTTAATAAGGAAATGGTGGATAGACTTCTATGCATTACAGGGCCTGCGCTAGCAGCCCTGTAGTTATGGTTAAGTTGCTCGACTGCTAGAAGGAGCACATTTTAGGTGGCTTATAATTTTGCCCCCCCCCGTTCCCCAGATGAATCCTCACAAAACTTTGCAAAAAAAGTATGCGACTCCCTCGAAATGATTCTGCAAGGTTTGGCACACTTTCATTAAGGGGGGACAAAGTTAGAGGGGGTGGTACCAAAAAGTGTGGAAATCCTCATGGAAGCAATGGAAAACATGTTTTGCTCATGCTTACAGCCCAAACCGCTCGACGGATTTTTGCCAAATTTGAATCCGAAGCAGCAGCTTGGTTTGTAAATTGGGTGTAAATCTGTCCAGAAGTTTTTTATTTTTTTTTAAAACTGCCAAAAAGTAGGTAAGAAAGAATTGGCGATATCTGTGTTCGGTCCGCGGACCCACTTCCCGAATCGTGGGGGGGGGTGGCGTGATGTCTGCGGACATTGGACACGCCCGCTGATTGGATGGTGAAAAGCGTGAGGCGCATCATATTTTTGGAAACGGCCGCCATGTTGTATCTGTGGGCAGCCTCCAGTGTCCGTCGATAGCGCAGTGGGTAAAAAGTCTGGAAAACATATTTGGGGTTACTTGGTGGCTGGAAGAGGGGCCGTAAAGTGTGGGGGGGTGGAATAAAGATGATTTGGAGCTGTTTTTATAGGTGAAAAAGGTGGGTGTAGGTGTGTGACAATGTGACAATGTATGGACCTTCTTCTTGCCTCTACATTTCTTTATGTACAGTGGGGAGCCATATTAAAGCTTGGATACAGAACCAGGAAGTGGTACCTGTATGGACTTTCCTCTAATCAAGTCTGTATTTTGGTATCCTAGGAAACCGGGGGTGGCGAGGAGGTCGAGCCCAGCGGTTTTCTGCTGGGCGTATTGAGAACAGCTGATGAACTTAAATGGTTAAAACACTGCACCGTTGCGCGGAATCCTGTTTTATATATATATATATATATATATATATCTATTATTTTTGCCTGAGTGAAAGACTGAGTTTGTCGAGTTGAAATGGATTAAGTGGCGCCGTTGCGCTCCAACATACAGGGAGAAACAGCGACCCTTACTAGACTTTGTGCCGGAGGAAGAGAGAAGCGCTGTGACGCTTCAGAACTGAAGGAAAAGAGCAAGCTCCGGTAGCCGCCACCGAAGAAAGACAAGGGGCGGAGCTGAATCATCGTCCGCCGCCTCTGTTGAGAAGGGGACACGACACGCAGGTAACGCTCGGCGGCGAGAGAAGAGGTGCCGCGAACTATGAGCTGCGATAAGACAGACGAGCTTGAGAGAGTGAATGAATCTTAATTAAGAGTGGCATTGAGTGAGGCGGCGAAGCTGAACGTGTAACGAGGAGCCGCTATTTACGAACTGCGATGAGGCAGACTAGTTTGAAAGACTGAATGAATCCCAATTAAGTGGGCCATCGAGCGAAGTGACGAAGCCGTATGTATTACGAAAATGATCACTCAAAACTGAATGTAGAGGCGGAGCTGTGAAAGGGTGAGGAAGCCCCTTCAAAAGAGGCAATTGCATACGCCGTATAATTTTTTTACCTAGGCTCGAAGAGAAAGTCAGCGGCGAAGACTTGTGACAATCATGCCGTTCAGCATTCCACGGCGTTGGCAAACAAACGTACTGTCAATTGACCTAGAGCTGAGTCACAAGACCAAGAGGGGAAGAAAAGAAAGTAGTGGAAGCTGAAAACAAAGAGGAGAGAACAAAGTCTGATAAGAGGAGAGATGAGGAGAGCACAAAACTAAAGAAGGAGATGGAGACAGAAAAAAGGAAAAAAAGACCAGGATAAGAAAATTGAACATTCTTTCAATTAGAATTTACCTGTTGAAGCCTTACTCGTTGTCACGACCTTCTTTGGAAAAGTGGAGGAGTTGAAGAAGTATCCTTTTTCTGGTTTTTCCTGAAAAGAAAAGAAAGTTGGTTAATAAAAGAATTGGGCTCTCTTTCAGTCCAAACAAACTACTTGCTGGCTGAGGTCTCCTTATTTTTATTGAATAAAAATACTTGAAGTATCACAAGCTGCCTTACGGTTCACGGACGTCGTCGTTAACGAGCGGCTTGGAAAACACATTTGGGATTATTTGATGGCTGAATGAGGGCATTGAAAGGGTAGTGTGTGGAATAAAGATGGTATGGAGCTGTTTTTATAGGTGAAAAAGGGTTTGCAGGTGCCACCGAGTCCTCGGTCACCTCTTATTGTCCCCAGATATTACATGGATGTTGGGGGTGGAGGGTGGCTGAGTGTAAGTTTTTTTTTATTTTTATTAAATGTATTTATTTATTTTTGATTTAAGGTGAATTGTACTTATTTGTTTGGTTTAATTGTATTGTGCTGGTTGTGGCGGGAGTATACAGTATTTGTAATATGGTGGAATAATAGAATTAAAGTTATATGATATTTATGATTGTAGTTAGTGGTCGAAGTGTACGAAAAGAAGTAGTGGAACGTTTTTCTGCTGGTCTGCATCCACTCCTCAGAAACCACATCCCCTCCCTCACACAATATAAACCCCCAAAGAGATGTACTTTCTGTTTTAATTGAACATTTAGTGTACTGTACTGAAAGTGTAAGTTTGAACTTTTTACAGTTTTAGTTTAAAATAAAACTATTCCGCAACAATTTATTTTTAAAATAAAAGTATAGGAACAGTAACATTTCATTTAAAAAAGTAGAGGAGCACTGCTCCCAACCTCTCCCGTTCACTTTGACCACTAATTGTAAAATATTTGAGGACGTACCTTTTTTAATGTGTCCTTCACCTTTTAGACGGGCAATAATTGTATCTTCAATTAATGGTTAAATGGTACAATTAGCATTATGGAACAGGTCCTGGACTGGCTGATTTGTTTTCATCACTGACTGTCCGTAACAGGTGCAGCTGGTCTGTTTGTACTGTAGCACCTCACTGTTTACCTGTAGAGTATCCTAGGGTTTTATACTATAATTATGGTTTTTGCATATATATTTCGTTCCTCAGTCTCAGCTGATGTATTTGCTCTCTTCTTATTTGTAGTGTTCTGTTAATGACACATAGCATAGGTTTCCTTATACTTCCCTGAACTAATTTGTAGTCCTCTCTTTTTATCTCTACTTGTCTAACTTCGATTGGGTCATTGTTTGCAGCTAACAATCTGTCTGTCAATGCTAGTAAGATGGAGATATTTTTTACTGTGATACATGTGCCCTGTTTTTCTCCGACGCTCTGGCCACTGTCTTTGGGCCGTCTACATTCACCATCATATGAGCCCATAAGCCTTGGGGTTATCGTAAGTCTTGTCTGTGCTTTATTCTTTACATTTTTGGAGCTTGTAAACAAAGCCCATGCTTCACGCTCCACCTCCTTAAAGGCATTGTACCGTTTCTCACCTTCACCCAAAAGCTCAACGTCTGTACAGCCCTGGTTTTGTGTAGGCTGGACTACTGCAAGAGCCTGTTCATTAACTACCCTCTCTGTTGTATATGCCTCCTTTTGGCTAATATATAATAGGAATGCAAGACTAACTTTGGCCTCAAACTCTGGGATCGTATCACTGGATATATAAAATGTGTACATTTAGCTCCTGCTACTTGCAAGTACTGCAGTATGTGCACCTTTGTTTCCCTATATACTGCCCTGATAGAGCCCACTGCTGCAGTAACTCTTATACTCTGCTTGTCAAACGCTTTTTGAAACAAAGAGTGGGAGGAATGTGTCTGTCTTCGGTCATTGCTTGTGTTTGGAGCAGGCTTCCTGCTCCTGTTACACTTGAGCTGGACTTCCTTAAGTTCCTGCAATGTATGAACGCTCTATTTTTCTGTTCCTGTTTTACTTAATCTCTTATCTACTCCTAACTTATGCCAGTGCCACTGAGACTGGTGGCCTGGTCCCTTATAAACATTATAGGTTCCAGGCTGTATATGTAGTCGCCACTAGTAAGCCCCCCCCCCTGCCCCCTACAGCACTGCTTTGCGGGTCTACCGTTTGGTGGATGTGTACCGCACTCTTGGGACTCTTGTGCCCCAGTAGGCTTTGTCGTCTGGTATGTCGTCTGGTATGTCTTGGCACTTACCTTCTGGGCTACAATGAGCCTCTTTCCATTCATGCACTTGTTTTGCTGCATAATGCATATGTGCATTTAAAGTAGCAGTGTGCACAATCCTTTTGGATAAGCAAGTGACTGGTAGAACATTTTTAGCAGCAGTTGATGTGTGGAAGTTGAATATGTTGATATGGTATATGTACAGTTTATTTTTACTGATTGGTGGATATATCTGTGAATGGTTTAAAGCAGGCAATGAGGGGGTATTACAAACATAACAGTAAAAAGAGTACATGGACTGTGATGTGTGCATGTGCAATCCAGGTGTTTTAATAAGGCATGGGCTAGACTGGAATGCAGAAACTGTGGATAGGCATGAAGGGCAATGGATTATGGTATTTATTACATCATGGAGAGAAGAATTCTGGACAAAAAAATTGTTTTCTTTTTCTGTAGTATACAATTGTCCATTATTTCCATTAGCATAGTTGAAAGCGCAAATGGGAATGTTGGCGATTCTTATTGAATAACAACTTTACTGAAAAATGTAAAGTAGATGGAGTATATAAGCATATATTTTTAATCTATTTTTGAACTGTGAAAGGTGGCTGCTAAAGGGCTGCTAAAGGAACCTTTTTATTTTTTGGGAATTTTTTTTTAGTGTTTGTTTTTTGTAGGCGAGGCCAGGAAGTAAGGCGGCGAGGGAAATGAGGGAATAGGCACTAACCACAGATAATGGAGAGTAGGTGGACAGTGGAAGATGTTGCACGTGCGTTTAAGTCTAATGTAGGGGGCAGTGTTTCTCATGCTTTGTGATTACAGCTTCAAAAGAACTTGGATGTGGCTCAACAGTATTTTATGGCTTGCAAGTTAGCTGGTGGTTTTTTGTATCCCTCGCGAGTAGGCTATGTGGTTGCAGCATTTGTTGAGGAAGATGAGGTAGAGAAAGACACCGTACTACTTCTGAGAGCATCCCAGTGGTTAAATTTGGTGTGGTGGCGCATGGATGCGGTTCCCTAGGAGTACTGCCCACGTTGTCCGCGACAGAGTACAATCGGTGCATTTCACTTTGGTAGCCTTGGCTACTTTGCCAACAGTGGTAAAGAAATGCCACACCCATGATTCTCCCTGGGTTCTAGAGGTGGCCCTTCCTCTACCTCATCTTCCTGGTCCTCTAAAATGTTTTTTGAAGTATTGCGCTTCTTTCGTTGTGTAGGTCCTCCAGCTGGTGGTGCCGGTGGCTCTTGGGGAGGAGGGATGGCAATGGCTGATGCCATTTCTGCAGATAAATGGCAGTTTGCTAATATTTTGTAAGTATGTGCTGTGTGCTAGATTTTTAATGGATAATTAGTAAGAATAGGTGTAGGAGCTGTGCAAGGGTACATTTTGAGCTTCAAACTTCCTTAATCCGTGTGAAAATGCAGTTTCAAACTATTCGCAAAGCACAGACTCATTTGCAAAGTGCTGACCCGTTCGCAAACACGTTGCCATGCTGCACTTGGTCACGTGACATCGTCCGGAAAGTCTGTAGTGACGTTGGCGAACACAAAAACAGTGGGAAAAGTTGGAACAAGTGTATAGAAGTGTTAAAAATGTTGCTAGATGGTGGGGAATAGCAGAGTTTTAAGGTGAAACTTTCTAAATTGGACATAAATGCTGCTATATTTGGGATAAGTATGAAATTAGAAAGTTGTAGCAAATTAGGGTGCCCTGGTTAAAAACCCATGAAATTCAGTGACAAACATTGTTAAAGGGACGTTATGGCTACAAGTAAAACCAGAAAACCCCATAAATTTGCCAGTCATGGTAGGCTAAGCAACCATAAGCGCATCACCACCGTGCACTGCCAAGACTACCACCCAGGACATGAAAGATGACATCCAAACTAACTCTACCTGACCATACCACTATATATAACTAAATTAAATGGACGAAGAGAATATCTTTTCTGCTCCTGGTCTTCTCTTCCCGTCTGATGGTCTCTTTCATATACAAGTTTCTCTTGCATTTGTTTCTTAACGTAATCTCCTTTGGTAGTCTGTTATCAATGCTTATAGTTTTTCAAAAATACTCTTGGGTTCCGTGCGTTCTGTGGCCCTAAGATTAGAATACCTTTCCTTCCACTAGTTCCTCGCACTCTTGTCATCACTTACTGACTCTTCCCAGTCTGTTAATTTAGGCTTTCCTAAACTGGATTTATCTTGATCCCTTTTTAGACTTTCCTTGTCAAGGACTCTCTCTTAGGCTGTCTCCTCTTTTATCTTGTTCACTTGCCAGTTGTATTTCCTATCTTGCGTTTCGTGTTTTCTAGGTTGGACTTTCTCCGGTTCTCCGCTCTGCAGACATAGGATGTTTTCCCTTACTCACAGGGTTTTTGTTTCCAGTCTCTGGCTCCCAACCCGCGTTAGCGAAATCCCTCTTTTATGTATGTTTTTCATATTTCTTATTAACTGGTTTCTTAAGTGACATCTCATCTGCCGGACTGGGACAAGTTGCTCTTAATAGAATACCCATCTTCTCCGACTGGGCTTTTTGTTTCCTCCAGGTTTTTACAGTTCCAATTACTGTCTTGTGTTTACTCTTGCGTCCTTAGGACTGGGTCGAGTTTCTTTACTCATGGCTCCGTGGCGGCCTCTTGGTTCCCCCAGTACCTCTCGTTATGTGGGGGAAGGTTGCTTGGCTGGGCTCTCGCTCGGGTAAGGCTTCTCTTTTCTCGCTTATTGATTTTCAGTTCTCGTCCACTGCTGCACACGGGCACAGGCGAGCAGAAGCTATTCACGCTTCCTGCAATGGTAGTCTCGGCATCGTTGTTTGGCCTTCCTGCCAACCACTTTTCAAGCGTGGTCACGCCACCATCATGTACATTGTTTCTCTCTTCCTCCTCATAAGGCTTTCTTTGTGGCTGTACACACCGGCCCTATGGCATCTCAAACTGTCCTTCTGCGTCTCTTTGAAAGTCGCAGGATCTGCGACCTGCCTCAGCTCCACTTCCACAAGGCGTGATGTCAGGGGATTCACCTGCACGTAGCACTTTCGTTCTCTCCTCTTGTTCTGACTAGTCCCAGTTAAATATACACCTCTAGTTAAAGAGACATCTTCCTTTCTTTTTCCATATGGGTTTCTTTTTCCATTGCCTTCAGCCAAATGTAAAGATGCCACGCTACTCTTTATATAGCAGACAGGCCTGTGCATGTGGCTCTGGTAGGTAGTTTAGGGAGTTCCACACATAAACAGGAGTCCATGTCATCAAAGGGGAAGTCTTTCACGGTGAGGTCCTACTTGCTTCGACCCCTCGGGGTGAGGGTCTTGTGGACCGGGCTCACCTCCCTAGCCTCAAAGGGGGAGGCTTCCCCTTTGGGAGACGAGATGAATACCTGTGATTCGTCATACCAGATATGGGGGTACCAAGCTGCTGTGATTAAAATCCCAATATGCATCTCACTGATGATGCCCAGTGTAGCTGCAACATTCGTAGGGTTGGTTGTGTATATTTTGTCTAAGATCAAGTGTATTATTGAGAGAAGGCTGCCCCTGATTTTAGTCAATTGGCCAGGCTGATGTCATCATCCTTACCTTTTTTAAGATCTATGTTTGACCCCACACTTAGCTTGGTTGCAGCATGGATGTCCAACATGCAAGACAATGCTGTTGCAATGTGTCTGCTGGTAGCACATGACCAGGAACGGTGGGATAAGATGATACATGGCATGTATATTGTGAACGCCACTCAGAAGAGTAATGCACTTACAAAGGCTGTAAATAAGGTTTGGTTGCGTCATTCTCTACACATTTATGCAACTAACGTGCTTTGTTTTTCATTTTCTGTTTTTCTGCTCCTTATCGCTCCCACTCTTTGCTTTGTCCCCTTAGTACTCAGAAATGGAAGTTAATGAGTGCATCACTTAATTAGATGTTAGCCTTGTCAAAGCCTGGTTGGGTGAAACTCGTGGCCATACAGTCGACCCTATGATATGAATACATCATTATACTAAACGCTTTGAACAGAATTATTGGCTGTATTGGGTTTTGAAAATTGGATACATTACTGTATCGGCAATCTCGAATTACTCTTTGTACATGTGGAAACTAGAATAAGTTTGGGAAGCAACATGTTGGCTCTTTGGAATGGATTCATTTTGGTGTCCAGACATTTGGTCGACCTAAAACTGGTCGAATGACATTTGGTCGACGCAATTTGGTCGAAAACCAAATCATATATTTATTTTTCGGGTTTTCGTTTATTACAAAAATGGGTTTATAGAAAAAAAGGGGGTTGGGGGGGGCCCCCCCCCAAAAAAAAAAAGTGAAAATAAAAAAAAATTTGACCATTTGGTTTTCGACCAAATTGGTTCGTCCATTTGTCTGGTCGACCAATTTTGTTCGACCAAATATCTGGTAACCATTCATTTTCACATTATGCTTTTTTGGAATAAACACATTTGTTTGGATTTTTGAAGTGTACATAACCATGTATTAGTAATTTTGAAAGTATTTTTGTGCATGATACAAATTTGAATTGCCTTGTAAAGTAACAAATCCTGCTCCGCAAATGACCTACACACCCAAACCTTGATATTTACATCCTTTGTAAGCGCAGTTGCACTGGAGCCAACACATTTTTACTTTATTTATAATCGAGCATGAGGTTATGTGCTAGGATCTCCAGAGCATAGCCGGATTACAACCCACACATTTGCAATCCTTATTACTAAAGAGTGTCACAGTCCTACAGCTCTGGCAACCCATCAGCACTTCCTAACACTCAAAAGCAATTTTGAAGCGTGCTTTGCAGCTGCATGGACGCCACCCTTAAGGATCAAAACTGCTAAGAACACCTTTTACCAAGGGAGCATGATGGCCAGGAATCTCAGAGAACAGTTCTTGGGTTGGAACATGGCTGACACGCACTGTGGGAACAGTGAACTGAAACATGGCCACTATTACTAACAGGGGGGTGGGGTGATGGTTAGGGCAGACCCAGACCAAAGCCGAGCCTCCAGTACCTGCTACGACCAGGCAGAGAAGTATGCAAATCAGAGCATCTAGTACTGGAAATGACTGACACGATATCGGCAAAGGAACGTAGGATTAGTGCAACCTAAAGAAAGCAAATGGAAGGAACTTATGGCAACTCTTACTTGGCACTACATGTGTGTGAGGCACATGGGTTGTGGAAGAAGCCAAAGCCTCAGCAAGAAAACACTGGATGGTGTGGGAGTTGATCTGCTCCCCACTGTCCCGCCCCCTCACCCTCCACTCCAGGTTGCTTGTAGTTCCCTTTCTGGAAATTGCCCACCCTCTCCTTCCCCTGTTAGCTCCCCACCCCACTGCCTCTTTCCTGGTTGCTTGTAGATTCCTTGCTGCCAGTTGCCCGCCCTATCCTTCCCCTATTAGCCCCCTGCTCCTTTTTCTCTGCTTCCCTCACTGTGTTCTCCTCCCCCCTTATGATTGTAAAGCACTCCGTAGCTTCCCCAAGCTAGGTCTGCGCTAAATAAATACCTCATTAATAATAATAATGAGAGGTGGGACACAGCCTGTGTGCACTGGGACACAGCCTGTGTGCACATCTCTGGTGGACAAGCGAGTGCAAAGACCCTATGGCTGTGAGAAAACATCTCTCCTGCAATCCCCACCCTTGAGCCAACTACTTGGTAGGACCATGGAGGGCCAAACATAGGCAGCCACCACAGCGGATATGACAAACTGACTGTATTCCAGTAGGTGACATTGGCATATGTAGTGAGCATGTGCAAAACCGTGTGAGTTAGCATCATATGTATAGGTCATGGGTAGGGCTGGGTGATATGGACAAAGTCCTCTCTCAATATTTTGGGGCTATATTTTGATATACAATATATATCTCTTTATATTGTTTATGTGGGTTAAATGCCCAGTTTTAAGCCGCCAACTACATGGCAGATGTCGCAAACACCTTTATTTCAATGGATTGCCTTGGTACCGCAGATTCCTCATCTGATAGATATCCTAATCCAGCTGTGCTGCTTTGGAAAAACTTCGACAGGGGGCGTAGTGGACCTCGACTCGGCCGTCGATCCGTCTTGCTCATATGTGATGTCAGGCGTCATATATATACGTTAGAATGCCCCACACCTCAGTTCCTTTTTTCCATGCGCTCGACACGCTGCTTTAGGAACACAGTGATTGAATCTTCGACTCTACTTGATGTATTTCTGTCCGAATTATTATTATTTTTTTTTTCTTCAACTGCGAGATGTCCGTCGCCCAGGTTTTGCGTTTCAAGCAGTGTTCCGACTGCCACTCCAAAATGTCAGTTACTGACCTGCATGAGATATACCTCTGGTGTCTTGGCACGGGTCACGACATGGAGGGGCGTGCGTCATGCACCAAGATGAACCTGAAATTGGTGCCCAAACGGGCAGCTAAACTTGCCTTAGACCGACCGCCTTCAAAATCACCAGCGCGGTCAACTGTTCGGTCCTTGGAGGCCGAGACAGAGGGGCCTACCCACGAAAAAGATGAGGAACAACATTGGCAGAAGAAGAAACTGTCCTATTCTAGGAGTCACTCTTCCCTGTGGTCATCCCGAAAGAAAATGAGGTACCACCGGCGAGACTCTGATTCGTTGACTGAAGGAGGTAAGCCTTCGGCTGGGTCGCTCATTCGTCAAGAGTGGGAAGATTTCAAGACCTTTATGCTTGAAATGTTTCAGAAACATGCCGCTGCAGGTGCCGCCCCCACAAGCAGCAGGCCTCGGAGCCGCCTGCTAATACCAATCCCTTAGACACCCCAGTGCTGACGCCATCAACGTCCGGGAAGCCTTCGGGCTCGACGCCAGAGACGGCGCTGAAACCTTTAATGCTGGTGCCTTCACGGCCAAAAGAAGGTTTGAGCATCTATGACGCCCTCCCGGTGCAACAGCCTTGGTCGACGCCAACAGTCACCTTAACAGCAACCGGTGCTCCGTGACAAATCCTTTACTCCGCTCTCCTAGACCGATTGTTTTCGGCACTGTCATCCATTTTCAGCGTCGATGACCTGGGAGGAGTCAATCCCATGTTCATGGGCACAGGGGGCGCCTATTATTTTGACAGTCAAGCTCAGCTATTAGAGCTGGCACAGGGGCTTTACGATGCCAGCGGGCTGGACACTTCACCTGACCTCGAGTTTCAGCAAAGCCAACCCTATACCCACACCCAGGCCAAGTTTAGGGCACTGGTAGAGAGGGTGGTTACCTTGGGACCGTAGGCGTAATCAGTGTCACTCCAAGGGTGCGAACTTGCAGATACACTGGGCGGGGTTCCGGTTATAGAACTGAACATCCCTCTGAATCCAGCGATTGCCGACCCTGTATCCTCTCTGTGGCAGCATCACTCATCCATCCCCCCCCCCCCCCCCCTGCCCCTCCGTCAGCTCCACCATGACCGGAAAGTATAGGCCAGCAACAGGAGATTTCTGTTTTCTCACCCTTGTTGTACAACCTGCCATAGTCTCCACCAGACCAGCATCTTCGAAATCTACCATCTGATAGAGAAGACAAGAAAATTGATGCCATGGCCAAGAAAATGTTCACATCAGGCAGCATGGCTCTGAAAGCCACAAACGTGGCTAGTGGTTTTGCCAAGTACTCCTTTGGCTTCTGTAAGGCAGTGGAAAATGCTACGCTGTCTTTCCCTGAGGGGGAAATGCGAGGCAGCTTCGTACAGCTTCGTACAGCTTCGTACAGCTTCGTACAGCTTCGTACAGCTTCGTACAGCTTCGTACAGCTTCGTACAGCTTCGTACAGCTTCGGTAGGATGGGAAAGAGGTGACCAGGCAGCTGCCAACGGGTCTGAACATGGCCGACTGTGGGCCATTCAATGACATCAGTGATTGCGTTGAGGAGGCAGGCCTATTTGAGGTCTCCAGGCTCCAGGATTTTGCTTAATGTCCAAAACAAACTGTTTGACATGCCCTTTGAGGGCGAACTTCTTTTGGCCAGAAGGCCGGATGATTCCTTAGAAACATTGAAGGCGCCAAAGATCGCTGAGAAATCATTGGGCCTAGCCACGCAGCCGGCCAAACCTGCCTTCAGCTTCGCCTCCAGGGGCAGAGGATATAGGCGTTATGTGCTTTACGGCAGGAAGGCGCATGAAGGCGCAGATCCTGCAGGCCACGCAAGGGCAGATGCGTTTCTCGCACCACAGAACGGGTAGGGGGGCATCCAGAGGGCCAACAAGCCGCGGCAGTGGCGGCTCCGCCCTCTAAGCTGCTTCGATTTATCCCTCCCATGACGTACCGGTTGGTGGAAGGCTGGCAGAGCCTTGGCCCAAATGGAGGGAGACTACCTCCGATGCCTGGGCCTTGGAGCTTGTGCGGTGTGGTTAATGTCTGCTCTTCTTAAGGAAACCTCTGGACAGACCACCCTCTCCCCCCACCACCTCCAAGCCAACCACAGAGCAGAGAGGCTTGGGCTGGTATTTCCTTGTGCCCAAGAAAGACAAAAGTCTGTCCCATTTTGGACCTCAAGGCCTTGAACAATTTCCTGAGGAAAGCCAAGTTCAAGATGGTGATGTTGAGAGAAATTCTCCACGCTCTGGATTTGTAGGACTGGCTGGTGTCTATAGATCTACAGGATGCTTATTTCCATGTGCCGATGCATCGAAAGCACCGAAAGTTCCTGAGGTTCCTCTTATTCGACAAGCGCCATCAGTTCAAGGTGCTTCCCTTTTGGGTTGACCTCCACTGCAAGGGTCTTTACCAAGCTCATGGCAGTAGCTGTGGCTTACCTCAGGAGATCCGGAGTGCACATATTCCCGTACCTGGACGACTGGCTGATCCAGGGGGGAAGTCGGCGCAGCAGGCTTTGTCTCACCTGGAGGATACCTGTTCACTACTCCACTGACTGGGCTTCTACCAGTCCAGAGGCTCCAATTCATCTGGCAGCCCTAGACACTCAGGTGGGGAAGGCCTTTCTCCCTGAGGAGAGAGTCAACAGCATTATGCAGATGGTGAACTAGTTAAGGAGCCACGCCACCTTACCAGGAGCTTCCTTCCTCCATCTTTAAGCCTCGTGGCCTCCTGTATCTTTCTAGTGCCAGAGGCCAGGCTGTGCATGAGATCTCTTCAATGGCTCCTAAGCAGAAGTGCGCTTGCACTTCTGTTATTGGGTTAAATTTGAAATTGGAGAGAAGTTTCAAAAGGATTGGGTATGCTGCAGTAGCAGGGGAATTGGTGATTTCCCTAGGTCATCTTTTTGAACAAAGTAAACTGAAGGAGATGTTATCCTCCGCTTGCTGCGCTCTCCAACTGGATTTTTTTTGGACAGAAAAAAAGGGGGACGATACAGGTATAGATTTTCTGCCCATGTGGCTCTAATTATTGGTAATGAACTAAAATCAAAACAAAGTTTATCCCAGGTTTGCTGGACGAACCAAAGATTTTTGACCTGGTATGCTGGACGTTCAAAACCTTTAGGTTGCAATGAATTGGCAAATCTGCCACAGAGAATCAGATGGTGATACAAATGAACTCAAGCAAAATTGGATATACTGATAACTTTCTCAGTTAAGATTCCAACCGTGATATTTGAAAAGAAAGAACAGAATTATTGGAAACTGCTGACACGTGTTTCAACCCTCTAGGGCAGTCATCCGGCTACACATATGAAAGCAACATTTTTGTCAAATCCAATGCATTAAAGGAACTTGCTTCTGTAGTGATATAATTCAGTGCAAGTGAAAGTGCAAAGGTTACAAGTATAAGGCCATGAATTACAATAAAGAGAAGGGGAAGAGAGGAGAAATTAGGGGGTGGGGGGTGGGAGGAGAAAAAGGGAGAACATTTCATTAAACATATTTTGAAAAAACATTTTTGAAAAACGTTTGAACTTTTTTTGTAATTCACTCTTTATTTCATATAGTCTGTTGTGACATTAATGCACAAAAAACACCATTTGCTGGACAAAATGCTAGGGCATGAAATACATAGTTCGAGGTAAAGCCTCCATTATCTAAGTCTGAGCATATGCAAATCAACGGGTCATTTGCTAAAAAGCTCATTTGTATACGTTTTCCTCTGAAATGCAAAAAAATAATGGATATTGTCTCATCTAACTTAGGGCATGCAGACATTTCACAGGAACAGACGATAGGCTACATGTTGAGTCATGGTGCTGATCGGGGCATGAAACCGATATATTGAGACGCAGGCTAAATGTATTTATTGTGCGATTCAGGTCATGAGATAATTAAATATAGCTTAAAAATGGTTTACTATTGATTACCTAACTTGGCGGAAGCTGTTGCATTACCCAAAGGGTCACATTTGTCTGACGCCTTATAAGCGTAGCAAAGGGATTGCCCATTCATTATGTCTAACACTCAGATTTGTTACCAATTGTGAAACATGTTTTGTGATGCGAGGGGAAAGACATCTGGTGTGCAAATATGGTACTAAAGACTAGCTGTTTAAAAAGATGTAGAGTGATCTTACCTATTTATTCATGTTGTCAGTCCCATTCAAGCTAATACAGTGATGGATGCGAAGTAATTGTTTTGATGCAAAATCTTTTTCGGAAATGGGAAATGAAATGCCTGTTTTGTTTGTTCATCAAGTGGGAGTGATTAGTCTGATTGTAAAAACGTATAAACCAGCAGGTTGCATCATAAGGGATACACGGCAGTTAAGCTGCTCTGGAATGCAGTCCGTGACGGTCACCGTAAAAGCAAGAGTTGGTGCAAGTTTAAAGCGTCCATATAGTTCCACTTAGTCTAGCTGGGATTGCCATCTCGTGTAGAGGTTGCAAATATTCTGTCGATGAATATAATGTATTTATATTGTGTGTTCAAATACGTGTGACGAAACAAACATTATACCGGTGGATCATTTTGTGCATAGCCGAGTGCTATCAGCTTAGAGGAAGGGACCTGCCTTCTGTCATCGGAGCACAGTCGGCTAGAGGGGTCTCGGCATCAACTGCCGTACAAAGGGGAGTCCCGGTTAGGGATATTTGTTGTATTGCAATAATAGCGAGTCTATTTAGCAATTCAGGGCAACATAATGTATAGTGTTGTTTGATTAAACTTTTTGGCGCAATGCTAAGTTTTAGCAATGACTTCTTTACGGCAAATAACTTTAATACAAGTGCACAAAATGATGGTTTTATTTCATTCATTTTTTTGCAAGTTATTGCATTTCTATTTAAATGTCTAGAATCAGAATGCTGTGCAAGTGATACTGAATTGAAGGTCTCATGTTTTTTTGTCTTTTGTTTTCTTTTTCTAACTTCATTTTATTCCTCCTAAATCCTTCATCTGTCTTTAATAACACCGAAATTGGCATATGTGTTAGATATGCATTTTGATTTGACCGACTGCGTTGGTTTTTATCATTTAATATTGAATGTGATGTGTGTTAACTAGCCCTGATTTGAAAAAGGCAAGGAGTTTTGCCGAAACACGTGTCATCAACATAGGGCAATCTGATAAACAGCAGTTTTTTGCATCTATGAACTTAGAGTGTGGCGCATCAGTTATCAGGAGGGTGCATTTGTGTGTTTAGTCTTGTTTAGAGGTGGGGTGTTTACCTCCGCCCCTCCTATGAATGCGACACCCATTCAGAAAGAAATCTATAATCGTGGTCGCAGAGTACCTCTAAATTGGTGCACAAAATCCCAGTTCTCTTATCTAATATAGATATTATGTGCTGCCTGGATTTCTGTGGTGACTCTTTTTTGGTTGGGAGGACACGAGATCCCCAGCTGCTCTCAGAAGTGCAGTCCAAGGTACGAAGGTTCTTTAAAAAAAAAAGGGGGGGAGCCGAAACACAATACCATTGAAACGCTATCAATTCTTCTTTGTCAGCAAGTGGCTGACATAAACCAGTGTTAAAAGGCTATGAGGTGAGAACACTTCTGTATACCCCAATGGAAGAGACAGCGGGAAGGGCTCCAGCAAACACAGCTTGCTAGGGAGTGCTGCAAAGCACACAATTAAAGACCCAGAACGAAAGCAACATAGAAAGGAATATATTGTTGTGCTATACGACTGTGGACTGGCAACATGGGGCAGTTGCTGGGACGCCCCTGATGCCCCTTTCAAATGAAAAGGTTGAAATGCCCTGATTCCATTCTTGCGTGGGGTCGTGCCTGCCCCGGAGTGAAGGTCCTACCCAGGTGTGATTACTGAAGTTCCTTGCTTGGTGGGGCAAGGAATACCTGGGTAGGTTACAGAGGATCCAGGCCGACATGGTTCGATTGATGTGTAACATTGTCCAGTGAGGAGTGTCTGGGGCCAGGAAAGAACGTCACTGGCTTCCAATTGTGGAGAGGATGCAGTGTAAGATGCTCACCCTTGGGCATAGATGTTTGTTTGGAAATGCACCCTTCTGCTTAAAGGAGAAATTGGAAATGTATAAACCGCCCGTTTGTATTCCCCGGTTCAAGAGAACCAGAGGGATTCAACGCTCTTTTCCCGTTTTGATGGCTAAGGCATGAACTAAGATCCCCAGAAACATACAAACTGAAAACAATCACCTTATATTCAGGAAAGGTTTGCCAACATTGCTATTGGCCTAGGTTTGTTGCTGTTGGGGCTGCTGCCTTGGCCCTTTTCCTAGTACTTGTTGGCCAGTCTTTGTTTTTCATTGTTCTTTGTGTTCGTGCCCTGATGAAATAGAAAAAAATAGGGTCTGGTAGCTCTGGCAGTGGCGATGTGAGGGTCTGGTGGCACTGGCCGTGGGTGGAGAGTCTCGTGAGTGTGCTGTCCCTGGATGAGGGAGTGGCCGTGGGAGTGCACCTTCCCCTGGTGATGGTCTGGTGGCTCTGGCCGTGGTGGTGTGCTGGATGAGGCACTGTGGGTGTGAGCCTGTTCCTGGGTGAGGTTCTCACTGGATTAAGTGTTAGGCCCTGGGAGTGACCCCTCCCTGGGTGATTGTCTGGTGGCTTTGGCCGTGAGTGTGTGCCTGCCCCTGGGTGGAGAGTCTAGTGACTGTGCTGTCCCTGGATGAGGGTGTGGCCGTGGGAGTGTACCTTCCCCTGGTGATGGTCTGGTGGATCCGGCCGTGGGGATGTGCCTGTCCCTGGATGAGGGTATGTAGCTATGGCCATGGGGTTGTGTGAGTATCTCACTGTGGGAGTGCTCCTGTCCCTGGATGTGTGTGAGGCCGTGGGAGCGTGCCCTCCCTGGGTGATGCCGTGAGGGAGTGCCTGTTCCTGGCTGAGGGTGTGGCCGTGGGACTGTACCTTCCCCTGGTGATGGTCTGGTGGCTCCGTGGTCTGGTGGATCCGGCCGTGGGGATGTTCCTGTCCCTGGATGAGGGTATGTAGTTATGGCCATAGGGTTGTGAGTATCTCACCGTGGGAGTGCTCCTGTCCCTGGGTGTGTGTGAGGCTGTGGGAGCGTGCCCTCCCTGGGTGATGCCGGGAGGTAGTGCCTGTCCCTGGCTGAGGGTGTGGCCGTGGGACTGTACCTTCCCTTCCCCTGGTGATGGTCTGGTGGCTCCGGCCGTGGGGGGTGTGCTTGTTCCTGGATAAAAGTATGTAGCTATGGCCATGGGGTTGTGAGTATCTCACCGTGGGAGCGCCTGCCCCTGCCCCTGGCTGAGGGTGTCGCCGCGGGAGTGTACCCTCCCCTGGTTATGGTCTGGTGGCTCCTGCCGTGGGGGCGGGGGGTACCTATCCCTGGGTGAGGGTCTGTACTGTCGCTCTGGCCGTGGGGGTGCGCCTGTTCCTGGGTTGAGGATCACACTGTGGGAATGTGCCTGTCCCTGCATGAGTGTGAGGCCGTGGGAGTGTACCCTCCCTGGGTGATGGCCTGGTGGCTCTGCCGTGAGGGAGTGCCTGTCCCTGGCTGAGGGTGTGGCCGTGGGACTGCTTCCCCTAGTGATGGTCTGGTGGCTCCGTGGTCTGGTGGATCCGGCCGTGGGGGTGTGCCTGTCCCTGGATGAGGGTATGTAGCTATATGGCCATGGGGTTGTGTGAGTATCTCACCGTGGGAGCACCTTCCCCTGGCTGAGGGTGTCGCCGCAGGAGTGTACCCTCCCCTGACGATGGTCTGGGGGCTCTGGCCGTGTGGGTGCGCCTGTTTCTGGGTTGAGGATCACACTGTGGGAGTGCGCCTGTCCCTGCATGAGTGTGAGGCCGTGGGAGCGTGCCCTCCCTGGGCGATGGCCTGGTGGCTCTGCCGTGAGGGAGTCCCTGTCCCTGGCTGAGGGTGTGGCCGTGGGACTGTACCTTCCCTTCCCTTCCCCTGCTGATGGTCTGGTGGCTCTGTGGTCTGGTGGCTCCTGCCGTGGGGTGCCAGTCCCTGGATGAGGGTCTGTACTGTCGCTCTGGCCGTGGGGGTGCGCCTGTTTCTGGGTTGAGGATCACACTGTGGGAGGGCACGTGTCCCTGCATGAGTGTGAGGCCGTGGGAGTGTACCCTCCCTGGGTGATGGTCTGGGGGCTTTGGCGGTGAGGGCGTGGCTGCCCCTATGCAGCGAGAAGGTCTGGCGTATCGGCCATGTGATTGCTCTTGTTCCAGGGCCGAAATAGGTTCCGGGTGGAAGAGGGAGCCCCCCAATAAGCCCCTCACCATGTCCGGGCATCTCGTTGCTAGATGGGCACTGGGGACTGGGAGTGCTCCTGCCGCGGGGGGGTCGGGGAGGGCGGAGTGGTGCGTTCCTGGGCAGGCAGAGGCTCGTGTTGCACCCCCGTGATCGCTGTTAGATGGGCGCTGGGAGTGCTCCAGGGGGGCAAGAGGGTGCCTGGGCAGGCAAAGGCTCGAGTGCACACCCGCGATTGGATCCGGGCCCT
The DNA here is from genome assembly GCF_040938575.1 of Ambystoma mexicanum. Taxonomy (NCBI): domain Eukaryota; kingdom Metazoa; phylum Chordata; class Amphibia; order Caudata; family Ambystomatidae; genus Ambystoma; species Ambystoma mexicanum. The sequence continues at coordinate 1,561,565,867 of NC_090932.1, forward strand.
CCCGATAGCTGCAGCCAGATCCAGCACAGCTGGTGTACAGGGATATTTTCTGATGTGCAGCTAGCCCTCTTTGGCCTCTGTCATTTTGCTGGAATGTTAAATATTCCCAACGATTGAAAACATCGCTGGGACTGGAAGGCTTCTCCAAAAAAGGAGAGGGCGACCAGGTGTTTGTGATTGGCTCTGCTTCTTCCCTTGCCGTCCGTCTTTCATGTTGCATCCTCTCAGCGGCCATGGGCTCTAGCGTGACTGTGTCCTCACTGCGGCAGTCACCACTACCGCGACATGTGGTATGTGTCTTGGAGCAAGCATGCATGCCAATATGCCTCATTCCACTCAGGAGATGCTAGTCTAGTCCTGGTTTTAATTTATTAGAGTGCTGGGACTTGGTGTCTTGGATTTCTCCATTCTAATCCCCGGACTAAAAGTCCCACCATGCAAACGTAAATATATGCCTACAATAGCATCTATCAGATGGAAGGTGGCATACTGGAGCAAATCCTAAAAATGTGTGGGGGCTAATACGCATATGCAGTGCGCAGCGTCACAGGAAGTGGCGTAAAGACACAGCAGTGCAATTCCAGTCTTTTTAGTTTTGTCTATTGGGTGCTGCTAAAGTACCATCTATAAGGCCAAACGATTGATTGCATTGGAGTACTGCTAGTAGGGACATGAGAGACGAAGGGGGACATAAAGCTTGCAGGTGTTTTTGTTATTTACCCACCCATTGACTTCCCATGACCTTGCTAGTCCCTATGGCACTTCCCAAGCACACCCTGTCTCTCCTAAAGCACATCCTTGCAGGATGTCTTTCAGTTAGTGTTCTCAAGCAGTGGCATCAAACGTGCTCAAAGTGCCTGCTAGTATTATTTCGAAGCAGTCTTCTGAGAGTTGATTGCTTAATTGGAGCTTGAAATGTGCTACTGGTGCAATAAAAATCTCTTGACCAAGCGTGTCTTCTGCCACATCGTTCATAATCGGTATGCATGTCCTTCACTGAAGTCCTGGTAAAAACAATCATTGGCAAAGTCAACAGTTGTTGGCGAACAGAAGCTACCAACAGCACATTAAAGCTCTCTTGCTTTCCCAATCAAACAAACTTCCCCCCCCCACCCCTACCCAACCCCTTCCTTTTCAGGTCCACCAGAGCGCCTGGAGACCATGAAAATGGCAGAGGTGCTGGCAATAACATAACATAACGTTGCCAGTGTTTGTTAGTAAACCGGGTATATGTGCCCCTCTAATGTACTCGATTGGTAGTATAGCGCTTTCTCTTCTGCAACACGATAGTAACCTGCATGAGAAGTAACTGCTGAGGAGGAATCTTGAACTGAAGATACCTAGTACTGTTGACAGACTACTTCCCACTGTTTCCACCCAATAGCTTTCCTGTATTATTCAGACTTTTCGTTTAATACATAACCGAGAAGTGGTGTTTTGTTTAGTAGTCCTGTTCTGTAATTGGAGTTTTAGTTTCCCTTTTATACATGTATGCCTAAAAGTGCCAGAATGGAAAGTGATGTGTGCCTGACAGATCTCTGAAAACTCTATTAGTCTAAAGAATTGGATGATTACAGTTGGCCTGCTCCTACTTTTTTGTTATGCATGATGACATTGCATGTAAAGTTTAAACATGGCATAGAAAGCTTTGAAGATATTCATTTTTTTAAAGTTTTGTATTCTTGTGTGCAGGTTTATATTGTGCAGCCAATTATAAGGGGGGGGGCACTTTTCGCTTTGAGATGCACATATGCAATGAAATAATGGGCATCAGAACAACTAGTGACAGAATGTGAATTAATTGTAGCCCAGCACATGATCTTCCGTTGCTCTATGCTCACAATTCAATGTGGCTGTGTAACTACCACCCACTACCATCCTAAGCGGGGCAGTTCCCCTCGGACTCTATTAGAGGGCACCCCACAATCGCGTGTTCCCGTGACATGTGACCTGCACATGTGGCTTGTCTGGAGTGCAGGTTGCCTCGTGTAGATGGAATGAGACGTGGTGGGTGGTACAATTGTACATCTGATGATGAATTGTGCATCAGTAGGTGGAGTTGTAAAGCTGGTGGAGTTGTAAAGCTGGTTGAATGAAGGGTCACATGTAGTTTGCGTGAGGGCACACCTGTTGGTCTGATGTGTCATGAATGTAAACGAAATGGGATTTGTCCATGGAATGTTAGATTGTCAAATATGCCTCTGGATTAGCATCTCTGTGCATGTATTGTTGCACGACGTGTGCAGCTGGAGAGGGGTCTCTGTGGGTGGAGTCTGGCTTTTAGAGTATAACAACACAAAGTGGAGTGTGTGTGAGTGGGGGGTGGGAATTGTTTGTAGATAGAGTGTGGTGTGTGTATGGATTGAGTTTTGGATCAAGTGTTGTAGGTGGGTGATTTTTAGGTTAATATGGGTGGAGTGTTGCGTGTTAGTGGAATGTGACTTTTGTAGGCGGGGTCTGGTGCTGGTGGGTGGATTATGGCATGTGGCAGAGGTGGTATGTGGTAGGTGTAACTTGTGTATTGGAGTGTTGCAGGTGCTGGCTGATGTAGAGTGTAGCCTCTGACAGAGTGGAGTCTGGTATGCAGCAGGGGTGCAGTGTGGTTAGTTTGGAGTCTGGGGCTGTGGGGAGCGTTGTGTGGAATGGTATCTGCGAATTGAGAAAAAAACATTTAAGGGAGCATGTGTAAAAATGTTTATATGTTGTAATTATGTGGAGGCTGAGCTAGGGCTGTGTTTGTTTGTTTATTATTTGTAATGCGCCAGAATACCCTAGGGTAACAAGGCGCAACAGTTACAGGAATTTGCAAAGCTTAGTTGCAGACAATAAAAATCTATCCATAACACATACACAATAATAATCATAACACATACACAATAATAATAAAAGCAGGGAATATATACATATATACATATATACAGTTAATACATGTGAGTACAGTATGTCCAAATGGCAGAAGGGAGAAGCAGATCTAGGGCTCATTGTGTCTAGAGAGCATTCGACTTTAGCCACAACATAATCTTGGCTCGGAAGTTTTGGTAGGGTAGGTTCATTCTGAGAGTGGGTGGTAGGGAGTTCCACAGTTTAGACGCTTTCACTGGGAAGCTGTTGCCTCCTATGGTGGAGCGTTTGTAGTTATGAACGGAGAGGCAGTCTCTGTATACTGTCCTTGTCGGTCACAAGGATGTCTGTCTGTGAAATCTGTCGATCAGGCAGATGGGGGCTGCGTTATTGAGGGACTTGTGGGTGAGAGAGGCAGTTTTAAGGGAGATTTTACCTATGATGGGGATGCTGTTGTCTGTGTACTGTAATATGATCTCTTCTGGAGATGCCCAGGGCTGTTCTGAATTTTGTTGGCTAGGGCGTTTTGGATTTCAGTGCACCAATTCTTGTCTTTAATGCAAGTGGTGCTATGGGAGTTTCTACTTCTTTGAGAATAGAAAATAATTCTTTCATGTTTGATTTGGCTTGGGAGATACGGGAGTCGAAGGAGGTTTGCTAGGATGATTTCTTTTTTATATGGGGCCGCTAGTTTGGTGTGTTTGATTTTGTTGGCTGCTGATGGGACTCTTTTTCAAATGGTTTCACAGTTTCTTTTTTGCTGTCTTAGGTATTTAAGGAATGGTGTGTACCATTTGTTCAGATGCATTTTGGGCTTGCTTGGCCTGAGTTTGAGAGGGCCAATTAAGTCCAGAGAAGTGGACATCATTTTATTGTATTCCTCGACCAGGGTCTCGGGATCCAAGTTGTCAGGGAGTGTATTGAGTGTAGGGAGTACATTTGGGATGAGTCTCTCCGCAGTGATTCTCTTTTTATTGTGTGGGTTGGATTGGGGCCTGTGTGGGGAGTGAATCTTCTAGTTGAGTGCTCGCCTCCGCACGTCAGTTTCCCTCGCTTCCTTGAAGAATTGAGTTCCCCCAGGTCTGCCCATTGCCATAGCGAGCTGCCCCAGGCAGTCTCTGTGAATTCCATCTCTGTTCTTGTGCGGACGGCACCTAATCATTAAACTTTGCGTGGACCAGGTAGCTGGGCCTAGTGAAATTGGTAAATGGTATGTTATGATACTGAGGTTTATACTGAACTCTGCTGCCATTTTCACTGTCTCCAGATCTCTGGTGGGTCAGAAACATGGGGCCGGGTTAGGCTAGTGGGAAAACCGGGAAGTGCAAGATAGATTTGCTGTTGTATTGATGTCTGCAGACCGGAAGTACTTTGCAGGTCAGTGGGCTTCTGTGCAACACCTAACATGGTTTGCACTTTTGTAAACTCTAGATAAGTCATCAGCAATAAGTTCATGTTTGGGTTAAATGTTTCCAGACTATTCGTTCTGGATTATAAATCAATATGTGTTGTTTAAGGAATATTGATTTACGACTCTATTGCCTAACAATCTTGTTTGAACTATATGGTTCGAAATTGAGGGGAGCTGGAAGCTATTTAGCTCCTGCTTCTAGCATAGTAGAGCCTGGGTAGCTTGAAACCAACAGCTACCAGGAACTACTTTTGGCTGCTAGGGCAAACTGGTGCCCTCCATACATGAACATGAGACATTAACTTGAGTGTTTGAGAATGTTAATAATAAAGAAGAATTAGAACACATCTAATACACATTTAAACACAATGGTTCATTCAAAATGTACAAAATGTTAAAGGGGCATTTCTAGTAGCCCCTGGTTCCCCTGCGGTAGCTCCTGCCTACAGGGTAATGCCCGACACCCAGGAGCTGGTTTTAGCTCCTGCTTATCTAATCTCAATTTCGAACCCTGTAACGTCTATTTGGAATTGTTGTAATGTATTATTGATATTGAGCACCAAAATTGCAAAACATATTTTTTTGACACAGCTTCTATGACCCGTGAGGTCTAGCTCATGCTTGAATCATTCATTATAGCTAAGGCATTATTAAATATCCACCATTCTGGTATCATCAATAACTACAATGCTAGTGTGTCATGCTTTGTTGCCACTGTAAGGTTTACTAACCAATTTCCTCCTTCGTTTTCATTTTTGTATAGCATGGGAATTCTCACCATAAATCACAATTTTTACTACCAATATGGAGGTCACTCCTTAGTACCTGCCATTTTGACTACCAATGTGGTAGACAAAGTGTGTTAACAGCAGGACAGTGCGTATAAATACTCCCATCTATGTGGTTTGTTTTTCCAAACGAGTATGTTTGACCTCAGACTGATAGACTGAGCTTGAGACAAATTAGTAGTAGGTACCTGCTGTCCATAGGCCTGCTGCTAGCTGCTACCTGCTACCTCCACTATGTCCTGAAATTTTAGATCTTGTACACTCTCTGCATATTGTGTTTTCCTGTATAGTTCTGTACGTTTTCTTTGTTATTGTATCATGTATTGTATTTTTCTTTTGTATCTGTATATTTCTGTGACTCTGTAACCTAAGTAAAGTGCTCAGATACCCCTCGGTTCGGCGCGCTATATAAGAAAATAAAACAAACAAATAAGGCAGGGGAGCCTTCAGACGTAGAGCATATTCTTCAGATATGTCCTTCAGCAACAATAATCCTTTTTGAGTGAAAATTACTTAACCGCTGTTATTTACGTTCCTAAACGGTTGCCCCTTGTCTTTATTAGGAAAATAACCGTAACCATGTGAAGAACAACAAGTGCCCATTTGTAAACATCACGCAGGAATTCAACAGCAGTGAACACCCTTTTTAAAGAAAAGGCGAACATCAGGTATGACTGTCAAAACCCTATAATTTAGTTAAATAGGGTGGAAGAGATTTGTACGTCAAAACGCCTTCCTCATAAGGAAAACTTTTTTTTAGGATAAGAGAAGTCCACATTAATGAGTTGTAAATGTGAATGAGCAATTTTGATAAGTTAAAATTGTATTGCGAGCATACACAACAAAGTAATATTGGTTTGGCAATTTGTGGTTTTATTTGTGGACAAATGCATCTTTGTAGATGGCAAGAGATGAATAATGGATAATTGAGTAATGCATTTTAACAATACATGTGTGCAACATTAATCATTGAAGAATCAATTGAGTGGGAACAGAGTCCCGGAACACTTATCCTCCAGGGCAGCCGTCTCCGTTATATGGTGAGCCTACACAGAGAAAGTGGACCGGACTTATCCCACTACTTATGGCTTTTCACTTGACAACGCGCTGTGGGGGAAAAGGCAGGATTAGATTGGTTTAGGAAAGGGATCCAATCCTGGACACGGTAGGGGTATACAAATCGGGAACCGGAAGCAGGAAGTGTGGGTGAATTGGGTGAGTTTGGAGGTGGAGGACAACCACAAGATCAACTGGAGGGAGGAAAGAGCGGTGGACTGTGGAGGTGATTTGTGGTGCAGGCTATGTATTGACTAGCGAGTGGAAATGGTACTGCAGTGTGAGTGTGGGTCTTTGTTTGGCGAATGTCTAGGGAGGGTAGTGTAAGGAATGATTGCAAAGTGGATGTTACTGGGTGAAAGTTTGTTTGAGTGGTGTAGAGGATGGAGTAGTAGTGGGTAGGAGGGAGGAGTAGCGTGAAGGAAGGAGAAGCCACATCAAAGGGTGGAGGTAAGACTTAGGAGGAGTTAGAACATTGAAGGGACAGAAGAATGTTAGCAGCAGTGGAAAGCAATAAGAGTAGAATGGGAGAGGTGAGAGAGTGAGCGTGATGGTCGAGAGGTGTAGACATATATAATGTATAGGTTTGGCTAGGCATCAGTGATTTCATACTCCATGATCTACAGTCCCAGCTGACAATTCTGGGCAAACCATCATGCAGTGTATTTCTCAAAACTTGATTTTTATTTAAAAGAAATGGTCCACTTTAATTAAAGCAGTCTCCAGCTTTACCAAGGAGAGCACTATATGGGCATGGATAGATGAACTTTGTCAAGAAAACACATTTGTCCTGCCTGCATGAATTTCACTACTGGTTCTCACAAGCATTCCTTTCCAATCTCAGTAATATATTATAATGCTAGTTAAGTTGAGTATCGAGATACATCGGAAACCCAAAAAAGAAATTGCTAGTAATGTTTGACTGGTATGATGGGTTTGGCTGAAATTGTGCAAATACAAAATTTGTCACCCCTCTGTACCTTCCCCCAGACTGGAACCTTTGGGAAAGAGGCACTAAAAAATGAAAATGTTATTAAGAAAGTAAAAATAAAACGCTCTTTCGGCCTTTCCCAGCCCCAATATTTTTCCCATGGAGGAAAAGTCAAAATTTCTGCACAGCGCACAACAAAAATCGCTTGACGGAATTGGACCAGGCACAAAAAAACTTGGGCACAAAGCATTGACTATTTGCGGGAGGGGTCTGCGGTTATTGCATCCAGTAGTTTTTTAAATATTTGACGGAGAAGGGGATGCTCGCTTCTCCCAAAATTATGAGTATATCTCCCCGAGTGCTTTGCAGGAGAGAGGCTTTTAAGAAAATAAAAAAAAAACCTGTTTTGTATTTGTTCGTTGCGAGCGATAACCATAGTTCTACCGGGGAATGCGGAAACAAAAAGTGAAACAAAACCTATTTGGGGGAGGAAAAAGGACATTTGCAGGCTAGAGTTGGGGCGTGTGCAAGAAGATATGTGAAATCAGGGATTTGGCAGTGGTCTTGGGACTGAGTTAGAGGGTGAACGTTTTCGCATAACCGCAGGGGATACCGGTGGAATCTCGTGAGATAGCCACAGATACAACTGAAGACGCAATTGCGAATGAAACTGCGTCACACAAAACAAAGAGTGATGGGGGGTAATGGGAGAGGGCTAAAGCAACTGAGGGTAGTGGGGACAATGTAGCGTTTCCACATAACCACAGGAACCCCAGTGGAATACCGTGGTTATAGGTAGTGCATTGTAGTTGAACAAGATTATCGGGGTAATACCGCAGGAATCGGAAAAGAGTTGTAAATAAAGAGGAATTTTGCACCTACAGGTGTAACAAGTACAGTGGCCAGGCTAGTGGGCCCTAAAGAAAACCTTTTTGTGCTACATGTACTAGCGAGAGTCCAGTGGGTGAGCATTATTCAGAATCTAATCGTACTCTTGATGATCTCAAGATTGCTGTACTCCGGGGTAATTTCAGGACTGACAAAGCCAGAAAGACCTATGAATTCAAATGCATGTTCGTTTTCAATACACTGGAAGGGGGCTTGAACAGACATCGTGGTTTCTTGAGTCACTATTCCAACTAACAGACTTTCACCTTTTTCACTCATAGAGATATAGGGGTCACAACATCCAAACCTGACACGTTTTCCAAAGCCATTCACAGACATTTAGCTGGCACTGCACCAGCCTCTATAAGGGTGACTTTTTGTCAAACTCCCTCCAACCCAGCCCCATCGGCCAAAAGCTTTCCATGGCCCCTGTCCCTAGTCAAACTCCACCCTTTCCTATTGATTGGGATGTAACACAATCCCGATACGGTATTTGACACAGTTACCACACTGGGCTCCACGGGTCACAGGCCTAACACATAAACTGGCTGCATATCCCCTCTTTCAGACCTCTAGAGGCACATGCCTGATATGTTGATGATTGTGCTACCAGTGATCTTGTAAATGGACTGGCCTGACATACCAAGCTTCATCTGGACTGCACATACAATGACTTACACCTAACCAACCCCTCCTGCCTTCCTGTGAGCACACTAACAGGGTGGGCTGTCTTTTCTTTTCCCTGCTCTCCACTTTTCCCTATTTAACACAGAGGGTACCATTTAGGCCTTGAAGATTGCAATGTGTGGGAGTTGAACAGCCACGTGCCTTTCTGAGTAAAACTACAAATCTGGTACAGACTGGCACAGATAATGGGGTATCTGCAGGAAGGGCTATGAAAGCCGTAATGTTTTTCAAATGCTTCATTTCATCTCTGCATGTGGCTGTGGAGGCATTCCATGAAAACTTGCAAATATGCAAAATAATTACTGTTTGCCTAGTTAAGGTATTGATTTGTTGTTTTCTTCTGGATCCACAGTATATGGCCCGCTCTGAATTCTTTCACCAAGTTGGGTGAGGTTTCTTGCTGGGGGGGCAAAGTTATGGGGGGGGCCCAAAAAATCTTTTTTTCTGTAGACTGAATGGGGAAAAACTTTGGGTACGGCGACAGCCCGAACGGCTCGGTGGATTTTCACCAAATTTGCGACAGGTGTGGGGGCTTGGGTCAGAAAGCGTGCCTTTGTGTGTTTGGTGCAAATTGGTCTAGTACTTTTATTGCAAAGGAATGAAATGTATGTCCCAAAAAAATGTGTGATATCTGGCCCCGCTCCGTGGACCCATTTCTCTGGTCCCTCCGCGGATCGAAGTCTCATTGGCCTGTGGTTTGCCATGCTGGCGGCGAACAGTGGACGCAGCTGGCTGTTGGCTGGAGGTTTTGGAAAACGCTGCCATGGTGTATCGGAGGACAGGGTTGTGGTGTGTGTGTGTGTGGTGTGTGTGTGGGTGTGTGTGTGGCAAGCCCCTAATGAATTGTGTGTATGGCTTGGCCTCTTGTATGTAACTCTGTGGCCACTAAAAGTTCTCCTATCTGCCTCCGTTCCGGCGTCCCTTTTCCTTGTTCGCCGTGCGGTGAAAAATGTGATTGCTCTGCAGTGTACAGTGACGTGTTGTGCGTGAACAGTTTTGATAACACTGGCATGTTTCCGAGGGCAGGGCGGCAGAGAATGGGCCTTCGGCAATGTCTTTCTGTAATGATTGGTGTCGGGCACATTTGCAGAAGGAGAGTGCATTCCACAAGACATGCCCATTTACAGATAGGGTGTGCTATGGTGTGCTGTGTGTGTGGTAAATCCATACTCCATAGCCCCTTTAATGCATGGCTGCATCCCTAGCACAGAAACGTATGTCCACTGGTTTAAAAGGTATGTGGACTGGTTGAAATTCGCAGTCACATGGTCGCTTTGTGTATGTGGTTTGGCTGCATTGCACACATTGTTGGTTGCATGGGTGTGGTAATTGGTAGAACATTGCACAATTGTCGGTTTATGGGTGGAGATGCTGCAGTGACTAGTCGTGTACTGTGTCCACTGGGTGCACTAATGGAATAGTGTAAATATGGAAGAGGTTACGGTGCAAGTGGTTCTTACATGTGCTTGCGTAGTGTGCATTGCGCGGATTAGCAAGTGTTGCAGTGCACTATGCAGTACTGCTTGTGTGTACATAGTCTAGTGTGGAGAGCAGGACCAATGTAGCGATGATTGGGTTGGTTGGTTGGTATTATTACAATGGTTTCTGAATGGAAGTGGGTAGCGGTGGCAAACCCTGAGGTATGTTTGTGCATTACGGTAAGTGGAACATGTGTGCATGCATGCCTGCTTTAGGGTGCAGAGGTTGTGTAGAAGTGCTGGTGCCTATGTTGGCTTTCTGATTTGTGGCTGTTCGCCTGCATGGCTTTGTTGTGGTGGGTGTGGGCAAGGCCTAGACTGTTCGGTGCAGGGCCTTCATGACAGCCACCACCATGTAATGCAGTCATGCACTTGTCAGTCTGCATGCATGTCAGGTTGGTGACTTGTACGCAATGGTTGTGGAGGACATTGTAGACTTGGTAGAGCAGTAGAGGTGAGCTGCTATGCGTACATTAGGATACGGTGTACATAATTGCCGCTGTTGCACAATAGGGAGCCACATGTCACCATTTGCGTTTGCTATGGTTAGGCCATTAGAAGACCCATGTGTTAGGAAGTGATGTAAGTTATGGCACCATGAAAGGACATGCTCAGCAGCACACATGTAAAACATTGCCAATGCACACAGCCTCCTACATACTCTTCACCACACCTGCACCCAACAGTGCAGACCTTTATATCAGCCACCACATCCTATTGCAGCCATGTAGTTGTCACTCTGCATGCATTTGAAGTTGGTGACTTTTACACAATGGTTGTGGAGGACATTGTGCACTTGGTCGACCAGCAGAAGAGAGCTGCTATGCGTTAATTAGCATATGGTGTACATCATTGCCCCTGTTGCACACCATGTCCATTTAATATGGTTGCCCCTTATAAGCTCTTTTCTTCGCGGAGTGCTTCAAGATATTGCAGCATGAAAGGACGTGTTAAGCAGCACACATGTAACCCATGGCTAATCTATACGTTCTCCTACATACCGTTCAGCACACCCAACGGACCGTTATACAGCCATGCGTGGAAATATGTGCCCAGGGTGAAAGCTGGCAGGCTGATTTGCAGATGGGGAGTGCAGTGCACATGACATGAGCATTTAAACATAGCGTGTACGATGGTGTCTGCATGCATTTGAAGTTGGTGACTCTTACACAATTGTTGTGGAGGAGATTGCAGACTTGGTAGAGCAGCAGAAGTGAGCTGGTAGGCGTACATTAGCATACAGTGCACATCATTGCCCCTGATTAACAATGGGGAGCCTCATGCCACCATGTGCATGTCCTGTGGCTTGACCCTTATAATCCCCTTGCTTTTGGTAGTGGTGTAAGATATTGCAGCATGAAAGACCGTGCTCAGCAGCACAAATGTAAACTATGGCTGACCTACACGGGCTCCTACATTCCGTTCAGCACACCCACGCAACGCTCTGAAGCCATGCGTACAAATATGTGCGTGGGGTGAAAGCTGCCAGGCTGAATTGCAGATGGGGAGTGCAGTGCACATGACATGAGCAATTAACCATAGACTGTACTATTGTGTGTTTTTTGTGGGGAGGACCTAGTGCCTTGCGTGCATGGCTGGAGTGGAAAGCGAAAAAAGGAGTCGCCTGTGCCGCGGCCCTCCTGGCACTTGGGGAAGCGTACGTGCCACATTCTGCGTTTCTCACCATGCTGGCCAATGGAAATGTGAGTATGGCCTTTGTCCAATCAGGTGCTCCGGGTGCGTGTGATAGGCAAGAGCTCCAAAAGGGAGAAGGACTCCTCCTGCTTCACTGGGGCGCGGCCCTCGCCTTACTTTGGGAAAGGCACATGCCACATTCTGCGCTTCTCACCATGATGGCCAATGGAAATGGGACTGTGGGGAATGTCCAATCAGGTGCGTAGGGTGGGCATCACAGGAAAGGGCGGCAATCTTTTCTTGCATTAGTTTGTGCAGTGCGGCTGCCAAACATGGCAAGAGGCACAGTTTTTGTCGTGGGTGATGCCTTTGTGGAAGATCTGTCCGTGTATGCCCTCAAAGAAGGCTTTTGTGGCAATTTTGGTTTAAAGGAGTGAACACTTTGTGGTGCAGTGTCGAATCGTGCTGTTTCGGTGGAGTGCTTGTAGAATGTCGACGCATGGCCTCTTCGGCAACTGTACATGCCGTGGTCGTGCACTTTGGAGCCTTCCTTTTGAGTTGCACGGCTTGTTACAGTGTGTACCGTGAACTGAAGAAGATGATGAAAGCAGTGCAGCACATTTTTCCCACTGCCAAGGTACTTTTCTTATGTATACCCTCCGCCCCCGAGAATAGTGTGGAAGTATTCGAATGATTCCTGTCGCCAGCCAGAGGCCGGAATGGGTCTCATCGACAGAAGCATGTGTGACTTCTTGAGTGCTGCTGAAATGTTCTCCTGTGAGAGTGAGAACATTGATACTCGATATATAAACCTTTTCAAAGGAAATGGCATGTCTTTGTCGAACAGTGGCAATGACATTTTGTTTCACAATCTACAGGCTGCACTGAAGACCCTATTGTAAGAATGTGAGCTGACGTTGAAAACACAAAATCACTTATGAAAACCAGAAAAAATAGATGTTTCTATGGAAGCGCGTTTAAACAAAAAAAAAAAGCTCTTTTAAGAGCCGCCACAACTAAGGACGTCCCCTACCCTGGTTGAAAGTTATTCTCCCACTCCCGCTTGTGCACAGCACAAAGTCTGACAATATCGCAATAGTTGCAGTGTGCCACGTGTTAGATACGCCCCTTTTGCAGATGACGGGCATAGAAATGGGCCTGTAGAGGCTACGGGATTGGTCAATAAGGTTTCTGGGTGTGGTGTGTACGCACAGACTGTGGTCATTTTTTATTTGGTCCGCAAATGGCGAAAACGCGGTTCATTGCAAAGAAGTGTATGTGTGCCTTTGTACGACATGTGCCAGTGGCGTACTTCACACATGGCCATATGACGTTTCACAGCATGAACACATTTCCCCAGCTATAACGTTCATCTTACTATGCCTGCCATCCCGATTTCTGCACACCACACCCAAATTGCCTTGGTGCTCTTCTTGAAAGTAGTGAAACTATTTTTGTACTTAATGTTGCGCACTGACATTCTTCAAACCGTTGTGCAAGACGTAAAGAATCCTCTTTCTACATCAACCCCCCTTTCCAACCAATTGAACTACAGTGCAATTTGCACAGTGCCACGCCTCCCGCCCTGCATCCGTTCATTGGTAAATCCATTGTTCTTCTCTAAAAGGTGCTTTCTTTATTTTCCTTTTTTCATTTCCCAGTTCCTTTCCATTTATTATGCTCTTCTGACGCACTCCACAGAAGGAAAGGCCTGGTGCAGAAGGCGCTGCACCGGCATGGATACGATAGGGGACTTGCCGAGAGACTGAATTATTGGGTGCCCTCTACATAGGTGCCAGTCATTGTCATGCTCCCGGAGGGACCCTTCCCACGCACTTCCAAGTACCTTCCCTCTGTAGAGTAGCGCATTGCAGTACATGCACAATACAATACAATGCCCTTTGCCGGGTAAGGGTCTGTAGCACGGCATATGGTCTGCACGGATGTTTTAGAGCTCCGCTGCCCTCCAGGAGTGACCCTCTTGTTGCCCGCAGCTGATGTGCCAAATGCTGTACATGAAATTACCCTACGTAACTGTTGGAAGGACTGTAGACTGCCCATTGGTCCCTTGTGCTTTCATTTCAGTTATCGTCACATGCAGTACAGACACTTCATGCTACGCATTAGTCTTGGGAGTAGCATTCACAGAGATGCCACACATTGATAGGTTTGCAGAGCCACCCACGTAGTCGGCAGGAGTACTTGAAAGGCAGTAGCCTACCATATGCATCCGTAGGGCTGGCAACGGGGGCGGTGTTGCCAGCACACACTGGATGACCTATGCATGGGTATAGGTGTGCAACGCATACACGTGAGCTTCCACAACTATTTAAACATGCATTAGAAAATGCGGACATGCGGCCACTAATGGAGTCCTACGGATACTTGCTGTGCGATTGCACATACGCCGACCAGGTGCAGTCACCCTAGGAAACGTCCATATTGCTCATCTGTAGTCATCTCGGCCACTACTCTGCGGCACAGATTCACCATACAATGTTAACACAAAAACAAACTACTCAAACGCTCACCAACATTTACCATGCACATCTGTAATTGCTAAGATGCACCAACATTATTCGGAAAAGGAAGAGGTAGCGCAAATGGATACATACACCACACAATTTGGCCTTTGCACACCTTTACCATGTGGGCAGCCAAGGAATCCGTAACCAATCGTTGTCAAAGGGATGTTATGGTTCCGTTGCAGTACCAAACAGCTATTATCTTTTAACAAAAACGTTGTTACAGGGACGTTCTGGTTACAGGTAAAACTGAAAACCTCCTGAAATTCACCAGTTATGGTAAGCTAAACAACCCTAACTCGCGCCACCAGTGTGCACTGCAAAGACCAACACCCATGACATCAAATATACCATCACAAATCTCATTGATGACATCACATGTACACTTAGTTTTCGTGGAAAGCCTGCACAAGGGATTGTTATTGTAATGGTGGCAGAAAACTATCAAAGATTATTGGAAGAACTATCGTGAGATAAGTAGTTCATTGCGCAATGCATTGCTATACACATTGTATTACAGACTTCCTTGCAGTACATGAACCAACTCATGTGGACACGTAGCCATTGTCTGCACCATGCCCCATAGAAGTGTAATCTTGAAAATCTTCCCATGCTAAATAGTGAAATTATGAATGGTTTCGTTTTAGCGTTTTGGCACTGTGAAACATCTAAGAGGTAGCTACCATTGCCTTATTAACTACATAATTGCACTACGGCACAGAAAACATAGACCCTACAATGCATACAAACATGAGCACATGCACGGAAATTACAGTAAGTAAACAAGGAGCAGTATTACCAGAAAGTGTTCATAAAATAACTGATTACCTTCATGTACAGAAATGATTACTGTGTGTTATGCTTTCTTCTTCCCCTATATGTATATGTATTGTATGATGTTAGTGAACCCTGAGGAAAGTAGTGCAAGAACATATGAGAAGGGTGCCGTACACAAAGATGGATCCTTTTGAATGGTTACTTCCTGACTGTTAGTGAAGAAATGCATCTGGCCGACTTATGTCAGTGAAAAAAAAGGGGCAGCCACACGTGATGTCATCAGTGATGTCATCAATGAGATTTGTGATGGCATCTTTGATGTCATGGGTTTTAGTCCTTGCAGTGCACACTGGTGGCGGGAGTTATGATTGCTTCGCTTACCATAACTGGCGAATTTTGTGGGGGGGCAGGGGGGTTCGGTTTTACCTGTAACCATAACGTCCCTGTAACGTTTGTCAATTACATTGCAGAGGTTTTTAATCGTCCCTTTAACAATGTTTTTGTTAGTTATATATGTGCGTGTGAGAAATGTATGGTGACAAGATGGACACAAGTACTCACAGTTCAAGGGTGTTTATTGAATAATGAATTCTGTATGTGGGTTGGAAAAATGCCTATTCTAAACCTAAATCTGGGATGGGAGCAAGCGTCCACCATCAAATGAAAAATAAGACCGTCCTAGTGGTGTTGTCAAACTAAAGGGTCTATACTAAGAAACCTATTGCCAAACCTTACAACTAATACAAAAAAGGGTGTGGGATAGTTCTCAAGAACAGAAGGAAGGGTTCTCAAATAATGTCAGGATGTGGTAGCCTGGGTCTCCCCCACGTTTTGGACACTGGGTAAGATGGGAGCTTGGAGCACAGTACAGTCTCTGGCTTTTCCAGCACAAGACGACAGTTCCAATGGCAGTTCTCAGAACAATCGATGGCCAAGTCTCGTTTCCTGTGAAAGTCTCTTGCCTTCGAGGCCTGATGTGGTCAAATTACAAAAACACAAAAGTTCCTTTAACAAATGAAATTTGGTTAGGGTGATGATGATTCCCCATGGATCCCCCAGGCGCTGACCCTTCTCAATTGATTATCACGGTTTCACAGTTTGTTCCCAATATTCGCTGGGTTCACCGCTGGTCGTTGACCCTTTACGTATTGTATTCCAAGAATGTATAAAAGTTCCTTTATCATTCAATGTTGAGTGATAGCTTCGCCCCTGGATCTCCCTCTGTTGGGTTCGGACCCCTCTTGCCTTTTGCGGGATTTCTCCTCTCTCAATTTCTCAATGTCTTTTGCTTCGCTGATGGCTTCACCCCTGGATCTCGCTCGGTTGGGCTCGGACCCCTCTCGATTCTTAGCCTGCCTTCACCGGGTTTACCGTGGCTCTCGATCAGGATGATAGTGGCTCATCCCTGGGTCCCCTCTCTTGTGGGCGCTGACCCCTCTTTACTTTCAATGTTCTCTTTTTACATAGTTCAATGTTTATGGGATTCACTTCCCTTTCTTTCACAGTGCTTGTAGATCAAAGTCTTTCGATTCTACAAGGATGTTTTGATCGACCCTCTGTATGGCCACTTTGACCTATTTCGTTGGCCCTCCTATGGCCTGCTGGTATCTGTAGTTTCTATTATATGGGCCTCTACCCGAGTCTCTGGAGTTAGCAGCCATGTGGTGCCGGTTTTCCTCTGTAGCTGGTCTCTCCTTAACACTTTCACAGTTCTTTCAAAGTTCATCAGATTTGGTTCAAAACTTGCCACTTTTCAGTTTTTTCTCCACGCAGCCCGGTTCTTATATGTTCCCCCCTTTGCTCACCCGCTGTGATGAACCGCTTGGCTGTTGCCTCTCTGGAGTCAAGGCCGTTACCATGGGCACATGAGCTTCCCCCGCTCCTGCTTATCGGCACAGGTTTTCCCTGTGCATCATTGACATCTGCTGCAGGACACTTGCACTATTGTTCGCAGTCTTAGGCTCTCTTCCACGAAGGCTCTGCCGGTCTGGGACGAAAAGGGCAAGGTCACTTCAATCCTCGCCACCCTCTCGATTCCTGCCGCCTTTCTCCTTCTCTTGAACTGCCGCGTGGTAGCCGTCTCGTCGTGCTGTCTGCTGTACTCGCCTTGCTCGTACTGTACTCTCTGGATCCACCTTTTGTCCCTGTGGGGAAAAGGAAGGGCCATCAGGTGTGTGATTCAAATCAATTGCCTGACTGGTTTTACATCTGTCCTTTGTCTAAGGTGTGAAAAAGTATTTGTGTCGGAAAAGGGAAAGGGGCGGGGCGTATCCTAAGGGGCAGGATAAGGCAGGTTTGTGTAATGGACGAGAATGACCGGGCTGACAGAAAATAGGGGATGATGGGAACAGTAGTGTTCTGTCCTAATAAGTTGGGATTTTGGAAGATGAGAGGGACGGGGTTGGTAGGGTTTGCAGGGTAAGTGGAAATAGCTGGGGTTGTGACATGAACAAAGGGTATTGTGTGCATCGTAGTGTTTTGTCTGATCAGGTTGGGAATACGGAAAATGATAATCAGAGGGACGGGAAGAAGAAGAATGGGGTCTATTCGAATGGAGACCAGTGAACCAAGGTTTCTGGGACTTGTGCTTTGTGGGTTTAACCAGGTTTGGGACATTAGCGGATTGATTATGTACGGAGGGGTTGTTGGATCTGGGCCGGAGAGATCCAACAGGAGGAAGGGAGGCAGATGCAATACAGCCCATAAAGGCCTCAGATATATCGCCCTTCTCTCCTTCTCTGGCACAATACCGCGTATCACCTGGGGTATTCCCTCAAGCATAACCCTGGATTCCCCTACCCAGGTGATCCTCCACCACTGGTCCACACCATGAAACTGGATACAACAGCGATGGCCATGTCCTGGCCACCTGAATAATGGATTCTCGGTGTCCTCGGGTTTCTCACAATATATATATTGCACTTAAATATACACTACTAGGCATTTTCTATACACTCTTTCTGTGTTTGCTTATATCTAGAAACAAAATGTACTTCAATGATGATCTTGCTGCTTTTCGGCAAGCATATACATTTACTTATATAAAACAAATTCAAGAGCACTTGATACTCTCCAGTATCAAAAATAAGTATGGACCCAGTACAAAATTACTAGAACATACAGCAATTCTAGATACATATTTATCCCACTTGTTCCCAAAAATTTGTATGTGTTTGGACTTCTTGGACTCGTTTTATGCGACCAATAAAACAAATGCCTCATAATGGAACCAGCTTCAAAAACCTCCATTTGTATTCGTCTTGGAGACTCGGCCGGTTGGGGACGTATGTATGCAAAAGGGGGCAGCTGGTCACCTGCTGATCTCAAACTCCTTTCACCATGGGTAGGCGTCTCTGGCTGTTTGTCCTCTCATATCCCCTCTTCCAGTGACCTCGTTGGAGCCCGAATCAAACCTTTTTCTTAAGGCTTGGCTTAAAACAAGTTTGAAGACCACTGTTTTAGAGAGAGGAAAAGAGCGCATGTGTGGGATCCGCGTGGACTTTGTGTGAGGGTGAAGAGCGCATTTCTGTCTGTGTACTCATAGCAGGGTGGTGACAACCAGGGGCACCGAGTATGTGGGTGCTCCGGGGCCTGGGCACCCGCCGGCAGAATGAAGTCCGGGGCTGAGAAGAGACGCAGTATGGATGGCCCTTTGTTCCATCCATACTGTGTCTCTCTCTGGTGGCCCGGGTAAAAAACGATGTTTAGAAATTGAGGGAAAGATGCAAAGCAAGAGGCTCTTGCTTTGCATCTGTCCCTCGATTTTTTTTTAAAATCATTTTAGGTTGGGTATACTTCTACATCTGTGCACCCGTGTGCACGGATGTAGAGGTACACCCAAACCAAAGCGATTTTTAGGAATTGAGGGACAGAGGCTCTTGCTTTGCGTCTGTCCCTCACTTTCTAAAAATCGTTTGGGGTTGGGTGGATTTGTACATCTGTGCACCCCTCTTGGAAAGAGGATGCAAAGCAAGAGCCTCTGTCCCTCAATTTATAAAAATCGTTTTGGGTTGGGTGTGTCTGCACATCTGTGCGCCCCTCTTGCATTGCATCCATTGCATCTGCGGAGGGAGGGGGCGGCAGGGAGAGGGCAAATGAGACTGTTTGCATGTCTGTGAGGGTGCACGTAGTGAGGGTGAATGCTATGGGAGGCGAACAGAGGAGTTGAGGGAGGGAACTCCCCTGAATTCTAAGGAAGGAAACGGCGTGGGGTTAGGTGGGATCACTTTCTTGTGGGGGTTAGCAGGGGGAAGGGCAATAGAATGTGATAATTCGGCATTTTGAAGACCACACAAATCGGCCATAATAAATCAGTCTTTTTTTGTATTTGTTCTTCAAAATGTATAATTATCACATGGAACCCAGTATGAACTTGGCCATACTGTTGACCTTGGTCAGTGTAAAAGCATTCAATGGGACAGTACTTGCAGGGCTGCTGTAACTCAATGGTGCAGAGCTATTGGAATTTTATATTTTTGAAGCGACAGTAACAGACCTTCTCAGCGGGGCTGTGCAATCTATATGAGCCAGCACTTTCTAGTATAGGTGTCATATTTGAAATGGGGCAATGCTGGTACTCCTCAGTTAGCTCGCTATACTCTTGATTCGGTAGTACTGCGGTTTCCCAACAGGGCTTCTATAATTGTAGAATCTTCTCAGCGGTAATACTATGCTTTTGTTGAGGCAATGCTAGTTCATTTTAGTGAGGCTGCTATACTTTTGATGGGACAAGATCAGCACTTCTCAGTTGAGCTGTACTCTTATTTACAAGGCCCAGCACTTCTCAGCCGATTTATTTATTTTTGTTTTTCTTGGTTATTTGTAATGCGCGTAATACCCAGATGTTTCTAAGCACGGACTAGGGATCGAACCTGTGTTGCATGGACCAAGGGATCGAACCTGTGTTGCGCGGACCAAGGGATTGAACCTGTGTTACTCCGTGTCTTCTTGCTGCCCAGGCGAGCACGTTGCTCCTGAGCTATCCTCCCGAGACTCTGAAGATCTAAAGTACATTTAATGATACAGGACCAGAACTATTGAGTAAGTCCACAGAACCAGAACTATTGAGCAAGTCTGATATCGTCATAATCATCAGAATAACTCGACACTGTTGTGGTTATACAAGAGCTAATATATTAAAGGGATGGAATTACTGAGGCGCTATTCAATAACCCAAAGTGCTTAAGCATAGCTAATGTGAAAATACTGCACTTCTCACCATTGGGACAGTACTGCCACTTCTCACAGAGGATTCTACCCCTTTTATGGGGCAGCACTGATCCAGCCTACTGGACAGCTTCACTTTTAATGGCACTTCTAAATAGCGCTGCTATACTTCAATAGGAAATGACCAACACTACCCCAAAGGGAATTGCATACTCTTGATGCCACCGAAAGCAGCACTTCCACCCGCAATAGCTGCTTTATTTTTAATGGCACAGTGCGTGTACTTCTCAGGTTCCCTGCTTTACATTTAAACAGACTGAATTGCCATTTCTCAGCAGGACTGCAACACTACCATTGTGTTCTGTATGTTGAGTACTTCTTCACCACGACTGTGAATTCATGGCACTCTCCCAGTCTCTAAATAGTAGATCTGGCTACATTCAATTGGCAACAAGCATGTGCCGAGATGCCTGCTGTCCATAAGCTGCCGCTCAGGATGTTGGAAGCTGTCATGGGGCAAGGGATGGAAGGCTTGAGTCTATAAGATATCAGAGTCCGCAGGGTCTGTTACCCCGTTATCTCTCCTGAATGAAAGAATGAGCTCTCAGACATAAGTTATCACCCCTGCACACACATTGAATTCTCACTTCAGTTTTCTCGATCAAAAGATCTATACCATATTCATTCAGAGTGTTTTAACAGAAATATAATTGTCTTCCCAGATGGGAGACTGACTCCATTAATATACATGGGGTCACTGAGATGACCAAGAGTGAAACTGTACGTTCAGTTGTGAGATTACCAGCGACGGGTATGCTATGCTCCAAGGAGTGAGGTGCCCACTCAATATATCACACTGTTTAAAGGTGTGAGACCCATCCTGAATGCTTGCCCAAAGAGCCTTGGCCAGAGTTTCACACTGGAAAAGCGAGTATGTGATCCGGGGTCTGCAGCCCACACACACACACGCAGGGGATTCCCATGCTCCCACTTGCGAGATTGGCACCAAGGTAGGAGGCGCGCGTACAGTCTTTGCTCTGAGGTTTGACACACACAAATGATGGGCTGGCATTTCGTTCTCCCATCCTACTTGTGTTGCTCTGCCTTTTGAGGGCTACTACAACCTGGATGATTATAGAGGGGTGGAGTAGGGGCAGTGATCTCCTACTGGAAGGCTTAAACCTCCTTCTTACTTGACTTTAGTATATGCAGTACAAGCTAGCCAATGTTTCCACTGTTCTGCGCCCCACCCTCCTTTGCACCAAGTTGGCTACTATGTGCAAATGCGGTCATATGACTGCCGGTGATGTCACTTCCTATGTTTGGGCACCCCCCAGGAAATTCATAAATCGGCTCCCCTGGTGACCACTCAGCAAGTGCCTGCTGTCAGATGCTTGTTCTGCGGCAGAATGGAAAGGTTGGGAGAAAGTAAAGCCGTCTATGTGATGAAGCTGGGCAGAGGAGCTCGTGGTGGTGTCTCTGGTGGGCGGGCGAGTGGCGCAGAGCTGTGTGCGGGGAACAGGGGTACAGTGCAAGACGGTATGCGGTATTTAGAGGAGCGCAGGGCTCGGATAAATGTAGTGGTGTACAGAAGCACAGAGCAGTACTCTGTGTGGTGTAGGATGCACATGCTGTGTGTGGCGTAGAGAGGAGTGCAGTCCAAGGCTGTGTGCAGCATAGAAAAGCTCAGTGCTTGGCTGAATGCAATGTAGAGAAGCACAGCGCAAGTCCATGTTTGGTGTAGGCTTGCACAGCCCGTGCCTGGCGTATAAGTGCAGTGCAGGGCATTGTGCAGCATAGACGGGCTGAACTAATCTGTGCTTCTTCATGCAGTATTGAGCACTATAAAGCGAAGGGCTGACTTGTTTGCAGCATAGAAGAGCACGTAGCGAGGATGAATGCTCAGTAGGGGAGCACAGTTCTGGGCTTTGGTGGATGCTTAGCGCCGGGCTGCATGGGTTTAGGGAAGCACATTGAATGGCGGTTTCTTGTAGAATTGCACAGTATAGGGCTTTGCTGTTGAAAAGCACAGTGCAGGGCACTGTGTGGCACCGAAGAGTACAGTGCAGGGCTGTGTGGTGTAGAAGATCGCAGAGCAGAGTGCGGTGAAGATGGGCACAGTGCAGGGCTGTGTGCGGCGTAGAGGAGCATATTACTGGCCTGAATGCTGTGTGGGGGAAGCACAGAACAGGGATCTGGCTGTTGTATGGGAACACAGTGCTGGACTGTGTGTGGCATAGAAGTGCGCAGTGCAGGGATGCATTTCGTGTACATGTGCATTGTTCTTTATTGTGTGCAGTGTGAAAGAGCTCAGTGCTGCACTTTGTGTAATGCACGATTTTCCAAAGTATCGTGGAGGCTGTATCGCTTTGTGCATTATAGAGCATGGCGGAGGACAGTGTGCAGTGTGGAGGAGCACAGTGATGGGGCTTGCGTGGTGTGGAGGAGATTGGTGCAGGCCTGTATGGAGTACAGAGGAGCAAAGTGCAGAGGTGAGTGCATTGTAGGTTGGAAATTAATTTAGAAGAACACAGTGAAGATCTGTGTGTTAAACACAGTGATGGGTTGTGAAAACATGGTGCAGCGCTATTTACAGCAGGACTTCACACACTGCTGTGGTATAGAGGAGCAAAGTGGAGTTCTGAGTGTGGCGCAGTGGAGCGCCAGGCTGTGTGTGGTGCAGAGGAACATATTTCGCGTGTGTAGTGCGATCAGTGCAGTGCTTTTTGAAGTTCGTGGCTTTGTGGTGTAGAGGAGCGCAGCCCAGTGATTATCTAGACTGCAGGTAGGATTGGCGCTCGGCATGTGTACCCTGTGCGAGCGCCCAGAGCCCTCAGCTGATGGGGGAAGGGGTCGGGGGAACAAAGACCCATGACTGGGGGGAGGGAGGAGTCAAGTAGTTGCCCCAAGTAAGTGCGAGTGCTGCGTGAAAACAGTAATAATAGATGGATAGATCTATAGCATTCGTATCAGATTCCGAGCAGAGTCCTTCCAGTTTGCAATTTACATCTGTACCTTTTCTCATCACAATTAAACTAAGTCACAAAATAAGCCTAATTTTTGCAACTGATTTAATTGTAATGATGTATGCACACACAGAATGTTTACTGTTTGTGAGGAACTTAAATGTGCATAATACGTTTGTGTGCCTGTGTCAAATGACTACAAGCATGTACTATTACACTCCTTGTTGTTGTGTTTCTTTAAGCCTTAGTAGTACACCTGAAAACATATGACCCCGGAGGAGATATTTAAGGCTCACATTACTGTCCGCATCCTGACTTGAAACATTAAAACTGCAGTCGTAGTATGCGCACGTTTTTCTATAAGGGATTGCATGTTTGTTAGTTTGTTACGTGTGTGCTTTTCAGGTCGTCTGTTTCGCATTGGTTTCCCTCTTAATGGCCCTTTTCACCAATCCGACCCTACAAGTGCATTTAGCCGGGGCTCGAGCTGGCTTAACACACACTAGAAATCCAGGCACACAGCTGACACGGGTGAACAGGTCCTTGTCGAGATATGGGAGTAAACTGGGCGGCCTTGCGGCAGATTGCGCGATGGCCGAATCCATGCCCGTGGCAACCTTTGGGGGGGGGGGGCTTTTGTAGTCCTGTGCTGTCGCATACTAAAGACAATGAGTTCCTGTGTATGCGACTCCCGCAGAGCTTCCCGGCGTATCCATTACTGTGCCAAACTGGCGTCAGCTCCATAGATAATCAGATCGCAGCATTAATCCAATTGCCGTTTCGAGAATTCATGCGCTCTGATGTCTGTTCAAGTGACGTGGCCCTTAGTTTATGTAGATCAAACATGTGTTTAGCACGCTGGGCTATTTGCACCTGTACCCGAACACCGGGCGGAGCCCCCAACACCAGCTTTAGTGAGCCAAACGGTTCGTGGGTGGGAGTCGGGGACTAGAAGAAATTGCGATGTCGGGGAAATCTCTTCTGTAAAGGATAACTCGGTTCAGAACGTTATCTGGATTGGGCGATGAAAGAAAGGCACAGGACATTCTTTTTAAGATTGAGGACGAACATGTTGCCTTCAGCCACTGTAGTGTGTCATTTGGACAAAAATGCAGTGCTAAAGGCAATTATATCTGTGATTAGTCCTCTGATGGAAGACCAGCTGCGTTTCCTTTTGTTTTCTCCAAATTGCACTTGTCTCAGAAAGATCTGAAACTGGGGGGTAAGCCGAGTCCGAAGTATTCTTCATTGTCAGTGTATCATGTTATTGCCCCCCCCCTAATAGTTGCAAGTATCCTTTTCGCTGTCACTCGCTTCAGTCTGGTAGTGTTACAACTTGCATTTTTGGGTTTTAAATATTCTCATTGATATCTGTAGACCAAGACAATATGTATTGAATTATGGATGGTTATTGGTTTTTAAACTTGTTTATTCATGTAATGTTTGTTTTAATCTTTTATGGAAATGGTTCCATTTCCGAAATAAAGTTCCTGAAGCGTAGGCAGGGTTCAACCCCTGGCTTCACTATTTAACTAAAAGGTATGACCCAGGGCAAATTATTATGTCTCACTGGGACCTCTTTGCCCAAGTAGGAAGGCTCTAGAAGTAAAGCAATTTGACAGCGCATGCTCTATTGAAAAATACTCACTAGTGGTTAAATGGACTGTATAGTCCCAGTGTAACTCCTAGAATGATAATCACAGTGACTGTTAATGTATCACACAGCACTAAGTTGTCTCTTGCCTTACTCAATGCTTACTCAATGTTAATATTTTTTAATGCCGCACCAGTTACCTCAGTACCAGGGTTCGAAATGTAAGATTTGATGAGCAGGAGCTAAAACCAGCTCCTGGGTGTCGACATCACCCTGCAGAACGCAGGGCAACCTGAAGCTACCAGGAGATGATGCTAACTTTTTGCCCATCATGTATGATCCATTGTGTTTAAATGTGTATTAGATCTGTTCTAATTCGTTTTCTTAATGTTCTCTATTACTCAAAGCGAATGTCTCGTGTGCATGTTTGTAAGGCACCAGTTGGCCTGAGGAGACAAAAGTAATTCCAGGAAGCTGTTGGTAGCCAACCCGGCTTTCCTAGGCTAGACGCAGGAGCTAAATGGCTCTCAGAAATGTCCAACACTGGAGTAATGGTCGAAACAGCGCCAAAGCTTTTCCATGAGCCAGGCCAGGGGCCATTCAGGCTTTAGGCAGGGGAGGGGGTTAAAGAAGAGCATTAGAGAAACGTTGTGACTCGTCCTGCAGGCTGCTCCGCTTTAACATGCACGACTCTTCAGTACTTCCACCAAAGCATGAAGCGCCGCTCCATTCTGCGCACGGCACGGACGACCCATCCCCCGACAACACAGACTACTTGTTGCACTGTGTCCTTCTGTACCGCTCCCACCCAGTCGCCGCACTGTTCCCCGTACCGCAGACGGGGGCCCAGCACAGGGCACTCGTCGAGTGTTGGGAGGAATTCCTGGCCGCTGACTGGCGTGGTTTCTCCGTGAGTAACCGGCCTGCTCCGGGAGCTCCTTCTGCCGCCGCATAGAAGAGGGGGTCCGGGGCGGCGACGGCGGCGGCTTCCTATTGGGGGAATTCATTTTTTGAACGTAGCGTTTAAATATGACAGTATTGGCGGGGAGGCGGGGAAAGAGGGCTGACTGGGCACCTTGCTCAGGCAGACTATTACTGGATTACAGCAGTGGGGGGATATGTGTACAATGTGCTCCACAGACGGGAACCCCTCTGGCAAAAGGTACCTCGCATGCCCTCCTTCTCACGGGCCAGCCTTTTGCTTTCATCCTCTTCGGCATAACATATATATGTGTGTGTGTTGTCTGTGCTCCAAAGAGGATTTCTCCATTTCGTCTGCATTTCCATATGGGTTGCTTTACTGCTGGGCTGTGTTTTCAGTTTTCTGCCGGTCATTATTCACAGTATATTTCAGCATGGTTTTGTTCACTCCCGTGTGAGAGGTTGTTGACTCCTGTATGTTTTAATGGGGTTATGTGCACATACATGCAAACATGTTACATTCGGGAAACATTAGTCCAGCCCCGGTTTTAACTATGAAATCTGGGGCTTGTAGCTCTGGGTTTAAAATGGGGGAAATCCAGGACTACAAGTTCCAGAATGCAAAGTAAAACCAGGACTCCCGAATGAAATGGATAATGTTGGCATGCATGTGTTTTAAACGATAGTGTTCATCTCCTTAGGATGGCATTGTTACTCAGGGTGGCTTTGTGAGTTTAGTTACAGGTTGTATTTTTAATGTTATTGGGTTATATAGAGAGTGACTTCTGCCATCTTCATGCCTTTTTGGTGCTTACGGGTTTGCAGGAGATTGGTTTAAATCTGGTTGGGAATGGAAGTTGTTAGGAGCAGAGAGGGGGGGGCAAAGGAGGCTGTTACTGCAGCGTTGATGGGCAGAGATACGAAGACACCTGGGAATACCCTGGGGTGGGTATGTATGGTACAGTGTATGGGTTTGTCCCAGCAGGGGCACCACAAAACCTACATTTCGGGGGACGGTTTTGGGGGGCAGGGGGCACTTCAAATGTTCTGAGAGGTGCTAACTTCAGAGACAGTGCGGAGCGGAAACGGATTTGCGTGGTGGGCAGCTAACTTTACGCATTCTAATGAGACTATTCTAGTGCACCTTCAATGTTACAAGCCGTTAACTCTTTCCTTTAAGTCTGAAAGAACCCACTTATGGATTTCTGTGAGAATGAGCAGTCTTAGGTCCCTTCTCTACCTTTCCAATCACTCCCAAGGCATGCAAGTACTAACCCCACACAGTGCCGCCCGGGGCGCCCTGCCATTAGACCCCTGCCACACTAGCACCGGGGTGGGGGGGGTAGGGGAGTCTTTCAAGGTCTCCCTGAGCTGGCCTGGTGGGAGAAGGCGCAGCAGGGGCCCTATTGAAATGAAATGTGCTCCGCTCTCGGGAGCGGGCGCATTTAATAACAATAGGGCGCCTGCCGTGCCTATTGAAAAATAGGATGCTCCACCCCCTTGCCGCATGACATGTGGGGGAAGGGAGGAGGGGAGGGGCACAACATTACTGATTTGCTGCCCGGGGCGCTGCAGCTTCGAAGGCTGGCCCTGACTCCACATCACGATGTTAGTTGCCTAAAAATGTATCCATGTGAATGAAGGTGCTAAGAATGCAGTGCTTTGTTAGTCATTGCAGGGCCTTTGTTAACAGCACAGCTCGGGTGCCGTTTAACATCTGTGTCCTGTCAAGTCCATCCACGGCTCTGAAGGTCAGCCAGGTCGAGTCAACATAGCCCACAATTTAAGGGGGTGGGGGGGGGGTGGGGGGGGTGCCAGGGGAATTTGTGGTGCGTCGCGTCGCTGAAGCCCGGTCAGATCAATGGTGGTGTGCCACTGTCCCAGGATCGTTTTTGCATGCATGGCATGTGCTTCGAAGTTGTGGTCAAGGCGTTTGGCATGCAGGGTTTCAGTGATGTGGTGTTGAGGGATGTACTGTCTGTTAGGGTGCCAGGCTGAAAGTTTAGTTGGTGGTTGGAATTAATTTTGGGCATGGCAATGCCATATGACACTGCCAAAGGGTGGCTTTCATCTATCGGGGTGCAGTTAATGGCACTGAGTAAGTCGGTCACAGAATTATGTGTGTATACTTTGCAAAAGGACATTAGAATAACATTGCATGCAGAATAGCAAAAGAAACCAGTAGAATACAGGGATCGAAATTTAGATTGTGCACCAGAAGGAAAAGTAGCTCCTGGGTTTCAGCCTTCACTTGTTAGGCAGGAGATACCTCCGAAGAGCCAGGATCCAGTCTATAGCGTGCAGCAAATCGAACATGTGGGCAAGATGCAAACTTTTTATTCATTGCATATTATACACTATGCTTTAATCGTAGCTTGGGTGTGTCCTTTATTCTCCTTAACCTCACAAACGTTTGTTTGTATGGCACCAGTTGCCTTGGCAGTCAAAAGTAGTTCCTGGTAGCTGTTGGTTTCTTGCTAACCAGGCACCCCTTGGCTATAAGCAGTAGCTAAATAGCTCCCAGCTCCTGAAAATATAGAAGACTCTTACCAGTAATTGTCAATATGTAATGCTGTGTTTCCGATGTACATGGTGGTTGGCTATAGCAGTTACTAGTCCATGGGTATGCATCCTGCCACGTTGTCATCTCATATAATTCTTAGTTGCATCTTCGTTAGATCATCTGTCAGTAGGCCATCAGAAAAGAGTCCCCGACTATTTGGAGTGAGAGGATCTGCAAGGCATGAACATTTGGTTTGGGACAGAGTACCCCATGAAATAAACATAGATTTACCCCCACATTGATTGTTTACTTCCTCTCTGTGTCAGTGTGATATTGTTGATCAGTGTATTTTACATGGCATTGTTACTTTGTCTGTGTAATGTTTACTGTCTCAATGGTAACCCTTTGGTGTGTGTTTAAAAATTATTGTAGGGATACAAATTAAGATTGGATAAGCAGGAGCTAAAAGCAACTCCTGCGTAGCCAGCATTGACGAGTGACCAGGAGCTACCACTGGAGAACCAGGAGCAAGTTCTTGGCATTCTGTGAGGAGTCAGTAATGTGAGGCTCACAACTGAATTTAGTTTTCTCAAGGTTTGATTATTTTATTTTAAACAAAAACAATAAATGAACCCTAACTAAACCTACTCTACCGGGGGATTCCCTACCTTGTCTAGGATCTAAGGGGAAACCTAGCATACACAAAACTAACCCTCACAGTAAATAACAAAACTTTCAAAGTAATGCACAAACAACATAAATAAAAGATGACCAAATAACCAATGTCTTGGATGACTTCTACTTGTTCTGGTCAGATTCCGCTCCCCCAGAACGTCCAAAGTAAATTTTCTCCCAAGGAAAAATAAGTCCTTGAAGTTTTAATGAAACAAAATACTCCAACAAAAATCCACAGTTAACAGGTGGTTCGTCATTGGATGAATAGCTTCCCTTTCAAAGTTCCACTAAGAAAACTACACCAATGGTAATCCTGGATAATGTTTGAGAACTATTTTACTTTTGTAACTTCTGCAGCGTATTGAATGCAATTTATCAGAGTGCGTCTCTTAAGGGAGTTGCTCTCTCTGTGGCAACTTCCTCCTGCTAATGTTACAGCGAAAGCAGGCTTATTTGCCTCAGACGGCTTCTACTTCAACTTCGTCAAAATGCAAATGTTCTGACAAAATTCTAGACAACCACAGTTCTATTATTTCTGCTGCGACTTGATATTGTGGAAATGTGTTGGGCAACTTAAACAAGACTCTTCAACCTCTACAGGTTGGCAAGGCACTCTTCTTTCCACTGTTACAAGAAAGGGCAGCCTCTTTGCCTCTCCTCTAAGTCTTGTAGCTACCACAGAATCTGTCGTAGCTTCTAACTGTCACAGCTTCAGCTTCACAGCTTCTTGATTAGTTCTTGTTAAAAGCAAAAGAAATTGGAGATGAGTGCACAGCTTTTTTTTATCAAACAAATGATATAAATTCAAATCACAAAGCATAAATTGATAAAGGCCTCATTCAAGAGGTGTTAACATTATTTCAGGTGCAAATGGGCTAGCATAACCAGACCACTTGGGATACAATAAATACAGAAAAACCAAAACCGCTTATTACTAAGCAATTAGCCTGGATGCACTCGTAAGGAACCGTAGTCCAATTATTTAGGTTCTAACAAATAGCTAAGCAATAAGTTCTATGTGGTATTGCTCGTGTTTTTAAACAATGTAAATACATAACAATTACAGTCTGGAGTCTATGTTGCAGACTAGCCTCAAAATAAGACAACATTCACAATGGTTCCTAGAGATGTCCATAGGCCATGTCTGAGACACCCATGCTGAAGAGAGGTGTGGATCCTGAGAGTGCCTGTGGTAGCAGTAGCAGAGAAATAGAAGTCGGGAAGTGGAGGCAGCATGCAGTCGTCGTAACTCTGGTGCTGGTAAATGAAGCGCCGTACTCCAAAAGCATCAGAAACTCCTTACCAGTAACTGTAACAAGCTGAAACTCGCTCGCATAGAGGGTAAAGCGAGTGAAATCATTCGTAGTTGTGGGAATTCTACTGGTTTCTTTTGCTATTCTGCATGCAATGTTATTCTAATGTCCTTTTGCAAAGTATACACACATAATTCTGTGACCGACTTACTCAGTGCCATTAACTGCGCCCCGATAGACGAAAGCCACCCTTTGGCAGTGTCATATGGCGTTGCCATGCCCAAAATTAATTCCAACCACCAACACAATCTAACAAGTGGAGGCTGAAACACAGGAGCTATTTTTCCTTCTGGTGCACAATCTAAATTTTGATCCCTGTATTCTACTGGTTTCTTTTGCTATTCTGCATGCAATGTTATTCTAATGTCCTTTTGCAAAGTATACACACATAATTCTGTGACCGACTTACTCGGTGCCATTAACTGCGCCCCGATAGACGAAAGCCACCCTTTGGCAGTGTCATATGGCATTGCCATGCCCAAAATTAATTCCAACCACCAACTAAACTTTCAGCCTGGCACCCTAACAGACAGTACATCCCTCAACACCACATCACTGAAACCCTGCATACCAAACGCCTTGACCACAACTTCCAAGCACATGCCATGCATGCAAAAACGATCCTGGGACAGTGGCACACCACCATTGATCTGACCGGGCTTCAGCGACGCGACGCACCACAAATCCCCCCCCCCCCGGCACCCCCTTAAATTGTGGGCTATGTTGACTCGACCTGGCTGACCTTCAGAGCCGTGGATGGACTGGACAGGACACAGATGTTAAACGGCACCCGAGCTGTGCTGTTAACAAAGGCCCTGCAATGACTAATAAAGCACTGCATTCTTAGCACCTTCATTCACATGGATACATTGTCCAATCTCTATTAAACACAATTACATTTTTTCAAAACAAAGTTTCAAAGGAGAAATCATACATTATGTCATAACAAAGTGACAAGGTGAAGTTAAACACTGCACAATATATGTTCACAGTGATATACACTTAATTCAGTGTTACATTGAAAATGGCAACTTAAGTTGTCCTTAATTTCAAAGGACTATCTACAGTCCGAAGCCCTCTTTTTCTTGCAGATGTTAGCAATTAACCGACGCGTTTCGGATCCAATGATCCATCTTCAGGGTGGGGGGCTTCACTCATAAGGCAAATCTTGGGAAGTATAACGAGAAAATTTATCAAGGTGCTTGTCCTATAAAAAATTGAAGAGGGGCATTATTGTAGGTGGTATAGAGGAAAAGCTGAGTAAAAATGGCTGAAAAGCCAGGCGAGCAAAATGGTACTAACCTCAAACAGGGGAAAGCAGTGTCAAAATTCTGGCCTAATCAGAAGACAAAAGATGTAGGAAATGTCAATATTTAATTTGCATGAGAGTATTCAGCTTAAGAGTATAAAATTTCAAAAAGGTGCCAGAGATAATCACTCACCCAGTCCAGAACTGGAAGGTACATAGGACTGGGACGCGAAAAGGAGCAGCTGGAGGGACCCTAGGAGGAGAAATGGATGTCAATACCATAACAAATGGTAGCGGAACTAGAAACTCGTATTAGTATTAACGCCACAAAGAGAGGTAATCGAACAGAACTGTATTCCCAGTAAAGAATCCTTACCAGAAAGACGGGGATACGTGAACAGCAACCGCCACCAGCAGCGAACAAAGCTCGACTGTATAATTGTTATGTATTTACATTGTTTAAAACACGAGCAATACCACATAGAACTTATTGCTTACCTATTTGTTAGGGCCTAAAGAATTGGACTACGGTGCCTTAGGAGTGCATCCAGGCTAATTGCTTAGTAATAAGCGGTTTTGGTTTTTCTGTATTTCTTGTTAAAAGCACCCAGCTCCCTTTCCCCAGCTTTATGTGGACCTTCTTGTCTCCAGGGTTTACCCCAAAGCTGCAATGCCACTCTCCCAGTCTTCTATAACTGTCAGTCTTGTATCCGAGGACTCTGGGGGTTGTATCAACTTCAAGACAACGAGGTACAGTTCTTAATTGGGCTGGTTTCCCCCTTTGAAAGTTTCTGTCTACTACCTTGGGTAATGCTTGTTCTACAACTTACAATTAAATGTTTGTTTAGAATGTTACTAAGAGTCAGCGTTCACTTCAAAACCAGATTTACGCCTACACAATTTCTATTTGATGGGTGCATTTCTGTTTAATCCAGACAGTGTTCGTCTTTGACAATGATCAGGAAACACAACTTTCTATGCAGCCTCTCTGAAGTGAAATATTCTTGTAACTCTTTGGGAAAGTGTGCCACAACTTATTAAACCATTACTGCTACCATTTTCCTTTTTAATGGGAGACATGTGACCTCTCTAGTTAATGATTTTTAATATAACAATGGGAAAAGAAAGACTTTCTTCCACACGTGTGCACTTGAGCTATTGCAGAATAAGCGCGCGATACATTTCCCTTTGTTCAACAAGAATTCCCACAACTACGAATTATTTCACTCGCTTTACCCTCTATGCGAGCAAGTTTCAGCTGGTTACAGTTACTGGTAAGGAGTTTCTGATGCTTTTGGAGTACGGCGCTTCATTTACCAGCGCCAGAGTTACGACGACTGCATGCTGCCTCCACTTCCCGACTTCTATTTCTCTGCTACTGCTACCACAGGCACTCTCAGGATCCACACCTCTCTTCAGCATGGGTGTCTCAGACATGGCCTCTTTAATGGAGAGGTCTTCCTTTCTCCAGATTCCCTCGGCTTGCGTCTGCACACGGCCCTTGGGTACAACACAGGACTTCAAGCTCTGCGTTCACAGCAATTGGGCGCACCTGGAAAGACTGGCATCTTCTCCCAGTCTCTTCCAATGGAGCCACAGTTAAACCGGCTTTGTGAGCACAGGACCAACTTAGAGCCTGCAAGTGAAATCTGCTCTACCTTTGCTCCGGTGTCCCTTCTATGGTCACACTTCCTAGTGTACTGTTTGCCTCGTGCTGTACTACTTCTGCTAATGCTGCCGACCTTCCAGCTCCTGTTCGAGCTTCCTTTTACTGGCCCTTCCTTCTTCAGCCTTTTATGCCTCTCAGGTGAGACAATTGACTTCAGGTGCAGGCCCTTAGAGTTAATTGCCCGACCCTGCCAAAGGGTCTTCTTTGTCACAGTATTTTGGGATATGGATATGTACTTCTTTTTAGGGAAATTCTGTTTTCCCACTTATTCATTATTGTTAAGAAGGATTACACTTCCCCTGATATTGTTGGAAGAGAGATTGTGGGGTTTAATCTTTTTAGAGACAGATTGGACAAAAAAAAAGTACATTTCCATGGCATTAGAGAGGACATATATTTTTAGGAAGGCAAAATACTCGTTCTTCAAATTCGGTATTTTGTTGGGTTATACCCTGGGAGTTTATCTTTCTGTCTTTAGCAGGAGGTGGAGAGATTTTAATTGACAATAAGCCAATTGCTCCTTTAATCCAGTGGCAAGAGTATCCCTCTCCAAAGAGAAATACTGTGGCTCATCAAGTGAAATCACCCCACTGCCCTGGGCCTTGTCTCCACCCAGGTGATCCTCCTGCAGTACACCACCCCCAGTATTGGGGATCAGGAAGCGTCTGCTCTCTCCTAGCCTCCTGGGAGGTGATTTCACTGGATGAGACACAGTATTTCGAAGGGATTGGGTGCTCCGACGTATTCCATATCTATGACATGTAATCACCACAGCTGTGCTGCTTCGGAAACTTTTTTCGGCGTCTGCGTCCTGCGTCGATGACGTCGATGCGCCGTCGTCGAGGGCCTCGTCCGACGTCATCCGATGTGATAAGTAGGACGCACGACGCCCGTAGCCTCAGTTCCGTTTTTTCCGCGAACGTGTTGCTTCGTGAATCTCGGTTAACGCCTTGACTCTTTGGAGTTCTGTTCTTCTCGGTTCTTCGAACCTGTTCGTTTTGTGAAAATCCTTCGTGTGAAGATGTCTTCTACTTCGTCTTCGACCCTGCGTCCGGGTTTCAAGAAGTGCGGGGAGTGTGGGTCCAAGATGTCGGTGACGGACTCGCATGACGCCTGCCTCTGGTGCCTCGGGGAGGCCCACGACACGGATGACTATCGACTGCCAGTCGCTCACGTCCAAAGCCTTACGCGAACGTAAGAAGAAGTTGTCGGTAGGTCGGGTGTCCAAGCCCAGGAAGTCGAAGTCTGCGGGGCTTTCGACGGATGATTCGAGGGGTGACTCTCCGCGTCATCGTCGGAAGTCTCGTGGGTCTCATTCTAGGAGTCGGTCTCGCCACTCCTCAGCCTCTTCGAGGCATTCTCGGAAGCGCCGACACCAGTCGTCTTCCAGGTCCTCTTCGGAGGACTCTGCCCGGCACGTCGCTTACCCCACCAGCCGTGCAACGCCGGAGGAATGGGCTTCCTTCGGGAAGAAAATGCTGGCGATTCTTGAGTCACAGGGTACTAAGCCGTCCGCGCCACCGAGTGGGGTCGGTCGTGAGAGGTCGAGAGACGCCGCTCGCAAGAGTGGTCGGCACGAGTCACGGGAGAGGTCCCGTTCGGACAAGGAGACTCGTTCTCGACGTACCCGATCCAGGTCCCGGTCCTCGACGCGTTCGAGACCGCATGCACCTGTGAGGTCTTCGAGGAAGACATCGACGTCTGAGGCGTGGAGGGCGTCGACAGGCTTTCTCGAGGCTCCGGCTCTGAGGAAGTCGTCGACGCTCAGGTCGTCGAGGGACACGCTCGGGGCTCCGGCTTCGAGAGCTGTGTCGACGCTGCCGATGCTGGAGGCGCTGCATCTGACGTCGACGCCGATTTCCTCGACGCCGATCCTTTCGGCGCCGATGCCGGTTCTCTCGACGCCGGCGCCGATTCGCTTGACGCCATCGACGCCTTTCGTGTCGGAGGTACCCCGTGGCACGGGAGAACCCCCTAGGAAGGCTCTGGTTAAGAGCAAGCACTCTCGGGTGCCTTCTTTTCGCCACCTGGACTATATTTCAGAGGCGGATGAGGATTCTGATGGCCTGGTTCCTAGTCAGGTTCCAGATGAAATTGTCTCGGGCCATAGTCAGTTTGACGATTTGAGACAGTCACTGCATGATGCCAGTGGACTGGACACCTCTCCGGAGGTGGAGTTTTGTAGGCCTGAGCCTGGCTCTCATGCCGATTCCTCGTACGGGCGGCTTATGGCTAGGGTTTCTGAGTACTTGGGATGGTCTGCTCCCCCAGGGGAGTTTGTGCAGGATGATCTGACGGACATCCTTGATGTTGGTCCCCCAACTGATCCGGTACTGCCGTTCCATATGGCTTTACAGAGAAGGGTGGCGGCGGCTTGGACTGCTCCGGAGAGTCTCCCGGCGGTGGGCAGATCCTTGTCGTGAAAATACCGTCCAGCCAGTAGCGACCCCTGCTACTTGACCAGGCACCCCACTCCGGAGAGTTTGGTGGTGCAGGCGGCCATGGCCCCGGCAAAGCAGGCGTCGTACCCTACCATCCCTCCTGATAGGGACGACAAACGTTTTGATGGCTGGGCAAAGAAAGTGTTTTCTTCTGGTGGTATGGCGCTTCAGGCGGCCAACTCCATTTGTGCCTTGTCTCGTTTCACACACACTCCGT
The DNA here is from genome assembly GCF_040938575.1 of Ambystoma mexicanum. NCBI lineage: Eukaryota > Metazoa > Chordata > Amphibia > Caudata > Ambystomatidae > Ambystoma > Ambystoma mexicanum. The sequence continues at coordinate 1,561,601,598 of NC_090932.1, forward strand.
GGAACTGTGTTGCATTAGCGGCTGAACATATTCCCGAAGGGGACGAACGCGATGGTTTCATTGCTATGCTCCAGGATGGTAAGGATGCCATGTGTGAGTCCGTTCAGTCGGGTTTGGACTTAGCTGAATGCGTCAGTAGGTCCATGGCGGCGAGCACCGTAATACGCAGGTTTGCCTGGTTGCGGAAGTCGGGGTTTGCTCCTGATGTGCAGTCCCGGCTCCTCAACATGCCCTTTGATGGTGAACACCTTTTTGGCAGCAAGGCTGACGAGAGCCTTGAGAGGTTGCAGACCTCAAAAGCTGCAGCGAAGTCGTTGGGCTCTGCAGTTCGCCAACCTCCGCCTTTTCGTCCTAGGGGACAGCAGTGGAGGGGTGGTTCCTTTCGCTATTACTCCTTCAGTAAAGCGAGAGGAGCTGGCAGTCAAAGAGGCTAACGCAGGGGTACCAGAGGTGGACTACAGGGTACCCGTGGTGCCAAGGCCCCTCGGGCAGTTGCCTCTTTGCCCTCAGGTAACGCCGCAGCCGCTCCCATTCAGTCATGAGGCCATGTCCCATGGTTCGCCGGTTGGGGGAAGGCTGGCGCAGCATCTTGTAGAGTGGCAAGCAATTACTTCAGATGTGTGGGTTCTGGAGATCATAACCCACGGCTACTGTCTTCCCTTTCGGCACAGGCCTCGCGACAATCCACCGGGGAACCTCTCTTTGCAGAGTCCGGATCCGCTCCTTGCGCAGGAAATTCAAGCCCTGCTGGAGAAAGGCGCCATAGAACTGGTGCCTGTAGCGGAGAGAAACAAGGGATGGTATTCCCCTTATTTTTTGATTTCGAAGAAAGACTGGGGATTGAGACCCATCATGGACTTGCGCGGTTTGAACAAACTCCTCAGGAAGGACAAGTTCAAGATGGTTACTCTCTCTCAAGTCCTCCAGGCCCTTCAGCTTCAGGACTGGTTGGTGTCACTCGACCTCAAGGATGCTTACTTCCATGTGCCGATCCATCCCAAGCACAAGAAGTACCTGAGGTTCGCGGTTGGCGACTCGCACTTTCAGTTTCGGGTCCTGCTGTTCGGATTGACCTCCGCCCCGAGGGTTTTCACCATGCTCATGGTGGTGGTGGCAGCGCATCTCAGGCAAGGGGGGATTCACGTCTACCCCTACCTGGACGATTGGTTGATCAGGGGGAGCTCTCCCGAGCACGTCCTGGATCATCTGTCCGTCACCTGCCACTCCCTTCACAGGCTGGGCTTCTCCCTCAATTTAAAGAAGTCCCATTTGACGCCAACACAGCGGCTCCAGTACATCGGAGCAGTGCTCGACCCTTCCCTGGGGCAGTGTTTTCCTCCCCAGGTGAGGGCTCTTCACATTCAGCAGATGGTGCACAAGTTTCAGCATGCCCAGACGCTCCCAGCGTTCGTGTTCTTGAGGTTGCTCGGCCTCATGGCATCCTGCATTCTTCTGGTGCCAGAGGCTCGCCTGCGGATGAAATCTTTGCAGTGGGCGCTCAAGACGCAATGGTCGCAGTCCTCCGGCAGGATGTCGGACCCGGTTCAGGTGCCGCCCTCGGTCGCCCGGGACCTTCTGTGGTGGGCCGTCGAAGGCAACTTGATGAAGGGGGCTCCATTTTGGCTTCCCTGGCCGGAGGTGACCTTCGTGACGGATGCATCCCTCACGGGTTGGGGAGCTCATGCCAACGGGCTGACAGTCAGCGGTCGTTGGTCTCCGTCGGAGTCCGGACTCCATATCAATCTGTTGGAGCTGAGGGCCGTCAGGCTAGCCCTGAAGGCTTTTCTGCCGACTGTGCGAGGAAAGAGTGTCCTGATCCTGACGGACAACACAGTGGCCATGCACTACCTCAACAAAAAGGGGGCGGGGGGCAGGGTCACTTCCTCTGTGCAGGGAGGCGATGCAGCTCGAGTTCTGGGCCATCCAGCAGGAAGTTTCGATCTCGGCAGTTCATCTGGCCGGAGACGAAAACGTGACGGCGGACGCTCTGAGCAGGCAGAGCACGATCTCTCACGAGTGGGAGTTGGCTCAGGAGATTCTCCTGGAGATCTTCGCCCTTTGGGGGACCCCTCAAGTGGATCTCTTCGCCTCCAGTGTCAACTGGAAGTGCAAAAGGTTTTGCTCACGGGAATTTCCTCCAAAAGGAGCCTTAGGAGACGTGTTCGTGGTGGAGTGGTCATTCCCGCTGCTGTACGCGTTTCCTCCAGTCCCCGTCATCCCGCAACTGCTGCGGAGGTTACGGAAGTTCGGTTCCCGGATGATCCTCATTGCTCCGGCGTGGGCTCGGAGGACGTGGTACCCGGACCTTCTCGACTTGTCCATCTGCCCTCCGCGTCGTCTTCCCTACCGAGACGATCTGCTCTCACGGGAGGGGGGTCAGGTTCTCCATCCAGAGGTCAGATCCCTCAACCTTCACGCTTGGCTTCTGAAAAGTTGAGGTATAGGGATTGGGATCTCCCTGAAGACGTGATGGAGGTGTTGCTTTCGGCCTGAAGGCCAGCAACAAAGTCTCTGTACCGTTGCTGTTGGTGTAAGTTCTGCGACTGGTGCAGAGTTCAGAATGTGGATCCTTTTGCATGTGACGTCCCCATGGTTCTGTCCTTTTTACTTTCTTTGGCCCACAGGGGCTTGCAAGTGGGTACCATTAAAGGTTACCTGGCGGCGCTGTCCATCTTTAAGCGCTCGTCTGAAGAGTGTTCTTACTTTAAAATCCCTTTAATTTCACAGTTTCTGAAAGGGCTCACTAATGTGTTCCCTCCGTCACCTTTCCTGGTGCCCGGTTGGGATTTAAACCTTGTTCCTAAGTTTCTTATGGGTGCTCCGTTTGAGCCTTTACATTCTTGCCCTTTGAGGCTGTTAACTCTGAAAACTGTGTTTTTAGTTGCGGTTACTTCCGCTCGCAGAGTGAGTGAGTTACAGGCACTTTCAGTTAAGCCACCCTTCACTGTATTTCACAAGGACCGGGTTGTCCTTCGAGTTCGTCCATCTTCTCTTCCGAAGGTAGTGACGGAATTTCATTTGGCCCAGAAGGTTGTTCTTGCGGCATTCTATCCTCCTCCGCATCCTGGTAAGGAAGAGGAGAGGCTCCATAGGCTTGATCCTAGGAGAGCTTTAAGCTTTTATGTTTCACGCATGTCCCGGGTCAGAGTGGACGATCAACTCTTTATTGGTTACGCTGGAAAGCGTTTGGGGCAAGCTGTGACGAAACAGACTTTGTCTCGCTGGATTATTTTGGCCATCTCGGTGTGCTACCGATTGGCGGGTAAGGACCCACCGGCTGGCTTGCGGGCCCATTGTACCGGGGGTATGGCTGCGTCTACTGCCCTGCAGAGGGGTGTTCCTATTCGCAACATCTGTGATGCAGCCACCTGGGCTTCAGTACATAAATTTGTACGTCACTATTCCCTCGATTCCATCCGAGCACAGGATCTGGCCTTTGGCAAGGCGGTCCTTTGCTCTTCTATTTGATTGGCTATTCTAAATTTTGATTCTAAATTCTTTACCTCCTCCTTGCTCTGGTACTGCTTTGGGAGTCTGGATGGGATGGTCCGACGACGTATTCCATATCGCTCCCGCCCTGCCTTCCCCTCTGCAGAATTTCTTTTGCGATTGCAGCTTACGTTCTGCAAGGCTTTGTGTCTGACTGGCAGTTGACTAGTGTCACACGTTCTGGGGGAAAAAACTACAACTGAGGCTACGGGCGTCGTGCGTCCTACTTATCACATCGGATGACGTCTGACGTCGGAGGAGGCCCTCGACGACGGCGCATCGATGTCATCGACGCAGGACGCAGACGCCGAAAAAAGTTTCCGAAGCAGCACAGCTGTGGTGATTACATGTCATAGATATGGAATACGTCGTCGGACCATCCCATCGAAAGAACGTTACCAGGTAAGAAAGTAACTTGTTCTTCTCTTTTGAGAGGGATACTCTTGCCACTGGGTTAAAGGAACAATTGGCTTATTGTCAATTTAAAATCTCCCCATCTCCCCATCTCCTGCTAAAGACAGAAAGATAAACTCCCAGTTGAGTTTTAAATTTTGCTCTGAGGATGTAGAAGATACCTTTTGTACTTGTTTTTCTCATAATGTCTTCAGTCTATATGTCGCTGCCTGATCTCAAAGTCTGTCTTGGGCAGCAGGAGAGGAGTTCCACTCCCTGCCCATGCAGTGCTCTGTGTGCAATGTAGAGGGTTTTGTAGTGGATTCCTTTGTTTACTGGTAACCAGTGTAGGCTTCTCAAAGCCGGGATGATGTGACCCTTCTGTTCATTCTGAGTAGTAGTCTTGCCACTGTTTTTGGGATGTGTTATTTCTTGGTGAGATAGTCGGGCATTCCAAGGTACAGGCTATTTGCATAGTCTTTTTCTGATAGTGTCAATGAGCAAATGTCAAGCGTTGGGTGTGGGGAAATTGGATATGGGAGGATGCATCTGATTGACCCTAGGTGGTAGAAGCCAGTGCTCCAGATAGGATTTTTGAGTGAGAGTATTTTACTCCCAATTTTTAAAATTGGAGAGTAAATCCAATTTCAAGAGAGTAAAAATGATTTTCCTCCTTCACACGAGAGTAAAGTGTCTGACAACTATCCAATTTGTGCATAAAATTAAAACTTTGTTTGAAAACATAAGTGACAAAACATCTGTCTTTCAAGTGGTTCTAAATAATTTATTGCACCTATGGAAAACATTTTCCCTACACAAGAACCTTGTAGATACATACTACCTAGCTTCATCTTCATGGTACTTGGACACACACTCTATTAGAAGTTACTACAGATGCCAGCTATTTACATTGAGTGATTCATAAATCAAGTCCCTCACTCTACCAGCATCACTTCTCTGCCTCTCGGGCCTACTGTTACTGCCTGGCACTACCTGCTTAACAGTCGCTCCATATGTTTGCTCCATCTCTCCTTCCCTTTGCTACTTTGTTTCCTGTCTCTCACTTTCTGAGACTCTGCCTCTCACTCTTAGGTTTTGCGATGCCACATTTTTCGGTCTGTTTCCCAGTCACTCTGCCTCTCCCATCTCTGCATTCTATTGTTGCTCTTTCCCCCTCCTATATCTCGCTGTATCGTTGGATAGAACTCCTCTTTCGAAGGGATTGTGTCCTCCGACGTATTCCTTATCTTAGATATAAATCCTTCAGCTTTGCTGGCCTCGGAAAATTTTTTCGCCAGAGGGCGCTGCGCGTCGATGATCGCCGAGTCGATGACCCTCGACGGCCTCCGTGCCGATGTCGACGTCATCCTGCCTATAAAGGCCGCGCGCAGCGTCCGTTGCTCAGTTCCGTTTTTCCGCGCTTCGTTGTGCCTCGGAACACCGTTGCTCAGTTCTCGTCAAGATAAACGTATATAATAACTACTATTTACCTCGATATCGATGGCATCCTCCTCCGACCCGACGACCCCTCGGTCCGGTTTCAAAAAGTGCCGAGACTGCGGGAAGAAAATGTCGTTGACGGACCCTCACAGGGTCTGTTTGTGGTGTCTGGGAATCACGCACCAGAGTTCGGAGTGTGAGGAATGCCTTTCCATGACGGCGAAAGCCTTGAAGGAGCGTAGGGGGAAGCTCGAGAGAGGTAGGTCAACTTTAACTTCCTCGAAAGCTTCTTCGGTAGAGTCGAGACGTTCGTCTCCTCACCATAAAAAACACTCTCGATCTAGATCACGAAGTGGCTCCCACCACTCGTCGACATCGAGACACTCGAAGAAGAGACGTAGGAGATCCCCTTCGTCATCTTCGTCGAGTTCTCCTGAGAGAGTTCATTGCCCCACAAAACGCAGCTCGCAAGCTGAGTGGGAGGAATTCAGGAAAAAGATGCTAAGCGTCTTCGAGAAAGCGGCCTCGTCCCCCTCGAAGACAGCTGAGGGTGATACCCCGGGTAAAAAACCCAAAAAATCTAAACGCCGCGAGTCGCAGTACCCGGCGGAAAAGTCAACCCGAAAGCGCCTCGAGCCATCGGGAGATAAAGCATCATCGACGCCATCGTCGAAAACTCCTTCGAAACAGAGGTCGGCGCCATCGACGCCGTTGTCGAAGGATCCATCGGCGCATCAGTCGATCGAGTCGACGCCGACGTCGACGCCGATATCGACGCCGGTGAAGGAAAGAACCACGGCTACTCCACAGCCAACGGTTAGACAAAAGACCTCCGACTCGACGCCGAGAACGTCGACGTCGTTCTCGAGCAGGACTCCGATCCTTTCGAGTTCTTCGAGGCCTAGTACACATTTCTCGACGCTTTTCACGGCGCCTTCGAGTACTTTCACGTCGGTGTCGACGACATCGACGTTTTCAAGGCCTGTGATGATGGCTCCTTCTGCATTGGAAATGGGGTTTATACCATTCCAAAAACCAATGTATCCCCCTTTAACCTCGATTTTTGAGGAAAGGGAGGATTCAGACCAAGATATTGATTTACAGAGGACCACATCACCAGAGCCAGAGACTTTCGCCTCTGAGGAAGGAAGATTAAAAAATCTTCAGGATGCACTTCAGGAAGCTAGTGGCTTGGACACTTCTCCTGAAGCAGAATTTATCAAACCAGACCCAGGAGAACATGCGGAGACTCCATATAGAGCTCTGATGTCTAGAATCATAGAATTTATGGGTTGGTCTGCACCTTCTCCTGCCTTTCAGCAGGATGACCTCACTGACATACTGGACAAGGGCCCACAGGAGGATCCTGTGGTTCCATTTCACTCTGCTCTACAGAGAAGGATTTTGACAAACTGGGAAACGCCAGAAATTATCCCGGCAGTAAATAAAAAACTGTCAACAAAATACAGGGTGGCTAGTTCTGACCCTGAATATTTGTCAAAACACCCTACTCCTGAGAGCTTGGTTGTACAGGCTGCAACCTCATCAGGCAGCACATCTGCATACCCCACTGCTCCGCAGGATAGGGATGACAAAAAGTATGATGCCATGGCTAAGAAGGTTTTTTCTGCCTGTAGCATGGCGTTAAAGTCTATTAACGCGACCTGTACGCTCGCTAGGTTCAGCCACACCCTTTGGGAGTGCGCTTCATCAGCGGCTGACTGCCTCCAAGAAGGAGAGGAAAGGGACGCATTTTTAAACATCATCAGGGATGGTAAAGATGCGATGTGCGAGACCCTACAAACTGGCCTAGATTCTGCTGACAGTATCAGCAGGGCCATGGCGGCAAGTACCACAATCCGCAGGCATGCGTGGTTGAGGAAGTCTGGTTTTGCCTCTGACGTGCAGACCAGGCTTTTGAATATGCCCTTTGACGGTTCTACCCTCTTTGGAAAGAAGGCGGATGACAGTTTGGAGAAACTGCAAACGTCCAAGGCAGCAGCCAAGTCATTGGGAGCTGCTATCCGTCAGAATACCTTTCGTCCTTCGGGATCATCGTGGAGAGGACGGTCCTTTCGTTACTATTCCTCATATGGAAGGGGCAGGGGACGACCGGCTCAAAGAGGCCAAGGAAGATTTACCCGTGGTGGACGGGGTAGGGGAAAGAAAGCCGCACCCGCAGGAGCAGGAGCCACTTTACCTTCGGCAACTGCATCAGCCGCTTCAAAACCACTCTGAGGTCTCCCCTCACAGAACACCAGTAGGGGGCAGGTTAACTCACCATCTGACGGAATGGCAGGCTATTACGTCAGATGCTTGGGCTCTGGAGACAGTGGCCCAAGGTTACTGCCTGCCCTTCCTACATATCCCTCAGAGTCATCCACCGGGGAACAACCCTTTGAAGCTTCCAGATCCGCTCCTCTTGCAGGAGGTTTTAGACCTGCTAGAGAAAGGTGCCATAGAACTGGTACCTGTAGCGGAAAGGAACAAGGGTTGGTACTCCCCCTACTTCATAATACCGAAGAAGGACGGAGGACTGAGACCCATCTTAGACTTACGGGAATTGAACAAATTCCTCCGAAAGGACAAGTTCAAGATGGTGACTCTCTCTCAGATCCTTCAGGCCCTCCAGCTTCAGGACTGGTTGGTATCTCTAGACCTCCAGGACGCTTATTTCCATGTGCCGATCCATCCCAGGCACAGGAGATACCTGAGGTTCGCAATTGGCAGCTCTCATTATCAATTTCGAGTTCTGCCATTTGGGCTAACCTCCGCCCCGAGGGTCTTTACCAAGCTAATGTCGGTTGTGGCTGCAAGTCTAAGGAGGGAAGGGATTCATGTCTACCCTTACCTAGACGATTGGTTGATCAGAGCTGTATCTTCGGAACAGGCTCAGAGACAACTGGATTATGTTTGCCACTTCCTTCACAAGCTGGGCTTCTCCCTCAATTTAAAGAAGTCACAGATGATACCATCACAGAGACTCCAATTCATTGGAGCAGTCCTGGACACTTCCCTGGGAAAAGCCTTGCCACCAGAGGTGAGGGCTCGAGATATTCTGCAGATGGTCATCAGATTTCAGAATGCCCAATATCTCCCAGCCTACGACTTTCTGAGGTTGCTAGGCCTCATGGCATCCTGCATATTCCTCGTGCCGGAGGCTCGCCTGAGAATGAGATCCCTCCAGTGGGCACTGAGAACTCAGTGGTCACAGTTCTCAGGAAGGATGACAGATCTCCTTCGGATCCCGGTCAAAGTAGCCCGAGACCTTCAGTGGTGGGCCTGTCGGGAGAACATCCTGAAAGGAGAAATGTTTTGGCAACCATGGCCGGAGATAACAGTAGTCACGGATGCCTCACTCACGGGGTGGGGAGCTCACGCCAACGACTTGACCATCAGCGGTCGTTGGTCTCCATCGGAGTCCAGACTACATATCAACCTGTTGGAGCTGAGAGCCATCAGACTAGCGCTGAAGGCTTTTCTGCCGTCTGTACGGGGAAGAAACGTCCTAATAATGACGGACAATACAGTGGCCATGCACTACCTCATCAAAAGAGGAGGCGTAGGCTCACTACCACTGTGCAGAGAGGCGATGCAGCTCTGGTTTTGGGCAATTCAGGAAGGAATCTCTCTATCGGCAATTCACCTAGCCGGAGAGAAGAACTTGACAGCGGACGCTCTGAGCAGGCAGAGCACAGTCTCTCACGAGTGGGAGATAGCTCAGGAAGTCCTTCAAGAGATCTTCGCCCTTTGGGGAACCCCTCAAGTGGATCTGTTCGCCACCAGTATCAACAGGAAGTGCGACAGATTTTGCTCAAGGGAATTTCCCCCGAGAGGAGCTCTAGGAGATGCGTTCGTAGTGGACTGGGAGTTCCCACTTCTGTACGCGTTCCCTCCGGTCCCTGTCATTCCTCAAATGATCAGGAGGTTGAGAAGGTTTCGGAAGACCATGATCCTAATTGCCCCGGATTGGGCCAGGAGAACGTGGTACCCGGACCTTCTAGACATGTCCATCTGCCCTCCAATTCGACTGCCATACAGAGAGGATCTTCTCTCGCAGAAGGAAGGTCAGGTTCTCCATCCAGCCATCAAGACCCTCAACCTTCACGCTTGGTGTCTGAAAGGTTGAGGTACAAGGATTGGGACCTTCCGGATGATGTTATGGAGGTGTTGCTTTCGGCCAGAAGGCCGGCAACTAAAACTCTATACCGCTGCCGTTGGAACAAATTTTGCAGCTGGTGCAGAGAAAAGAATATTGAACCCTTTTCTTGTGGTACACCTATGGTGTTGTCATTCTTACTTTACCTGGCTAATTCAGGCCTACAGGTTGGCACAATTAAGGGCTATCTCGCAGCGCTATCAATCTTTAAGCGCACTGCAGAGGAGCCTTCATACTTCAAAATTCCATTGGTAATACAATACCTAAAAGGATTAACTAATGTTTATCCCCCGAAACCTTTTCAAGTTCCCTTATGGGATTTAAACCTAATTTTAAACTTCCTAAAGGGTGCCCCTTTTGAACCACTACACTCTTGTTCATTGAAGCTTCTCACCCTCAAAACTGTTTTGCTAATAGCATTGACATCTGCTAGAAGGGTTAGCGAGTTGCAAGCCTTATCGTGTAAACCTCCACATACAATCTTTTACAAGGACAAAGTTGTTCTTCAGGTGAAGCCTAACTTCCTCCCGAAGGTAGTCTCGGAGTTTCACATCACTCAGAAGATTATATTACCTTCTTTCTACCCTCCTCCTCATCCGGGGAAGGAGGAAGAGAGACTGCACAGGCTGGACCCTAAGCGAGCCTTGAGCTTCTATATCAGCAGATTGGCTAAGATCAGACAAGCAGACCAACTCTTTGTAGGTTATGCAGGACATAAGTTGGGCCTTCCAATAACAAAACAAACCATCTCCAGATGGATTATTTTAGCCATTCTGGAGTGCTACAAATTGGCAGGAAAGGAGCCTCCTCAAAATCTAAGGGCTCATTCTACCAGGGGTATCGCAACATCCTCAGCCCTTCAAAGAGGGGTGCCAATTCGAGATATATGTGCGGCTGCCACATGGTCGTCCGCACATACATTTACCAAATTCTATAGCCTGGATTCCTCCTCTAGTCAAGAAACTAGATTCGGCAAGGCTGTGTTACACTCTGTCCATTCTGGAAGGGTAACATAACTTTTATTACTCCCGCCTCCAGTCACAATACCACTGCTATGGGAGTCTATCTAAGATAAGGAATACGTCGGAGGACACAATCCCTTCGAAGAACTAGTTACTCTTACCTTGTAACGTTCTTTCGATGGGATGTTCCTCCGACGTATTCCTTATCGACCCTCCCATCCATCCCCGCAGTATGACTTCCTGTGGGTTTGCAGCCTATGCTCCTTCAAGGTGATTAGTCTAATCCAAAAACATTACTGGGGACTACAAAACGGAACTGAGCAACGGACGCTGCGCGCGGCCTTTATAGGCAGGATGACGTCGACATCGGCACGGAGGCCGTCGAGGGTCATCGACTCGGCGATCATCGACGCGCAGCGCCCTCTGGCGAAAAAATTTTCCGAGGCCAGCAAAGCTGAAGGATTTATATCTAAGATAAGGAATACGTCGGAGGAACATCCCATCGAAAGAACGTTACAAGGTAAGAGTAACTAGTTCTTCTCTCTCATGTCATTACTCTGGCTATATCTGTTTTTTTCATTTTCTCAGTTGTGGTTGCTACTCCTTTTGGTTATCTTTCTTGCACTGTCTCTTATGTTACTAGACTGCCCTTCTCTAGTCTTGCTTTTGTTTCCATCTCTCCCCACTTGCTTTTGATTTGTGTTTTATTTTACTGTCTCCAAATGTCTTTTGTTCTGCTTCTATCCCTCCCTCCTATTGTATGTTTTCCCTATTAACTTTATTTCCCTTCATGTAGCTCATTGCTCTTTCTTGTTGTTGCTCGACTTCCTTTTTTGGATTGTCTAGTATGTTCTTTGTCCCTTCGTCCCCCCTCACCTTTGTTCTTATATATTGCTTAGGTTTAGAGTTGCTCTTCCTCTCCTGTTTGTTTGTCTTTTAACATAGCACAAATATCCAAAAAGCTGAAAATGCCTTTTCTATTTAAAAATCTAGTGCAGCTTTACCATTGAGCGCTCTTTTTTAGATGTGTGCAAACCTTCTTTTGGCCATTAGTCTGGGAATGATTTGTATGACCAGATGCAGTACTTGCTTGAATGCAGATGCTTTACCAGGACTGTATGCCATTACAAGTAAGTGAGCCCGTATTAGATGTGTGTTCTGAGCCATCACAGGTATAGCAGTCCTCATGGAATGTGCTTCTCCTGAGCCATCACAAGTATAGCAGCCTCAATGAGGTGTGTTTTGACCCATTACTAGCACAGCGGCCCTGAACAGATGTGTTCTGAGTCATTACAAAATAGCAGCCCTGAAGAGTTGTGTTCTGAGCAATCACAGGTATAGCAGCCCTAAATTGTGTTATGAGGCATTACAAGTAGAGCATCCCGGATGAAATGTGTGTTCTGAATCACTGAACATTTAGTAGTCCTTGTGATAAGTCGAACGTTAAGTCAACTGTTGCAATTGAATGTTACCTGCATCTTAAATGCATATCTCTGATACAGATTCATTAACTCTTAACAGGATTTGGACTAACAGGTTACACAATAATCTATGCAGCACGGTTATTGACCCACTGAACTGCCTTTCCCAACTGTCTGTTGACATGGAAAGGCACATAGGTTTAGGGCACTGGCAGTTAAATGTGAGGCTTGTCTGACATAAATTGCTTGTCAAAAGCTCTAAGCCTGTTTGGACTATCCTACATTAGTCAGCAGATTCATAATGAGACTTTGAAATGTGCTTGATTTTTGGCAGTGGGACTCAGTAATCGGACATGGGCAGATGCCGAGGTTTTGAAAAGCGCAAGACCGAGTAGAAGGGATTGAAGTATATGACGGCACTGCCATCTTTTCACACTGTCGGAGGTTGGTGGGAAGAGCTCAGTGTTCTTGTGCTGTACTTCAGCTCGCTGCAGAAAATGCCAAAACTTGTTAGTGCTCTGTTAAGAAATGAAGGTACTGTCCCAAAACATAGCAGTCCTGTTAAGAAATGTGGGCATGATGCAATCAAACCTGCTGTGAATATTTTGGCATTGTGCAATGTCATGCGTACAGTATAGCAGCTCTGTTGATAAATTGGGCTGCTTTGCCTGAATATATAGCAGTCCCATTGAGATCTGTGCCACTGAAAATATATACAGCACTGCTTCTACCTATATCCATCATACTTGCTTGCGGTGGGTGGTCAGAAAGGTAGTTAAAGTTCAGACCACTTGCCCAGTTATGCAATTGGTGTGCTTCTGTGATGAAAAGAAAAAAAAGTATGAAATGCTCATACTGCTGCAACTGCGCTGCCTCTATTAAAGCCAATTAAGCAGAAATGCAGCCCTCGTTTAAGACCATTTCCATTTTACACAATACTACCGGTGTCCTAAAGCAAAGTGAAAAGCATGTTCTCGGTTCAAGATGCTTTAATAACACTGTAACCTACAAAATGCAGGCGGTTGAACAAAGTGAACAAAACACAAATTCCCTTTTACATTACTCAAAGTATTATAGTGATAGAATAATTAACAGATGAGTGTTAAAATAATTAAACTGACCAAGACTCATCCCAGTTGCTTCTTTCAAGGAACTGTCGATTACTAAAGTAAAGAGTGGATTTGCAAGCTGCTGCTAGCCAGGCTGTCACCAGTGAGCTCCATGATTTATGGGGGTGCTGCCATAAATAGCCTGTGTAAATGGTACGCAAGGAAGAATTAAAAGGGGCGTATTGGCAAGATTTCTGTGCATAAAAAGGCCAGATAGGCTGGTAGAAACATTTTCATACTATTGCGTTTCCCTGTGGATTCCAGTGTGAGTCCACTTTCCATGAGTATTTCCATATTCTTTATTACTGTTGATGTTTCTGGTTTTATTTTCATTTTTTTCGGGGGCCTTGGGAGTAGAATCTGCAGTTCATTTTCGTTGCTTTGGGTGATCAGTATTTTGATTTTGTTTGGATTTAATTATTTTAGGTTGCTGGTCGTCATCCAGAGGTTTGTTATTGAGGCACTTGCTGAGGTAGTTGTTTGAGTCGGTCCTGGTGGCTGTCTTGAAAACTAGTTCTGTCTCTGTAGTTCTAATGTTATTCTGTGTTTTTTGATTGGTTTCAAAAGAGGTGCCATTTAAATGTTGGAGAGGTGGTGAGAGAGTTGATCCCTGTGGAAATCCCTGGCAGGAGAGTATACCAGGCAGTTACAAGTGTATGTTAGCAGCACTGGCAGGACAGTATACCAGTTAATTGCAAGAGTGTAATTCCAGGAAGTCTAGCATGTAGAGTTTACCAGGCAGGTACAAGTGTACAAAGAGAGTCCTAGTTGGGAAAGATATCGGGCATGGAGTAATTGAGGAGCATATAAGAACAACCAAAAAGGTGGTGCGGGTCCCAGAGACTAAGGAGCAAAAACCTGGCAGAAAAGTACACCAGTCATCCTGACAAGACAAGAGGCAAACCATGTGTGTGTATGATTGTGTTGTCAATCAAGAGTAAAGACAAGAACTCTTATTTATAAGACAACGCAAAGAAGAATCCAGGGGAAAGGAGGCACCCTCTGGAGCAAGGAGCAATATCCTTGAGACTTTTTGTTGAGTTCCCCATTTCGCTACCTGTTTGAACATTTCTAGAACACTGAAGGACAAAGACATTATCCTTTGCACCTAGTTCATTTCTTTAGAATGTGAGGGTCAGAATAGTACTTTGTAACAGGACAGTTTTGTTTTGTTCATTGTGACACTGGCAAATACTTAGTTTTGAGTTCAGGTAGGGAAACACTTCTAGTGCAGGGACAGCAAAGCATTTTCCCAACTCCTTTTTATTAATATATAAACGTCTTTAGCCAAAACCATGTCTAACTTGGGTCAGAGTTTCATTCCTGACTCCTAACGCAACAGTCTCTCGCAAGTGGGAATTGGCTCAGGGAGTCCTTGAAGAGATCCTCACCCTTTGGGGAACCCCACAAGTGGATCTGTTCGTGTCCAGTGTTTACAGGAATTGCAACTTTTGTTGCCGGGAATTTCCAAAGACCGGAGATCTGGGAGATATGTTTGTAGTGGATTGGGATTTTGTGCTTCTGCCACATTTTCCCTAGTCCCCATCAATCTTCACATCAGGAGGTTGAAAAAGTTTGGGAAAACCATGATCCTGACTGCTCCAGATTGGTCTTGGAGGACGTGGTACCCAGACCTTCTGGACATGTCCATCTGCCCTCCAATTCGTCTTCCACAAAAAGAGGATCTGCTCTCGCGCAAGTGGGATGCCACATTCTTCATCCAGAGATCAGGACTCTGCTCTTCACGCCGAGTTTCTGAAAGGTTGAGATACAAGGATTGGGACCTCAGAGAAGACGTAATGGAGGTGTTGCTTTCGGTCAGAAGAGCGCAACAAAATCTCTGTACCGCTGCCGTTGGAAAACGTTTTACAGCTGGTGCAGAGCTGGTGCAGAGCGACGAATTTAGACATTTTTTCTTGCAACACATCGGTGGTGCTGCCCTTTTTGCTTCACTAAGCCCATCCGAGGCTGCAGGTTGCGACCGCAAAATGCTGTCTAGCAGCGCTATCTATTTTTAAGCGCTCGGCAGAGCAGGTATCTCATTTTAAGATTGCTATTGTGATGCAATTTCTGAAGGGATTAACTAAAGTTTTCCCTCCAGTTCCGTACATTGTACTTGTTTGGGATCTGAACCTTGTGCTAGAGTTCCTCATAGGTGCACTGTTTGAGTCCCCTTCACTTATGTCCCTTAACGATTTTTACCCTACAAACTGTCCGTTTAACAGCCATTCCCTTGGAGTCAGCGAGCTACAGGCCCTGTCGTGTAATCCCCTATTTGCCACCTTTTACAAGAAGGTTGTGTTGAGGGTCTGCCCTTGCTTTTCTTTTTTTTTCTTTTTTCTTTTTTTTCTTTTTTTTTTCTTTTTTTTTTTTTTAACCAAAGATGAATTCTGAATTCCATCTGGCGCAGAAGATTGTGCTTCCAACCTTTTACCCAGCATTGCATCTCCTCCTAAGAGGAGGGGGAGAGGCTTCATAGTCTTTATCCTAAGAGGGCTTTGAGCTTCTAAATCAATAGAATGGCTAAACCTAGACCGGACAACCAGCTTTTTGTAGCAAATGCTGGCCACAGGCTGGGTCTAGGTGTAATCAAGCAGACCTTGTCCCGCTGGATATCGGAATACTACAATTTAGCGGGTAAGGCTGTCCCTTTAGGTTTACAAGCTCATTCAACCAGGGGTGTGGCTGCTTCACCGGCCTTATAAAGAGGGGTTCCAGTGCATACAATCTTTAGTGCTGTGACTTGGTCCTCTCTTCATACCTTCACAAAACATTATTGCTTGGACTCTGCATCGGGTCAGGATGCAAATTTTGGGAAAGATGTTCTCCAGAGCACAAATGATAAATTCTCTGTTCCCACCTCCAGTGTGAATTTGTGGGAGGACACAATCCATTCAAAGAACAAATTACTTACCCCTAGTAATGTTCTTCCGACAGGATGTTCCTCCCATGTATACCTCATTGCCCCTCCTATCCTACCGCTCTTCCTTTGGGAGAATTTCCATGTATTACACCTTCCTCGCTTCCAATGTCTGGGCACCATTTGGCCTTGTTAACGTCTGTGCTTATGAGAGGGGAAAAACTAATAACTAACGGGCGCAGTGCATGCTATACATACAGTCTGTGGTTTCATGCTCGACAGCGGACGGAGGCTGTTGAGGTACACAGGTCGACGCACAGCGCCCTCTACTTGGAAATTACTTTCCGTAGCAGCTGATGATGGATGGAATATATCAAAGATGAGGAATACGTGGGAGGAACATCCAGTGAAAAGAACGAACAAGGGTAAGTAATTTGTTCGTCTTTAAAATGTTGGATATTGAAAATCCTATCAGCTTGTCGAGTTTGGCTTTACAGTGATTGAAGTAAAGATTTGCTGAGCAGGAGCTAATCTCAGCTCCTGGGTATCAGGCACGCCTAGTAAGCAGGTCCTACCTGTAGCGAATGAGGAGCTAGTATATAGTGTGAAACAATTCTAACTTCTGCATGAGATGCAAACTATAACCTAGTTAAATGGTCATGTGTAATGGTAACAATCTGTTCGATGTGTCCTAATGATCATTCATACACATTCACAAACACACTGAATGAATGTGCCAGGTATATTAGTACGGCACCAGGTGGGACTAGGGAGATGGAAGTAGCACCAGGTAGCTGTCCGTGTTAAGCTAATATGACACCTTTAGGCTTTAAGCATGAGCTAAATAATTTTCAGCTCCCACCAATTCTAAACCCTGCATTTTAGTCAACGTGCAGCAGAGACTGGGGTCTGATTTGGTTTTTCAGTGTGTGGTAGTTCATGGGTCCGCAACCTTTGTATCTCCAGATATTTTGGACTACAACTCCCATCAGCCCTAGGCAGCATAGTCAATAGTGAGGGATCGATCTTGGGAGCTGTCGCCCAAATTATCTGCATAGTCTCATGTTGCTTACTCCTGCTTCAGTTATGTATATGGTGTTTTGTGTGGATCAGTTTCTGGTTTATGATGTTATTTCATTGTGTAGCAGATCCTGCAGTCTGATATGGTTTTTAAGTGTATGCCAGGGTCTGGTGCACCGTGTTCTCAGGGGAGATGCCTTGTGCCCAACTTGTTTATTATTTGGTGCAAATCGGCCAGCGGTTTTCATGTATGTTCAATGAAAGCACCTTTTTCTCTATGGGAAGAGAAATGAGCGAAATCCGAAAAAACGTTTTTTCTTTGCATAATAACTTTTAAACTGTTAAACCAGTTTTCCCACATTTTCTATTGTGGGGTGAGGCCTGGCAGGGGAGTGTAAGAAATATTTTTTTGGAGCATTTGAAGAAAATTCGTACAGTGAGTCGAAATAAAAGTTATTAGGAAGTGTTTGATGAAAAGTCAATGAAAATTTCATTTTATCTTCTCTTTAGGGTGGCGATTGGCGTGTGTGTGTGCATATATATTTGAGACGATTCAATTAATGGCAACAAAAACGCATGCAATTCGGCAGTTGTGGGGAGTGGTGATCATCTTAACTCCCTCACCACAAATGTAATTTGATGTAATTTATGATCTCATTGTTGATACCTGGAGTGTTCTCAATGTGTTTATGGGCTGAGCAGCTCCGGGAGGCCCAGAGTTAACAGTCATCACTTCGCACACCCGCCGAATGTCTTGGGTTTTGTTGCAATTAATCAGATCAGCTTAACTCTGTCTTAAGGAAAGATTTTCTTACTGAATTTCAAGGGTTTTGTTATACTAGATCTTCTCCGGGCCCATTGGTGTGGCCTTTGGCCTTCGGCCAGGCCCACAGTCCATGTTGCGCCAAATATTAGCTAAGTGCAAGCCCTATGGCCTGCCTAGTAACTGACCAGATAACACCAGCTATGGCCTTTGGCAGTGGCCCAGGGCCCCTGCCCTTCCCCCCCCCCTTAATTTCCTCTGTAGTTTCCTGAAGGACGTTGCCTTAGTCACCTCCAGTAATCATAACCTGGGCATTTGTCCAATAGCTATGCCGTTTGTATCCAACCTCACTCGTTCTGTCAGCCCCTTCGTTTCCCCTCCAGTAAGGTGCTGCATGAGACATTTCCTTTGGTTTGGCATAACAAGGCCGCAGATTTATTTTTTACATATACATGACCACTGCAAACAGGTAAAAATTAGTTCCAACAGGTGTGGCGACTGCTCCTCGTCCTGCTTCCCCCTTTTTCCTCCATATTGATTGCAGGCACAACTCCCACAAGGCCCTCGAGTCTGAGAAACCGCCTGCCCATGCAGGTCTTTGCGGACTGGGGGAGCGCTGTTTGTTGGGGGGAAGTTGAGCCCCAATTGCTACCGCCAGACACCCCCGCCGTTTAGGCTCCCAGGAGGCGCTGTCTAGAATGGGCGAAGCCCCTTCCGGTTTAGCAATGGCTCATTCGGAGTCTTTCTTATATTAGGTTGCCACAACCCGCCTGTCCATCCTGCGACAACGACGTCCAGGCTCCGCCATAGCTGTAGGGTGGGAGGGTGGGAAAAGAAGTCCTCCACTCTTAGAATGGGTCATGGCTTGACAATTTAAGCCCATCGCTGCAACTCTCCATGTGCCCCTCCTCCTTTTTAGGCAGCCCACTGTGTAACTTCTGCCTGACCCTCTTTCATTCCCAGATTCATATAACACTTTTTTTTTAAAGCTTTTAAAGCTTTTCTTGTGCATTTTCGCAGGAATCTAGCATTAAGAGGGCTCACTGGCACACCCTTAACTAGCCCACCACACATGTAGTCCTCTTCCCTGATAGGAAACCACACCTTCACCTGCTCCAGGTATAATTTTGAGATCTTTTCTTTTCCCGATTCCCTTTTTTTACAACGCGAATCGCTCACATTGAGGAACAAATAATTTTAATTTCTGAAAAGCTTCACGGATTCAATGCACCATGGGAGATGCATGGACTTTTTGTTTAGCACGGGTGGACCCTTTTCTGTAGAATTATTTAGAAACTATCGGAAGGACTGCTTGCTTGCATGCAGCAAACCAAAAAATGTTGTGGCTTTGTGCCCAACTTGTTTCTTGCACGCTTTTCAGTGATTTCCGTGCTACGAGTGTTCAAAGGAAGAACCTTTATTCGCTATGGGAAATGAATGGGTGTAGACTGAAGAAAAAAAAACAGTCAAAAGTTATTAACAATAGAAGTTTGGGAAACGTCAATGCCAATTGATTTTTCTCTGAACTGCTCTATACTCTAAATATATATATTATGTATGGGCAAAAAATGTAAGTTGCTTCAAGCTACTATGCAGATATAAAAAGCCACTCTCTCCCCTCAAGGTATTATATTGGGTGTGTCCAGGCAGCATTGACATCAAGGGGGAGGAGTTGGCGATTCAGAAGTGCAGAACCTGAGTTGGCGAATCAAAAGAGAAAAGATAGTCTGAGAAAGACAAGCAAGAGAAAGGAGCAGAGTTGGCCAAATAGAAAGGTCTGGATAGCGAGAGAGAAGCAGGAGAAGAACCTGCAAAGCAAAACCTGTGTTGGCCAACGCATAATTCCCCGTAGTGGCTTCAATATAGCCACTCTTGAGGGCCATTTAGCCACTACATCTGAGTTGTTGAGCTCAGAATAGGAGACTTACTTAGCATTTCCAACTGTCATAAAGTTGGTTAATCCCTTCCCCTCCGAAGTCCTTTGTTCCTTTGTCTTTGAATTCAACTTGATGTGGATTTTCTTGCAGGTGGCCCCCTCGACCTTTCGTATTCTTGCTGCCCCCTGCAGTTCGTAACAATGTAAATGATTTACATGATTCCTAGCACTTCTGCACGCTGAGGGAGCAAGCTACAGGTACTCTGTGCGGTCACTCATTTTCTGGCACGTTCAAATCAGAAGTCCACTGAGACTGATGCTACTACTTTTTCCGAAAGTAGTAGTTTCATCTGTTTTAAAGATTCCTTTTCCTTCCTCCATGCCCTTCAAAGATGCAGGACATTTCATCGGCTGGAACCTGAGATCGCTCTATTTCCATTTGCCTTGGTCCATGAAGTAACGGATTGGCCCTCCATTATTTAGTTGGCTTTCTGGGTTCTATGATATTTCCCCGTAGGCCGATTTTGCTGAAACATGTTTTGCCAGTATGGTTTTGGTGCTGTGGGGAAACACTCCCTTTCTGGGCCCCCTCCTCTGTTATCTCCCAATGCAAGGAACCCCCCTGCACCCTTGGTCTCCCACCACATCCCCCGCCTTCCGATTTTGTTCCGTGTGGGCCACCCCTGCGACCCACGGACTCGCAACACACCACCCTTTCCCAAAATGTCTTTCTCTAACCCATACCGACACTCATGCATACACATACCCCTACCCAAACCATCTCCTTACCGCACCACTCATGCCACCACCAGCCCAACTTCCTGGATGCGCTGTAGCGTTTGCGTTGTTCCCCTACAGGCCGCTGTTCTACAAAAGCGTCCTGTCGGGGAATTGTATAACGCAAAACGTGCTTAAGACTGTTTTCTGGCACCTGGGCGGGTAAGACCATTATCAAACCTACCATTTTTGTTCATTGTTTCATTGACCAAGGCATCAAGACCTCCTCTGACTGCAAAAGACATTGGGGCCCATTCAATTGGTATACTTGGCTATTGTTTCATTGCATAACTGCCCACAATTCATTACAATTGTTCACATTAAGCATTTGCCCTTTTGATCATTGTGCCTTGATCATTCTACACTGACCCTGCAGCCATGCACACGATCACAAACTCCATCCCTACCTCCATTCCATTTCTTACATGTACAAACCTTTCTCCCCTTTTGCCCTCTACTGTTTTTGTACAGACCCCAGGTCTGGATATCCCCATTAGAGGCACAATACACCACTCTCCTGACCATCGTTGTTGGACAACTATGGTGATGAATGATACAGTTAAAACAAAACAAATAAAATAAAAACCTTTAACATAAAGGGCTGACCCCTTGATGTCATTGTCTGGCTGAAACTCGGTCCTATTTGCATGCGTTTGCCAAGCTTTGGAACGGTCTGAACATTTTAGTAGTGTAGAATTTCCATTTTAGAAGGGCTTGTTTTAGAACTGTTTATTATTTTGAGTTTGGCTTCCTCGTCTGTTGCCCACCTTCCTGTACTGTGATCTGGTGCAGGAAAGGTGATAGTGGACAGAGAACTTGCTGCCTTGCCAGTGCACAATTCTGGCTTAAAGCTTCTTCACTTGGAGATCAGCGAGAGCTTGGACACTTTGCTTATTGCTTGTGATGGCCACCGCTGTTGTTCCCCAGCACCCTGCTGCTTAGCATCTCGGTATAACCCACCAATTCTCTGCATTAAAGGTAATCCTGTATTTGGTTGCTAGTAGTGGCCATGTCAATGTACTTTGGTGCCCATTGGCCCTGTATGTATAATTTTGTCTCCAGTGGACCTGTATCTTCTGTTTGGTCACTGGTGACCCTCTACCTGTACTTCGGTTGCTATTGGTCCTGTTTGTTTATGTACTTCCTACAAGTCAGTCACTCCTCAACTGCTTGTTTACTTTCATCTATTCACTGCTCTCTCCCTTCTCTCCGGGCCTCCAAGCCCACCCCATCAGAACACTTTTATTTCAGCACTTATCCTCTTCTATCCCATCTCTGTAAATTTGTATCACCCACTAACAGCAGTCCGTACCGACCATTGGTCTCTGATCTCATCTAATCCCCTTGCCCAACACCCAAACATATTTAGTGCCACATCACACAACCTTGCTGCTCTACACACAGGTTCGGCTACCTTCATTCAATCCCACCAGATGGGAAAATAATTGAGATAGTGTTGATCTAGTGCTAACAAGGCCACACCCTCTGTCCCCCTCTCTCCATCGGATTTTCTCCCTCCCTCTCTCCTTTGAAAATATTGCCCCAAACTCCTTTTGCCTGCCCCCCTCGCTATCCTCCTGACCTGCACCCTGTCTGACTTATCTTACTTCCCTGGCTTAACCTCCTTCTGGGCTCTCTTCATATTAATGTCTCCATCGCTCTCATGGGAGACTTCAACATTGCTAAAACCTGTTGGTCCAACCAGTTCGAACTTGACACTGTTTTATCTGACAATTCTCTGATCCCTCTTCACAACCTTTGTACTCATACCCTAGTCGTTCTACCTTCTTGCATTACCACTAGTAGGGACCGAAATTGAGATTGGATAAGCCAGAGCTAAAACCAGCTCCTGGGTTTCCAGCATTAACCAGTGACCAGGATTTACCATTGGCGAAACAGGAGCTAGTGCTTAGCATTCCGCAAATCTAACTATCGTTTAGGATCCAAACTTATTTCATTTATTTATGACCCATCATGCTTTAAATGTTGTATAAATATGTCCTACTGTTTAACTCGGTTTATTTTGAACACACTATAAATATATTCATATAGGTGTGTTAGTTCTGCATCAGTTGGCCTGGGGGAGCCAACAGTAACTCCTGGTAGGTGTTGGTTTGAAGTTAACCTGGCTCTTCTAAGCTAAAAGCAGGCGCTAAATAGTTCCCAGCTCCCCTCAATTTCAAACCCTGATGTAATCTCCTGATTGACCATCAGACCACTCTCTTGTTCACTTCCCCATCTATGTTCCTCTTCTTCTACCCCACCAACCACTTCAATCTACAAATGCAAGCTGAAAGCTAGCCCACTACCTGGTGTGGCGGGTTGAAAGAAGGCTGCAGACACTGTGATGACGTTTCCAATACGTGTTTATTAAATAATAGTAATAAGACCTATCTTTCCCTATCAATATGGGGTGCTCCCTACCTATATGAATATCTAAGGTGCTTGTTAGTCATGAGGAAATATCCAAGATGAAAACAAGTCTGCTGTCCAAAAACTCTAACCGTAACTGACCCTACCACTAATCTAACAAACTAAGGTCAGGAGAGTGACTCCCTTCTCCTGGTGGTGTACTGGTCTACTTTATAGAGTCCCTTTTAATATTCAACTTTCAGATAGTCTCTAGTCACCCTCTGTACCATCTCTTCTACCCCTCTCACAAGGGTTTTGGCTTTTCCCCTATCTTTGTGGACTGTCCTCCACAAGTCCTTTCTTGAACTTTGTTTGGCCCTTTGATCCAGGCGATTGCGCCTTGGGTATTCTTGAAAGATGTACTCTTTTGGACGGGGTTTCTCTTCAGGATAACTAATGTTCCCCCTTCTCAGCTGTGGTATCTCCAGTGTATCTTTTAGCCCATAGGCTTCTCTTGCCTTCACTTCATAGTATTTTCTCTCTTCCCATGGAAGTGTTACCCCAGAGTTAATGTACTTAGTCCCCAGTGTACCCAGTGTAACCTGGGTTCTCCTTCTCAGATTATTATAGTTCAACTTCATCAATGTTATATTCAGCGTTTCCACAACCTTACTGGGATACTTCAATTTTATATTTCGGTTTTCGTCAATTTTACTGAGCCGAGTTTCGTTCCATCCATAACGAATCCCCTGTAGCCTCCTGTTCTCCTCATTACCTCTATCCTTACGGGGGAACGTCTCCGTGGCTTGCAGTCACTTGGGACCGTTCTCTTCCTTTCACTTCTTTGTCGGCTCACTCTTGCCGGCGTCCTTTTCGCGTTCTGCTTGACATCCCATTACGCCTTCTGCTACCAGGACCGGTTTCTGCTCTCTCAACCGGGTTGTGTCTGCGTCATTGATAGGGCAGCCTGCCCATCATGGAGTCACTGTGGTCGCACCACCACTAGTACCTGGATGCTTTTTTTCTCGGCTTCTCTCCGCCTGCACACGCTGGTTTTCCAATGCCTGTCACTCACGTTCAGAGTGGATCTGAACTGCACAGGCTCCGCAGCTCTGCCCGGCCCTGCCTCCATCAGGTGTTTCTCTTACAGCCCCCATCCTCCCCCTTTGCTGGCGTATGCATTCATCTCATTCGCCCTCATTCAGCATGTCCCCTCTCTTCAACCTACTTCGAAGTTAATTGGAGGCTTTTTCTTAAAGCAACAGAGCTTTTCTCTTGATAAAAAGGGCATACTTTATTCTCATATTCAGCCAGTGTTGTGGGGGATTCTCTCCCAGTGAGGTCCCACTTGCCCAGACCCAGACGGGCGGGGGGGTCTTGAGGAGCGGGCTTATCTCCCTTGCCTCGAAGCGGGAGGCTCCCCTTTGGGGAGAAGGAACTAATTCCCTTGATTTTTCACACTGGTCATTGCCATGTGCTCACTTCTATATTTGGCCTCCTTCTCAGAGCCTCTGCTATTCAACATACCTTTTAATGACTTTGTTAAAGTGCTTTTTGCACCCCTTTGGAAATCACAATTCTTCCTGCACCATTACACCACCTACTCCTCACCCCCAAACCCAATTTACCCGTTTGAGTCACCAACTCTAGACTGACACTCTACCTCACTTTCGATGATGGCACAAACCATGCAGTCCCTCCAAACATTTACAGTGGCTCTGCTTGCCACCCAGTTCAACAGCTTCACCCATCTCATTTACTAGCTCCCATCTTTCACCGTGCAAACTTTAATTTACCTTCCAACCCATGCTTGCCCCATCCCCCCCTAAAACTATTTCCTCTTCTCTCTCAGTAATTATCAAAAAGGGCACCTGGTTAATGCCTTACTCTGCCCAGGCAGGTAATATTGTGAGTAGAACAAAATTGAGTAAGGTCATGAGAGTCTTGCTGCTGAAAGCCGGATGAACGCACTCCTAAATAAAAAACCACCTTTTGTTTGGCAGTAACAGTAAACTAATATCAATAGTTGTGACAAATATTTGACAAGACAATTCTGTAGGCTGCAATGGCTTTTTAATTAAATTGCAGCGGGTGTTTTCAATACACATAATCTGGAGCAAAAGATACATCAGCCGGTGTACATTTTCGAGGTTAAGTAACCAGTTTGTAGGGTACAAATGCTGGATATTTGTGGTATCAATCTATTGCTTCTACGTCCACGGATGTGTCCTTGGGAAGGAGACCAGCGGACTTATTGAGGTGATAGCACATTTAGCGGCGGACAATGCGTCAGAACAATGTAGGGTTGAACAACAACACACAAAATACATAAGGTCAATACGACAGTGTTTCGGCCAGGAGGTGAGCTAAGTGAGCTCTAGTGGAGTGGCCTTCATCAGGACAGGATGATTCCATGGGTGGAGGTTATCCTTTGAGGTCAGATCTTTGGAGCGCAGTGGCTCGAGAAGAGGCAGTGTCTAAGTACACTATAAGGATTTTGAGGTCCTTGGTTTTCCCGTTCCTATGGGTGGCCTGAAGCAGGATGTTGCGTCAGGTGGGCGTTTAAGTAACGCTGTGTCAATCCGCCAAGGTGGAAGACTCGAGGTCGGACAGTGGAAAGCTGCAGCAGGTAAGTCTGTAGGCATTCACGAAGTTTCATTGCCATACATTGCAATACATTGAGCGCTGTCCTTTCCCTTGATCCTTCTATCCTCCCCCTCTCATCTCTGCCCTAGCCTTCCTTTTCTATCTGATCTCCAGAGCTGGCTGCCATCCTTTGTTCATCCATTAAAGAATAACACCATGAGCCTGCTTCTGTCTCTCATCCTACTTCAAGACTACCGCTGTTCTAACCATCCTTAGAAAGGCATCTGCAGGCCACAACAGTCCTACCAATTAGTAACTGGTCTCTCTTCTCCCTCATTAATCCAAAATCCTGCGATGCAGCAGGCTTCAACAGCACCACCAGTTACTTTGTAGCTAACAATCGTTCACCCTGCACTCGTTCTAATACGGATTCCGATGCCGCCATTACAGAGAAATGGCCATGGCTCGCGTCTCCAAATGTCAAACCGTTTCCTGCTTTCACGCCGAATCGCTCCTCAAGGGTATCTCAGTCTCAGAACCATCTGTTACTATATGGCAATTCTCTATCTTTTGGTCAATTATTGCAAGAAATTCATCATCTATTATCAAACTCAAAATGCTGCTCCCTCCTCGCCTCGCCAGTACCTTTGCCCTGGCCACCTCAACTCCTACCATAAGGTTCACAACCTTGGTATCCCCTTTGACAGCTTTGTGAAGCACCACCATTAATCTGCTCAACTGCCACCTCTACCAGGATCAAATTGATTGGACATCTGAAACATCTGTCCTCTCCTCACCTTCCATGCCATTACAAATGTCATGTGCTCTCTGGTACTCCGTTGTCTTGACTACTTTCCACGCCTCCTTTTGGGTATCCCTCTCTACTCGCTTTTTCCACTTGAGATGATTCTACCCGTTACCACTGGAAAGCTCCATAATCCCCTCCAGTCTTCACCCACCTCTCCTAAATGCTTACAGGCTGGTTGACTGTCTATGCCCAACCTGCCCCGTTACAAAATCCTTCTACTGGTCTTCCACTTGGCCACCCACCTCGCTACTATTATCGGCTGCCAGTCTCCTTTTTTAAACTTATTTTCAAGCACCCTCCTCGGTCTGGCTGGCTCTCCCCCACCTTGTGCATCTTCTGACTTCTGCCTTCCTTCTTTGACCACCCACCATTGGAACTTCTAACACCTGAAAACGCCACTAAAATGCATGCATTTAAGTCGGACCTCAAGCTGCAACCCTTAAATTGTGAAGGTGCTGTGGCTCTATCCACCCCCACCTAGAGATTTCTCAGTCTTTGTGTACACACGCAGTGACCTCTGCCCATCTGTTTTCTGTCTCCAGTTCACGTTCTTGTCTCCATGCATTATCACCTTGTTCATTGTCCACCGAGCAAAGATTTGATTGTAAGTTACCCGCTCTCAGACTTGCCCTGGTTACTGTATGGATCACTGTACATATTTCTTGTTGAATTACCATGTCATCAATGAGTATACAGGGCACACAATGTGCACTCACCGCTAGCCATTGGCTAGTGACCATTGACCGTTCGCGAGTAAGAATTTGTGTGCTGTGTGAATGTGTAGAATTGAGGTAGCGAGGTGGCTGACTAGTAGCTTGCAACTTAAAATGTTTAGCCCAGGGTACAGACACGTGTCATATTAGTCCTACTATTGGGACGCTTTTTAGAATCGCTACTGGTGTAGCGTTCTGGGAAATCCATTTAGTACACCTGCAAGGGTTTTTCACACAAAGGTCTAACCAAACTCTCACTTGGTATCGAAGCTCAGATTTAATGTTTAGGCTTGGAGATCCGGGGTTTGGAGTAAAGTGACCAAAAGGAGATATATTGACAAGTAGAATGTCCACACAGCTGCATACAAATATGCTATTTTGTTAAAGACCATGCTTGTATTAAGTTGAAAACATGAAGCAAAACAATATCTACACATGAACATTGCACAGTTTGGTCACCCAAATGGGGTGCACACCACTTGATTGTTAACCGCAGTTTCAGTGCCAATTCTACAACGGTTCCCTAAGGTGTGGAATAAGATGCCACACACATCCCAAGGCTCCATAATGGTATTGGCATCACCAACTCTTCACTAAAGTCCAGGCCCTATCCTACAACAGTGCTCCGCAGTGTGACTGGTACTTAACCCTTGATGTGTAGGCCACTTAAATGTATTCCAAACACTACGTCTTTGGCTCGAACATAGGAACAATGGGCTTCAAAGTGGCTCCAAAGCTCTGGCCTTAAGAGCTAGGGCACCCTTGGTAATTTTGCATATATATATATATAATATATATATAGGTTTTACTGTAAATAGGAGTAGGACATTCTAGTCCTGTGTCTCTGGCGAGATTCAGACGTAACTCCTATGTCTAGGCTTCACTACTTATGACAAGGCGTGGTAGCTAGCTGCCAAGGTGGGCATTGTGTCCAATGGTTTCTTGTGCAAAAGAAGGGGGCTTAAGGACCAATAGGCAGCCCGTCCGCATGTGCCCCGAACGCAAGAAACCAGGACCCCAGGCAACAACATATTGCTGAGGACAACTGTGTTTACCGTAGGAAGTGTAGCGGGAGGATTGCGGGCCCACGTGCGGGGCTTCGTCCAGCGGTAGGCCAAACACAACCAGGGACCTCTGGAGGAAGTGCAGACAGTGCCACTTGGCTTACCACGATGCAGAGCAGCAGTTGGAAAGGGCAGCAGGACGTTCATGGTAAAGAGTAACATCAGCCAGGTGGCAGAAAAGATGCTTGCAAAGCTACCAGGCCCCAGGCTATACATGCCCATGCGGCCAAGCATAGCGACACCGTCCAGTGAATCTGTCAGGTTTCAGGATGAGCAAACCGAGCTTTGCTAAGCTGTGTATGGCTTGGCCAGTGCTGGTTGCTGTAGCAGTCTTCTGACGCACCCGTATTTGTGCTTCAGCAATTGAATAGCACACCTTTCAAAAGTGTAAAAAAAACTGTATCACTGCCACAAGCCGCCTGTTGAGGATACATATAAAAAAAAGGCAGGTTACAGAAAAGGAGGCAAAATGTGTCCCTGCCAGGCACAGCATAAGATCTTGGGGGGCTAGGGGAGCATTTCAACATTGTTGCCCACCCTTCCCCCTTGATTATAGCGGAAAACAGTCTGATGCACCCGTGGGATGCATACATCATAATGGAGACAAAACAATATTCCGGGGTTTACGGCCACCGATTATCACAAGACGGCCAGCAAGCAGAGAGGTGAAACACAAAATGCGCACCAGAAAGCTATAAATCCTTCTTTGTCAGCAAGTGGCTGATGTGGAGGAACTGGTGTTAAAAGGCAACGAGGTGGGTGATAACACTTCTGAGGCAAATGACGGGCTAAAGGGCTCCAGCAAACGCATATTTTAAGGTGGGCGCTCCAAAGAGCACATTAAAGCCCCAGAACGAAAGTTTTGAAGAAATTCATATATTGCTGTGTTATAAGACTGCTGTCTGCCAACATGGGGGCAGTTGCTGGGGGCCACAGAGGCTTGAGGCCCCTTTCATCTGAAAGGATTGAAAGCCCCGACGCCGTCCCTGGTCTTTTCCACACTCCACTTAAGATGAGGTGGTACTGCTACCCAAAAAGGAAGGTGGGGGTGGAGGGAATGGAAGAAGCTCGCCCTGCGCTGCTTTCCTTAATGGCTGACAAGTGCCCACTAAACGATGGGGGACTTAGGCTAAAAATACCTTACTCGCCCCTAAAGTCAGCCCCGAGGAAAATCCGACGGCAGACATGCAAGGGGTTCACTTGAAGTAAATGGGGTAACGATGCAAAAAGAGAACTATCCTAACGCCTACCTTGAGGCCAGCTCCCAGTCACTGTTCCCGGGAGTCCCGGCGATTGAAGTAAGTGCTGAGGGTGGATACAAGGCAACGGTTGTGATGGAATTTGACAGGCTCGCAGCCTAGGCCGACTCTCTGGTTTAGGCTGGATTTCTCTAGAAGCAGGCAGCCGCGCATCTGGAGCTTTGGAGATTTATCTATGCATGTGGTTTACATTGGGTAGCGTGAACGTGTGTGTATGCATGCATTCTTAGATGGGTAACGGATGCCCGTCTGGCCTGTTGGCAATACTGTTTGGTTTCTCTCAGGAAGGCTGGAAGGGCAGTCACTGGCCGTCGGTATGTCTTACGGGAGTCCAGTGTGATTATTCTATGTTATTTATAGTTGTGTTGGATGCCAACGCCTCCCTTTGTCTGCTAGCCTGTTTGTACGAGAACACCCCGGGCTGGCATTTATATAGTACATTGCGTGCTGGTGCTGTGGACAAAGACAGCCTGCATGCAGACTTTAATGCAGGGGTGCACAACTGATTTTGACAGAGGGCCGAAAGTACCTTACATTAGGGCTATAGTGGGCCGAAAAGTAAAAGTGGGCGGGGCGGTAGGCGGGACATGTCAGGAGGCTTTTTCAACCCCCAATTTGTATTAAACACATGGAAAAAGATGTTTTTGAGGGGTAACGATTTTTATTGCATTTCAAACTTACATTTTGTACTACACATTTTCCATTGCTATCATTTATTTCGATTTAGTTATTGTATATCGTCTGTTTAATTAAATTATATATATTTTATTGACCCTTGATTGGACATTCCGTTATTTTGGACTGCTATAGTTTGCTGTTTGGGTTACCCAAGAGGAGTATGGCCTTCGTTGAGTCAGGTTTCCTCAAAAAAGCAAAGGATGTACATCTCCTAACTGTGCCTGTTTTAGCTTTATTATTGAGTTCACTCTTGGAGTGCAACACTATGCCCCATGGTCCCCTCACCCCCAACCAAACACTATGCCCCATGGGCCCCTCACCCCCAACCAAACACTATGCCCCATGGGCCCCTCACCCCCAACCAAACACTATGCCCCATGGCCCCCACCCCAACCAAACACTATGCCCCATGGCCCCCACCCCCAACCAAACACTATGCCCCCTGTCCCTCACCCCCAACCAAACACTATGCCCCATGGCTCCCACCCCCAACTTAACACTATGCCCCCTGTCCCTCACCCACCAAGCAAACACTATGCCCCCTGTCCCTCACCCACCAAGCACCACTATGCCCCCTGTCCCTCACCCACCAAGCAAACACTATGCCCCCTGTCCCTCACCCACCAAGCAAACACTATGCCCCCTGTCCCTCACCCACCAAGCAAACACTATGCCCCCTGTCCCTCACCCCCCAACCAAACACTATGCCCCCTATCCCTCACCCCCAACCAAACACTATGCCCCCTGTCCCTCACCCCTAACCAAACACTATGCCCCATGGCCCCCTCACCCCCAACCAAACACTATGCCCCATGGCCCCCTCACCCCCAACCAAACACTATGCCCCATGGCTCCCACCCCCAACTTAACACTATGCCCCCTGTCCCTCACCCACCAAGCAAACACTATGCCCCCTGTCCCTCACCCACCAAGCAAACACTATGCCCCCTGTCCCTCACCCCCCAACCAAACACTATGCCCCCTATCCCTCACCCCCAACCAAACACTATGCCCCATGGCCCCCTCACCCAAACCAAACACTATGCCCCATGGGCCCCTCACCCCCAACCAAACACTATGCCCCATGGCCCCCAACCAAACACTATGCCCCCTGTCCCTCACCCCCAACCAAACACTATGCCCCATGGCCCCTCACCCCCAACCAAACACTATACCCCAAACACACTCTCAAGACCCGAACCCCCGCCCCCAACGCAGCACACACATTCTCAAGCATGAACCCATACAGACCCGAACCCCCCGCCCCCAACGCAGCACACACATTCTCAAGCATGCACCCATACAGACCCGAACCCCCCACCCCCCAACTCAGCACACACACATGCACCCTTACAGACCCGAACCCCCCACCCCCCAACTCAGCACACACACATGCACCCTTACAGACCCGAACCCCCACCCCCCAACTCAGCACACACACATGCACCCATACAGACCCGAACCCCCCACCCCCCAACTCAGCACACACACATGCACCCATACAGACCCGAACCCCCCACCCCCCAACTCAGCACACACACATGCACCCTTACAGACCCGAACCCCCCACCCCCCAACTCAGCACACACACATGCACCCTTACAGACCCGAACCCCCACCCCCCCAACTCAGCACACACACATGCACCCATACAGACCCGAACCCCCCACCCCCCAACTCAGCACACACACATGCACCCATACAGACCCGAACCCCCCACCCCCCAGCTCAGCACACACACATGCACCCATACAGACCCGAACCCCCCACCCCCCAACTCAGCGCACACACATGCACCCTTACAGACCCGAACCCCCCACCCCCCAACACAGCGCACACACATGTACCCTTACAGACCCGAACCCCCACCCCCCAACTCAGCAAACACACATGCACCCATACAGACCCGAACCCCCCACCCCCCCAACTCAGCACACACACATGCACCCATACAGACCTGAACCCCCCACCCCCCAACTCAGCACACACACATGCACCCTTACAGACCCGAACCCCCCACCCCCCAACACAGCGCACACACATGTACCCTTACAGACCCGAACCCCCACCCCCCAACTCAGCACACACACATGCACCCATACAGACCCGAACCCCCCACCCCCCCAACTCAGCACACACACATGCACCCATACAGACCTGAACCCCCACCCCCCAAATCAGCACACACACAGACCCGAACCCCCCCCAACCCCAACTCAGCACACACACAAACATGCACCCATACAGACCCGAACCCCCACCCCCCCCAACTCAGCACACAAAAAACATTCAAATCAAAACATTCATACACATCCGACACCCACCCCCACCCCCGCATCTCAACATACACACAAAATACATTCAAATACAAACATTCACACACATCAGACACACCCCCCACCCCCGCATCTCAACATACACATAAAATGCATTCAAATTCCAACATTCATACACATCCGACACCCACCCCCGCATCTCAACACACACACAAAATACATTCAAATTCCAACATTCATACACATCCGACACCCACCCCCGCATCTCAACACACACACAAAATACATTCAAATTCCAACATTCATACACATCCGACACCCCCCCATCCCCGCATCTCAACATACACATAAAATGCATTCAAATTCCAACATTCATACACATCCGACACCCCCCCACCCCCGCATCTCAACATACACATAAAATGCATTCAAATTCCAACATTCATACACATCCGACACCCACCCCCGCATCTCAACACACACACAAAATACATTCAAATTCCAACATTCATACACATCCGACACCCCCCACCCCCGCATCTCAACATACACATAAAATGCATTCAAATTCCGACATTCATACACATCCGACACCCCCCACCCCCGCATCTCAACATACACATAAAATGCATTCAAATTCCAACATTCATACACATCCGACACCCCCCCACCCCCGCATCTCAACATACACATAAAATGCATTCAAATTCCAACATTCATACACATCCGACACCCACCCCCGCATCTCAGCACACACACAAAATACATTCAAATTCCAACATTCATACACATCCGACACCCCCCCACCCCCGCATCTCAACATACACATAAAATGCATTCAAATTCCAACATTCATACACATCCGACACCCACCCCCGCATCTCAGCACACACACAAAATACATTCAAATTCCAACATTCATACACATCCGACACCCCCCATCCCCCCCCATCGCAACATACACACACAAACAAAGTAAAACAGACCCGACACACAAACGCAAACAGACCACTTACCGGAGACGTGCTGGAAGGCAGGTAAGCGGCAGGTAAGCGGCAGGTAAGCAGGAACGCTGGAATCGTACTACGGCTGGCGTGGTCCAAGGCTGAAATGCCTTCCGGCATTATGGACCACGCCAGCCGTAGTGCTGGCCCTCCATTGGGTCAGCACACACACACTATGTGGCTCGTAGGAGCGACGTGGTGCGTGTGTGCTGAGCCAATGACGGCCAGTGTTTTGTCCGGCCCGGAAGACAACAAAGACTTTCCTAATGGAGGGCGGCCGCGGGCCGCCCTCCATTAGGAAAGTCTTTGTGCCTCGCGGGCCGGACAAAAGAGCATGGCGGGCCGCAACTGGCCCGCGGGCCGTATGTTGTGCACCCATGCTTTAATGTTTGAGTTTTGTGTTGGTGAATGGGGCGGGATGTGGGTTGCCTTGCGTTGCCCAGTGATAGCCGGCCTACCCAAGTAGCTGAGAACTCTGGACTGAAAAAAGCGGCGCCAAGCGCGAGCTCGGCTGGGTTTTCAGGGGTTAAACAGTGAGTTCATTTCTTTAAGATGATGGTTCTCTGCTGCCACCTTTCAGTAGAGAATGTATCTGCATCACAGAAAACGGGAAAAGAGGGGCGATGTCGGTCAGATTGTCACAGGAGACTGGATTCCGTACGGACGATAGTGGAATCTTCCCTGTCCTCAAAGGCATCTGCATGAACTTTCAGTCAGAACTCTGGAAGGGTCAGGGTATGGCTATCAGGCCCTACCCTTCCCAACCCACGGTGCAGCACACTAGGACCTCCATCACTTAGGGGGTCCCACACTACCCATGTAGCTCGAATACTGACCAAAATTCCCCCAACAATTCTGGAAAATAATAGGTGTTAGATAATAGTTACAGTTGTGAAAAATGAATCGTATACACTCAATAGGTGTCTGTTTTACAATCTAGAAAACAGTTAATTGATTTTCAGTAACAAAACAATTGAGATTACACTGAGGAAATTTAGCGTATTCACTTTTGTCCTGCATACAATCTTTTTTAGAATCTGTGATCCGGAGGAACCACTGTTCTAATAACGCACTAAGTGCAGCACAGGGTATATTCATGTGAGACTTCTTACATTTTCGCATTAATCCTGTCGCCATACTAGAAACCTGGAGGAAGGCACCTTTCCTCTTCTTTCACAAAGATCTTAAGTGCAGTAGTTACCCAGGTGTTAAGCAGATTTCACAGTTATGCACTATCTATGCATGTCTAACATATTGGAACCACCATTGGATTGATGTACACGAGACTCGGGCGAGAGTCTAACCTTATTTCGCCATCACTTTTTATACAATATCATTCTCTTGTGGTCTAACGTCTTTCATTATCTAAAGTGGAGTTATGCGTCAACATGGAAGACCTTGTCATTGAATGGTTAATTTATTTCGCGGCAATGTTCAACAAACAAGGTTTATTGTGATCTTATAGGACGTACCAGCAATACAGACAAACCCGCACACACTATCCCTTGTTGGCACTAATGGGAAGTTACATTACACGTGATGCGACAGATATGCAGTCAAATGTAGGCAAAGATCAATTTGAGACACATGATTTGATAAAATGAGAATATATTTCCACGGGATAGTACATATTTTTTCCATATGTTTAAAAAAGGTAGCAGGCGCCCCTCTCTAGAAAGAGCATGCCATGATAATCTGTTCTGTGGTTTTTTCCTACTTTGAGAGTCCGCAGCCATTGCTTTTTGCTCACTGTACCTTTCGCAAGTGGGAAATATCCATTTGCATATCACTTTGTTCCGCCCACATGGGCAGTTCAGCATGGAGATGCTATGGCAATTCCCTTCTGAACAAGTGTACCTACAGCAACCCCATACACGTGTTTCAGCCTTGTTGTGCCTCATCAGTGAGGTGGAGCTGTGCGCCTCTGAGCACAGTGAGCAGGGGGTCCACGTCTGGGTTCCCCCAGATAACTTCGGGTGACCAACCTCAAGTTCCTTGCAAGACTGATATGCAAATGGGTATTTCCCATCAGTGAAGGGTACAGTGAGCAAAAAGCGATGGCTGCGAATCCTCAAGGTAGGAAAAAAACCACAGAACAGGTTATCATGCCATGTTTTTTCTAGAGAAGGGCGCCTGCTACCTTTTTGAAATAGTTGTACCATATCAAGACCGCCAGGAGCTTTGAACTGGCACAATAGTAAGTCTCCTAATCACAGACCACCATCAACCTAAAGTTATACAGGCATCTCTCACTAGCTACCTACCGATGGGTCGATACAGGAGCTTTGCACCACATCATCACGCATGTACGGACGCAAGGTACGTCTATACAAAGACGGCCAGTTTTGAAGATAGAGGGCTTTCACTCTGTTGTGCAAAAGGCCCCCATACCACGTAAGGACTGATGCGTCTAATTTATAAAGATGTACTCTTACTGCACTGACCATAGGAGAGAGATTCTACAACATAATGGGAATATTGATGCATTCTCCCTTTTTTTTATTTCCATGTATATATATTTTAAACAGACCTCCCGTTGATACCTTTTAAGAACACTGATTACTAGCTTTGAGTGACGCTCCTGAGCATAAGGTGAGCTTCTCTGGGGATTTATCCTGTATAATTGAGATTACACTGAGGGCATTTAGCGTATTCACTTTTCTCCTGCACACAATCTTTTTGATTCTGTGATCTGGAGGAACCACTGTGAGACTTCTTACGTTTTCACACTTATCCTGTCTCATACTTAAGAAACCAGGAGGTGTAAGTACCTTTCCTCTTCTATCACAAATATGTCTATACATTAATGAATGAGAGCTTCATCAGTTATATCATTATCTGGTACATTTCTAGAATAGGTATATCCTGAATTCTGAACCAACCATGAAACAAACAAGGGGTTAAGATTCAGAATATCAGATGGTCTCCAGATGTCAACTTGATATCATTAAGGTGTAGTTATTTAATTACAGCACACATCAATTCACTACTGACTCATTTGAACCCATTAGCATTCTATTGACCGCAGCATTATTCTACTTACCTTTTATAGATGAAATATGAAACTTGAAGCCTGAAGATTGTTTTAAGCACTGGATATTATTGAATAATTGCTCTTGATGAAGGGATCCTTTTCCTGAAACGCGTCAAGCTCTTTTATCTCTGACTTATTTAATTGTTGATTTATCGGTTTTGTTGCTGAAAATAAATTGACTGTGTTCTAGATTGTAAAACGGACAGATATTGAGTTTATACGATTCATGTTTTTTCACAGCTAAAACTATTATCTGACACCTATCATTTTCAAGAATTGTTGGCTGACGTTTGGTCAGTATATGAGATGTGCAGGGGCTGGAAGTGTCCCATCAATGAAGGACAATGTTTTCTTTTTTCTTTTTTTCTTTTTGATTCATTTTAGCAGCTTCCTGTGCCACGGTTGTACTTTTCCGCTCTGCACCTGTGAATTGTTATAAGATTACGAATACCATATTTAGCAAGATTCAGAACAAAGGTGTGTGTTCCACAGTCCCAATTTTTTGCAATGTCCCTGTCTACGACAACTAAGTTGAAGAGGATATTAACAGCCATTTTCTGTTGTGTTTAGCTTGATCGCAGCGCTGTCGCTGTGTATACTTATTGCTCAATTCGGCCTTAAAGTTAAGCACCTGGGACAAGGCTCCTTGAATTGCAAAGGAAATTCCAACCTGCCTACCTTAAGAGAAGAACTGAACACCTAACCAATAATCCCTGAACAATTGTGGAATCCTTAAGTGAATAGTGCCAGCTTCCTGGTCTTAATGGAAAAACTCAATGTCTTACCTCCCACTACTGAGGAATGAATATGCTGGAGGTCTCATAGTGTATGTGCTTGGGCATTGGGCATTGTATGGGCATTGGACGATATAGCTCCATGTAAATGATCAAGCGCCTGCCCCCTAGCGCACTGGTCATAGGTCTGGTAGTTCACCCGTTACTTTATTTCCCTTGTCGGCACGGCCCTGAGCTTTGCACAAGGCTGTGGCTAATCACTGACAGAAGCCTAACAACGTTGATTGGGAATGGAGTTAGGGTTGATTGTACAAGAATTTGGAGATTGTGACGTTAACCACCGAAGTGGTCTTGGCACTGTGCCCAAGGTGTAGTTATCTAATACAGTGGGACGTAAGCCAGGTCTTCAGGGATGTACTGAATCCAGGGAGGAAGACGATTCTAAAGCTAAAAATGGAGAGCAACCGTAGTACACTGTTTTGAAGCAAGGGAGTGAGAGAAGCTGCAAAAGCACAGTGCACCATGCAAAGGCACCTAAACTGCATGCACTTGGTAGCTGTAGGCCAACGAGATCAGAAAAAGCCGGCATGTTCGTTTTTCCTGAGGCTGGAAGTTAGCAGGGTTGCAGCGTTAAGCCTGCAGATGAGGTTGAGTTGGAGAGTGAAGAGTGGGCAGTGCATCGCAACTGGCGTGGCAGGCAATTTAAAATCCTGATGATGTTCCCATTTCCCCAACTCGAGAAAAGGCTAATATTTTGAATTGCGAAAAGGCAGTGACCTGTACACTGGACCTGTGACGGTTAGAGGGACGTGATGTTCTGTGACCTGCGATCCAAATCTTTTTTCTGAAATACCTTTACTCAGTAATGAGGTGCTGTTCTGTCACTGCATGTGTGTAAAACATCAGTGGCCTTGATCACCGTTCTACCATGGTCTTGAGGTCTGAGTGTGCCGACGCCAGGCCTGGTGTTGGACGGTCAGAATCATTTTCTGATACGTATTCCTCCTGAATGTCATCCCCACCCGAGGACAACTCACAGGAAGCTCGTTTTTGATTGTGTGGCAAGCAGGCCTCTGAAAATGTAACAGTAGACTAACCAATGTCTTTTTGGAGAGGACACAGGGTCTCCTAGCGTGGGGTAGGGTCTGCATGAGATTGGGTGGAGTCTGGTGTTGTAGGGGCGGGTCTAGTTGAGAGGGGATTTAGTCTGGCTGAGAAGGTTTGTTTGGTAGAGGGAGACTTTACACGGAGTGGGGTCCTGCAGGAGAATGTGGCATCTGTTCTGTAGGACAGGAGTCCAGCGGATGGAGTACAGAATCTGATAGAGAGGGTAAAAGGTAGCCTTTGCCTTCTGGGATGGAGGCTGGCATGGAAGTCTTGAAAACCGACAAGAGTCTTGTTGGAACAGTCTAGGTAACATCAGAGTCCTAAAAGAAGTGGAGTTTTGGGGATATTCACAGAAGTGGAGGAGTGTCGGAAAAATGCTTGAAGCAGAAGAGAATATTTCATCGACTGGTAAAGCTTGCCCCAGCAGTTGCGAGGGAATAACTGTTGGGCTGTTTGGGAGTACACGAGAGACAGGACGGGAGTGTAGGGGCTCCCAGCTGTGATACCGGGTATGAACATCTAACCGCCCATTGCGTAGGGCAGGCTGAATAGGTGACTATTGGTCAATGCTCATGCATCAGCCTGCTGGTGAATCTACATCTAGTCTAGGGGGTTTGTTGCCATTTTCATTGCTGCTTTTCAGTCTGCTTTGCATGTTTAGAATACCCGTTTTTGGGTAGCCAGTCAATTATAGCTGTATTAGCTGTGTAGTCTGTGAACAATTCTCTGATCTGCTGTTATGGCAGGGATTGGGCACAGTTCCTCTGATTCTTCAACACCTACAGGTGGGGGCGAGGGGACGATCCTTTGCCAAAGTGGATTGCTAGATGACGCTGATTCATCTCATCTAAACCATGACCAAAGGGGCAGACATTGGTCTGTTTTAACGCCTACTCCCGAAGCTCAGAAGAGATGGATTGCAATAATGATTTACCAACAAATCCGCTTAATAGTTTAATTGCTATAAGGCATAAGCCAAATACATATTCTCCAGCATGGGATCTGGCATGGATTCACATGCTCATGAATATTCCCCGTCGTCAGGCTGGGAATCCTCGGTAAAGAAGAAATCAGTTTCAGTTTCGTTTTTGAACTGTCCTTCTACTAGTAACCAATCACTGGTCTCTGGGTCATACTGCCCCCAGCCAATGACTGCTCTCTACCTAAGCCCCTCCTCTGGCAGCCATCTTCAGATTTTTGCCGCACGTTCAAGTGTTGGGAGTCCTCGTGCTGTAGCTCTCGAGCTTTTATTGCGTTGCACGTTTTTTCGAAGAGTTTACTCTTATATTTTCGGTCAATCGAGCCTCAAGCTCCATCAACTCCTCTTCCGATCAATGGGGACCCGTTTCTGGAATTTTCGACACCCCTCAAGGGCACCTTTTCGTCCTGTTTTCCACTTCTTTGAGGATTCCAGAAGATCTTTGAGGCCTACCCCGCGTGGACATGGCCCAGGACAAGGGAAGCATGACGCCTGTTGGTTCCAAGCTGTTCAGGAGCTGCCCTGGATGCGGTCTTCAGAACATCTTTAAGGAGGATGAGCACTCTCGGTGCCTCTATTGCCTTCACAACAACAAATCACACGTGGAGAAGGACAGTGCGTTTTGTAAGAACATGTCGAACGGACCATGAAGGATCGTCCAGCTCGACTCACAAACTGGCTGGAGGGGAAGAGCCCAGCAGCGTGTGAGAAGAAGAAATCCGAGCGGTCTTCTAAAACCTTTTGAGGGCGCTCCGGCGATGGGGGCCCAACAAAAGGCAAAGCACTGCGAGTCCGCAGGCACCGGGAGTGCCGATCGGTCGGGCTCCTCGGCAGCCAGGCAGGGTGCATTATCACTGACGTCATCAACCACGAGCCAATGCTCTGGCTCGGTGAAGAGGAAATCAGAGAACCCGGGTACGTTTCTGGAGAAGCCCCAGTTGATCTCGACGGAGACAGCTGAGGGGGAGCGAGGCGGCGACCCCCCCCCCAGGTGAAGGTCTCGGGCACGCCCAAGGTCGTGAAGGCCCTGATTCACCCGGCTAAGGCCTCGATCGAGGGAGTCATGGCAGCCCTGGCGAAACCTACGGTGGCTTCCCCATTGGAGACGACTGCAGGGCCTAGACTTTCCCTGCCACCCCAGAGGGAATCCTCTTTTTTGCCTATCCAGAAGACCCCCCGTGAAACCCCAGCCGGAGAAAGAGGGGTGGCACGGTAGCCATAACTGACACAGATACCACCTCTGAGGATGAGTTGGCGAGCGTCCAAAGGATCCGGGAAAAGAAGTTCGAGGAATCCAAGGCCCACGGGAAGGGTCCCGACGAGGAAAGCAACGGGGGAGCCGACGAGGAAGATAGGGCCGCGGAGGACCCCGCGCCCCAACCGTCGGTCCCATTTCAGCTGGTGCCCGTACCACAGGACAATTGAGGAGCTATCTTGATGGCTATACAGGCCCTGTGCATGGAGATAAGGACAAGGATGCCCTTACCCCCCACCGCAGACCCAGCGGAACCTGGTCCGTCGGGGAGCCCGCCTAGCAAGCATAGACAAGTCACCTCCATACCATCCTCCTCCGAGAATGAGACTGGAACAGAGACAGCGATGATGGGGAGGGACGACGACGGTGGTGATGACTGAATGGACCTCCCGTCACCACCTCCTCGGGCCCCTGCTCCCTCCGACGAAATTGGCTCCTTCCACGCCATGATCGCCAGGGCATCTGAGCACTTCCAGCTCTGCCCGAAGAACAGAAGAAGGAAGGTTTCCTCTACCAGCGGCGGGAGGCCAAGAGGAAGACTGTCCTCCGTCCCATTACTGGACGACATCTGGGACGAGGGGCTGGAGCTCCTGAAGAACCCCTCCACGGCCCCTGCTATGAGAGACCGGTACGAGAAGTAGTACCGGGTCCCGGACTACACCCATATGTGCCTCAGGGCACAGCTGTCCCCGGATTCAGTGGTCTCCGTGGCGGCCAAGAAGAAAGCGGCAGGGACGATGGCCTCAACTTCAACATCCCCGCCGGACGGTGAGGGGAAGAAGCTGGACGCTATGGGATGACGGGTCATCTCGCCGGCGGTAACGATTAAAGCGGCCAACACCCTCGCGATCGTGGCACGCTACGACAGTGAGCTGTGGTTCAAGATCGCTCCCTTGCTGGACTTCCTCCCGGACGGCAAGAGGGCTGAGGCCCTGAAAATCCTACAGGAAGGAGAAGTGGCATCGGACCACGCCATTACGTTGACCACGGACATCGCCGACGCCGGCTTTCGTCAGATGGGCAACAGTGTTTACCTTCGCTGGCGCGGTTGGCTCAAGACCACAGACTTCCGCCAGGATGTGCATACCAGGGTTCTGGACATGCCCTTTGAAGGGAACAACCTGTCCGGAAAGACAGTGGACGAGTCACTGCAGTCCATCGAGGCGGACACTGAGACGGCTCGGGCCTGGGTGTTCTTCAACAACGATGGGCGTCCTTTTGGAACTCCGGAGGCAAGCAAGGTGCCTCCAAAGGATTCGGCAGCAGTTACTCTCCGTACCGCCAAGTGGCCCGCTCCTTGTCGCAGGAGGCCTACAGAGGACGCGGCAAGACAGGAGGATCCTGTCGTCGTCACCAAGGAGGCCAAGGCGGCTAGGCTGCGACGAAGCAGGATTAAACCAGCCGTAGCATCGGGGTCTCACTTGAGCACCCCGGTGGGAGGCCGGCTGGCGAAATTCGTCAGTGTGTGGGAGTCCATCTCCACCGACCGTTGGGTGCTGAATGCCCTGGCCCGCGGGCACACTCTGGAAATTCTAAAGAAGTGTCCCCGTATTCCACCCGTGGCCAGGAAGGAAAATCGCGTCCCTCAACTGCTGCTGGAGGTACGGGCGATGCTAAGAAAGGGAGCCATTGAGCTCGTCCCAAAGAGGCTCCAGGGCTCCGGAGTGTACTCGCGATACTTCCTTGTCCGGAAGAAGACCGGCGGTTGGTGACCCATCCTGGACCTTCGTCATCTAAACAAGTACATCAAGTCCCAGAAGTTCCAGATGGTCACCCTCCAGCACGTGCTGGGACAGCTGGAGGAGGGCGACTTCCTATCGTCGCTGGACTTGGAGGATGCCTACTTTCACAACCCATTCTAAAAGGACATCGAAAATTCCTGCGATTTGTGGTCCAAGGGCGACACTATCAGTTCAAGGCCCTTCCCTTCGGATTGAAGTCGGCGCCCAGGGTGTTCACCAAGTGCCTCGCACCAGTGGCGGCACGGCTGCGCCTGCAGGGGATCCACATTTACCCCTACCTGGACGATTGGCTCATCCGAGCAAAGTCAAGAAAACTCACCATAGATCACACACCGTCCGACTGCTCACGGATCTGGGATTCTCGATTAACTTCATGAAATCCCACTTGGTACCGTTGCAAGTCGCCCTGTTCCTGGGAGCCTGGCTCGACACAGTGGCATGATTGGCTTCTCCGTCAGAAGAAAGGACGAAGGCTATCCTGGGCAAGGTACAACAGCTGTTGACCATGGACAAGGCCAGGGTGAGGTCCATCAAGTCCCTGCTCGGCATGACGTCCTCGTGCATCTACCTCGTGCGCCTGTGCAGACTGCGGATGCGACCACTACAGGAGTTCCTCTAGGCCCGTTGGATGCAAGCAGCGGGCAGCTTCGAAGTCAGGATCTCACTCAACGAGACTTTCTGCAAAGCGATCCGGTGGTGGGTCACACTCGCGCATCTGGCAGCGGGCATGGACTTCCAGACCCCAGCACAAGAGGCCTTTGGCTCCCGGAGGAGAGGTCACTACACATCAATGTCCTCGAGCTCCGAGCCGTGTTCTGGGCTCGCAGGTCGTTCCTTCTGTCCCTCAAGGGCAAAGTGGTAAGGGTCTTCACCGACAACACCACCACGATGTTCTACATCCGGAAGCAGGGAGGCACCAGATCCCCAGCCCTATCCAAGGAAGCCCAGGATCTGTGGCACTGCGCTGTCGCCCAAGGGATGTTTCTGGTACCCTTCCACCTGGCAGGAATAAAGAACACCATTGCCGACTCACTCAGCAGGGAGCTGCGCTCGTGCCACGAGTGAGAGCTGCAGCAGGATCAAGTGGATCTCCTATTCCCATGATGGGGCAATCCCCAGATCGACCTATTCGCGATGGCGATGAACGCCAAATGCCGGAGGTTCGCCAGCAGGTTTCCCCAGCCGGGGAGCATGGGTGATGCCTTCTCATTCCCCTGGGATGGCCTGTTCCTGTATGCGTTCCCACCATTGCCGTTGCTGCTGCGACTCATCAGTCAACTCAGATGGTCCAGGTGCAGGATGATCCTTGTCGCACCGGCGTGGCCGAGGCAGCTCTGGTTCCCGGACCTTCTGGACATGTTAGCGTCCCCCCCCCCCCCCCCAGTCAAACTGCCGACGGACGCGGATCTTCTCGCCAGAGAAGGAGGCACCATCCTTGTCTGATCCGGGGTCGCTGAACTTGCAGGCCTGGCTCCTGCAGCACTAGAGTTTGGAGGGTACGATATCTCGGCAGACTGCAAGGAGGTGCTTGCAAAGGCCAGGGCGTCCTCAACTCTCGTGCTATGGACACAAATGGAAGAGGTTCTCGGTCTGGTGCCATGCACAGAAGATTAACCCTCTGCGGATTACAGCTCCTCAAGTGCTGCCGTACTTGTTATCGCTGGCCAAGGCAGGGATGGCGCATGCCTCCATCAAGATCCATCTGGCGGCTATCTCTCGCTACACTAGGACTCTGGGGCGCTCGTCGCTGTGGTCCCATCGCCTGGTGAAGGAATTAATGAAAGGATTGATTTGATTGTTCCCGCCAGTGAAGGCCCTGGCGTGGGAGCTCAATGCGGTGCTGACCAGGCTCATGGGGCCGCCATTTGAGCCTCTGCATTCGGCACCGTTGAAGTTCATGTTGTGGAAGACAGCGTTTCTTGTGGCTATCACCTCTGCACAACGAGTGGGAGAGATCTAGGCCCTCTCCTGTAAACCTCCATACCTGACTTTCCACGAGACGAGGGTGGTGCTGAAGACTCGGCCCTCCTTCATGCCCAAGGTGCCGTCGGACTTCCATCTCAATGAGCCCTTGGTGTTACCTGTTTTTTTCCTGTCGCCTTCGTCGCCGGCTGAGAGGACTTTGCACTCGCTGTATGTAGCTAGAGCGCTCAAGTTCTACGTGGACCGCACGAAGAGCCTTCGGAAGACATCACAACTGTTTGTGAACTTTGGACCTGTGAACCAAGGGAAGGCCCTCTCGAAGGCTTCCATTTCCATATGGCTCTACGGCTGCATCATGCACTGTCACAGGTTGGCAAACCGACCGTTGCCCGGCCGTCCGAAAGCCCATTCGCCCAGAGCGATCGCTGCTACCACAGTGTTCTTGTCTGGTGTGCCCCTGCTGGACATCTGCAGGGCTGCTACGTGGAGGTCGACGCACACCTTCACAAGATTCTACTGCGTCGACCGGGATTCAAGGGAGGAGTCCAGGGTCGGCCAGGTAGTGCTGCGCAAACTGTTCGCCTGAATGTGGGCCTGATGAGGAGGTAAGAGTTGCTTAATGTTGAGTTGATGAAATGCTTAATGTTGAGCCTTGC
Source organism: Ambystoma mexicanum (assembly GCF_040938575.1). Taxonomy (NCBI): domain Eukaryota; kingdom Metazoa; phylum Chordata; class Amphibia; order Caudata; family Ambystomatidae; genus Ambystoma; species Ambystoma mexicanum. Next base: position 1,561,646,037 of record NC_090932.1, read on the forward strand.
CACCTCCCGTGGTTGTGCATGTGTGTACTGCTATGTATTCTTATATTCATGATCATGTGAATCCATGCCAGACCCCATGCTGGAGAAAGGAACAAGTTACTGTTGTTCTCCAGCATGGGTCTGGCATGGATTCACATGCAAACCCTCCTTCCTACCCCTCTGCGGCTCTTCTTTTGGTCCTACTGCCTCTTTACGTGCTACCAAATCTGAAGATGGCTGCCAGAGGAGGGGCTTAGGTAGAGGGCAGTCACTGGCTGGGGGCAGTATGACCCAGAGACCAGTGATTGCCTGGCGACGGGGAATATTCATGAGCATGTGAATCCATGCCAGACCCCATGCTGGAGAACAACAGCTACAGGTAATTAACTTGTTCCTTCTAATAGTTGATTTTACAGTAACCCTGAAAGCCGTATCTCTGCTATCTCTAGGTGGGCTTGAGCCACCAAACTTTGTTAATGGCCATATGCATTAATGGAACGTGCCTAGAGAGGCTGCTTGCTTCATAGACCGGCCTGGCATATGAATTGGAGTGAAAGCTCATTTGTGTTTAGCATGCTTCGCGTCACAGCTAAATCTGCACGGTTTATATCCGGTGGAAGGTCTAAAGTCCCCACCCCTTTCCCTACTACCAAATTGTATGCTTGTAGTCCTACTTTTTATTTTGCTAGCCTGTCGGATTTCAAATGCATTTGCCCTACCGATCGAAACCTTACATGGCAAAGTGGAGCTCGGCTGACCTTTCAGAGCTCTGAAGCCATACTAGTTGCAGTCGTGTGTCATGATCCACTGATTGCCGCAAGCTCAACAGGTGTGCAGATGCGACAGAGCTGGGGATTTGTGCCCTTTCTGCAAAGATGTATATGTGAGAGTAGAGCAGTCAGTGGGTGTGGAGGTGCGTGTGTCCATGCTTCTTTGGTTGGGAAAGGGGGTGTGTGTGCATACAGACAAGAAGTGGGGATACAGCCAATGTGCAGTAGGTTTAGGAGATGCAAGATAGAAGAATGGGGGAGGGGTACGGTACATGCTGATGTGAGGTTGGGAGTGGGAGCATTTCCTGCCTAACACCTCAGGTTGGTCAAATGTCTGGCTTCCATCCCTCGAGTTCTCCAGTGTTCGTCCTACCCAGCATATATGCAGAGCCTTCAGTAATATTCTGCTGGGGCTACTGAAATAATCTTTGTTGAGAGATATCCTGTGGCCATGCCTGTGGTACCAGTAGGCTTGAACTATTGCAGGTGCGGTGGTATTCATTGTATGGGCCCATTTGCAGAGCCTGACGGTTGGGATAATGCAGGTGTGTGGTTTACAGCCTGGTTGTAAGATAGTTCCATACCCCTGCCCTGCCATCAATCTGACCTCTTCTTTTGGGAGTTAACACGCGGCCTGCCACACTGTGGGCTATCGGCACCTGACATTTTGAAAGGTTTCAACAGTGACAAAGCTTGTATATTTAACCACTAGACTAAATATTTAGAAAAATGTTTGAACTTCATTCTATTCATCAACATTTTACATATAAGAGTTTAGTGATCAGTACTTCTGTCTTTGGTGCATGAAAGGGAAGAAAATGGAGAAAGCAAAAAACAGAAGATGTACAATAACCATCATCTTATGTTTTCCTTCCCCTTATCAATGTATCCAAATCTGTATTAACTTTTTGACCTCCTTACCACCGCATCCTCTTTTTGCTGGTCTCTGCCCCGCTCCTTTCATCTACCCAGTTCGAGACAAACGATGTATAAAGAAAACCGAATAATTCTAGGATCTTGTTCTTTGTTGAGGGTATATTTTGACATTGACATACTTCCATTTTGCCCACCTGAGTCCACTATCGATTTGTATTCCACAAAGGTGTCCGCATAAGGATTCTAATCACCATTGTGGGATAGCACATACATGCATTGTTGTATAGATGTTCTATATCACCCCCAGAAGGCTTGCGTTTTCTGAAAGTTAAATTAATTTTGACCAGAAGGAAAACATTGCTAAGCAACGGGTTCACTGACTCATTTATTTTTCTTTCCCTAATGGCGTATTTTTTTTTTTTTTGATAGGGTAGCTCGTCTCAGAGTTGCCTTTGGCGGTAACTCACGGACTGGTTTTTCACCGTCATCCGTCCCCATTTGTCCTGATGTTTGGGTTCCAGGTCTCAATACTGAAGTGCTGTGCAGATCCACTTGCGAGTTGTGCAAATGCTTGATATGTGAGCATTCCCATAGATTCCCTTACATTTCTTAGATCAGGGGGCACAAATTCAAGGTGCAAGCTACTACTAGCCAGCCATGAAAAGTTACTTGCCACCTCAATTCTATACGTGCACAGCACACCATTTCTTACTCGCCAAGAGTCAAGTGTCACTAGCCAATTTGCACCGTTTTTAGACTGTACCAAATCCTTTGTCGATTCCTTGTAGCCTACAATAGTTCTCGTTTATATTTCTCCTGCCTTGTGGTGCGAAATTGCTTCATTTCCCCCTAAATCTGTTGAAGATATAAGGGCCCCCTATATATTGCAAGCAACGGTGTAGATTGTTTGCAAATTCCATGAATATGTCACTTAACATATTGAGCAATTGGGAATACATTTCAAAAGGGGGGGTGCGTGGTCCTCATTTGGGAATTATCGAAAACTTTGATATATCTCTTCAAAGTTGCTAAAGGAATGCTTATGTTTTTATCCTCGACTCTTGTAATTGCTAGGGTGCAATAAGATATACACTGTTGTGGAGTTCGGTGGGTGGAGATAACTGCTTCTTAAAGTGTAGTGAAATCTTGGTCTCCGGCATCTGGCCATTAGTACTATTTTATTTTTGGGATTAACACCCTCCTCCTTTTTAAAATATTATTAGAAAAGTCATTCCAAGTTGTGTGTTGATTTTCTGTATTGTCTCGAACATATTTTTTAATGCTGATTCGGCTTGAGTTAGCACCATTCTCCGTAACTGGATTTCTATTTTTTATAGAATAGGGTGGTTGAATAATGCCCTGTCGCCAAGTTCAAAATACTTACTAGACACGATTGTCATAGTAGTAAAAGGGTGGCACAGAAAATACTTTGAACACCTAGCCTATGGAACTTGCTTTGGTCCTTTTCCTGCTGACCAATGATTGGGATGGATTTAGGCCTCTCCATAAGAAGCCATTTTCAGATTGTTTACTTCATTTATTTATTACATTTATATTGCGTGCCTAACCCTCATGCGCCGTGTGCATTGGAGTCCTCCAGAGCGCAATGAGATTTTTCTTTTTGACCTCTTAATTTAAAGACGTCCAAAAATCCCTCTAGACTTTGAACGTTGCCTGCTGTAATTTTGCACAGTTTTTGGCTGCTTTTGTTGCAGTCCAGGTGTTTCTTGCACAGCCGGCACACCTCTGACTATGTCTGCCTCTGAAGCGGAAACCCTAGGCAAATGAAATAAATAGTCTGAAGTCTATTACGATTCTGCATAAAATGTGGCAAGGAAAACCTATTTCTCTAAGACACTCTCTGTTCTTGCATCTATAGTCTACGTGCCTAGTCATAGGGACCAGCTCTGGAACTCTATTCCCCGAGCGCTTCATGCCACAGAGAACAACCTGTCATTTTGGTGTTCCCTAAAGACATACCTCTTTTAGCTGAGACATGTTTGCCTACTTGTCCGAGTCAGCACAAGATGCCCGTGGTGTATGTGCGCTTTACAAGTGAGAGTAACATAACATAACATAACATGAGACAAGAGCCGGAAGTGGGGCAGTGCTATATTGCTGAATGCTTTATTCTATTGATGTTCAATGTAGCGCATCTAATTTCTGTACATATGTACGAATGACTATGGATTGATAAAGCATAAACATAGTTCACAAATGGCGCAGCCCCAGCATTCGTTTGTGGAAATCGTGTTGAGTGACCATTTTCACAAATCTTTCTATTTTCTGCTGACTCTGTTGTCCTGTTTGCATCTGATGTTACAACCATACCATGGTGTAATCCATATTTTCTATGCAGTGAATGGGGCATATTTCTGAAAGATTTGTGACAACTTGGCGAATGCACCTATTTTTCTAGAACAGTTTTTTAAATGTGAAATGGTTTAAACCTACCTACATCTTTATCTGCTGTGCCAGGGGCTGAGAGCACAGGATGAAAACCAAGATGGAGAGAAGCCTGCCCTGCTTAGTACTCATTATTGTTAAATCTTGTTTTGGTGCAATCTCCCCAGAGACAGAGCTATTTTCTAAGGTTTAGAAATCAACAGGTTGTTGCCATGTTTTTTGCTTTTTTAATTTATATGGTGGTTTCTTTAGAAGACCGAAGTACAATATAATTAAAAATACAGGTGAGCTTTTTCTGGTCCTCTTAGCCACCACCACACTCTCCAAAAGGGAGTATCTGGTAAAGCCAGACATTCTGGGAGGGAAGAGATCTAACCACACATGCAGATTTTGGTGTAAAACGACACCATTTCTCTTTGAATAATCCAGTGGTTAATTGATGTCCAGCCCCATAACCAAGATGGCTGCCTAAAAATGACTTCTCGCTGACACTGTGTTGTAGGGGAATTTTGATTTTGAACGATTTCGATTGCAGATAACTGTAGGTCATTGATAAAAAAGGTTTATCCGTAAGAAGCATTGGCCCACTTAAGTTCACCAAGACCCCATGCTTTTTTTATTGTAACAAAAGCATAGGCTCTTTTTGCCTTGAAAAGGAAGTTTTGTTAAGTTTGGAGTGGGTGAAAAGTATAGAGTCTTGCCGTGCAAGGGAAGGTTTTTAAGCTGTGGATTGCAGTGATAGTATACAGCCTTGGTGCCATGCAAGGGTTATTTGTTAAACTAGGCATGGAGGAAAAGGAAAAATGGGGTCCCCTTGATGCCCTTAAGGGACGGCAGTGAAGCTGGAGTAGGAGGAATCCGCCTAGGACAGGGGTCTGCAACCTGCGGCTCTCCAGATGTTTTACAATGCAACTCCCATGATCCGTCTCCATTGACTGTGTTGGTTAGGGCTGAGAGGAGTTGTAGTCCAACACCTCTGGAGAGCCAGAACCCTGGCCTAGGAGTAAGAAGTCTCCAGGTTTTTCCGTGTGGTTCGTGCTGTTTGTGGCAGATCATAATTTCACAGCTAGAAGTTAGGCATCCTTTGCATCAGGCAATGCATACAGCCCAAACTGTCTGCAGTTCCTTCAAATGGGATGGTTGTTCTCCTCTTGGTGTTTTGGGCAATATTGCACTGTAGACAAATGCTCTGTCTGGTATGTTAGGACTCCTGCCATACGTGTCTCTGACCAGAGCACCTCTTCTTCCAATTGTGATTTGTTTTCCTTCCTTTCTCTTTGCAGGGTTCCTTGTAAATGCATTGGGAGCAGGCCACCCAGGATGAAGAAGGCGGGCAGGAGTGCTGGCTCCATGCCCAAGGTACCAGGAAACAAAGTGCCAGCTACTGAGAAACTGAAACCTGAAAGCAGCCTCCCCATCTCCTCAGTCTCCAAATCTTCCAAAGCTGGTACTGTATCATCTTTATCAAAGGTAAGGCGCTTGTGGAAGATTTGCAATGCTTTTGTCAAAGTTAAACATTGCACAGTGAAAGCGAGATTGTCAGTGCCTTTATCCGAAGTAAAGAATGCATCTGAGTTCGAACAGCCCCTTGGTTACCCAAGGGAAATTAGACACTGAGGGGAGATGCATAATTACTCAAACTGGGACCAAAGCTGGAGGAAGTCAGGGCAGGGTTTGGTTTGAGCGGCAACACGCATTTACTCAAATTCGCACTCAACCTTGAGGACCAGGAAGACATCTGTAGGGAGAGAGGTGACCGCTACTTGCATTGTTAGCCAAGAAGAAGGGGGTCTGGATTGGGGGGGGGGATTCCCTAGTTGCAGTTGTACACAGCTGAAGTAGACCAGGGAAACACCTGTTTACCCGCATTGTTTTCCAAGAAGATGTCTACGAGGAAACTGCAGAGAAAAGGGACATATGGCTATTGTGATGAACCATCCTCCCCAAATGAAACCACAAAGTGCTGAAGATGCACTAGGTTCATAATGAGCAAACACGGATGCAGTGAAACTAGAGCAAGACTGACTGCGATACATCTTTGTCATTCTGGAATAACAACTTGCCCAGATAGGGGAAAGAACAGCCATACCCGATTGTGGAAGATACGCCGAACGACAATCGTTCACATCCATCTAAACCATGATGTCATTGCCAGAGCTTGCCATTAACTGGTACCCTGCAGAAAAGAGGAGAATTGAGATCTAAAATGACACTTAGGCTTTTTATCTCTGAGGGGACACAAAGGAAGAGAAATGAAGACCAGTAGAAATCGTGGATGAGGAATGTCTATTCATTAAACTAACCCTTCATATAAAACAGTCTTAGTGAACAGAACGGCAGTGGGAGCGCCATTAAAAGCACTGTCTGCCTACAACCTTGAAGCTGAAACAAGGCTGTAGAAAGCCTTGAGACTGCGATGTCTTTCTACAAACCTAGACCAGTGAGAAAAACGTAAGACCAAGCTAGAGAACCTATCTCTAGTCCTACCCAGCGCACCCTGAGAAGTAGTTTCACCAACTGTGACGTATTTAATCAGACCACAAATGCAGGAAGGCAAAAGATCAATGAGCAAGAGTTCAGCGGAAGATAGAGCTATACTTGTTAGTAAATGTTAAAAACATCTCAATTTCACTTTACTCTTAAACTAGACACCCTCAACATGGTAGCACTAATTGAAACCTTTTCTAAACTTCAGATAGCTCTCACTAACAGCAGCAATAATTATAGCGGACCATGCAAATACAAACACAGCAGGCAAACCCAGCTTGTTAACATGGATTTGAAACCCTGGGTCTCTGAAAAATAGAAGTGGAGAAAAGGCATCAGGAGAGCCTTATTGAACTTGTTTATGATATTGGTGCAGCCCGCATCCACTCTTAAGTTCCTACCTATTTATTACAGCCTGCTGAAGACCTTCATTTTAGTTTGGGGTGTTAGGTGTCAGAGCCACCTATACGCCGAACTATTGCATAGAGTACAGATAGAGAGAAATGACATATGAGGAGAGACACAAAGCTTGAAGGTGTTTTTTGGTTATTTACCTACCCATTCACTGACCATGGCAATGCTAATTCATCCCTATGGCCATTCCCACCGAGTTCCTGTCCCTCCCCGCCCAAAAACACCTCCTCATGGGAACTCTTTCAACTCGCTTTAATCAAGCCTGGCCATGAAACATTGTACTCAAAGGTTCATGCTAGTGGTTTGCAAAGCAGTATTCTGGCAATTAATGACTTAATTGGAGCTGTAAAAGGTACTGGTGTAATACAAATATCTAAACAGCTTCTTGTTTTATAGGCACTATTACTGTCCTAACTGAATTCCTTTTAAAAATAAGCCTTGGTAAAGCCAACAGTTTTGGCTTGCAGATATGTTGGCACTGCTATTAGATGCCCTGGTACTCTCACCATTTTGCACCTGCTACCATCAATGGCCAGTAAATACCAGTGGTATGTTACTGCCTTTTGCATGCTTGCACAGAAGCCCAATGCCCTTTTGGCATTGCAAATGCATGTTTAAACTTATTTTTAATCCACGTCTTGAAAGGAAATATGGGTCTTGAATATCGCCCCTCTTCTAATAGGCGACCTGCAGTTTGTGTATCAATCTGCAAATCCTATCAAACATGCATTCTATGAGGATGCCAAGAAAGCCAATTTGGAACATCCAAGTTTGAATGGGGAAATTGATAGGTGACAGATACAGTCCCTAAAACTGAATCTGGGTGAAACACTCAAATAATAATGTACTCCGATTGAGCAGATGAGTGGTACATTTACTTAAATGCTAATGTCAAAGTAGTTGTGGGTTCTATTTTCCTGAAACGGTTTTTGGATTCTGACAAGATCTGTTCAGAGATGGGTCTGTTAATATTATTAACTAAGTTTAATAGCTGCTAAGATGCTAAGCATTGTTTCAGCCTATTCAAAAGCTGGTTTGCTTCTTTCAGTTTTATTATCCTGGCCTATGCGACCTGGGAAAGGAAATGCATAATGGGGAACTGTAACCCCTGCATTTTGTGGTTCCCCAAAGCACTTAATAATTGCTGTGTCCAAATACCCTTTATTGGATGCAAAACAACAAAGGGTTCCTTCCAAAGAGCATCCCTGATGATGTCATCTCTACGAACACAGTGTTATGAATTGCAGTTTTTCCTGAGTTTCTACAAAAATAAAAAACATAGTGTCATAAATCACCAATGTATCAATTGAAAAGGATACGGTAACCAAAAAAGGATACAATTGGTAGGGCTCTTCCGGATCCTTTTTCACACGACTTGATTGTAGGTAGGTCAAAATAGACCTTCCAAGTGATACAACTCTCTGACTGATGAAACAGGCAGAGAGATGGATCACTTGAAAGGGCGTGGGTATTGTATCGGAAGTACGCCTAGGATAGATAAAGTATCATAAGAAACTGTCCCAAACTCAAATCACTATGATAGCACAGTATTAGCATTAATTCAAAACACTGACCTTATGGCAAAAACTGAAGTATTCAACGAAAGTCTCTTGAAGAAAACCAGGAGTTGAACCAACGACAAAGGAGGGGAAGATTAGTAAGGGAGACTTACCCCGAACGGCATGAGGCTCACGCTAGATACCGGGTTGGTGCACCACAGGATACCGTCCAAAGTACTGTGCACAATCACCTTCCAATAGTTCATGAAATACTTCCTTTCCCACGAAGAACAAAAATTAGAAGTTCACCTGTTAACTGTCACAGGTACCAAAGGTTCAAAGTATATCAGAAAACCACGTGCAGGATTGCACGCGACAGGATACACGCAGCCCCGGACAGCAGCGCTTGCAGACAGCGTCCGTGTGGAGATTTGGCACGCGAACAGGATGCACGCAGCTCAGGACAGCCGCGCTTGAAGACAGCGTCCGCGTGGAGATTTGACACGTGAACAGGATACACGGCTCCAGGAAATTAGCGTGTGGAGGAAAACGCGCTCCAAAAGGCCAAAGAAGTTGCTGAAGGGAATGCGAGGACGCAGGTCCGGAGTTCAGCTACAAAACGCCAAAAATGAATTAATCAGAAGCAGCGATCGACGTTTCCACACTGCTTATGTACGTACTGCCGTGATACACGTGACGGAACTAAGTCACGTGAATTTAACGACGTGAAAAATGCAGATGTCGTTTTCCGGGCAATGCATCGAACAACCTCCATTTCGAATAGAATGGTCTAGCGGTTCTATGGGCGTAACTCATTTTGTATGGAGAGGTCGTTCCCGGTCCAGAGATATGTCCAGCAGGCATGACACATAGCCTCTAATTATGATTGCCATGAATTGTTTTTTTTCATGTGCCAGAAGACCCAGGCAACAGACCATATCAAGAAGATCTCGACCTATCCGACCCAATTTCAGTTAATCAAAGACATGCCTAGATTAGGACCCACTAATAAGAGATACCACTCCATACATACTATGGGTCAATCTCAGAAAAGTGGTGTTGCACGGTTTCAGCTTGGACCACGAAATACACCAAGACCATATGTTGCTGATCACTAATGAAAATTTGTATCTTCCCAAATAAAACAAAGGTCAGGGTAGCTATCCTTAAGTGAAATTGGTGGGTGCCACTTTTCCTTAGAGCCCGACCCCCAGCCCCCCCCCCCCAACTTGTACAATGCCACTTTAATGGGATGCAGGTTTCCATGCTCTTCAGCCCTCTGCAGTAAAAGTCCCAGTAAGTAGAATAGCAAAGAAAAGAGTCTCTCTCCACACTCCACATGAAAGAAGCGTCAGATAAGTATGATGAAATGGGGGCCCGGAGAATGGCACAGATAGATAGGATAAGAAAACAAAAAGACGGGCGAGAACACCGTGAACAGATAAGTCAGCCTAAATCCAAAAGTTTGTAGTTGTATCAGCTCCATCTTCAGTTTACGATTTTGCAAGATCGATATGTTGCAAAAATTGAGTCACTGCAATGGTTTCACTTGTCCTTTCTCCCTCCTTTAAGCGATTCCACCAGTCCTCTTCTTCGTAGGAATGAAGGTCCTTAAATAGGTGAACCATATGGATAGTTATTTCCTTCCTGAGGCCTATACAATTCAAAAGGAGATGTCTTCAAGTTTCCTTAAGGTCAATCCTCTCACAGAATCTACATCTGTTTGTAATTGAGGTTCCTCTAATCACCCTTATTTCATTTGTTGTCAAAATATTGAAACGTGCGCTCATAAACGTTTGTCGATATTATTTATTTGGGGAAATCCTCAGATACTGCCCTGTATCATTTAATTTTCTGCTTACCAGTGTTATGTGGGCTGCCAGCTTGTAAGACCCAGCTAAATCTTGTGTCTTTATCCAATCTAAGGTTTCCATTTTTGTAGCCACTTTTGTTGATTATTCATTAATTCGGCTTCTGAGGATCCTATTTCCTCTAATGTTTTGTTAATTTTCTGTTGCAAGGCTTTTAATGCTTTAGAATTTGAGTTGAGGATTTCTTTATGAATGATGTTAAAAATGTTTGAACGCTCTGGCACGATCACTTTTCTAAAAGTATCAGTCTATTCCTCTCAACAATAGCTTTTAAAGATCCAATACATAGTTCTCTTCTAATTAGAGCCATTGGCGTTCAAGGTGGTAAATTTAATAGCTGTCTCCAAAAATAACTTTCAAGTTTATGCCACAGGCCCTCCAGTAAGTTTAGAAAAGCCCCTGCCCCGTAAGTTAACGATGGAATAACCTTTATCCGATAGTATTGGAGAATTGCTTTCAACGAATACCGACAGAATTTCCTCTCAATGGCCTTGGCTTGAGATGTCGGCTTCTTGACTTTGTCCCATAGATGATGTTGTATATTTGATTCTGTTGGATCATTACTCATAATGACTCCCTGATATTTAAATTCGGAAACCGTCTGGATTTTCACACCCTCCAAATGCCATGCAAAGGTGATATTAGGGTTAGTAGTTTTTTGGAGAGTCATTATCTTTGTTTTAGTCGTGTTTATTTCCAGATTGTTCTTTCCGATGCACAGGCTCAAGTTATCCAACTGTCTCTGCAGACCTATTGGTCTTTGGTCTAAGAGAATTATCGTCTGCATATAACAAGCGGGATATTACCTCTACTCCCATTTTTGGTGGATATGATCTCACTAATTTCTCTGAGTCCTTAAAGTCCCATAAGTAAGTGTTAAACAAGGTAGGAGCCAGGGGACACCCCTGCTTGACCCCTCTTGATGTTTGTATGGGCTTCGACAGCGTGCCCTGCTGGTTCAGGTGTACTGACATGGACGTCTCAGTATGTAGAGCTTGGATTTGTTCTAATATGCTTCTAGGGCAGTCTTTAGCTCCAATTTCTCTCATAAATGCTCCCTATTGGGAAAACGCTTGGACCAGGTCAATAAAAGCCATTTAGAGTCCCAGTCTTCCTTCCTTGGGCCTACTTTTTAAGATGTTAATCAGGAATATGTTAGCTAAATTTCCTACGTTGTTTACAAAACCAGACTGGAATGGCTCCATTAAGTCCTTATCTGTCGCCCACTTTTGAAACAGCTCCACTAGAGTTGAGCCGTAAACTTTGCCAATAACATCTAATAGCGCTATTGGCCGGTAGTTCTTCGGGGGTTCTCTGGGTCCATTTTTATAGATCGTGACTATAGTGGCTTTTTTCCAAGACCGAGGAATTGTTTTTGTTTTAGTGACGGTACTGAATACTTTATTAATAAATAATGCCCACTCCTCTGGTGCTTGTTTTAAGTGGGCATTAGTCAGACCATCGGGCCCTGGGGCCCTGGAACTATTCCGTTTTTTGATTTTGGTTATAATAGATGTTATGTCATTGGGCCGGCCCCATTTTACTTTAGTCAGATCGTGCGTTCTTATGATCCCTGTATTTGGGTTTTTGAAGAGCATAGATCATTTTACAATCTCTCAATTTCTCTTCTCCTACATAGTTATGAATCCCGTTGGGTGAGATACTTGACGGCGTTGTAATCACGGACCAGAATTCTCTTGTTTCGCCCATTTATTAGTCTTGGCATATATTCTGCATCTGAATGATACATACATGCCTTCTGAGATCTTAGCCAGTTCTTGTAAGATTTGTTTTTATCCCAAGTGCTGCTTCCATATCCTTTTTATCAAGGGTTTTGTTTGCTAAACGCACTGCTTTTCTCACTTTCTTCCTTTTTTCAACCAGATTCTTCTCATAAATGTGTTTTTTTCCATTTGGGTTTGTCAATGGATTCTTGACCTTGTGTTGCTAGATATTTAAGCATTGGTCATAATCCGACACCATCTTGCTTTGGTTTATGATTCCCTTGGTATATGTCTCAGTTAACCTCTTAACCTCTTCCACGTTAACTCTGAGTCTTATTCTTCCACTTGCTTCTTCGATCTCCGCTCTCATCATTTTTTGTATCTCGTGGTGGGATTTCCAGTCAAATTCGAGCAAATTGTGATCACTGTTCTTAGTACGAATAACCTGAAATTTATTGATGTACATAAGGAATTTGCATGTACAAAGATGTGATCTAATGTAGCTGAGAGGGAGTTATTTTCCCAGGTTGGTATGAAATTGTCATCATCTTTCAAGAGGTGGAGGTTATATAAGTCTTGTGCTTTCATTAATTTTGCCCATTTTATACCTCTTTTTGTCGCGGGAGTCTTTGGAGTAGAGCTCATGTTACTCCGTTTTACTTTTGGGTACACTAAATTTGGATCTCCACATTTTATCAGGTGACAAAGTTGATGATCTGACGAGATTTTGTTCATGATGTTATTTGCTTGGTTTAAAAAGTGATCGTGACTTAACACCAGTGGATTTCAATAGGTGTTAATTATCACATCTTCAGCTTTTGGTTTTACTGATTTGTGTTGGCTCCCTTCCCACTTAAGTTGTAAAACTTGGAAGTATAGAGATCATTCTATCATCTTTGTTATTGGTAGTTCTTTGTTTGATCGAATCATAATCAGTAGACCCGATGGACAGCCAGAAGGGCCTTTCGCTGCCAGTGAGAGAGATGTCTCGTAGCCATCCATAGCTGGTTGAGCTCTTAATCAAGTTTCTTGGAGACACAGTACATCATACTCTCCTAGGCAGACATCCGTAGGTGTTAATAAGTGTACAAAACCTCTTGTATTCCATGAACCAAATTTCAGAGAGGTTAGTTTTTCCAGGGTTTCCTTAGAAGGATCATCTTTGACTCCCTCTCTCTGGATTTGCTAACTTCGTTTACTCTGGTTCAATGCCTTTGACATCAATCTCCATTTGTGTCCCTCTTTTGATGGATTCTGTTTTTTAATTATTTGGAGGGGTCCGTTCTTCTCTCTCACGTTCTTCCAGAGTAAATGTTATCTTTAGTTTCGATAGCGGGCCTTTAGGCATCCGACCCACCCCCAAGGGGTCTTTAAAGGTTCTCCTAGTTTCTTTCTCTGATGATAAAGGCAAGACCTTTTGTCAAATGCATGTGTTCGTCCCACCACGCCACTATCCTTATTAGAGTTTGTTTCCACACTATTTTCAGGTTGGAGGCCTTCCCGAGTTCTGTCGTCTTTGTTGACCGTTTCTCTTTCTCTTGTTCGTGTTTTTATTTGTTCTTTCTTCGATAATTCACACGATTTTACCACCTTAATTCTGTCTGTTTCACCTCCGTCTTCCATGTTGGCATCTAGGTAGTTGGATTGTTCATAACCCAGGATTAGAAAACATTCGACAGCTTGTGCAATCATTACCCTCACGACAGGGGAAGGGACATGTAGCTAAACACTATGTAGTTTTCCTTTCACTCCGAATTCAACAATTTTGTTTTCATCCGTTTTAATTGATCTTAGAGTAGGTATACATTGAAACAGTGTCATCACGTTTTTCCTGTTCAAAAACGTGCCGTTGGAGTTTCCTATTATTTCGAGATTAACATTTTTGTCACTTTTTATCTTATCCTTATAAGTGACTTTCATTCTTTTTAGATGTTTCTCTCAATTTTTGTTTTCTAGAGTCTTGTAAGTGTCTCGAGTTTTCTTTACCGTTGTTTCTCGGTTTTTCCCATATTGCTCTATCGACTTTTCTATCTCTAGTGCGGTCTTCTGTTTTTATCGTCCCGTTTACTTATTTGTCCATTTGTAGCTTGCAGGTTTCTTAGTTCTCTCGGAACGGGACTCCCCTGTAGTTTCTTAATGTCGGATAACCCCCGTTGATCGTTTTTAATTTTTTCCCGCCTGTCAGCAAGCGACATGAAAGGTGATGATTGACCATTAATACTGCCACTACTGTTCGCCGTTCTAGAATTTTGCGACTGTTGGTTATTCTCTTCAATACAGTAGAGCTCTGAGTCTACCTCCTCTATAGAGTATTGAGATAAATCCCTCAAATCAATCTTTTCTCCTGAATCGTCAGTCACAATTCTCTTGCTCATAGATGGACTTCGGGGCTTGAGAGCTTTGGCTCTAGCTACCAGTTCTTGAGAAGCATGCTTGGGAGTCACCCTTTGAGCTAGCACAGAGAGTGCTGCTTCCTCATCCGTCTCGTCTTCAAAACCTGTGTTTACCTCTGGCTGAGATTCTGCTCCTTCGAATGTTACCCACCTTCTCTCGTTAGTTTTGTTACCCATTGGTTGAAGAAACACTGGGTACATGTCTTCCTTAGAGTTTTGAGAGTTTTGGAATTGCAGGGGCGCTGGTTATTGGCGAGTCCTATTATCAATTGCCGTATGTAATTCCATAATGACACATCAGTTTGAGGATTTCTTTGTCGCTTGTTGATTGGAATTCTTTCCCTTCTCCAACCTTTTTAGTTTTGTCTTGACCCTGATTCACAACTTGACGAAGTTGCTTTTGACATAAATTAGAGGTGGTGTTTGCCGTCTCTTTTTGGCTTTTCTTTTTTATGGCAACCTCTTCTACCTGAGGTCTATTGAGCAAATTTAATGCGTCCTTTTGCCCTCCTTTCATCAGAGACGTTTGAGTACTATGATTTAATAATTCCAGTTTTATTGTTTCTGTACTTTGATCCTTTAAATGTTCTTTGTGATCAGTTTTTTTCTGAAGGGGACACGATTCCTGCGACTCCCTCGATTTAGGTGCCGCGCTAATAAAACCCCACAGAAAAGTCATCTTAGTATAAATCATGGCAAGCAATGAGGTACGGTCCTTAAGTGTATAGTTTAGCGCCTGAAAAGGGTGCTAGCGCGATTCTTAAAGTGGACATGATTGCCATCAGGTCTGTTTTTTTACAGGTGTATCCTTTTTGCAATTTTTCCATAAATCTTGTTGACGTTCGCCTTCTTAAGGGTGAATGAAATGTGATCTGTTCATGTTCACTATTTTCTAAGCCCTTTTACGCTTATATCATTTAATTCGGTAGCAGATAATAAATTATTTATATTAATTACCGCTGTTGGAGTTGAGCCAAAATAAGGGCTCATGACATTTGAGTTTTTCTCGGCGACTGGGCCCTCTTTTGACAGATGTGTGTCATAACAGTGCCTTGTAAATACTCTAGTCCGCCTCTCTGATGTTCTTTAGTTGAGTTTCTTCCGCCATCTGAGCCCAGTTCTTGAGTTTGATGTATCGTCTTGAGGTCTCTACCCTTTTCCTGAGCTGCATTCGTATTGTCTCTTTGGGAATCACAGCTACCCACCGATGGAAGTCTCGTGGGTTTAGGAGTGAGAGACATCTCACCCTCAGTTTGTATCATCGTGTTGGATTCGCCATTCCCTCTGTCCGATGGAGGCAATACCGATCCCGTTATTTGATGATCCGTATGCTCAGTCTGTTGTCGAGGGTCCTGCTCGCCACGTTGTTTATTTACTTCTAAGGACAGGACGGCCCATGAAAACACTTGTAGCCCTGGGAGCGGTGTCAATGAAGCTATGTCCGCCCCTTGCAGAATTTCTGCGTCTGACAGCTCACCCAGACTAGAGTTTGTTTCGTGTTGATTTTTAAGAAAAAATTGTGAAAAGACAGATTGGCCTGGTGTACAGGTTTTATTCACTGGATTGATCTTTATATATTTTTGATTTTTGTCATCCTTATCATTTAGTTTCTGAAGAGCCCCTTTTTTCTTTGAAAGTATCAAAGAATGACCTTGCAATGAGCCATTCTTTTTCAAAAGTTTTGTGACCTTCTTTTCCTTTAGTTTGGGTTTCTTCTGGGTGATAGCTTTATTTTTCTTATCTTTTGATTTGCCTTGTTAACTCGTCTAGGTCCGTCGAATTTCGGGGATTTTCCCTTTCTTTCGTTTGATCCAAGTAATCGTCAGGGCCCAAAACACTGTCTGTCACATTCAGTGCTTCCGTTGGATTTTGTAAGAGCCCCGTCGTTTCCTCATTTTGGGAGTCGTTCATGTTAACCCGCAAAGGTGGGCTTCCAAGATCTTCAGTTTCTGGCCTTGGGTGAATGTCTACTTCAATTGTCAGGTTGTTACCCCTGGCGATTTCTATTTCTGATTACAATACAGGTGCCAGTGGAAGTTTCCAATCAATGGGAGCCATTTGAGTTGGATCCCTCTCCTTGCTTGTTGGAGGGGTCTGTTTTAGTTTACCAGAATGCCTCCACCCGCCCTAGGGTAAATACAGGGGTCCAGATGAGACACAAGTCTACCACTCTGTACTACCTCTGTATCCACCAAATAAGCGTCCAAGAACACCGGTGCCCCTCCAACTCCTGGGCTCTCAATGCCATGGTCCTCCTCAAACCTCGGTCTCTCCCCGGCCAGACTGTTGCTCGGCCGTGGATGACAGAGAGCCGCGGACGGCGGACACGCTCAGCAATCCGGGTTAGACTCCACAGTAGACATGTCGGTCACAGGTTGTTGGGTCAATTCTTGGGACAAAGGGAGTCGCTGATCATGTCGTTCATCTATAGAGGTCTTACCTCTTTTTGTTCAGTTCCCGCTATAGGACACTTGTTTCAGAGGGCTGCGATGTTCCAGTCCATTTTCTTCCACACGATGTCGCCGACTACGTAGACGTCGTCCTTCCTAATTCCATCCTGTTGCCATCTCCTGCCGTGGACTGCCGTAGACTGCCAACTCTCCTGCAGAACTCTGCCGCCGCTCTGCGGCGGCAGGCAGGTTTTGCAGTCAGGCTCCTCCTCACAGTGAAAGACACAAAGAACAGACCTCAGCAGTAGACGAGGTAGGTTCAATGGTACAGCCTGCCATAGACTGCCAACTCACCTCCCGAACAGTAATCTCCCTGACCCCGGTTTCGTTCCTTCTCCTGTCGTGTGGTCTTGCACAGGAATGTTTTGGCAAGTCCGGATCTCCCTATCTGAGAGTTGGGCCTCTCTCTTCCCTCACCACCTGATGATGATGATGTTGTCTCAACTACCACCTCTTGTGATGTAACCACCCTTTCTGCTCTGGTCTCTCTGCTGTTACCTCCAAGCCACCTCCTCCTGGGTATTCCCTTCTCCTCCTGATGTCGCTCTTTCTGTCTCCTACTTACCACCTTCACTACCACCTGTAACTTGGTGGAGTAAGGAGTTGGATAAAGGTGTGGCATGTTCCAACAAAGTTTTATTTAAAAAATGAAGAAAATAACCTACTTCTACCCATCTGTAAAGTGTTATCCCTACCTAAACAAATAGGGTGCTCGTCTGGATTTTTTTCTTTTGTCCAAACAATCTTTAAAAGGGTTCAGTAGCCAAATGAAAAAGTACCAGGAGAATGACTCCCTTCTCCTGGTCAATGGACTTAGTCTTTATCTTTTTTCCAACTATGGGCCTCATTACACAGTAGGAGTTAAACATGCCACTATTAGCGGCATGGCTACTCCCTTACCGCATTCCGGGTCCGGGTAGGCGGTATGGGGACTTACCGGGTCATTCCGACCCTGGAGGACCCGGTTAGTCCCCATTCCAAATACCATTACCCATTTCCATTTAAGCCCCCATAGGGCTCAATGGGAATGGGGAAGGAGCTAATAACGGTACTGCAGTTTGCGGTACCATTTTTAGCTCTGAAGTCCCTCAGCGGGTCCCGTCCTTTACGCCTGGTCAGACCAGGCATTAAGTACGGGACCCGCTGAGGGACCTCGTAGTAGGGCGCTAAGGGATTACCGGCACTGGTGACCTTACCGGTGCTGGTAATCCCTTAGCGCCTACCGTGTAATGAGGCCCAATGTCTTGCTCTAGCTTCTGGTTCAACAAAGAGAGTATGGACAGAAGAATGACTCCCTTCTCCTGACCTACCCTGTACAGCCTTGAGAGTCTTTTGCAATAGTCCTCAAGGGTTTCTTTACTTCTTCCCATGGCTCCTGAAAGCTTTCTTTACAGTTCCAGCAATTCCTCACTGTCGGATGTTATGAAGATTTCTTTCAGACAGCTCTTGTTGTCTAGTATCCTCTTTACTCTTACTTGGATTACCACTTTGACGAGGGAGATTCCTCCCTATGCATTCTTGACTCTTATACATTTGGATCTCACTACTGAGATGAGGGATATCACTCCCGAGGCTCTCTTGATTCTTGGTTCTCTGGGTGTCACTCCTGTCATGCGGGCATTACTCCAGAGGCTTGCTTGACTCTTGATTCCCTGTATCTCACTACTGTGATAAGTGAGATTACTCTGGAGGCTTGCTTGACTTTCGATTCTCTGGGTGTCACTACTGTGATGAGGGGGATTACTCCTGAGGTTTGCTTGACTCTTGATCTGCCCCAAACCCCTACTAGGTCTCCTGCTAATCCCGTTACCTGTTGGGTGTCGGGATTGCGTCGCATTGCTTCAGTTCTTCCTTTACTCGTTCCCTGGTTCTTCGCGGCTCTGCAGAGACTTGGGCCACAGGGCTCTGGCGCTGTTGCAGGACCAATCGGTCCACCTCCCAAAGGTCACGCCAACACTGGCTTCTTTCCCACTCCTCCACTGGTTGGGAGCTTGTCTTCCTCCGCAGCACTCCATCGACCATTCATGGATGTCCCCACCACTGTAGATCAGCGTTCGCGTAGCCTTGTGTTTCCAGGTTCGAACTTCTAGGGCTGGGCTGGCTTCACACTGGCTGCTTTATCTGCTGCTCAGTCCTTTCTCATTCTTTGCTCTCTGTAGCTGGGCCCTCCCCAGTGTAAAGTCAAAATCCTTCTTTATTGTTGAGATAATCGTTATGCCTCCTTGCAGCAAACTCTTCTCACTACTATGCTAAGACAGCCTGTTATTGCTCTGCAGATTTCTTTGACTGTTCTTCATCTAGGTCATATTAATTTATAGATGAAAGTTGGAAGAGGCAATACCATAACAGACAATAGTTTTATCAGGGACGTGGTCTTAAAGGAAAAAAGGAAAAGGGGTTTAGGAGTTATTTCACAGAACGGGAGTTCTTTCAAAGAACGGGAGTCCTAATCCCCATGGGGCAGTCTTTCCCTGTGAGGTACCGCTTTCCACCACCCTTAGGGGCACTTTTGGTCAGCTGCCTCACCTCCCTAGCCTCTCGGGGAAAGGCTCCTCCCGGGGATAAGTGACGAGATCTTGTGAATCGTCATACCTCTACTTCTGCCTCTTCCTTATCACTCGCTCTCTATGACACTACCTTCTCCATGTCACCTTGAACCTCTGATATTATCGGTTCTTCTTTCCCTGTGGCTTTTAACACCTCTTTTGCACTTTGGTACCTACCACTTCCTGCAACAGTCCCCCCCCCCCCCCGATGTAAGCACCATCTCCCCCCCCTCTGTTGCTACTACCTCCTCCTTCACCTTAACTCCCTCTGTCCACACTCTGTGATGTCACCACTTCCTCCGTGGCCTTCGTTGTTCTAACCTCCTTTTCTTGTTTGCACCTACTGCCACATTTCTACTCACCCCCCCGCACCCCTGTCCCTCAGCATCTACTTTTTCCACCACTCACTAGTCCTCTGTATTCTCCAATTCTGAGGCTTGTGGAATCTGCTTAGATCACATGCTATGCACAGGCCTGCATCTAGTGGAAGCTGCAGAGTATTACAGCTGTTGTTTTCTAAACTCGAAAAGGGATGTCGTCAGGGCGTGCCAGTAGTTCTATCCCTAGTGTGAGGGCTACTGTACCCATGATGCTTCACACGTCAAGGTCCCTCAGATTGTTTTTTTCCACCATCATTGTCGGTCTCTCAAAGCGGAGTTCCTTCTGGCTATCACCATTATTTACAAAATATAATGAAATCTATTTTACTCTTACTGTCCTTTCTTAGCCGTTCCCCTACAAGACCTTCGTCGACGACTGCTTCAACTCGTCTCAATGAACTCTTCAGACTGCCTCGAAAGGCTGCTCTGGGCTTCGGCCCTCACAGTAGGGAGAGTGGGGAGTGGTTAATTTCTTAGTTACCCTAATAGAATACATATTTCCCCCTCTACCCACTTTATTCGCCAGGCTGCCTTACCCATACACAACGGAGAATACGCCACTTAGTTTGCCCATCATGCAACCATGAATGTCCCTGGAAAGACTTGCAACGGGTGTGCAGTCTGTCTCCCAAGGGACCATAACGAAGGCCACTGCAAATCTTGCAAGCTCTTCAAGCCCAAAACTCTGAAGGACTGCAAGACCAAGTGCTGGCCCACCACGTCATGCAGACCGAAGCCACCATGGACGTTGAGGGTGCCTCCAGTACATCAGCTTCGATGTCAATAGTGACGCCGAGAGCGAACGGGACATTGCGGATACCCGCGTGCAAGCCCCCGACCCATCAGGCAGGCTGGCGTCTCTGCTACGTGGACGACACCCGGCGGCACTGGCTCGAACCAACTGCATTACACAACGCACACATCCCACGGCCAAAAGTCAACCTCATTGCTGTCCGGAAGGCCACACACGGCGTTAAGGGGGAGGTCTGACAGTTGCCTGTCCTTTGGGCCATCACACTCTCGTTCGCCTCACGACAGGCCCCGAAATCGACAGAAAAGTCAGGTTCTGACGCTTTGTCCAACACCTCCAAGTCCACACACGCTGACGACTTAGCGTCCAAAGACGTGTCAACCGGCCACATGAATGCCGATAAACGACAGTCAAAAGACGCATCGAAGGCCCCTGCAAGCAAAGTTGTCGCAGAGCTCGAAAGTGTCTGAGCTCATCCAACACGTCCTGGACACGTTACTAAAGGGTCGGTCAAAAAAACCACAAGTCCCCAAAGCAAAAGGAGGGCTGTAGTTTAGGGACTATGACCCAATGGGGAGGGGACCATTTCAGGGGCTATGAGGCACAAGAAGCACCTGCACCTGAGCCAACATCTACCCCATCTGTTGTCCCAAGTTCATCCCAATGGTCTGCAGATGAAATTGATAGGGTCACGTGACGTATGTCTTTATCAGCCAATTTCTTTGACAACCACCCAGAGGTTTTAGTAAACCTTGAGGTAACTCCATCAGCTAGTGGGGCCGCACTTGCACAACCCCCTGCCAAAAGAGACCGTACAGACACCATACAAGCAGCCACCCCTCAGCAGGACCTAGGGCAGCTTTCTTACTGTGACTCCACTCAAGACTTCCAGGACTCTGGAGCATACACGGTGACTGAAGACCAATGGGACATGGGGGGGGGGGGGTGTAGACCAGTTTTATGACATGACGATGAAGACGTCTACGTCATACAGTCACCAGATCATTCAGACCCACCAGTGGCAGACTCACCGGCGACCATCAAATTCAATATAAGGATATGCTCGTAAAGGCAGCAGAACATTTCAAGATAGATTCACAGGAGACCCATGTAGACAAGGACTTTGTTGAAAACATCTTGGGAGATAAAAAGTCTGCTACCCAATTCATTCCAATTCTCCAATCTGTACAGACGTGAATCCAACCCTCTTTGGTGACCCCAAACTTAACATGAGCTGTAAACCCGCGCATTGAAAGTCTTCGTCCAGCTTCTGCAGACCACCTTTACATCAGCGGTCAATTAAAACCAGATTCATTGGGTGTTAAAACCACTAGAAAAAGAGCGGGAACACCTCTAGCCTCTTCAGAAGCACCCCCAGATAAAGAAAGTAAACAGAAAAACAGCCTCCTCGGCAGCCTAGCAGGCGAGGATTGCCAATAACCCCACCTTACTGGCCAGATAGCATAAGTGGGAGGAATTGGCCGCACAGATTGCCTCAGCCCGACAGCCCCTTAAATCAACTCTCTCTCTCTGTTGCAGAAGGTAAAGCTGTTGCAAATTGCATTCTCAAGAATAATCTAGATGCAGGAGATAATGCGGGGAGGATAATAGCTGAGGGCATGCTTATCAAACTCCATGCATGGCTACGCCAGTTTGGGTTTAAACTCGAGGCACAAGCTACTCTTCTTAACATGCCAATAGAATCAAAAGTCTTGTTCGGCAAGGCAGTGGAAGACACCCTCACGTCTGCCAAAGAGTATGATACCCTTAAAGGATAGTTCCGGGACTTTTTTTTTATTGTCCCTACGGTTCGGCCATGTGTTTTTAAGCATAACTCGGTAGATCGTAGAAAACTTTCCTATGGACCTTACCCGACTTTTCGTCCATTAACGCACTCGAAATCAGTCGCCATTTTCTGATAATCCTATCATTTCCCCCCATCGCCCTGGCTCACCTGCTTTTGCGGCACTAAATCAAATCCCCCGCCCCTGAGCCTGTCATCAGCAGACGCGTACCGCCCATTTCGCAACGCCAAAGCACGTTTCGTGTCAACAATCGCTGCGCCTCAGCTAATGAAGTGTCGCCATGGAAATGGCAGGACGCCTCTTTCCTCAATAAGTATAAACACACCGTTTCACAACACACAGCAGCAGATTTTCGATTCCATTACTCTCTCTGTGTTATTTTGAGTATTCTGTGACTCGTTTCTGTGCTCTGTTCAGCTACCTTCGCCGCTTCTAGGCCTTGTGAACACCTGTACCATCTCTGTAAATTATTTTACTTTCTTTACCACACAATGGCTACAATAATGCCGTATACACCGAGCAAGAACTACTGGAAAGGCAAGCACGCGAAAACGATGGGGATTCGGACGGCAGTTGGGAGGACCAGTCAACGGATGAAGAGCCTGGACCCTGTCGCATGGACGGCGTCTCCACCTGGTGCACGTGCAATCGGTGCGAGCTAATGCCAACTGAGGAGAACTGCTGCTGCCGTGAAAATTCCGGGTGCTTGGCCTACATTTCGGAAGGCGAGCCAAGTCCGCAATGCATCACCGAGCTGCCAGAGTTCAGGGAAGCCTGCCTCTCACGGACCGTGTTGAGGATGATGATGGTGCTTATGCACGAACTTCGCGGCACTGTTCGTCCGCGTAATCCGAGTAACGAGTAAGTATACTCTGGTTTTGATGTCAGTGATGCCACCACCATGTCATGGTCGTCTCCCACATATAAAATGACATCTACATATCATTCGAATGCATGTAAATTGGTTCCATATTGTGCATTTTCTAGATAGATTTTTTTTCAAAGCAGAATGACATTTTTTACCTGAATCGACAGTGATAAGAAAGTTTTGTCATTTTAATACAGTTTGCATCTTTCGTTTTCACAGGGGGTACAGGCTGGTGGCCTTCATTATTGTATGTGTCACGAGTACCAGACACCGGCGGATGGCTTTTATAACCGCCAGTTGCTTCTCCGCGTGAACAACGTTACCACCGTGACCATTTTATGGGACAATCGCCAAGTACAAGTATGCCCTTACGCGGTACTAACGGCTAGATGCAACATACAGACCGTTGTGGTGGCCTAGTGCCTCGTTGTTGGAACAGCCATGTGATTATCAGTGCGACCGAAGAGCTTATTTTATCGTAAACCAACACCCTGTGTACTGCACACGAACATCGCTTGCCTCAAGACAAACTATTTTGGATCGAGAGCAAAGAAAAATGCAAATCGCTGAATCTTCTCAAAACATTTGATGTCAAATAAATGTACTTTGCCAAATGTACAATCTTGCCGTTTGCTTTTAAACCACAGTTTCATATTCCGAATTGTGGCGCTGTATTGTGAGATGATCTAAGACCCTGTGTACAGCAAAGGAACATCGCGTGCCTCAAAACGAACTTTTTGGAACGTGAGCAAATAAAAATGAAAATCGCTGAATATTCTCAAAACATTTGATGTCAAATAAATGTACTTTACCAAATTTACAATCTTGCGGTTTAATTTAAAAGTACAGTTTCATATTCCCAATTGTGGCGCGCTGTGTTGTGTGAGCTCATCTGTGTTGATTTCCGGGTTCTGTGTGGAGTCGCGTAGAAGACGCCTGGGCGCGTTTGCCTACGCAGCTCAGTCACGTCACGGATAGAGGCGGGGAATATGAATGTTTTGATAAAGTCTGTTTCAGGGGCGGGGGATTTGATTTAGTGCCGCAAAAGCTGGTGAGCCAGGGCGATGGGGGGGAAATGATAGGATTATCAGAAAATGGCGGCTGATTTCGAGTGCGTTAATGGACGAAAAGTCGGGTAAGGTCCATAGGAAAGTTTTCTACGATCTACCGAGTTATGCATAAAAACACATGGCCGAACCATAGGGACAATAAAAAACAAAATCCCGGAACTATCCTTTAAAGTCACTGGGCCAATTTACTAATAAACCCTCCGGTCAAAGAGGGGGGGTGTTACAATTTTCCCTGCTTTAGGGGGCAAAACTCACAACAGGGGTAAGGGTACAACCAGGGTCAGAGCTCGTCCTGGGGCTTACCACAGGGGCAGTTCTCGCAAGGTTTTCAAAGAGGCCGGAGAAGATCTCGCAGCAGGGGTAGATCCTTCTCTTCCAGAGGCGGCTCAACGCCCCCCAAACATTGACCACCCGCTACAGGTTCCCTCCCATGCCACTCCAGTAGGAGGACGCATATCATACTTTACCCCCGAATGGGAGGGAATCACCTCAGACAAGTGGGTACTTTCAACTGTGGCGGGAGGTTATTGTATAGAACTGCTACAGCAAACCCGCCAACCATCCCCAAGACAAAGGACCACCTCCAAAGAAGAACAGCGCATCCTATTGGAAGCGGTGGCAGCGCTGCTATTAAAGGACGCTGTAGAAGTCGTCCCAGCGAACCAGGTAAACAAGGGTATCTATTCAATGTACTTCCTTTTGCCGAAAAAAATTTCTCTCAATGCGCCCTGCAAACACCTATGTCAAGCCACAGAAATTCTGCATGACACCCTACAGGAAGTGATCCCACTGCAAAGCGGGGGGGACTACATGGCAACCTTGGATATGAAAAATGAATACTTTCATATTTCAATGTTCCCAGTGCACAGAAGATTCTTGTGTTTCACACCCACTTCCCTACCTCATAATTAAACCCCCGCTCCATAGCAAACCATCACTACCAATTCAAGGTGCTACGCTTCTGCATAGCATCCACTTCAAGGGTATTCACCAAGGTGGTGGTGATGGCGCACCTATGCAAGGAGTCAATCCCAGTGTACCCTTACCTGGACAACTGGCTGATCATAGGGGGAAACCCCCCCCCCAAATTTGCAAGCAAAATAACCAAAGAACGATCAATCTACTTTTCCAATTGGGTTTCTCAATCAACAGGAAAAGGTCAAGCCTTGAACCAAACAAGACCAAACAGTTATTGGGAGCTGTCATAAAAACAGAAGCAGGTGTAGTCTTTCTCCAGATTACCGATTGCTCGGAATGATGGCATTATGCATTTACCTGGTCCCACACGCACAATTGTGCCGAATGCAAGAATGGTTGGCGAAACAGTGGTCTCAGGCAAGCGGTCAGTGGGACGATTTAGAAGTCGTTTTTGCCAACACTAGTACAAGCTTTATGCTGGTGGACGAAGGAGAATCTGTTGAAGGTGAAAACCCTTCCACGATCCGGCGGTGCAAGCGGTTGTTAGACAGACTCATCTCACTGGGTGGGTGGCCCATCATCTATCTCACAGCGCATGGTCTGTGGACTCAAATCACAGCACAGAACCACATCAACCTGCTAGAACCTCTAGCAGTGCTCAAAGCACTCCAAGCCTCCGAAGCACAACTGTCAAATCAACCAGTACAAATTCTCACAGACAGCACAACTGCGATGTTTTATATAAACAAGCAGGGGGCACACATTCTCCAAATCTGTCCAGGCTAGCACAGAAAATATGGAAGTGGGCACTGAAGTAGAGCATGTTCCTAACATGTTAAAGGGGAACTAAATACTCTAGCGGACTCACTAAGCAGAGATCCTTTTTCAGAAGAGCACGAGTGGCAGCTGGACAAAAATATCGTAGATCACATTTTCACACAGTGGGGCTACCCCTCGCTAGACTTGTTTGCAACAAGAGAAAACAAGCAATGCCCAGACTTCGCATCCAGGTTTCCCCAACACAACTCCAAGGGGAACACCCTGTGGATGAGTTGATCAGGGAAATATGCCTGCGCTTTCCCCCCCAACTACACTAATGAGCAAAGTGGTGAACAAGATTCACAAGGAACAGATGACATTAATCCTATTTGCTCCTATGTGGAAGAGACAACCGTGGTATCCACAGCTGTGCAAACTGGCGATGTGCGGCCCGATAAAACTCCTCTGCCTGTTCAACCTGCTCATTCAGCACAGGGGGACAACATTACACCCTCAACCTCATTCTATGAACTTGGCAGTTTGGCTCCTGAAATCATAGAGTTTGGACATCTAAATCTATCTCAAAGGTGTAGATTAAAGGTGAAAATCCTCAAAAAGGCACGTAAACCGGACACAAGACACTGTTAACAAGCAGAGAAGATTTGTAATTTAGTGCCAGTCAAATCAAATAAACCCAATAGAATGTATTCAATCACACATTCTTCATTACATGCTTCACTTACTAGACTCAGGGCTAGTATTTAACTCAATAAAAGTGCACCTAGCGGCTCTATCCGCGTAACCACTTCTCAAAGTAAGGTGTCCTGGTGGAAAAATCCCTATCATTAAGGCATTCATGGAGAGAGTAAAACGACTCCACCTTCCTATTTCAAACCCGCCCCCAGTTTGGAACCTCAACGTAGTACCTGCAAAGCTTATGGGACCCCCCTTTCAGCCTATGCGTAAGTCGAGCCTTAAACACCTTAAGTATAAAACTGCTTTCTTTGTGTTTATCGCCTCCATAAGGAGAGTCGGTGAACTGCAAGCTTTGTCAGTGCAAAACCCTTTCTTTGTTATCCACAAAGACAAATTGATATTAAGAACGCACCCTAGGTTTTCACCTGAGATCATTTCCAAGTTCCATGTCAATCAGGCCATTGAACTACCAGCTTTATTTCAAAACCAAACAAGCTCAGCTGAGAAGAAACTCCATACACTGGATGTAAAAAGGGTGGTCCTTTACTATGTAAACAAGACCAGACCGCTAAGGAAAACACATCAACTGTTTGTCTCCGTAGCTCCAGGCAGGGAAGGAGACCGCATTTTCAAGAACCCCCATCTCCAGATGGATAGTCAGATGCATACAGCTCTGCTACACTCTATCAAGCAAGACACTGCCTTTCACACCAAGGGCCCACTCCACCAGGGTTACAGGAGCTACCTTGGCTTTTATCGCAAACATCCCGTTTGAGGCCATTTGCAAAGCAGCTACATGGAGCTTTGTCCACAATGTTACTCGGCACTACTGCATTGACACTCACTGTAAAATCCCAGGTGGGACAAGCAGTGCTAAAACATCTATTTGCTGTGGTACCTTCTCACAACCCACCACCTTTTCCAAATATTGCTTGCTAATCTATGCATAGCATGTGATCTAAACATATTCCACAAGCCTCAGAAGGGATACATTACTCATCGTAATCGTATTTTTGATGCTTGTATCTGCTTAGATTCACATGCGCCCATCCTTCATCCCTGGAGTAGAAGGTGCATAGATATTTATTTTGGGGCTTTATCTGATGTATAATCTGCTTTACTACACCTGTACTCGTGCTACACTTAATGCAACCTCATGTCAGAAACAATCTGAGGGACCTCGCCGCTTGACGCACCACGGGTACAGTAGATGTCACACTAGGGATAGTATTAGTGGCACTTCCTGTCGACGTCCCTTTTCGAGTTTCGAAAACAAGAACTGTAATACTCTGCAGCTTTCACTAGATGTTGGCCTGTGCATAGCACGTGAATCTAAGCAGATATAAGCATCAGAAATACGATTACAGTGAGTAAAGTATCCCATACGAGGCTAGACTCCTGAAACCCACCGTGAGCAGCTGGGGCTTTGTTCCCTCCTTCACCTGGCTGTGTCTTTCACTGAGGATCTGCACCTCTGACTTATACTTTTTCGACAACTGGTACTGGTTGTGGTCCCTGTGTACAGTGAGGGCTGATTTGGACACAAAGAGCCGGATTAAAGTTATACTTGGCACACTCGCCATCTATTTTACCAGTTCTCCTCCGCTGAGCCTCCCTGGGTTTGCCTGTACTGAATGGAAGTCTTTTGGGTTTCCAGCGTGTACGTTACATGCTGGAACTTACTTCTTCGGTACTTTGCTTCCTGTTTCGTAGAGTGTGCATGATGAAATATGATAATTGTATCCCCACTGGCCGGGGAACAATGCTTCTGAAATTCCACTTCTGTTGCTCAACGCTCAGCGTTTTGGAAGTTGTGGACTTGAAACATTTATCTGTGGAAACGCAGAGTGACTCCATTGATATGTTGGATGAGATTGCATCTATATCAATTCACTCTGTACCATTGTCGACTGAAGAGGAAATGTTTCTCTTAACAGAAAAGGTGTCCTTCTCTATATTAAAGTGTTGGGTCTGCTCAGATGGAGTTTTAAGCACTCTGCTAGGGATGGGGTACGTCTTGCCAGGCGATTTGACCACGGTCAAGACCTTTAGGGTCGGTTTGCCCTAGTGGGATGATAGTGTGATGCTAGACAGCCCTGAAATGAGGCACCACATTTTACTCCTGCCATGGGATGGGAACACAGGTGAGGGCAGCATAGGATCCTCCCCATACCGCATCTGTGGTGTGCCCAAACAATGACACACGTGATAGACTTTTGAAGGTTGAACAGAAAATGTTTTATTAGTAGCTTCAAGATTTGTGCAGTTGGAACTTTGGGTCTAGGGGAAGAACTATAAATAGTGATAGTCCTAAAGTAAACTGTGCAGAGAGCATAGAAACAGTGAGGGCTTTTTACAAGGTGTGCCTAACATAGATGCTTTTAATTCCAAGACATAACATTTGTATCCTACTCTTGTAAGTCTTTGTCTCTCTGAGCCACCCTACTCTATAAAGTAAAGTCTCAGAATGGGTGCCCAATGTAAAGTTCCAATTCCTAACCTTGAAAAATATTTAGGCCTCATGGCTACCCTAAACTAATCTCAAACGTTCTAGGGATTTGTCTCAAAGCAAAAGTTCACAAACCTAGTCTTCAAACGTCCGACAATATACTAACACAGGAGAAGCAAACTATTCCTCTGGAGAGGTTTTGTGCAACAGTTGCTCAGTCCGGTCTCTTCATCGGCCCTCTCCACTTTAAACATGTATCTGAATTCCTCTCCCAGTTTTCAGACTTTATGATTTTCTGGCTGTCAGGCTTTCTCTCACACTGCTACCTGTCACACATAGGCTTTGCATGCATTCTCATAACAGCAGTTTCTTGGGTATTAAGTGAAAATGTAGTTTTACTTTACCTGGAAAAAAAATCTATTTAGAAAGACTGATTATACTCGGGAATTCGGCCTTTCTAAACCAATCGTTAAAATGCCATTCACCCACCTCTCTACCTCATAATTAAACCCCCTCTCCATTCCCCCCCGCCAGCACTTACCTTGCTCCATCCGACGCTGCCTTCCTCTCGTTGCACATCCATCTGTGGAATGACAGCTGCTACCTGCAGCGCACACGAGCGGTCAGGTGAGGGAAGGCTTGGGAGTAAGGTGTTTGTTTTGGTGTGTACATGTATGTCAGGGAGAGGTGGGTGAATGTTTGGTGAGAAAGGGAGGGGGCGGGGATGCAGGTAAAAATGTATAAGATGGTGTTAGAGAATGAGGGGAATGTATGGGCTGGGGAGGAGGGAGGATGAAAGTGGGGTTTGGGGTGAAACCCCCCGATTTACTAAAAAGCTCACCAGCATGGGAGAGGGTGAGGATTGGGGCCCATAATGTGATATTTCTGCATTTTGGAGGCAATACCAAAACAACCAAAATAAATTGGTCTTTTTGGGGTTCGGCCTTCATAATGCAGAAATATCCCATAGAACCTTTTCCTATTGGACCATAGGTGTCTTAGGCTTCATGGCAGGTCTTTCCTGGTCCTTGGGTTTCTCAGGGTACACAGTAGGCCCCTCATGGACCTGGAACTTTCAGGATGCACCGTAGGTCCCTCCTGGACCATTGGTTTTTGAGGATGCACAAGTCCCTCCTGACCCAGGGTTTCGCAGTTCCTTTGGTTTCTCAGGATGCATAATAGGTTCTTCCTGGATCTTGGGTTTGTCACAATGCACAACAGCTCCCACCTGAACCTTGTGTTGTTTAGGATTAACAGGACAATCCTGCACCTTGGGTTTCTCGGGATGCAGAATGGGTCCCTCATGGACTTTACGTTTCACAAGTTTTACTTGTGAACAGAGCGTTTTACTAAGCCTTTGTTTTTCAGAATTTAATTGGTAACGCCCCCCTGCTCGAAACCCTCTACTAGCATGCAGTATCCTTTTCAGTCAGCTGATGTTCTCTCCCCTTCTCGAGGGGTCGCTGGTTGAAAGCTTCAGGCTCTGGCTCATCAGTTCCCCAAAGAATTTGAGAGGTACTTTTGTATCACTCTTGTCTGCTTTTCTTTCCAGTCTATAGCTCTTTCTCTCATTCCAGCCTCTCTGGACTTGCACTGCCTTCCTCCAGGCAGCACACCTTCCATGACTCCTCTCTTCAACAATCTTCCCTTGTATCAAGGGAGTAAGCTTGTCGCATACGTCTGCTTCCTCCAGGCACAAGACCAGGGGCGTTGCTAGGGGGGGGCTAAGGGGGCTATAGCCCCTGATCTTTTGGTTGTAGCCCCGG
Source organism: Ambystoma mexicanum (assembly GCF_040938575.1). Classification (NCBI taxonomy): domain Eukaryota; kingdom Metazoa; phylum Chordata; class Amphibia; order Caudata; family Ambystomatidae; genus Ambystoma; species Ambystoma mexicanum. Next base: position 1,561,676,914 of record NC_090932.1, read on the forward strand.
ATAGAATCTCAGGAGCTACAGCCAAAAGACCAGCTAGCCCCCAGTGCCAACAGTTCCGACATCAGCTTAGCCCCGGGTGTTTTCCAGACCTAGCAACTCCCCTGCACAAGACACTCAATAAACGTTCTCACGCCCCTTTATACCTATAATTCTGTGGAGTGCTTTCTAATGCTAACACTGATCGGTTATTCCCTTTTTTATTCTTGTTCCTCTAAGTTTTTTCTTATTCTGCTAGCAGTCTTCATTTCCCTTGCCAGTTTTATGTTGGTCAAATTCACGGATTGGTTTATTGTGTAATGGCTCCTATTAGGTTTAATTACTTTTATCATGTTTTGCGCTCTGTGCTGTTCCCTGGTCTCCTCCATCTGGTGCATTGGTCTTTCGCTGCGGGGGTGCATGCTCCTGTTGTCGATTGGGTGACCAAAGGATCCTTCCCATACCGCCTTTGGTGAAGCTGAGCAATGACACGTGACAGACTTTTGGTGGTCGAATAGTTGGGATGTATTAGTAACTTCAAGATTTGCAGGTTGGGGTCAATGCTTATAGGTTCTAGGGGAAGAATTATAAATAATGATAGTCCAAAGCTAAGGGCATAGAACAATTAGCAAGGGTTTTCAAAGGTGCCTAACAGTTTAGATGGTTTTAATCCCGAGAAACAGAACATCTGTAACATACTCCAACAAGTGCTTGTCTCACCATGACACACCCTAGTCTACAAGGTGTGAAGTCTCAGAATTGATGGCCAAGGTACATATTCAGTATCTAACCTTAAGAAGGTTTGGCTTCCTGGCTTCCCGACCTACTTGCACAAAAGTTCCAAGGGTTTGGTCGAAAGCAAAAGTTCACAAACTCAATCTTCAGAAGTTCAAGTATTGTAATCCAGCAAAACAGAATTACTGATCTGGGGTGGTTCTTGCAAAAGTTACTCAGTCTGGTCTCCTCTTCAGGCCTCACTTCTTTCAACATGCACCTCAAGGTCCCAGGTTTCAGACTTCATGGAATTCTGTCTGTCAGGCTTTCACTCAGCCTGGCAACACTCTGTTGTATCTTTTCTCTGCCGTCTTTGGGTTTAACTAGTGAGGTTAGTCAGCTATGCAATAGTCCCCCTAGCGGTGACGGTAAGTGGGACCTCATAGGAACAGACTCCCCCTTAGGGAAATGGACTCCAGTTCCGTAGAGGAACTCTCTAAAGCCCCTTTCTCTAACACCATGATAAGACCAAGCCAGATCACTGTGTGTTACTGTCATACAGTATTCGAGTTTCTTCTTGGAAAAACAACCCTTCATGAATACTATGAAAAAGAAATGATTGCTCCCAATGCTGTAATGAAGAAGAGTGAACTGAGGGTGCAGAACATTTATCAGACAGAAATGAGGGACTATAACCCTCCACTGGGGAGAACCGAGCAACCTGTTATAAAAATTGAAGAAGGGACTCCTCTTAGCATCAGACCGGAAAGATGCCCAGAGCTTCACACAAGTCAAGTCGTGGCTAGACTGCGGGAGCGCACAAGCCTCCGTCGGGTGGAAGAATGTGTTTCTGGCCAGAGCTCGAAGAAGACCGAGGTTGACAAACAGAGGGGAAGGACACCCCACGAATAGAAGCAGGCAAGAGTGGTGGCGTGACCTTGGAGCGGGGGACTACTTCGTCCAACAACTAGGCAGAGACATTTGAAGTCTGGAAACAGCAGAAAGAAACAGAACACTTATGGAACGAGAAATCAAGTCTCTGGACGTCATGTGAAATCCTGTTCCTGAAAACAGGCTGGCGACACCAACCCCTGTAAAAAAAGGTAACTGGGGTGGCAGGAGACCAGGGAGGGATCATGGCAACCGAGAGTGCTGTCATCTTACGCGTTGCAGTACTTAGCCCAAAGTTAACAAGGGGAACAAATGCTCTGGGACTTAGCCTACTCGTCCCAGTAGTCAGACCGAAGTTAAGAAGAGCACAAATACTCTGGGACTCTGTCTACTCATCTCAGAGGTGGCTTGAGAATGGAAAGGCCGAAAAGAAGGCATTGAGTCTGAAGAAGAGATATATGAGAATACTCATTGTCTGATAGACAAAGAATTGAAGAAACAAGAGTAACATTAAGAGCAAGAAGAATACAAAGAGGGTTATATTCTCCCAGTTGGAACAAGGAAGAGTAGGACTTCCAGAGACACTGAAGAGCTACTTTTGCACAGCATACCTAAAACTCTCAAGCCTAAAGAGGAAAGGCATAACGGGAATGCAAGAAGGGGAAAGAGACTGGGAAAAGTCCCCTACAGGAAATACATCAGTTACTTAATGATATCGCTCAACAATATCTGAGGATTGCATTTTAAAACCAATGGTGAACATCTAGGAAAAGGGAGTAATTCCCCTAGAATTTTGTAAGCTGAAGAAGCCTTTCCAGGAGAAGGGATTCATTCTCCTGGCTTTTTTTTTCTTCTTGGTTGTAGGGACAGAATAGCTAGAGTTAGATGGAGGACAGACTATTTCCGTTCAAACTTCACTACAGATGACCAGCACCTTAGTTAGTTTGGTTAGGTAAGGAGCCTCGTAGGTTAGGGATAGTAAGGAATTTTTCATATAATTTAAATAAAGAAGCTTAAAATAAAAAAAAATGGGTCAGCCTCCTCCTGACTTAACACAAAGGAGAACCACCCCCTCTGAGACTGGGGAGGTGAGCCCACTACGCAATTCCTTCACTAGGGGATAGGGCCAGTGGAATCCTACTGGGGGGGACTCTCCTTCCCCGCTGGGGACATGGAATCCCCGAGTAAGGATTTAATTCCACCTCCTGTCACTGTAAAGTCCCAAGTGCTTGTTGGTTATATGGGAGCTGAACAGGGCAATCCTGTAGATGGCCCTTTTAAAATGGATGGCTTGGTTTCTGAACTTGGTATTTGTTGCCACCTCTTTGTGAAAACGAGACCCAATGGAATCTCCCCTTCTGTTCCAGGGAGTGACCTAAATACGCCTGGGCAACAACAGAATCAGTCGGAGAGCAAGAAACGCCAGCTTGTGCAGCCAAGTGAGGAGGGAGTGTCTCCTTCACAGGAGGAGTAGAACCGGAGAGTCCTGCAGCCAGCGTGGTGGGTGGGAACCCCAGGCAGCCCACGAACGATGCTGCTTTGATGAAGGCCTGGACAACGAACTTGGAGCCGCTGCGGAAGGCTGGAAAGCCAAACCGGAAGAAATTGGTTGTCCTGCCTTTCTGATGCTCAAGTCCCAGAGAGGAAGAAGGGTACGCAAGGTGGGTCAACCGTGCAGACCAGAGCCAGGTCAAGAGCACGGAACCCGCTGGCCAGAGAGGCTGCTTCCACTGGTGAGCACTGCTGCTGGACAGAGGGTGTATGGCACCATAGGAGGAGTGAGTGGAGGGCGGTGAAGCCACAACCAAGCCCACGCTGGGCTGACAATCCGCCTACCCCACGAGAGGGGGAAAGAACTAGGAACCAAAGCCAGGTTGAGCAGACTCGCAGCCCACACTAAACTGAGAATTTGCGACCCCACAAGAGCGGAAAAGAACAGACAACAAAAGCAGGGTTGAGAGGAGCCATGGCCTCTCTGGGCTGGCAATCTGCATATCCCACGAGAAGGAGAACAAACTGAGTAGCAAGACAGGGCTGAGTGGACCCGTAGCCCACGCCGGTCTAAGAATTTGCTTACCCCACATGAAGTGGAACAAACTGAGAAACAAGATGAGGTGTAGCGCATTCGTGGCCCATGCTGGGCTGCGAATTTCCTACCCCACGTGCGTGGAAAAGAAACTAGAAGAAAAGCTGGGCTGAACCGACTCGTAGCCCGCGCTGAGCTAAGAATTTGTATACCCCGGGAGGGGGTGAAGAAACAGAATAGAGTGGAAATACCTCACAAGGAAGTGAGGGTCTTAGGGAGAGAAGTGGGTGGAAGGGTGGTTGGCAGGTGAGGGGGCAGGACGGGACGGAATGAGAGAGGGGTTGGTGAGAAGAGGAGTGAATTTTATTTTTTTGTGAATACCGACCAACCAAGTTCTGGAGAACCTGTTACGTCAAACAAGAAGATTACATCCCGAGAGACGAGATAAAATCAGAGCTGTTTGAACTGCCTGATGAGGATGCCATTTTAACCAAAAGCAAAATGCTTTGTGTGAACTACTAGAACAGACCAAGCCCTTGAAAAGACTTAACTCTTTGGTGGGTCTCAGATAACCAGCCACTACTACTTCCTAAGGGAATTACCTGTCGGCATTGTCCATCAAACCTTTCCAAGGCAGACCCTTCACCAAAGCTCAATTTCTCTGTTATTGGCAACTGCATGAATTAAGGCAAGGGGAGTAAATCCTAGCCTAAATGAAGTCTGATTGTGTCTTTTTCTTTTGATAGACAGGGCAGATGTTGGAATAGCTTAGGGTTTGACGGAGGACAGAGTTTTCTTTGTAGAACGTCCTGACAAGCACTCGTTTGTTGTGGAATAGGTAACCCATCTTGGACGTAGAGTTTAGAGGAGCCATTATTTATTTTTAATAAAATATGCTGTCCAAACATGTCCTCTTGTCAGTCTCCTATATCGGACTAGCCACAATGCAGAGCAGATCTCTCCAGGGGTTTCGCAGGATGCACAGTCTGTCTTTCCTAGACATAGGCTTCCTCTCTATACACTAAAAGTCCCTCCAGGACCTGATTTAGCATTCACGACAGTTCCATCCTGGACATTGGGTTTCTTAGAATCCACAAAGGGTCCCTCCTGCACCTTTCCGTTTTTGAGAAGCAGCGGAGTGCTAGGTGCCATCATATCCAAGACCAAGAGTGATCTATTGTGCACCATCATATCCAGAGGCACCTGGCAACATCAGGGTCGGACTAATGACGGCAGAACCCAACAGGGAATGAGAACATTCAGAAGAGGAAAGGCCAATTGAATGCCAGGAAGAGAAAAGGGAGAGGGCATAGACGTCCTCTACAATACAGGCTTTGGGGTAGAAAGGTGTTTGGCATTTGGGAGCCAGCTAGCGAGCGTATTGTTATTGGTCAGCCGGCTTACAACTCTTAAACTGAAACCAGGCTGCTCCTTTTAAACCTTGAACCTGTGAAGAGGCTGGACATGGATGTAAGGTTTCAGATTCTCGCTAAAAGCCCTGATCCTTTGTAGAGGCTGAAACAAACCTAGAGATTGTCAACAATGCCTTTTAGTATCTTAGGATGCACTTGAAAGTCGTCCTTGTGATATCCAAGTGGTCTCTTCTGTAATTGTGGGTTAGGTGTGTCTCTGTGGGTGGGTGGGTTGGTGGTGAGAGGAGATAAGATGTTAAGTATGGTTTGCAACAGAGTTGATCATTGAGGAAGCCCACCATCTAAACTGAAACAAAAGGGAATGGGGTCAAGTTTACATTCATGGCTGCATTTAGAGAAAACAAAGTGGATCTTCTTAGCGCCACACAATTTATGCAGGATTCTTGTTTGTTTTCAATACTAGTGTTTGCAAAATGGTTCGTTCCAGGTTTCCTTGCTTTGCATATTTCTTCTACTTGAGTCCTGAATCAGAACATTTTCTGAGTATATTGAACATTTGGCATCCACATAGATGTGTATTTATAATATGACATATACAAAGGATGGGAATCTATAACAGCTATTGAACTGCAAAAATATGGTTGCATGTAAATAACCTCTTTCTTCTACTGTTTTCTTTGAACCACAGTATATAGTCGGTCTGTAACAATTTCTCTTTTTTCAGGCGAAAAGCAATGACGATCTCTTAGCTGGGATGGCTGGCGGGCTAACAGTGACCAACGGGGTCAAGGGAAAGAAGAGCACTGGCACATCCTCAGTGTCCACAGGCACCATGACCACCCAGGAGGGCAAAACCAAGAACAGCACAGGTACAACATGGGCACAGTGGAAAGAGGGATATCAGTTGGCACTGTTCCATGCTATATGAAAGGGCAAAACCAAGAACCATGTAAGTGGAGCATCAGAGATGAGGACACTTGGGGTTGATACCATGACCAAACTAGAGGACACACAAGACAGTATCTAGACGGTCATTATATCAACCGGAAACAACTTAATTGGGGAAACACTACCTTTTTTTCTTCCACTATGCAGCACTTTATCTACATATTCTAGGACTGGAGTTTATTTACTTTAGTATACCACTTCTAGAACAGGGCGCTCTTGGCACTATAGACAGATTCCAGATTTATATTGTTACCCAAAGTGCTTGCACTCATTTTATCAACCGTGGAAGAATGAAAGGCCAAGTGAAGGTGCTGGGATTCCAACCAGTGATCATGAGGTCAAATGCGGGCCTTGGTAGAGGATGCATTAGCCCACTGAGCTACAAATCTAGCTTATGGAAGATCTCAAAAGGGGAACGAGCCATTGTATCACAAACACATGAATGTGAAAAGCAGAGAATAGCATGCGCACTAGATGGGAGTCGGGCATTGGTCTATTGCCAAACATTGAAGAAGCATAGCCAAGATCTACACAGGTAACATATAGGTAAAAAGGGCTGTTAATGTGAGGGGGACTTCTAGATTGATCAAACAAATGGGCACAACCATGACAGTACAGGTACAGCATGTAGCTGCAGTTGACGGGCTAATATCATGACCATATGAGTGGGAAAATCTGAGGACCGCACAGATATTGAAAGTATGGTTCTAGAAGGTACAGTGTGCTATGAGCGCCTGCAAGGACAAAGCCGAGAACGTCACGGTACAATATGAGTTTTGGGGGCAGTGTTCTATGAGCACCCTGGTGGGCATAACTAAGAACCTAATTAGTTTGGCATGGTGGAAAGGATTAAGGTATATGGTGTACTTGATACCATGAAAACAAAACCAAGAATATCCCACATTAAGCAAAAGAGACAGCATTTGGGGGGAGAGTGGGGTAATTTTGGTATGGAACAGGCTTCCACGACCACCTGAGTCTGTTTAACCAAGCGCAGCATGATGCAAAGGAGACCAGTGGCAGCGGCCAGGTTACCAGGGTAGGATTGTGCCACATTCCCCTTAGGAAAGCAAAGTGGAGAGCAGCGCAAGTATATCATGTGGGAGGTGGGTTATGGGTGCTGGGGTGATGGCAGTTTGCACTGCCCACATGGGAGCCAAAATGGGAAACTGCAAAGTTATAGCATGGTAGATGGAGGTGGTTTGGGTAATGTGTGCATCACTGCACAAGATGATTGCGATTCTAAGAAATTGGGCAAGGGGGTAGACTGTATCATGGCCCTCCACCCCTCCCCCCCAACCTCATTGCTAGGAGGATAGCTTGGGGGAAACACTCTCGCCTTTGAAGCAAGACGACACAGTGCAGCACAGGTTTGATCCCAGGGTCCGTGATTAGAAACCTCTGGGTATTAAGCACGTTATAAATAACCAATTACAATTACTCCTAATGCTAGAACAGTATACCAGTAACCCTCCAACAAAGCCAGTCCAAGAGCAGCTTAGCTACAGCTTTGTCCATTGCAGATAAGGTACAATAGTAGTACTGAGAAGAGCTGTAAACCTTCTGTTGAGTGATTGTGAGTAGAATCATTCAAGTGTCTTTTAGTTGCTATATTCAGCTGAGGAACCAAACTCCAGCTGCACTTTTGCTAAAGATCATGCTTTTTCTTTATTGGTAGTAGATAATGACATGGACAGTTCACAGTGCACTCTGGATTGGTGGACTTTGGACAGCCCAGATATAATGGGAGTCCTGGTCATTATCATGGTTTATTTTGATTTAAATCTTAAAACTGTCGAAGCAACGTATATAATGACGTTTATATGAAATCTTTTCTGGGGAGACACCTATTCCATACCATCCATATGTATAAGTAGAGTACTTTTTAAAGAACCTCAGTTTAATAAGTTTACCTCTTCAGGTAACTTGCAATGCACTAAATGTATTCAAACTCTTACGAAGGCTTGTGTATGTTAAGCTTCCTAATTTACATTCTCTGTCCTCAAAATATATAAAATTAACATGCACGCTAAACTCAGGGAAGACTCTTATTCTCTTACATATAGTTTGACACATTGCATTATCGAAATCTCTGGAATCTGGGCCAGTTTTCCACATGCTGGTTTGTTTCAGAAATCTAGTTTAAATTGGTGTTTACCACCATGTGATGGTAAACAAATCTCTGTCTCTTCAAATACACTTTAGTTTGAGATTATTTAAGTGGAGATCCCCCAGACACTGTCCTTCCTTATGAAATTGTAACTGTTCTTCTCCATAAAGTTTGAGACACAATGCAGCATCAATTAACCAATGTGCAATGTATCTTTGCAAAAATTAAAAAAACATTGGCCACTACCTAAATGGTTTCTTGTGCTTCTCTTTCCAGGTACGAACACAGCCAAGCGTAGCACGTCTTCGGGGACCAAAGAATCCAGCTCCTCCAAGGAAAGGTTACGTGATCGTTCTCGCCTAAATCCAAGCAAAAAGCTTTCATCCATGGGCCAAGGTGGCGTAGACGCTGCAGTAACCAAACGCTCCCGCAGCCGCACAGAATCAGACATCCGCATGAGCAAGTCAAAGTCTGATAACCAGATCAATGACAAGGCGGCTCTGGAAGCAAAAGTGAAGGACTTGCTGACACTAGCCAACACAAAGGATGTGGAGATCCTTCACCTGCGGAACGAGCTCAGGGACATGCGGACACAGTTGGGTTTGCACGACGATCACTCTGACAGTGAGGAGAAATCTGAGGAGAAGGAGGTTGTTGTGGTGCATGAGCCCACGGACGTGGAGTCTATGTTGTTGTTACTTCAAGAGCAAAACAATGCGATCCGGGAAGAGCTAAACCAGCTCAAAAATGAGAACCGAATGCTGAAGGACCGGTTAAATGCGCTGGGGTTTTCCTTGGAGCAGAGGATGGACAGCACAGAAAAGCTCTTTGGCTATCATTGTTTGAGCCCTGACATGGCAGCTGGTAGTCATAGTGATGGTGGTGGGACCCTTGCTTCCTCAGTGGAAGGTTCAACTCCAGGATCAATGGAGGACTTGCTGAGTCAGGATGAAAACACCTTGATGGATAACCAGCACAGCAATTCGATGGACAATTTGGATAGTGAGTGCAGTGAGGTCTACCAGCCCCTCACCTCCAGTGATGATGCTCTGGATGCCCCCTCGTCGTCTTCCGAATCTGAAGGCTTACCGAGCATGGAACGCTCTCGAAAGGGTAGCAGCGGCAATGTCAGTGAGGTTTCTGTAGCATGCCTGACCGAGCGCATCCACCAGATGGAGGAGAACCAGCACAGCACGGCTGAAGAGCTCCAAGCCACCTTGCAGGAGCTGGCCGACCTGCAGCAGATCACCCAGGAGCTGAACAGTGAGAATGAGAGGTACGGCGAAGAGAAGGTCATCCTCATGGACTCGCTGTGCCAGCAGAGCGACAAGATAGAGCACTACAGTCGGCAAATTGAGTACTTCCGTTCACTGCTGGATGAGCATCATATCTCTTATGTAGTGGATGAGGATGTTAAAAGTGGGCGATATATGGACATGGAGCAGCGCTACACAGATCTTTCTGAGAATGCACGGTTTGACCGGGAGCAGCTACTTGGCGTCCAGCAGCACCTGAGCAACACCCTGAAGATGGCAGAGCAGGACAACAAGGAAGCCCAAGATGTGATTAGTGCACTGAAGGAGCGCAACCATCACATGGAGCGCATCCTGGAATCTGAGCAGATCAGCAAGTCTGCTCTGGCAGCCACTTTGGAGGAGTACAAAGCCACTTTGGCCAGTGACCAGATAGAGTTGAACCGGCTGAAGGCCCACCTGGAACAGGAAAAGCAGAAGGTGGCTGAGCTGTACTCTATCCACAACTCTGGGGACAAGTCGGACATTCAGGACCTTCTTGAGAGTGTCCGTATGGATAAGGAGAAAGCAGAAGTATTGGTCGGAAACCTTCAGGAGGAGCTTGCTCACACTCACAATGATGCCAACCGGTTGCAGGACACAATAGTCAAGGTAAAGCATCCTGCTGTAATCCATCCATAAAATGTGCCTGAATGATTTGTCTTACTCCTCTGTGATCCCTGAAATTAGAGAATCCTTAAACAAAAACCAACAATGGGTTTGTGATCCACAATTGATAGCAATTGGGTTTAATCCCCAAGCGCCAGGGTACGGGTAGTATAGCTCTGTGGCAATGCGCTCGTCTTGGAAGAAAGACAACGCAGAGCAACACAGGTTTCAATCCCCCTGTTCGCACTTAGAAACTTCCTCGTTATTAAGCGTGTTATAAAAAAATCAATTACAATGATCTATAATTATATAAAGCACCTGGTGACTGCTTCTTCAAGTTGTCCGAGACCCATGCAGGTTTAGGTTGCTATTTTCTTTTCTTCAACTCATCCACAGTATACACAGTGTCTTTGAATGTTATTTGCTGTTGCAAGCCTACTCCTTACACCCATTTGTGTATCCCCCATGTCACGCCCACTTCTAACCATGCCTAAGGTGTGCCCTGCCATTCTTTATGATGGCTCCTTTTAACCACAAGGGGTGCTGTTTCAACATTCTTCTCAGGAGCGCAGGTAGGATCCCACCACCACCTGCGGCTCTCCAGATGTTTTGAACTAACTCTCATGAATCCTAGCCATTTACTAAGGCTGGTGGGTGATATAGTCCAAAATATCTGGAGAGGCAAAGGTTGTAGACCCCCTGTTCTAAGTACAGGACAGGTGGCTGGAGAGAAGCAGACTGGGGAGTTCTATTTCCTATGCCAAGTTTGCGCTAGGTCTGCCTTCCCGAGCAGAGCCTGTATGAGCATTGGGTAGCATCTGAAAGCATTTTGGAATTATCCATAAATCCTTGGTGCCATGGAACTCTCCATTTGGACTTCACAGGCCTGCAGCACCTGGACATCATTTCTTCCAAGTTGGGTTTCTTTGTAGATATCTGGTCACATCAAAACAACACCTTGATTCAAAGCCGGGTCTGCTGGATAATGTCTGGCATAACGGTTGCTAAATCAACAACAATTGGTCTTTGTGCCTGCTTTGCATTTGCAATGGCTCCATTAATTTTGGAAGAATGACTTTAGGTATACAAATCCTGCTTATGTGCTATATTTTTGGACAGCAACTTTAAAAGTCATGTAAAACACTACATTGAATTAGATATGAACGAAATAGACTAGTGATTTGAGGACAGTAAGATGTTCTAGGTGAGCTGAGCTGATAACTTTAACGTTTCTATATCGAGCATCTACTGCTTTGTAAACTCTGGCCTCACCTCCTCCTCATCCCTCCTCAGTGGAAGAAAGGACCAACTTTCAGATCTTAGAGTGATGTCTGTGGGATTTTCTTGAACACCAACACCTCCTTACCAACTCTTCATTTCCCTACCACTCTTCCATCAGTGCCCAGTATTTAGTGCAGACTAAATGTAGCTGAATTCTTAAGATCTGCTTTGGGCCCCCAACACAAGCATTCTTTGGGATGATTTGGTACCTTACCAAGGCTTTATCTGTTGTAGGAGGGATTGTAGCGATAGTTGGCTGCTCTAAATAGAGGCACCACCCCCTAATAGTGCTGCCCTAGTTGAGTATCCTCACACTGTCAACTAATCCTAATGTGAACTAAAACTAATGAGGCTATATCGGGGGAAACTTGCTTGCCTTGGAAGTAAGACACTAAGGGCCACATTACACGGTAGGCGGTGAACCATGGCGCTATTGGCGCCATGGCTCATGCCGGTAAAATACCGGCACCGCCTTGGTGGAAAGGGGATTTACCACCCCATTCCAAGGTTGGAGGGGCGGTAAATCCCCCTTCCACCATTGCCCTTCCCCATTCCCATTTCTGCCTCATAGGGCTCTATGGGAATGGGGAAGGCGCTAATTACGGCACTGCAATTTTGCGGTGCCGTAATTAGCTCCGAGGTCCCTTTGCGGGTTGGATTTTAACGCCTGCAAAAAGCAGGCGTTAAATCCCCCAACCCGCAAAGGGACCTCGTAGTAAGGCGGTAAGGATTTACCGGTACCAGTATTTTACCGTGTAATGAGGCCCTAAGAAGCATTGGTTCACTACCTGGACCCACACTTTTTTTTACCTCTGGCATGAAGTGCAACCCAAGTTAATGTAATGTAATTCAGCTAGAGAAAAGACAATGCAATGGGTAGTTCCTTTATTGGCCTGCTTTCACAACTGAATTGCAGTGGTTTTGGGGGGTAAATTGAAATGTTCGTAATGATGGATAATAATGGAAAGCAAAGTGTGTGTGTGTGTGTGCCTGTGTTGCTCAAGCCTAATTGGTGTCCTCAATGTCAAGAGGTTGCAGGATAAACAAGATTAGTGAATTGTGCTCAGGTTGCTTCAATTTGAAATATTAAGTTCCTGAGGGCCTCGGATCAAGACTCCTGTGCACCTCCAGTGATTCTTGGGGCAGATCCTTCATTTCACTTTCTAGACTCAAATGGGGATCAAGGCACCAGCCAGAGGCCCTCTTTATAAGGCTGCCATTTGGAAGCTCAAGTGATTGACTGTTGTGTAGCTGCCAGTTGGAAGGCAAACTGTGTTCATCTGCCTCTTCCTCACTCTTTACCTTTCTCCCTCTCTCACACACTGCCACTAGGCTTTATCATTCTATTTCCCCTTCCTCTCTCACACACACACACCATGTCTCACTTTCATCCTGATCCTCAGGTGGAAGACGAGTATGCAGCCTATCGCCAGGAAGCCAAGAAGCAGATTGAGGACCTGACGGTGGCCCTGGAGAAGGTGCGAGCAGAGTTGGAGGAAAAGGAGACTGAGCGAAGTGACATGAAGGAGACCATCTTTGAGTTGGAGGATGAGGTGGAACAGCACCGGGCTGTAAAGCTGCATGACAACCTCATCATCTCTGACCTTGAGAGTAAGTGCAGCACTTTTTTACTATGTAGGTCATAGTGTGCACATCCCCCTTGTTCCCTTACCAGCAACAGCATTTGAATAACTCTGCCATGGCTCTGAACGGTGCCAGTCATCAATGCGTATGTTGGCCAGAAGCGGCATATCAGTAGGATATGTAACCAAGGCTTTGGCATTGCCAGTAGCAGGATATCGCTGCCTAGGGCACTGGTCACGGTCAGCTTGTAAGTAGCTGTGTCTGTCTGGACCCTTGGAACTGCCTGTTCCGATATACCTTGACCAAAAACTCCAGCCTGGGCCAACGATGGGATCATATGGCTAAGACCCCTATCCATGGCTAGTAAGGAGGCAGGTAAGTTATGTTAAAGCATAATCATACCACGCACTATCCCTACCAGAGTGATCCCCTTGCGGATCTGAAAAGCAAGAGGGTAAGGTAGGTTAGTAGGACTGAGTGGGGAAAAAGCGCAAGAGCTGTGATGTGCTGTTGGCAGCTTCAGTTCGGTTTACAGTGTTCGGTGATTTATTTTCAGTCGGTGTTGCAATGTGCTGTTGTGCGAGGATGTGTGTGGTTAGGTTTGTTGTTCTGGTGTAGTGAAGTGCTTGTGCTTTGTTGTGCAATATAGGTCTGGTTGTGTTATGTTTAGAATTTGAGAGGTTGTTAGGGAGATGTATCATTTGTATGCTTGTAGCAACCAGTCCCAAGACGAACTTTAATTTGTGCCACCTCCTGAGGTCTTGTGAGTTTCCAGAGATGCAGAATCCCAATACTAGAAGGCCTGCTGCCCATTTTGAGTACATCATTGTGGAAAGGCCGAAGCTGTCCAAGTATTTGCTGAGCCCTCAAGGACACTCCAGAGACACAATCCAACTCGTCTAGACCCCCTCATCAGAGTATGGCTCTGGCTTTGAGGCACCCTGGGTCTGCAGCCAGGGTGAGTAAACCGATTGCGGACAAGATTGACTTAAGTCAATGACTTGTGGGGGCAAAAGGTTTGGTATGGAGTTCTTTTAAAAGGCTATATAGTAATTGGCATTTTGATCAGTCATTATTAATGTCATCCTTTGAGGACAGAACCTCGGATGACTTACCCACCCCCTAACTAGCTATAAATGGGGATCTCGGCAATAGGATCCCATTGCTAGCACCAGCTGGGGATCTTGATGAAGGTATATCGTGACCGGCAAATCCAAGGATCCAGACACAGCTAGTTCCCAGCGGACAGTGACCAGGGCCTAGGCAGTGGTATCCTGCTACTGGCAATGCCAAAGCCTTGGCTACATAACCTACTGATGGTACCTATGTGAGGGCCCTTAGCCTATTGCTAGTATTGGGTAAAGGATCTTCTATGGCCCCTACTTGGTGCGTGCAGCAGTCTGATGCCACAGAAGGTGACGATCTTAAGAGGGTATGGTATGAAGCATCATACAATCCCTGAATATGTGCGTATGCATCCCTGCCAATTTCTCCCCATCCTGTATGTCCCCCTTCTTTAGCACCCGTCTGCACTAATTGTCCTCTTGAAGTGCTCAGAGCATCTAAGATGTGTTTGGTGCTTGTTTTAGTCTGTAGGGAAGCTTGGTGGTGTGCCAAGATGCGTCCATTTCCCAGCTGGCTCCCTAATGAGGTTCTGCATGACATATGTAAGAAGGTTGAAGACTAGGCACCTGTTCAGGCACAGAAGGTGTCAAACTCGGATTACCTGACCTTTTTTATGCATGTAAAAATGGGGCAATATTGCTGCTTTTAAGGGTTTGGTTATACATGCTGTGCTTTAAAATTTCATTTTGAAGTAACATTCAAGCGCTTATTTCTTTGATTCTACACTTGATCACATTTCTGTTACATTTTTTGGATTGTTGATTTAATTTTTTGGGTTGTTTTGTGCGATTTTGGTAATCTTCAAGAATCTGAAGATAATTTTGTGAACTTTTCTGTGAAAAGGTGGGACTCTGCATTTCAGTGCTTTTTTCTGCACCTCCAAATTCCTTCCACTGCTTTTGAAGGGCTTTGCCGGGTCCTTTTCTATCTCCTTTCTACGACTCATCCTGTACTGCTTTAGGCCGCCAAGCTAAAGCATTCCCTTTGGCTTTAGCTAATGAATTTGCTTTAATCCCTTTATGACCTTTTGTTCAGAAGAGAACATGTGCAATAATATGCCTACACAAGAGTCTTGTACCATATGCCTGCTGTGATTAGACCTGTGTTGCTTAGATAGGAAGATATATAGTAGAGTCTTGCAACAGCAGTGACTTTAAAAAAAAAAAAAAAACTTTTTCTTTAAAATTACAACATGCAACAAAACAGATTAAGATGAAGCATGTCTCAGTGCACCCCTTTCTCAAGAATATATATCAACATCAATAACCAGAAACGTGTATCATCATCAATAACCATGATATTAACCACCAATAAGCTATCGCTGGAAAGGAAGGCTATTCCAGGGTTTGAGCTAAAATGCCAGATAATACACAAAAAGAAAAGCTGTACTAGGGGTGCGGGGGGACTCTGGCACAACATCACCAGAGATAATCTCTTCAAAGGTGGTTTGTTCCGATAAACCTGCGCTCAATACTCTGCAATGTGACAGTGATTGTAAAAAAAAAAACTGACCAAGAGCTTACTCTCTCATAAACAGTGGCTACTTTAATTGCTTATTACATATATTTTCATTGAATGAAACCAAGTGAGTCAATGAAATGTCCAACGCGTGTTTCGACCATGCAATGTCCTCTTCAGGGCTATTAAGGTCACAGAAAGCAATGTGCATCAATAAGCAAAAGTGTTCAATGTCACACAATTCCCAAATTGGATACAAAACAAAGAGCAGAGCAAAATAAAAAACAATACAATACAAATGGACAAGCGGATCAGATACGAAAAATAAAAGAATAAACACAAAATTACAAACATTTTAAGGGAAACGTTTTTAAAGAAAAGGGACACAAATCAAAAAGTGAATGTCTTGTTGAACAAAATCTCACATAAAGGTCTTACAAAAATCTTCCTTCTGTCCAAGTATTCCAATGTGCTGAATACTCGAGTTCTATTCAGCACATTGGTGAAGGTGCATAGAATAAGACCTGGGATGTGTATCTGGTTCCAAAAATTCTTTATGCATCAACCACATGGTATTGGCATACACAGTTTGTTACATATTAGTTAGATAGGGTCAGCAGTACAGGATTAGGACTGTGCATTTATGAATTGAATTGACCTATATATATATATATATATATATATATATATATATATATATATATATATATATATATATATATATATATCCATCCACATGTTTGTAAAATCTCACTGCTACCTACCCATAACAAATGGGATTTGTTCCCTTGGCTTTCGCCAATCTGTTAACAAACATACATAAATGTTATTAACTGTATTATTAATTTGTCAACATGCAATGTTAGGGTTGGGTCGAAGGTTTTAAGTGGGAATTTGTTTTTTGATATCCATTACACTCATAAAAGTGTTTCAATTATCAGTATAATTGAAAACAGATAAATATTTTTTTGTTGTGTTGTAGGACCCATGAGCCTACAGATAAATTCGTTTTTTATATTCAATTGTGTGCCGTCTAACAGATTCAGTTGAAGACTATCTTTGATGGCCAGGTATTAGTAAGAACCACGCCTTATTGAATCATCAATCTAAGTGGTTCATTTAGGGGACCCCCTCTGCATGTTAGAATAGGACCGTGGGTATTTTTGTGATGAGTGATCTGTGATGAATCCGATGGAACCCTCACTGTTTTCACAGGGGTGACCTCCTCCCATGTGGCAAGGCAGCCGCTACCTGATCCTGACCTTGGGGGCCGCTATATGAAGGAGGATCACATGGGAGGAGGTAACCTCCGGGAGGGAATGGTGATACCCACGGATGAGACATGGTATCCTCCTTTTCCCTTTCAGAATGAATCTCCCATACATCAGACCCTAGTTGCCTACTGTGATTCCTTCCTTGCTACTTCAAAAGAGAGGGGTGAATTTCTGTCAATCGAACCTCCAAACCCACCTTCAAGCATGTTAAAGCAATTCCTCCTATATCTTCATGCAAGTTAGCCAAGAGGAGCTACGATTCCCAGAAATGCCCTAACACTGCGACGAGGAAGAGGACTGGAGGAATGCACAGCAGAGGAGGTCGCAAGCACAGGCAACACTGTTGGGGGGCATGCACCTGTGCCAGGGACGTGTAAAACAAGATCATCCAAAGAAGTGGCAGACTGCTGGTGGGAGTGGAATGAAGACCCTTGTGTTACCCGAGGACCAAGAAGAGGACATTGGAGCCAACGGGCTCATACCTTGAGCAGGAGAAGTCTGCACAGAAAAGATTCCACACAGGAACGGCAGAAGCAGGTACAAGGCTCCTGGATGTTCGTCGGTGGAATGACGCAAGAAGAAACATACCTGAGACCCGCAAGGCGAGAAGGCCCACCTGGGAGCCTAGAAGTCGAACGCAGAACAGCGCAAAAGAGAGCGAAACCAGTGGCTGTCAATAGTGGGCTGCAAACAGACAAGGAAACGCCACGAAAAGCTAGCAAGTCCACGCTGGGACGAAGGGAACATCATGAGCGGTATTGGCGAACAGGCCGTGTGTTAAAATCTGAACAAACCAAGCAGAATAAAGAGAGGAAATCGTTTATTAAGATTGAAAGTAAGAAGTTAAAAGCATATTTTCCTCAGAAGGTAAATTTTACTGGACAATGTGATTCAACCCACAGTGCTAAGGTGGTGAATGATTGGAAGTGTCAGCAAAACACTAACCAGGCAATATACTATGGACTAAAGGAAATAGCCAAAAGGGCTAATGTGATGAAGTATCAACGGTGGAGTTGCAGAGACGGACAACTACAAGACACCCTGGCAGGAGAGTATACCTGCCACCTGCAAGTGTGTGAAAACAAGAAGCCCTGACAGGAGAATATACCAGGCAATTACAACTGTGTGAATATAGGGAACAGAGAAAATAATATACCGGGTATCTTGACAACCCAAAGGCCAAGGATAACTATATGATTCACTTCAGTAACATTTGGAGGAGAAGGTGGTTTAAGTGTTGCTGTTCAAAGAAACGCATGTTATAATAAATGTATTACAAACTAGCACTATCTTAATCTGTAAAATAAAGCATTTCTTCTGTGCGAGATTGTGCATTCCTGCCTGCGAGCTATAAAGACCTACTACAAAAAACCGAGACCACTGCAGTTTCCAATGGGAGCATAATCTTGAGAAAGCAGGACAGAGCACCAAATTCCGGGACAGTCCCGGAAAAACTGGGACGTCTGGTCACCGTAGGCCAACAACATAGCCTGCTTGCAGAGGGCATTATAAATATTCTTTCAGTCTCGTGATTAAAGCACTTGTGACTCCTTTAAGCACTAGACTGAAAGAAAATGCAAAGTGCCTTCTGTAGCAGGCTATGTTATTAGTTATTAGTGCGGGCCTGGGTGCTTTGAAAGTGGCAGTAAATAATATTTCTCCCCTCCATTTGGGCGGGTGAGATATTGTATACTTCCACTTTCTAAACAGCCAAGCCTACAGTAATAACATAGCCTGCTTGCGGAGGGCATTTCAAATATTCCTTTCTTCTTGCAAATCACGAGAAGGAAAGAATATTTGAAAGACGATCTGCCAGCATTCCATTTTACTGTGGGGCTGGGTACTAGCAAGTGGCTGGAATTAATATTTTCACACCCGAACGGGCAGGCGAAATATTTCTTCCTCGCCATGGCCACTTGCTAACACCCAGCCCCGCAGACAAGGGGCTCGCAGAAGGTCTGCACCCTCCTCCTCCCACCCCTCAGCACCCCAACATGACTCCTTACCTCGGATTGAAGCCTTGTCTGTGAGTGGAGCTGGGGTGCTCCTGCTGAAGTCTTCTCCGCGTTACTTCGCCGCCGCCCCCGGGCTGGGCTCATACATTGATGCAATGTATTTAGCCCAGCCCCGGAGCTTCTGTCTGCAAACTGTCAGTGCACTGAGCACAGAGTTTAAATAAAAAAGCACAGTAATCTGTGCCTTTTAAGCTCTGTGCTCGGTGCCATAAATCATATCGCAGTTTCTGCGACAAGATTCCAAAATTAAAACACAAACCAGCGATATCGTATCACAAATTGGGATGCGATACCGCTTATTTTATTCCTTGTCTCCAGAGCATGACTAAAGCATATATGGTTAATGGTAGCCCGCAAGGGGAGCCGGAACACATTCCATGCCTTTGCTGCCTCCACAGAGAAAGCACGGACACCAATACGCGAGAGTCTCACCCAAGGTATTTGAATCATCAAAGACGATTGAGAACGAAGAGCTCTGAAAGGAACATAAAGGGAACATTTGAATTGAAGATATTCAGCTCCACGTTCATAAAAAACTTCATGAACTATGCACAGGGACTTAAACAGCACACGCTTCTCAACAGGAAGCCAGTGGAGTTGACAGCGAAGGGGTGACGTGTGTGCCAAAAGGAGGTTGCCGTACCACACTGGTTGCTGACTTCTGTAACAGCTGGAGGGGGCAAAAAAGATAGGCAGGTTGAGCCAAATAAAGTGCATTACTGGAATCAATACCTCTCCGAACAAGAGCAGCTATCACAGGAGCATGATATTTGGAGGGGATAAATGGTAAAGCTTCATGAAGTATTTTAAGCTTAAAGTGGCCTGTTGCAAATATTGCCACAAGGAAGAGGACTCTTATTAAAATAGACTTTTTTTTTTCTTTTTTAAAAAGATTTTATTCAAACAACAACAAAAAAAACAACCCAAACCAAACTTACAGTGGATGCATAATTTGCTCACATGTACACATACATTATGTTCTCTCCCACTGTATTCCCCGTCTCTCCCCCCTCCCGAGCCTATTTTCCCACATTGTCAGTTTCCACCTCTTGCAGTAGAGACTCCTCTTCCGCTGCGCTTATTGAGTCACCATCATTTGATTCATCATACGAGGGCCCGAATTGTTCTGCTATTAGTTGCCTCCAACCCGACAGGGCTCCCGCTTCTCCCTCTAAATCCTCTTTACACGCTTCCTGCCATGCCACTGTTTCTGCCTCCACCCACTTCTGCAAGTCCCTCCACCATGTTTCCACTTTGGGCCCGTGACATGCTTTCCATACCATTGCAATCCTTCTCTTTGCCAGGACGTATCGTATGCTAGATCTTTTAATTTACTCACATGTTTGAGCTTACGCGGTCTGGGGAACCCTCCCAACAAACAGGCCCAGGCAGTATCCACCTTCATACATATCCCCTTATCTTCCATTTTCTGTGCTATGTTCCCCCAATATCTCGCTATCAGTGGGCATGCCCAGAACATATGCACCATCCCTGCATTTTCCTCATTACATTTTGGGCACACTTGGCTTCCGGCGTTTTTAAATTTAGCTATCTTTAGTGGCGTCGGGTATGCCCTGTGTGTTATGTACAACTGCATCTGCTGCAGCCTGGCATTTCTTGATACTTTTTTATGTAATCCTTGTGCCCTTTTCCCACATACCATCACTCATCGGGTCCCCCACTTCTTCTTCCAAGTCCAGTCTACCTCCTTGCCCACTTGGGTCATTATCATTTCATGCACTCTGGACGTTTTGTGCCCCCCTTCCGCCATGTCATATATCATATCCAGTGTAGCGTCCGGTTCCTCTGCCAGTTCCACCTCGGACCAGGTGTCTTTAATATGCTGCACCATCCAATGATACGTAATGTATTGCCCAGCACGCAACCCCGTTTGTTCCACCAGCTCCTCAAATTCTACTATCTTCCCCTCCTGCCATACATCCCCAATAGTTGCTATTCCCACTGGTTCCCAGTGCTTCCTAATCATTAACCTTAGTTGCTTTTCTGTTCCCACCACTGTTACCAGTGGGATCTGCGATGTGCACGGGGATTGCTTGTCCATCAACCGGCATACCCTTTGCCACATCCCCCACCCAAAACCCAACATCCTTGGACGACCTCCCAGCTCCCGTTTGGGCAGCCATATCCTCTCCTTCAGGAAATATGGGGCACAGTCCCCTTGATGCAGCCTATGTTCTAAGGTAGGCTCCTCAGAGAGCCATTTGGCTACATGTTGTAATTGGCTCGCTATATAATGGACTTCCCAGTTTGGTAATTTAATGCCTCGTTTCTCGTACGGATTTTGTAGTTTCCACAGGGCTACCCTGTTCCTCATCCCGTGCCATTTAAATTCCCTACATATGCTGTCCAGCCTGGTAAAGAATTTCCGAGGTATGGAGTACGGGATGTTCGCGAAGCAGTGCAACAATCTGGCCAATGCCACCATCTTGAGAATCGCTCCTCGCCCCATCATTGCCAAGGTGAGTTTCGCCCAGAACTTCATGCTATTCTCCAGTTTCTTAACCGTTCTCTCTGTGTTATGCTTGTGTTCAGCTTCTAGCGTATGGTATAGGTCTACCCCAAGATATCTGAAGGTTGTGACTTCCCACGGTATCTGTAAAACCGGCAGCTTCTCCACCGAGAGCCCTCTATATCTTCCGAGGGGAAACGCACAGGACTTACTGGGGTATACAGCTATACCTGATAGCTCTGCAAACCTCTCCATAACTTCCAGTATATATTGAAGGTTCTCTTCTGGGTACCGCAAATACAACAACATGTCATCTGCATATAATGAAATTAAATGCAATGTCTCCCCAACAACAATGCCTATTGCATCATATTGCTGCCTCAAATAAATCTCCAAAGGTTCCAACGCTAAGATATACAGCATGGGGGACCAAGGGCATCCCTGTCTGGTACCTCTACCAAGACGCCACCTCTCAGAGATCACCGTTCCTGTCTTCACTCTCGCTAGTGGTGCACTATATAATAGTTCTACCCAATGAAGATATCCTGGCCCTATACCGTAATTGGCTAGGGCCGCTTTTAACCAAGGCCACTTGACCGAGTCGAATGCCTTGATCGCGTCCAGTGATACTATCACCATCTCGCCTGTGTCCCCCGTCTGTGTGTTCGACCACTCGATGGAGTCACCTCAAATTATTCGAGATATTTCTATTCGGGACATATCCTGTCTGGTCAGGATGTATTAACTTATTGATAACCTTCTTTAGTCTTTTTGCCAGGACTGCTGTTAGGATCTTACTATCTTGGTTCAACATCGACAGGGGCCTATAGGATCCGCAGTCACTACCAGGCTTATTGGGCTTGGGAAGTGGTATTATAACCGCTTCGCGTAAAGATTCATACGCTTCATTAAGCATCTCCAGCAGCGGGGGGGAGTACCTCCGATTTATATGCCTTGTAAAATTCACTTGGGAGTACATCGACTCCCGGGGTTTTGCATGTGGGCAACTGCTTCACTACTTCCTCTAGTTCCTCTATGGTATCGGGGCATCTAGCTCCTCCCTCTCCTCTGCACTAATCTGGGGTAATCCAATATCTTCCAGAATGTCCCCTATCTCCCCTCTGTTACTCGCTGTCACATCCCCATACAGTAGTATTCTGCAAATTCCTGATTAACCCCCTCTTGCGTATCCACTATGTCGCCATTGTCTTTCACTATTGTTCTGATTGGGGGCCTAGGGGTCTCGTTTTTGTAGACCACGCTAGGACTCTCCCTGGTTTGTCTCCTTCAGCATGTTGTGTCTCTATGTACTTTTTAAAGTTGAGATTGCATAACCTCTCCCAAAGTCCTGCATGTTTCTGCTGCAGACCCAATGCCGCTTCTGTATCTCCCTTCGTGTTACTACCGTGTTCCAGTACCTTTTCTAGCTCCTTTTCGGAGTCCTGTAATTCAGCCAGGATCCCATTCTGAAGCCCATTTGACTTCGCCATGGCAATTCCCCTCACTACTACTTTAAATGCTTCCCAGAGCGTGCCCGCCGTCTTAACACTGCCAGTGTTTATTTCAAAGTAACTTCTTATTTCCTCTCGCATATCCTCCCTAAATACACTATCTTTAAGTGCCTCTGCACGCAATCGCCATGTGGATATCCTTCCCCTCGGGGGTCGGTATTGCCACGCTAGTATCAATGGCAAGTGCTCTGAGAGGACTCTGGCTTTATATTCCGCCTGCGGTATTTCGGTCATTAGTTCCTGCGTGACAAACACATAGTCTAGTCTAGTATATAGGCTCTGTGGGGCTGCATAGTGTGAATATTGTCTGTCCTGCGGGTGACTTGACCTCCATTCATCTATCATCCCAAAATCCACCAACAACGCATGCAGTGTCTTTGCAGCCGGGGTGGGTCTATCTACTTTAGCGTCTGATCTATCCAGGTTGGGGTTTAGTACACAATTGAAGTCTCCTCCTCACAATACCTCCCCCCTACACTACCACTGAGTTTACCATACAGGGTCTTGAGGTAGACGGCCATGTCCTGGTTCAGAGCATAAGTGTTTACAATGCAGATCTCTCTATTTTCCACCATCCCCTTAATAACCACCATCCTGCCATCTGCCTCAGCCACAGAGCTCAGCAGCTGGAACGGGACATGTGGGGCTACGCATGTGATTACCCCTCTTGCATAGGCAGAATATCCTGCCCCTACTACTGTCCCTCTCCACTTCTTTCGCATCACCTCCAGTTTCTCCTGCGTTAAATGAGTTTCTTGTAACAAAGCTATGTCCACTTTCTGTCTGTGCAGGTACATCATGACCTTGTTCCGTTTCAAATAACTATTGAGCCCCATAACGTTCCAAGTATTTAAGGTCTTCCATGGTTCATCTCGTTTTCCCGGGGCTGGAGGCTCACCCCATATCGCCTCCCCAACTACAACAAACCACTGCACACAACCCCTTCCCACCCCCCTCCCAACCCTACCCCAACAAATGCCCAGCTCCATCCCTGGATCTCAGGCTCTCCCGCTTTTGGGTCTACCCCGGATTCCCAGGCCAAGACCCCAGCAGGGTGTCACCGCACTAACAGCGACCTAACTAAACTCTAAATGGGGGTATGAAGATTGGCCCTGCAGGGCTCCCCAACAAGGCCATAGTGTTCATGAATCATGTTTTCCCTTCAGCCTGGCAATACCACTCCACGAGCTGCTTCAGCTATTATAATCAAGTCCCACGGTTTTAAGTCCTGACACCCCCCGTTGCCGCCCCCCATGCTCGTTACTTATCTTCTCCACTTCCTTCTCCCATCTGAACTTCCGACTCCTGGGGGCAGACCTGCGTGTCGAGCCACCCCATAGCATCTTCCGGAGTTTCAAAAAACAAAGTTCTGTGTTTGTGGAAAACTTTTAGCTTTTCCGGGTATAGCAACATGTATTTATGTCCCGCTTCTCACAGTCTTCTCTTGACAGCCCCAAAGTTCATTCGGATCCGCTGCACCATCAGGGTATAATCTGGATAAGCTGTTATGTTTGCCGTCCCTCTCTGTATTGTCCCACCTTTATGGAAGTGTTCCAGGATCCTTTCTCGGTCTCTGTAGTTAAGGATCTTGGCAATCACTGGCCTAGGTGGATTGCCTGGCGGTGGCTTCCTCATTAAGGCTCTATGCGCCCTTTCCACCGCGAACCCCTGAGACAGCACTCCTCCGGCAATCTCCTTTAACAACATATTTTGAACGAACTCCGTGGGGTTGTGGCCGCCTTCTCCTTCCGGCAGGCCAGCAATGCGGATATTATTCCTCCGGGCTCGCCCTTCCTCCGCCCTGTTCTCTAAGTTGCCCACACGCTGTACCAAGGCACGAAGTTCCGATCTGTGGGAAGCACAGTCCGCCCTGTTTGGGCCCATCTCCTTCTCGAGGGTTTCAGTGCGCTCCGCCAGTAGCCTAACATCTTGCCGGAGTAGATTCACGTCCTCTTGCACCGCCCCAACCTTGAGCTCCAGCGCTGTTTTTAGTTCGGTCACTGCCAGTTGAAGCTTGGTCTCCCAGGCCACCTTTAGATCAGCGATCGCTGCAAGGACCTCCTGATTCGTGCTCATGACGGCAACACTCCCAACGGGTGCCCTGTCTTTGCTCCTGGCCTCTTCCGGGCCAGGTGACGTCTTAGTATATTCGTCTAGTGTGGGCTGCTTACCCTTCAGTCTCGGCGGTTTGTTGGACATGGCGCTATGACCCCAAGTCGCAGGTCAGCCCTGTCACCTCTAGGTTTCAGTCCCAGCGAGAACGGGTTCCTGCTGCCACCCAAGCCTGGGGGGGGCTGCCCCAGGAGCGTCTCCAGGCCGGCTTTTGGTCACAGAAATGGAGTGTGCCCTCCCACGTAGCCGCGTGGATCTTCTCTCCAATTCTGCTATGCATCCAAGGGGGCGCCCTAGGATATATGCCTGGTTTGCCTAGGCAATTGCTGCAATTTCAGATCCCTGGCCTCTGGTGTCCGACTGCATCCATGGTCTCCTTAGCATGCTCCTCCGTCTAGACTCTGCCTCTTACAGGGCACGCCCGCCGATCAGCGCGCTTATCTCCTCGCTCCCGGGTGGGGTAGCACACACTCAGTTCTGATGCCGCCAGCGGCGCTCAGACACCTTAGTCCTATCGGAGGCTGTCCGTGCCAGCCAGCTGGTCTACTTTCTGTTTCTTCCTCCTCTTTTCAATTGTTAAGGTAGTGCCAGGATGCCAGAGCCATTTCTGCAGTTGGCCAAAGCAGTGACATGTACTTCCATTATTGCGCCTTATGATGTGCCGTAGGATACTGCAATGTTTCCATTCCAGGCCTTTTGCCCACGTTGCCTGGTGTCTTTGTGTGCTAGCACCCCCCCGGCGCTTTGTTCCTCACTTTCGGGCTGCTCGCGGTCATCCGCTTCAACTCGGCCCTGTGCTTTACTCAGCCGCTCCAACACTGTGGCTCACGGCAACAATGTTACGTGAAAAGCCTTGTTCGTAGGCTTTTTGATACTTTATATCAGCGCTGCCTCGCCGTGTGCGGGGGGCGCGTCATAGGCTTATCCGCGTAGCCTGCCTCGCCTGCCTGCACGGACAGGTCCTAGCGCCGGCCGCACACCGCCTCTTATAGTCCTGCGCTCCTGTATTCAGACTAACGGGGCCAGCGACTCCAAGCCGAGTTCTCTTCAAAGGCACGCGGCCCCCCCGCATGGCCCGCACCGTGGCAGCTCACCTCAGGGGTGCCTCTGCCACTCTCTGTACTTTTCCTCTCTCGGACGTTGCGGCTGCCATTTTGCCTCCTCGGGTCCGCGATCCCAGGATCTCTGCTTGCTTCATTAAGATACCGGCTTGGCAGCAACTGCTCTGCCCTAGTTCATAACCAAGTGCCCATGTTTCTGGCATGAACAAGCCATTGCAACTGCACTATTATACAGGATGTGTGCGGGATCACCAGGAGCTCTTTCAAGAGCACTTCCTCTCACATGGCCTCCAAGCCACGCCCCCTTATTAAAATGGACTTCACCTTGGTTTGAGTCCCAGACCCTTGCATCTCTTCCTTTCTCACTATGCCCACTTAGTTGACTCTCTTCCCAAGTACTGCCACAAGGAAGATGATGCTTATGGGTAATCCTGTGCGGTTGATCTCCCTCCTGCACCTCCAAGTCCCTACCAGTCCCTGTGATTTGCCGGTTACCTTTGTTGGCTCCGAGACTCTTGGCCGGTTCTTCCTGGGTGCTTGTGTCTTCTCGCCTGGCTGTGCAGGCGTTTCTGGCTTCTGCTGCTCTCCCTCTGCGTACTTTCTTCTTGGTCTCTTCACCAACAGTGTAGATGTTGTTACTGGACTGCACAGTCCATCTCCCAGAGGTCGTGCCACCGTCTTCAAGGCTCCAGGCACTTATTTAACCAGCTCCACAGCACTGGGAAATGGACTCCAGTCAGCCTCTTGCCTTTGGGAGTGGACTGCTTTCTGCTTTCTAACTGCGTCCTCTGCGTCTCCATTAAACTTCCCGGGCGGGACTGTCATTCGTGCTGGTACGACCATTGGGCAGATGGGGCTTTAGTCGTCTCCCACCCCCAGAATTGTTGGGCTATGTTGACTTCACCTGGCTGGCCTACAGAGTAGTGGCAAGACAGGACACTGATAATAAACGATGCTTGCAGCAGCACAGTTAACAAATTCCAGGCAACTACTAGTCTAAAGTGTTTCATTATTAGCTGCTGCATTCGTATGCATTCATTTTAGGTAATTGAAATCGTGATGGGGCCGTTAGTAGGTGCATATCAGGGGAGTGATTGGAAGGGTTAAGGGGGTTAGAAGGAGACCGCTCCTCAAGTGAAACTCCATTTAGCTAAATGGGCTTCAGACCAGGAGCACTGACTTCAGGTTTTTCTGGGAGGTACGGGCACCCAAAAAAATGCAATCCTATTTTAAGTATGACTTTTTTCCAGATGGCCTTTCCCGGGGGTCGGTGGAGGAGGGTGGGGGCGTGGAGCACCCGTGTACTCCGCCCTGCGCCAGACACCCCCCCAGCGCTTGAAATGTTCGCTCATTATGTATGTATGCGTGTGTATGTAATGTGTGTGTGAATGTATGATGTATGGGGGATGGGTGCGCATGTAAACGAGCGACTGTATGGTGAATGGTTTGTTTAAATGAGTGTGCATGTGTAATTGTGTGTGTGTGTGAGTGCGCGCGCATGGGCACTTAAGTATAATGCTCGGTTGCTAACATCTGGTATTTGGGCCCCCTACCAGACAACCCTTGCATAGGGTACTGGCCCTCATGCAAGTCATGAACTCGGACATGTAGAGCAGGAAACTTGGAGGCCAAGAAACACTTTCCCAAAAGGAGGCCTTTATTCTGAAACCCATAGGAGGCTGTGCGTCCTCTCGAGCAAGGAATGTTAAACATTTCCTGTCGAAGTACTGAAAGTCCTGAGAGAGTAACCCCCGGCAGCCACATGCTCTCTCCCTGCAGCTGCTGCAGCCCTGCAGGCCCTCACCTCCTGCACCTGCTGCCAGTCTCTCATGAATGCGCCATTGGACAACTCCGAAAAAGTAATAGAAGCGCCCCAAAATAAGCAGAAACGCCAATGTGTACATACTAGACGCAAACTACACGAGGAATCCGGCACTGCTTCATAAATTGCACCAACATGATTATTTGGAAACTGTTAGATTTTATAAAGTGTTAGACAACTCAGTGTTTACTGAGAATGTGTAATTGTATCATTTAGTGATTTACTCATTGTGCCAATTGATGAATGTTTTTGTAATGTTAATGTTAAAGGACATTTGTACCGCGCACTATCACGAGTGGTCCCCTGGCACTCTGGCGGATCTGAAAGAGGGAGGGGGAGGTGGGTTAGTGGGTGGAGGCTGGAAAAGTGCAAGATTTCAGTGATGCGCTGTTGGCAGCCTCAGCCCGGTGGTTCAGTCGGCTGGGCCTGGGGTGTATGCGGCCGGTAGTCGTTGTGTGCTGATGTGCAAGTCTATGTGTGTTTTTTGTTTTGTTGTTGCAGTGTAGTGAAGTTAGTGCGGTTTGTTGTGCTGGAGGTTTGTGGTTGTGTTTGGTTTGGAGTTTGAGAGGTGTATGCAGAGAAGAAAATTGTTAGTGGTATTGGTTAGTTGGTATCTCTATTCTGGATTGACCGGTTGGGCTCGTGTAATCTTACACGACGGGGTGCTTGCGCACCCTGTGTCTCAGAAGGTACGTGCCTGTTTTGTATTCGAGGCTGCTTGAGCATTTAGCTGTCCCCTCCGTCCGCTCCCTCAATAACTTGCATGCTGCTCACCCCCACCCGCATGACCAGCGCACCTGCTAGTGTCCATACTTCCGATTGTGTGGTGATTGGTGGTATCTCATCCGTTCCACAACCCCGTGGTACCTAGTTGTAGCTGTATGGGCGGTGGGGGATGGTAAGGATTGGCTGGGGTTGTTGCCTCCATCTCCCTGGGTCTCACAGGTGGACACCTGTGTCCAGCGTCAGCCCTACTGGTGCTCAGAGTACTTCTGTCGGTTCTAGGGGCTTGTCAATGTCCTTTCCTGTTGAGTCATTTGTCTTAGTTTCTGGTTTTAGTCTCTGGTGTTGAAGAGCCAGGTTTTTAGTAATTTTCTGAATTTAAGGTGATCTTTGGTGTTCCTTATTACTTTTGGGATGTTCCAGGTTTTCGCGGCTAAGTGGTAGAAGGCGGTTTTTTTTTTGATGTAAGGTTTTTGTTCCAGTCGGATTTCGTTGGTTGACCTGAACGGTCTCGTTGGCTTGTAGATTATTTTCTTTTGTAGGAATTCTGCTCCTTGTCCGCAGATTGCCCTGTGCGTTATGCACATTGTTTTGAAGGTGATAGTGTTTTACTGGGAGCCAGTGTAGTGTTTTTAGGGCCGTGGTAATGTGGTCTCTTCTGGATAGTTTGAGGAGTAGTCTGGCTGCTGTTTTTTGGATCCGTTGTAGCTTCTTCAGTAGGTATTCCGGTATACCGAGGTAGAGGCTGTTTGCATAGTCGATACTTGACATGATGAGGCCGACGATAGTGAGTGTTTTGTGTGTGAAGGAGAGGAAAGGTAGTATTTTTCTTGCCGTGTGAAGGAGGAATAAGCATTTCTTGACTGTTGCGTTTATTTGCGGTTCTAAGGTTAGGGTGTTGTCCATCAGGACTCCCAGATTTTTTACTACCTTAGATGGTGATGGTGCAGATCCCATTTCCGATGGCCATGGGATGGCGGTTTCCTTCTCTTGGTCTTTGGATATTATCATGATTTCTGTTTTTCCTGTGTTGATTTTCAGGTTGTTGGCATTCATCCAGTTGAAGACTTCTTTTAGACAGTCGGTTAAGTTTGAATGATCGGCTTGGGTGTCTTCGATCTTGTAGATGATTTGAGTGTCGTCTGCGTAGTTGTAGCATTTGATGTTGTGTTTCTTGAAGATTCTGATAACTGGGGTTTGGTAGATGTTGAAGTACAGTGGTGATAGTGAGGATCCTTGTGGTACTCCGTAGTCGTTGACTCGTGGGGTGGATTTGAAGGGTTTGATCCAAACGGTTTCAGTTCTGTCTGCTAGGAATGATTTAGTCCAGCGTAGCACTGTCTGTTATGCCTATGTCTTCTAGTCTTTTGGTTAGGGTGTCATGGCTAACTGTGTCGAAGGCTGCGGAGAGGTCGAGCAGAATAAGGGCTGATGTTGTGTTGGAGTCTGCGTTTGTTTTTAGGTCATCCCAGATGGATAGTAGTGCTGTTTCTGTACCTCTTGTGGGTCTGAAGCCGACTTGAGCTTGGTCTAGCAGGTGGTGTTCTTCAACGTATTCTTGGGTTAGTTTGTATACGTAGGTTTCAAGGAGTTTGGCCGGATAGGGGATGTTGGAGATTGGTCTGTAGTTGGAGAGATCATCTACGTCCCCACTTGTGTTTTTCAGAAGTGGTTTGATGTAAGCCGATTTGAAGATTCTTGGTACGGTTCTTGTTGCCAGTGATAGTGTAGAAGGTTTCTGAAGTATTCTGCTGGCGTTCCTTGTGTGAGGATTGATTTGTAGGTGTCCGGGGGACACGGATCCATCGGTGAGCCCGCTTTCTTGCTGTGTTTTACCAGCATTGCGAATGCCTCAGCTGATATTTCAGGGAAGTTATTGAGTTTGTGCTGCGGTTCTGAGTCAGGTTCGTTTGGTTGTATGTCGCTGCTGGTTGGCCTCTGCTGGATGGTTTGTCGGATGTCATTGATTCTTTTTTTGAAGTGGTCTGCAAGGTTGTTGCATAGTTTCTCCGAGGGGCTTGGGGTGTTGTCACAGCCTGGTGGGTTTCTCATTTCTTTAATGATGCAGAACATTTCTTTTTGTGTGTTGGTGGCATTTGCTTTCTCCTTGCTTTCTGAATTTCCTTCTTGTATGCGCGAATTTGCTTCTGGAACAGTGTTTTTTTGTCTGGGTTGTAATCTTTCCTCCATTCCATTTCCATCTTTTTGTTTTCTTTTTTCATGGTGCTTAGTAGTGGGGTAAACCATTTTGCCATTGCTCTCTTTTTGATGGTGTGAATGGTTTTTCTGGGGCCATCTTGTCAATTGTGTCTGCAATCCATTTGTGTAATATCTCAGCTTTCCCGTCTAGGTCAGCTAGGTGTAGTTCTGTTGATGAGGGCTTTGTTAACTCCAGTTGTTCGAATAGGTTGCCTTTTTTGACGTCTTTCCAGTTTCTTTTTGTGGTGGTTGTGAGTTTAGGAGGTTGGATGCAGACTTGAGTAGGCAGAGTGATTACGAATGGGATGATGAGATGGTCGCTCCACAGTATTTGTATTGGCGGTGCTGTGGTGGTTGTGAGTTTTTCCTCGGCGAGAATTGCGTCCGGGGTGTGTCCTGCCGAGTGAGTTGCCCCTTTTACTAGTTGTCGTAGTTTCATGGTGGCGAGTTGTTCAATCAGTGAGTTTTGGGAGTTGGCATGACTGTCTTCGAACCAGATGTTGAAGTCCCCCAGTATGATTAGGTGTTCGTGGTTGATGGCTATGTTGGTTATGGCTTCTATGAAGTTGTCGACGAAGGATGCATCATAAGTTGGGGGTCTGTACACCAGGGTGAATGTGACGTTGGTTTTTGGGCTGGCTGTTAGGTGTATGACCATGGACTCGCAGTTGAGGATGTTGAGTGGTTCGTCTGTTCTTATTTTTAGATGTTCTTTAAATGCTATTGCGATGCCTCCTCCTTTTTTGTTTTTCCTGTCTATTTGAAGGCATTTAAAGTTTGCTGGAAGGCAGCTTTGGAGTGTGATTTTGTAGTTGTCCAGCCAATTTTCTGTGATGAAGAGGATGTCAATGCCGTTGTCGAGTAGGTCGAAGATCTCTGCAGAGTGTTTTGACATGGATCTTGCATTTATTAGATTGCAGTGGAGTTTAGAGGTGTAGTTTGGTTTGGTTTTTTTTGTTAGGGTCGTTTGCTGATCTTGTTCAGGAGCAGGTTTCAGGTTGTCGGCGTCCTCTAGTAGTTCTTCTAGGTTTAGTCTAGGGTTTTTGTTTTCATCTGGTTCGTCTTCCAGGGGTTGTGGTTGTGGAGATATACCATGGACGTTCACAGCGTAGCCTGAGATGTTTTGGGGAGGTTAGCAACTGTTGTGCGTTGTTTACAGGCAGCGGGTGGCATGCACCACTGCTGTTATGGTAGTCAGCTAGAATGGAGGTGAACACTATAGCGGTAGTAGTTTTTGAAGGCCACAAAGAGTGGTTTCAGAGCGGTGGAGCTGTCACAGTTGATCAGGTAACTGCTGTAAATGGTGTGGTATCAATCCGATGTAAATGAGCAAATCAAACGCGTATGGAGCAGAGGTGGCCATAGGGTAATGACCAGGCTAGCGATACTGGTTTAGGTATTGGCTGCATGGTCAAAAAGAGATGCAGAACGTGGCGGGTAGCCGAGACGAGAAGCATTCACTTTTAGGGGCAATGCCGCAGGAAAGAGTAGGAGGTCAGCAGTGTAAGGAGTGAATTGAATTGTTTATTTATATAGCACACCTGACCCTCATTATCTGGGCGCATTACGTAGGTTACAATAGCAGGTTGCAGCAAGATGCATAATGCAGAATACATAAACATCTAGTGTAGTGTACAAAAATTGGGAATTATTGGAATGGATGCATCTTAAGGAGAGGTAGTGTCATGCACATAAACATAGTAAGTACAGTGAAATAGGTAGGATGTTGACGTAAGAAGGGACTCTCAGCAGAGCAGGCATTTATTGAGTCTCCTGGAGGTAAGCCAATTTTTTGCATTTGTCCTGAATCGGGAGAGTGACGGGCCGGCGCTGCTCTTAGAGCTGTGGATAGTGAGTTGCAAAGTTTGGAGGCTAGGACAGGGAAGCTACTGCCTCCTGATTTCTGCAGATTAAATCTGGGCACTCTAAAACAATGAAGTTGAGCGGATCTGGTGGGTGGGTCTGATTGGCTTTTGGTGAATTTACAAGACAGGTATTTGGGTGCTTTATTAGACAGGCATTTGTGGGTGAGAGTAAGGGTTTTAAACGTGGTTCTGTTATTGATATATAGCTAGCGGGAATTTCATCTAGTTTCAGATATGTGATGGGTCCTCGGAATGTTGAGGGCAGATCTAAGAGCATTGTTTTGCAGCACTTGTAATTTATTTTAAGTTATGCTTGTTAGTTCCTAACTACAGTGCATTGTAATAATCCAGTTTGGATAAAATGAGTGCCCTTGCTAGCGTGGAGCAACTAGCTGTAGATAAGAAAGGCGTGCAGGCGTTTATAGCCGAAGCCGTCACATTCACTTGTTTAGTCAAGGTTAAGGATGAATCAAAATAGAAACCAAGTGTCTTGACTTCTTTGGAGACCATGATGATATTGCCGTCTATGTTAAAGGATTTATACTTAATGTCAAGTTTATTTAGTTTAGCTTGGGAGCCAGTGAGAAGCAATTTGGTCTTCTCATCGTTAATGCAGAGGCCGTGTCTCTCATCCATGCCTGGATGAGGTATATTTTGTTCAGTAGTTTTTTGTGTCAATGTCATAGTTCCCAGTGATAGGGATGAGGACTTGGGTGTCATCTGCATAGTTAGTGTAGGTGACACCAAAGAGGTCAAGATCATTGAACATAGGCTTGGTGAAAATATTGTACAACGTCAGTGAGAAGCAGGACCCTTGTGCTACTCCGCAAGTCACCGGTGCTGGGTCAGCCGATGCGGTAGGTGAGAATACTCTCATCGTTCGATTGTCAAGGAAAGATTGTATCGAGGCCATGGCCTTGTCAGAGAAATGAGGTAAGGTCATTACAGAAGACTTCATGACTGACAAGGTCGAAGACGGCTAATAAATCTAGAAGCAGGACGAGGGTTATGTTACCTTTTATCTTTTTTGGTCGTCTATTTGGGTTTTGAAGTCCATCAGGGCAGTTTAAGTGCCATGCCTGGGTCTGAACCCAGATTGCTGCATGCCTAGAAGATTGTTAGTTTCTAGGTGTGCTTGAATTTGTAGATAGGCAGCCTTATCTAGAATTTTCAGCAAACATGGCACTGTGGTGATGGGTTTGTAGTCAGTGGAGATATCTGGGTCAAGGTTGTTTTTTTAACAGTGCAAGGACCCAAGTGTCCTTCAGGTTTGTTGGGACCGTTCTAGATTCAAATGAAGAGTTTATAAATGTTGTGATGGCAAGTGCGAGTTCTTTCGCTGCTGCTTTGATGTCAGCAGGGCAAATATCTCCATGGCATCTAGATGGTTTAAGACTGGATATTATGTTTTCAACTTCCTTAATAGACAGAGGAGTGAATTTGAATAGGTTGCATGGTTTAGAAGTGGAAGGTTAGGACTTATGAGAGACTAGTTTGGAGGCAATACTGAGCTTTTTCATTTCATTTGTGTTTGAAGCATTGAGATGTTATCTAGTATAGCTGCTTGTATCTTGTGCACCAAGTCTGGTGTTTAGAGCAGGAGTTGATGGGGTGGGGGCGTGGGCGGGTCAAGCTCTCTAAGGATGGTGAATAATTCTCTGGTGCCCGATTTAGCGTGCTATTATTGTGTCACTTTTCGTTTGAAGAATGGCTGACTTATAAGAATTGGTGGCTTTTAAGAATGAGTCTTTGTTGGAGGCTGAGGGGTAGTTTTTCCAAGTGGATTTGGCTCTTCTTTGTGTTCCCTAGAGTTTTGAGGCTGGGTGGTGAACCACGTATTAAGGTGAGTGTTACTCACCGAACGGGAGTGGACAAGACAGGAGGCCAAACCGGTGAGACGGTGCTTTGATTGAAGAGCTCGGGTTGGAGCCTCCACCCGAGCCTCCCCTCTATGAGGGAAAAAACGACCTTCCTGATGATATGACCCACTGCTGATTATTGTACCAGACAGAGGGACCGATCACCCGAAAGAGCGGGGAGAAACACGCCGCCACGGACCCAGCTGCAAGAAACAACACACGATTAATCACTTGAAATAACAGTAGTACCACTAAGTGGAGATAAGACAGAATAATACCGGAACAACCCAGTCCCTGTGTCCTGAACCCACAACGCCCTCGTCCCCCCTGGAGTTCTAGACAAGGATTTAGAAAACAACCTAAGAGGTGTAGATAACAAGGAGAACAAAATTAAGGGCACTGAAGGTCTTACCCTAGGAAGTCGAAGTTCCCTTATACTCCAGGATGCAGAACACAACGACAGTGTAAAATAATAAACGGGGAAATGTTAGTTGGGTAGCTTTTCCCGGGCGGAACGAGGGACGCACTAGATCCGGGTGGGTGCACAACTGCAAGGCGTCCCAAGGTGCACTTAAAGGGTGGAACCAGGTAGGCAGTCCTTACAACAATCCTCAAGTCGGTACACGGGCGAGCAATAAGTGAACAGAATCAGCAGGCAGGCAGTCCTTACAGCAATCCTCAAGTCGGTACACGGGCGAGCAATAAATGAACAGAATCAGCAGGCAGGCAGTCCTTACAGCAATCCTCAAGTCGGTACACGGGCGAGCAATAAGTGAACAGAATCAGCAGGCAAGCAGTCCTTGGTTTCAGAAAAGGGTTCGATACACGGAGCGTGGTATGAAGGAACATACAACGATACAAATAAGCTTCAGGAACAAGGCGATAAGACGGAACTTCAACGCCGGCTGTAACTTTCAAACAGAAGCAGCGTCCTCCGGGTTACAGCCGCTTAAATCAATGAGGAGGTGGAGCAGAATGATGGAGGCAATCGTGATGTCATGGACTACGGATTCCCTAGGTTTCATGGGAACCGTAGTTCGAAGACCGTCTGGCTGATGCGGTAGTCGTAAGCCTCCAGGGCATTCTCCACTTCATTAGGAATGGCGCCACAGAATACCGAACGGAACGGCGAAGCGCAATAGTCTTGCCAAATGTCCCTTTCCGCTGTCGGACCTGGGGTAAGTATAAAGCACGGGGTCTTAGTGTGGAACGGTGCCGAGGCGCGACATTGAGCTTGCGGCTTAGCTTTACGTAGTTTCAGTGGAGCTATTGTCTCAATGGCTTGGCCAAGTGTTCGGTTATATAGATCTACGAATGTAGGTGGGTCAGCGTTAGTGGATGGGTGATTAGGATGGGTTGTATGAGAGGCAGTAGATTCTATATTGTAATATTCTTGTTGTTTCTAGTTTGAAGCTGGAGGTGCCAGGGCAATGGGAGGGTGAGTTGGAGTACTGGACTGTAAGGTTTACGCAATGAGATGGTGGTCTGTCCAAGCACAAAGTGCGTTAGAGAGAATGTTAGTTTCGCAATTAAGGTCTGCAATCCAATCTAGGATTCTTCCTTTATTATGCGTAGGTTTAGTGATACTGTGGTAGAATCCTAGTTCTGTGATCGAGTTGACTATGGAGATAGCAGTGTCAACCTTTGCGTCTAGATAGCCTAGATTAAAATCGCTAAGTAGCAAGATTTATGAGCCTGGTTTCATGTTGGTGGAAAGGAGTTGTGACATATCTTCCTCGAAGGAGGATATTGGTCTGGGTGGTTTGTACGCAAGGTGGATTTTTAGGGTGAGTAAGGCTGAGAGCAGGAGCTTCAAACATAAGAGTTCAACTGATGGGAATGGAGAATGAGGTAGGGTTCTTAGGCCGAGGTGTGTCTTGGAGATGACAGCGACTCTGCCACCTTTAGAGGATTCTCTATCCAATCTAGTGATTGTGTAATTTCCTGGAATTGCTAGAGATAGCGTTGGGCCTGCTGCAGTATGTAGCCAGGTCTCCGTTATGGCCAGGAAGTATAGCTGATTGGAGATAATAAGGTTAGCAATATCGAAGGCGTGTGCTTTCTGTGACCTTGCATTGATGCGTGCTCCTTGGATAGGGGTAATAATGTTATTTAGTTTGCTAGTTGGTTGGGGTTGGTTGAGCAGGTCGTCATTTTTAGTAGTGTTGTTGCAAGACTTTTTCATAATGGATGTGGATTTGGAGTTAATTGAGGCTTTGCGGTTAGAGGCTAGTGGGTCTGTTTGAGTCGAGAACCTAGTCTAATGTTACGGATGGTCGTAGTGTAAGAACAAGGAAATATCGAGGCTGAGTACCACAAAGGAAATAAACCAATCACGGGCTGAAAAGATTCACAGATCTTTTATTACTGTACAGTTTACAAAGTAACAAGGATAGCTATCTGGCTCCCAACACCCTGCAATGTGTACCAGCCCGACAGAGAGAGGTGAGAGAGAGCTGGACATCTAAACATCCGTGCTTTTATACAGTTCTGAGTAATATCATCCAGCCTCTCTTAACGTTAATAATTTGTGGTCTATAGTTCGTGCCTAGGTCACATATGGATCATACAATATTATACAAGGGATTACATAGGTTTGTATTTCCGTGGAGGCACAATGGCAGTGCATGTTCTCAAATCCTGCAGCAAGCATCACTTGTTGTCTCTTTACAATTGAGTTCACCCTGTGTCCACGCTCAGGGTTTGCTTTACATTGCCCCCAATGTGTATTCAAGGATGAGTCTTGTGAGCGCAGACAACACTTAAACAACAGTTCATATGCAGTGCAAGGCCTCGTTGCCTTGTTTAAACAGTCGGCTCTTGGACAGTCTAAACATTAACAGAACTCAAAGGTCGGGAGGCTTGGTTGCAAGTTGAAAACGTAGTCCACCATTTTAGAACAGAAAACGCACGAGTAGAAATCAAAATGGCAGATGACTCTAAAAATGGCGGCGAAGTCAACCCAAAATCGGAACTTTACAACGTGATTTTCCTCGTGGAGGGACTAGGCTTAGGCCAATATTAATATAAAGGAGGCACCATACAATTACCGTTTGACAGTAGCGCAGGGTTGGTTGTGAACTCGTTGGGAGGCAAAGCGTTGGATCCATTGTATAGGTGTGAGCCGGTTGGTGTTTTGCTGAAGTCGAGGTTTTGGAAAGGCATTTAGTGGGCTTTAGTGGAGGCCAAGAAGGAAATAAGTTGGTAGGTGCTATGAAGTCGTGGTGGCGTAGGGAGGTGGACATAGAAATGGAGATATTACTCTTTCTAGCTAAGGTGGCATGGTCAAGGGTGGGTAGCGAGGTGGCAAACTTCTCCTTAGTATTAGTCGTAACTGAGGCGAGAAGGATCATAGCAGTCAATGTCGTAGACGTGGCAGTTGTCTGAGCCGCCCACTTCAGCGAAGGTGTGAGGTTGTGCATAGGCATGACTAGCAGGTTATAAGCTAGTTGGGTTTGGGCACTAGACAGTTATTAGGTGGGGTGATGACGAGGGTAACTACTCGTGATGTGTGTGAGGAGGGTTCAAGAACTTCCAGCAGATTGGCTTGTCAAGCCGAATTTGGAGAGCAATGAGAAGTACATTTCAGCGTGTAAATGACATACAGCTACGTTGGTCAATTGCTGTTGGACGAGCCAGGTAGCTTGGCATTAAATTATGTAATTAGAGAACATATGAAGGTGTCCAATGATGGACTATCAGCCACGCTGCTATCTTAGTGTTGAGTACTAGGGTGTGGCATTTAGGCAGAGCACAGGTGTTATCAGTCTAAGTTAGCACGTCAACCGGCCGCTGATGTATTTGGTTATGCAGTGTGTGGCCTGCGGAGACTGTGCAGTGGGTACAAGATAGGGTGCGTATGTAAGCAATATATTAAAATGTGCAGTGAGTAACATACAGTTAATGGGGCAACGCGTACCAGATAGGGAACATTTGAAAGCAATATATTCAAATGTGCAGTGAGTAACATACAGTTAATGGGGCAACGCGCACCAAATAGGGAGCATTTGCAAGCAATATATTCAAACGTGCAGTGAGTACCAAACCGTTAATAGTGCACTATGTACAAGATCGGGAGCATTTACAAAGGCTTCTTTTAGCTGTCAATGGCACATACCTATGGCAGGAATACAATACTGGCGAGATAGGACATTACTGCAAACACTAATCAGTGGTATACATAAGAAGGTCCCAGGATACATGTAATAGGCAGGTGGGTGGATAAGAGCACAGGCGCTTACCCAGGTTGTAGTCCTTTTGAACTTTCTGATGCATGGAAGTTGCTGTGAGATGGGGGTCAATCCATGCGCCTCCCGGCTCGGGACAGGACCTTTTACTGCCTTGACTAGTGATAGTCAAATGAAGTCTGTATAATCGCAAGATACGCCAGAGGTTAAGGCCATAGATTCAAAGGACAGTATCATTCACGGTAGCGCTTACCAAGATTAGGTTGGCAACGTGCTGGAACCAGATGACAGTAGCCACGCTAATTCTGTCTAGGGTAGTTGGTTGTCCGATAATGCTGTTTATGCAAGTAATTGGTGCTGCAGATTGGAGGGATGTGTAACACTCAACCATTTATTACTATGGAAAGCCTCTAACACTATCACATTACATAATACACTAGCCCTTCATAGTAAACTAACTATACACTATACATTGTCATAGAAATAAGTTGAGCAATAAGAGTACGGCTTCAGTTTTATTCTCCCCATCCTGCTTGCAAAGTCACAATAGCATCATGCAGATTAATGTGAGCCCAACAAATCTCCCTTAAGTTTTAAAGCCATGGTCATTATTTCATAAGGAATGCAGCATTATGCACTCTTCTTACTTCTGATCACTCCCTCCCATTGCTAATAGGCCCCACTGCCCCCATCAGTGCCTAATGGCTCACAATGAAATGCTCTGTTGACACAGAGTAACGTGAGCATCCCTCTGCTACCGGAAGCTCTGCGGGACATTGTCATGGCAGCAGGATACCTCTCCTGTTCGGAAAGGGTAAGGTGCCCTGCTGCCAGGACAATGAGTGTGCTGAGCAGGAATTGTTCAGCACACATTGTCCTCCCAGCGGGACACCTTTCCCGTTGGGCACTCTCATTGAGGTGCCGGATGGGAGGGGGGGGGGTTTCCCCCGACAAATGTCTTAGTGAGGCTCACAAAAAAGCCTCTGCAGGGGCAGCTTGCCCCTGCTGCCCTCCTGCTGGGCACACCACTGGGGTGGAGGTAGGCTGGTTACGTAGACCATGGTTTTAGGTCTACCCCACTTCAGGACCGAAGCTGTGGGCTAGTACCTGTAGTCACTTGCTGTTATATTTTAAAAGTGCTAACTGCAATGGGTGCAGTCTCCTAGCAATGGGTATCAAAGCGTTGAGGTATTGCGGCGATAACTGGTTCCATAATCTGAAACAAAACACACATGGGGGCTCATATTCCTAGACCCTGGAGTGTAAATAAAGCTGTTTAAGACTGACATGAAGGTGTTACATCTGTCCTCGCACCTTTTATTCATGCTTTTTGTGGCTTTTGAAAGCAGAGTGAGGGTGGGGCAGGGGTTCTGTTTCCATTTACCTGTCCCATTCCACCTTCCAAAATTAAGGTATTCCTATGACTCTGCATGCGTCTTACTCCAACAAAAAGCTGACGGATTCCACAGGAATCCTTTGTAAACACTGCCTGCTATGCATATGGCACGCTGTAACCACTCACTTTACACAGTGAAGAGGAAAAACAAAGCTGTACAGGTGATTTTGCTTGCATTTATGCCTTTGCTTTCCACTTTGCAGTGCAAATGATTACAGTTGCAATGAGATTACCTGTATGCACATAAGCGTAAACATAACAGGTTACATCCGTGCACGTTATAAAGTTTTACTAAATGGGTCCACTGCATTCACAATGAATAAGTAATTACAACATTAAAAGTAATTACAGTACCTATCCAGTAATTTAAGAAGTAGGATATAATCTGACGCTTTGTGGTGTACTTGGTGAGGCTTAATCTATGGCAAGCGCTGGTTCAAAATGGACTGTGGGACCAGTGAGAAGTTATGTAGCATTGTGCAAGAAGAGAATGACTTACTTGGATAGTAGTGGCTTGGTACTGTGAGAAACCAGAAGGCAACTCACCCGCTAGTCCCCACAGATCTCTCTCAGGTGACCGGTACGGCCATCGCCTTGGGATCCAGACCCTGGTGGTGGACCAGTGCGGGAGGGTAACCTGGGTGAGGGGTCTTCGGGAGTGGGGGTGGGACACCGGATGGTGAGACGCGGTATCCCTCTCTTCCCTGTAACACCTTTACCCCATTCTACCCGATGGGATATTTAGAAACTCAATTGCCCTCCACCCTTTCTTGTACGATCACTTTTGCACGGACAGCCCGCTCTGGGAGAAAACAGACTCACACTGAGCCGTGTACCTGACATGTCCGAATACTAAGGTGAGGTGAGGTCAGGCATTTATCGACAATCACTCACACCTGACTTCCATTACGCTTCCCCACATGGATAAAAGGCAGAGCACAAGAGCACACTCCGAGCGAGGCAAAACACACAAAGGTACAGCAGTTTTAAGTCCGCAGTTGAACGAGGGGAGGAAGACGGCCAGGCACAAGAGGTTTCTGAGAGGGGCAACACCATTGACCTTTTTGGCAGGAAGCCATTATGTTTTCTGCCTTGAAGTTTTCTTGAAAGTAAGACCAGGAAACCAGGCTAAAGAATCCTGCAATGTGTGTCCGAGATACCAATGTCCTCCGAAGTAACTGACCAATCGGGGAGGAGCAGCAGACACACTGGGATTGTGCTTGGCTCCAAGAACAAAGAAGCAACAGAGAACACCACAGCCAGTGAGTTGGGGGAGACCGATGCTAGGCGGTGTTGAAGGTCTGTGTTGAAGTCAAGGTTGCAAGCGCCAACATTGTAAAACAAGCACTGGAATGAACATTATTAAACATGTGTGATGAAAGAGGCAAGTGAAGCTAAATTGCTGGTGAATATTTAAACATTAGAAGGAAAGATTCAATAACGTTGACAGTGGTCCGGCACTGTGAATGTGCTCAGTCAAAGGTCTCTGTATGGTATCCTGACAAAAGAAACAAAAGTAGATTGATGTGAAGTCTAAATTGTGTGAAGTGAATCGAAGTGGTCCTGCGACGGTTTAAGCAAAACCCATCGCACATTTGAAAGTCTTCGATTCTGGTATCGAGAGGGTTCTGAACCTGGACGAGGGGGATCCATGATCCGAGCCTGAACGAGGGAGAACAAGTTGTGAACAGCGTGCCCGTGCGAATGTCTGCGCCAGCCGCGTGCGATAAAATCAATTCCCGCGCACAGCGTATTCATGGATTCTCACCTCCAAAAGCAGACGTGGCGCAGAGTGGCGCAGCGACCCTGCAGCAGCGCCAATTACGCCCCCAAGAACGCCCTCGCGCAAGGAAAAGCCATCAAGATCGCAAAACCATCGCAAAGGGCTTCGCCAACACTGTACCAGTTTACCGGACTGGCAAAAGCGGGGAACGCGTATTACGGGCGTCGGGAACACGCGTGCGCGAGAAGATTCACACATGATCGGGCCAGGGGGAGCGTGTGTATCAGGGGTGCGCGAGAAGTTCTACACGCGAATGGCCTGGGTGCGTGTATTTCAGGGGTGCGTGGGAAGTTCCACACGCGATTGCCCTGGGCGCGTGTATTTCAGGGGTGCGCGGGAAGTTCAGCACGCGATTGGCCTGGGCGCGTGTATTTCAGGGGTGCGCGGGAACTCCCACACGTGATTGCCCTGGGCGCGTGTATTTCAGGGGTGCGCGGGAAGTTTCACACGCGATTGCCCTGGGCGCGGGAACTTTCACACGCGATTGCCCTGGGCGCGGGAAGTTTCACACGCGATTGCCCTGGGCGCGTGTATTTCAGCGGTGCGCGGGAAGTTTCACACGCGATTGGGCTGCGTGCGTGTATTTCAGGGGTGCGCGGGAAGTTTCACACGCGATTGGGCTGCGTGCGTGTATTTCATGGGTGCGTGGGAAGTTTCACACGCAATTGGGCTGCGTGCAGGTATTTCAGGGGTGCGCGGGAAGTTTCACACGCGATTGGGCTGCGTGCGTGTATTTCAGGGGTTCGCGGGAAGTTTCACACGCGATTGGGCTGCGTGCGTGTATTTCAGGGGTGCGTGGGAAGTTTCACACGCGATTGGGCTGCGTGCGGGTATTTCAGGGGTGCACGGGAAGTTTCACACACAATTGGGCTGCGTGCGGGTATTTCAGGAGTGCGTGGGAAGTTTCACACGCGATTGGGCTGCGAGCGTGTATTTCAGGGGTGCGCGGGAAGTTTCACACGCGATTGGGCTGCGTGCGCGTATTTCAGGGGTGCGCGTGGTGCACCACACGCAATTTCATCAGGGTACGTGTATTACAGGGGTGCGCGTGGAGCACCACACGCGATTTCATCAGGGTACGTGTATTACAGGGGTGCGCGGGGAGCACCACATGTGAATTGCACGTGTGGGTCCTCCCAGGTGTTCCCTCTACACCCTCCACGGCCCCTGCAGGTGGCTCACACCACAGGGGCCTACCCTGCACATGTCCTGCAGGCACCCAATCCACCATGGCTATGCCCCCCAGCCAACCCACATGTCAACTTGCACTACTGCCCACCAACGCATGTCCCCCTGCACCCCCAGCCACCAGGGGCACCCTCCACCAGGCCCCCACCCATGTCTCCCACCCCCCCACCCCCCAGCACTGCGGGGCACCTGCCAGCAGGCCCCCACCCATGTCCAACTCATGTCTCCCACCCCCCCACCCCCCAGCACTGTGGAGCACCTGCCAGCAGGCCCCCACCCATGTCCAACTCATGTTCCCCACCACCCCCACCCTCCAGCACTGCGGGGCACCTGCCAGCAGGCCCCCACCCATGTCCAACTCATGTTCCCCACTCCTCCCCTACCCCCCGGCACTGTGGGGCACCTGTCAGCAGGCCCCCACCCATGTCCAACTCATGTGCCCCAACCCCACTGCCTCTGCCAGCACGACGGCATCCAGGCTGATGGAATCCACCGACGCCGTCGTGCACGTGCCCTGCCTGATGATGCCGGCACATCCTCCATCTGCTGGGGTACAGTTGCTGTGGTGTCCACCCCTGCTGGACCTCTGACTCCCGACTGTGGCAGGGATGGGATCCCCACCGAGCTGGCTGCATTGGTCAGGGCAGGTCCACAGGGGGCCCTGGTGGCATCTGGGCCGGAAGACGGCAAGGAGAACGACTGGCGTATAGTTTCCACAGAGGAGGAGAGGGCCGCCAGATTGGCTGACACATGCAGGAAACCCCCGAACATGGACGATCCCAATTGGGCCACGTCGGCACGGTGCTCTTCGTGATGACGTGCGTGCTCCTCCTGGGAAGCACGCACGTCATCACGAATCACAGCCGTGCGCATCGCGACACCAATCAGGACCTTCTCCATACGGCCAGGGGTCCCCTCGTCCGCAGGTGGAGGGGAGTCAGATGACATGGACATCCCCTCTACCTGCGGAGGGGCCTGGGACGGGGCATCCCTGCTGGTGCATGGTGGTGCACCCACAGGGTCAGGGACAGTGACATGCACAGGCCCCTCCAGTGACCTGTGCTGCCTCCTGCCCCTGGACTGCACCACTTGCACCAGCAGGGATGCCCCCACCAGGCCCCATGTGCGCCTCAGTGGCGGCCTCCTCCTCCTCTGTGGAAACCACCAACCTGGATGGCTCCTCACCGTCTTCCGCCGTAGCAGGCCCCTGTGGGGGCTCACCCACCCCTTCCGCTGCAGCCGTGGGGGCATCCCCGCCGCCTTGCTCCATAGCGCCGTTTCCGCCCTCTTCTTCACTAGCCGCTGCGTAGAGGGAGACATAGAACACAAGCATCAGGGTACTGTACAATGGTCCCCTAGACAGGAAGCAATAGCAGATGAGTGCC
This sequence comes from Ambystoma mexicanum, assembly GCF_040938575.1. Taxonomy (NCBI): domain Eukaryota; kingdom Metazoa; phylum Chordata; class Amphibia; order Caudata; family Ambystomatidae; genus Ambystoma; species Ambystoma mexicanum. Next base: position 1,561,721,151 of record NC_090932.1, read on the forward strand.
ACTGTCAAAGTACACTTCCATCATGTCCCTCCACAACACATGTCAGTCCAGGCAAAACACACACAGTAACAGGCATGGTGCATGCCATGGACATTTCCATACATATCCAATGGACTCTCGAAACATACAATGTAATGGAACTCACATGCATCATGGGTCATGCCTATCACATGCACACACTTCACCTCAGTCACATCCATCTGGCCCCGTACACCCCAATCACAGTGGATACAAGGATGACTAGGCTGCATCAGTGAATCTGTAAATTGTCAGACATGTGTCATGCATCCATGGCATTCACAAGTCACAGACACGCAGGTCAGGCACACAGACATGGATACCATATATGTACCTGGCATCAGCACCCATCCCTCACCCCCACCCATGTCCAGGAAAGAGACTGCCATGCTCTCATGTGTACAATCTGCATAGGGCTCCCCATGTCGCATTTAAACACATGCAACAACCGTGCGGTTCACACATTACTGGTCGCACATGCATTACCATGATGTCCCTGCACACATACATGCGTACATGGCCTATATCACACATACAGGCAAGTATCAGACATCCAGCACACTGCAACATGCCCTGTCTCACACAGCAATGCTTGGCCACTTACCGCTCAACTCCAGACGGGTCTCCCTCTCAAGGACCTGGGCGTGGAGCGCTGGGTGTACGCGTTCCAGGACCCTCATCTGGATGGAACTCATGCGGCCCCGGCCCCCCTGCACGAGGCGCCGGGCCTTTATGAGGGTCCTGGACCTCAAGTCCTCCCAGCGCTTCTTGACCTTCTGGATGGTGCCACCCCCTCAGCGTTGATGGCAACCACACAGTCGGCCCAGATCCTCTCCCGTCCTTCCTTGTTGGCGCGGGACGATCCGAAGAGGGCATCATACTGCCCCAGGACTTGCTCCACCAGGACACCAACTTCGGCGGCAGTGAAGCTGGTGCCCCTCTGCCCCTCTGGCCGGGGGTTGCCACTGGTGCCAGATGTTGATGTGCCCGACATGGCAACCCCAGGGGCAGGAGTGGGTGGGCAACTGGGTCCTGGGGCTGGGCTGTGGAGCAATGTTATCCGAGTCGGGAGTCTTCTGTTCCAGCAGGGGTGGACACAGCAACTGGACCCCTGCAGATGGCTGATGTGCAGGCACCAAATGGCAGGGCACGGTGGCAGCAGGCAGCAGCAGATGGCACGTGGGAGGCTGCTCGGGGCACCGGGGGGGCATTAATTCAGCCTTCTGGGCAGGAGCGTGGTCTTCCGTGTGTTTTCGCGTGGCCAGCTTGATACGGAGTGATTTGCCACGTGAAAATCCTGCACGTCAGCGTGAAATTCGAGGAAAGGGGCTTAGCGCGTAAGCACGCGTACGCAAATTCATTGGACCACGGGCCCTTACAGCGTAAGCGCGTCTGTGACGTTTCGCGCACGGGCGTTGCCCTTGCAGGGCTTGGAGATCCCGCGTGCCTTTACACTGCTCTGTACGTGCTTTTCGTGCGGTGCGTGTGTTTTCATCCGTTGGGGTTCACACGCTATTACTTCACAGCAGGTGTTGGCTACGCGTTCTTCTACACGCAAGGCAGACCGTGGTACCCCGCTCCCCCACAGCCCCGATCACGTGAAAAACTTTACACGCACCCCTGAAATGCCTGCACCCAGCCCAATCGCGTGTGGAACTTCTCGCGCACCTCTGAAATACACGTACCCTGCTCCCCCAGGCCCGATTGTGTGTGAAAACACCCGCGAGCCCCTGAAATACACGTACCCCGCTCCCCCAGGCCCGATCGCGTGTAAAAACACCCGCGAGCCCCTGGAATACACGTACCACGCTCCCCCAGGCCCGATCGCGTGTGAAAACACCTGCGAGCCCCTGAAATACACATACCCCGCTCCCCCAGGCCCGATCGCGTGTAAAAACCCCCGTGAGCCCCTGGAATACACGTAAACCGCTCCCCCAGGCCAATCGCGTGTGGAACTTCACGCGCACCCCTGAAATACACGCACACGCTCCCCCAGGCCAGATCGCGTGTGAAACATCGCGCACACCTCTGAAATACCCGCACGCAGCCCAATCGCGTGTGAAACTTCACGTGCACCCCTGAAATGCCCGCACACAGCCCAATCGCGTGTGGAACTTCTCGCACACATCTGAAATACACGCACAAGCTCCCCCAGGCCCAATCGCGTGTGAAAACACCCGCGAGCCCCTGAAATACACGTACCCCGCTCCCCCAGGCCCGATCGCGTGTAAAAACACCCACGAGCCCCTGGAATACACGCACCCCGCTCCCCCAGGCCAATCGCGTGTGGAACTTCTCGCGCACCTCTGAAATACACGCACACGCTCCCCCAGGCCTGATCGCGTGTGGGCCTTCTCGCGCGTGTAGGACTTTGGCACACATTTTTTTCCTGCGCAGGGACACTACCGCCTGCTTTCGTGTGGCGGACATGTATGGACCTGTGCGCGTCTTTGGCCGTGCGCTGTTTTTCCCTATTCGATTCCATGAATACGTGTTGTAGGCGAGCGTGTGGGCGTTCTGCACACTTGCCTCCTGTACTTCCCCCGTGACGCCCACATTTTCACGAGTTGTTCCCCATTCTGCGTGTGACGCCCCGTGTTACGCCTACTTTTGTTATGTGTGACGCGCTATGTGCGAATTCGCTGTGGCCTTATCGCACGGCGTTCGATGACCTGTGCACCAGCGTGCGCCGCGCACTTTTTCAGCGCACATCCCATATTTCGCGCGTGCACGGACTTCCATGAATTGATGTGCGATGTTTTCTGTGCACTTGCACTGCGATTTTCGCTATTTCTCTGCGAATCGCACGTTTTCGCCGTTTTTTCGACGCACATTAATTCCATGAATCGGCCTGTTAGAGTTTGGTCAGAATGTCCGTTCAGATCAATAGTCCACCGCCCTGTCAAAAAGCCTATTTCGAAGGGAGTGTGTCCTCCGACATATTCCTTATCTTAGATAATTTGTCTCCAGCTTGCTGGCCTCGGAAATTATTTCTCTGTAGAGGGCGCTGCGCGTCGACGTCCGCCGAGTTGGTGTCCCTCGACAGCTACCGTATCGGCGCCGATGTCACCATGCCCATAAATAGCCATGCGCTGCGTCTGTTGCTCTGTTCCGTTTTTCCGCGCTTCGTGGGGCCTCGGAATATCGTTGTTCAGTTCAGTCAGATAAACCTCTTATATTTCCTCGATAAAACTAACTCGTACTCGATGGCTTCCTCATCCGAACCGACGACTCTGCGGTCCGGCTTCAAAAAATGTCGAGACTGCGGAAAGAAAATGTCGCTAACGGAGCCTCACAGAATCTGTTTGTGGTGCCTGGGAATCGAGCAGCATTGTGCTCCAAGAGAGGTAAGGCAGTTAAAACTTCTTCGAAAGTTTCCTCAGCGGAGTCGAGACATTTGTCTCCTCGCCATCATAAAAGACATTCTCGTTCTAGGTCTCGAAGCAGTTACCATCACTCTTCGAGATCTAAGCATTCAAAAAAGAGACGTTGAAGATCCCCTTCCTCGTCTTCGTCTTCTTGCATTTCCCCAAAATGGGTCTCCTGCCCCACGAAACATAGCTCTCAGGCTGAGTGGGAGGAATTCAGGAAAAAGATGCTAAGCGTCTTCGAGAAAGCGGCCTCGACCCCCTCGAAGACTGCTGAGGGTGATACCCTGGGTGAAAGACCCAAAAAATCAAAAAGATGCGCGTCGCAGTACCCGGCGAAAGAAGCCACTCGAGAGCGTCACAAACCCTCGAGTAAAGGCAAGGTTGCCTCTTCGACACATAGATCGGCGTCATCAACGCCGTTATCGAAGGGTTCTTCGACGCACAGGTCAGTTGAGTTGACGCCGTCTTCGACGCCGAGAAAGGATAAGCCCACGGCCACCTCCCAGCCAGTGGCCATACCCAGAGCCTCGAGCACAAGAATGTCGTTGACAACCTCGAGTAGAATCCCGATACTCTCGAGTTCATCGAGGCCTCTACCATCTTTCTCGACGCCTTTTGCGATGGCTTTGATGGCTTCGAAGCCTTTAACGTCTGCGTCAACGTTTTCTCAGCCAATCATGACAAATTTGGCTCCTTCTCCTTTGGAAATGGGATTTATACCATTTTCAAGACCTGACCACTCCAGGGTCTTATCTTCTATTTATGAAGAAGGGGAGGATTCAGATCAGGAAAGACGTTTTGAGTTGCAGGGATCTGCAACTCCTGCACCAGAGGAATTTACCTCTGAGGAAGGTAGGTTGAAAGACCTCCATGAAACCCTACAGGAAGCAAGTGGGTTGGAAACTTCCCCAGAAGTGGAATTTGCCACACCAGACCCAGGGGAACATGCTGAAACCCCTTATAGAACCTTGATGGCAAGGATAATAGAGTTTATGGGATGGTCCACACACTCACCTGCTTTTCAGCAAGACAACCTCACAGACATCTTGGTCAAAGGTCCACAGGAGGATCCTGTGGTGCCATTTCATGCGGCATTACAAAGGAGAATATTGGCAAACTGGGATACACCTGAGGTTATCCCAGCAGTTAACAAGAAACAGCTACTTCAGCAGGTAGTAAATCGGATTACCCTACTGTTCCACAGGACAGGGATGATGAGAGATATGACTCTATGGCCAAAAAAGTATTTTCCGCAGGTAGCATGGCGTTGAAATCCACAAATGCTACTTGTACGCTCGCAAGATTCAGCCACACACTTTGGGAGTGTGCTTCATCAGCGGCTGACTGCCTCCCGGAGGGAGAAGAAAGGGAAGCGTTTCTCAACATCATTAAGGATGGTAATGACACAATGTGCAAATCCCTTCAGACTGGCATCGATTCTGCTGACAGTATCAGCAGGGCCATGGCGGCAAGTACAACAACCAGGAGATTTGCTTGGTTGCGAAAGTCTGGTTTTGCTCCAGATGTGCAAAGCAGACTCTTGAATATGCCCTTTGACGGCTCTTCTTTGTTTGGTAAGAAAGACGACAGTTTAGAAAAACTACAAACATCAAAAGCAGCAGCAAAATCCTTAGGAGCTGTAATCCGTCAGACACCATATCGCCCCTCAGGAACCTCTTGGAGAGGTAAATCCTTTCGCTTCTATTCCGCATTCGGAAAGGGCAGAGGACAGCCGGTTCAAAGGGGTCAGAAGAAATTCACCCGAGGTGGACTGGGTAAAAACACAAAAGCCGCAGCAGGTGCCTCTTTACCCTCGGCATCTGCATCAGCCGCCTCCAAACCGTTCTGAGGACTCTCTTCACAAAACACCAGTAGGGGGCAGGTTAACTCAACATCTGACGGAATGGCAGGCTATTACGTCAGATGCTTGGGCATTGGAGACCGTTGCACAAGATTACTGCCTGCCTTTTCTACGCATCCCTCAGAGTCATCCACCGGGGAACAGCTCTCTGAGAGTTCCAGATCTGCTCCTCTTGCAGGAAATTGTAGACCTGCTAGAGAAAGGTGCCATAGAACCGGTACCTGTAGCAGAGAGGAACAAGGGCTGGTACGCCCCCCTACTTTCTCATACCGAAGAAAGACAGAGGACTGAGACCTATCTTGGACTTACGAGAATTGAACAAGTTCCTCAGGAAGGACAAGTTCAAGATGGTAACTCTCTCTCAGATCCTTCAGGCCGTCCAGCTCCAGGACTGGCTGGTATCTCTGGACCTCCAGGATGCTTATTTGCATGTGCCAATCCATCTCAAACACAGGAAATACCTGAGGTTCGCAATTGGCGGCTCTCATGATCAATTTCGAGTTCTGCCATTTGGGCTGACCTCCGCCCGAGGGTCTTCACCAAGCTAATGTCGGTAGTGGCGGCAAGTCTAAGGTGGGATGGGATCCACGTCTACCTCTACCTGAAGATTGGCTGATCAGAGCTATATCTTCAGAACATGCTCAGATCCAGCTAGATTATGTCTGCCACTTCATTCACAAACTCGGCTTCTCCCTCAATTTAAAGAAGTCACAGATGATACCATCACAGAGACTCCAGTTCATTGGAGCGATCCTGGACACTTCCCTGGTAAAAGCCTCGCCACCAGAGGTGAGGGCTCAAGATATTCTGCAGATGGTCACCAAGTTTCAAAATGCCCAACGTCTCCCAGCCTTCGACTTTTTGAGGTTGCTAGGCCCCATGGCATCCTGCATCTCCCTTGTGCCAGAGGCTCGCCTGAGAATGAGATCTCTTCAGTGGGCACTGAGGACTCAGTGGTCGCAATTTTCATGGAGAATGACAGACCTCCTTCAGATTCCGGACAAGGTGGCTCGAGACCTTCAGTGGTGGGCCTGCCAGAAAAACATCTTGGAGGGGGAACTGTTTTGGCAACCATGGCCGGAGATAACAGTAGTCACAGATGCCTCACTCACGGGGTGGGGAGCCCATACCAACGACTTGACCATCAGCGGTCGTTGGTCTCCATCGGAGTCCAGACTACACATCAACCTGTTAGAGCTAAGAGCAATCAGACTAGCGCTGAAAGCTTTTCTGCCATCTGTACAGGGGAGAAATGTCCTGATAATGACGGACAACACAGTGGCCATGCACTACCTCAACAAAAGAGGCGGCGTAGGATCACTGCCTCTGTGCAGAGAGGCAATGCAGCTCTGGTTTTGGGCAATCCAGGAAGGAATCTCTCTATCGGCAATCCACCTTGCCGGAGAGAAGAACTTGACGGCGGATGCTCTGAGCAGGCAGAGCACAGTCTCCCACGAGTGGGAACTAGCTCAGGAAGTCCTTCAGGAGATCTTCGCCCTTTGGGGAACCCCTCTAGTGGATCTGTTTGCCACTAGTACCAACAGAAAGTGCAATCTGTTTTGTTCAAGGGAATTTCCGCGTTCGTAGTGGACTGGGAGTTTCCACTCCTGTACGCGTTTCCACCAGTCCATGTCATTCCTCAAATGATCAGGAGGTTGAGAAGATTCTGGAGAACCATGATCCTAATTGCCCCAGACTGGGCCAGGAGAAAGTGGTACCCGGACCTTCTGGACATGTCCATCTGCCCTCCAATTCATCTTCCACTCAAGGAGAATCTTCTCTCACAGAAGGGGAGGTCAGTTTCTCCAACCAGACATCCGAACCCTCAACCTTCACGCCTGGCTTCTGAAAGGTTGAGATACAAGGATTGATACCTCCCTGATGATGTCATGGAAGTGTTGCATTCGGCCAGAAGGCCAGCAACAAAGTCTTTATACCGCTGCCGTTCGAACAAGTTTTGCAGCTGGTGTAGAGAAGAGAATATCGACCCCTTTTCATGTGTTACACCAACGGTGTTATCCTTTCTACTCGGCAAATTCGGGCCTTCAAGTTGGCGCTATCAAGGGCTATCTCGCAGTGCTATCGTATTTCAAATTACACTTAGTAATACAATTTCTAAATGGATTAACTAATGTCTACCCTCCAAGACCTTTCCAGGTTCCTTTATGGGACTTAAATTTAGTCTTAAATTTCCTGATGGGTACTCCTTTCGAACCACTCCACTCTTGTTCGCTAAGATTTCTCACCCTTAGAACTGTCTTATTAGTGGCTTTAACATCTGCTAGAAGGGTGAGCGAATTACACGCTCTATCTTGTAAACACCCTCATACAATTATTCATAAAGACAAAGTTGTCCTACAGGTGAAGCCTAATTTCCTCCCAAAGGTGGTTTCTTAATTCCACATCACTCAGAAAATTACTTTGCCTTCATTCTATCCGCCTCCCCATCCGGGGAAAGAGGAAGAAAGGCTACATAGGCTGGACCCAAGGCGGGCTTTAAGCTTTTACATCAGCAGACTTGCTATGATTAGGCAAGCAGACCAACTGTTTGTGGGTTACTCAGGGCACAAGTTGGGACTACCGATAACAAAACAAACCATTTCCAGATGGATTATTTTGGCCATCCTGGAATGTTGCAAACTGGCAGGGAAAGAGCCTCCTCAAAATCTTAGGGCTCATTCAACCAGGGGTATCGCAGCCTCCTCGGCCCTCCAAAGAGGGGTTCCGGTTCGAGACATAGGTGCGGCTGCGACATGGTCGTCCGCACATACCTTCACAATATTTTACAACCTGGATTCCTCCTCTGGTCAAGAGACTAGGTTTGGCAAAGCCGTATTACATTTGGTTCATTCCTAAAGGAAACATGGCGTTTTACTCCCACCTCCAATTGCACACCACTGGGAGTCTATCAAAGATAAGGAATACGTCAGAGGACACAATCCCTTCGAAGAACAAGTTACTTCTTACCTTGTTACGTTCTTTCAATGGGATGTTCCTCCGACGTATTCCTTATTGCCCCTCCCATACATCCCCGCAGTAATACTTCCCTTGTGGTTGCAGTTTACGCTCCTTCAAGGTCAATAACCAATTCATTTCAAACAACTGTTAACGTCAAAACGGAACTGAGCAACGGACGCTGCGCGAGTCTATTTATACGCGTGGTGACGTCGGCGCCGATACGGAGGCCGTCGAGGGACATCGGCTCGAGGGACATCGACGCGCAGCGCCCTTTACTGAAAAAATAATTCTGAGGCCAGCAAGCTGGGAGATGATCTATCAAAGATAAGGAATACGTCGGAGGAACATCCCATCGAAAGAACGTTACAAGGTAAGAAGTAACTTGTTCTTCTACCTGAAACTCGGATCTAGCATCCCTTCACTCTAATATCATAGACTACTGTGAGAACCAATCTTTTCCTTCCCTGTTAACCTAATTTACTAAGGGTCCCAGAGTGAAAGAACCAATATCCATTTCCAGTTCTAAGAATACCCCTAGACCTGAGACAATGTCTCCTCGCTTCCTTGACCCCCCCAGCCTAAATAGAATATATTAAGACACACAATCTTCTTTAAGTACTGTGACGAAGAAGAGGTAATCAAGAGGAGTACAGATTTCCTATGAGAAACATCACTATGGTAATGGGACGACGAAGATGCAGATAGTCACAACCGCATCTTCATAGGCCTTGTCCCACTAACGAGGCCAGGCAGGGTCTGGCAATTGAAATCAACATTGCTCACCTGCAGCCTATCAATTCTTCAGGGGAGTATAAAAGGAACACTAGCAATCAGCAAAGCGAGCAAGTTGGGAGGTGAGCTGAGGAGCTGTGGCTGCCCAGGACCAGCTAAAAGAAAGAAGGATGCTGAGACACCGCAGGTCTGTGTGAGGAAGCATCCGGGAGAAGTATGGCTAACGTCCGGTGCTTCCAGCAAATAAGTGAAGTCCAAAGAAGGGAGCTGGGAGGCATGCTGATCCATTTTTACATTGGTAAAATGAAAGCAAGCAAGATACAGTGTTGCAGCCCGAGCACGTAAGACTGGAGACACGTCGGGTGAAATTGACAAATGGAATTACAAGATACATACTGGCAGAGTGGCTGGTTTTACACGTTCTCGACTCTTTGTAAAGAAAGGAAGTGTCTGAAAAGAGGGGAGGTGTGCGCGGACACGAAAAGTGAAATAGAGATCATAAAAAAGGGGGGGCTGTGTGAGAAATGAAGTGGGAGCAAAATCCCCAAAACTGATAGAAAAGTGTTGACAACAAATAACGTGTGTTGGAAAAGCATTGGGGTGGCCACCAGGCGGGAGATTGATCCAGGCTAGTTGCAGAGACCCAAGTATAAGGAAAAGAGAACTCTATTAAGAATAAGGCACATGGTTGCGTGACCTGTGATGGGTGGACCGTGCAATCTGCCAACTGCGCCATGACCAGGGAGCGCAATTGAAAGCAAGGAGCTTCATGATCTAAAGGGCTTCTGTGTTCATGGAAAAGAGACCCGGAGAAGCCTAAAGAACTTACCAGGAAAAGGTGCAGTGAACTACTTTTGCCAAGTGAATCTTTTGCCCAGTGGACATTGTGCCAAGTGAACTTTTCTTTGCCAAGTGAAACCTGAGAATCTTGTGGAACTTTATAATACTGGGTGCCTTAAACTTGGGGAAGGGAGCTGCAGAAAGGCTCCATTGTCACATTAACATTATTTTGAAAACTACTGAGTTGGCCAAATTCCATTCACCCTGTTATTCTGTAGAATTGAGGACAAGCATAGGTTTAGACAAAGGCAGTATTTTGTTTTGCACTGACAGATTAGATTCTCCTTAGTTTTCTTGCCGTTACCATCCTGACCTATGAGAATAAAGGTTTTCAAACTGAGTTTCACTTTTTGTGTTGTCTTTTGATACCATGCTTGTCTCGCAGCTGTTAAAACCAGCAGCATTTGACATATACTGACAGTTTTACTGTTACCTCTCAACTTATAATGACCAATTATCAATGGCGTAATTGAAAATTATGCTAATGTTTATTTGCACCTGGGGGATGGGCGCTCAGCCAATCAGGTGGCTGAAAATGTAGGCGAGAACACAATGTGTACCTACTGCCCACATTTCCCAGTCACCCGAGGCCCTTCCCTGTGTGGCACCATCTAATGATAGTGGGGAGGCAACAGGGAGCCACACTTCCACCCATCCTCCACCCCCCTCGCTCCACCTCCTTACATCTGTTGTCCGTCTGTTCACACACTCCTCAAGCCTGTCTAATGCACATCCTCTTTTTCCCTGCACCCAGTGCTTAATTTGTTTTTTTTTTTTAAAAAGAGCTCTCCCGGAACACTGCTGGTTGGCAGTTCCCAACCACTGCTGCCAACACCCATAGCTGCTCCCCCCAGTGTCGACATATTCGGGGTTACACTACAGCTCACACTTGTTCATTGTGATTGATGGATGCACTGACTATCACCACTTCATAATTAAAGTGAGTCTGAGACAGTAAGTGCCAGGGCTCAAAACTAAATGCCTGGGCTGAGCCCTGGCAACCAACCCCCCTCCCCCCCCACACACATATTAAGCAATGCCCCTGCTTGCTCCCTGGCTCTTCTAGATCTGCTCTCACCCTCCCAAGCATAAAGTATGTGTGCTCCCACTCTTCTGCTTTATCGCCTCTAAACGAATGCACACTCTGTGACCCTGCTGCCTTTCTCTGCATCTGTGGCCTTTGTCACGGCTGCCACGTTCCTGTAGGTGCTGTGTCAGAGTGGATCTGGATTAATCGGAGGCTACACAAGTGACAGTAGATTTATCGATGTTTTTATTTTGGGAGTATTTAGACTTTTGGGGCAGAATAATAAAGAATGGTCAGCATAGTTACTCATAGAGGCAAGCCCTCCCTACAAGTCCCCTTCCTGCGTGGCTGTCAAACAGGGGTCTGTCTCTTCACAAAGAAATTCAAAAAGCGCCTCCCTCAGCCCAGATATGATTCTTTCCCAGCTGCTGACATCAACAGGAGACATCACAGTTCTGGGCTTGAAGTGTCCCCATGCTGCTTTCTTACTTTTCCTGCTTTCTTGACGTCGGCTGTGTCCTATGTCACTTGTTTCGATTGGCAGTCACACGTTAGTGTATGCTGGAGGTCATGGCTTTGCCAAGTTCTCACCTAGGCCCAGCGTCCTGGCCATGCAGCGGGCGGGTGCACCAGGCAGGTTTCACTGTGTTTTTAGGAGTCTCGCCACCTACCTTCTCGGCGTGCGCGCTACTTTTCCCCAATCCACTCCCGCTCTCTTTGAAGTCTTGACACATGCTGGTACCACGTTCCTCGTCCCACTCTCCACTTCACACTACTCTAATGCTCCACCTCCTCGATGCTTCAGCATATTCTGGTCCCTCCAGCCTTCACAGGCTCAGGGCTTTCCCGAGGACCTCTGACTCCTCAGTCTTATCTGGGCATGTTACACCTTCTCCTCCAGCCTCCCCCTTCCATGCTGACTACCACCTCCAACCACTTCTCTCTCCAACTTATGTCACGTTGTTCTTTTCTCTCTTCCTCTTCGCTCCTTTCACCCTCATATTTACAGTTGATTATCCTACTTGCCTTTTTTCCCCCCACCTCTTCTCTCTATCCCTTTGACTCCTGATCTTGAGCGTACTTCAAATGCACCCTTTCCCCAAACCCACCCTCCTACAGAAGGTCGTCGCCCCATCTCCTGGGTCTAATTCAACTCGGGTGTGTCTCATTGTGCTTGCTCTGTATCGGTTTATTCATTTTGCTTCAGGACTTCTCGACTGTGCTCTCCGTCCGCCCCCTCTCTGCGCGGTTCTGCTGAGCGAGCTGATTATGGCTCATGCGGCCATCTTGGATTTACATCTTGCGCATGCATGAGGAAAGCTGAGCAAGGGGGAGCTACACACCCAGTGGATCTGTTCTCTCGTGCACCTGAGTTGCTTCGGCATGATAATACGTGCACCTTAATGGGAGTGCGGTGCGGTCTGTATACAGTGTTTCGACTTCTGCGCTACCTGTCTTTTCATGCCAAACCTACTCTGCTGCCTGTCTTTCCATACTAAACCAATTTGTTACTTCCCCAGCACTGGAAAGCCATGCTTCAGTAAGTTGGTGTATGTAAGACTGAGGTCCCTTAAAGGGACATTAATGGATTGTGGTGCATGTGGCAAGCACCTGCCTCCTGACCAGGGTACGGCGGGGTTGGCCAGGGGATCCCCCCACACGCCTCTTCTGGGAACCACCACACATTGTGAAGGGCAGCACCTACATCCCTTCACCACACCAACAAACACAGGCAGCAGGGGACTTTTCTACAATCACACACTCTACCATCTGCATGTCGCCTCTGTCGCCGTTAACACCTGTATGCTCTCTGGTATGTGTACTCTTACACCACCCGGTGCCTTCAGGAAGTGTGCTTTCTTCCTCCGTGGTGTCACGGTTTTATTACAGGGCACACTCCAACCAGGGACTCCTTCCCCGACAATGAATGTGGCGTACAATAAAGCGCTTTTTATTTTTAATAAACCACAGGTTCTTTATTTATTTATTTATTTGAGTAGGCCTCCAACCTGTCTAGCACCCAACCTCCACAAACACCCAGTGTCACAATGCACCAGTAATAAGGCCTTTGTGTATCAAGAAGATATTTATTTATTTAATGAGAAAGGAAAATCAAACCATTTCACAGCCACCAATGTTGTGGCAACACAAAATGCACAAATCTCTACAAAACAATTAGGTTACGATATCCTATTATAATGCACACAGTCTTTAATGGCAACACTAAAAAAGAACAATTTGATAACGCGATGGCACCAATGGTTTAGCACTCCCCCCTGCAACACTCACCCCCAAACCTCCGCTAACTTGATTCCTTTGAATGGAAGGCAGTGGCAAGGAGTAGGAATAGAGGGAGAAAATCGGACTTGGGTAAAGCCCACCACCTCAAGATGGGAAGCCAGCAAAGAAAGTGAAAACCCGTTTTTGGAGCAAAATGGCAGAATGTGATTTTGATAATTACTCGCAACTGCTAGATGACAGAATGAAAGGAAATTCATATTGCGTACACTTGAGGAGAAGTGAAGCTTAGATAATACTAATCAGCACACCAGGGCAAAGTAAGAATGAAATGGAAAAATCGGTTTTGGGAGAAATCAAATGCAAAAGGGGAAATACAGTGGCAAATGGAAATTTGTTTTAAATTGGATTTACAATGACGGCAACTCAGGGAAGGGGTTTTGCTTATAATAGGAAAATCGGTTTTCAAGGACAGAGGCCCATAACAGATAGACTTGTAGGCAAAAGGGATTGCTCTCAATGGTATTATGATTTGGGGTTTTAATAGGACAGATGCCAATAGGAATTTGTGGGGTAATGCACACAATACACTGACAAATTTGGTTTTCAGTTACATGGAGACTAATTCATTTGAGACAATACTTTAATTACTATAATAATTAAAGAATGACACCAGGGACAAGAGGGTTAATTTCAAATAACACTTGTGGGGTACATTTACCAGCCCTAACAGAAAGTCCCTTCATCACCACTGCATTTCAACAATTCACCCAAAAACGGTTGTGTTGTGTTCTCCTTGGCACATGTGTAACGAGCTTTGAACACTTATTTATATAGGGAAAACAAACAAAGTGTAAAACAAGGATGATCGAGCATTGAAGCTGCATTAGGAATGGAATTGAACAGGCACCCATGGTGAAACATTTTATGGAAAAGAGACACACCAGTAACGAATTCGAATTGGTTATTCTGAAGCAAATTAAAGGGGAGTCACAGGAATTGATCAAGAAAAACTTGCTTCAGTTAGAACAGAAATTGATATTTTTGTCAAAAAGCCATCTCCACGGGTTGAACGAAGGTGTGGAATGGCATAATGCCTAGGCAACTTGTTTTGACTCGATCATTTTTGCTTGAAATGGACTTTGGATAAATGTAATCATGTTATTGCCAAAATTGCCATTTAATTGTCCATGTTGTACATATTGCCAGATCAGAGATGTATGTGGTGGGCGAGACCTGTACATAGCAGGGATACATTTTTTTACAAATATATGGAGGCATGTGTTTGGGTGGCTTGGAAAACATCAATATGTCTGCTAATTTGTTGCAGCTCCTATGCTGAATACTGATGTGTGACCCTGTTTATACATACCTCGCTAGACTTAATTGTAATATGAACAAATGTTACCAGCTCAAATTTATTGTCGCTATGGCTGGGAAGTGATGCGGCCATTTAGTTGGCGATAACATATTCTTTATTCATGTAGCACTAGTGACGCCCCATTGCTGGTAGATGGAGAGACAATAGTGGTTGGATTTCTAACATCTGTACGTCAAGCTCATTTGGTGACTGATACAGGGTGGTATAAGGAACGTCAGGGACTACATTTCCCTTGAGTAGTGGTTGTCCGTGGCTGCACGCGCGTGGCGTGGTGACGTCATCGCGCAGCGTTACGTTTACGTTGACGGCCGGCGTGATGACGTCATCGCGCCTCCCGTGAGAGCGATTGCGGGTTTCAGATTCAAATATTGGATCCAAGTGGGGACTTACTGTGGCTCGCGTGATCAGCTCCTTTTGAGATTACCCAAGTGAGTAATTTTTAGAGTCATAGCCTTTCACTCATGGATTAAGGACTGTAGGTCTTCATGAGTTTCTGTTACCTTACAGCCACCACAGAGAAGAGGATAATTTCCCCTTTTTCTAAGCGACAATTGAACATTTAGGCTGGATACCTTTGAGATATTTACCTCCTACATCGGTATACGAGTATGTGGATCTTTTTACTCATTTGACATTTGTATCTAGAGTTCAAGAAGCGGACAAACCTTTCAAGGTATTTTTGTTCCCGCTATTATATCTTTCAGGAAACAGACAGCCCTGTGGGTATAAGAAAGATTTTGAGATACATCAGGAGCGGATGGAATGACGTTGGGGCCATAAGTTTATAATAACATGGTAAGATGCCTCCGTTATGAAAATAAAAGATGATCATTTATCATCCATGGTCATCATTAGTCTAATGCCAGTGTGTGTTATATACTAGGACAGAAGACAGTGGAAACCAGGCAGTAAGTTCTAAAGCAATTGGAATTCTGCCGTTAAATTAACCATTTAAGGTTAAAGAAGACTTCAGGATAGTGAACTCTTGAGTCAGAGAGGTATGTAATGAACAACATACTTTTCACCTTTATGGGGATAAGGGTTATACAGTTAGTTTAATTAATGGACTAATACTGTTACAAGAGAGAGTAATATAGTGCCTCCTTTATATTAATAGGGTACATCGTCTTTACAAGAAGACTAAATTTTGAATACATGGTTTCAGCTTGAATAAGATCTACACAAGACACTACACACCCCTGAAGAATGTCCGACATTTTTGTGATAATGGGACAGAATCTTGTACAAGTAGGGAATTTGAAAAACTAAAATATGAAATAGCCAAAACAACTTTCTAGGCTAGGGGACTCAGTGTGATCAGGCCACACGGGTTCGACCAGAGATCAAATTTAAGATCAGAACCAACTAAAGCTGATTTACGTGTGTGGTTTTAAAATTGGTTGTTTGTTTTATGTAAATGATCATTTTTTATGATGACTTTTTTAGCAATGAATTGTGTATAACTAATAAAATCTGTATTGTTGAGTATCGTAGTGCTGCTTACCTGCTAGATAGGATACCCATGTGAGTTGTGGCACCTTTTAGGAATTGAACTTCTTTTTGCAGAGAACAGACACTGCTCCACAGAGTAAGAAGTTTGTAAATCCCCAATTGTGGCTTTTAGCCGTTTTGAGAATAGTACGAGCTTTGAACACTGCCACTCCAGAGAATGGCTGCATTTGTTTTGCTTCAAATCAAGCAAAAGAAAAATGACCTGCATTCAAGATGGCATTGCAATTTGTCCTCCTTTTATTTTCAACACCACAAAGTTTTGCCCTGCTGTGTATTTCATCTGATTACCCTGAAGTAAGGCAACACTTTCCAGAACAGCTTTATTTTCACTGAGAAAGTACATGCAGAGCAAGAATTCTGTTTCAGTCAACACGGCTATGATTTCCTTTTGAAATGGACCAGCGCACTCAAATTACTGCAAAGGAAAGCAATAGTGTGGCTCTCTCTTGTCCCATGTCAATTTCAAAGAAATGCTTGGCAGTATATCTCTGTGTCCAGAAACTGACTATCTCTAAATGTCCTCCAGAAGGTTAATTAACAAGAAAGTGTGTGCAGCAGAAACCTCATCTTATTCAAATCCTATTAAAATCCCATACAAAATCCCAAATTGCCAGTATCATCTGTTTACCTTTCCCTAGAAGAATCTGTTAGTCCATATCTGTTAGTGCATTCCTTTTAGAATTTATTTCAGTTATCTGTGTAAGTCCTTGGAACCATTTTGAAATAAATGTATTAATTCCCCTATAAGGAGGTACGTAGTGCAAGTTGGTTAAAATTTGAAATAAACCCCCTTGCACGCAGTGTCCTTCTTTAATAATATAGTAATTAAAATATAGCCTCAGTAGAACCTGTCATTGTGCAACCAACACTGAATTTGCCCATGTATTGTGCTTTTCTCTAAATTCAGATTTGCCCTTTTCTATAAAAACCCCAAACATAATCCCATTAAGAATATTCCCTTTCCCTCAGAAATCCTGTCTGTTGTGTGCCTTTGTTTCTCATCCAAAAACCAATTTCCGATTTTGACAGCTAAGCCCCTTTTCTTAGCTGCTTATTTTAAAGCCTGTGTAAAATAAGAGTTGCAATTCTGCTGCATGTGTTTTCTTCTGCGTTGTTTTCCTTTCAAAATTGATTTTCTTACCTGTGTCACGTTGCCTTGGTGCCCTGTTAGTAGTCTGTAAACTTCCTCATCATTTAAGGGCAGCCACAGGAATTTCTGTCCTAACTTTCCTACCGCAACTGTAACTGATGTACAAGTAACAAGTAAAATCTAAGTATGCCATTTTGCTCCTTTTGAAGGTTTTAATTTCTGGCCTCCCATTTTGGGGTGGTGGGCTGAAGTTTCAATCTGATTTGTCCCTCTTCTTTCTGACTCCTTGTCACTGCTTTCCATCCACAAAGAATTTAGTCAGCAGGTGTTTGGGGGAAGTGGTGCAGGGGGAGTGCTTGACCTGTGTGCGATCTGTTATTTTGAAGAAAATTAATTTTGTTTCCGTTTTTATTAAAGGTTATGTATCTTATGTTAGGGGTCTGAAGCAACTGTATTGGGGGATTTGTGCAGGTATACTGCCACTTTGAATTGTAAAAAATGTATAAATATTTCATTAAGACACCGGACTGGTTCATAGTCCATTGCGACACAGGGTATTTGTTAAGGTGGGTGTGAGACTGGTTGGGTGCCTACTCAAACCAAGAACCCAGGGTTCAAATAAAAATAAAAAGTCATTTTTATTAAGGCATATTTATTGTGCGCCATATTCATGCTCAGTGGAAGATGTCCCTGGCTGGAGTGTGCCGTGTCATAAAACCGTAACACACTCTTGAACCAGTAATTTCAAATAGGGGAATTAATTGATTTATGAAAAATATGCTAAGGATTTACACACACACAGAGGTTTTTAAAAGAGAGATGCTAACATACACAGGCTACCAATACATTCTTCTGTGGGAAGGTGACTGAATTACACTGACAATTTGGGGTTTTCAATGGGGTTTAATGCTACAAAAAGAAAGGGCTTATGCAATTTAGCGCTGGGGTATTTGCTACTTACAAAGTAAGCCTTGGTTTGGGATTCTGAAAAGCCAGCTGGATCTCAGCACATTCTGGACAGCCAGGCAAGGGGTCTGTTCACTGCACTTTGCCTTGGTTCAGCCGCCTTCTCTCTGTCGCCCTTTTCCTGTCTCCTCGGATATTTTGTGTGTCCTGACCTAGTACAGTCCCCCTTATATAGCACAAATTACATCACTTACTTTACAATGTAGGGGAGTACTCTATAATTACCCCTACCGCTCATATAGGATAGTTTACCTCTCTTCACCCCCTGGCATGATTGGTTCAAGGGAAGAGAGCGCCATCTGTCTGGTTGTCTTTTATTACTATTCTTTGTTCTCTTGGCCACTTTTTGACAAAAACCAGTTATGTCTCATAACTTCATAATTCTACTAGCCCCTGACAAATGAACTAGATATGTGGTTTTAGTTGATCATAGGGAATTAGGTAAGCCAATCGCCAACTCTTTACGATGTAGCATGGGCCGGTGGCACATTATTGTCCTTTTCACAAAATGTATAACAGTTCTAACTGCAAATTAACATGTATGTTCATAATTTAATTCTCCATCTTTCCACCAATTGTCATATTTGTCCCCTTTTTAGATCAGCCAGAAAACTATCTTAACTGGGCATTTCAGTCTCCAAAGTCCTAGGAAATTGCACTTTATCTCTTAAAAACCACCTGGGAATTACATAAAAACATAGCATAAAAAGAAATTATTTCTCATTTTAATTGCTGCGAAAATGCCTAAAAATGAAATCAGTCCTTTAATGTCAATTGGGAGGATCTGTCCCCCCTCTGTGGGAGGGGCGCTTCCTCCCCCACAGCCAGCTGTATTTCCCTGGCTCAGCCGGTGACCAGAGATTTATATGACCCCCTTTGAAGTTGTCAGTTTATTCTTTGTAGTGGGTGCAGGAAGGAGCTCACACCCCCTAGTCAAACTTTAGCCACACTTGCTTTCTTTGAAATCCCTGAGCACCTGCCTTCAAGTCTGGCAGAGCAGGGAATTATGACACCCTCAGTAACCTCACATTTGACTGCCAAATGGTTCACTGGCAGGTGCTACTTCCAGTGGGAGCGGGGCTTTTAATTGTGAAGTTTCCTACCTTAGTCCCAAACTGGGTTTCTGGTATTGTGTGCCTCTTCAAAGGTGACTGAAGTCTTGTGGGTGGAAACATAATGTACATTACTTTAGTCAACCCCCACAGCATATGTCCCTTGTGCAAGCAGTGCTATCTTTTCACTGTGGCTTTTTAAAGTCATGTTTCTTTTTCACACGTATGCGAGACGTTTTTGCATTTAATGTTTGAAATCCTGTCTTGTAGGTCACAGGATGCTTTAATTTCTCCTTTTTGAGTGAGTTTCCATTTGCTTTGAGTCCATTGACAAAGCGTGGTAGGCCCCCCTTCCACATAATTCTTTGATTTGACTTGAATAGGAGAAAAAGCTAAGCCGTGTTTCGCTTGCAGCGTTTGAAGGGCAGCTATTCAAGTGAAATGGAAAGTAAAATCCGTTTCTGATTGTAGTGTGGGAAGTCTTGCCCCTCATGTGAATTAAAAGGCCGTTTTTGGATGCATTGTTTAACTTCATGTCATTCAGATGAAATAAAAGCAAAGCAGGGCCGTTTTGGATGCAGTGTTCAAATGCTTGCCACTGCTGTGGTAGGGAAAGCAAAGCACGGCCGGTTTTTGGTGGCCGTGTTTAAATGCAGTGTTTTAGGTGAAGGGGACTTCTGTTTAGGGCCTTTAAATGGCCCCCACAGTGGTCATGCGGTCTTTCTACTATTGGCATTCTCTTGCGCTCCTGTGTCGTCACAGATTCCTTGTGCCTACTGTCTTTCAACTGTGTTCTCTCCCAACCCCATCTGCCTGCTGTCTGTGTTGGACTTCCTCTAGATATCTTGCGTTCCACCTGCAGATGTGCTGACGCTCCCCTTTCCTGCTTTACATCTCCCTCTACCTGCAATCTTTGCACCGTTGGTGGATAGGCTGCCATGTTAAATCAAAGAAGATTAGGCTGCCATTTTAAGGTGCCAGGCTGTTGACGCATTTGACTGATGTATTCTTTCAGAAGCTCCCCTCCACCCCCCCCCCCCCGGTCTAGTTCTAGAACTAGAGTTGGGGTTGTAAATACTACCTTCCTAGAATATTTAAGAGAAAAGGATGCATCTCCAGCCTTTTTCATGTATTATTCTAAAATGTGGCTGTGGTGATTCCTTTGGCTACTGTGTGCCCCGCAGGCAATAGTGGGGGAACACTGGGGTATTGGGTGACTACTGCTGCAGGCTTCAGGCATGGAGAATACATTTTTCGAAGAGATTGTGTCCTCCGACGTATTCCTTATCTTGATAGATCATCTCCAGCTTGCTGGCCTCGGAAAATGTTTTTCAGTAGAGGGCGCTGCGCGTTGACGTCCCTAGAGCCAATGTCCCTCGACAGCCTCCGTATCGGCGCCGACATCATCATGCATATAAATAGACTTGTGCAGCGTCCGTTGCTCAGTTCTGTTTTTCCGTGCTTCGTGGGCCTCGGAATTGCGTTGCTCAGTTCGTTAGTCAGAGAATATATTCTTAATTATTCCTCTAGAATAAACCAACTCTTACTCTATGGCTTCCTCACCCAAACCGACGACTCCACGGTCCGGCTTCAAAAAATGTCGAGACTGTGGAAAGAAAATGTCGTTGACAGATCCTCACAGGATCTGTTTTTGGTGCTTGGGATTGGAGCACCAATGTTCGCGGTGCAAGGACTGCATGTCCATGACGGCGGAAGGGGAAGCTTGAGAGAGGTAAGACAGCTAAAACTACTTCGAAAGTTTCCTCGGCAGAGTCGAGACATTTGTCTCCTCGCCGACACAGGAAACCTTCTCGGTCTAGGTCTCGAAGCAGTTCCCACCACTCTTAGAGATCCAAGCATTCAAGTAAGAGACGTTGAAGATCCCCTTCCTCGTCTTCTTCTGTTTCTCCAGAAAGACTCACCTGCCCCACAAAACATAGCTCTCAGGCTGAGTGGGAGGAATTCCGTAAAAGGATGCTTAGTGTCTTCGAGAAAGCGGCCTCGACCCCCTCGAAGACAGCTGAGGGTGATACCCTGGGTGAAAGACCCAAAAAATCTAAACGCTGCGAGTCGTTGCACCCGGCGAAAGAAACTACTCGAGAGCGTCACGAACCGTCAAGGAAAGGCACTGTGCCATCGACACCAGCGTCGAAGGTCCCTTCGACGCATAAATCTGCGTCATCGACGCCATTGTCGAAAGGGCTCATCAACGCATAGGTCGATCGAATCTACGCCGTCTTTGACGCCGAAAAAGAGCAAACCTACGGCTGTCACTACTTCAGCCAGTGGTCATACCCAAAGCCTCTATCATGACTTCGAGGTCATCAACAACCTCGAGTAGGATCCCTATCCTCTTGAGTTCTTCGAGGCCACTTCCAATCTTCTTGACGCCTTTTCCGGTGTTTTCAAAGTCTTTAACGTCCACGTAAACATTTTCCCAACCGATTATGACAAATTTAGCCCCTTCTGCTCTGGAAATGGGATTTAAGCCATTTCCAAGATCTGATCATTTCAGACCTTTGTCTTCAATCTATGAGGAAGGGGAGGATTCAGATCAAGAAAGACCCTTTGGGTTGCAGAGATCTGCAACACCAGAACCAGAGGAATTTACCTCTGAGGAAAATAGGTTGAAGGACCTTAGAGAATCCTTACATGAGGCAAGTGGATTAGATACTTCCCCAGAAATAGAATTTGCCAAACCAGACCCAGGGGAACATGCTGAGACCCCTAACAGAATTTCAATGGCAAGAATCGTAGAATCCATGGGTTGGTCTACACCTTCACCTGCATTCCAACAGGACGACCTTACAGACATCTTAGTCAAAGGCCCACAGGAGGATCCTGTAGTTCCATTTCACGCTGCATTACAAAGAAAAATATTGGCTAACTGGCAAACTCCTGAGGTTATCCCGGCGGTTAACAAGAAGTTATCAGCCAAATACAGGGTATCTACTACTGACCCTGAATTTTTGTCTAAACATCCAACTCCAGAGAGTCTGGTTGTCCAAGCAGGAACTGCATCAGGCAGTAGATCGGCATACCCTACTGTTCCACAGGACAGGGATGACAAAAGATACGACTCTATGGCGAAGAAGGTTTTTTCTGCATGTAGCATGGCGTTGAAATTTATTAACGCTACTTGTACGCTCGCAAGGTTCAGCCATACACTTTGGGAGTGTGCTTCATCAGCGGCTGACTGCCTCCCAGAGGGAGAAGAAAGGGAAGTGTTTCTAAACCTCATTAAGGTTGGTAAAGATGCAATGTGTGAATCACTTCAAACTGGCATTGATTCTGCTGACAGCATCAGTAGGGCCATGGCGGCAAGTACTACAACCCGCAGATTTGCGTGGTTGCGAAAGTCTGGGTTTGCTCCAGATGTACAAGCCAGACTTTTAAATATGCCCTTTGACGACTCTTCTTTGTTTGGTAAGAAGGCGGATGACAGCCTAGAAAAGTTAGACATCCAAAGCAGCAGCAAAATCCTTGGGTGCTGCAATCCGTCAAACGCCATATCGCCCCTCAGGAACCTCGTGGAGAGGTAAGTCCTTTCACTTTTATTCCGCATTCGGAAAAGGCAGAGGACAGTCGGTTCAAAGAGGTCAAAAAAGATTCACCCGAGGTGAATGGGGTAAAAATACACAAGCCGCAGCAGCAGGTACCTCTTTACCCTCGGCACCTGCATCAGCCGCCTCTAAATCACTCTGAAGACTCTCCTCACAAGACACCAGTAGGGGGCAGGCTAACTCAACATCTGACAGAATGGCAGGCTATTACGTCAGATGCTTGGGCATTGGAGACAGTTGCCCAAGGTTACTGCCTGCCTTTTCTACGCATTCCTCAGTCATCCACCGGGGAACAGCTCTTGGAAAGTTCCAGATCCGCTCTTCTTGCAGGAAATTGTAGACCTGCTGGAGAAAGGTGCCATAGAACCGTTACCTGTAGCGGAGAGGAACAAGGGCTGGTACACCCCCCCCCCTACTTCCTAATACCGAAGAAGGACGGAGGACTGAGACCTATCTTGGACTTACGAGAAATGAAGAAGTTCCTCAGGAAGGACAAGTTCAAGATGGTAACTCTTTCTCAGATCCTTCAAGCCCTCCAGCTTCAGGACTGGCTGGTATCTCTGGACCTTCAGGATGCTTATTTCCATGTGCCAATCCATCTCAAACACAGGAAATACCTGAGGTTCACAATTGGCGGCTCTCATTATCAATTTCGAGTTCTGCCATTTGGGCTGACCTCTGCCCCGAGGGTCTACACCAAGCTAATGTCGGTAGCGGCTGCAAGTGTAAGGAGGGAAGGGATTCACGTTTACCCCTACCTGAACGATTGGCTGATCAGAGCTGTATCTCTGGAACAAGCTCAGATCCAGCTAGATTATGTCTGCCACTTCCTTCACAAACTGGGCTTCTACCTCAATTTAAAGAAGTCACAGATGATACCATCACAGAGACTCCAGTTCATTGGAGCGATCCTGGACACTTCCCTGGGAAAAGCCTTGCCACCAGAGGTGAGGGCTCAAGATATTCTGCAGATGGTCACCAAGTTTCAAAATGCCCAACGTCTCCCAGCCTTCGACTTTTTGAGGTTGCTAGGCCTCATGGCATCCTGCATCTCCCTTGTGCCAGAGGCTCACCTGAGAATGAGATCTCTTCAATGGGCACTGAGAACTCAGTGGTCGCAATTCTCAGGGAGAACGACCGACCCCCTTCAGGTTCCAGGCAAGGTGGCTCGAGACCTTCAGTGGTGGGCCTGCCAGGAGAACATTTTGAAAGGAGAACTGTTTTGACAACCATGGCCGGAGATGACCGTAGTCACAGATGCCTCACTCACGGGGTGGGGAGCCCATACCAACGACTTGACCATCAGCGGTCGTTGGTCTTCATCGGAGTCCAGACTACATATCAACCTGTTAGAGCTAAGAGCAATCAGACTAGCGCTGAAGGCTTTTCTGCCATCTGTACAGGGGAAACCTGTCCTGATAATGACGGACAACACAGTGGCCATGCACTACCTCAACAAAAGAGGAGGCGTAGGATCACTGCCCCTGTGCAGAGAGGCGATGCAGCTCTGGTTTTGGGCAATCCAAGAAGGAATCTCTCTATCGGCAGTTCACTTAGCCGGAGAGAAAAACTTGACAGGTGACGCTCTGAGCAGGCAGAGCACAGTCTCCCACGAGTGGGAACTAGCTCAGGAAGTCCTTCAACAGATCTTCACCCTTTGGGGAACCCCTCAAGTGGATCTGTTCGCCACCAGCATCAACAGGAAGTGCGATCAGTTTTGTTCAAGGGACTTTCCCCCGAGAGGAGCTCTAGGGGACGCGTTCGTAGTGGACTGGGAGTTTCCACTTCTATACGCGTTTCCTCCAGTCCCTGTCATTCATCAAATGATCAGGAGGTTGAGAAGGTTCCAGAAAACCATGATCCTAATTGCCCCGGACTGGGCCAGGAGAACTTGGTACCCGGACCTTCTGGACATATCCATCTGCCCTCCAATTCGTCTTCCACTCAAGGAGAATCTTCTCTCGCAGAAGGGAGGTCAGGTTCTCCATCCAGACATCGGAACCCTCAACCTTCACGCTTGGTATCTGAAAGGTTGAAATACAAGGATTGGGACTTCCCAGATGACGTCATGGAGGTGTTGCTTTCGGCAAGAAGGCCAGCAACAAAAACATTATACCGCTGCCGTTGGAACAAATTTTGCAGCTGGTGTAGAGAAAAGAATTTCTACCCCTTTTCATGTGGTACACCAACGGTGTTATCTTTTCTACTCTATTTGGCAAATTCGGGCCTTTAGGTTGGCACTATCAAGGGCTATCTTGCAGTGCTATCGATCTTCAAGCGCACTGCAGAGGAACCATCGTATTTCAAGTTACCCTTAGTAATACAATTTCTGAAGGGATTAACCAATGTCTATCCTCCAAGACCATTCCAAGTTCCCTTATGGGACTTAAATTTAGTCTTAATTTTCCTGATGGGTACTCCTTTTGAACCACTCCACTCTTGTTCACTAAGGTTTCTCACCATTAAAACTGTCTTATTAGTGGCATTGACATCTGCTAGGAGGGTGAGCGAATTACAGGCTCTATCTTGTAAATCCCCTCATACAATTTTTCATAAAGATAAAGTTGTCCTACAAGTGAAGCCTTATTTTCTCCCAAAGGTGGTTTCTGAATTCCACATCACTCAGAAGATTACCTTGCCTTCATTTTATAACCCTCCCCATCCGGGTAAAGAGGAAGAAAGGCTGCATAGGCTGGACCCAAGGCGGGCTTTGAGCTTTTACATCAGCAGACTTGCTAGGATTAGGCAAGCAGACCAACTGTACGTAGGTTACTCAGGGCACAAATTGGGATTACCGATAACAAAACAGACCATTTCCAGATGGATTATTTTAGCCATTCTGGAATGTTACAAACTGGCAGGGAAAGAGCCTCCTCAAAATCTTAGGGCTCATTCAACCAGGGGTATCACAGCCTCTTCGGCCCTCCTAAGAGGGGTACCGATTCGAGACACATATGCGGCTGCCACATGGTCGTCTGCACATACCTTCACAAGATTGAAAAAAAAAATCCGAGGCCAGCAAGCTGGAGATGATCTATCAAGATAAGGAATACGTCGGAGGAACATCCCATCGAAAGAACGTTACCAGGTAAGAAGTAACTTGTTCTTCTGCCTGCACATGCTGCCATGCTCACCCCAGATGTTGACTTCTGGCCTCCACTCTCACTGCCTGCATCAGCCCTCTTTGTTACATGTGCCCTCTCACAATCACCATGCTCATGGGCGTTTTAGGGGGGGCAGGGGTGTTTTGTCCCCCCCCCCAACTTTCATGGCACACCATTTTGTCCCTATTCATTTGACTGTGGCACCTTTTCTTCAGAGATCATGCCCCCCCCCCAACATGTTCAGCAAAGTTACTCAACTGCCTGTTGAATGTGACTTGAAATAGATTTTCCTGTGTATAAACTCGGCATTCTCTGCACTTGCTTTGTCTTGTAGTCTGCCTTCACCTTCCATGACAATAACGTCTGTCACTGCCAAGCATTTACTTGCATGTCTGTGTTGTTGCATGTTCTATGCGCTCTGTACCTGTTGGCTCTTGCATGCCTCTTGCATTCTCCGTGATCGAGGTCTGTGTTCTGCAGTATTCTTGCTTCCTTGCTGCTCATCCTTTTACACTTGTGTTTCACCAGCCCCCTGCAGTTTAGACTTGCACAGGCACTCTCAAACTCCCTCTGCACTCGGTCTCTCCCCCACATGTGTGCTTATACACGCCTGCTGGGAGTATGGACCTGCACAGGTGTGAAAAGTGTGTCTCTGGACCACAATGAGTGTGGGATAACGGGATAGGAAGGGATATGTCGAGTTTGCTCAGTGCATCCCCCAAAATCCAACGTGGTCTGCTTACTATCTGCAAGGCCAGGCAGTTGTCACCGTCTTCCCTCCGCCCCAACCCCTGCGGCCAGGGATCATGGATTCTCTTTGCTGCCACTCAAGAGAAGGCCCTGTATGAAAAACATCTTTTCACTGAATCCACAGGAGGACAGCGATCACTAAACCACCCCCCAAATTGCTTCATGTTACCACACCTCTGTCAGTGTTACGGCAATGTTGGGAGCGTTTAACCAGAGGATGGTGCCGGAAGCAACAGTAATATGGCAAGTTCTTCAGCTGACACTAAAGCAAAAAAGAATGGAGATTTCTTGATTGCACCCATCCTCCCCCCGTCTGAATGCAGCGTCACTTTTTCTCCTGGCTTTAAGAGTGTCTTAAAGAGAGACCACTGGATTGTCTGATGTTCGAGGAGGACCCCTTCCTCCCCACACTCTGCCTGCAGATTGTTTACTCCCTCAGCTAATGGAAGAGGTTTGGTTCCTGATGGAAATTCCACCTCCGGAAGTTGTCCATTGTTTCTACTTGCCTGTATCCCACATGGGGAGAAGAAAATGGAAGTGTCTTGGCTAATCGTGAATCTTCCTCACTTCAGTGTGTGGTGCCCAATGTCCGGTACCAGGCTGTGCTGGTGGTGCACATTCCCATCTCCTCTATGATTGCCCTCCACCATGCATGCAATTGGATCCTTGGCCCTTGCGCACATATGGGTTGGCTGCCAATGATCGATCGCAAAGATCACAACCCATTGTATCCGCCCCCGCTTCCCCAGCTCGTCCCACATGCAGAGTGTTTGACCAGCTGCTCCCCTGCGCAGTGGACAGTTCTGGGCAATGCTGCATGGGCATCCCACAAGCGAGGCAGGGTAACTGCTGTTACCATCGGCAGCTGGGAGAGGGGCAGTCCCAACCTCCCCGCGCCTGCTCCTCTCCTTCCCCCCTCAGCTACGGAGACACGCAGTCTCGGCAGCACAAAAGCCACGGAAGGGTAAGGTGCGAACAGTCATTGCACCCTTCCTCCAAACAGCAAGGTGCTAAGCGCCATAAGGAAAACAACCATCAGGCAGGGCCCAGGTTCAAAGATCTGCCCCCACCAGCGGGGTCAGACAGTCGGCTATCCGGCCGGGGGCTGCGACAACAGCAGCCCCCAACAAATACACAACAAAGACCCAGGGCCTCCCTGGGTCCTATAAATTAGAGCAGCATGTTCAGAGTAAACACAATCTGTTTGTGGACCCTGAACGGGGACCCAAGCAAACAGGAGGTTCACTGTTTACTCAGTGTCTTCCAAATCTTCTTGCTTCTTTACCTCAGAACCCACCCACCCTACAAAAAGGGGAGAAGAACAAAAAGAAGTACAAGGCACTGTACGGTGCCCACAACAAGTCGTGGGACACAAGAAGGCGGCACGGGTCCGAGGGGGTAACCCCAGGACCCGGTGCCCAAAAGTATGATACCATCATGATATGTGATATTGTTATTGTCATAACCCATATCTGTACAATAAAATCCTACGGCCTTTTATTGCAAACACTTGAAACAAGTTGTGAGCCTATCATTATGGGTGAGGGTTTGGGGTTCGGCCATTACTAATGCATGCATATGGGTTCAGCAGTTATGCTTGTGAGTGCTTGAGGCTCTACGAGTGTCATGGCCGTGAGTTCAAATCTTCTTTGGATTAGAGGCTGCATATATAACCTTTCCCGGAAGACTGGCTGGTCCGAGCATTTTCTCAGGCTGTGGAGGCTATCTGTAAGGGAACAGCTGTTTTCATGGGGTGGCCTTTCTACCAATGTTTCTAGATCCACTATGGTCCCGACACAGGGGATTCCTTTTTTTGTGTGGGTGCTTTGGCATACGCCATTAGTGTTGGTGTTCTTTCTGCAGAATGAATCCTATGAATATTATTTGCAACCTACACCCTCTCTTCTTGACATGGGGGCGTTCCTCTGCCGAGCTTTTCACCTGAAAGGACACTGACCAGTGTCGTAGGTTTGCTTGGTATCTGTCGCAACATCCTGGTGTGCAGGGATCATTTCTGCTATGCTGTGATGGTCTGTTAGGTTAGGCTTTACCCCCTATTCGATTCCCTTCATTGCCAAGGCACTGCACACATTCAGGATACGCCGAAGGTGCTGCGTGATTCTGGCCATGACACTGTGCCCCAACTGCGTCTCGTGCTTGGGCCCACTGGTACTTGCGAGCACTCGGCGACTAGCCTGCCGCACAGACGGACTCGCTCTTTCATCGGGAAGGAAGAGTACTCCCACCTGCCTTCAATGGATCAGCTGTCTTGCTCCTAAGCGCCGCCCGGACCTGTGTCGTCTTGCGCTGCCTGGCCCTGTGTCGTCTTGCGCTGCCTGGCCCTGTGTCGTCTTGCGCTGCCTGGCCCTGTGTCGTCTTGCGCCGCCTGGACTCGTGTCGTCTTGCGCCGCCGGACCCATGTCGTCTTGGTTCATGGAAGAGTGATCTGGAAGCTATGCCGTTAGCAAGAAGAGGGCTTCCGCAGGAGCAAGTGTCTGCATTTATGCTACAGGATCGATTGGTCATGTTGCATATTTGATCGCGCCTTGCCTTCTATTTCTTGCCCAACTGCATCTGGGAGTGTGGATTCCTTCATGGCCGATTTCCCAGCCGCTGCTGCTTAGCGCAACCCTAACAAGGAAACATTGTTTTTTAAGAAACATGGCTCCCAATGGGCTGCCATCTTCCTTTGGAACTCAATATGGTGCTTTTTGTTTGGGCGCATAAGTTATTTGAACCTATGACAGACTTTAATATTTAGAGAACTATGTTTACGGGAAGTGACCTCACTGGAGCATTTCCATAAACAGCAGAACCCTTTACCTTGCATAGTGTTCCGCCGTGGGCTTTGTTCTGAAAGTGTTGTAAAGCTTCTATTGAATTTAACAGAGTATGTTGCTGACTTGTCCTGCCGCAGCTATGGCCGTGTAGCACATGCTGGGTATGCGGACAGCGCCATGGCTGAATGGAGTGCTTAAATGTTCTATGCATGTCACTCCGTTTTCTTATGACGTGTGGGGGCTGCTCAATAGGTAAGTCTATTTCTGTTTGGGTTGTGACCTGTGCATTAGAATGGTACTTATGGGTGCATGCCTCCGTCGGCATCCACACTCATGGAACTGAGGTGACTTCTGTGGCTTCCAATGGCTTGTGGCTCTGGAAGACCCTTGCAAGGCAGCGACATGTGGCGCTCCATGTCAGTTCTGTAAACACTCCATTTTGGACTAGAGCTCAAGCGTTGGGTGTGGGTTACTACTTCTGCATTCACTTTGCCATATATTCACTTTGTCACCTTTGCCCTGTCTTTCCCTTACTTCTTCGACTTTCACTTCTTTTAACCTCTGTAACCACCCTTCTTTTCTAACCCATACCTTACAATTTACCTTAACAATAGTCCTTGCTTTAAGCTTCCCCTAATCCTATTCCTTCCCCTACCCCTTAACTCTTACCCTGAAATCGAGCACTAAGCTAAATCCTTACCATAACCCTGACCCTAGCCCTACCTCAAACCTTAAATCAAACTCTAAATGAAATGCTTACCAAAACCCTGATCGTAACTCTATCCTTGATCCTAGTCGCAACGTCCCTTAGATTCTAAAATTCGTCATTACAGGGGCAGGCCCCCTGTAAACCACCTTTTTTTTTTTTCTTTCCCATGTCCTTCCACCTGTCCCAACCCCCTTACACCGCTGCCCTTACTTCTAACACTATCTCAAACTAATCCTGGCCCTAACGCTGTCCCAGCCTTGACAGTGTGAAGATGCAGAGGTGTAAATGCAAATGGAAGGAATTGCAAGAGTTAAGTGCAGAAGACTTTGTGTGCGGAGCAAAGGAGGGTACACTTGAGCTGATGCACACATTGTCCAAGCAACAATTCCAAGGATGGGTTTAACAAATTCTGTGGTTCTGATGCTTCCTGGTCCCTCTTTCCAGCAATTCTCAGAAAATCTACCCTGTGTGCCTTAAGGAAAGGGAATTGGACGTCGGAAAAAGTACAAGTTTCTGTCGCGATTCAGGATCCCATGTGAACTTATACCTGTGTTCCCAAGTACCAACCAGAGAGAAATAACAGTGGACTCCCTAGCCAGTCATTGGGCCCATAGGTGGAACCGGAAACTGCAGCTTTGGTCCCCAGTAGCTGAAAAGGAAACAGGATTCAGTACCCACTCTACAATCCAGGCACCTTATGAGTGCAACTGCTGTAGAACTGCTATGAAATGCCACCTACCTAGTTCAGGAGACAGCCAGCATACCAAGAAGGCGATTCAGGACCTGAGCGAAACAAGAAAAAAGGTGGCCTGTCCCAAATGGCACATCTAATGGGTGCAGTGCAGATCGTGTTGCGGTTTTACACCAGGGGCTGCAAAAATCAGTCAATGGTCCAAGAATCCAGTAATCCAAAGGAGAAAAAAACAGCCAAACAGTTCCAAGTGAAAAATCCAGGAAGCGCTAACCATGTCCAGAGTGTGGGCAAGCCCCTCAACGCTCACAACAGAATAAAATGCAACACACTAGGGAAAAAGGCCCAATACACCTCTTGCAAGGGTAACCTGTATTATATTCCTACAAAATAAGAGTGCATCAGCAAAGAGCTCTGCTGCTGCCAAACGTTCTGTCAAAATCTGCATGAGCAACACTTTAACACGATACATCGCGTCATTAGTGACAGCATTATATACAGAATGCTAGAAACCCACGCGGCTGGTTGATGAGACCCTATACGTAGGCTGCCTGCTCCATAGGGGATGCCAGGCCATTGGTCCCAACCCCTTCTGACCATCTTCTTCCACGTGGGTGATGCTGCAGTAGTCATCAGTCATGAGGTGGCGGCTAATTGGCAATTATGTACAAAGTAAACAGTACACCTCTATCTATGTAGCAGTGCACCTCGTACAAGCAGACAGGTCCCCAGGGGAAAGGCTGATGTCATACTAAATCACAAACTTCACTTGGTGCCAGACAGGCCGGCATCTCTCCAAGGTCTCCCACCTACCTTCTGAGCTATAATTGTATCCCTCCCTGCACCCCGCTTCACAAATCACATGACCCAAACATGAAGGCAGGAAGTCCTGATTTCTGATCTTTCTTGATCGATCGGGGGTCTAACAGGTTTAAAATCAGTGTTCTGGGGCTTGCTGGCACCTCAGAATTTGGAGGTCTGAAGGCTGGGGCATATAAGTGCTATAGTTTGGAGTTTGGGACTGGTGGGGGGGGGGGGGTCAGAGGCCTGTGCCCTCTTTCTCGTGGGATTGTGTTATACAAAGACGCTGAACCTTCCTCCCGTGGCCTTGTAGGGCACATTCTTCCCAGAGCACGAAGGCAGGCAACCTTTAATACAATGAAGGGTTTATGGATCTCTGTGGCTCTGGCCTTTCTCATTAAAACCTATTCCTTTGCTCATGCTGGCGGCCTAGATCTGTGATGCTGGCTACTTCGCTGCGTTTGCGCATTATGATCCAATGTTTGAGATGGCATTTGTTCTCACATGTTCACTACGTTTACGAAGCATGCAATAATATGACTGTGTAAAGTACGTGAGAGCACCCTCTAGTCTCTTATATTACATTTCACAGCCTCTGCCTTATTCTGAACTGCTTGGGGGTGTGGGTAGGTCGCCCCCTCTTCCCAACAAGAGTCGCAATAATCCAACAAAAGGAAGCCAGTTCACCAACACACAAGGAACATCCCAAAAGCAATCCAAAGTGAAAAGCCAAGGTCCAAAAACCAAAAGTTGATCCAGACAAGCAAAAAGCAAAAAAACGAAATGCCACTAGCAGGAACGCTGAGAAGCACTGGTGTTTCCTTGCTGAGTCCTAACATGCAGGCTGTATCGTGGTTAGTGGCATCACGTGACTTGCCTGTGTTCACGTGTGATGTTAACTGATATAAGCCTGGCACGATCGTCTGGGGAAACGGCGCGTCCCTGAGGCACCATGGCACCCTCCGTCCATGATGCGGGAGCCAGCAGAGCCGCAGAATGAGGGACAGGAGCTAGCCGCAGCGGTAAGTGTATGACAGTTTCTCACCCTGCTCCGTTCTCCACCCTCCAGAAGAAGTGGGTGGACAAGCGAACGTGCAGAGCTGTGCGTCTCTCTGGACTTCCCCTTAGGTCTGTCTGTTTTTCAGATTGCCACATACTTTGGTATGGCCATCCCACGAGTGTTGAGGAAAGGGGATTGGAGCTAGAAGTATAAGAGTCCCAGTCAAAAATGTTTATTCAAATCCAATTCAGAAAGCAACGCATCCAAAATAGTGAAAGCATATACTCAGAAGTAACCTCACAAAGTCCCACAGTATAGCATAACGTGCACACTACCACTCTACTCTGTGGCAAAAGTGTGACAATCCAACAATTGACATCTGTTTTTGCTAGTGTTTTATTAAAAGGAGCAGCAAACACCACAGGCCCAAGAGGGGCCACAGCCGGAAAAACAGACAATAGGACACAAATGGCCAGCACCTCAGACGTAAAGGTCCACAAAGTTAGACGGCATGCTATCCTATTACCTGGATGTATGCCATCTTGCTAAACCCTTCTTCTAGGATGGCAGCTGAGATCAACTTTCCAAAAGTTCCCCATTGGGCCTGTGGTTTGACTTCAATTAGCTCAGACCTGCGCCCTGTACATCCACTGCGGATGTCAAGGAGACGGGACAGCCACAGGTTATGACATCGGGAGACTAGCCAGTAATCAAATGGATTCTAGAAAATATCTCCTGCCTATAGTTTTTCACCTTTGCACAATGCTGGGACAGGTGGCCAAGAGACCCCTTGCATGCCCACACATGACCAGCACTGGCCTGTGCCCTTTATACTTTCACATTCTCATAGGAGACCAATAATGACTAAATATTGCCCTCTGCATTACATATGTTAGGTTAAGGGAAGTGCAAAACAAATCCCTTCCCATTGTTTCTGATAGCAGGATCTCCTTATGTTGCTGACAGCGGGGCTTCTAATCTGTACAAGGCTCACAGGAGGCCTGAAAGGAAAGCAGTAATGTATCAAGGGGCGATATCGTAGTGAGTCCACTTGAGTATTGTTATCCAGGAGGGTTCCCCGCCACATTCCTTCGGTCAATCAATTAGTCTCTGACACAAGTTGTGTCCAGCAAACGATGTCTCGGCTGCTCAGCTGCTTGCTTTCGGTTAACTTGTATAACCGAGCCGAGTGTCTTTCTGGATAGGGCTGGCAGTTTGTGGACAGAGTGGAGAGGCTTTTTTTCGCAGATTTATTTTCTGTAAATGTTCGGCCGTAAAAAACTCATTGAAAAATATGGGGGCGGTGGAGCAGAGGTAAGGGGATATACGAGGTGGGGTTGTGGGGAATAGGGACTAGATGATAATGAATGCAGTTTGGGATGGGACCCCCACATATGAGTTTCTTCAGCCCAATATTTTCGGGAAGAAACTCTGTTTGTGTAAGAAAATAGAACCGCGGCTGCATGTTGAGGGGACAGCATCTCTAGATAGCAGACTGTGCCGGGTAGCGAACGGGAATTCCAAGTGCCAGGATACTTTGCCCAAACACGACACCCACCGGTGGCTTTGGGTCCTGCTGAGTGATGAATGTTGAACGTTTCCTGTCCAAATACCTCCATGAAAGTGAGTTTGGAGTACAGCCGCGTGGCAAGCAACTCTTCACAAGAGCCCGGACCACCCTTCTCCCCCCCTCAGTTCTGACGTCCCTTTGCTAAAGCCATGCTGCTGCACTCCCTGCATCTCTGGGGCTTCACTATTCATCCTCTTGCACTCGGTGTTAAAAAAAAAAAAGTGGAACAATGTTCCCACTGCCCCGCCCCATTTTCTGTGCACTCCCCCATACTCGACGTCACTCCCCACACTCATTCAAACCCCATAGCTGGGTCCATCCTGTCCTTCACCCCACCCTGCAACATTGTGTTTTAGCAGGGCTCACGCCGCCCTCCCCGTTCTGACGTCCCTTTACCAAAGCCATGCTGTCACACTCCCTGCATCTTTGGTGCTTCACTATTCATCCTGTTGCACTGGAAGGGTGTTCTGGGGCGCATAAAGTAAGGGAATGTTGACGGGTTGATATGAAAAGTAAGGCAACATCGTACCCTTTCGTTCCCACCTACTTTGACCTCTGGTTCACTGGTTGCACTCCATTCGTCTCTGGGCTTCTCTAGGCATTCTGTCACACTCCCTGCCTCTGTGTGCCTTCTAGACCTGTCCTCACACTCTTATTCTCCCTGAAGGAAGCAGGATATTTTGACTTGGCTCCTTTGGTGCCGCATGTTTTGCCACAGCTGGCTACTTTGCCATGGCCAGCAGGGCACAGGCATCCATTGCTGCCGGGCAAATGGGCGCATACTTGCACTAAGTGGTTGTTAAGTGACTTCAATTCAGCAATCCCACTAAGTCAGTGCCTCGTCTGGGACGCCCAAGGGAAGCCCTTATTTATGTATTTTTATGACAAGTTATACTCTGGATGATAAACCCTTATATAACGTCCCTCTCTTTGAATCCCCCTGACCTCACTGAGCCAAGAAGTAGGTGTGTTTTGCAATTTAAAAGATTTATTGGAAAAATGTAACTATATATCACACTTTTATAATAAATTAATATTTGATATCACACTTAAGAATATGACAGTGATCAACAATGGATAATATTACAATTGTACGCTTATTTAATTACTTAGGAGTTGGTATAGGAAGGAAAAGGTAACTGAGAATGCTTTTATGGTTTCAAGGAAAAACAATGATGGAAAGAATGCCGTACAGAAATAAACTGACAGGGTTTCACAAGAGATAATATGTTCCTTTTTCCCCTGGTTGCAATTCACTCCCCGCCTATGCGATATAAGGAGATGGAAGGAGAGCACACAATTTTCAGGAATACAAACAAAATGCAATACAAAGTTCCAGTTCCCCCCAGTGAGCTTAGAGGAAAACAGGTATGATTTTAAAGCAGGCAAATCCTTTTAAATGTGGTGGCAATGAAGTAAAATATGCTAAAATGCTTTTAATTCCCTATAGGAGGTTCAGGGTAGGTGATAGCTATTTAAGATTAGTTCAAGTCACACTTGCGATGCTCAATGAGGGATTAGCAGGTTGAAAACTAATTTTAGCAGTTCAAGCAAAAGCGGCTATTTTAACGGGAGCTAATTTTTCAATTTGCGGCAATTTTTCTGAATGTGTCGAGCGAGATTACGGAATAACTATAATAGAAAGTCGGTGTTAGACTTGTTGGAAAGCTTAGAATCATAGCTTTAAAATGGAAGTTAAATCTCGTTCCTAGCACCTACGATTCAAAAGATAAGGACAATTTAGTGAAGGTAGTTTCTTGAAATAAAACTAAACTTAAGAATGACAAAATTACACTTTTACAGCTTTGAAATGACAGAATGAACACACGATTCCTATGATGCAGTTCTGGACAGGTTCAAATGTTTTGAATCAGATTATTTTAAACTAAGAGATGGGTTCTGCACAGTTCTGGCTGGATACTCACTCCTAATTTTGGACAGGAATGCGACTTTGTCACGGATCTGGTCAGGATTGGACAGGACTTCTGGCGGCTTCTGGTACTGGTTCTGCTCACAGCGATCTGGTCTGGGTCTGCTAGCGGCACTTCACAGCGGTCTGGTGTCTCTGGTTCTGGTCTCTCTGGTTCTGGTCTCTCTGGTTTTGGTCTCTCTGGATATAGCACTGCTTTCTGGGTCTGCTACCGGTTCTGGATACAGCTCTGCTTTCTGGGTCTGGATATGGTTCTGGCCAGAATCAAACAGCTCAGCCCGGCTGCTTGAATAATTTGCAAAAGATTTTGAGGCCTGCTGAAAAAGTTCTGAAGTCTGGATTCTAAGTTCTGGAGATGGTCCTTCTGGATATTGTCTGGTCCGGCAGAGTGCTTCGCAAGAAAGTGGAAAGTGAGTGTCCTGCCTGTCCAAAGCGGTCTCTTTTTATGTGTTTTGAAAGTGGGTGGGTCGGATCATTCTGCATGCCCAACCCTCTCATGATTTGATAGGTCAAGGATTCTCTGTGACCTGATTTGAGAAGGGATAGTGTGTCAGAGTGAGTCATCATTTTATAATCTATTGAAGAAACGCCCCTTTGCTTTTTTTACTTGGAAAATGAATTTTTCATAACTAACAGGTTTTCCAGATACACATGTCGTTGAAATTACACACACATATAACAGATTAATTTAAGATACACTCTTGCCCAACTCTGATCTTTCTAAGAGCTTTGTTTCAAAAATGGCAACATTTTGTGCTTTTTAGTGACTTTCGCCATATTGGTTTTTCCTCAAAATTTACACAGACCTGCACCCCTTCCCTGAGCATATTACTGGAAATTACTGTGTCTCTATCCTAAACACAGTGTCTGCAATATTAATAAATAGCGGGGTTCGGTCCCAGAACACCGCACAAAGTGGAATTTGGTCTCAAATCGTGAGGGCATTTTCCATATTAAGGTCCCCCAAATTGTACATTTCTGTGAGCTTAATACAAGATTTTATAAGCAATTTAATCAAACATACATTTGCCCTTAATTGAATTCACATACCAGTCTGGCCCGCCCCCCAGAACTTGGTGAGTCAGAGATCACAGGCCTCTCCTTCCTGGCAGGGCAGCTGTGGACAGTACACCTTAATCTGCATTTCTATTCAATTGAAAGGGTCTATTGTGTTGTGTCCTGCAGGCTGCAGGGGAAACTCCTCCCTCTCAATCAACAGGGCCATGTGATATCCTGGGCTGTTGTGTGGGTCTCTGAACTGTTAATTGAATCAGACTGCCTTCTGGGAAAGCAGGTTTTAAGAATTAATCAGCAAGCCTTTGAAGTCCCAGCTAGCTCAGGATCCTTTTGCAACTCCTGAAATACAGTTCTCCTATCGGAGTTTAGATCGCTAGCGCCGGTTAGTGTCCAATGCCGGCATTGCACCTATTTTTGACCGCTGTCTTGAGTTAATATATTTAAAAAAGAAAGGACTTTACTTGGTAGTATATGATCCTTGCTTGACATGGCATTGATGTGGATCTGCAGTAGAGTAAAGTAGAACACTCAACCAGAGTTGGATTTTTGTTTGGTGTTTTTGGGCCCATGATCTTAGCGATTTTTGACATTAATAAAAACGGATTTTGAACAGAACCATCTTTCTTTGCATTGGTGGGTGGCAGGTCAGGGGACTATTTTGGTGTGCGCAAAACTGTGCGGTTCTCCTGGATTCTGGCACAAATGTGGGCTTTTCCGCCATCTTGGATTTTCTAAGCCCACAGCACCAAATATTGCAGCATAATAACTTGAACGTGGGTCAAGACACCCGACATGGTATCCACCGGTACTTATCCTCTAGACCAGGGATCTGCAACCTGCAGATTTCTAGATATTATGGACTACAACTTTTATGCTCTCTTACCAGGGCTTTAAGTGGGCTGGGGCTAGCAGGACCTCTGTCATGTGTGAGAGCTTCAATGGCTTCAGAAGAAAAGCCGGTGGCCTCTCCTTTTCATTCCTAATGGTGGAACTGGCCTCTGCCAGGCACCCCTTTTGTTAAGAGAAGCAGCAGTGATCGCTACATCACTTAGGAAAAGGGGTGCTTCGCAGGGGTTGGCACCACTATTGAAGACAAAAAGGGAAGTTGCCATCCCCTGCCAAGCATCCCTTTAGCTAAGCGATGCAGGGAAATCGGCACCCTCCAGCCAGGAGAGAGGGTGATCATCCCTGTGAAGGACTGCCTGGTTGAAATAACTGAAAATAAAAATAATGAATTAGAAATGACCAAACAATTTTTGTTGGAAAACGAAAATTTCTTTAGCGTTTTTGCACTTTTGTAAAATAATGCAGGGGAGACCCCCTACCTCAATTTATACTCTTACCCCACCCCCCACCTATTTTCTTTTACTAAAAATGAACAAATATGTTCTCGAAATTCGACCAAAAAAAGTCATTTCCACTTCGTAATTTTTGCATTTGGTTATTTCTGTGGATACCCTGCCTGTGGGGGTCACCTATAGCTGTTAGGCCACGCTTCCTTTGCAAGCCACACCTGAGTTTCCTTCCCACCTTAAGGCACTGTCCCTCACCATGGACTATGCAGGGTAGTACTGGTGTTAAAGAAAAATGCTACACCTCAATCCATGCAGATGTCCATGTATATCTGTCATTAGCTGCGAATTATGTCAAAATCCAGATGTGAGCTAAAGTAGTAGTGCTTCCTCTCTTTGCTCGATGAACATGGGTCCATCTCCGAATCAGGTTGAGTTGTTTATTGCATAGACCAAAATCCATGTGTTCCTTTCAAAATTGCAAATTCCCAAGTGCCAACACGCGTTTCGACCTATTTAACGGTCTTTATCAAGGCCTGGCTAAGTATACATGAATGAAAAACCATGTAGCACACATTGGTCATAATATACGTACGGTGTAAAATCCACATAAAGAATTGGCAGGGAAGAGAGGGAGAAGGGAGAAGAGAACGACATATGAAGTAAGGGCAAAAGTAAATGCATCAAATCAATGATAATATACTTCAACCTTTTGCCCCTTTATACACAGCCTGCCATATTGTGCCCTTATCACCACTTGGGTGCGCAATTAATATTGTATGTGTCTCCCAATAATATCATGGGACAATGACCTGCATGGTGTGTAAAATGTTGGCTGCAGGGCCCATATAATCCTAATCAAGCATGTGTTTCACCAGTGTGCATATATCCCTACTGTAGCAATCACAATGTGAGGTGGTAATGGGAAGGTGTAGGGCCTGTCCCTGGCTGGAAATTACCTGTCCCTTTCGGGCTTGAAGTAACTACATTCCGTGTCTCCTGGTTAGGGGAGGGCTCTGCCGGTTTGGTGTCCTGCGTGTATCCACTGTGGGCGCCATATTGAATACTATTTTAGAAATGGCGGCGTCACATGCAGAACGATTGACGTCCCCAAAATAAACATGAAATCCGCCTGTTATGACAAACCGTGTTGATGTTAATAAACACACTTAGAGTAACTCGATACCTTGTAGCATTCGGAAATGGAGGATTATCTGAAACCATACTAGCTGCCAGAGCGAGCTGTCAATCTCGGACCCACAATGAAAGATGATCACATCTAACGTCGCCTATTGCAAAATTGCGCAGTGCCAAACCGAAGTACGGTTCTATCTACTATGCTTTGGAAACATCTGCGCCAAGGATACTGCCAACCTGGATTTCCCCTTGCCAGGGACCTCCTTTGGGTGACGCCCGGGATAGCCTCTGCTACCCCTGGCTCCTCCTCTGCTACCCCCGGCTCCTCCTCTGCTACCCCCAGTGCTTTAAGTGGGGTAAGAAATTGAAGCGGGGGACTCATTTGGGGGCGTGGCTTGCCTGATAGGCGTGGCCTAAAGAAGAGCATGTAAAAACGAACAGGGGTGGTCTCGTCTACATAACTAAGCGCATACTTCAACACTGCTGGTACAACCAAAACGTGTGGTCCTGGGCACGTCATTTCATTGCACTGTTGAGGGTGAGGCTTTTTATAAAGAGAGAAAGCAGTCCTTACATTTGGGGAGGCAGAACTTTTTTACTCAGGGTGCTCGACATGAAAAAGTTTGTATGCCACTGCCCTTACCCAATGCGGCCAGGGCATGGTTGCAGAGCCCAGGGTCTGCACGTGGGTGTGCTGCCAACAGGATAAGGTGACAGTTGGAAGATGTTGGCTACGAGAACGCAATGCCAGGGGCCCTCATATCCCCCCAGCCCAACAAACAGAAAAGTTTACAAATGCTTCTGTTTTTAAATGCAGCCACATGTCCAACTAAGCCCACGTTTTCCTGTTTTTGCCCTTTTTTTCCTCCCCCATTCGCACCGCCACTTGTCGCTTTGCATTCCTATGCCCAGATGGCTTTTGGACTACTTTTGGGCTAGCTCTTTAATGTTTTACATCTATCCCTCACCATTCCTCGCCCTTCACCTACCCCCTCATCTACCCTCACCCCATTCTCGCCCCCTCCTTGTAAATTGTTCTACATATTGTTCTAATGACCTGTTTCATGTTTGTAAATATGCTCTCACTTTTGTACCTGTTATACTGTAAAGCGCTTTGGCTTAAAGCGCTATATAACTTCAATAAACATTCCCACCCACCCAACACCGCCTTCCACCTGCATCTTGCGTCACTCTACTGTGGCATATTTATGTGCCCAAATACACGTCTCTGCGCCAACAGTTAGAGCTAATGCCCTTCTCAGAGGGCTGACCAGTCCTGGTAATCGCTTACCACCCATTGGCTATAACACATAGCACTCAAACATGTGAACCTGTGCTTTATCAAACACAAATGCTGCTTCCTTTTACTCCTGTGTTCCGAGGGTTGGGGTAAGAGAGCCTCCCGGCACAGTTAACAACCCGAAACCATGTCTTTTCTGAATCTGGCACTGAGACAGGAAATGCCCACTGCTTCCTGTCACTGCTTTTATGTGGCTTACGGTGGCAGCTCACTACTACACTGCATAATTCCTAATCAGTTTCTGATGCCTCTACAGTCACTATACTGGGTAAGATAAGAACTTCTCCCTTAGCTCCCTTCTTGGCTTGGACCATAACTTCTGGACAACGGGCCGTTACTAGGGAGTGCAGCATAAGAGAAACACATTACCACAATCATTTGAGTCCCGTCACGGTGTTAATGGGTCAAACATTAACACCCGTTTGTCTCCACTCCTGTTGTTCCTGTTGCTCTCAGCCCTACACTGAAAAAGGCACAACAGGAAGTGGAGACAAAAGGGTGTTGATGGTGGGTGGGTACGCTGTGCGTTTCCTGAGCTGTGACTGACAGAAGTTTAGGGCAGCCACAGCTTCGCTCAGACTAGTTTGAGCAAAGCCGTGACTGCCCTGCACTTCTGTCAGTCACAGCTGCCTGGCACGATGACGGCTGGCTCATCTCCCGTCGCGGCTGCCCTCTCGAGTTGGGAGACCGGAGTGCCCCGGCTCAGGCTCACATTTTGGAGGCTCCACCGGCGCACTTAAAGCACTGGCTACCCTTGGACCTGTCCTTGCGACCCCTGGGCCACTGGACAAAGAGGCAGTGCGGAGAGCAGATATCTGTTTTGCAACTGAAAAAGGTGGTTGTTAATGCAGCTAAATGTGCCACCGCTTTTTTCACCTGAAATCTAGATCTCGTTAGCTGGAGAAATAACAGGGATGCAGGAAAAAACATGAAGCTGCCATCACTAACAGGTTGGCAGTCCATAGTGAAGAATGCTTGAATGGGTTCAAGAGGTGGGGCTGTCTATGCAGCTCATACCCAGTACTGTAGCAGCAGGAAGGGTATGGGGGGTTAAGTCTGTCTAGCTGGGAATGGGTGAAAGCACAGCTAGCTAAAGCTCATCAGTGTTTCTCGTCTGCTTTGTACATCCAGTGAGCCACTGGTCCTGTGATGAGGGCTGTGCCCCAATAGTGATCCATTCTTTTATGAAATGTATATCATATCACGGTGATATTGTAACTATATTTTTCTTAGTGTACTAAGGAACAATGCTATGTGATGCCACTTCCTGTTTTGTTAAGAGGTGAAAGGTTGTGTGCCATCACTTCCTGTGATATCACTTGGGGCGGGGTCAAATGGACATCAGTTCATGTGATGTGATGCCATCAGAGGTCAAGGGCCATGAGATGTCACTTCCACTACCCCTTGCATTTTGGTGAAATGATGTCCCTGGCCTTTATCCGCTTGATGTATTTTTACAAGAAAGGTAGTCTCTTTTGAATTTGTAGGTAGAATTATTGCGGTGTAAAGCCTGTATTTTGTCCTATGCAAATCCCTTCAGAAAGGACAGCGTGGTTCAACACTGCCATCTTGTGGCCTGATTCGGAAACAAACGTTGTTCTGTGTTAAACGTGCCACTCTAGACCCACGTGTAATTCAAATCTGTACAGCGTGTTTCTTACGCACAGAGTCCTCGCGAGGATTTGTACTACCAGTAGCATTTTCCACGAATTTCTTTATTTGCTTTCTAGACTTCATGTGACGTCAGAAAAACAGAGCCGTATTTGAAAGTGCCTGCCTGTTTAGAAAGGTTTTGCTTCAACCAGGGTGTTTATTTCTGTGAGGCAGGATGCCAGTTTGGATTCTAAAGCACCTACGGCCTCCTGCACTGTTGGATCGATGAAAATGTCCATGATAATGCATAGTTGAGGCCGGTTCATTTTTAAAATGGCAAGTACAAGCCAGCATGTCAAGTGAGGTAGCCCGAAACTACTCAGGGCGGTTCAGAGGGGATAATAGGTCAACCTTGAGCATTTTGGAGCACGCATTTCAGCACAAATTAGATATAAAGCCGTTGGATATATACGTTTCTTTAGAGCATCACATGAAGTCGCAATATTTAAGATGTCAGATTGCCAACATTACACAGGAGCATTTCACTGCATCAAATAATGGCTGTGCCCATCGCAGAAAAGTATGTGCACCACAGAAACAGTGGACAAATCTCTATTCGTGTCAAATCACTGAAGCAGGGCCTGATACAGTTGCCGGGGCCACACAGGGGAAAACATTTTAGGGTTGGAAAGCGCTGTTTAGCAAACTGCAACTTAATTACAGTTTGTGGTGTACGTTTACGGTTTGAGTTTTCATTGCAAGGTAACCTGAAGTAACGAAGCAAAGGACATTGCCCGAGCACGGTTGCGCTAGAATGAAGAACCCAGGGTAGTTTATTAATGATTGTAGATTCATTTTTGATTCCGATATTGAGCAGGCATCAGTCATGGCATCCCTCTAATAGTATGTTTCTGGCAACAGTGATGTTTATAGGGCATTTGTATGTCTTGCGGAGCTTCAAATAATTGCCTTCTCGCTTTATAAATGGTGCCAAATTCTTATGGGCGGCAATAGAAACAAATACCATTCAGCTTTGGTGTAAAAGAAAGCTGTTAAATGGTAAGGTGCGTGTTTATTTCTATGCATTTATTTGGTTGGTTTCATTTTCGCCCCTTACTGTATTGTTAACCTTTTTCGTTGTATTTATTGGGTATTTATAATGCTCCTATACAGCAAAAAAGTGTTTAAGGCACATTAAGATAAGGGTAGGGGGTATAAGGAGAAAAAACAAGCAATAACGTTCCTAATAGGTCTTGAGACATTCGGATTGTGCAAATGTCATAACAAGAAGGGGAGGGGGAGGTGATGTTTTCCGGGGGCGGGGCAGGGAAAAGCCAACAATAAAGTTCCTGTTAGGTCATGAGACCATTTCGGACCGTGGAAATGCAGTAACAGAGTGAGGGGAGAGGGGCAAGAGGAGAGCGCAGGAAGGGGAATAGGGGATGCTCAGGAGGGAGGAGAAGGGAGAGGATGCACAAGGTAGTGCTCGGAGAGAGAGGGAGGGAGCCAGTGGCAAGGAGTGATTGCAGAATCCACCAAGGCTGAGGCAATGGAGGCAATGTAGTCCTTGAGAGTTCAGGAGGAGCAGCGTAGCACCTGTTAGGAAGAAACTCACACAGAGCGAGAAAGGCCAGAGGCCTCAGCTGGTGACAGGAGTGAGGAGGAGGAGAGTAGGAGGGGAGAGGCGGCCAAGGGGAGGGAGGCCTGAGAGCAGGTGATGGAGAAGCACAAGGCCAACTTCAACACAACAATAATGCAACCATCTAGATTCAAGTGTCCAGGATAAAGGAAAAGCCCAGGTTTCAACATACAGCAGAACTAGCAGAAACACCTAGATGTGAGATTCCTGGATAAGGGCCCAAGTGCCCATAATTGACATTTATTTATTGTATCATTATACCATTGTGGGCAATGTGCAGCAGACTAAAGCATTGGTACAAGGTGTAGTAGGTGATATGGGACAGTTTAATAGGGAGCAATAATGGCTGCTCCCCTGCCCACACCTTTCTCACCATGTTAGTTGCTGCTGGTTGACGGCTGCGCTGCATGCTCTACTGGCGAACACAGTCTGGAGCTGCAACTGATGGAGCTGCCCTTTTCCTCGGGCCCTTCACCACAGGGGCTGCACAGAGGGAGGTGGGGGGGCAATGGGGAGGGCAGCAGAGCAAAAACACCGGCAGAAGTAGGAGGGGGAGAAAGCGCATGGAGTGCTTGCTTTAATATCCCATCCTCTTAAACTGCACTACTTTCAGTGCAGTAGTGATACCAGACGATCTGCACACAATTGGGTACTGGTGACAGTATCTTTCTCTCTCTGTATGGAAACTGAAGCCACTGTAGCAGATGAGAATTTTATATGCTCTCCCCTGAGTACTTTGCTCTGCAGTGCTCAATAAAGGCATTCAGGGGTCTGATCTGACCTAATGTTTGACACTCCGGCTTAAACTAAACCTGCTTTCTGTACAATACTCACCATAGTTATTCATATAAGGTTACCCCCTTATCCTCCTGACTCGTGAGATGTTCATATCACAATGTGGCAAACAGAAAAGCTAAGAGGAATCAATTGTAAACATTTGATTGCACCCAGGCCTTGCTTCCTCATT
The DNA here is from genome assembly GCF_040938575.1 of Ambystoma mexicanum. Lineage (NCBI taxonomy): Eukaryota > Metazoa > Chordata > Amphibia > Caudata > Ambystomatidae > Ambystoma > Ambystoma mexicanum. The sequence goes on from NC_090932.1 coordinate 1,561,766,040, forward strand.
TCCTGCCTTCCACCCCTTTACCTTGGGTTCCCTTACCCAGTCAGTTTTGCGCACTGCTGAAGCATGGAAGGAAGAGGAAGATAGTTACTGAGGGGGTGAGGTGGTGATTGGCTCCTGGATTGTATGGAGATAGTGGGACACGTACTACCAGTACAAGAGTTGTTATGGTGAGCAACTTGTACTTACCGATGCATAATGTCCTGCCCGCTCAAGATTCCTTCAAGAGATTATCCCTGGAAAAGAGAGTGGAGGTAGCCCCTAACGCACAGATTTAACTAAACCGTTTTATTCCGCATGACATACCCAACTACATCCGCTGTTCAGCTCTCGTCCAAAGTGCTTGCAGAGTGGTCAGGGGTATCGCCTGAGGCTTGTGTTCAAGCCCTCTGATCACCACCACGAATTAAGCAAGGTGGAATCACTTCCCAAGTGCCCTTATCCCACCTGCGATAGAGCGGAGCAGCCAAGACACACGCCACACACGGGTGGTGTGACAGAAATAGTGTGACAAGCTATTGGGTCAAATCCAGGAATGTTCACACACGTTACGGTTCTCCATCTGTTATCTTCAGTTGGCGGTAATTAAGAACTGTGATGAAGTTTTCTGCTCCTGGCACATTTGTACACCGTCTTCCTCTGGTCCTTTTCCTGCAAGCTTCAGGGTTTCGTTAATCCACCCCTATCAATCTCCGGGTCCTGCAGTTATCCCTCTCCATGTTTGCCCATCTCCACCTTCCTCTTCCTTGGCACTCTCCATCTTCCAGGTTTGGTCAGGGGAGGCACATTTTCAATTGATCATGGGTGAAAGGAGTGATCCCTGTGGCGCAACATCACAATCACAGGCATGTGCATGTTAGCGGCTCAATGGCTAGACCTCATTTGTATGCGGTTTTCCCAAATTGCCCAGTGATGAATGGAAGGTTTTAAATTAATTGCGACAACTGGCATTGCTCTAAGCAACGTTTCATACCATCATTCCTTTAGCCCATCTGTGCCAATATAGAAAGCGGTGAAACCATGTTACAAGCTAGTCTTGATATTTCCATAAAGGGAAACTGCCCCGTCATGACTGCTACGCCATGTCCCCTCTGGATCAGAACACAACCAACCCGTCATGTTTACATCTTGTGAGCCCTACTCAGTGAGTTATAGCTTGGGTCCAGAGACCTAGGAATTATTGGACACCAGTCTGAGTGTTCACACTCACTTTAGGAGACCAACTAAAACCAAAAGTGAGCGATGGGAAACTTTGAATAAGAAAGACTGGCATTTCTCTGGGCAGCCCTCCATGCCATTGCTTCCAAAATATTCTAGGTACCACCACAAATGTAACCGGCTTGGCCAAAACTGCAAGACCAAAAGGTCCTCCTGTGGTCTCTTGTTTTCCAATTCAGATCGTGAATTTCCTAGCCGTTCAGATTGGACTGTTCCTTTTGTTGGCAGGATCCAGAATGATTTGCATAGTTCTGGTTACCTTCTCTAACGGCACACCCGAGCTCAAGCATGATGTGCAATGCTCGCCAGAGCTAGGACATAGGTTGCGATTCATTCCATGCCATGCACCCTTCTCTTTTTGATTTTTACTCTGCTTTTCCATCATGTACCAACCTTACTTTTTCACCTAACTTCAAGTAATTGAACCAAGCTTGCATCTGTTGTACACCATTTCATCCTCCTGATGCTTATGAAATGAGTAACATTGAGTGGGCTCATGCCCACCTGTCTGGGATGGGCAGCATCAAGCAGAGCGACTAGCGGCATAAAACCCTAAGAGACTCTGAGTCCTACAATAGGTGTAAGTGGGAGTAGCAGGTGGAAAATGTCTTGGTTCTTTGGGGAGATGGAAGAAAAACTAAAGCAATGAGTGGCGGGAGGGAACCCTCAAGTCTAGGCTGTCGCCCCCTTTCTTCCGTGTGTGGAGTGAGGCGATGTGTGGTGGAGCACAAGGGTCCAAGGCACGAAAGTGCTACATACTGATACTCCAGTTATCAACAATATGCAGAAGCAAAGCTCTCATGCTGCCTCCCCTCCTGGGCAAGGGCTGCAGTGTTGTGCAAGTTCAGGATTATTAGCTTGCATTCTGTGTTCTTGCAAATTATCCCCACCCCGCCAAACCTATACATGTAGGTATACACATGCTATTAATGGGCTTATAGTGAATCCCTCGAAAAAAAATGGTCAACATGCTAAAGCAACGAATACAAAAAGTCGAATGCCAAAGCATCGACAACCTATATTTTATATGTAAAAGTGCAATTCCATCGAAACAAGTCCATCGACAATATACATGGACTGGTTTCAATGGAAATGCACTTTTACAATTTAAAAGTAGCATTTCCATGCATTTTTGTGTAACCTTAAAACGTCACATGGCGCTGTAATTTCAGCACTGGCCAACCCCGTGTGATGTTTTAATTTTCTTTATATTGGGGGAGGGGTTCCCCAGCCCCCACGCCTATCCCCCCCTAACCCCAACCCTAACACTAATTTAACCCTTAAACTAACCCAAACCCCAACACTAATACTTTCCATTTCATGTCAATGGAACCATCGATTTTTTTTCAACTAAATGGTCATTCGATGGAATGGTATTGCGATGAAAAAAACGTGATGGTTTGACATTTGATGGTTTGGGTTTAGATGGAATGACCGGATCTATTAACTGTATTGTGATGGATGCCTAAAAAGCTGGAATGGTAGTCATATTTCACTTGACACAGGGAAATTCGAGAGGTCTTTAATCTGTCTCCTGGATTATGCATGTGTGATAACATCACCTGCTCCCAGTCATTATTTAATCCATTCATGCACATTGTTGTAAACCCAGATGTGTATATAAATTGCCCTCCCGCAAAACCATGAAACATAAAGTTAGGGAAATCAACGAGTTTTTATTTTAAGGAAATGGTTTTATTTAGCAACCCAGGTTGGAATCCTGTTGACAAAAACACATAATCTTGAAGAGGTTGTCTTTTAGTATAAACTTTTAGCCTCCACTTATTCAAGCAATCTTCCTCAGCAAGTGGAATTTCCCTTTGCGGTATGACCCACATACCCTACCAACTAACTTCTAACCACTGGAGCTTTGTGTACTGCTGGCTTTGGCCCAAGCAAACAAAAATTCTAACATTGTTACTGGGCGGCTTGCAATGCAGCCCTGCCATGTCATTCATTGACCTGAGGTTACAGGAGTAGCCTCTCGCTTCCCCATTTCTTTGTTGGTGGGTGGGAGGGCAAAAACCTCCACTCCCCCTCGTAGTTGTGCCAATCGGTAAAATTGGACCCATGTGTGACAAAAAGGAGAACCATTTCTGCCAGGATTAAAGGACGCACTGTCCTCTTCAGCTGAAGAAAGTGACACAGAATACTTCAGAATTGAAATCTCTCTCGGTCTGCCACCGTAAAGCCTGACCTCACCCAAACACTTTTCACTCTGTTGTATTTACAATTACTTTTCATACTAGTTGTCTACTGTATTTATGGTTTCTCCCCTTCCTATTGGCTCCCTGTTTCACCTAATCTCTTAAGACAAATCTAATTTTAGGCTTCTGTCTGGGGCTGGGTCATCACGATAGACTGGGTCAAAACCCTGTTAGGCCCTGCCCCTTTTTTGTTCCTTTGCATTTTTGCAGTTGCAGCGGCTCAGTCAGGTTAGCATTTGCTGGTTTCCTTGGCCTCTTTGTGTTGGTGCGTTTAGTTTTGTACCGCAAGCTCGAAATTGCCATGCGTGGAATCTTCAGGTTCATTCTTTTTATTTTTCTTCCCATTCAGTTTGGTTGACGCTGCATTTAACTCTGGATCTTGCAGTCCTGAAAAAGGGAACAAAAGACACTGGCCAAAAGGGGCAGGCAGGTATTGTGTGATTGATGGTGGTACCCACATGCACAAGCAAGGCACACTCCCACTGCCAACTCCCTCATCCCGCCTCTGGAGTCGGATCTGCTCTGGCATCCACCCTAGTAGGCCACCTATCCCTGGTCCACAGGGATCTCTGTTCAGCCCCTGAGCGTACCTCCACCCCATATTTAAGTCTCCACCCTCCGATCCCCTCCCTTCTCCTCTGTCTAACTTGGTTTCCTGGGCTTGTAAGTATTGCAGATATTGGGCGAATTTTTTAAAAATCTATACCTACAAGTACTTTGTCTTGTAATACAGCAATATTATTACAGGTATTTTAGTGGAGGTTTCCAATATTGTGATTTCCACTTCTTCTGCTTGAGGGCAACGGTCCATATCTCCGTGACCACCAGGACTCCAAGGGTTCGAGTGCAGCCTACACTTCTGGTATTGCTTAACATGCAAGTTACATGAGTAGGCCATGCATCAGAAAGCCTCAAAGTAATAGATTACACAAATATGTTAATTTGATTAAATCTAAACCTTAAAGGGAAAACTACTAAATAAGTCTCATACCCCCACCACTAATGTGAAAGACACAATATTCAACAACGTACATGGGTAGACCAAGCAAAACAAAAACGCCTAACTTATGCTTCAGAGTGCTGTATCTAGATCCAATACAGCCGTTATACCCACAAAGTCTCACATAATTAATGTGCGTAATAAATCACTTCTCATAATCTTATTCAACATGTTTCTGTCGCAAGCAAATCAATAAGGACGTTCATCATGGAATACGTTTCAAGAGTCATCTAATATTTAGAGAAAAATGTTTTCTTTGAAATTAAAAAAATGTCTAATTTTCTAACTTTGTGGGGTATACATTACACGTGTCCACAAAGTTAAACAGAAGATGGGCATATGTATGAAGTCAGAGACGTTTAGTTTTCTAGAAAAAAAAACAGATATTGTCCTGATTAACAACATTACCAAAGCTGAATCTTTACTAAAGAAAATGCATTGCAGCAATAAAATGTCAGTACCTTTTACACATTTGAAAGCATGGGGGAGCTTCATGGGTATGCTTAATCCTTAATTCTCGGTGCTGCAAATGGAAACAAATTACTGAGGGAACCATCACCTCTTTGGAGGTGTGGGGCTGTGGAAAAGAGGGGGCGGGGCCAATGGGTGTGACACCCGGCTATGTTGCGCAACACACCATCTCTTCATTGAACCCAATCCTGACGATTTGCATAAATGCAAAGCACATTAAAACATGTCTTATAATTATTCAGTAAAAAGCCTTTTAAGCAGTGGTCGAAGTGTACGAAAAGAAGTAGTGGAGCTATGTTCCCTGCTGGCCTGCACCCACTCCCCACAAACCCTATCATCAAGTCCCCACGGACGTCATTTGGGGGTCGCCAGAGGTCGCAAGTGCGACCTCTGAGGTCTCCCTTGCGACCTCTTTAAAAAAAAAAAAAAAAAAAAAACCTTTTTTTTTTTTTTTTTTTTCTTTTTTTGCAATGCCTCCTGGGCTGTGGCCAGCACCATGTGGCTCTTTAATTCTGGATTGGCTAGCTTTCTTTTCCGGGCCCCTTGAAATAGAAGAAAAATAAGAACAGGAGTGCCACAAGTCTAAAACTTTCATCACTGACCCTAAATAAGAAAGAATAGGAATGCCAAAAAATGTCTTTCTGGAATTCTATACAATAATTGCTAGACTCATTAAAGGTTTATTTCAGGCACACTTCAGGGGGTGAGTCACTGATTTAGTCTGTTCTTAAACGCCTCAACTCAGCCCTTCATCCTTCTGAGGTCGATAAATGGGTACCAACACAGGTTGGGTGATTTTGGGTGTATATTTCTTCTATGTAAAGCGCTTACGCGCAAGTGCTATATAATAACACATCATTATCATTTGGTCATGGACTTCTGCTTGCAATCATAGTAATTTGGTAATATGGGCCTATACACACTGATCATAACGATACATATGGCGATCCATTCTTGTATGAAATGTACATCACATTATAGTGATATCGTAACCATATTTTTCGTAGTGTACAATGCTATGTGATGCCACTTCCTGTTTTGTCAACGGGTGAAAGGTTGTGTTCCATCGCTTCCCGCGATATCACTTTGGAGTGGGGCCAAATGACACCACTTCCTGTGATGTCATCAGGGGGGGGTCAAAGGTCGTGTGATGTCACTTCCACTACACCTGGCATTTTGGTGAAATGACGTCCCTGCACGTCCCCTCCCACGCACAATACAAAGCTCCAAACAAATGCACCTGCTGTTTAAGGGAACGTTCAGTGCAGTGCACTGAAAGGGCAAGTTTCAACCTCTTCCTACACTTTAATTTTAAAGCGAAACCATTCCAGAACGGTTTCTTTTTAAGATAAAAGTATAGGAGCTGTACTTAAGCGAATAATGGACTCTTCTGTTTTGATTGGTCACAATATTGAACCATATAACGACAGTTTGGACAGCTGCAAAACTTTGTGAGGCTATGGCAGTTTCTGTATGCTATGCCGTGCTGAGTCTTCTGAGCTGGTCATGTGCTAGCACCTGGGTCTGGGGGACAGAGTGGCGCTCCGGCAAGACATGTTTTTTCTCCGCGCTTCTGTGTCTTGTTCTGGCCCATTCCTTGCGCTGTTATTCCGAATATACATGTTCCCAATTTCTACCTGCCTGAAATATGAACCAGAATGGAAAATTCAGATAAAGGAACCCTCTGTCATGGATAGATCAAAAGTGGACCTCTATTGATAAAAGCATGGCAATGACTTACTTTTTAAATGCTGCGAGCTTCATTTAATAAAAAGCCTCCCAGTTCTTGCATAGGCGTTGAAGAGGAGTAGTTATTAATGCATGGTGCAAAGGGGCACGTCTCAACTGGAAGTTTGACCCAACGACTTCGGCTGACTTGTACGTTCAAAGATATTACTCGCGTATTATTCTTGAATGAAAAGACTCAGTAAGTATCTGTGTTGTTGTTATATTGAAACGTCCTGACAAGCATGCTTGACGTGGATAGAATCTCTGATGCGAGATGCAAAACTCTTCAGTCAACGCCTCTAAACTGAATGGAGGAAGTTATTTGCAATGGCCAGGCCAATACTGTAAGATGTGTGTTATTCGCGAAACCAACAATACTATTGACAGTTATGCAATGCAGAAAAACAGAAAAATCAGAAATTCTGAAGAATTGTTCAGTAGGATAAACACATAGACCAGAAAGCACTTTAAATGTGCACAGTTGACATGTGAAACTAATTTGTGTCAAGTTCCCCCTTACTCATAAAATTCAACACATCAGAAATGATGGCCATTTTTTATCTAAAAGGCTGCATGCTGCATAGGAAAGGGAGGGGTTCCAAGGCTGCTTTATCCACCAGTATGGCGTCCAGTGCCGACAGTTTCTGGTGGAATGTTGGTCCTCTAGTTACATTCTAGAACTCTCTGGATCGGACCACGGATGTTGTAGCCTGTGCCGCTCTGCCAGGGGTTCAGGTGGTGCGGGTGGGTGGTGCTAACGCTGCCATTTGTGTGCGGTCGCGTATGTAGTGTATAGGTGTACTCCAATTGAGTCGGGTAGTTGGTGGAGGGAGTGGCTGTTTGGGAGGCTCTTGGGAAGTCCTTTTGATGGAGTTAGGGCCAACCTGAACTGGTCAAGTTCCAGCCTACTGTCGAGCAGAAAGCAGAGATCAGTTGCGTTATCCTTCTGGGCTGGTGGTGTTCTTGGTTCCAATTTATGATTAACGACAGGGTGATGCCAGTGTCCTAAGGTATGAGCGGTAGAACATTAGCCCTCGAGGAGACTTTTTAGGTTTGCCCTTCCGTTGAGCTACATTAAACTCCAGGCGGTGGCATTAGACTTTTATGCCTGCCTGCTCCAGGGGAGCCGTGAATCAGCGGGCACTGAAGGGACCAATGCTGGCAGCGTTTACTATATATCCAAGAACAGGGCTGCTGTATGTTTTCTGATGGTTGGATATGATCACTTGCTTCTTACATCAACTCTGTTGCCAAAATGATCAAGTGTCCAGTGCGTTGTGTGCTCCCATCAATTTGCATTACTGAGGTTTGGTAAATCCCTTTCTTATTGCTGCATGCCTCATGAGCCCTCAGATTGCAGTGACTCTTTCCCTCCCTCCCTTTCTGGTAGTGATGTGTGCACAAGGCATGATGAGGGCGGATCTTGATGGGAGAGGGCAGGGAGGGAGGAGGAGGAGGAGGCCATGCTTGGTGTATGTTCGTCACTGCACACAACGGAACAAACACAGTACAGTTCTGGGCCCAGAGAGCAATGATATTAGGAGGTTGGACCATAAGGCGAGGTAGAAGACCGAGGCTGCAGAGATGCGTCCCCCATAGCTATCCAAGGGGCCACTTTATAAGAAAAATGGCAATGCAGCTTACACTAATCCTTGCATGAAGACAGTATGGTCAGTACCATTGCCAGCAAGAACGCCAAACCGTACACCCTAATCAAGAATGGCGAATGCACCTGGCTCTCTGGGCAAGTGGCCTTCAAAACATGGGAACCCAATGGTTTTCAGTGCCAGTGCACAGGACTGCACTTTACATTAGCCGTTTTTGCTGCTGGCGTTTTCATCGATTTGTTTCCTTTTTTTAATGGGAGGGGTGGTTCGCCACTTTGTTAGCCTGCCACCCGCCTGACCCCTATCCCAAACGCACAACACATTTGTATTTTTTACTTTTAAAAGTCGAAAATTTCCGCACCGAATTCAACGCGTTGAAAGTGCAGACATGAGCAGGTGCTGCTTTTCTGGGTAAGCCACTGGGGCGATTATTCATGTGGTCACCCCCATATATTCCTGACGAGCAGAAAGCGTTGGAGGCATCTTCAAACGTTCACATACTTCATATGGGTTTGTTTGAGTGACAGAATGCCATCTGTGATGGTTTGCAATCCTGAGCTTTTTTAATTGTTGCTATGTGAAATTATGCTGGTTCTCTCTCTTAGAACAGGCCTCACTTTCAAAATGATCTATTCTGAAAAGTAGAATACTCACTCGTGTAATTTGGTGGATGTATCTACTGGCACACCAGCAGCTGCAATGCGAATTGCCAACATGGCAGTTTCCGAGTAACATGTGCCTTCCTGATACAGCCTGCTGGAATCACAATGAATTCCAGCCATGGGCTGCATTTCTAAAGTGCTGGTACACATGTTCAAAATATCTTTAACTGCATATCCTCATTTGTCTGATGGCTAGTTTTGGTTGAACATAATTGTAATGCTATATCTGGTTAGCTATCGTGGCATATGAAGAAATGCAGTTAAAATGACCAAAACCTAATGTGGTGTCATTCAATTATCCACTTGGTTTCCAATGTGGCCTGCAGCTGCAGAGCCAATAGCTTATTGCTCCTGGCACTGGGAGTTCCGATCACAACAGTTGGTGGCTTGCCCATTAGTCCCTCTCTGATGAGAAGCCAGGAATTGTACGATCGGACCAAAAAAAGTCAGACCATACAAAAAGTCTGAAAAATGCTACCACCAAAGGTTCAAACACCAAAAGTTCGAACCTTTGGTGGTAGCATTGTAGGTAAGTATAAAAATAAAAAAAACAAGACTGCGGGGGGGGAGAGGGGGAGAGGGCCCGCAACACCCCTTTCACTATACTGTCCGGTATAGTGAGCGGGGTGTTGCGTGCGGGGGACACCCCTCCAGCTCCTGAAAAAAAAAGAAAAGAAAAGGACCCTGTGGCGCCGGTACCAGATCACGCAAGTGAAAGGGAACTGGCAGCGCAGGGACTCAGCGTGTAAAAAAGGTACGCTTTGGTTTGTTTATGGTGGGGGTGAGGGTGTGGGCGTGTAGGGATTTTGAATGTGTGTTCACATGGGAAATGTGCAAACCTTTTTGTGGTTTGCACATTTCTCATGCAAACCTTTCCGTCGCAGACTTTTCCGCAACGGAAAAAATCGCATAGATCCAGAAGCCATGGCATCTTCCCAGGAGAACAGGGCATACCTTGAGGTACACAGTAAGCTTAGAACATTTCATTACCTTGAGGTACATGGTGAGCTCAGAAAATTTGCAGATCCCAGGCCCGGGGACATCCGCTCTAGCCAATCACAGTTTAGTATCCTAGAGGTGGGTAGCAACAGGCAAGAACAAATGCTAAGTCCACCACATTGCAACAATGTTTTAGTGAGTGTTAGGAAAGATTCCCATTTATGTGAAGTTTTCCCTCAGTTGTGTACCCCCCAACTTTTTGCTGCTGTTTAAACACCATAGCCTGACTTTGCCTGTGGAGCACAGCCTTCTGCTGCACTCCCCTGGGCTTTTCGCTCACTTTGTTATGGGGAAACTGACTCTTAGGCAGAATGGCGTGCAGTACCCTCTGGGACCACCACATATAATTAGGACTACAGGTGTGAGCAAAACCAACCTTTGGTATAAGTCTGTACTAAACAGTTTGTGGTAGCGAGTTGAGCAGCCAGGCTTATCTCAAGAGGGAATGTGAGCAGTAAAAAGATGTTACACAGGGGTCTTACAATCACAGTGGTTCAAGTAGACACTTACACTCGAGGTTTCTTAGTAAAACACTTATTAATCTAACAAACATTTAGAAAACATTCACTAGAGGGAGGCAACTTAATATTATACACAAACACCCTTCAATACCAAACCAATACGTTTCAGAGCAAATTAGGCTCCCCTGAAATAGGAGCAAAATGGCATTTCAGTTACTTTCAATGGGAGTAAAAGGCACAAGTTAGCAGAATAGATCACAAATACTTTCGTAGGCAGTGCAAATAGTTTTAGTTCACTAGAGGACTTGATTCAGTTCAATAGGACTAGGCCAAAGTCAATGGGCTAGTGTCTTGGATAGGAAAGAGCAGTTCTTGTAGTAAACAGTAAAGTCTTTGCCAATGTTCTCAGAAGTAGTTTGTATGAAAAAGAATCATATGTTGGGTCACAAGCTGATTAGGCCTGCAAGTTAGGAAAATTCAACGAACTTTCACAGCGAGAGGTAAGTTCTCTCAATCGGGTTGGCACAGTACCTTAATATGAAGACCAAGATGCAGCAGAAGACGTTGGTTCCTGGCAGTTCCTGCAGATCTTGCTGTTCCTGAGCCTCAGTCGTGGGGACAAGAGGGAGGACATCGGGGGACTCCTGCACTGCACCGGATCATCGAAAAACGCAGACAAAATGGAGTCACTTCAGTTCGAGTAGCTGTCATCAAGCACACAAGCTGGTGCCCTTCCCCCTGGTTAATCCTAGCCAGCTCTGAGTATGGTGTCCAGGCGGCTTACAAGTTGATTGGTCCCACCAACTCAAAGGAAGAAGTTGTCCTTGAAGGAGCTTCTCGGTCGAGATGAACTTGGCAATTCAGACCTGCAGCAGGGCTTCACCGGGCAAACCAACGGTCCAGGAGTTGCAGCAGCCGTCCTCTTCCAGCTCGTCTTCGGTTCTTTCGTTCCAGTGGTCGACTCTGCTTTCCAGTCCAAGAGACTCGCCTTTTAAACAGTTTTCTCCCTTTCATTCCAGCCTAGCTGCCACTCACCCAGCAGGTTGGCTGTCCTTGCCGGACAGTCAACAACAAGACTAATTACCCCTCTTTACGTCACCTCGCAATTAGAGTGATAATGCTTACAAACTAGACAAATATGATTTCAATAATCCATATTACAAATGAAAGATGTGATAGAGCCCAAGCGTGACTTAAACACAGGACTGATTGATTAGTTATCACCAAATAGATGAAAAGTGTATCATGAACACACATTTTGACTTGATTGTGTTGTCATAATTGACACATATAAAACGCTGGACTTAGACACTGTCCATAAGAAAAGTAGAGTAAATTACAACAATTAAAAAACAATCAAGGGGAATTAGATGTAACAGCATGAATACTTAATCAACATGTTCCAAAGAAACTTAATCAACATTCAGTTTCAAAAGAGGAGAACCCAAAACTTAATACTATGAGTGTCTCAGATTGTCAACATGTTTCGGCCTGTTTTAATACATTGGACACTAATCCCTAGTGTCTTTTAAATCTTAGATTTCTGGCCATCTTCAGGACAAAGAATTCTTCAGTATCAAACGGTGATTCTTTTATACCCTTGGTAGAAATTCATGCATGGTTATTATTGTAACGGAATGGTAGGTCATGTGGTAGTTTCCGCAGAGTATTACATTTAACTGTGGCCTGGCAGCTGTCTATTCAAGGCAAATGTGTATAGTAGTGCATGACCTGGCCCCACTATAGAGGATACTTTTGTAAATTGTGGCGATAAGGATGTCTCCTTCATCTCGGCGTTGCTGAAGGAGACATCCTTATCACCACAAAGCCTCCAACACATTATCTGCAGTCTAACCTCGGGCAAAGAGGATACCCTATTCATCAAGCTCCCGTTTTACAAACTAATTTCAACCAGCCATAAGAGATTTTTTAGGTGAAGTGCGGATGTGCTTTTGACACGGCTGGTGGCAGCTTATCTTTTCATATATTTTTAACCCTTTCTTGCCATGCAAACCGCGTTTACTGCGTTTGGCACATAAAGGTGGCCTAGCTCCAAAATGGCCATGCCACAAGGTTCTTTGTCCTGTCCTTTGGCCATCTTGCCCCTTCACCTTCCCCAGGTCTAGCCGACCCGGGTCAGTCCTTATTTGGGAATGCTTTCTCACGCGAAACGCCAAGCTTTCGTGGGCTTCTGCATGTCTTGTGTGTGTGCTCCCAGGATGTGGGCTGCACTGTTTAGTTGCAATCCACATCCTGGGTGCCAGAGAGTCTGGTGTGTTGTGAATAACTGAGACCACCGTGGACCGTGATTGGTCTACGTCTGGTGTGCCTGTATGTGAGCAGATCTCCCTTTGGGTCCTCGTCCTTTTGGCGCAAAGGAGATTCTGGATAAGAGAGGGCTCCAAACACCCATACCAGGTTGATCTCCTGAGTTCTCACTGAACCTAGGATTGGATCCAAGCATCCTGAAACTAAGAAGCCTAGTCGAGGAACTGCTGATAACCCGCTGGAAGGTTTGGAACCCTGAGCCCGCTGTTGTCCCGCTGGACCCCTCTGCATCTGATTGAACTAGAAGGTCTGCAAAGACGCTTCGACCCCTTAGAATAGTAGGACCACCTATTCTGGGCACCTTCATCAAACCCTGCAAGTAAGCCTTCTTGAAGTGTCCCTGGGCCAACCAGTGGGCTGACCAGCTTGCGCAAGACCTTTGCTTTGACACTGCTGCCATTTCGAGGAGACCCTTGAAACTTGGTAAATCGCAAGCTCTGTTTTCACTGCACTCTCGCACCGAATTTCGTACACTTGGCATTCCCATGTCTGAAGTAAAGAGAGGGCACACAAACCAGAGTACACGCGGTTACCACGTTGCCCAGCTGTGGTGACTAACGTCGCATGTGCCTTGCTGCTATGCCCTCATGTGCCCTAAAGCCTGCTACAGTGAAACTGGCCTGATCCATCCACCAGGAGCGGAGAAATCACCACTGTCCAGTTTGGGAATCAACGCTGTAACTTCACAGATGAAAGCCGTAGAGCCACACAACTGTCGCATTTGAACCTGCAACCGTAGTGGACTCGACTGACGAAGTTTGTTCTGGAGAGCGCTGGGGGTCGGTGAGTACAACCCTTACCCGTGGTCCCTAGCGCATCCACCTTCTTTTACGCACAGGTGTCCCCTGAGCGCCACTTTCCTTTCCACAGATGAGCTATCGAACCATTCCCAACTCCTGGAATCTGCTCTGCCCGTTTTGGGGAGACCCTCCACAAATAGTGGGGAACTTATTCTGCATCACCTCACCCTAATTCCAGAGCTGCTTCAGACTCTACAAGAGATCCCGCTTTCACCCTTCTGCACTAACACGTGCACCAGCACCTGAAAGTACATTTGAGCACTAGCCTCCTCTCATCGTAGGGACCGGACTGCCTTACAGTTAGGTATTGAACTTTGCAGAACTGCCTAAAGATATTTTGAACTGCTTGTTTCCTTCCGTTGCAGGTTGTGGACCCATTCTGTGCGTTTAACCCTTTAGGTCACTTGTTATTGTATATATGTATTTTAGTAGGATTGTGTTGGTTTAAAAGTATTACTGTTGATTATTACTGTGTGTTGAACCTCAAAGGCCTTGAATAAATGTATTTGTATTTTTAATACATATACCTGAATGGAGTGATTTGTAAGTGTCCTGAAGTCTTTCAGTCACCCTCACCCCTCCTGAGACATAGTCTTGACCGCCACCAATGCTAGCTTGATTGGTCTGGCTTGTCCAGAATGTTACCCTGTTCCAAGAAACTTGGCTGGCCTTCTGAACTTCTGCCCACCAGGTCAGAGTTCAGAAATCCATCTGAACAGTTAGTGACTTGGGGATGGGTCAGGCCAGCCACCCGACATGCGAGGGCCAGTAGAATAACATCTATAATGTCCACTATCGGTGGTAGAATGTTCAATGCCCAATCATTTGGCCCAATAGGTTTTCTGGAAAGATTCCCAGATTGTGTCGCAATGCTTGCGGCATTGGGTAGTAAATCCGGCCTGCGAGCCGAGGAAGAGCGAGATATGCATGGATATTCTGTTCCTGTGCTGATCCCTGTTGGTTTTGCCTGTAATAAACCGCAGTTTGAACTTGCCATTGAATGAGTACTCCGTGTATCCTGGGGGAGGGAGTTGGGCCCTCCAAGTCCGCAGACTTCCAGTGTCCCACTGGCATACTTGGGGGGGGGGGTCCCCCAAACAACCTCCTCAAATTGCCCATACCTTGGACTTCGGTCCCTCCAGAGGGCATTCAAGCAGCAGCATGTTGTGACCATAACAATGGTGAAAGGTGCTATACAAATGATGCATTACATTACATGGCATCGTCCCTCCGTTCACTAAGAAAAATATGGTTACGATATACACGTTTGATACAAGAATGGATCATCATATGTAGCGTTATCAGCGTGTCAAAGCCCACATTACCACAGGAAGTGTATGAATCCAAATCCCCTCTTTGTGGATCCGCCCTGTTATTTCAACATGATTTCAGAACGAAATCACATTCTGGAGGCATGGGTGGATAGGCGGGTATAGGTATACGTGTGAGAAACTCCTGGTGACAAGTAAGAAAGACACAAGAGACCACAGTTCAAGGGTGTTTATTGAACACTGAAATGCTGTATGCAGGTTGAAAAAATGCCTAACCTAAACCTATGATACGGGCAAGCATCAACCATCAAATGAAAAATAAAGCAGTTTTAGTGGCGTTGTGTCAAAATAAAAAGGCTCTATACTAAGAAACCTATTGCCAAACCTCACAACTAATACTAAAAGCGGTGTGGTATAGTTCTCAAGAAAAGAAAGAAGTGTTCTTAAGTAATATGTCAGGATGCAGTAGCCTGGGTCTCCCTTCCCCACACATTGGACACTGGGTAAGATGGGAGCTTGAAACACTTAAAGTCTCGGGCTTCTCCGGCATGAGACGAAAGTTCCAATGGCATCTCTCAGGACACACTCTCAGGCTTTTCTAGCTTGGGATGATATTTAAGCTTTTAACCCTCGAGCTTTCACTTATCAGGGCCGTCGATGGCCAAGTCTCATTTCACTTGAAAGTCTCTTGCCTTCGAGGTCCTCATGTGTTCAAACAACAAAACAAAAGTAGTAAAGCCGGCCTGCGAGCTGAGGAATGGCGAGATGTGCAGGGATATTCTCTGTTCCTGTGCTGATGCCTGTTGGTTTTGCCTGTTATAAAACCCAGTTTGAACTTGCCGTTGACTGAGTCCTCCGTGTATCCTGGGGGAGGGAGTTGGGCCCTCCATTTCTGCAGACGTCCAGTATCCCCCTGGCATACCTGGGGGTCCCCTCTAACAAGTGGGTAGCCGAGGTGATGTTTCGCTGTGCCGGCCCGGCACCAGGTCGTCTCCTTTGCCACCGAACCTTAGAGGTTACAGGACACTTGCATATTTCAAGAAGACGGGAAAACGCGTGCCTGTGTAAAGGTCATCAGGAGTCCCTTGGAAATCATCCTGCCTGAAGTCAGAGAGTATTCCAGGCAGACCAGGACGGGGAGGTGAGCACCTTCTGGAGGAGTCGACAGCCGAGCAGCGCCAGCAGACCATGGAGTGTAAGTATTGACCCAGTCGTACGGCAACTGTGGGTGTGAGGGAGGGAGGGTATTGAGTATTAGGTATTGAGTATTAAGTATTGTTTAGGATTGTGAAAGTTAGTAGGGACAGGAGCGGAGGTAGAAGTCCCTCCTTCTATGTTTAGGGCACATTCCGTCTTAGAGGTAAACGGTTCTGGTGAATAACCTAGATTATTGATTTGAGGGCACGGATGACCGAAGATATGTAAATAGTCGTATTCTTGTGGGTTGGCTGTTTTAGCTCGGGTCATAGATCACTGAATCCCCATAAGGGTTAGCAAGGGAGCTGGCCTAGATTGCCTAAGGTGAGTCGACTGGTTAAGTCTCCTGGAGTGAGATGTTTTGCAAGCTAGGTGATGCAGCTGGTGCAGTTCGATCACAATAGAATATTGGTTTACTACGCCTGGAGGCAGGAAGACAGCTCTGTGTTTTTTTTTTTTTTTGGTGTGGTTTGGGAGTAGCAGGCTACTACAGTGTGCACGCAGTATTCATTTTTGTAGTACCTTGTCTGTATTGGTGATGTCACCCATAGGTTTGCAAATAGGACATAGTGAGTCCGAGACGGTGAGGAGTTGGTATTAGAAACTTGGGATTGGCCGACGTGGTGAACCAGTGGCAGTGCACGGAAGGCGCATTCGCAAGATTGTTGGTGTGCCTGAGGAGGCAGTGATTGTGAAGGAGGAGCGGTGCGCAGAGCATGCCTGATAGGTTGTGGAGCCAGAGGGGCTTGTAGAAAATGAATGGTATTGCTATTATACTGTTCCTTTCTCCCTAAACAGCAGACTATCGAAACCCTCGACTTGAGGTCAGGTTAAGGTACTGACTATGTATCAGGGAAGTGCAGAGGGGACACGCCCCTTCAACGTCTGTGTAAGACACTCCCACCTTATCGAGAGACAATGTGCAAGTATAGCATAGAATGGTCCAAAGGTACAGAGGGAAAGTTAACTAAACCATGGCCACCTTGTGGTAGTTTCTCCAAAGACGTGCAGCAATCACTACTGACACACACATACGAACGAGTGGATAGGAGGACAGATACTACTGAAGTTGCAAGGGAGAACGGATGGGGACGCAGAAGGGGCGGCTAAGGCAATGGAGGGTCTGAAGAGAAGTAGCGAAGCAACAAACTGGGTGGAGATAATGTATGAAGAGGACGGGAAGGAGAAGGAGCGGGAGAAGAAACTCGATAGGACAAGGAGAGGAGAAGAGAGGTTGTAGAGGGAGGAGGAGGAGCAGGAGCGCACGGAAAGGGAACGAGACGAGAGGAGAGGATCGAAAGAGGCCTCAAGGAAAGGATGAGAGCTGAGCAAGTGCAGCGGGATAGAAGGACAAGGAAGTGGAAGAGATCGAAAGGCGAAGAACAGTAGCAGAGCAGGGAAAATGCAAGTTAGCTGAGTGGGAACAAAGAAAGTTGCAACTGGATAGGCTGGCAAAAGACTGAGCGCGTAGGGAAGAGAACGAGCAATAAGGGCAGTAAAGACACAAGGAGGTCTAGACAGGGGAGGCGACAGACTCGAGGAGGACAGATGGATAGAGCCAGACAGTACAAGCTCACGAGTCAGGAGCACAGTAGACTGGGTTGCAGCAGGCTTCTGGACCTGGGGGGGGAGAAAGCAGGTACGACTTGAGGGACATCGACCTCAGCACAAAGCCTAACACAGACTCTACATCGAGGAGACTGAGATTTGCAGACAATTTTTGTAGTAACATGGACACAGGATCTGAAAATGAGGACAGGTACAGTGGGGACGGGAGGGGGGAGCAGTTCCCATCCCAGTCAACTGAGACAGAGTGGCATGGGAGTTTAGGACTCGCACAGGGGAAGGAGGGGCCAGCTCGAATGAGCAGACCCGACTTGCGAATGACTTGCACACCCAACCAGACACCACAACATACATCGATAGGCTTAGAGACCTCCCAGGACGAAGGAAAGGGGAAACAGCAATAGCTTGTTGAAGGGGACAGTAAACGAGGAGATATGACAGCAGCACCAGAATACCCGTAGTAGAGCCAATAGATGAATGCGCAGGCATTGAGAGTGTGAGAGGCATCCGACAAATCAGGCTGACTAGAAGTACGCAGGAGGAGGAGGTAGGGTACACACAGATTACCTTATGAGAGAGAGGAGGGGTGCAACCTCAATATGTACCATGGATTCACACGGACAAGGAGAATGTGAAGTGTAGGCTACGATCGTTCAGTGCAGGGTCTAGAAAGTGGATCTATGAGATGGAGAAAATGACAGCGGGACATAGGTTAGCTGCGGGACACGTGAAGGGCGATTCGTATCAATTTTAGGAGATGCAGCTGATGACATATGGAAAAGTGCAGGGTTCCCGGGGGTGACGGCACAAAACACAGCGCACAATGGTTCACCATTGGCAAACTGCAGGGAAGCAGTATGGCAAGCCCTCGGGACACAATACCCAAACACGTCAGACATTGGGGCGATTACGTCACGGAAAATGAGGGAAGACGAAGACCCTGTGCAGTACATTTAGGAAATCAAAGCGCCTTGGTGCCTTGAAACTCCAGAGCCTTGGGACAAAACTGTAGCAATATTTGATCACATCCTATTACAGGGGCTACCAGAGCCTGTTCAGAAGAGTTTGAGGAAATTGGTAGGGATGGAAGCAAAGGGATGGCCCAAAATACAACTCATGATAGTTCATCATTGTAGGTTATAGCAGGAGAAGATTAAGAAACGGGAAGAGGACAGAAAGATGGATGAGGCTCAACTAGTACAGAGAAAACTCTAAGTATGCAATGGAAGGGGTAGTCATAACCAGCCCCACCCCACAGGCACAGCAGCCACAACCACATCCGTTTGCACCACCCATGAGGGGAAGGTTCATTGGGCGTGCTGGCCCACAGCAGGAGTTCATCCGAAGGGGAGGCCAACGGAGCGGGCGTGGCTTCGGACCACAGATGCATCACAACCAAGGGGGCTTTCCAGGGGGTTTGAGGATATGGGCAACAGATGCAGCAAAACCCAGGCACATCTCGGAGGGGTGTGGGGGTTGCAAGGGAGGGAGCCACCAGAGTGTTGGACCTGTGGGCAGTCAGGACACATTTCAAGAGTGTGTAGGTATAGGGGATGCTGCAGAATTGGGAGGTGCAGGGCCAGCAGTCCTATCGGAGGGACCAGGACGATTACTATGCACAGGCCCAACAACAAGAAGGACAGATGCAGGGCACATATCAACAGATGCCACAAACTGGTATCACAGTATGCACCTGCACCGCAGATTCGAGGGACTACACAGCAATTAGCACAGATACAGAACAATGACGCCAACGTCATAGCGACAGTTCCCGTCAGACAACTGGGAGGAGTTACCATAGTAGGGAGCAACCCCTTTACAGGTCATGGGATGATCCTGTACCCTCAATAGGACAGCCTGCAGATGAACTTTATGTATTCTATCCTGTCGATAACACCCAACCCTGTGGAGAAACCTTGCATAGGGGTGCCGATAGGTGACAAAACCTTTTCCTTTTTTTATTGACACTAGGTCTTGCATTAGGGAAGGAGCATTTACAATGTCAGGTGATGCCATGAGCACTCAAGGATTCTCTGGGGCTCAGGAAGTGGTTCCTTTTACAGACAATATCTCACTTTCTATAGGAGATCATAATCTATCTCTACCCTTGCTTTACTCTCGACAGACACCTGTACACTTACTGGAATGAGAAATTGTGAGCAGACTAAACATGACCATATCATTCACAGACAAGGGAATAGTGTGCTCCACACCAGGAATACACATGCTCAATGTAAGACAGATTGTCCAAGCATATTGTGGGTGCAAGGTGCAAAGGGGGTGCCAGTAGACCCAGAAATGTTCCCGTATGGAACTGACATTGCTGTTGAATTGCTTCTGGGAATTGCAGGGGAGATGTGGCGAGTTCCAAATCAGTACCTATTCAGGCCAGAGCTACCTATGGGCGAGGAAGAGGGAACAATAGTGCCAATAGAAATAGAGGCAGTGTTTTTTAAATTTATTTTTGCATTTTTAAAGCGCTCGCACAGCCCGCAATCATTGAGGCGCTGTTACAGGAATTGTATGTTTTTTCAGTTGCTTGATTGTTTTTTTTTTTTCTTCTTAGTTGGCTATTTATAACATGCTTAAATACCCAGAGCTTTCTAAGTGCGGACCCGGGGATCGAACCTGAGCTATCCTCCCGGGACAAGAGAGGATTAGATAGAAGTACATGCAATGGATGTCACAGGACGGGCATGGAGAGCAGTGATAGCAGTGGCAGAAGGATGCAGGTTGACTGCAGTGACGGATTAAGAGTTTTTCAGGGAAGAGAGACTAGAGATCGAATGAGTGTGACCTATTGGTTACAAATACACTACAGAGAAGTACCACAGAGAATGGCAGTGGCGCTGGAGGCGCCACCCCCATTCTGGGAGGAGGCCATGGCCAAGGTACCCAGCACCCTATGGACCACAAGTCCCTATGACGTGGGCCACATAAAGAGCATAGGAGGAGTGAAGATCAAGCTGAAGCTAGGAGCAATGTTTCCAAGAGTAAAGCAGTATCCCCTAACTATAGAAGCAGATAAGGGCATTTGAGACAATAACAGCCCTGATTGAGAAGGGGCATCCTTGTACCATCAGAGTCCCCATGCAATACCGCGGTGTACCCTGTGCGGAAGGCGAAGTGTGGCGGGAATCATGGCATTTCATACAGGATTTAAGGCCTCTTAATCACACCACGCTGCAGAAGCAGAATATCCTTTAGTTGCAAATCTAGCGACAATTTTGTGCAGCATTCCGGCAGAAGCTGCCTGCTTTTACGGTCATCGATTTGAAGAATGCTGCCTTCTCAGTACCATTACACCCAAACTCACAAGACTTCACCAGCTTTATGTATAGACACCAGAAGGGTACAGCGAGTCACCATCTATCTTTAACAGAGTAATACAGATGGACCTAAGCAACATACAGATGGAGAGCACAGTTTTGCAATATGTAGATGATATTTTAATTTGCAGCACAACCGAAGATCAGTGTAGGAAGGACTCCGTACACATGCCGACTGTGTTAGCTGACAAGGGATACAAGGTGGACAAAGCCAAGTTACAGTACTGTCAGAAAGAGGTGCTATACATTGGACAGACGATATCCCAAAACAGTCGACAGATCGCCACAGAAAGAGCAGAGACAATGCGCAAGACACCTGAGCCCAGTAAGGGAAATGCAACAGTTCTTAGGGTTATGCAACTACTGCAGAGCATGGGTCTTTAACTACAGCACATACACAAGGCCACTGTTGGCTGCACTGAAGGAAACACAGAAGGGAAACAAGACACTGACATGGACTGCAGAGATGACTGAAGCATTCGAGGAACTGAGAGAGGCCATCTGCACTGCACCAGTACTAGGGATCCCATAGTTTTCACAAACTGACGGTGTAGTGAGGAAGGCAGTACTGACAAAAGACACGCATGGGACACAAGCCAATAGCTTACTATAGTGGGCAACTCAACCCAGTAATGAGAGGACACTATCAGTGCGAACAAGCTTTGGCAGCTACCGCTTTTGCAGTAGAGAAGTCAGCAGCAATAACAATGGTGTGCACTACCACTCTTTACGTGGAGCACGCCTTCTTTGCTATACTGCAGAAGCCAAAGAGCACACTGACAACACAAAGAGCATCAGGGTATGAGGTGATACTATCGAATGTAGGCCTGAAGATAGTGAGATGCAGAATTGTCAACCCAGCAACATTTCTAGCAGACGTCCTACTTGTAGGAGACTATGCTCACGACTGTACAGCGAACATAGAAATGTTCAGTGACATTCACTACCTAACATCTCTCAACTCATTGTTTCCTATAACCTAAAGTTTAATTTTCTTGGAAATGTTTTCTTCTTTCTATCTTTCCCTACAAATATATTGAATGCACAGTGTGCAATGATGTTTTGTTTACAAGCCCAAAAAAGTCCTACATAGAAATGAAAGTCAAAGGCACCAGCTCCCAAACTCCCAGACCCTCATTGAGTGCGTCTGTAGTGTCTTGGCGTGGAGCATGAGACTGCAGACTGTCGATCCTGTCAAGCAATGACCGGTAAGGCGTTGAAAGAGCAAAAAGGGAAATTAGCGGCGGGTAGGTCCCAAACTAACCCTCCCCAAACTCCCCCCCACCCCCCAAACCTCTGCCGACTTTGTCGAAAAAGCGATTGTCTGACGAGTAGAGTGGTGACTCTCCTCGAAGGAAAAGGTCCAAAATGCGCTCTCGATCCAGGAGTGAGTTGTACCATTCTTCATCTTCTTAAAAGAAGATGAAGAAGAGACGCCATAGGTCACCTTCCACCTCTTCCTGCGATACTTCTTCTGAGAGAACAATATCTTGCCCGACCAAATTGACTCGTGCTGAATGAGAGGCATTCAGACAGGAAATGTTAAACATTTTCGAGAAGGAGGCCCGACCCCTCGAAACAGAAGACCAAGAGTCATGCTCATGTCACGCCGTTAAAGGCTGACAAGGAGAGGACTGAGCCAAAATCCTGCATGACTTTGAGCCTGGGACACAGGTCAGAAACTCCATGAGAACATTCGAGGTCTCGACTCGACAAGAAATTGTCCAAGACTCTTTCGAGTTGGGGATCGAGCCCCTTGAGGGCTTCGATAAAGTCTTCGTAAACATCTACGCCATTAGCGTCCAAAGCATCAATGCCATTAGCGTCGAAGACCATCAACACCATTAGCGTTGAGACCGTTGACGCCATCATGGTAGAAAACAGCAATGCCATGTGTGTCAAAGCCATAGAGGTCGAGACCATTGCTGCATTTGCCCTCTAAACCTGCCATTGTCATTAAGGAGGTTGAACACACTTTTAAACCTTTTTCTTCAAGTCTTTGTCTTCAATGTATGAAGAACATGAACCTTCAGACACAGAGACCCCACCTTTTGGTTTACAGAATGGTACGCCAAACGTCCCAGAAGCCCTGATCTCGGAAGAATCGAGGCTAAAGGATTTATATAAAACCCTTCAGTCAGCCAGTGGGGTTGATACTTCACCAGAACTTGAATTTGGTAAACTGGACCCGGCTGAACAGGCTGATGCCCCATAAAAACATCTTATGTCGAGGGTAGTAGAGTTTCTAGGATGGGAGTGTGCCTGCTCCCCCATTCGAGCAAAATGACCTGACCGATATTCTTTATAATGGTCCTCAGAAGGATCCGGTACTACCTTTTTCATATTGCCCTACAAAAAAGGATAAATGGAAACTTGGGGGCACCTGAGGCAAGACCAGCGGTGAATGGAAACCTCACCAGAAAGTACAGACCAGTAGTGATCCCGACTATTTGCCAAAACATCCTACGCCAGAAAGCCTGGTAGTTTAGGCTACAACTTCTACCTCTAAACAAGCAGCTGATCCAACAATTCCCCCAGTGAGGGATGCTGAGCCTTTTGGCACTTGGGCAAGGAAAGAGTTTTCTGCTGGGAGCATGGCTCTTAAATCTGCAGGTGCCACTTGTGCTGTAGCTAAATTTACATTCATCCTGTGGGACTGTATAGCCATGGCAGCTGAGCATATTCCTGAACGGGGAAAAAAGAGACAGCTTCCTGAATATTGTAAAAGACTGGACTCTGCTGACAGTATAAGTAGAGCTATGGCGGCAAGCAAAGCAATATGCAGGTTTGCATGGTTGAGGAGGCCTGGATTTGCACTGGACGTGCAGGCCAGGATCCTCAACAGGCCCTTTGACGGCACCCAGCTGTTGCCGCATGGCTGATAAAAGCCTGGAGAGCCTGGAGACCTCAAAGGCGTTGGCCAAATCCCTTGATTCCGCTATCAGACAGCCACAAACATCTCACCCCAGCGGATCATCTTGGAGGGGTTGGTCCTTTCGTTTCTACTCCTCAGTTGGGAGAGCGAGAGGACTGGCAAGTCAAATGGGCCAAAGAAGATTCCCTCGTGGTGGACGACGGAGAGGTGCAAAGCCGGCCCAGGCAACGGCTACTTTACCCTCCGCTGCTGCTTCAGCCTTCTCAAAACTTCTCTGATGCCTTAAACCACAAGACACTGTTGGGAGGCAGACTCTCACAGCATCTGCAGGAATTACGGGGTATTACTTCAGATATGTGGGCATTGGAAACAGTAGCCCAAGGTTACTGCCTCCTCTTTCTAAAAAGGCTTCAAGATCATCCACCAGGGAGTCTCTCATTCAAAGTTCCAGATCCGTTTCTTGTGCACAAAATTATGAGCCTGCTAGAGAAAGGTGCTATAGAACCTGTAACATAGAGGAACAAAGGGTGGTACTCTCCTTTTTTTCTAATCCCCAAAAAAGGACAGAGGATTGAGACCCATCTTGGACTTCAGATGTTTGAACAAGTTTGTAAGGAAGATTAAGTTTAAGATGATTATACTTTCTCAGATCCTTCAGGCCCTCGAACTCCAAGATTTGATGGCGTCATTGGACCTTCATGATGCTTACTTTCATATGCCTATCCATCACAATCCCAGAAAGTACCTGAGGTTTGCCGTTGGTGGTTCTCATTATCAGTTTCGAGTTCTGCCATTCGGGCTGACCTCTGAGGGTTTTCACCAAGCTGATGGCGGTGGTGGCAGCGAGTTTCGGGAGAGGGGGGATTAGCGCCTATGCTACCTGGATGATTAGCTGATCAGGGCTCGTTCTCCCAAAGAAGCCCTGGAACATCACACAATCACCTGCCACTCTCTCCACAGACTGGGCTTCTCCCTCAAGTACAAGAAGTCCCACATGATACCATCTCAGTTTCCAGTTCATCAGAGCGGTCTTGGATGCATCTTTGGTAGAAGCCTTACCACCCGAGGTGAGGGCTCAGCACATTCTGCAGATGGTCCCCAAATTTCAGACTGCTCAGCGTCTTCCACCCTTTGACTTTGTGTTTGCTCGGCCTCATGGCATCCTGCATTTTCCTGGTGCCACAGGCTCTTCTGAGAATGAGATCCCTCCAATTGACTCTCAGACTCGGTTGTCTGAATTCTCAGGCAAGATGTTGGACCTTCTTCAGGTTCCGAGCAGAGTCGCGCAGGCGCTTCTGTGGTGGGCCTGCAAAGACAACATTCCAAAGAGAATGGAAGGAGAACCTTTTTGGCAACCATGGCTGGAGATAACAGTAGTGACGGACTCCTCACTCGCAGGGAGAGGAGCTTACGACCAACAATCTGCCAAACTGTAGTCGTTGGTCTCCATCGGAGTCCACACTACACATAAACCTATTGGAGCTGAGGGTGATCAGACTAGCGCTGAAGGCCTTTCTGCCCTCTTTACAGGGAAAAAGATTCCTGATAATGACGGACAACACACTGACCAACAAAAGAGGAGGCGTAGGTTCACTACCACTGTGCAGACAGGCGATGCAGCTCTGGTTCTGGCCAATTCAAGAAGCAATCTCCTATCAGTGGTTCACCTAACTGGAAAGGAGAACACGGCGACTGACTCTCTGAACAGGCAGAGCACAGTCTCCCACGAGTGGGAACAGCTCAGGAAGTGCTTCAAGAGATCTTCACCCTTTGGGGAACCCCTCAATTGAATCTGTTTGCGACTTGTATCAACCGGAAGCTCACTGTTCTGGTCAAGGGAATTTTCCCCAAGAGGATGTCTTGGAGACGTGTTCATAGTGGACTGGGAGTTTCCACTCCTGTATGCGTCTCCTCCAGTCCCTGTCATTCCTCACCTGATCAGGAGGTTGATAAAGTTCGGGCAATCCATGATCCTAATTGCCACGGATTGGACCAGGAGGACGTCGTATCCAGACCTTCTGGACATGTCCATCTGCCCTCCAATGCGTCTTCCGCATGAAAGGACCTTCTCTTGCGACAGGAGGGTCGTGTTCTCCATCCAGAGGTCAAAAGACTCAACCTTCACGCATGGTTTCTGAGAGGTTGAGGTATAAGGATTGGGACCTCCCAGACAAAGTAATGGAGTTTTTGCTTTCAGCCAGAAGGCCAGCAGCAAAATTCTCGTACTGCTGCCATTGGAACAAATTCTGCAGCTGGTGTAGGGAAACTGATGTCGACCCTTTTATGTGCAGTACGCCTATGAGGTTGTCCTTTTGTTACATTTGGCACATCTGGGGCTCCAGATTGGGACCATTAAAGGATACTTTTGCGGTGCTTTCAATCTTCAATCGCACGTCGGCGAAGGTATACTTCAAGATATCGTTAGTCATACAATTTCTGAAAGGACTTATTAACGTGGTCCCTCCATCTCCATTTCTGGTTCCGATTTGGGACCTTAATCTTGTTCTAAAATTCCTTGTGTGCGCTCCTTTTGATCCACTCCATTCATGTCCATTAAGATTGCTGACCTTTGAGACCATCCCTTTAGTTGTGTTAACATCAGCCCGCAGGGTGAGCGAACTTCAGGCCTTATCTTGTAAGCCTCTAAATACTACCTTCTTGAAGGACATGGTCATTCTTAAAGTCAAACCAACTTTTCAGCTGAAAAATTGTATTAGATTTTCATTTATCCCAGAAAATTGTGTTCTCTTTTTATCCACCTCCACATTCTGGCTAGGATGTGGAAAGGCTGCTTAGATTTGATCCAAGACAAGCTCTTAGCTTTTACTTCTCTAGGATGGCTAAGTTACGTCAAGATGACCAATGTTTGTTGGGTATACAGATCAGAAGTTGGGACTTGCAGTCACTAAACAAACTGTGTATAGGTGGATTATATTGGGTATTACGGAATGCTACAGATTGGCTGAGAAGGATACCCCATAAGGCCTTGGAGCCCATTCCACAAGGGTCATGGCAACATCTTCTGCTTTACAAAGGTTGGTGCTGATACATGATATTTGTTCGGCAGCCACATGGTCTCCCATTCACACTTTTACTAAACATTACTGCCTGGATTCATCCTCCACCCAGGAAGGAGGATTTCGGAAGGCGGTTTACATTCTGTCCATGACCAATCTTAAGAGCACTTCTAAAATTCTTACTCGCTCCTCCAAATCTGACACTGCTTTGGGAGTCTATCAAAAGATGAGGGATATGTGGGAAGACTCAATCCATTCGAAGAACAAGTTGGTTACCCCTGGTAACGTTCTTTCATTTGGATGTTCCTCACACGTATTCCTCATCGCCCCTCCCAACCTACCCCGCAGTAGAATTTCCGTGCTTTATGTACCAGTGATGACCTTGACATCGTAACGAAGGCCCTCAAAGGGCATCCAGTCGACACACAGCTCCTACTGCTGAATCATTTTTTCCGAAATAGCTGAAGCTGGAGACATATATCAAAAGATGAGGAATATGTGGAAGGAACATCCAATCGAAAGAACGTTACCAGTGGTAAGTAACCTTTTCTTCTAAAAGGAAAACTTAACACTGTTGCGAGCCTGGCTGCCAATAGCATTATAACCTGTAGCATAGAGCCATTTTATCTTGTTAAAGACCTTCAAACCCTTGTTAACTGCTTGCTTTGCTCTGCCTGTTAATATATGATATGATGTAGCATTTACAACGTGGGTATACACAAGTATTTCAAGGGGCGATGAGGCAAGGGGGTGGGTACAAAGGGAGGACAGACAGCGATCCTACTATGCCAGGTGTCATTCAGATCGCGCAAGTGTATGAGAAGGGAGAAGGGGAGAGTGCGAGGGGAGGGGAGGGGGAAGGGACAGTGCAGTACATGGGAGTAGAGTAATAACAATAAGTAAAAGTAACGGCCAGCAGGTGGCAAGTGCAAAGGTAAGTGCAGACAGCAGGTGTCAAGTGCTGGTAGTGGGACTGTAGGGATACAGAAACAGTCCCCAAGTGCGGGGGTTGCCAGGCTGGCAGTGCAGGTGTGTGTGACTGGTGGGGAAGGGACCTGGGCCCAAGATCAGAGGGTGGCCAGGTAACCAGTGCAGTTTCAGTTGAGCCAGGAGGTCAGCAGGGGAGAGGAGGAGAAAAAGCAGAAGCAAAGAGAAGGGTTTTGATTTGCGTCCGGAACTGGAGGTGGTTCTCCTCAAGTTTCAGGGAGGCTGTTCCAGAGGGAGGCACCAACCGAAGAAAGAGATCTACCACCAACTCGTTGCTCGGAGAAGCGACTGACCCTGAGGTAATTGGAGGTGGATGAGCGAAGAGCTCGAGAAGGAAGATATTTAGGAAGAGAGAGTTGAAGGTATTGAGGCCCCCGGCCCCAGAAAGCCTTGTGGACAATGCAGACGGTTTTGAACTTAATACTCGCAGCAACTGGGAGCCAGTGCAGAGATTTCAGTCCTGGAGAGATGCAATCCTTGGGCTTGAGGCCAAGGACAAGTCTCGCAGTCCTGTTCTGGATGAGTTGTCGAGGGCGGAGAGTAGAGGCAGGCAGATTTAGAATGAGGCTGCTGCAATAGCCCAGCCTAGAGAGAACAAGAGCTCTGGAAACAGTGAGCTTCTGGAGGAAGGAGAGGAAAGGAAGAATACCTCCGAGGATATGTAGCTGGTAGTGTGACTTCTTAGAGACATCAGAGATGTGAGGAGAGAAGGAGAGTGTGAAGGCGAAGATGACCCCAAGGTTTTTAGCCCCGCAGGTGGGAGCAGAAAGACTGCCAAGAGAGGCCGGCCAGAGAGCGACAGGAAAGGAGGGAGCGGGTGTGCCGATGAGGAGAATCTGTCTTACTGGCATTAAGGCAGAGGTCATTGGCGGCACACCACTCCTGAATAGCAGACAGTCAGTGATGAGAGACGGAGCAGAGGTGGCCAAAGGAAGCCTGAAAATGATCTGAGTGTCATCCGCATAGCACTGAAAGTTCTGGCAGAGAGCGGCAATGCAGTGGTCAAGAAGTGCCAGGTAATGGTTGAATAGCCAGGGAGAGATGTTAGACCCCTGTGGGACACCGCAGGTAGAGAAAAACATAGCAGAGAGGAAGGACCCAGGTCGGACCTGGGAGGGTTGGTCGGAGAGGAAAGAAGTCAGCCAAGCCAGGGCCTGACCGGTAATGCTCAGGTTATCACAGAGACATTTGAACAGGATGGCATGGTTGACCGTGTCAAAGGCAGAAGAGCGATCAAGCAGGACGAGGACACGGGGTGTTTGGAGAGCAGGTATTCACAGATGTTCAGGAGAGCAGTTTCTGTGCTTCTGGCAGCTCTGAAGCCAGGCTGATGGTCATGAAGACAACCAACAGATTCAGTGTGGAGATTAAGCTGGGAGATGGCCAGCTTTTCTTGGAGTTTGCCCAGGAAGGGAGTGATGGAGATTGGGTGATAGTTAGCCAGGCAGGAGGGGTCGGCAGAGGGTTTCTTAAGAAGAGGGTGCACAAGGGAGTGCTTGAGGGGGGATGGGAAGACTCCAGTGGCGAAGGAGTGGTTGCAGAAGTCGACCAGAGCAGGGGCCAGGGAGTCTATGTGGTCCTTGATGGTTTTGGAGGAACAGGGCTGAACCTGTTTTGACAAGACTTTCATAGATCGGACTCGTCTAGAAACCTCGTCAGCAGAGAACAGGGGAAAGGCAGAGAAGGAGGGAGGAGAGGTGGCTGAAGAAGAGCCAGAGGAAGTGCAAGGAGTAGAGGGAGGGAGGAAGGGAGGGGAGAGGAGGAGAGTGAGGACAGGATGTCCTGAGCTTGATATGAAGTGAGAAGCCAGTGCCCTGCAGAGGGCCTGGGAAGGGACAGGAGAGGTAGAGACTCAGGTTTGACCGGCTTCAAGAGCTGATCTACCCAGTAGCTCCGATCAATTGCCTAGACACAATTCCTTTTCATTGTTTTGTTTTATTATGATGGTGCTCTACTTTATTGGGGACTTATATCTTTCTATGGTTACCAGGTCTCTCTTAGTGTACATAAGTATTTATTGGCACTGAAGCTTTTGTGACAGATGGCTTGCACAAAGTACAATCCTTGAAAATAGTTTATAGATCAATAGTACATGAAGGATTTAGACCTCCCTGAAAATATTTGTGGACTGCAGTTTGAAATTATCACCTCCTATACTCTTTGAGGGGAGGGTTGCTTAAGGTTCACTATGATATTTTGGTAAGGATTTTATACTATACTTGCTGTTTCTCAGTAAACTTTTTTCAATGATGAAAGGTTGTTTTGTGTCTGCTGTTTGCAGTGTTAATAACCCCTGCTTGATGCCTTTTCTCAAGGACACTGGGGTCTTTGTATTAGATTGAGTGAAGTTTTGCACATCATAGCAGTGTTTTTCCAGGATTCTGTCAAAATTACCGAATCCAAATGACCTACACCACCAAATTACCTAAAATAAATACTACTAAATGTCCTAATAAGTAAATGTTTGTAGGACAATTTGTAGTATCTATTTGGTGGTGTAGGCCGTTTTTATTTTTTGGTCGGAACAGCTGTGGGGCATCCCCTGCAACACCCAACTCGCTATACTTTACAGTATAGTGAGCGGAGGTTGCAGTGGACACCCCCCAAGCTCACCCGACCAAAAAAAAGAAAAAAGCTGCAGAAGTGTCCCTCGCAACAACCCGCTCACTATACTTTATAGTATAGTGAGCGGGTTGTTGCGGGGGACACCCCTGCAGCTGACTCGACAAAAGAAAAGAAAAGGACCCTGTGGGGCCGGTACCCGATCACAGAAGTGAAAGGGAACTAGCTTTGGAGGGACAAGCGAGATGGAAGTTAAGTAGGGGGTGGGTGCCATGGAGGTGTGGGATGGGTTAGGGTTTCTATAGATTTTAGGTTGTTTTACCTTGGATGACCGAATGGGAAATGTACAAACAATTTTGTATTGCGTACATTTCTCATGCAGTCATTTCCGTTGCAAACTTGTCAGTCGCGGTAAAATAACCCTAAATCTTTTTCCACACTCTATTTTGCTGATAAATAAGTCGCCTGGCATCCAGGCCCTTACTTTGTAGTCAGGAATGGGCTTATTCTCCGCAATTGGTGGCATTAGGGTGTGGTTTGGATCAGAGCGGGAATATCACTTAATGTCTGCAAGGATTTCCAGATTTGCCCCATGTTTTGTCTTGATAGTGCAGAGATTGAGGAGGTAGCTTTCTGTCTTACTAGCAAAGTGATGGCATCTCCCTTAGGATTCTGAGTCCTTCCATGTTAACCAGATCTCTGTATTGCAGCTGATAATGTATGTGCTATATTTACTGTTTTTCAGATACGGTCAAAAAACTTCAAGATCAAAAACATGACATGGAAAGAGATATTAAGACGCTGAACCGGAAGCTGCGGGTAAGTAGTAAGCTCCTAAACTGACCACACCGTTTCTTCCAAGCCGCCTGGCACAAAGGGGAAACACCACCCAACATTCCTAGTTAACTTCCGTCTCCACCAGCAATTCTCCCAGAAAATGGTGCTCAGTTATTGCCTATCCCATGTCTAAAGGAAACGTATCTTGCACACAACGACCAGCAAAGAGTCCGCCGACATCCTTGCTCAACTCCTGCAGAAGCAAAATTAACTAACCTCAGAAAAGGTAGCAGAACCTCCTGGCGCCACCTCTCGCTCAATGAGCACTCTTCCCCTACCACAGAACTACACAAACCCCCCCTCAGGAACTATGGCACTGTCCAGCCGTTGAAGCGTACTCAACCGTTTGCAATGAAGCCCCCAGTCTACTGTTCCACACTAGCTCCCCCAAAGATTACCCCACTATTATGAACAAATAATGACACACACACACACACACGCGCAAAATGAGTAGCCTATCCACCTCATTTTGGCCCATTTTCTCTGTGACCGTTGAGGTGGACAGAATAAGGCACTCAAGATATTCTGTGCTAGTGAATCCTCTCCAGATTCACTTGAATATATTCACTTGATCTGACCTGTGTAATTTGGATATCTGTCCCCGTCTGAACCATATTTGCAGCTTTTAAATAGCGCTTTAGTCAAAGAAAAGTAGAGCTGTGCATCTTCTCTACATCTTCTCTACATCTTCCTTATACTTCCCTATACCTCTATAACTGACATGGTTGTGATGGTGGGTGCAAAGAGGACATCTGTGGTAGGTGATTGTGTTTGACTATAAGTTGGCTCGCAGCAGAGGTCTTATAAGCTGTGCCAAAAATATAAAATGTTGCCACATGGCTAGTATTTTGCCAAAGGAAAAATTATAATGTGTATGATATTTTATCCTCCCGCAGGGAAGCTGTAATCAAATGTAAGATTCTGTTCCTAACTTGTAAATACTTTTGTGATGCTTGTGAAACTGCTTAAAATGCTTCACGCGTTGAGGTCCCACAGATTGTTTTTTTTTCCACCTTTCTATGCTGTCCCGTAATGCAGAGTTAGTTACCAAGTTTATATATATATACTAAACTAAACTATTTTTCTATTGTATTTGATTTGCGTGTTATCGCCTGGTATCCGCGACGGCTGTCTCAAGGACTGCTCGACATCCTCTCGCCGGCTGATCTTGCTTCACCGACTCTACACCTTCGGCAACTCAGCGGCTAATTTCTTCTAGGCCTTGGCCTTTAGGCCTGGCCTCACAGTAGAGAGTGGGGACACGTATTACTGACTTTCTCTTGAGAGAATGGCTCTTCTTTACACCTCCTCTTCCCTTTCCTTCCGTCTGGCTGCTTTTTCTCTCTTTTATGGAGCAAACCCCTTTTAAATTTTGCCCGTCTTGTAACCGCAAATTCCCCTGGAAGGACACTCCTAAAGAGTGCAATGGATGCCTCCCTTGTGTACCTGACGAGCGGCGTTGCAAGGTCTGTAAACGTTTTTGACCCAAAACCCTAAAAGTCAGGCACACCAAGCGGTGGGCGGCCTACGCTATGCAGGCCAAGAGTGACACTGCCGCCGGCATCATCGCCTCAGATTAAGATGCCGTAGACGCAACTGTGGAGTCTGTTGGTTCCCGCATGTCCATTCCCGGCCCTGATAAGCATGCTGCCGGCAGTGCGATGGGGACTCCACACTCCGGTGACAAGGTCAGACACCACGCCTCTACACCTAAGCACAAAACCCCCAGGCCTCACTGAACGACTCATCGAGGAAGCCATCAAAGCCCATAGGCCAATCAAAGGCCTTAAGACTTCAACTTTACCGGGCGCTTCACATAAATCTTCGGCCCTTGGTGCAATAGGCGTCGAAAGACACGCCGAAACGGGACCCCGCTCCAAAATTCCCCCAGTTCTGGGACTAAAAAGGCCTCCCCTTTGCCAGAAGGGTATTCTCCAGCCTCTACCCCTCTAGCTCAGGCTCTGCAACAGGATCCCACTCCACCTGTTTCGTCTTAGCCCACCTTGATGAATCCTCTTCCTCTGTGTGGACTAGGGAGTGATTTGAGGCCTGTATGGAGAGAATGTCTGAATGTATTATGTTTTCAGACACATCTGATGACTTGGTTAAGAGTTATAAGCCTATGGATACTTGCCCTACACCTTCCAAGTCTCCAGGTGCACAGCGTGCATCCCCGTCTGGACAACACCCACATGAAACTCCTGTGGATGTCTTCCAGGATGAATCTGATTATGACATCTACGATGATCCGGATCACGTCTCTCAGGACCCCATCCCTCAAGACCTAGATAACTGGGTCCCTGCTGATGACCAGTGTACTTGGCCCACTATCCCTGCCCATGAACCTGACCTGGACAACATTTTTTGGGATACTCCTCCCATCGTTCAGCCCCGGGACTCATTGCCAATTGACTGTCGGATTATTCAACAACCTCCTCAAGAAGGCGACTGACCATTTTCAATATCGTAACCTGGGAGACCATACCCGACACTGATTTCGTTGAGGAGATCCTCAAGGAAAAAGTCTACATCAGGCAATTTCTCTTCCGAGCTCAGTAAAGGAACAACTTGCTCCCTCCTTTCACCCTCATTCACTCATGCTGTCAACCCTAGAGTTGAGAAGATGTTCCATCCAGCGCCCTCTGATCCTTTGTATATCAGAGTGTTAGGTGAGTTTTCCCAAAGTCCACTTGACATAAGACTCTATCAGTCTGTACTACTTATGGAACCTTTGTAGAGTGGCAGAGCAGTCAGTCTTATCATAGTTCGAAGATGTGAGCTGAAGGTAACTATTTAGCAAAGCAGATCACACCAATACATTTGAATAAAATATATATTATGTTTACACAAGATGTTTTAAAATACTAGATTATTAAACCAAAACACATAGGATTACTTAGACACTTTTCAAAGGTCACTGCTTAGTTTGTAGTTGTTCGCAGTAACAATTGTTACAGCGTTTGACACTAATGACAGTTCTACCGTACTATCGGTTATACCACACACTCGAGCACAGACCAAAGATATACAATAATAGTATTTATTTAGCAAAACCACGTAAGATAGTCTTTTGGGAAGGAAAATAGTTGGATTGTCAAATAGTAACAGAGCTTAACGGTTTCAAAGCAAACTAACGCTTTAAAAGTCCAATTCCTAACTAGCATCTTTCGGGAAGGGGACAAACCCCCCCCCCCCCCTTCCCCCAAATCCCTCCCCCAGTTGCTTTAAAGCGAGGTGAGATGCATTTGAGGCGCTGTGATGGCCAAGGGGGAAGGGGGGGGGGAACACTTAAAGGGACACTTTTCCCTTTTAACAGGACACAATTTTATATAATCAAACCGTCTTAACTACGTGGTGTGGCCAAAGGCACGAGCATCATCGCTATTTTGTGTAGGTATTGGTAACCATAGGTAGAAGGGAAGGCCTGTGCAGTAAATGCGGCATTGCATGCACTAGCCGCAAATTTGCGAGACCACAGAAATCCCCAGCCATGCCCAAGCTCCCATGGGGACAGCTCACACCCCCAAAAGCCACAACGTCTATTCATTGTTCCAAAAGTGTTGTATAGATGGGTTTTTTGACCAGAGAGGAATATGCACTACTAGGCCGCGGTCAGAGACAGGCGCCTGGTGTGCATGTTATCTCACACTGGCCAAAGTATGACCCGGCTGACTCCCAGGTGACCCCATATTATAGCCCATATAACTGACTAAACCCTAAGACCCCTGAATTCCATGGCACCAGGTGCCCCTTGACCACCAGCCCCAAAGTAACAATTCCTGAAATATTCAAAGAAGGCGGACAGGGCATATCGGCAAAGTGACAATAGTGTGATTTGTATTGCGAGGTGCTGGCAGGGATAAATTATAGTTCAAAACAAGGGTGGGAGACCTTGGAGCCGGATGATGCGGAGGGAGGGAGGGAGATATGTGTGTGAAGGTTAGAATGCCCCAGATCCTCCTTTGTGTCTGTCTTAAGGCCTGCCAAGTGCACAATATAAGTGATAAAACAAGCTGTATAGTAGGAGTATAATACATTTTTCTGACCGTTGAAGTGAGAAGATGAGCCACGCAGCACCCACCTTATGGAAGACGGATGGACGGACTGGGCTGGGACCAATCGACTTCCATCCCTTATGGATCAAGGTGGTACCTGTATAGCGTCCATTCAATCAGCCGTGCAGATCCTTACTGTATATTGTTGCGTCATCATGACGCTGTGTACCTTTAAATGTTTCTGCTTGTACCTCTCTTTGGTAGAACGTTCTTAGGGGCACAGTACTGTTGGTCTCCTCTGCGTCTGAGATTAAAACTTGTTATCCTTACAAGATTGACTTGGGCCTTTCTTCTTCCTTAGCGGGTTGTAGTCTCTCTGGTATGAGCATTTAGGGGTGTGCTTTCAATTGGTGACCCCCAACGGGATCCCTGGCCTCTACAACGACCGGCCCCGAAAAAACACTGTTTTCAAATGGTTTAGCAGGAGCCATTTTAAGCAAAGTCCTCTCTGCTCTTTGAAGTGGGGCGCGGCTCAGAGTTCAGGCCAGTGTTTGAACCCTGTGACGGAGAAGTTTGTGTGAGCATACACATATGAGTAGATTCTTGTAAGAGATAACAAGTAGGGGACAGATGGATGGGGAAGTTTGAAAGGTATCGGTACGTGGAGAGCAAGGTCATCAATGCCATGTGGATGAGGTCCAGGTTATTTGTTGTTAAAATTCGTATTGTGAATGGAATGTTTCAGCAAAGTATTATAGGGTAAGGCAACAAGCCCCTCCTCGGAAGGGGAGGTAAGGTGGTACCACAAGGCAATATAGTATTTAAAGGAGGTATAAGGAAATAAAAGGTAGTGATCTTGTATACGTAAGTAGGCCTGGAACAAATAGTGGGTGATGGTTTAATGTGTTTTAATATAATGTGGGTGTGCTTTTTAGATTAAGAACAGGCCCTAGAAGGGGCAGTAATTGTGTGCGTCGCGGTGTGGTGCTGCAAGATTTTGTGGATCGGTGTATGTTTACATGGAAGGGTGAGAGAGAAGGGTGTAGGGGCTGATTTTCTTGTTTTTGTTGTTACAAACAAGCATCAGCGTTCGCAGTGCTTTAGAGGGACTTTGCGGGGTCAGTAACAGACATCACTAGCATGTGGGAGGGACACCAATAGAGCACATGTATAAGGCCCTGCCACTGTATCGTGACAGGTTGGAGAAATATCATAAGCAGTGATTCGCTAAGACAACAGGAGGGGGGGGAATGCCCTGCCCAGGGACCGACTCACACAACAAGAGTATTTTGAAACGCATGCCCTCATTTCTAGTAGCAAAATATAAGGGGAAAGAGCTACAGAAGAGCAAAGAAATTCTCGATCTTTGGCGCATGTTTGAAGGTGCAGAGGATCAAGGGAATGGAGCGGAGGTGCAGAGGCAGAAAGATGGGAAGTGCAGAAAGGGAGAAGGAGGGGAGCCAGTGGAGGGTAGGGAATTATCTCCCTTGACGACATCTCCCGTAGAAAGGTATACTAATCCAAGCTATGTACTCACTGCGGTAGGGACCCCTTCTGCTGCGGTCGGGTCTCCCGCAGCGCCAGTAACACTACAGGCTACTGCTCCCCCACCTCCGTATACCCTCCCGCCTGAAGCACCGGCATCAGCGGGTTACAAGTTTAGGGAGTTTGAGAATAGGTTGACAGGATTACTAACAGAACTGAGAAGGGTGCAGACAAACCCATGAACGGCAAGGGATATAGGTGCATCGAGAGAAGGGTTGGGAGAATGGAAATCAGGGGAAGTGCTGCTTAAGATGGACACTGAAGGGATAAGACCTGTAGGTGTTGGGAAAGAAAGAAGCCTGGGTGGGTGGATTATCCTGGGAGAGGCAAATACTGTGTTGGGAGAGAATGTGGAAGAAGGGGATGCTGATACGTTTACTGAGGATTAGAGTGAAGGAGAAGGGAGGGGTGAAGAAGTGGCTGAAAATACCCCCCAAGTAGGTCTATGGGTGGGGGGCAGGTTGAGGAACAGGGCCGGCCGGATGGTATTGGTAAAGAGAAGAGTTGTCAGATAGGGCAAAGATGCAGATGTCCCTCATACATAAGGGGGCAGGAAGGACACAGTATATGCCCTGGCCCCAAAACTGATAAGAACATTTTAATTAAGGCACTCCCTCATCTCATAGCAGGGGTGACCAAGTGGCTATACGAATTCGAAAAGCAAACGGCAGAGGTGCCCCTGGTGGTACAGGATTTTAAGAGCCTGCTGGTTGCCGTAATTGGGTACCAGACTGGGGACGTGTGGGTTAAGGCTGGATACCCCGGAGTAACCCTGGGGGATGATGCATATGATGGAGCATCATTCAATGGAGTTAGGGCAATGGTATGGGACGCACTACGGCGGGCCTTCCCAGATGCCTCTGATTTACAGTTGTTCATGCAGTATTCTATGGAACATGTGGACCCATCTAGATTCATTATTAAAATGCAATAGAAGTGGAGAGCTGAGACGGGAGGGCCATTGGATCAATCAATACCATTCTTCTATTTTATTTTAAAGAGGTGTTTGCCGAAGGAAGTGCTGCAGAAGGCGCTGGATAATATTGTGGGTATCTAGGCGAAGGGGTGGCCGGAAATACAGAGTATAATAGAGCAACAGAGAGTACCCAAGAAGTGGTGATTGCCACTATTGCAGCGCTCAGGCCTGAAGGAGGACAAGGTCAGTGGAGCGGGGGGGCACAAGCATCCCGGCCCACAGTGGCAGTAAGGGGGGGCCAATTCTGAGGCGCCAGAGGAGTAGGGTTTGGACCCAGGGGGAGGTGGGTTTGGACTGTCTCAGTGTTGGAATTGTTTAAGGTGGGGGTATTTTGCAAGGGAATGTAGGAGCAGGTCTGTAGTGGGGTATAACTATGGGCTGCAGCAACAGGGCCAAGGGCCCCAAGAACCAGGATACCCGCAACAGGGTCAAGGGTATCGGACTCTGTATTCGCGGGGGCAATATCAAACTTATAATCAGCAGTCCGATACACTGGACACACAAGCACAGAACCTTCCACAACAACAGCAGGGCAGTACTTCCCCCCAGTGGTCAGGGTATCAGGTGGGGCTGCCGCTCCCTTTGAGGGAACAGCAGTGGTAGGAGGTAGCCCCTTCTCGTTCCCTGGAACAAACGCATATACTGTTTAGGACAGCCACAGAGAGCACTCGCGTGTCCTGTCTCAACGACTACTCACCCCGAAGGAACCTTTGGTGGGGACAGAGATTGCAAACAAGCAGTTCATATTCATGGTGGACTCTGGTGCAACTAAATCATGTATCATGGAAGCAAACTTCTTGAAGTGCAGGTATTCTCTGGGGCTATTTACAGTGTTCCATACACTGAGGAGTTAGATGTAAAAGTGGGAGGGAGGGTAGTACGGGCGCCCTTACTATGTTCCATGAATTCCCCTGTCATTTTACTGGGTAGGGACCTGCTCATCAAGTTAAACATGACTATAGGTCATGGTGTAGTCTGTTCCACTCCTGGGATGTGTGCTGTTAGAGCCATGTTGATAATATACACCATGACAAGGGAGGTGGTAGTAAGCGGGATTACCGTAGACCAGGACATGTTTATTTGTGGTATTACAGTGCTTGTGAAGGTGGTGCCCCAGATTGCATAACAGTGTTGGCGAGTGCCACTGATTTCATCTTTCGTCCAGTGGGATCACCTGGCAGGAACAATATTCCGCTGGATTTACAGGGGTTCTTGGTGTCGGACAAGAGGGTTGTCCTATTGGGAATGGACAGGGACAGGTGTGAGTCACGCACAGTTCTCTCTATAGATCCAATAGAGCAGCTAAAGGAGATGGATGATGAATTGTTTGAAAATAACGACAGAGGGGGAAATAATCTTAGAGATCTGCATCCCATGTGACCTAATGATACAGTACTGAAGAATGCAGTGTCCCTTAATGGCAGCATTAACTCATCTCCATTTTATTTTGAAGATTTACAGCATGTGCCTTCACAGTTGTGGACTACAAATTCACAAGATATATATTGAAAGATGTAACACTTGTGCGTATAACATTGAAGCCAGGTGTGGTGCTGCCCAGGGTAAGACAATTTCCACTATCCAGAGAAGCCGAGGAGGGAATTAAAAAAAAAATGCAGGTCCTACTGGACCAGGGCATTATCGTGCCATCTACGCCACCATATAACACAGCAGTTATACACAGGAATTTTATTTGTTTTCTCAATGGTGTTGACGCAAAAAAGCACTGTGGGTCCTATGCCATTCGCCTGTTATAGTGGCACTTTGGATGCAGTGATGCAAGGGCAGTGCGCGTGCGAACAAGCTCTAGCAGCTGCTGCCTTTGCAATAGAGAAATGTTCTACGATTGTAATGGGATGTTCAGTAACGTTGTATGTGAAACATTCTTTGTCATTTTAGGAAGTTCAAAATCTACCCTGACTACGCAAAGGTCGTCGGATTATGAGATTATCATTTCTAAACCCCATATTCATGTGGTTAGGTGTAAAACAGTGAATCATGCCACCTTTTTAACAGACATGCCTACTACAGAGGGCTTGACTGTGCCAGATACGAAGGAGGAGGATGTCGACACTCCCAAAGCAAGGGACTGTGCATTGACAGAGAGTGAACTACTATTTATTGACGGGTCGTCCACAATTGATTAGGAGTGTGGGCAGAGACGGATAGGGGCAGCGGTGGTAAAACTTGAGGAAGGGGAGTACAAGACGGTTGTCATGAAAAGGTTGCCTACGCATTGTTCTGCACAAGCGGCAGAACTTGTGACGCTTATCAAAGCACTGAGAGTCGTCACAATGGTGTCATGTCACAATATATTCGGACTCGGCGTACGATACAACTGTACATCGATGGGGAACGCACCCGCTGATGCGGCAGCCAAAATGGCAGCATATCTGCCAAATGAAATATTCACTGAGTATGTTGTGACTGCCCCGCCTGCAAGCAAACATCCAGCACCTTACACAGCATTACCTATCTCCCAGATTATTGAGTTACAAGGAAGGGCACCGGAAAGGGAGAAAGAGTTGTGGTTACGGAGAGGTTGCAAACAATCACTGACGGATCTGTTAGGCAAGAGACCTCTGGGAAGACAGCAATGCCCCAGGAGCTGCTAGCAGTAGCCTTTGAACAGTTACATTATCCAACCCACAGCTCGAAGCAACACATAGCGGCAGACATACAGGAGAACTGGTTTAGCCAAACATCCAGGAAAGCATTACAGAAATGGTCATACATTGCACCACATGGTTTCAGTACAGGGATGACACTACTGGGCTGTTCCGTGAATTACTCATAGATTATGCTGATATGGGTGAGCATTGTAATGGATCTAGGTACCTCATTGTGGTGGTCTGTACTTTTTCTAGACTGGTGTAAGCAGGGCCGTGTGCACACCTGGATGCCAAGTGTGCTGCAAGGTTTTTAGTGCAGTAAGCATTCCTGCAATGGGGTGTGTGCAAGATTTTAAGGTCAGAAAGTGGCGCCCATTTTTTCAATGTTACAGCACTACTTGGCATCAAGCACCCGATGTGTTTGATTTAACAACCACAGGCCAATGGCGTTGTGGAGAGAATAAATGGCCCCCTTAAAAGTAAATTATCCAAACTGTGTACCACATGGAAGAAAAACTGGGTGCACTGTTTGCAGCCAAGTAAATACCACCATTTGTCACCCCACGAAGTGGTCACTGGCTGGCATATGCATACTCCTATATCCCCTGTAATAAGGGCTTCTGCCACACATAGGGATGCAGCAGTGCTAGGGGAGGAGTTCAAAGAATATTTGACTACCCTGACTCGGGCCATTAAATGTGTCTCCCATCAGATTGCACCTCACAAGATTATGACGACAGACGCCAGATTTTCTGATTACTATGGTGACAGATCCTGAGCATAGGACCACACGACTACTACTGCTGCCTGGGGACCTTATTTATGTCCGCAATTTTATACGCGGATGGAACAACCCTCGGTTCCAAGGACCTTACGAGGTGGTGTTTTGTACTCTCCTCGCAGTTAAAGTGAAGGAATTATGCTACTGGGTCCACCGCTCTGACATTCGTAGAGCACCTCTAGAGAACACACTAGTGCATCAGTTATCTTAAAACAAGGGGTAACAGTACTTGTACCCCTACTATCTCACCAGCCTATCCAGGGGCGATACAGGTGTGGTGGCACAATCAAGTGGCAGGCCAAAGCTCAGGTGCTAGCTCTGTATTTTTCTTTCTTCTGGAGAGCTTTCACTCTCCCTTTTGTTTTTTTCTTTTGTGTGCAGGGTACGTCTTGTGTGCCTGTGCTTCTATTTCAGGAAAGAAGATGGACGCAACTAATGTAACTCAATTAAGTATGGACTTGAGGCACACGCACACACACATGAGAGAATGTGGGCCTATATCTATTATTGTGGGTCAGTTTTTGCTGGAGGATTGAGGGTGATATTGGCAGTACAACTGAGAGTGTATTGGGGTGAGGGTATTCTAGGGGGAGGTCCTATAAAGGGCGAAAGGGGAAAATAGGATTGTATATTATCGAAATGAAACGATAACTCTAGATATTAATAATACAAGTTAATGTAAATACATCAGCACTAATGTGAACACTAACAATAATAATGGAAATTAATTGAATGTTTCTGATATGCATAATACGTCCGTAGGGGAAGCGGAGAATGCGTTGCTTACACCAAGTAGGGGATTGTGTAGCACTATGGAACTATATACTGTTATTTCTAATAGTACTGCTAAAGCAGCCATCCCTGAGAGTGTCTATAGAAGAGTGAAAAGAGAAGTACGGCAAAAGTATGACACTTATCAAGGAATTGGGTTTGATGTGATTGAGGATATTCATCACCCGTTCATGAGTTCACTAACTCAAGGTACTCTGATATGAGTGGTGTGGGAAGAACACTGTGAATGGGAGCTGTTGTGTGTTCACTTATTCCGCCCCCTATTGGGGGCTCCCAAGGTGTGTAAGGAACTCATGGTGGCAACAGTAAAGACAGACAAGTGATCACATTTCAAGGGAGTTTATTAAACTGTAAATGCAGGGTGAAAAAAATAACATAACCTAAATCTAAGATGGGAGCACGCTTCAAGCATCAAATTCAAAATAAGGCAGTCCTTTGGCATCTTGTCAAAGTAAAAGCCCTATACTGAAAAGAAAACTGTTGCCAAATCCTTACAACTAATTACAGAAAGAGTGTGGGATAGGTTTTCAATAAAGAAAGACGTGTTACAAATAATCAGGATGTGATTGCCAGGGGGTCTCCCTTCCCCACGTTTTGAGCACGGGACAGAAGTGGATGTCCTGATCACAAAACACGCTTGAGCTTTCCCAGCACAAGCCGACAGTTCGTTCCAGCCATCAGGTTCTTCGATGGTTAAGTCTCTTTTCACTACAAAGTCTCCTGCCTTCGAGGGCCTGATGTATTCAACAAAACAGACAAACTGAGTTCCTTTCCAAATAGACTTTGGGTGATAGGTTTTCACCTCTTGATCTCCCTCGGTCCAACTCTGATCGAAATGCAAAGGGGGACAATCCATTTCTGCTGGTCTTTAAATACTTTTTGCATTCATAAATCTTAATGTCTTTTCAAACTTTTCACTGTGGACATCCCTCGGTCGGGTTCACTCCTGTCAACACACTGTTCCTGGGACTTCAGGCTTTGCCCCTTCTTGTTAACATCCTGCAGCCGGGTTCACGCTTGCCAACCTTTGCAACACACTGTTAATTTGCTAATTTCACCAAGCCAGATTCACTTTCGAATGTACAGAGGATTTTACAAGATCCCAGTATGACCACTTTGAAGTCTTTTCACCTTTTCCCAAGGCCTTCTGGTTACGGTAGTTTCTACCATTAGGTGAGCGCCCAGAGTTTTCTGCGTGAGCACACATGTGGTGCCGGACGCCTTATTTGCTGGTTTTCCCCCTGTTTCATCAATAGCTCTTTATGCCTTTCACAATTCAAATGAGCCGTTTGCTACTTTTCATTCAACATATTTCGGTTTCTTATTGACTCTCCCCTCGACTCACCAGCTGTGTTGAACCACTTGGCTTTCTTTCTCCTTGGAGTCAAGGTTGGTACCACAGCGGCAAGCATCTCTCCCCGGCTTCGTAATCAGCGGAGGAGGGTCTTGTGTACTGTTGACATCTGCTGTATCACATGCTGGCTATTGTTCGCGGTTTTATGATTCCTTTTTTGGCGGTCTCACAGTTCTTGGTCGGAAAGGGCACGGTCGCTTATTTCCTTGTCACCCTCTCGGTATGCGCTGTCTTTTTCCTGTTTCTTTGTTTATTTTATTTATATAGCGCACCAAACCCGGAGGTATCTGGGCGTGTTCCAAAGTTGCAAAGGTTACATACAGATCAATAATAAAGCAAACAAAGTATTTACAAAATAATTAGATAATAACAGGTGTTACACACAATAATATACAAGGAGCTTGAACTGAAATAAGATTTATACATCAAGGTACAGGAGCTAGGATTTTGTGTTCTTCCTGAAACTATAGTAGGAAGGTTCAGTGCTAAGGTTAACAGGTCATGAATTCCAAAGTTGAGCGTCCATC
This sequence comes from Ambystoma mexicanum, assembly GCF_040938575.1. Taxonomy (NCBI): domain Eukaryota; kingdom Metazoa; phylum Chordata; class Amphibia; order Caudata; family Ambystomatidae; genus Ambystoma; species Ambystoma mexicanum. Next base: position 1,561,809,741 of record NC_090932.1, read on the forward strand.
ACAGAAAAGCTCCTTCCACCTGCTATCTACAATTTATATATAGGTACATTCAGGCAATGTGAGTATATAGTTCTCGTAGGGCGTTCTGAGAATGTTTTGGTAAATTTGTCAGCTAGATATTTAGGGGCAGAATTAGCCAGACATTTATGCGTGATTAAGGATTTGAAGTTAATTCTATCTTTGACTGCAAACAAGTTTGTACTGCGACTAACAGCTGAGATTTGCTGAGATCTGGTAACGTTGAACACTGTTAACGTATTATTCTGTAGGTTTTGAAGTTTGGTTATGTTGGAATTACTGGAGCCTAGATATAAGGTGTTGCAGTAGTCCCATTTTGCTAGAATTAGAGCTCTAGCCAGTGTGGTACAGCTGGCTGTTGAAAGGAAGGACTTGCAACCGTAAATTAATTTACAAGTGTATGTTGTGGAAGAGGATGTGGCATTGACCTGTCTCTTTAGGTTTAGTGCAGAAACGAGGTAGAAGCCCAAGGTTTTCACCTCACTGCCGTGCTGAAAAAAGGACTCCCTTTGTGCGGTCTGCCTTGCTCGCCCTGTGCTCTCGTGCTCCACCTTTTATCCCTGTGGGCAGAGGAAAGGGCTGTCTGGTGTGTGTGATTCTGGTCAATTGCCTGACCCTTGTAGTGGGACATGTTTGGTAATGACGATGGCGTGTCCTGGCCACCTGGATGACAGATCCCCGTGGACTAGCTAGGGAGATACCTCCAGGTTTCTCACAGGTGTTAGTACCACAAGCGGTTCCTGTTATAGAGGGACAATGCCTAGTCCATCTTGCGTGATGCAGAATAAAAGTAACATTCCAGGCACATAGTGTGCAACTGCAAATGGTGGGCCCAGACTTTGTAAAGTGTAATGAAGAACCGCAAAACCAAGTGTGTGGAGTTATCCTATCTGATGGTGAAAGGGTGGAAACATATCAATAACAACTGGCAGGGCATCACACTACCTTGCTTGGAAGGGCTGGTAACATATAGAAAGGAATGTATAGCATAAGTGCTCACTTTCTGTGCGCAAATCTGGACAGAGCATATCACAAAGTAGACGTGGATTGCAACAATGGAAAAACCAGTGAGAGAGCACAAGGAAGAAGAATATAGACTCTGTTTCTGCAGCAAGGGTACAGTCTTTGTCGGCACAAATGAACATTACAGTAAAGCTCTCTTGATCAGACATGAAGAAAGGAACGGCTGTGGTGATGGATTACTACTGGGTCTGTTGCCGACGAGCTTACTTGCACCTCCCACAATCATGAAGAGGCTGCTCTTCGCTGGCCACATTGCATTCAGCGCTGTTTGCAATCCCAGAAGAACACCTAAAGGGGGTAGTACTGCCTGCAGAGGGGCCAATTAGTTTCCCCACAGTCGAACATGAAGATAAATTTGGTCCCCACGCAATAGCCCCACATCAGGCTAGGAAAAGGACAGTTCCAACAACCGCAGTGGTTGAAAAGATTGAATTATGTATCCAAGACTCTTCTACATTGCTTGCTGAATACCAGAAGAATACAGGCTTTTCAGCTCAGCAGAATCCTTTTTCGCATGTTTACTCTTCCTGGGAGTGTAGGCTGCAGCCAATGTCAAATGGTTGCAAATAGTGAGGTGGGGAACAGGTCCAGCTCGCGAAGGACCGAGGGAATGGAGTCAACGAGATAAAAGTTGAGTTGCGGGCATTGAGATACATGACAATGCAAAATCGATATGGGCTGCACATGTTAACGATGGAGGGTGAGGTTTGCAAAACATTTTGATATTCCTACTATAAATTTGTGTCTCCAGAGGACGCGGAGAACGCATCATTATCCCACATCATTGCAGCTGTTCATGGCCTGGGTGTTCGCATGAAGGAGGAGGGAGGAATACAGGACAGTGGTTGGCTGGTTGGGGCATTTTACATGGCTCTGTCGTGGCTAGGAGCGATCGTGAAGATGTTAATGCCCATCATTTTGTTTATCCTGGTCATTTTCTGCACTTGCCAGCTGGTCCTACAATGCTGTGCCACTGTGGCACCTGATAGCGCAAGAATTATGGTGTCAATTAGTGTTCCTAAAGCACCTTGCAAAACAAAAAATATTGAAGTACAAACTGATGTCCCACATGCTGGCCCGAAGTATGAAATGTTCCCCATCCTGTGTGGAGATAAGGTTGATCCTCTATACCACACCATCATTTCCCCACCCCCTGATCCAGAAAATTATACCGAGGTTTGGGTAGACCTGGCGGGGGAGGGCGGTGCATATATGACTTGTTCAATTGAAGAGTACACGTTTAGGGGGGAGAGTTTGCGATCAGTGTGTAAGGCTTGGGTGCCAGTAAAGGGGCTTAACCATATGTGGATGCAGAGACGGGGGAGTGCAGAAGCATTCCAGAATTCATTACTGTAGAAGTAACGAAAGGTGGAATGTTGAGAAGAGGACAGGCACGCCATCCCACCCCTCCCCTAGGTACTTTAAAGTGAGGCCAGGTGCATTTGAGACACTATGCTGGGCCAAAGGGTGGGGGGGGGACAGTGAAAGGGACGCTTTTCCTGTTTAACAGGACCTCATTTTAATATAATCAAACATAGTCTAACTACATGGTTTGGCCCAAGTTGCGAGGGGCATGGCTATTTTGCGCAGGTATTAATAACCATAGGTAGAAGTGGAAAGCCTGTGCGGTAAATCCGACACTAGGCCCAAATTCGCGAGACCACACAAATACCCTGTCATGCCCGAGCTCCCATGGGGACAGCTCTCACCTCCAACCACCCCAATGTCTATTCATTGTTCCAAAAGTGTTGCAAAGATGTGTTTTTTTTTTCATCCGAGTGGAATGTGCCCTACACGGCCCTGATTAGAGACCGGCGCCTTGTGTGCATCTTCTCCAGCATGGGGTCTGGCATGGATTCACATGCGCATGAATATTCCCCGTCGTCAGGCTGGGAATCATCGGTAAAGAAATCTGTTTCAGTTTAGTTTCTGAACTGTCTTTCTTAGTAGTAACCAATCACTGGTCTCTGGGTCATACTGCCCCCAGCCAATGACTGCCCTCTCCCTAAGCCCCTCCCATGCCAGCCATCCTCAGATTTTTACCGCACGTTCAAGTGTTGGGAGTCCTCGTGCTATAGCTCTCAAGCTTTTACTGTGTTTTGTGATTTTTCAAAGAGTTTAATCTCATTTTTTCATCCAATCGAGCCTCAAGCTCGACCGTTTCTACTTCCGATCAACAGGGACCCGTTTCGGAATTTTCTACACCCCTCAAGGTGGAATTATTGTTGAGTTTTCACTTCTTGGAGGATTCCAGAAGATCTTTGAGGCCTACCCCGTGTGGACATTGCCCAGGACAGAGGAAACGCGACACCCGGATCCAAGCTGTTCAGGAACTGCCCTGGATGCGGACTACAGAATGTCTTCAGGGAGGACGATCATTCCCGATGCTTCTACTGCCTTCACGAAGACAAAACGCACATGAGGAAGGACTGTGTGTTTTGCAAGAACATGTCGGAACGGACTATGAAGGATCGGCGTATCCGCCTCACCAACTGGCTGGAAGGAAAGAGCCCAGCAGGTGAGGAGAAGAAGTCCGAGCGGTCTTCTAAGACCTTTAAGGGCGCTCCGGCGATGGGGGCCCAACAAAAGGCAAAGCACCGCAAGTCCGCGGCCACCGGGAGCGCCGATTGGTTGGGCTCCTCGGCTGCCAGGCAGGGCGCACTTTCACTGACACCATCAACCACGAGCCAACGCTCTGCTCGGGGAGGGGGGAGGAGAAAATTGGAGAACCGGGTAAGCTTCTGGAGAAGTCCTGGTCGATCCCGACGGAGACAGCCGAGGGGGAGCGAGGCGGTGTCCCCCCCCCAAGGTGAAGGCCTCGGGCGCGCCTAAAGTCGTGAAGGCCCTGTTTCACCCAACTAAGGTCTCTAATGAGGGAGTCGTGGCGGCCCTGGCGAAGCCTGTGGAGGCAACCCCAGTGGAGGCGACCTCGGGCCTAGAGTTTCCTTGCCACTGCAGAGGGAATCCTCTTTTCAGCCCATCGATAAGACCCCCGTGAAAACCCTGGTGGAAAAAGAGGGGGGGGCCCGGTGGCCATCACGGACACTGATTCAGCCTCTGAAGAGGAGCTGGCTGGAGTCGTTAAGATCCTGGACAGAAAGTTCGAGGAGGTCCGGTCCCACGGGAGGGATCCCGACGAGGCGGACGAAGAAAGCGACGGTGGCGCCGACGAGGGGCTACTGGAGGAGGAGGACTCCACTCCCCAGCCATCCCGCCCATTGCAGTCGACACCTGGGCCACAGGTCAACTCGGGAGCAATCTTGATGGCGATCCAGGCCTTATGTACGGCGATAAGGATGCGGTTGCCCTCTGATCCAGCGGAGCCTGCACCATCGGGAAGTCCTCCAAGCAAGCAGAGGAAAACTCATCCACCCCCGCCTGCCTTTCAAACAATTACGGCCTTCGCAGCCTTCATCCCCATCCCCTGAACCGAGGGATGACACGGGAACAGATGGCCACGTCGGCAAGGATGACCAAGGTGGTGAAAACGGGATGGGCCTTCCATCACCACCTCCTCGGCCCCCCCCCCAACGAAATTGGCTCCTTCCACGCCATGATCGCTAGGGGAAACAAGCTCTTCCAGCTCTGCCCAGAAGAAGGAAGGTTTCCTCTATCAACGGCATGAGGCCAAGAGGAAGACGGTCCTTTCAGTCCCGTTACTTGATGACATCTGGGACGAGGAACTGTCGCTCCTCAAGAACCCATCCACGACTCCTGCCAAGAGAGACCGGTACGAGAAGAAGTAACTGGTCCCGGATTCTGCCCCTTTGTGCCTTCGGGCATAGCCGACCCTGGATTCGTCGTCTCAACGGCCGCCACGAAGAAAGCGGCGGGCGACGGCTTCAACTTCAACCTCCCTGCCGGACGGCGAGGGGAAGAAACTGGACGCCATGGGACGATGGGTCATCTCCTCGGCGGTGACGACAATTAAAGCGGCCAACGCCCTAGCGATTGTGGCCCGATAAGACAGGGAGCTTTGGTTCAAGATCGCTCCTCTGCTGGACTTCCTTCTGGACGACAAGCGGGCGGATGCCCTGGAGATCCTGCAGGAAGGTGAGGAGGCGTCGGACCACGCCATGAACAGTGGCCACGGACATTGCTGACACTGGTTTCCGCCAGTTGGGCAAAGGCGTTTGTCTTCGACGGCGGGAGTGGCTCAAGGCGACCGATTTCCGCCAGGACGTGCAAACCAGAGTTTTGGACATGCCCTTCGACGGGAACAACCTCTTTGGCAAGACAGTGGAGGAGTCACTGCAGGCCATCAAGGCCGACATGGAGATGGCTCGGGCCTTGGAAGTTTTATAGCAACAGCGGCCACCCTTTCAGAACTCCGGAGGCAAGCAAGGTGCCTCCAAAGGATTCGGCGGTGGTTCCTCGACGTACCACTAGGCGGCCCGCTCCTCGTCGCAGTAGGCCTACAGAGGACACGGCAAGTCAGGAGGATCTCGTCGTTGTCGCCAAGGCCGCCGCCAAGCAGGACTGAACTGGCCGTAGCGTCGGGCCCCCACCTGAGCACCCCGGTTGGAGGCCGGCTGGCGAAGTTCTTCAGCGTGTGGGAGTCCTTCTCCACCGACTCTTGGGTGCTGGATGCCCTGGCCCGTGGGCACACTCCAGTTTCTAAAGAAGTGCTCCTGCATTCCTCCCGTGGCCAGGAAGCAAAACCACTTCCCTCAACTGCTGCTGAAAGTAAGGGCGATGCTGAAGAAATGAGCCATCGAGCTCGTCCCAAAGAGGCTCCAGAACTCCGGAGTATACTCCCGGTACTTCCTCGTAAGAAAGAAGACCGGCAGCTGGCGACCCATCCTGGACCTTCGTCGTCTAAACAAGTACATCAAGTCCCAGAAGTTCTGGATGGTCACCCTCCAGCACGTGCTGGGACAGCTGGAGGAAGGCGACTTCCGTTCGTCGCTGCACTTGGAGGATGCCTACTTTCACATCCCCATTCTAAAGGGACATCAAAAGTTCCTGAGATTCATAGTCCAAGGGCGGCACTAACAGTTCAAGGCCCTTCCCTTTGGATTGAAGTCGGCGCCCAGGGTGTTCACCAAGTGCCTTGCACCAGAGGCGGCGTGGCTGAACCTGCAGGGGATCCACGTCTACCCCTACCTGGACGACTGGCTCATCTGAGCAAAGAGAACTCGCCGTCGTGCAAACAGCAAAGACCGGTCAACTACTTACAGAGCTGGGATTCTCGATCAACTTCGCGAAATCCCATTTGGTGCCGTCGCAAGTCGCCCTGTTCCTGGGAGCCAGGCTCGACACAGTGGCGCGTTTGGCCTCTCCGTCGGAAGAAAGGACGAAGGCCATCCTGGGCAAGGTGCAACGGTCGTTGACCATGGACGTGGCCAGGGTGAGGTCCATCAAGTCGCTGCTCGGCATGATGTCCTCGTGCATCTACCTCGTGCGCCTGTGCAGGCTGTGGATGCGTCCACTGCAAGAATTCCTCGACGCCCGTTGGATGCAGGCAGCGGGCAACTTCGAGGACAAGATCTCGCTCAACGAGACCTTCCGCCAAGCGATCCGGTGGTGGGGCAACCGCGCGCATCTGGTGGCGGGTATGGACTTCCAAACCCTGGTGCTTCAGGAGACTGTGACGGATGCCTCCCTGGAGGGATGGGGAGCGCACACCGGAGATCTCCACGCAAGAGGCCTTTGGCTCCTGGAGGCGAGGTCACTGCACATCAATGTCCTGGAGCTCCAAGCCGTGTTCTGGGCCCTAAGGTCGTTTCCCCCGACCCTCAAGGGCAAGTTGGTGAGGATTTTCACCGACAACACCACATGATGTTTTACATCCGAAAGCAGGGAGGCACCAGATCCCCAGCCCTATCCAAGGAAGCCCAGGATCTGTGGCACTGGGCCATTGCCCAAGGGATATTTTTGGTACCCTTCCATCTGGCAGGAATAAAGAACACCATTGCCGACTTACTCAGCATGGAGTTGCACTCGTGTCACGAGTGGGAACTGTGTCAGGATCAAGTGGATCTACTCTTCCAACGATGAGGCAATCCCCAGATCGACCTATTCGTGACGGCGGCAAACTCCAAGCACCAGAGGTTCGCCAGCAGGTTTTCCCAGCCGGGGAGCATGGGCGATGCCTTCTCATTCCCCTGGGATGGCCTGTTACTGTATGCGTTCCCATCATTGCCATTGCTGCTGCGACTCATCAACCAACTCAGACGGTCCCGGTGCAGGATGATCCTCGTCGCACCGGTGTGGCCAAGACAGATCTGGTTCCCGGACCTTCTGGACATGTCAGCACCGCCCTCCCCCAGTCAAGCTGCCGACGGACACAGACCTCCTCGCCAGAGAAGGAGGCGCCGTCCTCCACCACGACCCGGGGTCGCTGAACTTGCAGGCCTGGCTGACTGCAAGGATGTACTTTCAAAGGTCAGGGCGTCCTCAACTTTCAAGTGCTATGGACACAAAAGGAAGAGTTTTTCTGTCTGGTGCCGGGCACAGAAGATTAACCCTCTGCGGATTACGGCCCCTCAAGTGCTGCCGTACTTGCTATCGCTGGCCAAGGCGGAGCTGGCCCACGCCTCCATCAAGATCCATCTGGTGGCTATCTCCCGCTACACCAGAACTCCGGGGCGCTCATCTCTGTGGTCCCATCCCCTGGTGAAGGAGCTCATGAAGGGACTGTTCCGATCGTTCCCGCAGGTGGAGGCTCCGGCCCCGGCGTGGGAGCTCAACGTGGTGCTGGCCAGGCTCATGGGGCCGCCCTTCGAACCTCTGCATTCTGCACCGTTGAAGTTCCTGTCGTGGAAAACAGCGTTTCTTGTGGCCATCACCTCCGCACGACGAGTGGGAGAGATCCAGGCCCTCTCCTGCAAGCCTCCGTACCTGACTTTCCACGAGACGAGGGTGGTGCTGAGGCCACACCCCTCCTTCATGCCAAAGGTGCCGCCGGACTTCCATCTCAATGAGCCCTTGGTGTTACCTGTTTTCTTCCCGTCGCGTTCGTCGCCGGCTGAGAGGACTTTGCACTCGCTGGATGTAGCTAGAGCGCTGAAGTTCTACGTGGACCACACATAGTTTTCTGGAATGATCACAGCTGTTTCTGAACTTTGGACCTGTGAACCAAGGGAAGGCCCTCTCGAAGGCTTCCATTTCCAGATCGCTCTCCGGCTGCATCATGCACTGTCACCGGTTGGCAAACCGACCGTTGCCCGGCCATCCGACAACCCATTCGACCAGAGCGTTCGCTGTTACCACGGCATTCCTATCTGGTGTGCCCCTGCTGGACATCTGCAAGGCTGCTACGTGTAGGTCGACGCACACCTTCACGAGATTCTACTGCATCGACCGGGATTCCAGGGAGTCCAGAGTCGGCCAAGCAGTGCTGCGCAACCTGTTCGCCTGAAGGTGGGCCTGGCGAGGAGGTAAGAGATGCTTAATGTTGAGTTGATGAAATGCTTAATGTTGAGCCTTGCCACCTCCCGTGGTTGTGCATGTGTGTACTGCTATGTATTCTTTGTTCATGAGCATGTGAATCCATGCCAGACCCCATGCTGGAGAAGGAACATGTTACTTACCTGTAACCGTTGTTCTCCAGCATGGCTCTGGCATGGATTCACATGTGAACCCTCCCTCCTACCCCTCTGCGGCTCTTGCCACTTTACGTGCTACCAAATCTGAGGATGGCTGCCATGGGAGGAGCTTGGGGAGAGGGCATTCATTGGCTGGGGGCAGTATGACCCAGAGACCCACGCTTGGGTCCTACTACTGATTGGTTACTACTAAGAAAGACAGTTCAGAAACAAAACAAACTGATTTTTTCTTTACCGAGGATTCCCAGCCTGACGGGGGGGAATATTCATGAGCATGTGAACCAATGCCAGACCCCATGCTGGAGAACAATTACAGGTAAGTAACTTGTTCCTTAGCTCATACTGAGCAAAGTATGACCCTGCTCACTCTCGGGTGACCACGAATTATAGCCCATATAACTGACTAAACCCTAAGACACCTGAATTCCAAGGCACCAGGTGCCCCTTGACCCCCAGTCCCACAGTAACAAGTACTGAAATGTTCAAAGAAGACGGAAAGGGCATATCAGCAAAGTGACAAACGTGTGATTTGTATTGCGATGTCCTGGGATTGGATACATTATAGTTCAAAATGAAGGTGGAGAACTTGGAGCTGGATTGCTCAGAGGGAGGGAGTGAAATGTGTGTGTGAGAAAGTTAGAGTGCCCCAGAACCAAGCCTGCCTAGTGCACAGGATGAGTGATAAAACAAGCTGTATAGTAGGAGTTTGATTAATGTGTTTTCTGACCTTCGACATGAGAAGATGAGCCCCGCAGCAACCACTTGATGGAAGACTGATGGGCTGGGCGCAATTAACTGCCAAACCTTATGGATAAATGTGGTAACTGTATAGGGTCCATTCTATCAGCCGTGCAGGTTTTTACTGTATATTGTTGCGTCATCATGATGCTGTGTAACTTCTAAGATTTCTGCTTGTACCTCTCTTTGGCAGAATGTTCTTAGCAGCAGAGTTCTTTGCTGTTGCTCTGATTTGCGTGCAAGATTAAAAATTGTTATCCTTTCAAGATAGACTTGGCCCTTTCTTCTCTGGTGAGCGTTTAGGGCATGCCTTCAAAGCAAGTCAGTTGCGAGAGGGCTTACAGTCTTATGAAGCAGGGAAACAGCAACAATTCACTATGATACTTGGAACGGATACTTGAAGACATAACACAACAGTGGAGACCCTGTTAAAGGACTCGAAAGTGAAACAAGCCGGCAGCTTGGATCAAAGGTAAGAGTGGACACCCTGCACACCTCTTAGTGCACTCCAACTCTCTGGAAAGACTTCTTGGATCAAGGTAAGCCATACCTTTTCACCCCACAGTACCTTAGGTCAGAAGAAATGTTTATGACTGGATTCAGCTCTATGCAGCAGCGATTGACCTGTCTCCGGATTCCTTGGTCTGGTGGCCAAAAAAGCCATAATAATGAATGGGATGTCTCAGCAGCAGTCTCGAGAGAGGACCTCTGGCACAAATCTCTTCAGCTTCTCTGGTCAGTCTGTGGTTTTGGCACATTTTCTGCAGCTCCAACAAAGGACACGATTTGCCTGGTCATTTTATTTTTATTCCAGGTGAACCTCCATCGATTTCGTCTCTGGAGGTTCACCTGGAGCTCAGCAAAGACTTGGATGGATTCGGCCTTTCAAAGACGATGAACTGCAATTGATTGGAGGCCTTCTGGTATTCGAGGTCTGCAGCTCTGGAGAGGCACAGCACCTCGGAAGATGGTTCAGATTATAGTTGTCTCAGGGCTGGTTGGTCCCACCACCCAAACGGAAGGAGTTGTCCTCTTCAGAGTTCCGCTGTCACATAGAAAACGGGGTCAGGACACCAGTGGTTGCTTCAGTTTTGCAAATGGTCTGCAGCGTCTCTGGGCGTCTTCTTCTTCGGTTACTTCAGTTTCCAGTGGTCGACTTGCATTTCACCTCAGGAACCTCACCTTTTATTCAGTTTCAGCACACACTCCTCTGCAGTCTCTATCAGCAGTTTACAGAAAGGGGCAATCAGGACAGACCCCCAGTGGGAGCTGGTTCCAATCAGGAACTCAGGCAAACAAAGAGCAACTGAGTGAAAAACTCCTCCCCCCACTTCCTACCTGCCCAGACACAATGGAGCCTAGTCGGGGGCATGGTGGCACCCAAGGGTTCCCACCAAAGGCAAGACCAATACACACAAACATCCTCTTTCCAGGATGGTATAAGGGGTCATAAAGAACAGCCATTCTAGAAATGGCAAAAAAGAAGGAAGCCACCAAGTCAGTACTGGGGTGACCCTATTGTGCACACAATAGTTGGTAGAACACGTCCACTGCCACCAGCCATAACTAGAAGGTTGTCTATGTGACTAAAACCTCGCAGGAGCAGAGAGAAGGTGGATACTAGGAGTATAATGTTTTAGGAGGGATTCAAAGTATCCCTCTATCCTTAAGAACTGTAGTTAGTTCTTAAGGATAGAGGGACTCAGCCTGACTGTCCATAAGGAGCTGTGAGCTGCAAATGTTAAATGCAGATGCCTTAATAGAGATATGGAGGAAAGTAGACTCCATAGTAAAGGTAAAACACAGAGAACAGAGTTCCAAAAGACAGAGCACATAAAAATGAATTGGTGGAAAAATGCTCCACTCATTCAGGATAGAAAGAACAAGGTCCTACAAGTCCAGCAAAAAGTGCTGGGGGTCTCATTAATAGAGGGGATGAAGCATAACATTGATAAATCTCCATAACACAGATGCCATGCTGTCCGTACTCCTTGGTTGTAACAACCACCAGAAAATGGGCAGCGGTACCACTATCCTCGTCCGACTCTCCTCCGGACAAGGATTGTAAAAAGCGTTATGCTCTGGGTAAATGGATCACCACCTCTGCTGCATTCAGCACACCGGATTGCTAATAACACCATGCTCCTGGCAAGCTGTAATGATGTCCACTGGAGACAGGAGGGCCTCCAAAACGTCCCAGAGCCTACTTGTACACAACTATTAGCAGTGGTCACTGAAGGACATCGGGTGACGCAGAACATTCTCGAGGATACCTTGGATTCAGCTGAGACGGGAGGACGTATTCTCGGACAAGGGATCCCATTAAAGTTCCATGCATGGCTCAAAAACTCTGTCTTTAAACCAGAGACACATGCTTCTCTCATAAACAAGCCTGTAGATGACTCTGCCCTCTTTGGTAAGGAGGTTGATGAGGCCCTTGGAACCGCTAAAAAAAGACAAGATATGATGAAGTCTTTGAACCAGATCTCAGCCAAGCCCTTTGTCCAACAGGGTGCCTTTAACACCCGCCGGTCCTTTTGCGGGCAATCCTTTTTCCGCTCCTCCCAAGGGAATTATGGAACAGGAGGGGCTCCTTGGTATCCCGAACAAGGCACTTCCAGCCGTTTCCAGACACCTAAACAGGGATTCCAGCTCCGAAAGGGTAGATGGAGAAGCTCTGCAGCCAGAGGCACCCCAGACAACAAATGACTCGGCGGTAAATGTCTCCTCCCACATCTCCCCGGTAAGGGGCGATTAACCTCTTTTAACCACGCATGAGAGGGCATCTCCTCATATCAGTGGGTACTCAAAACCATCAGCAGGGGTTGCTGCATAGAATTCCTGCAACCACCACGATACCATCCACCAAATAGCAGACGGCGGTCGCCGGAACAGCTACAAATTCTGCTAGAAGAGGTCCAGATCCTACTGCAGAAGGGAGGGATTGAGGTTACCCCTCATCTTCAGGTAAACAAGAGTATTTATTCAATATACTTCCTTGTACCCAAAAAGGATCTAACCATGTGCCCTGTTTTAGATCTGCGTCCCTCAAACAAGTATGACAAACCTCAAAAGTTCAGGATGACAACTCTACAGGAGGTAATCCCACTGCTACAACAGGGGAATTACAGGGCCACATTGGATATGAAAATGCATACTTTTATATTTCAATGTTAGCGCATCAAAGGTACCTCAGGTTCAAGATGGAGAACACTCATTATCAGTTAAAGGTACTTCCTTTCTGCATTGCCTCAGCTCCAAGGATACTTACACAGGGACTAGCAGTGGCGGCAGCTCACCTGCGCAGGCAGTCCATTCCAGTGTACCCTTATCTCAACGACTGGCTCATAACTGGAGACTCGTACAGAACGTGCCTGGAGAATACTCAAAAGACAGTAGATCTCCTTTTAAATCTGGGATCTCAATCAACGAGAAAAAGTCAAATCTGGTCCCCAGTCAAGTCAAACAGTTTCTAGCAGCATTCATTCGGACAGAAGACGGTTTAGTCTTCCCCTCCAAAGAGAGGGTTCAAAACATGTTGTTCCAGATCCCTCAGTATGTAGCCAGTCACTGGATAACCATATGGAAAGCCATGCAGCTACTGGGGATGATGGAATCCTGCATCTTCCTGGTTCCACAAGCTCGCTTACATATGCGCCCCATGCAGGAGTGGTGCTCGAGCCAATGATGTCTAGCAAGAGGTCAGTGGGATGATCTTATGGTTGACTCGATAGCCCTTGTTCAGTCTCTGCAGTGGTGGTCAAAGGAAAACCTTCTGAAGGGGAAATCTTTCACCACCCCTGCAGTAGAATCCACTCTCACCACAAACGCATCTCTGTTAGGGTGGGGAGCACACCCCTACAACAGACAGCACACGGCATGTGGTCTCTATCAGTAGCATCCAAACATATCAATCTGTTTGAACTACTGGCAGTGTTGAAAGCCTTCCAAACACATATTCTACTCATTGTCTTTATAGAATGGGGTCATCCAGACATCAATTTAGTCACAACTCTGGAGAATGCCCAATACCCAAATTAGGCCTCCAGGTACCCTCAAAGGGAGCTGTCTCTGGATAACATGGTCCGGGAGATTTGCCTACGCTCCCCCCGTCTTCCCCCTGATTCCTCTTCTCAACAGGATAGCGCACAAGATGCACCAGGTCCTCACCTATAAGACTGCCTTCCTAGTGTCCATTAACTCTATAAAGAGATTTAGTAAACTGCAGGCTCTCTCAGTTCAAGACTCATTTGTGATCATTGATAAAGACAAGGTGGTACTGCGCAAAGAACCATGCTTTGCGCCTAAATTCATTTCTAAGTTCCATGTGAACCAATCCATTAACTACCAACTTTCTTTCAGAATCCCACTAATTCAGCTGAAAGAAGCCTCAATACACCAGATGGTGGGAGAGCAGTGGTATATTACCTTGAAAAGACTAAACCACAAAGAAAGACATACCAATTCTTTGTCTCTGTTGCCGCTGGTAGAGAAGGGGTCCCTGTCTCCAAGTCTGCTATTTCTAAATGGATTATAAATGCATCACACTGTTACTCTCTTGCTAAGAGAGAGTTACCCTTTAGGCCTGGAGCTCATTCTACTCAAGGCACAGGAGCTGCTATAGCCTTTATTGCAAATGTTGCTTTTGATTCTATTTGCAAAGCAGCTACTTGGAGTTCTGTTCACACTTTCAGTCAACATTACTTCTTGGACACACACTCAGATTCTCAGGCGGGACAGGCTGTGCCAAGACCTCTCTTTGCTACTGTTCCTTCACACATACCACCACCCCCACCTCCTAGTACTGCTCGCTAGTTTCTCTGTCTGGAAACTGGCCTCTAGAGCTTCTGCAAATGAAAGAGCAAGAGCATACATTCATTATCTTCCCAGGGCTCAAGGTAATATTCTGAAGTGTGAATATTTTACTATTTTTGTAAGTTGGGAGTAAAATACACTTTTGGGGAGTAAATAAGTAATTCTTATCACCAATGGGGGTGTTTTTTATGCACGTAAAGCTATATTTGACCTCTAAAACCGATATATTTTTGCAATACATAATTATTGGTGCTTAGTAATTTAGGAGCATTAAAGTATGGATATGCACCTTAAAGTTTCTCTTCAGATCAGGCAGCAATTACATTAGGGGTCCTTCCAGTGGCACTGCTCTGCTGGTCCCAGTGATCGAACATGTATTCAATAACATTTACTACTTTTGCATTTGTAGAGCACACAAAAACCCTAGGGCATCGAGGCGCTGTTACATGAATCGGTTACATTTTGTTGTGAGTAGATATTCACAGATAGTTACATATGCAGATACAGGTATCCGATATAAATGCATAATCCCGTCCCTGGTCCTTTAAAAGGATCCCTGCTTCGAACATCTCATAATAGCTTAAGGTACAGATCTTGGAGATAATTCTTGAGGGGGTGGGCCACAGTTCGGTCAGGGGTGCTTGTGGGAGCCTATTTGAAAAGACATGTTTTGAAGGGTTTTTACAGAAAACCCAGTAGAACTCTTCTGCTTTCAGGAAATGCGGTAGGGAGTTCCATTGTTTGGCTGCAATAGATGGGAAGCTGGAGCCTCCATTTTTGGCTTTCTTGACTTTGGGTTCAGTTAGTCTGTGGGATATGGGGTTCTGGTGGATCTAGCGGAGAGGGCTTTGAGGAATTTTTTGTTTTGGTTCAGGTATGGTTCAGGTGTGGTGGGGCAGATATGGATATACACTTGTGGGTAATTGACACTCTCTTGAATAGGGAGCCAGTGAGCAGACCTAAGGGTAGCAGAGAGATGTTCTGTTTTAGGGATGTTTAGTGCTGCTCTGAGGGCATTGTTTTGGATTGTTTGTAGTTTCTGTAAGTTGTGTGCTGAGGTTCCGGCGAAAAGGACGTTGCAGTTGCCAAGTGTGGCACCTACCACTGCTTGTGCAATTGTTAGGCAGCTGTTGGTAGAGAGGAAGGGTCTGGCAGCGTTTATAAGTTTGGTGGTGTATGCTGCTGCTGAGGTGATGGCATTAATGTGGCGGGTCAGTGAGAGGGAAGCTTTGCAGTATACTCCCAATGTCTTGACTGTGGGAGACCATCATTTGGGTGCCGTCGATGATGATGGCTGAGTAGTTGCGATCAGGTTTTTTTCGCACAATGGAGGGTCCGACAAGAAGGATCTCAGTTTTCTCGTTGTTGACAGAGTCCATGGGTTGCCATCCAGGCTTGGATGGTTGCGTACACGGTATTCAGCGTTTCAGCATCGTTGGCATAGTTACCAGTAAGGGGAAGGAGAATTTGAGTCATCAGCATCGTTGGTGTATGTTATGCCATTGGAGTCCAAGAGGTTGAAGAGGGGTTTGTTAAAAATACTGTATACGGTGTGAGAGATAAAGGAGCCTTGTGGGACTCCACATTCGATTGGGGCTGGCGGTGTGCTCACGTTTTCTGCAAAGACTCATCACTCTTCCTTCTAGGAACGAGGCGATCCAGGTTGTAGCTTCGTGTGAGAATGAGGCTGAGTTGGTTAGGTGATGCCACAGGATTGTGTGGTCCACCAGGTCGAAGGGTGCAGAGAGGTCTAGGAGCAGCAGTGCTGGTTTTCCTTTAATTCATGATTTCATCCATTTGGTTTTTTAGATCAAGAAGCGCTCACTCAATACCATGACCTGGTCGGAATTCAGACTGTCGAAATCCTAGTATGAAATTGTTTTCCAGGTGGTGTTGGATTTGGACTTTGCCTGCTCTGTCCAGTATTTTTAGCAGGAAGGGGACTGTGGTGATTGGCTGGTAGTTGTTTGGGAGAGTGATGTCAAGCGTCTGTTTTTTCAGGATGGGGGGGGACACCCAGGCCGCCTTGAGGGAGCGTGGGACCGTGCCAGTTTTGGATGAGGCATTGATGAATACTGTGAGGAACGGGGTGAGAGATTCTGCATATGCTTTAATTAGTGCAGCAGGGCAGATGTCACCTTTGCATTTTGATGGTTTGAGATTCGTTAGGATGTGAGCGGTTTCTGCTTCAGTGATTTTGTGGAAGTGGAATAGGGGGTGCTAAGGTCTGGGGATATTTTTTGGAGGATGTTGGCAAAGGTTTGTTTCGAGGGTTTCAGGGATGATTGTTTCTGGAGTATTTTTTCCTGCAGGGTATCTTTATTGCAGCATGGCATTCTGGATGCTGGTGCACCACTCTTTCTTTTCAGAGTGTGTTTGGAGGGGTATTGGGGTTTTCTAGTTCTTTTAGTATGGTGAACAGTTCCCCGGTGTCAGATTGTGCATTGGCAATTCTATCGTTGCATGTGGTGGCTTTGGTGTTGATGGATTCTTTGTAGAGTTTGGCTGCCTTCTTAAAGGCTAGTTTTAGGTCGTTCGAGCAGGTTTTGTTCCTGGATCTTTCAGCCACCCGTTTTTAAGAATGGAGTTCCAGGAGGTCTGGAGAGAACCATGAATCGATGTGACCTTACGGTTTGGCTTTTTTCGCTGCTAGGGGAGCAATGATATTGATTGCAGTGGTTATAGTTCTGATGTAGAGGTCAGTTAGGGCGGACGGGTCATGTGAGGGTATCATGGTGTGGGTCCTTGGTGAAGTGTCGTGCGCTGCTGGGCCCAGGTGTGGGGTAGCTGGGTGGTAATTGAGTGGTAGTGGATTTGGTGTGATAACCTGGGAGGGTGTTGAAGGAAATTAATGTAGTGGTCAGTACAGGGGCAGGGCGTGTTAGATTTAATAGAGATGGGGAAGTTGAGTTGGGCTATCCAATCCAGGGCACGTCCTTTGTCATGGATGGGTTGTAAATTCATTGGCTGAAGCCAAGCGACTCGAACTGGGGAGGGAAGAGGCCTCCGGGTCAGAGGGGTCGTTCAGGCCCAGATTTAGGTCCCCTAGTATGATCACTTTAGACAGGGGGTTTATGTTGTTGCTGATCAGGTGAAGGTATCCTTCGAATGATAGGGTGATGCCTGGGGGCGGTAGATCAGCTGATAATATTGGGTAATGGTGGTTTTCGGTGAGGGCGTAAGTTTTGCGGATAGGATGTCAGTTTTTGATGAGGGAGTGAAATGATCTCATGCCTTGGTGGTCTTTGGCAATGTTGGGTACTCTTCTGCCCCTTGCGTTGGGTGTGTCGTTTGAGTATGTTGCAGCTATCCGGGATTGCTAAGGCAAGGGCAGGACCTGAGATGGCATGATGGCACGTTTCTGTGACCATGAGATCTCAAGGTTATCTGATGTAACAAAGTCACGGATGTCTAAGGCATAAGCTGGTACGGAGCGAGCGTTGACCATGGCTAGGTTGAGAGGGCAGGTTTGGTTGTAGTGTGGTTGTCTACCATGTTTGGGGCAAGGCAGATAGAGGCATTTGTTCCTGAGGTGTCAGGAGGAGGACAGGTTCTTGAATCCCGTAGGTTGCCGGTGGTATATTGGTTAGGGCTAGTCATGGCCTTACTAGTCGCGCTATTCCTGGTAGCACTTGGATTAGCCAGTTCAGGGTATGTTAAAATGGTTCTAATAGCAGCAATTCTAGTATTACATTGATTCACAACAAAGTTACGGTCAGGGCAAGCTCTGACATTTGTAATAGCAGCAATTCTAGTATTGCATTGATTCACAGCAAAGTTAGGTTCGGGGCAAGCTCTGACATTTTTAATAGCAGCAATTCTAGTATCACATTGATTCACAGCAAAGTTAGGGTCAGGGCAAGCCATGGCATTTTTGAAGGCATCAATTCTAGTATCACATTGATTCACAACAAAGTTAGGGTCAGGGCAAGCTATGACACTTTTGAAAGCAACATTTCTTGTATCATATTGAAAAACAGCAGTGTTAAGGGCACTGCTGGAAGTGGTGTTATTCGGGGTACATTTTCTGGTGATACTTTGAGTAACTGTAGTGTTGAGTTCTGGGCATTAGCGGCAGGTTGATAGGCAGCAGAAGTTGGCTCTGGGTCAGCCATGCCGTTAATAGAGTCCGAAGGGTGGGCGATTGAACGAGGAAGGATGCGGGGCAGGGCAACAGCCCCTCTGTTGGTTGTCCATCGAACTGAGTATGGGGTAGTTTGGGCCCATTGGATAGGAGCGGATGGTTGATGTGTGGAGCTCGCAGTGGCCGACTGTTTCTGGGCCGGTGACACATGTGGCAGGGTGGATGGATGTGAGTCAGAGGCTGGCAGGACAAGGATTATGCATTGAATCTGTGCTGGGTGGGACCTTTCCATGAGGCTTGGTTGAGGACTTTGTGGCAGAACGTAACATATATCCATGGATATGTGTGTGTAGAAGCCAGGATCAGGCTCCTGTGTCCCTTTTTTTTAAATTTTATTTTTTATTCAGTGCATTTTTGCCCCTTATTTTGGTTCTTGAGAGTATTCGCCTATTTCTAGAAAGTTAAAGTTGTTAGTTTGCTAATATAGGATATACGTTGAAACCCCGAATCCTAAAAGCTTGTTAGCATTTTGTAACTCAAGCTTTTGTTTTTTTGGTTTTGTCCCCCGCTGTGCATTTAATATAGGTGGGAGACACTCCCGCAGCCCATAATACTGAACTAAGGGAGTAGGTGACACTCCCGAAACCCTTGCTCCCCTTGTTCGGCATTATGGGTTTCAGTCTTTTTTACCATGGCAAAAGCAGCCCAAATATGCATTCAGCTTTTTCTTCAACCTTTACGTATGACCGAAATGCTAATATAAGGTCCGGGCCATCCTTTTGTTATTTACTAACGCTGGTCCGCTGCTCATAGATTTCTTTGTGTTTTCTTCATGCACTTGTAGTGATATCCGAGCAGAGAAGTTGGCTTTGCAGTGCATGCTATGTAAATAAACCCACTCCGTCTCTTATTCACTCTCTCTACACCAACCCCAGAACAGCATTTGATCACCCCCATACAACACCAAGACCCCATGCTCCTTTTCTGTATGCGACACTTCAGACTAAAAGGTCCATCGCATTAATCCTTGACGCGTTTTCAGTTGTTGGTCACTACAGCGCGTGCTACTGACCTCCTTGAAGTTTTCATCTGTTCTAAAGAGTTCTCATGCTTATCCTTTGTACCCACCAACTGCTGCCTTTGAATGCTTTCTTTGTAAGACTGCTTTTCCTTTTCATCTGCATGGAGGGCAAGTGAGATTGAGATTTAGCTTTTACCTTTGCTCCACAATGATCTGCATTTCCTAAATCAAGCTGGTTCAGAAGACGGCACACCACTCTTCTGCACACACTGGTATCCCTTTTTAGTGCAACCAGTGTATCTGCTGGGGCTGTCCCCTAATCCTCCAAACGTGATCTTTGAAGGAGAGCACTGTAAGCCAGATATCGTAGAGACTTTGCAAATTACCCTGAAAATAAATGTTTGTGGCCTTTTAGTTTTTGCAGCATGGATTTATTACTGATTCAATCACATGCTCTGCTCAGTCCCATCGTCTATTGGTTCGCTGCTGTAACTACTAACATCATGTTGATGTGTGAAGTCGCCTCCTCAATTGATTTCTAGAAGTTTCCATCTTTGCTATCATCAATGCATGTTTCCTTATTGGTGAAAAGCCGTCATTGCAGTTCGTCTGGAAAGGGTCAGTATAAGAAAGGCTTTTCTCTAGGTCCATCGGACTAGTTGGTCTTCATTTTATAACCACACACCTGAACTTCCCAGCTCTCTTCCAAACCTGGAGGTAGATTTTTAATCTTAGTTAATATGTTTATTAAGGTAGGGGTCTCAGGGGGTGTTGGCTGGAGTGTCGGGGTGTGTACGAAAACGTAGCCTGGCTTACCAACTGATTTCTGTTAATTCTCTTTTTCAGGAGTAGGAGGATAGCTCTGAAATGCAATCAGATGTCAATCGGCTTTTATGCTGCACATTTTGACTGGTTTCCTTCTCATGTCTAGGAAGAGTCTGCGGAATGGCGGCAGTTCCAGGCAGACTTGCAGACTGCAGTGGTTATTGCAAATGACATCAAATCGGAAGCGCAGGAGGAGATTGGCGACTTAAAACGCAGGCTCCATGAGGCAATTGAAAAGAATGAGAAGCTCACCAAGGATCTGGATGACACCAAATCACGCAAGTATGCTGACCCCATCTGCCTAGGCAACACACGCATCACTTACAAATGTTTACACCATCTACAATTATGCCACGTGAGATGTATGCAACACAAACTACACAAATGGTCTATTGATTATCAGTAAATGACTGTTTACAATTCACCAGAACCATCTGCTAAAATAGCAAGTTAAGATGACACTCTGCTTAAGAGCCAAGTGGCACCACCAAGCTAGCCTGTTCTCTGTGGTAGCCTTAGATTAACAATAAATAAGTCATGGCAGCATGTCAGTGCTGTCTGAAAAGACATCAAACCAATAGCAGTGTGTCAGGACCATCTGCATAGACAGTCATGCCAGCATGTTTGTGTAATTTCCATAGACGACAACACATAGCAGTACATGAGGTACATTTCCATATACACCGGGCCAGGGCAGAATGTCAGGGCTTTTTCCATATACACCAAGACATGGCAGAGATGTCTGCGCAGACACTAGGTCATGGATGCATATGGGGACTGTCTTCATAAAGACAGCGTAGTGACAGAATAACCAGGACATCTCCATAGACACCAGGTTAAGGCAGCATGTCCGGGGTGTCTCCATAAACACCAGGTCATGGCAGCTTTCCATGGCTCTCCACGTAGATAACAAACCATGATGGCTTTTCAGGGTGGTCTGCATAGACACCAAGTGATGGCACAGTGTCATTGGTGTTTTCATAAACACCAAGTCATGGCTGATCTGGGCCATCGCTATAGTCACCAGATAATGGGAGGGTGTCAGGGCCATCTCCATAGACACTGTCATGTCAGCATGTCACGGTCATCTGCGTAGACACCAGTTCATGGATGTATGCTGAGTATGTAGATACCGCCACCATGTCATGGTTGCATGTCTGGGTTTTTTCCCTAGACACAAATTAATTACAGCACTGTTTCTATAGACACCAGTTCATGGCAGCAAGTCAGAGCCATTTCTGTAGACAGCAAGTCATATCATATTATTTTCATAGACGCCAGTTCATTTAATCATATCCCCTGGGTTTTCATATAGGCACGAAGTCATTGCAGCATGTCCGAGCCGTCTCCATAGACACCAAATCATGTCTGGGCAATTTGCACAGGTGCCATTTCATGGCAGCATGTTAATGCCTTTTCCATAGATGGCAAGCCATGGCAGCATGTCATGGCTGTCTGCATAGGGACCAGCTTTTGGTAGCAGGTCAAGCTCATGACTATAGACACCAAATCACATTGGAGGTCAGGGTTGTTACCGTAGGCACTTATTTATGGCATTATGTCCATGCACTCTATTAAATCCCCAAATTGTGTTTGCGTGTAAGGGACATCTGCATAGCCAGGACTTATCGCAGTCAGCATAGACAGCAGATCTTGTGGGCATATCACAACCATCTGCAAAGGTGTACCAAGTGATTGCAGCACATGGCTATGCGTAGGCCTTTTGATGTAATCGAACAGAGGTGGACTGAGGTCACAGAATGCATAGTTCTCATGCAAGGTATCCACCCCAGATTTTATTACCACCTCATCTGATTCTGGACCATTTTTCTTTTCCTTTTTCTTGCTATATAATTTTTCAATTCCTAACATAAATATACAGAAAAATGCATTTCAGTCCTAAAAAAGTCTTCTTTTTTAATTTATGTAACTTTAACTCTTTTTATTAAAAAGGTATACATTTTTTCCATTTCATTTCAGTGTTTCTAGTGGGGGTGGGGAGTATAGCATATAGCATATGAGTTTGTACCGTGTTTTATTAGTGTGTTTTAGGAGTATAGTAGCATATGCCCTGTATGCATGCTGTATGAATGTTTTGCTTTATGGGTGTATCGTGTATGAGTGTGTGGCAAAGGATTGTATGTGTGTTAGGCAATGTTTGTATGCAGTACCCTTTGGGTGCACTACACACCGCTCCGAATACAGGTATAGGAAACCCAACCTTTGGTATAAGCTTGTACTACACAGTTTTGGTAGCGTGTTGAGCAGCCAGGCTCATCTCAAGAGGGGTCAATGTGAGCTGTAGGGGAGTTGCACGGAGATTCACAGTGACAAGTATTCAAATAAACTCTTACACACAAGGTTTCTTGAATAAAAAATTAATAATGTATCAGTCAGTTAGAATGAGCCTTCTTCAGGAGGGAGCAATATAGAAAGTAACACACAAATACACTTCAATACTATACACTTAGTTTCTAAATCAGTAAAGACCGTTTTGGGATGGCCCACAGACACAACCTACACCCTCAGGTGACTTCAATAGCTAGGATGTTGGGGACATTAATATCTTACTGTTGGCATTTAGAATACTCTTGGAAGTTGGAAAAAGGAAACGATTATTAGAACAGCAAGAGACCACAAATATTCTTAAGCAGACAAATACTTTTGGATCCCCTAAGAAGAGTCATTCAGTACAACAGGCTAAGCTAAAGTCAATGCGCAAAAGTCTTATATAGGATGAAGCATTTCTGTTGGGTAAGTAGAAAAGTCTTTGCACAATGTTTTAGAAGTCTTCGAAGAAAAGTAGAATCAAATGTAGGGCCACAAACTGATTAGACTTGTGAGTAGTAGAAGATGCAAGCAACTCTACAGTAAGAGGTAAGTTCTATGACTTTTTACAGTACCTTTGTATTGAAGAAAAAGTGCAGCAGGTCACTTCTGTTCCTGAGCAGCTCTGCAGATCTCACTCTTCTGGGCCTCAGTCATGGGGACAAGAGGGAGGACTTCTGTAGACTCCTGCACTGCAATGGGACGGTCACTGCCCGGCAATCTTCAAATCCGTGACTGTTTAGTGTTTCAGCTCCTCGTGTTTACCGCAAACAGCAACGCTGTGGTTCTTGGCTGTCTAGATGCACGTTCTTTTCTTCTGGGGTCCTGCACTCTGTTGAGCAGGCTCAGGCTCCGGCAGTCCTGCTTCCTGGGAGTCCGGAGGATCTTCCTGGAGCTCTAGGCCAGCTTAAAAGCTATGCACACAATCTGTTGTTCCTCTCCCTGACTTTATGGTTTCCAGCTGCAACTCTGTGGAAATTCAACCAGCTCCGAAATGGATGTCCAGGTGGCTTACGTTGGAGTTGATTGGTTCCACCAACTCGAGGGGAGAAGCCGTCCTTGCAGGGACTTCTCTGTCGATGCGAATTTGGAGTTTCAGCACAGCAACAGGGCTTCACCGGGCAAACCAACAGTCCAGGAGTTGCAGCAGGCGTCCTCTTCAAGTTCTTCTTAGGTTCCTTTGCCCAGTGGTCGACTCTGCCTTCCAAGCCAAAAGCTTGGACAGTCAGCCGGCCAATCACCACATAGTGCATTTGGGTCTCCTAGGAGACTAAGAACAGTGAGTTTCGGGCACCTCACTCACTTCCTGCCTACCCCAGACAACCTGGTGACAGAGGCGGGCTTCACTCGTGAATCCCGCCAAAGGCAAAGCGAACAATGGGAGGAAACCTGGTTTAGCGCGCAGAGTAAACCTCAAGAAGGGCCTTTCCACAAAGAAATGGCGAAAAAAGATGATCGGGGCCGTGTTGACAAAAATGGCACCCTTGGGTGCTTTACTGCCGCTGCAAACGCAGCCCGCGGTAAAGGCACACCACGGTAGTTAAAAACAAAACCACTGCCGCCAGCCATTCAGTGAGGAAAAAACATAAAATTGTTTACATGAAAAGCTAGACAAAGGGGATACTAGGTAACACCTCCAGAACCCTATTGTAAGATGGTGCGCTGGGTCTAGAAAGTTACAAATGTAAGTAAAGTCAATTTCACTTTACTGCTCTTGGAAACAGTAGTTTATCCAAGTTTATCCAAGAGAAGGTATTTAAACCTTTGGGAAATCTTAGACTTCCCTGGGCCACTGCACTGAAGGTGATGTGTGACACAAAGTAAAAAATGATGCCTATGGAGTTTGTCAGACTCCACGAACAAAAGAAACAGAGTTCAAAATCACATTAAAATACATGAGAGAGTGGGGAAAAAGGGTCTCACTCTCTCCAGGTTAAAAAAATCAAGTCCTCAAAATCCAAAGTTGCTGGGGGGGTCTCTAAGGTGGAGGGAATTGGCACAAAGTTGCTGGGGGGTCTCTAAGGTGGAGGGAATTGGCACAATTCTGAGAATTCTCCCTAACAATGTATTGTATGTATGTGTTGTATATATAGCATGAGTATAGGGTGTGTGAGTGGTGCATATGTGCTTGACATGCAAGTGTCTGTTATAAGTGTGCGTGGCATAGGATCGTGTGGCATAAATAAGACTGCGTGGTGTAAAAAGTGAGTCTTCTAACGTGTGGCATAAAATGCATGGCCTACAACTGCGTGGCATACAAGTGCATGGCAGAAGCGGCAGTGGTGCAAGAGCATGTGGGACATGACATAAGCGTGCGGCATTCGAGGGCGTGGAATAAGTGCGTGTGGTATAAGTGCATGTGGTGTAAGGAGTAGGAGTGTTTTTTGTAGGAGTCTGGCATGGGAGTGTATGGCGTAGAACTCAGTAAGTACTGACTTTGATGTGAGTTTTCATTTTTATAGTAGTGCACATACACACAATGTACATCGCCTACATGTGGATGTACAGTTCATATAAGATTAATTTTAATTCTGCATTTGCGTGATACATAGATACATCTTAAAACTTGAATGTCTCTGAATTGGCCAGCTCGATTTTCATTTTTATTTTCAGTGCATCAAATCATAAGATATGTAGGTGCATGCCAAAATTCTTGGGTGGCTAACTGTGAGATAGTTGATCGGAAAATCTTTGTTTTCCCTATGGGTAAACGTTATTTTCAAAGCTGTGAAAAATGCAATTAAAACAACAAATTCTCCAGCATGTGATCTTTCATATATTCACATACTGCTTGAATATTCCCTGTCAACAGGCTGTGAATCCTCGGTAACATTAAAGCAGTTACTTTTACATGTTTAAACTGCTGGTTACTTTAGTGCTCTGTTACTCATTTTGGGTCATATTGCCACATTGCCAATGGACAGGTGTCCCATAGCTCCACCCTTGGAGGTCATCTTCAAATTTATCGCACGTTCAAATAGTCGAATGCACTGTTCAACAACTGTCATGCTATTTACACAGCAATGTAATTATTGCTTTCTCTGCAGATTGCCAAACTGATCAAGAGATTTGGGGGAGGTGGGCAGGGGGTTAGGGGGACGGTGGTTGGAAGATATGAAGTGTCTCATTGTGTGGAAAAATATTGCACATACCCTATAGACCAATACAATATCAACTAATGCACATCAAAAGAAATCGGTTGCAGATCATGCAGAATGTAATAGCTTGTAATATATACGTAGTGTGTGTTCGGAGATGTCCAGTTTATACATTAAATGATTGAGCTATGTAGGGAAATATGTAATATGAAGGTTTCGTTATCAAAATTCTTTCTTTATACTGCAACGGTTCACACCGCACTGGTCTCAAAAACGTGCAAACCATGTCCAAATTGAGGAGCATTCTGTCCCCCACCAGGGACAGCAAAGATCGGCTGGAAATCATAAACCAGAAAGTGAGTGTGTAATAAAGAGGCTGTTAAGGTGTGTTCCTAACTAAAATCTGCAAATGGAAAAAAAACAGTATATAGTAAGGTGTATGTGTAAGGTTTGGACCAGTGAGGCGCTCCAGGTGAGCTCAGGCTATCCTGGGTATTTTGTGGACAACATTTGCTTCCAGGTAAAGTCAAGCTAGATTTGCTGCCCCAAGGTCTAGGGGGGTACCAGAGTCCCAAGAATATGTGTTGCATATGTAGTGATCATTGAAGTAAGAAAAAGTATCAATAAGGATATGTTGGTGAATGTCAAGGATGTGGAGATGGTTCAGGAGTTGGCTACGTAATTTAGGAGGCCGGTGGGTGGAGGATCAGGGATAGTTTTGTCTTAAGAGATGTCTTAAATGAGGGATCTACATCATATACAGAACATGGTTATTTTTCTGATCCTATTATAAAGTAAATGAACCAGCTTTGACGTGAAGGATAAACGGGCAGCATAAGGTATGCACATGTAAAGATTTAATGGCACAAATGATTACAAAAGTGTGGTTTCATCATTCCCCTATAAGAGAAAGGTTCTCTGGCATTGGAAGGGCCAAACTTAGCAAAAGGTTTGAATGAGCTAAAACTACAAGGCATATTGTATCTATAAATTATACATTTAGTTAACCAGTTGTATTGAAAATCCGCTGGAGGGATCGATAAATCTGTATAGGCATTAATAGGTTAAATGTTATGTTAAAGGTTTTTATACTGCACACTGTTGCCACCTGTGTGGTCTCTTGGAGATGTGGGTGAACCATTAGTACAGTGAGCACCTTCGCAGGTATTCAGAGACTAATTTGTGAGTAATGAATGCTCAGTGAGTGAGCCATAGGTTCCGATATCTAGAAACTAGCGACTTACTTTTACATCTCCCAGGAATGGAGGACAGTAACCGTAAAATATGTTACGGGTTGGGTGAGGAGTGGTTAAGGGTAACGTATCAGTTTGCAGTGGTTAGAGGTATATATTGAGTACTCCTAGCTGATCTTAAGCGAGGGATATACATTTTTCCTCTGTTTGAAGGAAAGAGACAACATTTAATAGCTTTTTTGAAGGAGCTAAGTACTTTGGCACTAATGTGACAATGGAAGGGTATCCAGAGCCTTGGATCAAAGGCCTCATTCTCATTTTATTGAAAGTGGCGATAGTCGAGGAGAAATGTGCCGATGATCTAAAGCAGGGTTGTCCTACACGAGGGCCAGAAACATGTCGGATTTTCAGGATACCCCTCTAAAAAAGTAATGTGATAAATTTGCATACAATGTATGCATATTTTCTCTCATGTATATTAATGAAGGGTATCCAGAGAACCTGTCAGGATTCTGGCCCTCAAGGCCTGGAGTTGGACAACCCTGATCTAAGGTTTCTACTAGGAAAGTGAATATTCATCCTTTCTTTAATAAAAGATGGTCCCAGATCATGTACTGCTTGAAAAGTAAGGCATACAGTTTTAAAGGCAATTCTGCCGGCTCCTGGAAGCCAATGCAGTGACAGCAAAACAGCAGTTACGTGACCTCTCTGAGATACTAGCTGTAGTGTTTTGCACTCCCTCTAGTCTGGCTAATAAATGAGCTGGGGAACACGGATATCGGCAGTTGGCGCAGTTGAGCCTGGAGAGAATGATAGCTGTGCTTTTTTTGTGGGAACAGTAGAAAAGGGAGTTATTTCTTTAGTGTTTTTAGTAGGATGGAAACCTCTTCTAGATATTACATTAATCTGGGGTTCTAGTGGATGTTTGCAGTCCATCAATACTCCCAAGTTCCTCAATTCAGTAGTGGGCATGATGGGAAATGTTGAGTTGAAATATCAGATAGCAAGACGCTGTTGAGTGCTTGGTTCCCTGTAATACAAACTTTTGTTTTTTCTGGGTTCAATAATAGATGGTTCAAGGCCATCCACTGTTCTATTTGTAGTATTGTTTGCAAGATATTCTTATTACAGATTTTCAGAATGATCTGTGTATAATTAGCATAATTATAGCACTATGCATTGAGTGATTGTAGGAGGCAGGGAATGTTGATGGGTACTGATAAATAACAGAGGCGAAATGGAAGATCCTTGAGATACCCATAAAGGCACTCTTTCGGTCTGTAAAGGACTGATCGATAAATATGCTTTGTGTGCATTTGTACAGAAACCACCATATCCAGTCCAGCGCTAATTCTCTGATTCCTAAGTGTTGAGGATTAGAAGAAGGATACAGACACGGTAAAGGCATATTCTTCCTGTAGAATGTAATAAAAGTAAAATAAGGCCCATCTCTCCCTATAACTATGGAGTTTTCCTGCCTATCTTTCTAACTAAGGTTCTTGTCAGTCAGGATGAATGTCCAAAAAGAAAGCTGTCCTCTGTCTCAATCTTAGCTATCTGACCCTATCACTATTATAACTAGCCACGGTCAGGAGAAAAACTTGGGGCTTGTGTTTTGTCACAAGTGTCTTCTCACTCCTCCTACCCTTTTCAGTAGACTGTATGCAGATAGTCTCTCGTCATCCACTGTATCATGTTTTGCAGTGCTTTTTAGGATCAGGTACTCCCTGGTCCTTATTCTTCGTCAGCTTAAGTATATTTAGGTTCCTTTTTGCCATATTGTAGGGTCCCCCGAATCTCTGTTACACTATTCTCCTCCCTTTTATAGTAGTTCAAGTTCCAATTACAGTTTCCCATTCTCAGGTTGCAGTTTCATCAGTTTGGGCTTCCTGCTTTACAGGTTTGTTCTCGCCAAATGTCTTTCTTGTGCTCTTATCTTCAATGAGTCTATTTAGGTTTCTTTTAGACCTATTGTAGATTCCTGAATCTCTGTTCAACTCTTCTCCTCTTTTTTATAGTGGTTGGCCTTCCCTTTTCCCCAAGGTTATAAGCCTCCAACTTTGTTTGTCCAACTATGGTTTTAGTATTTCTTCTCATCTCATTCAAACAGTTCTGTTTCACTGGATTATTTCCAATAGTGTTCCCATGAGTAATGGAATGTGTTTTGCTTAACTTGGTTTGCCAGTATTCCCATTTCCCGTTTTACATTCCGAGTTCCGGGGCAACGTCAGCGGTACCTGAAGGCCCTTAGATTCTCTTTCCTTCTTGTTGCGGCTTCACAGCATCTCCTTCCTGGATATCGTTCTAGTCTTCTTTCCTTCTTGTCGCCACTCCACGGCTTACTCTCCACAGCGTCTCTTTCCTGGATGTGCCATTTTCGTCTTTGGGACGTCGCAGGGATTGGGACTCTTATTTGGAGCTGCTTACTCCCCTGGATGGTCTCAGCACTGTTGTACGGACAGACTGGTCACCACTTTGATTCCGTGGTCATGCCACCACCGCTCTTTCTCCTCTGCTCTTGCATACCGGTTGCTCAGCGTTTCTGGTTCCGCACTGCAGTGGCTCTGTTGCACGTCAGCTCTGCATTCTCCCATAGCCCCGCCATCTTCTGCTTCGTTACGCACAGGGCTCTTTCCATGTGTTTCTCTGGTCTTTGATCTCTCGAGGCCTCCTATCTTACTGGTTAGGCTCACATCCCATTTCAGCCTCTTCATTGCCATCCATTGGATTTAAAGGAATATCTTCCATATCTTGTTCATAATATAGCTTCACGTTATCATGAGATCGCTCATAGTTTGCTTTATTGTATAAGTCCATGTAAGCCATCACTTGGAGGCCATCAGGGAGTTCCTCAATGGAACAGGAGTCCTTGTACCCAAAGTTTGGGGGGTCTCTCCTGTGAGGTCCCACTTGCCTGGACCCCTAGAGAGGGTGTTGCGGAGCAGGCCACCTCCCTAGCTTCACATGGGGGTGCTCCTCCTTGGGGAGAAGACGCATTTCCTCAATTCATGTCACACCCAACCCCTTATCTTTGTGACTTCCTCCTTCTTTGCTGATGAGGAAATGACACAAGAAATCAACATTCTGTTGTTCTTGACTTTTCCAGTGTTCAACCATAAAATAGAAGAGTTGGAGGTCCAAGAACCACTTCATGACTCAAGGATTGGCATCCTTTATCAAAATCATCCATTTTAACTGGGAGTGGTCCGTGATTAGTGATCATTTCCAGCCTGTTAGATAGTATCATAACTGGGGTATCACCTATTTTATGGGCAGAACCTCCAGTTCTACAGTGGCATAGGATTGTTCTCTGGGGACAAGCTTCCGACTTGCATATAGTATAGGGTGGTCTATGCTATCATGTTCGTTGGAGAGCACAGACCCTAAGTACACTTAAAAAGCGTCAGTTTGCAGTCTTGATTGAAATCTGGTATTTTAAGAACTGGTTCACTACACAAGATTTTCTGGAGACCATCAAAGCTGGTTTGATCTCGTTTGTCCCAAAGTAGTTTTTGTGATTGGGCATTTTTGAGCTTGTCCGTTAAATTAGCTGCAATTGTGGAGTAATTGGGAATGAATCTCCGATAATATCCATTTAACCCCAAAAAGGCACAAATATATTTTTTGGTCTTGGGAACTGGTGTTGACTGAACTGCCATTACTTTCTAATTTTGGGGTTGTATCAGGCCATTCCGTATGAAGAATTCTAAGTACTTCAGAGCAGATTGAGCGAGATGACACTTTCGTGGGTTGGCTGTGAGGCCAGCTTTTCTCAGGGCCCTAGTGATTTCAAATAAATGATGGATGTGGTCTGGCCAACTTTTTCTATGAATCACAATATCATCCAAATAAGCTACAGAGAAACTGGAGTATGGTCTTAATAATGTATCCATTAGTCTCCAAAAAGTGTCTGGGGCCCTGTGTAACCCAAAGGGTA
Source organism: Ambystoma mexicanum (assembly GCF_040938575.1). Classification (NCBI taxonomy): domain Eukaryota; kingdom Metazoa; phylum Chordata; class Amphibia; order Caudata; family Ambystomatidae; genus Ambystoma; species Ambystoma mexicanum. Next base: position 1,561,840,371 of record NC_090932.1, read on the forward strand.
AAACCTTAAACTGCAATAAACCTTGTGGGGGCGAGAACGCTATTTTTCTCTCGATCCTATGGGTTTATTTGGACCTGCCAATAGCCTTTTGTTAGATATAACGTAGGGACGTAATTGTCTGAGCATAGCTTTTCAATGAGGTCATCTATCCTGGTGTGAGAAACCTGAAGGTGTCTCCCTAGCTAGTCCCTGGGCATCTGTCATCCTGGTGGCCAGGATACGGCCATCGGTATGGGATCCAGTTCCTGGGGGTGGACCAGCGAGAGAGGATCACGTGGATGGTGGGGGGGGGCTCCTTGGGGAATGGAAGTGGGACACTGACGGGTGAGACGCGGTATACCACTTCTTTCAACACATATTCCCCATCCTACCACGTAGGACATTCAAAACCAGTCCCTCCTTTTCCGACACGAACACTTTCGCACCAGAGAACGGACTAACGCCAGAGCAGTTTACCTGACATGTCCTAATACAAGGGTCGGGCAAAGTCAGCCAATTGATTAGAATCGCATACACCTGACGGTCCTTTCCCTTCCCCACAGGGATAAAAGGTGGAGCAAGAGAGCACAATACGAGCAATGCAGACTGCACGGCCAGGCAGCTATCAAGGTCCGGCATTTCAAGAGGAGGAGAAACGCAGCGAATATCGAGAGTCTGACAGGGAGAGACACGACCTTGCCCTTTCCGACACAGACCTGCGAAACTCCGCAGAGGGAAATATGTCAGAAGACCAGCCCACACATCCCAGTACCTGCACCGCCGAGAAACATCTAAAATGGGTAACAAGTATGTTCTGGTGATCGTAGATTATGCAACCCGATATCCAGATGCTTTCTGCATGCAAAATAATACCACTCAGCAGAACCTAAAACATCTTCTACCATATTTTTCTAGGGTCGGTTTTTCCAAAGAAATACTAACAGATCAAAGTTTGAATTTTATGAGTAAGCTTATGGCCGAAGTCAAAGAGCTGCTCCATATCACCACCTTGCGAACTTCAGTGTACCATCCTTAAACCAATGGTCTAGTAGAAAGATTCAATAAGTCCCTGAAACTAATTCTATGGAAATTGGTAAAGAAGAACGGGAAAGACTGGGATCGAATGATCCCATGGACACCATTTGTCGTGAGGAAAACCCCCCAAGCTTCCACAGGTTTCTCTCCCTTTGAGCTACTCTATGGAAGAGAACCGAGAGATGGCTTAGACATGCCCCTGGAAACCTGTGAAGAATGAGAGGAGGCTCCCATTCCAATATCACAAACCGCCACTAGAATGCTAGAACACATGAAGTTGGTTTGGGAATTAGTTTGTACTCATATCGGAATGGCCCAGAGCCAACAGAAGGCTAATTATGATTAAAAAAGTAAATTTAAGATCTTTTTCTGTTGGACAGAAAATACTAGTCCTCTTACCCACCTCAGATAACAAACTTGTCTCAAAGTGGCACAGACCTTACAATTTAATAGAGCAAACAGGAATGTGCACATATAAAATAGCCCAACCAGACCGAATACAGAAAGTCCACTTATATCACATCAATCTCTTAAAAGAGTAGAAGGAGAACCTGTCAGCCACCCATGCCAAAGTACTAACCTGCCTGGTTAGGGAAGATATAGATAACTTTGACTTAATTCCTTCCGAGTTAACTATCACACAACGAAAAGATCTAAAAGATGTAGTGGTCTCATTCCCTGATGTATTTTCAGAAAAACCAGGAAGAGTAAAAGGTACATACCATACTCTTGCGTCTCGGCTCCTTTCCTTCATACTGCATGGGCGTCCCTCGCTAGGGACGGAAGACGGAACCTTTTTCGCCAGAAAAAACCCTCTTCCCCTTTAAATTTAGAGGCACGCTGGGGCAGCGGCCCTGGGAGCATGCGCTACCCTGACTCCACTGCCCGGTGCCAGACCTCAGTCCCTTTTTCCATGTCGGCAGAAACGGATCGATTTCACCAGTGCTCCTGGATTTGACCTCGGCTATGTAATACCATGCGATCTTCCCCGAATACATTCTTCTGCCTTTGTCTTCTTTTTATCAAGCAGGTACTCGGTCAATTGGCGCCACGCTCCTCCCCGGCACATGTTGACTTCAGCAGGTATCCAGCTTGTGAGGGGGCTCTTCCCTACATCAGACCCCCACGTCCTTTGCCTTCGCTGCCTTGGCCCCGACCACGGATGGCAGAGTTGTACCGCATGCAACGCACTTTCTAAGCGTGCTCCGAAGAACAGACTAGCTGGGTGGAGGGAGCTCTTTGAGAAGTCGCCTCCAGAGGACTTGAAGGACTTTGTCAGACGTAAGTCAAGGCCCAAGGGTGGGCCGCTCTTTTCCAGCACCCCCCGCAAAGGTGACTCCTTCCCAAGGAAATGCCAGAGCGGGAGGAACCTCTCGGATTCTCACACCAGCATGGGTTCCTTAGGTTAGCTCAGCTAGCGGCCGCCAGGCCGAATGGGTCCGTAGATCCTTCGGGAGACAGTGCTGAGGGACCGCAAGGTTCTTTTATCAGGTGTACACCCAAAGGGCTATGCCCTTGTACCGGCAACATGGCAGAGGGGCGCACCTACACACAGCACTACTAGGCCTGTGGTGCAGGGCAGGTCTCATGCTGCACCATCAAGAGTCCTGGAGGAGGCTGAGTCCAGTGAACCAAGCACCACGACTTCGGCACGTGGCATGCAGCTCGACAAGATGTCTGATGTGCCAAACAAGATGGCCGCTCCTGCGACACCTCCCAGAGCAACGGAGCAGGTGGGTGAATGAGTTATAAGGTGGGACTGGTGTCAACCAGGTACGTGGCCTATAGCTTATCCATCAGCAGGGCAGGTTCCCTCTGCAACCAACTAGACGGAATACGCACCGGCCCCAGCAGCCGCCCGCGATCCCGTAACTATCCCCTGCCACCCTACCGGACTGCGAGGACAGGTTCTTTGAAAAGTTCCTCACACTCATTAGATTGCCTCAGATGGGGGCCATCCTCAAGGCTGTTATCAGGGACATGCTCCCTTCGGCCCCTATGCACGTGCCCATAGTCATTCCTCCTATAGCTCCAGCGCTACAAGCCCCGTTGCAGCACCCACTGCCCTTGCCGGCTCCTTCGATTCCGGCTCCCCTGCCTTCCACAGTTCAGGCGGTTCCGTTCCAGCCTCGAGCTCCGGTCTCCACACCTCAGCCCTCAGGACCCAGCACTCCTCGTCCCGGACCAGCCGGACACCCTCGTGGACACAGACGAGGAAGAAGACCCCATCGTCGGCCAAGGCCTTCCACGAACGACTTGCAGGGCTGGCAGAGTACTTGGGCCTTCCTCAACCCGAAGTCGAACAACCAGAGGCAGGAGTTCTTGCTGAAGTCCTCACTCTAAGCACCACTGCTAGATCAGGGATTCTGATGCAGAACGATATAGTTGCCTTGGTCAAAAAGGGGTGGCTCAAACCCCACTCGGTCCAGCCGGTCAGTCGACGCCTGGACAACAAATATAGGCAAATGTAGGGGGATACACTCTTGCTGTCGGCCCACCCTCAACCACACTCTTTGGTGATTGCTGCGGTGTCACTCTACTCAAAGCCTCAGTTGTCCTCGGCCACCTCGTCCTCGTGCTGCTATGCAAGGAGGAGAAGATCTTTGAGTCGTACGGGAAGAAGCTTTATTCCAACGCGGATACCATGCTGGCAGCCGTTAACCAGAGGCCGACTTCCTTCCAGAACTTCCTGTGCAGAGCCAGTCACGCTTCAAGGCGGGAGTGGCAGAGGCTAAAATGGTGGCACAAGACATCATGGAGTCCTCCGTGGCCCACATCGACACCTCTGGCAGGGCCATATGCATCACCACGGACATGAGGACCGCCTGGCTTCAGGCTACTAAATTCAACCCAGACGTCCAGGATCGCATATTGGACCTTCCATTCGAAAGTCTTTATCCTTACGAAGGCCACGCCCAAGGCGTACACCCAGTCACATCAGTGCTCCAACAAGGGGTGGACGTTCGGAGGGTTGCATGGCTTCCAAGAACAGACGTCCAGGCAGCCCTGACCATTTACTGAGTCCACACTGGCATAAACTACAAAAAGGGGGGGGGGGGTAAGGGCCTCTTTCAGTCCCCCTCCTCCCCCACAGCCTCAGAGGGAAAGAAGGCATGACGCGTCCCTTTGGGTTCACGTGTCTCTGGTGGGGGGCAGGTTTGCCCTTCATGCACAGTTTATGCGTCAGATGTTCGCGGACCCCTGCAGTCTCTCGGTAGTATCCATGGGGTACTACTTACCAATCCCTTCCTCTCCTCTCTCCTCCCTCCTCCACTCCCACAGATTGGGGACAGCAACTCTGTTAGTGGAGGTTCAGTCGTTCAGCGAGCGCCAGGCAGTGGAAGAAGTTCCAGCCTCCCATACAGAAGAACCACCAGGCTGGCCTGAGAGTTGTGTTGGACCTTTCCACCCTCAACCTCACCCTCCCTCTTCAAAAATTCAAGATGGTTACGCAAGTACTCCTAGCAGAGATAATGTGCAGGGGAGACTGGATGTGCTCCCTGGATCTGAAGGACTCGTATCTACACGTCCCGATTTGGCAGCTGCATCGTTCCTTCCTACGGTTCACGATCATGGGCTGCCATTTCCAATACAAGGTGCTACCCTTCTGCCTCAACTCAGCTCCCAGGGTGTTTACCAGACTCATGAATGCAGTGGTAGTCCTCCTCTGGGCCCCGAACCTGGACAACTGGCTCGTCTAGGCAAAATCTCTGGAGGCGGTGCACCACACTTCCTCTGCCCTTATGAGCACATTCCACAACCTGGGATTTTCGCTCAACCTCAAGCAGTCTCGGCTGCACCCTACTCGGAGACTGACTTTCCTGGGCCTCATATGGGACACGAGCTCAGAGGGAGTTTTCCCCTCGGAGGACAAAATCACAGCCTTCAAGAGGGCCACTACTCACTTCCTCACCCGGGTAGGGACATCGGGCTGGTGGTACCAGCATCTTTTAGGTCTCTTGGCAGCGGTCCTACTGGCCGTACCTCACACGAGACTCAGGATGAGAAGATTACAGTTGCACTTCGCAGCATCTTGGAATCGGAAGTTTTAGAGTGAATTCTCAGAAATGTGCTAATTCCTCTCTACCTTAGAGACCCCCAGCTCTTTTACTTGACTCTAACTTTATTTTTTTTACCTGGAGAGAGTGAGACCCTTTTCTCCCCCCCACTCTCGTATTTTAATATGATTTTTTGGTTGTGGAGTCTTGACAAACTCCATAGGCGGCATCTTTTACATGGTGTCACACGGTATCTTGTCTTTGCCACGAAATATTTCCATCTAAAAAATGTCCATCGAATGCATATATGTGGGGGGTAATGGGTTAATTTTTGTCATTGTGCATTTTAAAGGGTAAAAAAATGCATTTGATGGACATTTTTTAGATGGAAAAATGTCGATGGAATGGCATTCGATGCAAAGACCTTCATTGCAGTGACACAGGGAAGATTTCCCCAAGGTTTAAAAACCTTCTCTTGGATAAACTGTTTTCAAGAGCAGTAACGTGAAATTGACCTAACTGACATTTGTAACTTGCTAGACCCAGCACACACTATCTTACAATAGGGTGCTGGAAGGGTTACTTAGTATCCCCTTTGGCTAGCTTCTCATGTAACATTTTTATGTTACCCTTTCCTCGAATGGCTGGTGGCAGTGGTTTACTTTTTAACTACCGTGGTGTACATTTACCACTGGCTGCGTTCGCAGCTGCAGTAAAGCACCAAAAGGTGCCATTTTTGTCAAAATGGCCCTGGTCGTCTTTTTTCGCCATTTCTTCTTGGAAAGGTCCTTCTTGAGATTTACTCTGCGTGTCCAACCAGGTTTGGTCCCTTTGTTCGCTTTGCCTTTGGCGGGAGTCACAAGTGAAACCCGCCTCTGGCTCCAGGGTGTCTGGCGGGGGCTGGAAGCCAGGGAGGTGCCCCGAAACTCCCTGTGCTTTGTCTCCTAGGACAGCCAGGCTGGAATGAATGAATGAATGGGAGAAACCTGCATAAAAGTCTAGGCTTTTTGGCTGGAAAGGCAGAGTCGACCACTGGACGAAGGAATCCGAAGAAGAACTTGAAGAGGACACCCGCTGCAACTCCTGGACCGTTGGTTTGCCTGGTGAAGCACTGCTGCTGTGCTGAAACTCAAAATTTGTATCGACAGAGAAGCCCCTGCAAGGACGACTTCTTCCTTTTAGTTGGTGGGATCAACTTCAAAGTAAGCCACTTGGACATCCTCTCGGAGCTAGTTGAAATTCCTCTGCAGTTGCTGCTGGCTGGAACCGAATAGCCTGGGAGAGGAACACCAGATTGTATGCGTTGCTTTTAAACTGGCCAAGAGCTCCAGAAAGATCCTGCGGACTCCCAGGAAGCAGGACTGACCGAGCCTGAGCCACCTCAACCGAGTGCTGTACCCCAGATGCAAAGAAAGCCCATCTCGACAGCCAGGAACCGCGAAGTTGCTATTTGCGTTAGACGCAAGGAGCTGAAACGCCAAAGTAACACTTGTTTGAAGATTGCTGGTTGTGGTCGGTGACCATCCCATTACAGTGCAGGAGTTCCCAGACGTCCTCCCTCTTGTCCCCACGACTGAGGCCCAGGAACACCAAGATTTGCAGAGCTGCACAGGAACTGAAGTCATCTGCTGCCCTTTTTCTTCAACCTAAAGGTACTGTACAGTCTACGAGAATTTACTTCTTGTTGTGTAACTGCACTTGTTCTCTGTTGGTGAAACCTGTTGTGGTTGCTCTGTAGAGTTGCTGATAGCTTTTTTACTTCACAAGTCTAAACAGCTTGTGGCCCTGCTTTGAATTCTTCTTTTCTACAAAGACTTTTAAAACATTGTGCAAGACTTTTACTTAACTGCAAGAAGTGCTTCAGTTCACCTAGACTTTTGCCCAATTGACTTTGGCCTAGCCTGGCTCCCTGAATGACTCCTGCCCTGTGACATTGTGTTTTGTCTTCCTCCCAGGAAGGGGTGAACTAATTTTGCATTGGGGGATTACCAAAAATACTTGCCTGCTTCAGAATATTTGTGTGATTACTTGTTCTGTTCTAATAATCGTTTTCTTTGCCACACTCTTGAATCTGATTCTAAATGCCCACATTAGTATATTAATGTCCACAGTGTCCTAGTTACTAAAGTCACCCGAGGGTGTAGGAAGTGTCTGTGTGCCATCCCAGAAGGGTAATTAATGATTTAGAAATATGAAGTGTGGATTTTGGAGTGTATTTGTGCGTTACTGTTATTTTGCCTCCTTCTAAAGAAGGCTTACTCTCTGTAACTCCTCTACAGCCCACATTGACCCCTCTTGAGATAAGCCTGGCTGCTCAACATGCTACCAACCTGTGTAGTACAGACGTATACCAAAGGTTGGGTTCCTATTGCCAGGCGGTCAGGGTTGTTGTAGTGCACCCAAAGGGTACTGAATACAATCATGCCTAAAAAGGAGCCGGGCTCCCAAGCGGAGCTGGTCAAAGTTCCTCCCTCTCTGCACTCAGACCTCACATGGTGGTCCATGGACTGCAACCTGCAGACTGACAAGCCCTTCCGGCAGCTGGCTCCATAGGTCACTATTGTGACCGACTCTTCTCCCAAGGGCTGGGGGGGCCACTCTAGACCATGGAGTCTAGACCCGGTAGGAGCAGGAGTCCCATATCAACTGACTGGAACTGAAGGCCATCTGGCTAGCGCTCAAAGCTTTCCTATCGCTCATTGGGGGAAAGGTCGTCCTCATCCAGACCGACAACTCCACCAGCATGTACTATGTCAACAAGCAGGGGGGTACCAGGTCCCCTCCACTGTGCAGCCTAACGGTCAGCATGTGGAAATGTGCTCTGGAGAACAACATCTACCTCACGGCCGTCCACCTTCCGGGGGAGTCCAACTTGGAGTCGGACAGGGTCAGCAGACTGGGTGCGGACAATTATGAGTGGCAATTGAACTACCAGGTGCTACTAGAGAGGGTGATCTGCAAGATAAGAGTCTTGTTACCTCCGCATCATTTTGATCGCTCCGTGGTGGCTGGTGAGATCGTGTTTCTCGGAGCTACTGCGCCTCTTGGACAGGCCACCCATTCACCTTCCGACGGGTCCAGCTCATCTTCTGGCACCACAGCGGGCAGGGTCATCCACCCTGCGCCACAGAAATTAGCCCTCGCAGCCTGGTTCCTGAGCAGGTCACGCTGAAGCACCTCAGCCTATCACAGGATAACCTAGAGATCATTCAGGGTGCTAGGAGCAAGGCTACCAGGAGCCATTACAAGAGTAAGTGGATTAGGTTCTGTCACTGGGCGGCCTATAAGGAGATCAGCCCCCTTACGTGCACATTGGACGATGTGCTCTCCTTCTCTGCTCACCTGGCTCACTCAGGCATGCTGGTGGACACATGCCGCACATATCTGGCAGCCATAGGGGCCCGACAGAAATTCAGAGTTGGAGGTCGTCTTCTCTTCCAACTCGATAGTGAAGAGACATTTGATGGGCCTCACCAGACTCTACCCGCCCATCAAAAAACCACACCCTGTGTGCGACCTCAATGTAGTGTTGGGCACCTTGGTGCACAAGCTGTTCGAGCCAATGGCGTCCGCGGACATCAGGCTGGTCACCATTAAAACCGCTCTGTTAGTGGCCCTCACCTCTGCTCACAGAGCCAGCGAGATCAAGGCTCTGGTGGCTTCAAACCCCTATACTACTTCCTAGCTAAGGTACCCTGTGCTTTCCATCTAAACGAGGATATCGTCTTGCCTATGTTTTTTGCCGACCCTAAGGAAGAGGCTCAGAGGGTTTTGCACTGTCTGGATGTCAAACATGCTCTGAAATTCTATCTGGACGGGACCAAGGGCTTCCGCAGGTCGAACGCACTGTTTTGTCACCTTCAAGTGGGGCGGGGGGTCAGATGCCTGGGTATCAAGCATCCAAGGCCTCTATTACACGATAGATGGTTTCGGTCATCAAGGAGGCCTACGAGGGGCAGCACAAGCCACTTCCAGCTAACATGCACGCCCATGCGGTCAGGGCCAAAGCCACGGCCATTGCATGCCAACGGCAGTTCCCGTGGCAGGTCATCAGCAGGGTGGCCACCTGGGCCACCCCTTCGGCTTTCTGTAAGCACTACTGTTTGGATGCTGTCTCTAAATCAGATGCGGCTTTCGGTCAGGCGGTTCTAAGGAATCTTTTTTCTTAAGGAGGGTCTCCTTCCCACCCTGGGGCTACATTCAGTTGTAATCGCTCGTGCAGTATGGAGGAAAGGGGACGGAACATAAGAGTAATAATAAGTCACTCCTTAGTCCCCTTTCCTCCATACGTCCCACCATCCCCCGCCCCCCTAATAATACTGGTCTTCTTAGGCAATGTTAAATCTTGTCGATGCGTCAGTGGGGACTGAGGTGTGGCGCTGGGGGGCAGAGTGAGGGTAGCACATGCTCCCAGTGCCGTACCCCTGCACGTCTCTAAATTTAAAGGGGAAGAAGGTTTTTTTCTGGTGAAAAAGGTTCCGTCTCCTGTCCCTAGCGAGGGGAAAGGGGACTAAGAGTACGTTAGTCACTACGGTGAGTAACTTTATAATTTATATTCAAACCCGTAAAGACAAAGTGGTGCATCTAAAACCCTATTGTCTACCAAAGGCACGTAAACAGATAGTGATCGAGGAAGTTAACAAAATGTTGAAGACCAACATCATTGAGACTTCCTCAAGTCCATGGTCCTCTCCTATTGTATTGGTCACTAAACCTGACTGTTCTGCATAGACTTTTGTCAAGTGAATGCCATCTCAGATTTCGATGCCTATGCCATGCATCGATGACCTAATTGGTAAACTCGGAACATTCACCTTTCTAACCACCTTGGATTTAACCAAAGGGTACTGGCAAGTCCCCGTACATGGGCCAGCTAGGGTAAAAACTGCTTTCTCAATGCCCTTAGGATTATTCCAGCTTAAAGTCCTCCCTTTCGGCTTACACAGTGCACCAGCTACGTTCCAATGCCTCATGGATAACATCCTGCAGCCCTATTCTGATTTCTGTGGAGCTTACATTGACAATATTGTCATTTAGGATTAGGCCAACATGCCTGAGGTTAAAAGGTCTGAGCACCCAAAGTCCGACCCCTATTTGTTCGCATAGATGTGTTGGGGGGGGGGGAGGGGGGGTACAGGTAATACAAAACAAAATGTATAGGCATAAGGTGGGAGGGGCTGTGGTACACACACACACACACACACACACACACACACACACACACACACACACACACACACACACACACACACACACACACACACACACACACACACACACACACACACACACACACACACACACACACACACACACACACACACACACACACACACACACACACACACACACACACACACACACACACACACACACACACACACACACACACACACACACACACACACACACACACACACACACACACACACACACACACACACACACACACACACACACACACACACACACACACACACACACACACACACACACACACACACACACACACACACACACACACACACACACACACACACACACACACACACACACACACACACACACACACACACACACACACACACACACACACACACACACACACACACACACACACACACACACACACACACACACACACACACACACACACACACACACACACACACACACACACACACACACACACACACACACACACACACACACACACACACACACTCTCTCTTTTGGATACTCCAACTCCCAAGACCAAAAAAGATGTTAGGGCTTTCCTTGGTCTAATAGGATATTACCATAGGCTTATCCCTAACTTTTCAGACAAAACGGCCCGGCTGACAGATAATCTTAAAAATGCCCAACCCTAGAAACTTCAGTGGAATGATGACGACGAGATAGTCTATAAACGCCCTAAAGCAGATGTTATGCCAAAATCCAATCCTGAAGGTAGTCGACTTTACAGACACACATCTCTTACAGTGTTACAAGCCGTCCTGTCCCAAATCTGCAACGGACTAGAACACCCATATTATACACCAGCAGCAAGTTGTTCCCATATGGAAAAAAATACTCTGTGGTAGAATTAGAGGCCCTACCCAGCAAGTAGGCCACTATCCATCTTAGGTATAGCCTATTGGGACGAATGTTCACCCTGGTTGCGGACCACTCACCCTTAGTTTGCATTGGCCAACGTAAAGAGTCCAACCCTCTGGTCATGCAATGGTTTCTAGACCCACAACCCTATTGTTTCACAGTGGAACACCAGAAGGGGAAAAGACCAGGGAAACGTGGATTTTCTTTCCCGTTTTCTCTTTGAAGCAAATGTGGCTTCATCGCATAGAGGAAGGGCATGTGAGAAACCTGAAAGTGTCTCCCTAGCTAGTCCCCGGGGATCTGGCATCCAAGTGGCCAGGACACAGCCATCGCTATTGGATCCAGCTCCTGGGGGTGGACCAGTTATGGAGGATCACCTGGATTGGGGGTCCTCGGAGAGTGGGACACAGACGGGACACTTTTTCCCCATCCTACCACGTTAGGACATTCAAAACCACTGCCCACACCCCCCCTTTTCTAATTCAAACATTTTCACACAACACACCAGAGAACGGACCAACATCAGAGCCGTTTACCTGACATGTTCCAATATAAGGGTCAGGCAAAGTCAGGCAGTTGATCAGAATCACACAGACATCTGACGGCCCTTTCCCTTCCACACAGGGATAAAAGGTAGAGCAAGAGAGCACAGTACGAGCAAGGCAGACCGCACAATGACAGCTATCCAGGTCCAGCAGTTCAAGCAGAGAAAGACAGAGAATATCGAGAGGCTGACGAGGAGAGACACGACCTTCCGCAGAGGGAATCGTAAGACTGAGGACAATAGCCCAAGTGTGCTGCAACAGATGTCAACAGTACAGAGCGTGTCAATGCTGTTAAGTGGGAGCAAGGGAAACTCCTGCTACCTTGGTACCTACCTTGACTCCAGTTAGGAGGATAGCCAAACGGTTAATCACAGCCAGTGAGTCAAGGGGAGAGCCGATAAGAGCCGGGCTGTGGTGAATGAAAGATGCAAATTGGCAAGTTGTACCAAGTTCAAAGAACTGTAAAAGTGTTAAGGGGAGACAAGCTGCAGATGGAACCAGCACCACGTGGGTGCTAACTTGAGAGACTCTGGTCGATCCCTGCCTGAGTGAAACTACAGAAACCAGAAGGCCGTAGGAGAAGCCGCAAGTTAGGTCAAAGTGGTCATATAGGAGGTCTTGCAAAATCCCCGTACAGTTGAAAGCCTTTGACCTTAGAACTGTGTGAAAGCAAGGGAAATGAATCCAGCAAACATTTGTTAATGCAATGTTGGCAAGAGTTAACCCGAAAGAGGGATGCTGACGAGAAGGGGGTAAATCCAAAGTCCCAAGAAACAGTGTATTGACAAGGGTGAACCCGGCCGGGGGGGGTGGGGGGGTCCACTGAACTATTTAAAAAAAAAAAAATTAAGATTTGTGAAGGAAGGAAAAGCCATAGTGAACCCGGTGGAGGGAGTCAGAGTAAAGAGGGGTCAGCGGCTGGAAGAGGGGGACTCAGGGTTGAAGAATCCTCACCCTAAGGGAAACCAGGAAACAAACGTTCATTTGTTGAAGAAACCTTTGTTTTGTTGCTTAACTATGCCGGGCCCTCGAAGGCAAGAGACTTTCATGAGAAACGAGAATTGGCCATCAAGGCTCCTGGGAAACTGGAGCAAAACTGTCGACTCGTCCTGGGGAAGCTCGAGTGTGTGCTGTCGCCCAAGATCCTACCTTGCCCCTTGCTTAAAACGTGGGTAATGGAGAACCAAGCTACTGCATCCTGACATATTATTTGAGAAAAACTTCTTTCTTTTCTTGAAAACCACCCCACAGCCTTTTTTGTATTTGTTGTAAGGTTTGGCAATAGGTTTCTTAGTATAGTCTTTTTATTTGACACAACGCCATTAGGACTGCTTATTTTCACTTGATGGTCGACGCTTGCTCCCATCTTAGATTTAGGTTTAGAATAGGCGTATTTCCAACCTGCATACAGTTTAATAAACACCCTTGAAGGGTGATCACTTGTCTGTCTTTACTGTTGCCACCATGAGTTCCTTACACCTGGGCATGGAATAATTGTCAAAAACTGATATGGAATTCAACTTTCTAAAGTCGATGCAAAACCACCAGGATTTATCTAGTTTCGCCACCAGGACAATTTGTGAGGACCAAAGACACTCAGATGGCTCCATTATATCCACCTTGAGCATTTCCTCTCATCTCTTGTTCGATTCTTGTTTTTCCAGTCTCAGGGATCTGATATGGTTTTAAGTTGGTTTTCCCTGTGGATGTTCTAATGAATTGAGAAAAATTGACCACTCTGCCTGGTTGATCTGAAAATACCTCTGGTAACTGCTCTAGTAGGTGTGAGGGTGTAGACCAAGGAGACTGACAAGGAGGGCTCATCTTGTGGGATACAAACATGTATTACATCAATAAAGAAACCTGTCTCTCCCTACTTCTAAGGGACCTAGGAAAACTTTAGTGAGTTGTCAGAATGTCCGTCAAAATTAAATGTGCTCGGTCCTGAGTGTAAATGTCCCCAGAAACGCACCCCCCTTAGTGAGAGGCAATAATGGACACACCCCAGAAGGGGAATGAGGCCAGGACCAAGTGCGGGTAAGATCAAAAGAGCTTTATACAATTCAATATAGGGCATGCAAAGGACTCTGCAAACTCAGAGGGCGCTCTGTCTGACAATAGCAAAGACAGTTATATTACAAATACACGGCATGCATGAAGTAAGCTATAGGGGCCACAGAGTCTCAGGGATTGGGTGGTGATGGTTAGGTGGTATACAATGTATACAGTTGCTTCTCCAGGATTGGCGGACGTTGGTGCGGCGCCACGTGGGGCGGGAGGTCAGCTGGGCTCATCGGGATGTAGCACTGGACCGGACATGCCTTGTAAAAACGATTGATAGCTAAACTAACATTTGCCCTTTTGGCCACTCATTCCCACCCATTCATCATACTTCATGTGTCCTGTTGAGTTGCAACTCTTGTAAGCACTGACCTTAGATCAATACCTGGCTAGGAACATTGATATGCGATCTGGAGTGTCTTAATACATCAGTTCGAGAGGCACCTGAGGTTCAATCAATCAGGTCCCATGGGCGTAGTCTGGGGCATGGGCGGGGGTGCTTGACTAATCATCCTTGGCAATTACGGTGAGGGATGGTATTATGATCTGTGGTACACGTGTGGGCGCTCCCCTTTCTAGGGTCATTAACTCGGGGTCGATGGAGGTACCACTGACCCGTGGGGGGCATGTGACCGGTGCCTGAAAGGCGGTGGGATCTAGGACCAGGTAGCTCGTAAGTCACGAACTCAGGCTGTGGCAGCCTCTGACACGGGGGAGGGTGGCAGATGTTTGAAACGGGTCCAGCAGGGTCTGGAGGGAATGCAAGGCTTTGCTGTTTGAACACCGTCTATCTCAAGAGCGCCTGGGCAGGAGGAGGGGGAAATGGCCTTGCAGCTCCGTGCGCGGCATCTTGCACGAGGCGGTTTTACTGTCGCATGGGTGAGGGGCGACTAACACATGGGGTTTCTAAAAGCACTCATATATATTTGCATTTACATGGGATACTAGCTGATCATATACTTTTTTACATAGCATTTCACATTTGCAGTTGACATACAAACATGAGGTAGTGTCAAGCAGGTGTGTGTAAAGAGTGTATAAAGAGAGCAACACAAGTTATTGTTCAGTTATCAGCTGTACAGTCTTTGTATATCTCTTCATTGCATGTAATATCGGTTGCACAACTTTTTCTTTACCCATTCTCCTTTTTATTAGCAGCGAACGTTAGTCAACAAGGCACGTATCACATAAATGGTTTCTACACGTTGCAAGGGCTTTCGGGGTGGGAATGGGTGCGAGGTGCCACGTCGTCTATAGCTGGGGGGCTTGGTACAGGGGTCAGGGCCTGCAGGGTTTGGGCTGATCCCAGTTACATCCTAGTATTCTCATTCATAGCTGGGGCAATGATGTACTGCGGAAGGTCAACAGCTACAGTGTTTTATTTTGCTGTTCGCTCGTGTCTGGTGACTCGTGAGAACGAGTCTTCAGCGGATCTGCCATGCAGTGGGAGGTGGGGGGGGGGAGTGTGGGCCTCTGTGAGCGCGGTCAAGTGGGGGTCACTCTACAGCGTTCAGTGTTTCTGCCTTGGGTTAGATATGCATGTTTCTAGCAAGATGGAGGTGGCTTAATACAAGATGGCGTCTATTCTCTGCCACATAATGTGGTGGTGCAGCCCCACGTGTCGGCCTGCAGCCGCCCTGCCGCCTGGGCCCGGGAGGCTGCCGACGAGTCATGGGTCTCAACCAGGGTGGGACATGTAGTGGGAGGGGGGTCCTATTGACCTACCCTTCCCTACAGACCCCCTTGAGAAACCAACTAATCTAACCCTAACACTAAAATGTGTGTTGCCTTCACCGGGTGAATGGTTCCTTTCACCTGGTTTCTTGCTGCCATATTATAGTAGAAGTAACTCCTTCAATGCTTCATCACAAATGTGATGAATCCTGTGGAGTCATCACTGATCCCCAGCCAAAGATCTTCTCCCATGTGGCCAGGGGACAGCAGTGCTACCTGATCCCGACACTGGTGCAGTGATATTATGAGGGAGGATCACATGGGAGCAGATGGCTGTCGGGGAGATGTGGTGACCCCATCAGGAGGGATGCAGGATTATTCCCTTATAAATGAGGAAGACCCTATAATTCATAAATTCCTGATGGCATGATGTCACTATACAAATCCCTCTAGTTACAAAATCCTAAAAACCTTTCCTAACGAACATTCTAGGCAAAATGCAATTCACACCTCATATGTACATAACAAACACATAACATCTCCTGTCTTTGATGTTTTTGTACTAAACTAAAATCCCAAACAATATCACCTTAGAAGAGCTATAAATTCTATTGACTCCAACTCCTATAACGCCTCAAGTACTGAGATGAGGAAGAGGGAATTAGTATGGATTCAAAGAAAACCCCAAGCTAAACACACAGGCTAGTTGTTACAATGTAGATCCACAGCGCGCAACATATACAAATTGTTGACACTTTTAATCGGATGTCGGGGAGAAGAGAAACAGAACCGCAGGTGAAGGAGACGCATGGGAACGGACCATGCTAAAGGAGGCAGATGTATTCAATCTGCCACTTGAGCATTACCTACCAGAGTGGCAGAGGACCCAGGGAAGTGTGGCAAGCTTGTGAAAGGAAGCGCCCCCAATTCAGCACGATCCTCCCCGCAATGAGAGACAATAAGGGACTCTCCCGTAGTGGGAATAAGACCAAGACAGAGTGCGGGTGAGCGTAAGTGGGAGTTTATCCAAGGATAAGGCATGCAAAGAACTCTGCAACCTACGAGAGCGCTCTGCCTGACAATAGCAAAGACAGGCGTATTTCTAATACAAAAAACGTCATCAACACCTAAACACTATAGGGGGCACAAGTCAATTGGGATTGGGTGGTGTCGACTAACTATAGGTGTTGCTGGCGCGGGGTTGGTCTTGGCGGGACGACGTCACTGGTCAGCCTCGTGGGTTGGGTTGGGCCTGGCAGGCCGGCTTGAGGTCATCCATGCGGTGTTGATGTGCTGGGGCAGCCTGTGACAATAACGAATACCTTTCCTGTCTCATTTGCCCTAGGCCATGCACACTACAGTTATTCAGAAAATGACATTTACGTTCATTAATAAATCGCTTCACCAGCTTATCTTATAAAATAAACACAACACATGAGGAATGCACCTCGTGAGAGGTCTGGTGGTTGTTGGTTGGGGTGAGATTTACCTGTGTCTTATTGACCGGTATTTTAGGTCACGGGACGGGGCTCTGGGACCTGGGCCGAGTGATACATGTCTGTCTGCTGCGTTAGAAGTTATTATATAGATGGGTCTCTGTGTCTTGTCCCAATGATGGGGGTCGTCCTTACACGGGGTCAGGATTCTTGGGGGGGTTCGTGGGGATTTATGAGAGGGTGCTGGTAGATCAGTGGGTTCATCCGTGGGTTTATTACCGTGCTGTAAATAACACAGGTGGCGGGCTGTGGCCTTGGTTGCGGCGCCGGGGCCTCTGACTCTCTGAAGTAACGCCAGCTTGGTTGGGGGAGGTGAGGGAGCGCAGCACAAGTCTTAGCTTTTTTATCTGGCAGGCTTGGTGGGGTGGGAGAGGGAATGACCTTGCATATACTCACAAAGGTATTTTCCTCGTGCGTTGCTGATCAGTGAATGCAGAAGTTTTATACTGTTCTGCCTTATTTTAACGTTATTCAGACACACATATATATATATATATATTTCATTTTCGTTACACATTTCTTTAATACAGTCGGTTCCAGTACCTTTTCATTACCTAACATTATGTTCACTACATTGTGTGCGTATTGTATGTACATTAGACGTTATACGAGGGATATCTAGGTTATGGCCTACAGAGATTGATGCTCGCCGCTTTGGGTGATTCAAAACATATATGAGTTCAAGTTTCTACATACTATTGAAAAACACTTTTACAAATAGAGGTTACACGTTTGGTCAACATCTTTCTCCGTGGTTATAGCAGCATTAGTCCAGACCTGGAGGGATATCATATAACGTTACATTTTTATGGTTCGTTCACATTTTAAACAGAGGTAGTTCATTAATACCAATACTTGAACTATTTTCTACCTTCTTCAGATAGTGATGCTTCAGCTTTTTTCCCCGTTGCCCCGGCCTTGCGGTCCGGGTCATACGGGGTGCAATATCACATTGTTACTAATATAATGTTGCCGTGTTGGCATCTCGGGTTTAGCTCATCTCCGACTTTCTCATGGGAACGCGCTCGCAGCGGATCTGCCAGGGCTGCTGAGGCGGCAGAGATGCATGAAAGGCCCTCCAAAGGTGGGGGCCTCGTTACAGTGTGCTGAACTCACACCATGTTTGCTGTGCACGATGGCGTCTAGGCCTAACTTAAGTTTCGGTAAATGCAAAGACAGGGTGCGTGTGGGCAATGTCGTCGGCGGGTGAACCCCCCTCCACCTGGGCCCGGGTGGCATGAGGGTGCTCCCACCGAGCCATGGTCCTCACCTGGGGAGGGAGCTGTAGGTGAGGAGGGCCTCGTGGCCATTCCTCCCCTACATTTCCCCCCTTTCGTTACTTAAAGTAACGAATTTCTTTAGCTCTTCTAATCTTCTACATTCTTGTTCTTCTAACACTGCACCATCCCATGCAGGGGTTCCTTTTATAGGCATCCATGCTCTGCACACCCCCCTTAAGCTCTCACCTCTCCTAGCATACTCGTCTGGTGTACATGTCAAATATATACAGTCGCCGGTCTCTTCCAGATCTACCCAGACCTCCTCATACCATTCCAGTTCTACGTCTCGTGGTTCTTTAATCGTGGTGTGCCATAGCTTATCTACTATGTACTTGTCACGGCACATAGGCACTAACTGGTACCTGGGGGTGTTGTCTGTTCCTGTCTGCACATGTACTTCTTGTGTTGCTTTAATTGTACCACCGGAGTTGCCCATTGTCACCATCATCATTGCACCGTTAGGGACTGCATTAGCACAACATCGGAGGCCCACCTGGCACAGGCAGAACATCACAAGGATGATCACCACTATTGGTATCAGGAACTTCATTGTCACTCCAAGCCATGAGGGAACCCAAGAGAAGATATTGTCGAACCACGAGCTATCCTCAGCTCCACCTTCCATTTTCATCTTCTCGCCCAGGTTATGTACTGCTTCAATAACGTGGGACAGGGACCCATTTTCTGCGTCTTCGGAAGGTACGAACGTGCAGCATGCACTTCCTATTTTTCGGCAAACACCTCCATCGATTGCTGTTAACAGGTCTAGAACATACCTGTTTTGCATGGTCATTAATCGCAGAGCTCGTAGTTCCACCTTTATTATGTTAAACCCTTCTTCAGTGTCATTGGCCAACTGGATCAGTTCCCACCGTGTGATCTGGAGCCATTTTGCATTTGCTCTTGCTTGGACACTTGATACTAGTGAAGCAAAGAATGTTTCCACGGAGCTGAACAGGCGATACTTGTCTGGGATCTGTGCCAATAAATCAGATGATGCTTGTGATATGTAGTTCGAGGCTCGCTTGTTCCTTGAGAGCTCTTCTCCTTTCCCTCCGGAGGACAGGACATAAAGGTGCGCTTGTGTAGTTGGAGACGCTGCATTCTGGTTCAAGCCTTCGTTCATCGTGTTACTTCTGTCAATATGGCTTTCGGGAATCACCATTAGTGTTGAATGCAAAGTGGCCATTGAGCAGCTACCACTCCATGATTGGGGAAGGTGCAGGTACGCCTTGTTCCCGCATACCCAGTAGGTGTCCATTAGTGCTGCTGTTCCTTTTTTCATATCTGGGATGGTGAGAGTTTTGTTACAGTTCTTGTTCGTTCCTATTGCCATTTTTCCTTCTCCCTTGAAACATAGTTTGTTTTGTATTTCACTTTGTAGCTTAAAGGGTTTTTCCATCGCTGTTACCCATGTTAATTTAGGGATGTGTTCTTTCCATATTGGCAAGCACGTTCTTTCCATCCACCGCAACTTTTCCGGTTGAACACCCTTCAGTGCTTCTGCCTTGCACAGCACTTCTTCGTCTTTCCATTTGCTTTCGGAAAACAGTGTCCCTTGTATTGCAAAGAAAGGTTCTTTAAGGCAGATCACTCCAGACGCTTGCGAATAGCACGTTTTGTTGTTCTGTACCATTCTGAAAGAGACATCGTGTGCTTGGAAAGTGTTCTTTATTCTACACAGCGTGAGATGAAGGAGACATTGGGCATCCACAATGGGCAATTCTCGTGGCAACAATACTTTAGGTGTGCCTGATGCATGGGGGATAAGTGAGCAGACATAACAGCTCTCATTGGTTGTTTGTTTAGCTGTTGTGCTCATATCTGCATACCATTTATTTGCTTGGTGAGGGTGTCGTGGGTCTTCCATTTTGTCTAACCCTAGCCCATAATACTCATCATACCCTTTTCCACCAGTCTCTCTTCTCCGCCTACTTTTCTCCCTTCTTCTGTACCTTCTCGTTATAGGAGGTGAAGAACCAGGCCCCCCTTCCTCCCTCCCACCCCCCTTTTCTAATTCTTCATATAGGGACTTGTGTTCTGTCATCATAATCACTTTTCCATCCTCATTAATAAACAAGAGATCGTTGTTTGAAATTGGGGCGGGAGGGATCGTGTGGTTGTTGTATGTTCCAGGTTGGGACATTGTGTCATTATCTACATTTTTGGTTCTCCATTGTGAGAGGACAGCAGTGGGTGGTGTAGTATAGTATCCCCACACAAAGTGTGATCCATCCCAGATCAAGAAATCACCTTCTTTGATACCTACAGTCGGAATTGTTTTCGTTCCAGGAGCAAGGGTGGTGTTGTTCCCCCCTCCCCCCTCGTTCATCTCGGTAGAGATGAACGCTATAATCCAGTGTAACACCAGACAAAACATTGAGATGAAGAACACGATAGCACACATTGATAAACCACATTCAAATGAATATGTTAATCTAGCCACTAACATTTCTCTAAATCTAACATATCTATTAGTTGCAGGCTGCCCATTCGATGCCATGATAAATCCTGTTTGAGACACAAAAGTTCATTAAATACAAACATGTAAGCATTTCCACATTGTAACGTTTCGGTGATAAAATATAGGGTTGGGTGAGGAAGGGGGTTTGTTGACAGACAAGGTAGCTTTCAGTCAATATTATTCGTACCTTACTATATATATATATAAATAATAAAAAACATGACATTTTTAAAAACAACAATAATAAAAAACATCTTAAAGAGTACAGGAAGGGAAAAAAGAACCCCACAAAATTGTAAAAAGAAAATTTACATATACATGTGTACATGTTTTAGTCCAGGACATTTGTTGCGCGCTAATTGTGTTCACTGTTCATCTCATGAAGCACACAAAATTCCAATCATTCATTCCGCACAACTTCATCGTCCGCTGTTGCCTGTGCCTCATCCTGCACCTCACTCTCCGCAGCGCTGTAAGCTTTACGTACATCTGTCAAATGCACCCAATATCGCAGGCCCTTAACCTTTACTGCTGTAGGCGTGCAAAACACTACCTCATAGGGGCCATGGAAGCGTGGTGCGTTCCACCTCCGCACAAAACTTCTAACATATATAAGGTCACCAGGCATTAGCTGTAGTGGTTTTTCAGGCAAACCGTTTGGTTCAGTCGCGTTCCCCTCCTCTCTTGTCGAGGGGGGGGCTAGTTGCTTTGAAATTACGCGCGCTGCCCGTGTCAATTTTCGCAGGTATTCTGTGAACTCCTCCCCCAATATAGCTGCGCTTCTGTGTGCATCAGAACGCTCACGGAGAGGCGAATGCGCTGTGTGCATTCTTCTTCCCGTGACGATCTCGTGCGGGGACAAATGGTGATCCTTACTTGGCTGGTTTCGTAGTTCAAACAAGGCCAAAGGCAGGCAGTACATCCAAGTCTTTTTAAGGGAAAAACAAAGTTTTGATAATCTGCTTTTTAACAGGCCGTTTATCTTTTCTACGACGCCATTACTTTGAGGATGATAAATCGAACATAATTTGTGCTTTATTCCCAATAATGTAGTCACTTCTTTAAAGAGTTCATTAACAAAATGCGTCCCGTTATCTGAGCGAATAACGTCGCAAATTCCCCAGCGCGGAAACACTTCCCGCACTAGGAACTTCGCGGCGCCCTTCGCGTCAGGGCGGGCACAAGGGCCTGCCTCCACCCACCTCGAAAATGGACATACAACCACAATCATGTATCGAGCCCCGTTACACCTTTCTCCCATGTCTACATAATCAATGTGGAGCTCTCTGAATGGGCCACTTGGTTTTGGTATCGTACCCCTTAGTGTACGCAATGTCATACCTGAGTTGTAAATTTGACATGTCGTGCATTCTAGAGCTAACCTTGTGACGTGTTCCTGGAGGCAAGGTGTAAACCAATCTTCTTGTATCTCTGCCATTATGTGTTTCTTTGTGTTGTGTGCAGGAAAGTGTAGTTGTTGAAATGCTATTTCTAACAGCGTGATTGGCATTACCACTTTTCCTGAACTCTCTTGTCGCCACAATAAATCAGTCGGTGATTTGCTGCATCCTCTCTTAGTCCACAGCAATTTTTCCTCTGCACTAGCTCCCTCTTGCAGCTCTATTATCTCCTGTGTGGACATCATGTTGTATCCTGTGGGGACTTCTTGGCTTGCTGTGTGGTGCAACATGTACTCTCCTATTTCACCTTTTTGTAGATATGAAGCTGCTTTGGCAGCGGCGTCTGCTGCCGCGTTCCCCAAAGATATAAAATCTGTATTTGCGGTATGAGCTTGACATTTTACGATGGCCACTGCCGTGGGGTCTTGCAGGGCCTCAATCAGTTCTTTCAATAATTCTGCATGCTGGACTGGCGTTCCGTCTGCTCGCCGAAACCCTCTCCGCCCCCACCGGGCCAACCCGCCGTGAACTGTTGTTGTCATGTATGCTGAGTCTGTATATATGGTCACTGCGCACCCCTTGGCGGCATGCAATGCTTCTATTAGCGCTATTAGTTCTGCTGCTTGCGCTGAATAGTGTGATGGGAGGCGGTGTTGTACTAGTATCTCATATTCATCTTCCTCTAATCGTACCACTGCCATACCCACATGCTTTTCTCCTGTCTCCATGTCGATTGATGCTGACCCGTCCACAAAATACACCTCACCCTCGGTCAGGGCATTTTCAAAAATCACTGTATCCTTACTTTCGTCACCTGTGTACGTGGCGCAGTTGTGGTTTTGCATGTCCTCTATGGTGCATGCCTCTGTGATGAATGTGGCTGGGTTCACTGTTTTACATCTTACTATATGGATGTTAGCGCTGGACAGTATTATCTCATATGCTGTGGCGCGTTGTGTTGTCAATGTGCTCTTTGTTCGCTCTAATATTGCAAAAAGTGAGTGTTCCACAAACAGTGTCACCGGGCAGCCCATTACTATCGTGGCACTTTTTTCAATTGCGAACGCGGCTGCAGCTAGGGATTGCTCGCAGGCGAAATGACCTTGCATTACTGCGTCTAGGGTGCCGCTGTAGTAAGCTAGTGGTTTGTGCCCTAAGGATGTTTTCTGTGTCAGTACTGCTGTCATCAATGTTCCTTTGCAGTGTGAAAATAAGAAGAATTCGCGCCCATAATCTGGGTTTGCTAGTACTGGAGCGCTTGATATCAGCTCTTTTAGTGAGTTAAATGCTGTGTTCATCACCTCTGTCCATTCTATGTGTTTGTGTTCTTGTTGTGCTTCTTTCAGTGCCTGTAGCAGGGGCCTTGTGTACGCCGCATAGTCCAATATCCATGCTCGGCAATAGTTACACATACCCAGAAATTTCTGCATCTCTTTTACTGTTTTGGGCTCCCCAATTGTTCTAATCGCCTGTGCCCTGTCTGGTATAATTCGCTTGCCATCCTTTGATATCAACTGACCCAAGTATAGGACCTCCGTCAGACAGTATTGTAACTTCCCCTTGTCCACCTTGTACCCCTTATTTGCCAATAATGTCAAGAGTGTTATCGAGTCCTGTCTGCATTCTTCCTCAGCCTGTGCACAAACCAATAAATCATCAACGTACTGAATCACTGTGCTTTCTACAGACAAATTCCCCAGATCTTCATGTAGTACCCTGTTAAATATGCTTGGGCTCTCGCAATATCCTTGTGGTAGTCTGCAGTGTTCGAACCTCCTTCCTCCCAATGTAAATGCTGTCAAGTACCTGCTCTCTTCTGCCAAGGCAATCGAAAAGAATGCATTTTTTAAGTCAATTACTGTGAAGTGTGATGCTATTTTTGGAATGTTGCACAGTATTGTCGCCGGGTTCGGGACTAAAGGGAACTCCTTCATTACCACATCGTTCAATGGGCGTAAATCTTGTATCATCCTCCATGAACCCCCCTTCGCTTTTTTGATTGGGTAAATGCATGTGTTGCATGGGGAGTTTGAGGGCACTATTATACCCTGTGCTAGCAGTGCTTCTATTGTCTCTCTGATCCCTTCTTCTGCTTCTCGCGACAGTGGATATTGTTTCACCCGGGGTAGTATTGCTCCTTGTTTTACTTTTATCACCACAGGCTGAACTTCATGTAGCAACCCTACATCGTGGGGGCCATTAGTCCATAAGTTAGCGGGTACTGAACTCATGTCTTCATCAAAAAATGTATGCGGTGCTCCTACTACCGCCATTAGTTCAACTTTAGTTTGTCTGGCTGTAACTACGATGTCGCAGGGCATTGCCAGTTCCATCACTACTTCACCATCTCCCTCAGTGTCAGAAAATAGCTCCTCGTCCGAGAGCTCTCTCAGGGGGATATTTGCATTTGTACACAATACTGTCCGCCACTCACACCCTTCCATGTCAATACCAATCACGCATATTCTGTTTGCTGATACATGTATTGCATGCAAATCCAATGATAGTACTTCCCCAAGAGCAGTGTCAGGGCTTGCTATGGGACGAAAAAGGAATTCTGCTGGTATTCTCCACTCCACCCTTTTTAGTTCTGGTACTATGAGAGCCAATGTTCTCATGCCTTCAACAAACATCTCCTCATTTCTTGGTACCCCTCTGATCTCTTTTATTATTGTGTGGCCGTGTATTACTGCTAATATACGGAGGGGGCATATGCCTGGCGTTGAACATACGATGCCGCTCCCTGTGAATGATATGGTCATGTTTAGTTTGCTCAAGAGATCTCTCCCCAGTAAGTTGATGGGAGAGTTTTCATAGTACAGTAAGGGTGTTTTCACTGTTTTACCCCCCACTGTCACATCCAATACCTCTGTGTAAGGAACTTCAATTACAGCCCCAGAGAACCCCTGCGTCTCTAACGTTCTATTAGATAACGGGAACCGGCCCTCTCTAATGCATGATTTCTCCGCTCCCGAATCCACCATGAATATGAATTGCTTGTCTCCTATCTGCGCTCCTATCAATGGTTCCTCTGATGCATTGTGGGTCGTAGACAGTACTGGACACGCAAGTGCTCTCTGTGGGCTGTCCTATGCGGGGTGTCTCATTGCCCCCCCTTGATCGAAAATATTCCCCGAAACTACTGACACTCCACTGTAAGGTGCGGGGGCTGGTGCCCCATTAGCTCCTGTGGCGAAAGTATTACCAGGCGTGTAGTGCACATTGTCATTATTCTGTGGGCTGGTTTGTGTTCGGTATTGATGTCCGTGTAGTTGTGCGTTACTCCTTTGTACTACATTGTCTGGTTGCTGGTATTGTCCCATGGGGAGGCCGTAGGGGCTTCCTGGATGGGGGTGTCCGTACTGTTCTATCTCTTGGAAACCGTTGTTTTGTCTGCTCCTACATTCCCTTGAGTAATGCCCCCATCTCCCACAATTCCAACAGCTCCCCTGTGGACCTCTGGGACCCTGCCACCCATTTCCTCCCATTCCTCCATACCCTTGTCCTCCTCTTCGCCCCCTGTACCCACCTCTTCCTCCTCTTGGGGCCCACTCTTGCCACGTTGGACCTCCGTTCTGCTCCTGCTCTGTCCACTGTTGTTGCCCTTGTCCTGCCCAATTCGCTGCTATTCTTCCTTGTATTGCTATTTGCCCCTCCTCTCCTTCCTCTCCCTCCCGTATGAGTGGGAGTCCCGCTACCGCTGCTGCGACCTTCACCAATTTTGATTGCACCAACTTCGCCTCGTCCGCCAACCTTTTCTGTGCTACTTCCCTCTCTCTTTCTTTGATCCGTTTACAATGGTGTACTATTATGCTTTGGATCTCCGGCCAGCCTTTTGCCTCAACACCTGCTATTTTATCTAGTGCCTTTTGCACTTCCTTTGGGAGCCCTCTTTTAATGATGAAGTAAAATAGAGACGTGGATTGGTGCCAGGGCGTACCCGTTTCCGCTCTCCACATCTCCTGCACCCGGAGAATGTAATCCATAGCGTCCTCCCCATCATTCATGGTACATTGCATTACTGACTGCAGATCAGGGGTATCTGGGAAGGTTTCCCGCAGTGCGTCCCACACCCTTGCTCGCACGGTGTTAAAAGAAGCCCCATCATGGCGATCACACTCCAAAGTTACAGCTGGAAAACCCGCTTTAGCCCACACTCTGTCTGCCTGATCCCCTACTGCGGACACTAGTAGGCTTTTCACATCGCCTACTGCCAGCGGTATACCCGCGGTATGTTTCTCAAATGCATATATCCACTTGCTTGCCCCTCCTGACAGCTGTGGTAGTAATTTCATTAAGTTAGCCTTGTCCATCTGAGCCCACGGTATATAGTTCGGCCTCCCACCTCCCCTGTGGAGTAATGGTAGTTGTAATTTCCCTTTTGCCGTTGCAGCTTCCTTTTCCTTAGTCACTGCTGACTCTAATGACGCCATCTTCCCCACCCTATTTCTTAGTCGTCCTATCCATTCATCCTCTATAGTCCCCAGTGAACATGCCCCATCTAGCTCCTCGCCTTCTCCTCCTACTGCCATGCTCAATCTATCACTCTCATCCCCCCCTCCTCTGACATCACATAACAAATCCTCTCTGATCCCTCTCTCTCGCGAGACATCACCAATGCTTCCTTCTGCTGTCCCTACTTCTATTATCCTGGTCGGTTCTTCCTCAATTCTGAACAGTATTTCCCCCTTTTTCCATCCTTCCTCAATTTGTCTACTTTCGCTCGACGCTCTAGACGTGCGTCCAGATTGTGTGGGGGCGCACGCTGTGCGTTCACATATGTCTTTTATTCTTGAGAGCTCATCTCGTGCCACTGTAAGCCTCGACTCTAAGTCACTCGTTAACTTCTCTATGTCCACTCTCTGTGTGCCTCCCTGGGTGCGCTCTCTGGTGTTTTCGTATGGTGGGGGTGCAGTTGGTCTTTGTGGCGTGCTGGTTGAAGGGGGAGGCACATAAATCGGGTCGCTATATCCTGCTGCAGGGGCTGGTTTAGGTAATATTGGGTACAACATAACCACTTCCGCAGGCTGTTCTGTACTTAACTGTTCCTTTTCCTCTCGCGGGATCATTAGTGGATTGTCTGTGGTGGAGGGTAAATCAATATTTGGAGCTGGAGCTTTGGGTGGGGGTACTTCCTCAAACAATCTCCAAAGATCTAATATCTCCTTCCTGTTCTGCCATTGTTTTCCCTTATACTTAAGGCGAATACATGTACATACCATATCAAGAACGCTTTTGTCAAAAGACCCTCCTTCTGGCCAAATCTGGGGCAACCCCTCCCCTTTCAATTCTGTTAACCATTGATCATGATATTTATTTATGCGTTCAGCATATCCCGGCAAGCTCTTGCAAATGTGTGACAAGGGAGTTTCAGCCCCCATCCTTTAAATCGCTAGCGCTACCACGTTCGCTTTCGTTACCTTTTATTAGCTGTAAATATGCGTATGTATTCCTTTATGGCACAGACAAGAGCGGACCTCTTAAAATTATCACCCACCGTTATTCACTGCACAAATCTCTTCTCACTCACCATATCTCATCTCCTTCCCATTCCCAGGCACTCTTATGTGATCTCACTTGTAATTGATCAAGTACTGGTTATGGCCACACTCTCTGACACCACCTCGCGGCCACCCGTTCGTCTCTCACACTCGTACGGTGCGCGCACCCTTCACAATGCTTTCCACTCACACTCTTTGTCTTTCTCCTCCCTTTCCTCCCTAACCAGCTGTCCCTGTTTTCCTGCTAAGGTTACTGTGTTCACGTCTGTACGTGCCACTACTGAGTCCCCGCTTTTTAAGATGTTCTAACTTCTTTATACCCTTCTCATTTTCGCCCCCTACCCCGTGGAAATGGAAAAAGAAGAAATAGAGAGAGAGAGCACAATCACTAAAAAATATTCCCGGTGTCTCCTTTTGCTAGACACCAATAACTTATTTCTCACTTCTTCATATATTCCCAGTACTAGTCTAGATAGCACTATGCGGCGCCGCCTTCCACCCCCTCTCGGAGCTAGGTTTCCGTCACTTCTACCACGTCACTTATTTCTTACTCCTAATGGCCATATGCAAAAGAAAGAATAAAGAAAATTTCAAGACCCGTCTGTAGTAGACCCCCGATATTCTTCTCCTCTACCTGTCCCCGTTCTGTTATTCCCAATTCCCTTTCTTTTCCCCTTGACGATCACTCGCACTCGGTACTCACGTGCCCGTCTTGAACCGATACTCTCCGAAACTGGGTCCGTCCAGGCGGCGTCACCGGTAACTCAACGGTCAGCCCCTGGCTCCGGCGAGCGGCACTCAAAGGGGATTTTTTTCCAATCGGGATCCCGTACCCTTTCTCATTGAGTGCGCACTTCTTATTGTGCCGGTCGCCGTTGGCGGGCGGCCTCCCGGAGACGGCTCACCGTGCGTATCCCTTCTCGACCGGAGATTCTCGTGCCACAAGGGGGTCGTTTAAGAAGGAGTTAGGAAAAATAGTTTGGAGATATCACGCTATCGGGGTCACCACTGAAAGGAAGCGCCCCCAATTCAGCACGATCCTCCCCGCAATGAGAGACAATAAGGGACTCTCCCGTAGTGGGAATAAGACCAAGACAGAGTGCGGGTGAGCGTAAGTGGGAGTTTATCCAAGGATAAGGCATGCAAAGAACTCTGCAACCTACGAGAGCGCTCTGCCTGACAATAGCAAAGACAGGCGTATTTCTAATACAAAAAACGTCATCAACACCTAAACACTATAGGGGGCACAAGTCAATTGGGATTGGGTGGTGTCGACTAACTATAGGTGTTGCTGGCGCGGGGTTGGTCTTGGCGGGACGACGTCACTGGTCAGCCTCGTGGGTTGGGTTGGGCCTGGCAGGCCGGCTTGAGGTCATCCATGCGGTGTTGATGTGCTGGGGCAGCCTGTGACAATAACGAATACCTTTCCTGTCTCATTTGCCCTAGGCCATGCACACTACAGTTATTCAGAAAATGACATTTACGTTCATTAATAAATCGCTTCACCAGCTTATCTTATAAAATAAACACAACACATGAGGAATGCACCTCGTGAGAGGTCTGGTGGTTGTTGGTTGGGGTGAGATTTACCTGTGTCTTATTGACCGGTATTTTAGGTCACGGGACGGGGCTCTGGGACCTGGGCCGAGTGATACATGTCTGTCTGCTGCGTTAGAAGTTATTATATAGATGGGTCTCTGTGTCTTGTCCCAATGATGGGGGTCGTCCTTACACGGGGTCAGGATTCTTGGGGGGGTTCGTGGGGATTTATGAGAGGGTGCTGGTAGATCAGTGGGTTCATCCGTGGGTTTATTACCGTGCTGTAAATAACACAGGTGGCGGGCTGTGGCCTTGGTTGCGGCGCCGGGGCCTCTGACTCTCTGAAGTAACGCCAGCTTGGTTGGGGGAGGTGAGGGAGCGCAGCACAAGTCTTAGCTTTTTTATCTGGCAGGCTTGGTGGGGTGGGAGAGGGAATGACCTTGCATATACTCACAAAGGTATTTTCCTCGTGCGTTGCTGATCAGTGAATGCAGAAGTTTTATACTGTTCTGCCTTATTTTAACGTTATTCAGACACACATATATATATATATATATTTCATTTTCGTTACACATTTCTTTAATACAGTCGGTTCCAGTACCTTTTCATTACCTAACATTATGTTCACTACATTGTGTGCGTATTGTATGTACATTAGACGTTATACGAGGGATATCTAGGTTATGGCCTACAGAGATTGATGCTCGCCGCTTTGGGTGATTCAAAACATATATGAGTTCAAGTTTCTACATACTATTGAAAAACACTTTTACAAATAGAGGTTACACGTTTGGTCAACATCTTTCTCCGTGGTTATAGCAGCATTAGTCCAGACCTGGAGGGATATCATATAACGTTACATTTTTATGGTTCGTTCACATTTTAAACAGAGGTAGTTCATTAATACCAATACTTGAACTATTTTCTACCTTCTTCAGATAGTGATGCTTCAGCTTTTTTCCCCGTTGCCCCGGCCTTGCGGTCCGGGTCATACGGGGTGCAATATCACATTGTTACTAATATAATGTTGCCGTGTTGGCATCTCGGGTTTAGCTCATCTCCGACTTTCTCATGGGAACGCGCTCGCAGCGGATCTGCCAGGGCTGCTGAGGCGGCAGAGATGCATGAAAGGCCCTCCAAAGGTGGGGGCCTCGTTACAGTGTGCTGAACTCACACCATGTTTGCTGTGCACGATGGCGTCTAGGCCTAACTTAAGTTTCGGTAAATGCAAAGACAGGGTGCGTGTGGGCAATGTCGTCGGCGGGTGAACCCCCCTCCACCTGGGCCCGGGTGGCATGAGGGTGCTCCCACCGAGCCATGGTCCTCACCTGGGGAGGGAGCTGTAGGTGAGGAGGGCCTCGTGGCCATTCCTCCCCTACACTTGGCGAAGAGCTGCTAAGGAACCGGCAGCAGCAGCGAAGCTGTCAAGGATGCAGTCGTGCCAAACAGCAGCAGCTTCACCGGCAAGTGAATTCAAAGCCAACGGGAGAGCTGAAAGAGGGACTGCAAAGCGGGAGACGCCATTCCAGAGTGAAGACTTCACTGCAGCACCGTGCCACAGTTCGGAAACGCTATCAGACACTGGTGTGTTGGCCTAGCGATGGTGGGAACCCTGGGGCGTACCGACAGGCACATGAACAATTAAGTTAATTTTGAATAACGAACAAGTAAAATAGAAAGACATAATTTGCACAAATCCTCATGCAAGAGATGTTAAAATGGGGCAAGTTGGAGCAAGTATGCCACAAGTAAATGAATATTGATGAAGAAGTTAAGACAGAAGTGAACAAGTCTCCATATATGAAACATCAATTCAGGGAAATTTGGAGCAAGTAGTATCTAAAGCCAATGAAATATAGACAGTTAAGGAATACGACTGTACTATTCTGAAAGGCAGAGCAAACATTGAAAGAAGTCCTGGTAAAGGAAGTTAATCAGGCAGTGAGTCTTTGGGGGAAAGATACCGGGCAGGAGAGTATACTACGGGATCTACAAAGAGAAGAGGGGGATTCCTGGCAGGGCAGTTCACCATGTAATCCATTTAAAGTATATGAAAGTAAATGACATTGTGAAAAGATACCTGGCAGGAGAGTATACCAAGGGATCTGAAGAATCTACTGAATAATTCCTGGCCGAGGGAGTATACCAGGAAGTCATCCTTGAGAAGTTGTTATATAAAAGAGACAGCTTTGCCATCCATAGAAAGATATTGAATGGAAGAGACACTTTTGCTATCTGTAAAAAGGTATTGTGTGGAAGAGCCACTTTTGCAATACTTGAAGCAGTTGTTTAAAAGAGAAACTTTTGCCAGCTTTGAGAAATTGTTGTATGGAAGAAACATTTCTACCATCCTTAAGGAAACATTGTTTGAAAAAGACACTTTCACCATCATTCCTGAAATGATCGGATCTAAGGACTTCTTGGAAGAAACCATTTTTATTGGATTTATCTATTTGCTTTACATATTAACACTTTTTGGCTAAATCTAGATCAGAGAAATGTTTCCTTACACTTATTAGTTTCTAGTTTGAGGGTCAGATATGTTTTGGACACAAGGACAGTTTAAATATTTTTGACAAGACGCACGCTGATTTTTAGTGTTTCCTAGGTAGGTAAACTCTCTTTAGGATAAGGACAGAGAGGCCTTTCTCCAACCCTTTTCTTTTTAATAAAAATGTTGAATGTGGAAAACACCACCCCTTTGTGTCCCTCCCATTTCTGACCCCTCACACAAAGGACCAGTGGAATGACTCCCTTCATTTGGTCCTTCTATAAAGGTTCTCCACAGTGGTCTTTAAGCACTCTTGCAGAAAACCTGGATTCATCTCTTTAACTCCTTCCAGGAAGTAGAAAAACTCAGTCTTATTAAGCTTCCACTTATCACTCTGATTAGGGAGAGGGCTCAGGTTGGACTGTGCGTGTGCAGCAGTGTTGGGTAGACCACTGCTATGAGGGGGATGACTCCCAACACATTCTGCTTGCTCAGCGGTATGGGGGTGACCACTGCGGTGAGGGAGATTACCCCTGATGCTATCTGCTTGAGCAGTGGCATTTGGCTGATCAATACAATGAGCAAGATGAGTGAGATAATTCCTGATGCACTCTGGCTCAATGGGATGGTTCAGTTTATCAATGGTATCCAGTGATTTTAATGAATAGAAAAAAGAGAATGGCTTTAATAACTAAACAAAAATAACAAAAAAATATCAGTTTATTTTTTTAGATTTTTTAAAATATATACGGGGTTGGGGTAAGGAGTTCAAACTGGTGGGGAGGAGCATGAGATGGGTTTAAAAGCATAGGGAAATGGGGGCTTCTTGGGTAGACCCCCCCAAATAAAAATAAAAAATATTTTTCCGTTATAAAGGTTATAAAATCATTCTCTTTGATTTATTTTGTTAAATCACATAACCTTTGTCACCACTGTGACGAGGGAGATAACTCCTGATGCACTCTGGCTCAATGGTATCGTTTGGGTTGTCAGCACTGTGGTGAGGGAGATAACTCCTGATGAACTCTGGCTTCTTGCTTTTCCCACCATTCCCGTTACCTTGTTCTCTGATGGGACACGGCTCCAGTTCTTCACGGGGTCACGGGTTCCTTCCTCTGTGATTTTGGACACCTGCGCGGCTCCATGCCAGACTCCAGCTGGTGGTATTGGCACTGTTTTTAGACCTCACAGTCCACCTTCGTCCAGTTGCGCCACCACCTTGATTGCTTCTTCCTTCAGGCGAGTTAGCTCCCATCCAGCACCTGGGACATAGTAGCAGCATCTGTTCTTTGCAGCCTTTGCCAGGAGGTACAGCTTCTCCGTGCCACTGGTCCTCCCAGTTTGAATCTCCCAGACTGGACTTGCGTGCTGCGGGATTCCGCGACGAGATCCCTATAGTTGGTTTTTGCTTTCGACTTTATATTGTTGAGACTGCCCTCGCCAGCTTGTTGCAGTATTGGCTGGGGCTTCTCTTTACTTTACATTTGTTGAGCGGCTCATTTTCTTCTTCATCCCAGTATGTTCTACATTTGTCACAGTCATGGCATACAATAATACATGGTTCTACTATCTTTTGTGGGAGAAAATGGTGACTATGAGGGTAAGGGGCTCTGTGACATTGTTGTAGCGAGGCCTTTCCCCAGGTGGACGTCCTTATCCCCAGGAAGTGAGTCCCTCCCTATGTGATCCTTCCGCATATTACCACCCATTGGGGACTATTGGGTAGCGGACCACCCCTCCACCACCCTCCCCCAGTCCCATAGGAAAGGGCTCCCTTCTGGGGAGAAGTGAAGAGACTTGGTGAATCCTCATATGTCAATAGCGTCAATCTTTTGGGAAAGGGAGAGATCAGATGGAACTAAAGCGGGTTCTCTATCAGATTCTGTTAGGAGAGCGCCCATAGTGATGGTAATATCTTGGTTTGGCTCCTACTCATCACTGTTTTAGCAGGTTGACATGATAGATTTGGGTTTTATATTGTCTATCTGGCTGGGAAACAAGATAATTTAAAGGGCTTTCCTTTTCCAAGATGGTATATGGACTGTGCCATTTAGAAATCATCTTGTTTTCATAAATAGGCAGAAGTTATGTTATGTTATTTTGCATTTATATAGCGCCTTATATACCATTGGTATGGTCTGAAGGCGCTGGTAGGTTGAACGCCCTTGGGAACCGAAGTTCAGATCAGTAGTCCAAAAGGTGCGTGTGAGCACTGGGTATGTGTGCAGCTTGTGCAGTATTTGTGTAATAGCTGCTTCTTAGCGGTAGGTGTGGTGGTTTCGAGATCAGGAGTATGTGTTCGTTCTGGCAGAATTTATCCAGACCGGATGTGGCTGCGTTAGGCCTGAGGAGAACGCCTGACTGGGTGGTGTGTAACCAGCAGTGTTTATTTAGAATGATGTGGAGTGAGCGGCGGATGTTGGTATGAGAACAGTTATACCGAATGGTGTCATAGTATCCCTGTGTTCTAGTTGAGTGGTGATGTAAAGGAGAGAGGTAGGTAGGGGAAAGAGGTGATCCAATATGCTATTGCCCCATCTCCCTGTTAAACACACACGCAAATATCTATGGGAAGGTCCTGCATAGGCTGCTTCATGATTGTGCGGCATTTAATAATGTAATTTCTCATTTCAACTAAGCTTTCAAAAAGGGAATGCTACACAACTGCCCAGTATGTAATCTTGAGCTCACGAATCAATAAGGCATGTAGGATCAGAGGGAGACGTTTTTCTTGGGTTTTTTGGGCCTTAGCACAGCTTTTGATCTTATGCCGAGAAGCAAACTCTGGCAAGTCCATAAGATATTGGTAGTTCCGAGACGACTCCTAAGTTGCATAAGGACACTGTACAAGGAGAACAGCGCACAAGTGAGATTTGGTAAGACAGAAACACCATTCTAAGTATCCCAGTAAGACATGGGGCTCAGCAAGGGTGCGTTTTGGCACCCGCATTGTCTGTCCTGTTCATAAACAGAATGGTGAGCTGCCTGCTATGGTATACATCAGGCGTGCCAATGGCTGCTGGCAGACCAACCTCTCTACTCCAGTTTACGGATGATGCAGTCCTAGTTATGTTATGTTATGTTATGTTATTTTGCATTTATATAGCGCCTTATATACCATTGGTATGGTCGGAAGGCGCTGGTAGGTTGAACGCCCTTGGGAACCGAAGTTCAGATCAGTAGTGAGAGTAGGGAGAGTCGAAAGGTGTGTGTGAGCACCGGTTATGTGTGCAGCTGGTGGGTATTCGTGTAATAGCTGCTTCTTAGCGGTAGGTGTGGTGGTTGAGAGATCAGGAGTATGTGTTTGTTCTGGCAGGATTTATCCAGACCAAGTCTGGCTGCGTTAGGCCTGAGGAGAACGCCTGGCTGGGGGGGGGTGTAACCAGCAGTGTTTACTTAGAATGATGTGGAGTGAGCGGCGGATGTTGGTATGAGAACAGTTATACCGAATGGTGTCATAGTATCCCTGTGTTCTAGTTGAGTGGTGATGTAAAGGAGAGAGTAAGCGTGGTGGTGTGATATGATGGGTTATATGCTCTTTCAAACGTTCTCTGCATTTCAAATCATACTATATACTTCACGCAATTCTTTGCATTCCAGTCCGTT
The DNA here is from genome assembly GCF_040938575.1 of Ambystoma mexicanum. Lineage (NCBI taxonomy): Eukaryota > Metazoa > Chordata > Amphibia > Caudata > Ambystomatidae > Ambystoma > Ambystoma mexicanum. The sequence goes on from NC_090932.1 coordinate 1,561,875,536, forward strand.
CCATGCACTTCTATCCACCCCAGCCTGGTCCATACAATCCAGTCTGTTCCACGCACTCATGTATTCAAGCCCGCCCCGCGCGCTCGAGTCTTCCCTGTGTGCTCCAGTCTGCCCCACGCATGCACTCCTGGCTGCCCCATGCTCTACGCATTCAGCAGCTCTACATACTCATCCATTCTACGCACTCATCAGTACTGGATGCAATCTGTGCTCACTCGTTCTACGTACTCGTCCGTTCACTCTGGGCACTCGTTCGCTCCAGGTACTCATCCGCTTTATGCCCTCACACGTACTATGCATTCACCTGTTTTACGCCCGCATCCCCTCTACGCCCGCATCCCCTCTACGCCCGCATCCCCTCTACGCCCGCATCCCCTCTACGCCCGCATCCCCTCTACGCCCGCATCCCCTCTACGCCCGCATCCCCTCTACGCCCGCATCCCCTCTACGCCCGCATCCCCTCTACGCCCGCATCCCCTCTACGCCCGCATCCCCTCTACGCCCGCATCCCCTCTACGCCCGCATCCCCTCTACGCCCGCATCCCCTCTACGCCCGCATCCCCTCTACGCCCGCATCCCCTCTACGCCCGCATCCCCTCTACGCCCGCATCCCCTCTACGCCCGCATCCCCTCTACGCCCGCATCCCCTCTACGCCCGCATCCCCTCTACGCCCGCATCCCCTCTACGCCCGCATCCCCTCTACGCCCGCATCCCCTCTCCACTCGTCCGCTCTGTCCACTCGTCCACTCTGTCCATTCATCTGCTCGGGCGATCTACACATTCTCAGCACTTCCATATTCATCCGCTATCCACATTCATGCGCTCTACATACTCATCGGTTCCACGTACTCGTCTGTTCTACACACTCATCCGGTTTACGCTCATCCGTTCTGAACATTCATCTGTTTTACGCACTCCTGCGTTCTACTTGCTTCTCTGTATTTACGCTGTCATCCGCGCTACACACTCTTCCGCTCTACAAACCCAGCTGCTTTAAACACTCATCCGCTCAACATGTTCATCCATTCTATACACTCATCCAATTTCCAAACTCATTCGAACTATATAGTTATCTGTTCTTCCACTCATGCATTCTTCCACTCTGCGCAATCATCTGTTCCACCTGCTTCATCCATTCTAACTATTTCATCCACACCAATACTTCGTTCACTCCTCATGAATTCTGTCCATTTCAGGAGCTTAAATCTCTTTACTGTTTTCGTATGATTTACTCTCATTAACCATTTCACTGCTTTGATCTACTTTATTCGTTTAGTTCTAATTGCCTTCTAGTTGTCTTATTAGCTGTCAATTTCTCGCATCAAGTAGTTTGTTGAATTGGTGTCATTGAGTTGCTGTTAGTCTGTTTGGGTTAGTTTGGTACGGGTTGGTTTTAGAGGAAGAGCCAGGCTTTCAGCAGTTTGCGGACAGACGTTAAATCCTCAGTTAGGCGGATGTGGGGTGGGAGTGAGTTCCATAGCGTGGGGGCCAAGGCTGAGAATGATGATCCGCCTAACCGGACTGAGTTTGTCTTCGGTATGACTAGGAGGCCGGCTGAGCTTGATCTCAGGGTGCGTAGGGTGTGATAGAGTTTTAGCTTGTGTTGAAGATATTGAGGTCCGGTTTTATGCAGTGCTCGATGGGAGATGCATAAGGTTTTGAAAGTCACCCTTCGGGCTACTAGAAGCAAGTGCAGCGTTTTAAGGCTGGGGAGATGTCTCTTGGGCCGAGCGCAAGTAGCAGTTTGGCTGCCGCATTTTGTGCCCTTTGGAGTTTATTCAGTTGGTACCTGTGGACTCCGAGGTATAGGGGGTTTGCGTAGTCCAGTCTTGATATAACGATTGATTGGACCACGGCGAGTCTGTTGGGAAAGGAGAGATATGGAAAGATGCGCCTAAGGGTTTTAAGGTGGTAGTGGCAGGACTTTGAGAAGTTGTTGACTTGGCGCGAGAGTGTTAGGTCAGAGTCAAGGGTGCATCCAAGATTTTTCACTAAGTTGGAGGGGGTCGGTGAGTTGCCCATGGCGGATGGCCAGGGTAGTGGGTGCAGAAGAAGTTCAGAGTTGCCACATACCATGATTTCTGTTTTGGAGGGATTAAACAAGAGGTGGCTTTGGGACATCCAGAGTTCTATGTCGAGGAGGCAGGAGTCCAGGTCAAGAGTTGGGATTTGAGTTCAGGAGTTTTAGAATTATTTGAGTGTCGTCGGCGTAGTTGTAGCACAGGATGTTGTGTGAACGAATTATTGGTGGGAGGGTGATCAAGTAGAGATTGAACAGGAGGGCAGATAGGCATGCTCCTTGTGGGACTCCCGTGTCGACTGGTCGGGCTTTGGAGGTATAGGTGGAGAGTATCGTTATTTGGTATCTATCTTTGAGGAATGAAGCTATCCATTTAAGAGCGGTTCCACGAATTCCAAGGGAGTGGAGGCGGTCTAGGAGGATTGAGTGATTGATTGTGTCAAAGGCGGCGTATAGGTCAAGAAGGCTTAGTGCGGCACATCCCGCGGAGTCTGCCGTCATTTTGAGGTCATCCCAGATTGAGGTTAGGGTAGTTTCAGTTCCGTGACAGACTCTGAAACCTGATTGGGCGGGATCTAGGAGATTGTTGGCTTCGACAAAGGCATTTAGTTGGGAGTAGGCGATTCTGTCAATGAGTTTGGCAAGGAACCTGGTGTTTGAGATGGGGCGGTAGTTTTGGGGCTCGAGAGGGTCGAGCGAAGGTTTTTTAATTAGAGGTTTGACATGAACCGTTTTGAATGCATCAGGAAAGATACCGGAGGAAAGCGAGGCATTTATGATGGATCTTGCGTGTTCTCCAGCGCAGGTGGAAGCGAACATTTCTTTGAGGTTTGTGGCTGGGCAAGGGTCCATCGGCGAGCCAGATGGTTTGCGGGCAGACAGAAGTTTGAGAAATTGCTCTGGTGATATTGGACTAAAGGATTCCGGTTGTGAAGTGGTCACAGCCGGTGGGCTGGCTGGTATGGAGGGAGGATTGCCTGGTGGATGTAAGAGAGCTGGTTTGGTGGCTAGAGTATTTGTTCTTTCAAGAGCCGTGGTGTAAAAGTGGAGGGAGAGTGAGTCGCACAGTGATGGTGAGGGGGTCAGGAAGGTCGTGGTGCAAGCCGGCTTGGTGAATTCAGAGATGACCCAAAGGACAACCCTACTCTTCGCCAAATACTACTTGACCCATGTCTACTTGTTCAAAACCCTACGAGTTGGTGTTTTGGCTGGGCAAGATCCTTATCCCAAGAAAAATCGTATGAATTATTCTGAGAGATTGCATGGGAAGGAGCCAAATATGGATACTCTGGTCCAAAACCCCACCAACCAATCCAATATTGGTTGGCCCACTAAAAAGGTACAGGGTATGACTCGTTTATTATGTGACCTACTGTTCCTGTGTCAAATGTATTCTCACGATTTGTCATACTGCCGCCATATGGGTTTTTAGTTTCTGTATGGTCTGAGAAATTGGTAGTCTTTGTTCCTCCCACCTTTCCCTTAACATGTTTAGGACATCCTGACGCTTCCTCCAATAGAGCAATTCAAATGGGGAATGCCCCAAGGATGCGTGGGGTGTTTTCTGGATAGTGTATATGGCTCCAGGTACCATTACTTCACAGTTCGTTCTGCCGGCCTCAACTGATTTTCTTCATATTTATTTATGGGTTTGATAGAAATGGTCCACCAGACAGTTGGTTTGTGGCAGATATACCGAGGTTTTTAAGGTCTTAATATTGTGCATTTCTTTTACCTCTTGTATGGGTTTTGACATAAAGGTAGTACCATGGTCTGTAAGAATCTCTTTAGGAAATCCTACCCTCAGAATAAAATGCCAATTTGCTGGGTTGTATTATTACGGAGGGGAAAGGCTTCTGGATAATGAGTGGCGTAATTGATAATGATGAGACCTCCATGCTGTGCACTGATATTAACAGAATGAAATAAAGGTCTTTTGTAAAGACTCTGATCTAATAACTTGACTGTCTACTGAGGGTGCAGCACATCTCTGACACGCCCACCACTGGGCTAAAGGCACAGATATAGATATATATATATGGGTTCAGTCTGGCACCAACAAACACTACTAAGGTGAGCATCTCCTACACTCCTTCCCTTAACCGATGGGTGCACAACATAAGGCTCGCGGGCCAGTTGCGGCCCGCCATGCCGTTTTGTCTGGCCCGCCAGCAACAAAGACTTTCCTAATGGAGGGCGGCCCGCAAGCAGCATCGGCCACCCTCCATTAGGAAAGTCTTTGTTGTCTTCCGGGCCGGACAAAACACTGGCCCTCATTGGTTCAGTGCACACGATCCACGCAGCTCCTAGGAGCCATGTAGTACGTGTGTGCTGCACCAATGGAGTGCTAGCACTACAGCTGGCATGGCCAGTAAGGCTTGATGCCGGAAGCCATATCAGCCTTGTCACACCCACAACAGCCGTAGTGCCAGAAGCCTCGCCAGCGTTCCAGCACGTCTGGGTAAGTACATGATGGGGGGCGCTGTATGTTTGTGTGTATGTCTGTCTGTCTGTCTGTCTCGGGTCTGTCCTGACTGTGTTTTTTGTTTTTGTATGTATATTGAGATGCAGAGGTGGGGGGGGGGGTGTCGGGTGTGTATGGGTGTGTTTGTATTTGTATGTCTGCAGTGTATGTTGAGATGCAGGGGTGGGGGGTGTGTCAGGTCTGACTGAATGTGTTTGTGTGCAAGTTCAGTGTATGTTGAGATGCGGAGGGGGTGTGTGTGTGTCGGGTCTGCCTGAATGTGTTTGTGTGCAAGTGCAGTGTATGTTGAGATGCTGGGAGGGAGGAGGGTGTCGGTCTGCCTGAATGTTTGTTGTTGTGTGCACATTCATTGTATGTTAAGATGTGGGGGTGGGGGGTCCTGGTCTGTATGCGTGCATGCTTGTGAGTTTGTATGGTGAGTTGGGGGTGGGGGGTTCAGGTCTGTATGGGTGTATGCTTGTGAGTTTGTATGGTGAGATGGGGGTGGGGTCTGTATGGGTGCATGGTGTATGCTTGTGGGTTTGTGTGCTGAGTTGGGGGTGGGGGGTTTGGGTCTGTATGGGTGCATGGTGTATGCTTGTGGGTTTGTGTGCTGAGTTGGGGGTGGGGGGTTCGGGTCTGTATGGGTGCATGGTGTATGCTTGTGGGTTTGTGTGCTGAGTTGGGGGTGGGGGGTTCGGGTCTGTATGGGTGCATGGTGTATGCTTGTGGGTTTGTGTGCTGAGTTGGGGGCGGGGGGTTCGGGTCTGTATGGGTGCATGGTGTATGCTTGTGGGTTTGTGTGCCGAGTTGGGGCTGGGGGGTGCGGGTCTGTATGGGTGCATGGTGTATGCTTGTTGGTTTGTGTGCCGAGTTGGGGCTGGGGGGTGCGGGTCCGTTTGGGTGCATGGTGTATGCTTGTGGGTTTGTGTGCCGAGTTGGGGCTGGGGGGTGCGGGTCTGTATGGGTGCATGGTGTATACGTGTTAGTTTGTATGCAGAGGTGGGGGGGCTGGGGTCTGTATGAGTATGTATACATGGTGCATGCTTGGTGTCTTGGGGCATAGTGTTTGCATGAGGGGTGGGTGTCTTGGGGCATAGTGTTTGCATGAGGGGTGGGTGTCTTGGGGCATATTGTTTGCTTGAGGGGTGGGTGCCATGGGGCATAGTGTTTAATAAAAATTGGGGGTTGAAAAAGCCTCCTGCCACGCCCCACCACTCCTACCACCCCACCCACATTTACTTTTCGGCCCACTATAGCCATCATGTAAGGTACCTTTGGCCCTCTGTCAAAATCAGTTGTTCACCCCTGCCTTAACCCCTTAAGTGCCACGGGCGAGGTATCTCGTCCTTGAGTTTACCTCCCTGTTGCCAAGGACGAGATGCCTCGTCCTTGGCACTTAAGGGGTTAATGAAAGAGAAAACGTTAGAAGGCATTACATGGCGACATACCGGAATCACCAAATAAGGCCGTGGCACAGGGGAAGGGGGGAAGAAACCCATGGCAGTTAAAGGGAGAAGACCCTAAAAATCTTCCTCGTCACCTAATTGCTTCCCACAACAAACCTCTTCAGACATACTTCGGTTTGTTGTGTGCGCCTCACAAATATTTAAAACTTCATCTGATAAATTCCTTTGACAGGTGATCTACTGCAAAAGCCCTGGATTACGAACTGTCACTTAAAATGCGAATAGCATTTCCCATCGTTAAGATTGTCATGGGACGACATCTGCAGGTTTGGCTTTTATTGTTGACAACATATTTTCCCAAGAAGTTGTCTTTGGAAATTACTATGCATATGGAACAATTACTTCTAAGGCTGCCAGATAGCTATAGATTTCTCAGGCAGGGCATGGTGCATTGTATGGAATTTCAATGCTGCCCTGGGCCGGCCCAATTCTGCATGATCATCACTATAATAAATGGATGGATTAGCTGCCAATCCGCTGGATCAATCCCAGCGGAGATTGGTGCAGCTCAATTACCATATAAATCGCCCTTCTTCTACAGCCCTGTGTATTCTCCCTTTAGATGTATTCTCTCTGCTCCGGGAGTCGCAAAGACCTGTCCGTCCCTGCAATTATGGAAGGAGGTGGGGCTTGTGCATGAGGCTGTCTAGATCCTGCCTGTGCCCTTGTGGGTGTAATGTTAATTTATTCGCACTGAGACTAAAGCCATCAATACAAACTCTTAGAAGGATCCTAAGCCAACCCCTGTGGTCACTTTTTTAAAGCTGATATTTGTTCTTTTCTTGTGCAACTTGAGTGGCTCAGGGCGCATTTAAGTAGGCACACGATGTACTTCCTCAGTCGCTTTCCTTTCACTGCCTTTACTCCAGTCCCTCACCCTTCACTTGCGGACTCTTCTCCTGCCTTCCAATTCACTATTATGTTGGTTCTCTTTCTGTGAAGGTTTTAATTGGCCTCTGCCCTTTTTGCTACACAGGTTTTCTTCCCACTGCCCTTTATTTCTCCCAGTCTCCTCTCTCGCCTTTGCTCTCCAAAGGGCTTGCTTTTTTTCTCTACATTTATGCGCCTACACACTGCCGGCTTGTGGATGCAATGTTTGATCGTTGGTGATACTGCCATCTTTCCAGTTTTGATCAGCAATTACTTTCTCATGACAGTGATTTTAATGGCTGCCAAAAAGTAAGTGGACTCCTGTGGTGTTCCTTTTTTCTAGGAGGGTAGGGCAGTGAGGAAGGTGAGATTCAGATTCTGCCTTTTGCAGGGAGTGTGAGATCCCTGGGATCTGTCATCCAGGTGGCCAGGACACGGCCATCGCTTTTGGATCCAGTTCCTGGGGGCGGACCAGTGCAGGAGGGTCACCTGGGTGAGGGGTCATCAGGGAGTGGGAGTGAGACTCCAGATGGGCAGATGCGGTATCCCCTTCCCTGTAACACCTTAACCCCATCCTACCAGGTAGGACACTTAAGAACTCAACCACCCACCTCCCCCTTCGCGTTCCCAACACAAACATTCCTCACAAACAGCTCACTACGAGAGAAAACAGACTAACACCCAATACAAAAGTCAGGCAGGGTCAGGCAATTACTGCTGACCATTACACACACTTGATTTCCATTACACTTCCCCACACGGATAAAAGGTGTAGCACGAGAGCACTCTCGGAGAAAGGCAAAGCACACGAGGAAGCAGCAGTTCCAAGATGACAGTTTAATACAAGGCGAAGACGGCAAAACCGAAGGGCAATGCAAGGAGAGGAAGTACCCTTGATCTTTTCAATGAAAGACTGTTACTTTCAAGAGCCTTTGAGAATAGGAAACGTAAGATTAGGAATCAAGGCTGCAGAGGCCCGAAGTGGACGACTCATCAGTCCGAGCCGACAGCTTGAGGCAGACCGCACCAGTGGATGCAAAGGACGGCAAAGCGGCCAAAGAAAGCCAGTGAGCCCCTGCAGAAGGGTTGGGAAGCCAGGGCGCTTTGTCTGGTCTACCGCATACTGGAAAGAGTATGAAATTGAGCTTAGGAAGCTCGAATAGGGAGCTAGGAACACTGGGACTGTGTGTAAAGGACCAAGACCTGTATGGAAAAGAGACTGAGAACCATTATATGATTGGAAAGCAAGTTGAAGCTAAATCCAATCTACTCGGAAACATGCATAGAAGTACATATTATAATTTTGAAAAGCCTGCCAAGGAAGCGTACCTGGCACGGAAAGTATACAGGTCTGGGACTCGCACCCAATTGTGAATTCTGCAAAGAGAAGATATTGAAACTACAATTCAGGGCAAGGGAAAGTACCTGAAAATACTGAATTGTGAATCAAAGTGTTACACAGTACTGGCAGGAGAGTATTTATTTTTAATTTATTTTATTTTTTTCATTTATAGTAGCACTCAAAGCCTGCGGGCATCTAGGCCTGTTGCATACAGTTGATTAAGTAGAACTGTTACATGCAATCTTTTTCAGTGTAGGGCTATTGCAATCAAAGTTAGTCAATCGGAAGGTGAGAGCAGTTAGTTAAACAAGTGAGTTCTACGTTTTTCCCACAAAAGGTGGAAGGAGGGCTCCTCTCGAAGTGTGAGTGGGAGATTGTTCCAACGTGTGGCAGGAACCCAAGTGAATTGTGAATGGAAAACTGAGTTTTGGCAGTATAGTATACCATGAACCAAGTGGAAGGAAATGATAAACTTTGTATGAAGGAAAATAAAGGTAAGACCCATATCCCTTTTAAAAGTAGATAACATTGTAATCCAGAGTAAGGGTAAAACCCCTGAAGTCCTGGAAGGTTTCTTTGTATGGAATTGACACAAAGTTCTGCCATGAAGAGTATACCAGGTGAAAAGTGGAAACTAAAGGTGAACTGTATAAATTGAATAGAACTGAGAATGTGATGGGAATCGGGAGGAGAATGCCTATCAAGAAGTGGATGGATTCATTTATTTGCACCTTTTGGAACTTTTCTTTGAACTGCTGGAGAATAGCTATAGGTTGTAGCTAAAGAGACTTTGCCCCTTTTCACATTATTTTAGGTTTAGCGTGTGAGGGTCACGTTAGAGTTTTGGACACAGGACATAGGACTTATTTTACTTTGGACATTCTGACAGTAACCTAAGTTATTTTTGTTGTTGGGGAAACTCCTTGTAGAGTCATCCAACCCCCTTTCTTTTTGTTTATACAATAAGTCTATAGCAACCAAACGAATACCTCTGTGTTCAACTTTTATACTTGACTCCTCACACGTGCTACAGTCTATTCCTGTGTTCTCTGAGAACTAATGCAGCCCCCATACCTGTATTCTGGGATTTCCACTGCATCCATATTCTTGCTTTTTTAGAGGATCAATGTAGCCCCGTTCCTGCATTCTGGGAGACCTTGTGAAGCCCTCTTTCCATTTTCTTTGAGACCCCAAGTAGCCCATTTTCTGTGTTCTGATATCCCACTGCAGCCCTGTACATGTGTTTTGGGAGACCCGCTTATGCCCTGCTACACTGTTCTTCGAGGGTTACAGCAGCACCATTCCTCTGTTCTGGGGGGAATCACATCAACCCCGTTCCTTTGGTCTGGTAGATTTTCTGCAGTCTGTCACAAGTAATGGTATCAACCGAAGACTCAAGGTCCAGCAGGTTGCGTGCAACTATGATTCATTGATGCCCAACATGGAGGTTGTTGTAAGGCTTTTATGATCTTAACACACAAAACTGTGATACTTCTCAGAACAACTTTGCAGAGTTTCAAGGACAACACATTCACGCAAGGGCGAAGATTCAAATCCTAATCTAATATAGGACTGAAGTCCTGAGTCCAAGTTTCCTCCTCTACAACAGCTTATGATCAGGGTTGTATATTCTTACACAGTCACTACAGCATCTGGGTACAGGGTCCTTCTGTCATGGTCTGGAGCACTAGCTGGCGCTTTGCGCGTTGAAGGTCTTGTCTCTTTTTTCCTTTCTTTCTCTCTTTAAACCCCTCTCCCTCTGTCTGTCTTCCTGCCTCCATCCATCTATCTATCACTTTCTATCTCTCTGGGCCAGTTGTGATTCTCCTCGCTTTGTTATTGTGACACGCTCTCCTCCTCCTTCCTCTCTAATCACAACCTCTTCCTCACATCCCTGCTGCACTTCTACTCTTCCTTGATCATTCCTCCAACTTCAGCCTTGCCCTCATTTATTTAGATTTGTTTTTGGTTTAATATAAACCTTTGCAAAGTTTATTAACATTTACAATCATGTTTACAAATGTCTAAACGTATTCCTAAAACCATTCGGCTGTACTATGTCAAATTAAGAAATCGAACAAAATGTACAATAGCCTTCTGGATCCTCCTGTTTCTTGTCAAGAGTATCAATGTCCATAGTTCATGTGGTGTAGTTATTACACAGTTCTCAAACAGGGGTTTCAAATATCCTCATATTTCCCAATTTATGGCACTCTCTTAATAAATGTTGAAGCAATTTGACTGCTGTACAGCCACAATTAAATCTGCAACTGCTGTCTTCATTATTAATTTGTTTCCGACGTGCTTTTATTTCTCTAGTGTAGAGAATATTTAGTCAAAATCATAAAATTGTCTATAATCTGCGCTGGGAGCTTTAAGCAGATAGCCTTCTGTAACTTCCATCTTATCAATAAATATAGTGGTATGGCCACATTTTATTAATTTTTGTGCGGTTGGGATTGGGAAGAAGAATTTCTTCATTTATATCTGCTTCTTCTAGAATCGGCTTTGTTTTCCTCCAAATCTGCGCAAATGTCTGGTCCGCTTTTTTCTTGTACTCGGCAAGTATAGTGAGAACAGATGGTCATTGTCCATGCTCCATAAACCTCTCCTGCGTCGAGCAGATCCTCCATTTGTACATTCCGTACAATGAGGGTAAACCCAGTTCATAACGTAGTTTAACCATTGGGACAGATTTAGGGATTTTTAAGATAGACTTCTAATCACGGCTCTCAATTTTTAACCTTTGTTCCTGGTTAACCAGTTTCGTCTCTGATCCATACAAGAGTATTGGAACAGTTTTTTTTAGATCTAAAATGATTGCTGGTTCTATTGAAAACTTTCCGAATTAGTACAGGATTATTTTGGTTTGAGATATAGCGTGGTTTACTTTTGCTCGAATATCCTCGTTCTAGGATTGGTCATTACTGATGTTGACTCCCAGATACTTATAGACAGCCACCTCTTCCAATAATTTAGTATCCATGTACCATTTATTAGCTTTCTTTTTTCTTGCTGTCTTTGTCGGGTGTATCGATAATATTTTTGTTTTCTGGACATTTATCACCAAATCATTTCTTTGAGTGTCATTTTCTAAGATGTTAAGTAGATTTTGTAACCCCACTGGCGTTTTAGACATTAAAATCAAGTCATCAGCATAGAACAACGCCCTTATTTTGGTAGTACCTAAGCGAGGCGCGTCCGCTTCGGTATTCTCAAACTCCTTTGTCATATCAGAAATAAAAATATTGAACAGGGTTGCTGCCATCAGGCAGCCTTGTTTCAGTCCTCGGTTTGTCGTGATCGGTTCTGTTAACCCTCCATCTTGGGTTAATCTTGTTTGAATTGTTGTATGTTGAAACTGATGAATGAAATATAAATGTTCAGGGCAGCCGACCGTTTTCAATTTATTCAGTAATTTATTTTGTGAAACCGAGTCGAAAGCGGCTTTAAAGTCTACATATGCAATGTATAGGGATTGTTTAGATTCGGTCGTATGTGATCTTATTGCTGCTATAGTCATTAAGTTGACTGAAGTACTGAGTACTCAGACCTTTCCTGAATCCAGATTGGTATGGGTCGAGTAGATCGTTTTCTGTCAGCCATTTATTAAAATCCCTCATGATGAGACTCACAAATAGTTTCCCTGGGACGTCCAGAATGGCTGTGGGCCGGTAGTTGTTGGGGTCTTACCTGTTACTTTCTTTAAAGACCCGAGCAATTATGGATGTCCGCCATGTCATTGGGGCGATTTGGCTAATGAACACTTTCTTGAATATTTCAGATATCACACTGGCCCAAGTGGCAGAGTTTTGCTTCAGTGTGAAATTAGAGAGGCCATCTGGCCCAGGAGCTCGCGACTTACTTAGTTTAGCTATCAAATTTTCTATGTCTTGATCGAAATAGATGGTGTCCATAGGTTTCGCTACTTTGGTATTACAAAATTGCTCTTCTACTGAGGCATAAATGGTAGTAAAGTGAGTCTTCCAGTGGCTTTCAGATACAGCATTAAGCTGTATTGACATTTGCTCCTTGTGGCTGTCAAAATTGAGCACCCCAAATCTCTTTCGAGTTTTTATTCATTATAACTTGTAGCATGGATTGACTATCTTTTTGGTATAGAATACTTTTCCTGGCAGTGATCCAGTTCTTATAGTTAGTCTTCAGCTTTTTAGTTGACACAACTTTTTCAAAGGTTGGCAATAGTCAGGCATTTCTTATTTCTCTGCGAAGTTGTCTTTTCCGATTCTGAGTTTCGCTGTCAAAGTTGTGCTTGTTCTTGTGGACTGATCTCTTATGATTTCCTAACACTTGTTTAAATATTTGCAAAGTTTTTACATAGTCACATGCACCAGAGTTTTTTTCCTCAAGGTTGTTCTTAATGATTTTATGTACGCTGTTCACTAGGTCTTGGTCCATTTTAGACGATTATGTCCACTTGTTATAGTGACTCTCTGAGGGTATTTCACTGGTTTATGTTGCGGTTTACAGGGCCATGGCCATTTCAGGATTAATTGATTTTGGTCACTAGTATCTTGGTTATTAACCTTGAATGAGTCAACACACGGTAGCATCCTGTTAACCAGGTATATGTAGTCTATAATACTTGTTTGTTTTCCCCTCCTCCATATGGCTGCAGCTGGTATATCAGTTTCAATGGTTCCATTGGCTATGATAAATCTTCACTCATTCATTAGTGGAATCCATCTGCGGGTTTCAGATGTTTGTGTACATATTTATTTTTAGTTAAGCATTGGATGTTCAAATCTCCCGCAATGATGGTTGTGTAGATTGTTTGGTCAATGGAAATCATGTCCATCAGTTTCTCAATGATTTCAAAAAGTGGGTTACTTTGAATTCTTAAATGGTTCCAGTATATGTTTATCACTGCGAGTATTTTATCTTGTATGTGTAGTTTGATTAGCTGGATGTTCTCATTTGGTTTTTCCCATGCTTCAATTGTGCAACCTGAAGAGATTTTTGCAGCGGCTAGACCAGCCATAGGTCGTCCTTCTGTCTTCTTTAGCGCTGAGGCACATAGAATTACAAAATCATCCCATACTGGGGTGTCCGTGAGCCAAGTCTCCTGTAACAGTATGAAATCACCTTGCTGCAAGTTATGATTTAGCGAGTTTACCAAATGACTGACCGCGGGTGTTCCAGCTAATCAAAGTGAAACTTTGTTTGGTTAGTTGTTAAAGCGGCTCTTCAGGTCAGTTCTTCCCTTATTTCTCTTAATATTCTCCTCCTTCCTCCAGCTCCAACATTTCCCTTGCACCACTTCTCATTCTGCAGGGAATAGAGTGCCTGGTCACCCTTTTATGGTTAAGGTGCCCTGGTCTCTGTAGTCATTGCAGGCCCTTTGTTCCTTGGGCTCCTCTGAGCTCTCTGATACCTTCCTCTGGCACTTCTTTGCAAAGCTCATTTGTACTTAAGCTTTCCCGCACCCACAATGAGAGAACAGAGCCTCTTTTATGCTGCCTAGACTAGGTGTCTGGTACCTGAATGGCTGGGGTGGTCAGGTGGTTCCCTGCAGTGATCAGAGATGGGAGTAAAGTTTTGCATTTCAGGACTCGGCTGGGGGCGGGGGGGTGCTCATTTTTAATCCATGCCACGTAGTCTGCAAGCTTGTTTGGTGAGCAAGTGGTCTATATTTCTCCCAGCTTATACAGAAAGTAAAATACTGTTTCAGAGCAACCACAGGGCGAGGGGAGGGAACACGGGAATGAAATAAATTACAAAACAAAATGTTTAATAAGGGCAGTGGAGGTAAAGAAATACAAACCTACTATGCCTTGTGAGTATTCAGAACGTGCAAGTGCGGCAAGGAAGAGGACAGAGGGGGTAAGTGCTGGGGAGTCCAAGATCAAGGGTGAGCGACAGATGAAGTGCTTGAGTTGATGAGTGCTACACGGCCTGGAGCCACGTTAGGTGTATGTGCGAACCTCTTGGTCGGAGGGTGTGCCAAGGCAAGTGCTGAGGGTAGACCGAGCTGGGCCGATTGGGCCTGAGAGGTCAGGGGCCCCTTGGATGCATAAGGGCCCCGGACACCAATCACAGCAACTGTGAGATTAGCAGATGAGAGATGATGGGAAGGAGGAGGTAAAGAGGAAAGTCTTCAAGAGTTTCTGGAATTTAAGAAACTCCTGCTCAAGGCGCTGAAGCAGGGGTTGGCTGTTCCATAGGAGGGAGCCAGCTGAGGAAAGCGATCAACCACCTACCCTCTGTTTAGTGAAACGCTTTACACACAAAGCTGGTGCAAGAGGAACATAGTGGTCTAGAGGGAGAGTATTTAGGGAGATAAAGATGAAGATAGTGTTATCCCTGGGCTCAGACAGCCTTGTGGATGATGCAGAGGGATTTGAATTTAATCTGTGCAGCAACTGGGAGCCAGTGAAGACTTTTTTAGGAAAGGAGAAATGCGGTCCCTGGGCGTTTGTGAAGGAAGAGCTGAAAGTGGGACTTCTTGGCAATTTCCTGAGTGTGAGGGATGGAGGAAGGGGAGAGAGAGGAATTGAAGATGACTCCAATGTTTCTGGCTTCAGGAGAGCCCAAGGAGGAAGGCCAGAGTGAAGGGAAGAAGCAGGGAGCAGAGACCCGATGGGGACTAACTCCGTTTTAAAGGCGTTGAGGCATGGATCGTTGGAGGTACACCAGAACTGGATGGCAGAAAGGCAGTCGGGGATGATGGAGGGTGCAAGAGGGGTCAGCAGGAAGTTTGAAAAAGAGCGGTGTGTCGTCTGCATAACACTGAAAGTTGGAGGATATGACGCCTGCAAGCTGAGCAAGGTAGATGTTAAAGAGCCAAGGGGAGAGGATAGAAATTGGGGACACCACAGATGGCTAAGGAAGTAGGAGAGGGGTAAGGTGCCCGGTTAGACTTGGGAAGATCGGTCAGTTAGGAAGGATGTCGGCCAGTCCAGTGCCCGTTCCGAGATACCAAGGGTATCGTGGAGCCTTTGTATAAGGATGGAATGGTTGACTGCGTCAAAGGCAGACGAGAGATCAAGAAGGATGAGGACAGCTGGGTAGAGTCCAGGGATGCGAGCAGTTCTACAGAGGTGTTCAGGAGAGCAGTTTCCGTGCCTCTGAATGCTTGGAATCCAGATTATTGATGGTCATGTTTTGTCTGTTCAAGACCTGCTGTTGAACAGGGAGGGGGTGGATTTTACCCCTTGCTGTTCTGGCTCAAAGAAGGGTAGGTATTTATGTGTGAACTGAGAGTCCAGATGTAATTGGATTCCTCCCCACCCCACCTGGTGTCAAACACTACCTAACCATTACCACAAAAAACAAACCCAACACAATTACCGTTTTTTCCGAACTGAAGCCACCAACAGCACATTAGAGCTCTCTTGCCCTCTCGATCCCACTTACTAACCCTCTCAAGCCCTCCTTACTTTCAGATCCGCCAGAGCGCCTGAACGCTTTGAAAATGGCTGCAGTGAGCAGTATAAATCACAATAACATATTTCGGCACTGTGGCATGTCCTTCTAGTTAAGCATTGGTGCCGCTTCCTGCTGAATTTTGTGGATTTGCAGTGTTGGGTGGTGGACCACTCTTGTCACCTAATGAAAAGTCCTGTTTTAGAATGTCCTGACTCCAGACCTCCTTTCTGGGTGTGTCTCACCCCTTGTTCCCCAGAAGCAGAAGTAGGGTTCCATTGAAAGCAACGAGGCAGGTATTTTTGCGGTAGAACTCTGTGGAATCTCTCTCATATACCACCTCTAAAGATTTCACTGAATAGTAGGCAGCCTCCTGTAGCCCCCAGAGTCTCTTGGACCTCCCCAACTGGTCTGTCCAATGTGGCACCATCAAAGGTCCCCTCCCTGTTCTATAGAAGACACTATGCAACCATGTTCCCTGTTCTAGTGGACCCAAAGCAGTTCCATTCATGTGTTCTTGGAGACAAACTGCATCATTTTTTCTGGTTTCTGAGAGATCCACTTAACCACACATTTGTCCTTGGCGGGCATCTTGGCGTTGGCGTGAATGTTTTCTCATTCTTGCACTCCATAACTGTTGCTGATGCGTAACTCTTTCTCCCCACACCCAGGCAGGAGGAGGAGCGCGGCAGAGTCTACAATTACATGAATGCTGTGGAGCGTGATTTGGCTGCTCTACGGCAGGGTATGGGGCTGAGCCGAAGGTCATCCACATCCACAGAGCCCGCCCCCACTGTGAAGACCCTCATCAAGTCCTTTGACAGTGCCTCCCAAGGTGAGCATACATGACCCTACTGCGAATTACATATGGGGGGGGTGTCCGGGTGCAAGATGGGTTTCTTTCTCCAATGCTTTCATTTGTACCCGTGGTCTCTGTTCCCTAACACAACCTGAGTAGGCAAATAATTCCTGCTCATGCTTGCTGGAGTAGCCACTTTCATGGCTTTGTCATGCATTTCTACTGTACAGCTTCATAGCAACTGAACCAGGGTGCTGTTTGTGCTTATAACCAGTCAGCCCCAAGTCTATAAATCATTGAATTTTGGTCCCAGGTGGTGCTAGTCTTCCAAACCTACTCATGGGATTTGGATTTTTTTTATCGTGGGGAAAATGCGCCACAGAAAGTACGAGTGCTCAGAGCTCATTGGTGTAAGCTGAGGGGATTTGCAGAGGATGATTGTGACTCTGCTGAAGTTGACGGATGAGACTGTGAGAAGAACGGGACTAGGAGTACACGATCATGCCTTTGCCTGAAAGTATTCACATAAGACTTTCCAGTACTTGATCATTAAGATGTTGACTGGCCCAAATGGACAATATTGCCAAGAAGGTTCTGGCATGGACATCTCACTGCAACCCATTGAAGGAGGTACTGATTGAAATTAAAAGTCTGACAGAACTAACATTGAGTAATATAGCCATTTTACTCTGGGGAGTTGCATGTAGCTCCACTAATATTGCATATGTAGGGCTACTTAGGGCACAGCTGGATACTATAGGAAGTGTCCACCCCTTTATGGAGCATTCCCAGCTTCTTTGGTGAAGACCTATGTATTTTGTCGATTGTTAATTATGAACTAGCCTTCAATGAACCCAGGAAGGTTCTGTGTTCTGCACGGCACTGAATTTAATACACTTATTCAATTTTTGTAATTTTCTTTAAAGTTCAAACAAAAGATATTTATTAACTTAAATGATGATTGAAGGTCTAACTTGCCCTATGCTAAGGTGGGATTTCCCTACATGAACAAAAGTAAAGAAAGTCTGAGTCAAAAAGTTCAATTAAAAAGTCTGTCTAAAACCTCTCCTTGCCTTCACAACTACAAGTAACCAATGTGTAGGGATGCCAAAGTAAAGTGTTCAACTCAAAGTTCTGATCTTCTTCCAGCTCACAGCTTACCTTCTGCTCCCTTTCCCAAAGCACAAGCAAGTTCCATGAAAAAGTATCAAAGTTGACCTTTTCCTAGTTCAAGGTGATCTAGTTCTGAACCAATCCTTGGGGTTCCCTTCCCAAAGTTTCAAGTAACTTGAATCCAAAAGCAAAAGGGTTGTTGAGACTCCGCTCTCAAGAGGACAAGTGTGGTTCCTGTAAGCTTCAGGGTTCCGTTTCCCAAGACTTCAATTCTGCTGCTTATACTTGTTTTAGGTTTTCCAAAGAAAAGTGTCTTAAACACAAGGCCAACCTGACTTTCTTTCTGGTCCACTTCGCCAGCTCATATGGAGTCGTTTCCTCACGCTGTTGCAGTGTCCTTACGGTTCACCATGCAGAGCTGTCTGGTCTATGCGCAGTTGTTTGACTGCACAGTCCACCCATTACAGGTCACACAACCAGGGTAATACGCTTCTTCTGATGTATGTTGTGTATACACCAATGCTATATTAGGTTATGTTTTTTATACCCCCTCAATCCCCACCTAGTAGTCTTAAAACCCTGAGCCTTGTCCGTATGGTTTTATGTTCTTTCGACCGCTATCTTTTCGACTTGTTTTTGAATGAAAAGGTTTCCCCGAAAAATGTATTTGTTCATGTACTTTTGCCGCCTCTCCCCAACTCGTTATACGCCCTTTCCTGCCCCCGCTATATTCATAGATGGGTTTTTTCGGCAAAACATTTTGGTTAAAAAAAAATCTAAACAATCTAAAAAATTGCTCTTATGGAAAGAACGGTATACTTAGAGTTCAATTGTGACCACGCCCAGGGCGTCGTCCAGACTGTGGTCTGTGGGGAGTGTAAAGGAAACGGCGTCTGGGAGTCCAGAAAAGGGGAAGATTGGGAACAGTCAGGGAAACAAAAATGAACAGACGTACCTTACAGCATGTAGGAGAATGAAAACCTGTGGGTGAATGATGGTGATCACTGTAATAAATGTATCGTTTTTGTGTTTTGATCAGAAGAAAATGTAATCAAAAGCAGGGGTGACATGGAACTGTCCTTAGTCGGTGGATTCCAGACAGGGGCAGCCATTCAAGTGTGAACCCCTGCAGAAAGCATCTGCACTGAAAGAGAAAATAAGCTGCCATCAAAATGGAGCCCTTTGAAAATGCATGGCATACTCGTTAGACAAACATTTAGTTCAGCATGCAGACTTCAGCGCTTTAAATGAGCCAGAAAATACCGGAGCGACCTATAGCATTCTTATTAAATGGGCAATGTAAGGGTGAAGAAGTACGAGCCTGACACAGTGGTGGCATTTTTGTTGGCAAAGGCTTTTATTTATATAAGAATAAAAGAAAAGGAAAAACATATCTTATCCTATTTCTGTGAGGGGTTGCCCTACCTCAATAAAAATATGAAGGACTCTGCCAGGATGTCCAGTAAAGCAAAATGTCCATCGTCTTGTGTCCGAACCTATTTCCGTCCCTTACTCTATAGACTAAGGAAAAACTGAGTCTTCTTGATCCAGAAGAAGGTCTCTCTCATTCTGGATACAGATTCAAATATTCACTTCTTGATGAGAAAATACGAGTGGTTCTTTAACTTAAAAGTTATTGACTTTGGATGCTCCTCCACATGTATACAAAACACAGTTCCCAAGTATCATGAGGGAGTTTCTTCCCCTGTTTTTTTCTCCACTTCACAAATGTATCCAGCCTGGTTCACTATCCTGCTAGATTTGACTGTAGATCTGTTTGTCAAAAAAGTACAGTTCCCAAATACTAGGGGGAGTCTCTTCCCCTGCCCTTTCTCCAGGTCACAAATATAGCATATAAATCGGGTTCACTATCTTGTCAGAATTGACGGTATATCTTAGAATTCCAGAAAATGTCTCTACTTTTGGCAAGGCCTCCTCGACCCCTTGTTTTTGCTTCTTGCACCTCTTTCTCCTTTCCGTGATTCTGACACCCATCTGGGCTGTCTCGGGATATCCCGGATTTGTTCTGTAGCTTGTTTTTCTTTTGGATGGATCCCAGGCCCCTTTATATTATCTCAGGATCTCCCCGACGTGCTCTGGGGACCAGCCCCTGGACTGTGTGCTTCTTCAGACCTGTGTGGGTCTTTGACCCCTATGTGCTTCTCGTGCAGGGCTCGCCTGACTTCATATGGGTCTCATACGGGTCGCAGACCCTGGTGTACTGTTCCTGCGAGGCTTGACCGACTTCATATGGGTTGCAGATCGTGGTATGCTGCTATTGCAGGGCATCCCCCACTTCATATGGGTCCCAGACCCCTCTTTCTGGTGTATTGCTTGTTACGCCCAGGCCAGGTTCACTAACCTTCCAGGCACTGGCTCTCATGTGACTGTCTCTTAATGTTCCCCAGGTATGAGGGAGATGAGGTTCTTCAGCCTCCCCCAATCTCCTGCTTCATTCTCTCCTGTCTCCACCAGGTGCTACAATAACCCAAATACCTTGTTGGGCATTACCAGCTTGCTCGGGCGGCTTCGCGGGACTGCTTCTTCCTACCGCAGACTTCCACACAGCTTCTAACGGTCTCAGTGTGCCCTTGCTGCATTCCCAGGTCTGTTCCCTCTTGGCGTGTGCTTCGCACCCTGATTGCACGGCCCGTCTACCAGTCTTCCCAGTCCCCCAGTTCTCCAGCCTGGACACTTGTCAACACAGCATGTGTTCTGCGAGGCTCATTCAGCCTTTCCTGTTCTCTGCTGTGACCCTCCAGCCGGCTCTGTTTCTCCAGGAAGGATCTGGCAAGGTACACAGTCCTTCCTTGCTTTTTATCGATGGGGTTGTCATTAGT
Source organism: Ambystoma mexicanum (assembly GCF_040938575.1). Classification (NCBI taxonomy): domain Eukaryota; kingdom Metazoa; phylum Chordata; class Amphibia; order Caudata; family Ambystomatidae; genus Ambystoma; species Ambystoma mexicanum. Next base: position 1,561,895,840 of record NC_090932.1, read on the forward strand.
TAAATGCATATGTCGGTGGGCTTTTGCCTCCTTTCCTGATCTTCTTCATGTCGGTGGATGTATGTACTTCCTCTGGGTAAGCCACACTCTTGCTTGTCCGAGAATGATCTGTATGAATGAGGTCCTCTACTCTACAAAGATACATAGATGTGTGGGGAACCAAAGGAGACTTGGTGGGGTGAGAGGAAAGAGGGTGTGAATGCTGCTCTCTCCCAAGGCGATCGCACTGGTCCCCCACTGACCACCACCCCCAGGGGGACTATCAGGGTAGAGGCCTCACCTCCCTTGCCTCATGGAAAGGGGCTCCCCCCATGGGAGCATTGACAATACTCTGTGATTCGTCACAGCAATAACCTAGAAGTCATTGGCAACCCATGAACCCTACTACCTAGCTGATAATCTCACCCTCTTGATAGGCCAGCGCAAAAGTAGCCACAACGATGCAAAGCTATGAAAATAAGAACCGCAAGAAGGAGAAAAAAGGAAAGAATTCCTTTTCATGCTGCACACAAGCACTCGGGAAGAACAGGCGAACGCATGGCATATTAGGATGTTCCCTTCCATCTTGATTTATGGAAAAGAACTGAAGCCTCTTTAATAATCAGAGCATCTCATCAGCTACTGATCACAGGGCCCTGGTTGCATGTTGTCCTCGCTTTCCCCTGCTCCAGCCTCACTCTATATGTTGTTTCCTCCCTTGCTTTATTCTTCAGTGCACCGTTGGGTCCCAGCTTTGCTTGTGCTATTGAAAAGCAGTAACATGCATACTTGCGTATTATTATTCGGATATTTATTGAATGCGGACCAAACTTTGGGAAGCAACAGAATGCTTTACAATCATAGGGGCAAGAACACCGTGCGAGAAGCAGAGAAAAAAGGAGCAGGGAGCTAACTGGGCAGGGCGTGCAATTGGCAGCAAGGGATCTACAAGCGACCTGGGGGAGACGGATTGCAGAGTCTCGGGTAGGGTAGGGCGTGCAGGGGTGTGTGGACGTAGGTGTTCAAGAGGAGCAATTCCATGAAGAGGACAGTCTTGAGCTTTTTCCTGAACTGTAGAAGTGATGGGGCAAGTCTAGTGTAGACGGGGAGGAGGTTCCAGAGTCTTGTAGCGTAGACCGAGAAGGTCCGTCTTCTGGTTCTTTCCTTCCTGCACTGTTGTAATTCAAGCTTTCACGTTTCCTTACTTCTGGTGGATCGCAGGCCCTGGGAGATGCTGAGTTTTTCAGTGAGGTAGCTTGGGGACTTGAGGATGACATAACAGGATTTGAAGATGATACAGGCTTGCAGTGGGAGCCAGTGCAGTTTGATGAAGGTCAGAGTGATGTGGTCGAATTTGCAATCTCCTTTAATGAGTCTTAATGCAGCATGCATGACACATTTCAGGGTGCCAAAGTAGTCACCGGAAGGCCTTCCAAAAGTGCTTTGCCACATCCAGTTGAGAGAGGACCAAGGCTTGGACAGCTGATCTGAAGTTGTTTTCTTGGATGAAGGGCTTGATTTCCACAGGAGATAAAGTTTGTACCTGGCCGTTTGTGTTTTCCTCGCTATGCTCTGTTTGAACGTGAGGTGTCTGTCGATTTTGAACCCAAGGGACTTTGCACAGGTGGCCATTTTGGTTGTGAATCCCTCGAGGTTTATAGCAGAGAGCCAGCTCTGGGTGTCAGGGTGTTGAGTGTTTTTGGTCAGCAGTAGGAATTCAGTCTTGGAGGGGTTGAGCTTCAGGTAAGCACTGGACATTCATGACTGGATCAATGTGAGGCGGCCATGAGCCTCTGGATGTCTTCGATGGAAGATATCTTGAGGTAGATCTGCGTGCCATCTTCATATTGGTGAATGTGGATGTTGCCTGGGGCAAGGAATGTTCTGGGTGGTTCCATGTAAAGATTAAAGATCACGGGGACAGGATGGCTACTTGTGGGACTCCACAGGTGATGGGTAGAGTTGGTGATCTGGAAGAATCCATTTGTACGAACTGTTGGCGAACCGCAAGGTAGTATTTGAACCAGCTGAGGATGATCTCGCTGACCAACCCCACAACGCCCCCCCCCCCATGCGGCAATGTAGATTGTCAGTGTCTGGTAGTCTACTGGTGGTATACATACGTGTATTGTGCTTTTGAGTGGCTGTGTAAGCATGCTATTCTGGCCCAGCACAATGAGTGTCAGTGCTGAGTCAATTACAGCAGCCCAAGTCCGGTGAGACTACCAGTTGAAGATTTGAATATTTTTGCAAGGCAGGGTTTGCAAAGGTGTGTGATGGTGGCATACTGCTTGGATTTGTCTGTTTTAGCAGCAAAAGATGCTTACTTTTAACAGAGCTGCCTAATGACTGATTGCCCTCTTTCATAGCTCTCCATTATCTATGTCCCAGCTCTCTAACATCTAGCTCCCTTTCTGATTGCCATTAGTGATGCTCTCTTGAGGGTGTTATGATGACCATGCACCCCTGTTTCTTTGCTGTTGAGAGGCTGGTCTGTACCCTTTTTCTGGCACAGCTGTTTTACTGTTTGCATCAAGATTCACACCCTAGTAATTATATTTACTATTTGATTCTGGATGTTAACCTCTCTGTGTGCATATTTGGTTTCCTTTCTGAATTATGGACTCCTTGTTCCATTCCTTCTTGTGTAATACCCTGTGTGCACCGTCTCCTTTGGCATTTCTTCTCTTGTTGGCATTATGTTAGCCTCATGCACTGCACATGTAAACACACCTGTTCTCCAACTGACATTATGATTGCCTATATCCTAGCTGTTTCACTTGATTTACACTGTTTCTGTTGGTACTTATTCTCCTGCTGGCAATTTGATAGCCTCTGTACACCACCTCGGTTGGCAAAGCTGTTCACGTGTTGGCATTTTCATTGGCCCCAATTCCTCTATCCTGCTGTTGGATTCTTTGCCACCACCAGTATTTCAGAGCGCGAAAATATTATGGTCCATTGCAATTCTTTTTGAATGCCTGGTCTGCACTCTATATGTGGCAATGCTAAGCTCCTACTGGCATTAAGATAAATGTATATCCGCTTCTTAGTTTTAAACTTGTTTAACCTGCCCTCTTTGTCGTTAATGGATAGTGTTTTTGCCTAACGATGTTCTCTGATTTTTCATTCCTTCAATTTTCCAGTGGGACCTGCCCCGCCAGCGGTTGCCATCCCTCGCACACCATTAAGTCCAAGCCCTCTGAAGACGCCTCCCGCGGCTGCAGTTTCCCCAATGCAGGTATGGGCCTTACCCAAGAAATGTGTGCCATGACATGTACTCAGACGGAACTACACTGGGTCTTACTACTTGACAGGGGTGCTACGTTTACTTCAGTGTTTTCATGTGTTTAATATTAGTTTAAACAGCACATTTAAAAAATAAAAATAAATGACCTTTTGAAAAAAGAGTTTGACTCCCTCACAAATAACTTCCGGTCCCTAAACCCTGTGGTGCACCAACTTGATTCTCATTACATGCCTTGCCTGTTGGCATTATGCTCCAAAACTCTTCTCTAAAACAGTTTTCTGCGGTCTGTCGTTTGATGATACCAGAGACACTGAGAAAGGAGACTAAACCTGATCAAGTTAAGAAAGTGAATTGTTGCCAGATGTGGCCTGCCCGGACTGCACCAGCCCCTACATTCCACTTTTTATTTAATACATGAAGGAAGGGAGACTTGAGTTGACTGCCGAGAGAACAATGGTGGTGTTAAAAATGGTTACCATGCTCTGCTTCTGGCCATCATAGGCGTAAATGCATTGTGTATAGGGAGCGTAACACCTTCGGCATTGCTGTCAGATAATAGTAAAACGTGTTCAGTATGCGCATGCGCTGCAAGGAGGTGAGATAATGATTAGAAAATATTTGACAGTGAGACACATTTTACGCACTACTGCCATGAGAATAAAAAGATCACTACGTTCTTGGTTGCAGTCTAGAATACTAGGGGCTTCAAACACCTTCTCTCTTCTGCTGACCCTTACTCTCTAGCATCTTATGATTTACTTCTTTCAAGAAACGTGGCTGATTGATCAAACTATGTGGCCGGAAAGAGACATCTGCCGGATTCCGGCAATCAAACAGCCAAAAGGACAGTCATCTGCTGGCCTAACAACAATAAAAATGTATTCTGGTTATACATTGACTCCTTGGGCCTCTCTGCATCCATTGATTCAGTTAACTAAGCTCTGGTTTACCAAAGAAGTGAATTGTATTCCTTCGCGAAAAATATAGCCATTTAAAATCTTTACTGGAATCCTTGTGCGGTTTCTGCTGATTACTTTATTTCTTGGATCAAATATGCAGGATCTAAGCATGAGCGATGAAGATACCGACACCATGTTGATAGCTGGTGATCTCAACATAAAATGCCTTGACATTTCCTATACTCCCCTCTCCCTCGAGCTAATCGCTGGATGGATCTTTTGAATAACAGGTGCTTTAGTATGCTCAATGGTGCCCTAAATGGAGACATACCTTCGCAATGTCCCTGGCATTGTGATGCCTTAGTTGCCACGCTTGACTACATTCTATGAACATCTTGGAAAATCTTGTGATTTTTTTTACAACTCTCACAAGTGACAATAAAATTCTAACCTTAACCTGGACACACATGGTTTCATCAATCTGTGATTATTGCAACCATAATATTGCTCTGGAGGGAGGTCGAAATCGGTTAAAATGGTCAGAGCCGAAACTTTATTTCCTTAAGAATCGCTTAGTTGCAACCCTTCAGCAAGCCAACTTGCAGGGGGACTTTTCTACATTTCAATCTTCCATTTTTTTGTCTCAAAAACTCAGGCAGGTTTGCGTCCACGTCTTTTCCATAAATATACCTATGGACAATAAGTGCAAAATATGAAAACTGCCTTTAGACGAGAACAAAGCCATATTCCTCGCGGTAATCTCCCAAATAAATCTCACATGTCACAAACAACTAAAACCAAGTATAGAAACTGGTTCAAAAAGCGAAAAAAAAGCAAGTTCCAGCTGGATGGTGAAGCAATGTTAGCAGCATTAGCCTCTAAATCAAGTGCTCAGATCTGGTCACTCTTAAAGACTTGCACCAGTGACACCAACTCTTCATTTTTGATCTTCACAATTAATGGAAAACTTGGATGCAACATTTTAGTACCATTTTTGCCCAGTTAGCCCCTGCCCCGCATTTGTCCCCCAATTCTCCCCTGTGATCTTTATCATTTGAACTTTGATTATGAGGATGTGCTTCTCCAAATTAAGAAACTGAGCAGCTCAAAAGCTCCAGGTCCTGATGGCCTTACTAACTTAATGTTAAAGTCCATTCTGATTTCAGGGCGGCTATTCTTTCTTGATATTTCGTCAAGTAACTTACAAGTTTCATTCCTTCGTCCTGGAAGCTCTCAATAATCATTCCCATATACAAGAAGGGCAATCGATTTGCTCCAACTAATTATCGCCCAAAAGCTCTCCTCAATATTCCTGACAAGATTTTTCACAGTTCATTCTAAAATAACTCCTCAAGTGGCTTACTAATTCAAATGAATTCGATATTCATCAATCTGGTTTTGTACCTGGTTTAGGAACATCTGTTAACATATTAATTATTTCAGTTGTTAAGAGACAAGTAATTCCAACGGGCCAGCCAGCATATCTAGCGTTTTTAGATTTTAAACAGGCATTCAAATCGATTCCGAGAGACTTTTTATGGCATAAACTCTTCAAAACTGGCTTCCCCTCATTTCTTGATTTATTATTCCAATATTACTCCGGCACTTCGATTCGTGTGAAATGAAATCATGAGGGTTTTTTTTATCTCAACGTATTCCTAAATATCGTGGTCTTTAACAAGGTTGAATTTTAGCGTCTGTTTTTTAAAAAACGTTTTCATCAAAGATCTGGTTATTTTCTTGAATGCCACTGTTCTTTCCCTCAGAAAATAGGGAATACTTGTATATCTTGGCTGCTTTATGCAGATAAATTAGTCTTGATAGACAAGACCCCAATTGGACTCCAGCGAAAGCTAAGTGGTTTAGAACAATATGCACTTGCCACCTCTTTGACCATTTAATATAGAAAGCTCTAACCTTCTTGTATTCTCTCCATCAAAGGCTATAATGGGAGACCAGTTTCGATGGTCAATAACTAGCCAGAAACTTGACATCGTTAAAGAATATACATATTTGGGCAAAAATATCAACTCCAATAACCACGATACTCTATATAAATTGGAAATTAAACATAAAATGGAAACCATGGCAGCTCAAGCTACAATCCTTAACCACAGATACAGAAAATGTTCTTGCTTTCCAGTCATAACATTTTTTTAAACAAAAAGCTGTACCCATTGTCACCTACAGAGCACAAACCAAATTTCCCAAATATCAACTAAATTGGGACTTTCTAGAGGGACTATACTGGAAGAAAGTCTGGTCTCTTCCAAGGAGCTTCCCAGTTCAAATAATTTGTTTTGAACTAGGGTTACTCTTTAAGAATGATTATAGCCTTACAAACTCTTTCTCTCTATAGAAAGTGTATGATACATCACTGACACACTTCAAGTTTTCTTCCTACTCTCGCCCTAAGAGATCATTCTGCACCACGCTAATGGCACAAGTCAATATTGATGTACAATTATTGATCCATAATCCTGATCGAGCTAAACGAAAACTCTGGTACTATGACTGGGGAACTACCTGGGATTAATGCACCCATTATAAACTCTTCAAAACAGGCGACTTTCAAATGAAACTGCTTCATCACTCACTTGTTTATTTGCAGACATTCCCTGATTCCACATACTGTAGTAACGTCACGAGATTCCGATTCAACTTATGGCAACTAATGAAGTTAAATCCATTAAATCAAAATCTATAATGATATCAAACTGTTGTAGATTGTCCTCAATCTAACAAAATAGAAACACTCAAACATCTTATAGTTTGTTGCCCCAACTTGATAGCTCGCAGGAAAGCAACTTTTTATAAATAGGTCTCTGATTTTATTAATTTACCAACCCACCAAATGTGATATATGATTTTCAATGGCCAACATATCTCATTAAACGTAGCTGTTGTAAACTACTTAGCACATTTAAAATTGGGTGATTACATTTTGATACATTTCTTTGACAATGTTATGTCTGTATAATTGATACATTTTATGATGCTCTTAATAACAGTAGTTGATCTAATCTCGTTTTCTACCCATCACTGTGTACAGATCTCTACTTGCTTTTCCGTATAACATGCCCTCGGAAAGTTTTTATTACTATGTTTGTTTAATTCCAGTGTGATATGAATTTAGAGGTATGTTGGTAACAATGTATTTTCTACTGCTTTGTGTAATTTCTACCCATTTTTCTCATTGATGAATTTTTATATTCTGTTTTAAACTTGCAATCATTTGTGTAATTTAATTGTTGAAAGGTTGTAATTTCAACCAAATCAATAAAATATTAATAATGAAATAAGATTAGAATATAGACTGTGGATTACAGGCCCTGGTTCAATGATCTATATAACAAGTGAACAGTAATAGAAGAGAGAACCCTACTTTTTACCTATTTCGGCTATAATCTGCTTCCATTGAGGACTCCTAGAATGTGCCTCAGTAGAGGAATAGAATTTCAAGAAATTGTTAATGTGTCTCTACTTGTGCAGGACTGACCCTTTTTGTATTTAGCCGTTTACACTTGGGTCAGGGTGCACACCCACTAAGTGTTAGGAAGGATTTCTCTTGTTGCAACTTCCCTTGCAAAGTCTCCTGTGGAACCCCATTCTTTTTGCTCCGTTTTTATCCGAACCTATTTTTTTAAGAGAATTACTCATTTTTGTGGGGAAACTGATCAGTCCTTCAGACTGTCAGTACTGGGAAATGTTTCTATTTTGAATTATTGTACTTTTTAACATTGCACTGGGTAAGGTGCTTTGTGCAATTGGGATACTTTTGTATCACCCTATCCTTTTACACTTGGGATTTTTTATTACTTTTATATGTGCCTAGACACATGCTGGTGGCAGTAGATACACGTTTACCATTTTTGCATTATTTTTAGTGTGCACATTTGTGTTTACCACATAGAGCTACTAAACTTGCCCAGTGCCCCAAAAAAGCTGTGCCACCAAGTTTTCTTTCTTGCTCATTTGGCCATATTGTTGTTTGGTCTTCTTCCTGCTTTGGCAGGTCAGGAAATTGCTTATTAAGCCATTCACTTGCCCTGAAAACTTCTGTGCGTCTGTCTATCCAGTCACATTCGCACCATACTCTGCGATGCAAATATTTACATTCACCATAAGTTCAAATATACATCAAATGACGTATTCAGCAAAGCAAGCAAGTAGATTAGATGATGGAACCAGATCAAAAGTCAATAACCCAACTAAAGCCCAAATGTCACAGGGGCACAATGTTTCTCACCAAAATAGTGCCTCTGTAGGTAAGTTGTAATTTACATGCATTGGTGATAGTTCAAAGAAGTTCTTCACATATGTTACTAATGGTCATTGTTTTCTTATATTGCAGGTTACTCTACCATGTTATCCTATGGAGGACAGAGGGGGGGACAGATGCACTGCGTTTACTTTACCCAGTGGTCGCAGTGTAAAAAAAGAAGTAGTGGAACTATGTTCCCTGCTGGTCTGCACTCACTCCCCACAAACCCCATCATCAGGTCCCCTCCCACATACAAATGGACATACCCAGACACTTTCACCTGCTGTTTAAGGGAACGTTCAGTGCATTGCACTGAAAGGGCAAGTTTCAACTTCTTCCTACACTTTTATTTTTAAATGAAACCATTCCGGAATGGTTTCTTTTAAAAACAAAAGTATAGGAGCTGTGAAAGGTAATTTAAAAAAGTAGAGGAGCACCGCTCCCGCCTACTTCGACCACTGACTTTACCCCCCTTACTCAGATTATCCCAGGTTACTTTGTGGACTGTCTGGAGGTCGCTGGGGGCTCGTTCTTCCGCTGTTTGTTCCGGTGAGAGGTGCCCAGGAGTTGCAGTTTCGAAACTTCTTCTGGTCCGGTGCATCTGTAAGATACAACCTCTGTTGATTAAGAAAAGCAACAAACACAGATGCTGACTTCCTCAGGACACTTCACAGGGTGGAGAAAGGTGAGTTCCAATGACAGTCTCCATACACAGGCGATGATAGGCGTCCTTCCAGTTGCAGAAGATGGTCCTGGACAGGATCCCTTGATGCTGGGATGCTGAAATTCAGGGGCGAAGACGACTTGTGGAACAAGCTGGTGACCACCGAAGGTCCAGGCTTCGAATGCGAAATGCCAACACTTCTGGCGAGGTAGCGCACGAGAGAGCTGGTCAGTCCACTGCAGTTCAGGGACACTTCCAGATGCTCAGAAGGGCTGGATCATCAAGGCGGCAAGACTAGTCGGTCCAACTAGCTCAAGGGTCGAAGCACCACTGAGGGTCTTCAGAGACCAGGTAGTTAAATGGGGCTTCACCGGGCCAGACACAGGAAGGGATGCAGAGCCTCTTCAGGAGTTGTCTTCGGATCTTAAGCGGGCTGTTTTTCTTCGAGGGATTCATGGCTCCAACAATCTGATGAATTGACTGCAGAGGTCCTCTTCTCATCCAAAATCAGAGCTGGAAGCAAATCTAAGATCACCAATAGTAAAGATCTGCACCAGTCAAACAGCCAGTAGTTGTCCAATCGGGGACAACTACTGTTTTCACATTTGCCCACACCCAGACTTTCTGGCACCACGGACGTGGAGTGGGACTACCGCTTTGGTAACCTGTGGTGCAAATCGCCTTAAGACCCTCGCCCGCTGGATCGGGTGTTAACGCCACATTGTGATTTAAATGCTGCCCCTATTTGGAGGTAGTTGAATACATGCAGTGGACTGTCCCCTATAAGTGTTTTCAGGTCGTCCCATTTTCACAAAGCGGCCATCTTTATATAGGTCTCTGATTGTGAGGATGCCAGCTGTCCTCCAGACCTTTTCAATGATCATGCCTGTAGTGGTTGTTAATATAGCCGATGCGCAGGCTGATACGAACCACCCGCTAGTAGTGGCAATAATGAAACAGGGCTGTCTTCTGCTTTTTCCAAACGGATGTGAGGCAAACTGATTGACCATGTTCCATAATGCATTTGTTCAACTAGGTAATATAGCTTTAGGTCAGGGGCGTTAAATCGGGCCAAGTGTGCCCATTTCATGCAAACCTGACCACCCGACCAGGCGAAGGAGGTACATATTGCCGTGAGGTCCTTAAAGAACGCTCGCCTGTCCACATTGATATGTTATGAAATATATACAGTAATTTAGGTACTATTATGGTTTTGATCAATGATGGTCTCCCTGCGAGCGACATTGGTATGCTTCCCCATCTCTGAAGTTTGGCTTTCATGACACTCAAATAGACTTCATAGTTTAGGTCCTTTGCCAGTGCAGGTGAGCACGTTATTTTTATACCTAGATACCAAATGCATTGTTTGTTAGGGAGATTTATCATTTTTATGCATAATCTTCCCTCCTTGTGAGACTCCCCAGCACATTTTTGCTGGACTTCTGGGCCTTTTCCCTGTTCTCCTGAATGAGGTGACTCTTTTCCCCTGCCTTCAATCTATTGCTCTGACCATGGGAACCCTGTCGTTCTGTGGAGTCGTGCTTTCCTCCATACCATTTAAAAAGCATCTGTGTTTCACTTTTGCAGTACACAGCACCATATGTGCAGTGTTGCTTTGAGCCCTTTGGGCTCTCCTTTTTTATATTTTTATTTTCCTTAAGAAATAATGTTCTCAAGGTTAGATGGATATTTGGTATCATTCTTAGCTTTTCCTTTTGAGAGATCAGCACACACCACCCTATGTGGAGTGCTGAGGGGTTACCTAGTATCCCCTTTCTCCCAGATCCTGTAACATTTGTTATAGTAACAACCCTATAGTTATGGCTGGTGATGGTGGACATGTTCTACCGACTGTTGTGCTATTTTTCTCGCAGGCGGTCTTCACAGCTGCAGCAATGCGCAGACAGGTCACCTGTGTTCAAACATGGTGGCTTATTCCTTATTTCGCCATTTCTTGTGTGGTTGTTCTTTCTTGTTCCTTCTTCTACCACCCTGGGAGTTCCAGATTTGAGTGTTCTCTTTGGCAGGAACTCATTGTGTAGCCTGTTTGATTCCCCAAGTAAATTTGAAGTTTGCCCATAGCCCCCTGAGCCAATGAGGAGGCTCAGAACGGGGGCTGTACTGCACGGCAGAGCACCCGCTCCATGCGTCCTCAGAGCAGTACGCTGCCATCTTCCCACGCTAGGTGGTAAGGTAAGTGATCCCCTGTGTCCTCCTCACCCAACCCCATTTACTACTAATTTTGTCCCCCCAAATCCCTGCTTACCTTTCGCTTCCTTCTCCCTCTCCTGTGCTGGGGACATGGTGTTCCCAGCGCTTCCCCTACATGCGGCTTGCCGTCATGGAAAGGGAGAAGGTACTATGTAGTTCTGTTCTCCTAATCCATGGTGGCCGTTTTCTTTGCTTTAAGTTGCGAAATGGTGAAAACTTTGTTTCACAACTCAAACACTATTACTACGCTGGTACATGTGCCGTGGTACTAATGGCAATTATGGGGGTGCATTACTGGGAATAGTAACTCCCCCGGTGTTGGGACTGATTTTCTATACTCTCGCCTGGTGGACAGATGTATAGAAGGCCAACCTATATTGTGACAGGAACAACTCTGGGAAGCTGTACCCAAACCAGTTTAGGTAGCAGTGACGGTGGTCTAGGCTAAGTTCTTCAGAGGGGGGGAGCTTGTAAAGGGTCCACAATGATTAGACTTAGACAGGATGTATAAAAATAGTTATTTAATTATGTCCAAAACACACTATAGAAAAATCACTACAAGCAGGTAGACGTATCACACAACACTATCAAACTAAATACATATATACATTCATTTGGTTATAAGGCATAATACGAATCGAATACTCCTGCAAAGGAAAGGTTATACAATTAGTATGCATAAAAAGGTCCACAGAGATGATCCCTGGCTAAAATTGTCCAGCCCGAAGTTGCCTGGGGCCTTATGCCCAATAGTTCAGGGTGCAGTTCTACAGAGCGTAGGAAAGAGTTTTTAATTGCTTACTATATAATTTATATTAAATTGTATAATGAATGAAAAGGGAATAGACTTGTAAGAAAATGAAGAGACTATTTGAAAATATCAAATGTATAATATGAAGTAATATTTAACGTTAAAAGTTGTAAAAGTTTGTTGATAGAACTAATAAACAACGGTTTGAATAACAAAAAAAATATTTTAAAAAAGAGCTTAGGATGCAGGAAAAAATGCAGCTAGAGTCTCTGGGGCCCAGTGAAGGGTTCTTAGGGTTAGGGTTCAAGTTAGACTAATGCCAAAATTAGCCCCAGCAGTCCGATATCTTGCATAGGGAAGTTATGGCAAAGCCAAAAGTGTTAGAATTAAGTTTTATTATAAGCCCATTGGCTTACAATGGGAGTATAGGGGTAGGTTAGAAACTCTGTAACTTACCACCCCTTACTGTGAATCTTCCCCAGACTTGGTAGAACAAAGGAAGGATGTCTGACGTTGCTTTTCCCGCCGAAATCCGTGGTCCTCGATTTACAGTGGTTGCAGGTTCGAGCTGAACTCTGGTTGGGGTCTTTTGCTGGTGTAAGGACTCGGTCGAAGAATGCAGAAAAACTCAATGCAGCACCCCTCTCTGGACTGGACTCGGGCCAGGTAAACAGTTTTCGGACGGTGCACACCGCGCACAGCAATGCAACCGGATTCAGTAGCCACGGTCAGACTTTCCCTTCTATCTCAGGTCCCCGTTGTGCTAGGTCGCTGAAATCTCGCAGGAAATGGTGTTGCAGGGCCAGCTGAGGATCCGCCAAGTTTCAGGCCGAAACTCAGTAGGGTGACGCCGGCAGCACAGTAGCCCAAAAATGAAGCTGGTCAGCCACAGGATGGTTCCAGGGCACTTCCGAAGGCTTCCTTTGGCAGGGCACCGAGCAGACCTTGGCAATGGATGGTCCCTTCACTCCAAGGGTCGTAGCTCCTTTGGAGGACTACTAAAGATCAAGAGCAAGACAGGGCTCCTCCAGGACAGCAGCAGAAGTTGGTTGCCAGGCCTCCTTCAGTTGGGTCTCAGGTCTCTTTGCGTGCCTCACAGCTGGATAGGATACTTGGTTCCTTCAGGTTTCTCCAGGATCCCTGAAGAATAGGTGCAGGGGTCATCATCTTATCCTAAATGCCAGGTGAGAGCTGAAACTCACACTAGCCAATAGGACTAGCCCACACACACACATCCCAGCAGTGGCCCAATCAGGACCACTGCATACCACTCAGACACACTGAAACCAGTATGTGGATTGGAGTCAGACTGGCAAAGCCCACATCCTGCCACCAAACACACACAGCCTTCCAGTAACATGCCAAACGCTCCTTCTTTCCTGGGCACTGGAAGTCCTTATAAGGATTTTCCTGGCTTCTGTGGCCAGGAAGAAGGCTAAAGAACAAGATGGCAAAAGAACAGGTGAACAATCTCGTGGCACAGCCAAGTTTGACCAGTAGCCACAGTTAGTAGCCAAACGTGGTAAAGACCTAGAGTAACCAGAAATCCACTGAGTCTTAGTCTAGGGCAACACAACAATGCATCTCATTGTACTGCAGTGTAAGCTGCATTGCACAATAATAAAAAGTTACCACAAATGATACAAAAGTAACCAAAGTAGTAACATAATAACATGACTAAGGGAAACATTGTTTCCCAGTACTGATAGCCTGAAGGACATATCAGTTTCTTCATAATATATGAGCAAAGGCCAGTGCAGTGAAGATTAATGCTTCACTGTACTATGAAAAGTACAGGTTAGATTCAAAAATAAAAGCAAGGTTTAGGGGTTCCATAAAGATGGAAGGAAAGGTGCAGTAAAGAGAATCTTTCCTAACACACAGGGTTTATGTAAAAGCCCTTGCTTAGCTCAGCCTTGTAACTGCTGTCCTGGGGCATTACCTGGCCCGCCAATGTCCCCTCCCCCCGCTCCGGTAATAAGCAGCTGTGTATTGTTCACTGGGCTCTGCACGACCAGGGAGCAGAGTATCTGTGCGCTAAGTTTGTACGCTACATCCCCACTTGGTCCTTGCGTTCAGCTACAGCTGGGCTGTTATGTGTGCTTTCTTTTCGTCGTGCTGGTGGGGGGGGCAGTGCATTACCCATTGCTGCAGCTCATGGAATGGTCTTCCAATGCTAATGAAACTGCTGTCCAATCACTTGGCTTTTAGGAAAGCCTTAAAAACCTGTTTATTCTGACTTTCTGGCGATTATGGCTTGCTTGTTTTGTCTTGTTTATGGTTACTTGCCTCTCCAGCCCCATGATGCCCTTGGGCGGCTGTGCGCTATACAAGCGACCATAACATAACAATATTGCTTAAGTAAATAAGTAAACATTTCTGAATGCTCTCTTTAGCAATAACAAATGCCCGAAAGACTACAATGGACTACAATACATGCTAGGCCAGATGTGAGGGGATTGTTGACAAACAAGGTACTTTAGCTTCAAGCAATGAACTTCAAGCGAATATCTTCTCTTTTGGCTACAGAGATAGTTTAGCTTCATATGGCCTTCAAGTGATAGTCTTAGCTTCTGGCTACGGAGGGGAGGAGACGGCGTAAGTAAACGATTCTATGATATAAAAAGCAGTCCTCTGGCAGGGCAGTCAGAAAGAGCTGTTTGTATATCTGAGCGAGACAAGACTGAACGCTGGAGGCGGACACTGGAGGAACAAGAAGCAGTCCAAACCCACTCCCTCCAGAGGAGGAGGAAGGGGGAGGGGGGTCATACCTCCTTTTTTCTGCTTGTAGTTTGAGGCATCTGAAATTGCATTTTTGGACTCCAGAGTCTCAAATAGAGTTTTTCTTTTTGTCTTTTGTGAGAACTAATATTTTTGACTGAGCTGCACAGAGAAGCATTTTTACTTCTGCTAATCAGCTGATCACCTATGGACATATTCTATTAATAATTGGCTGCGGTTTACATCATGGTTAATTCCAATGGACAGTAAATCTTTCAAGAAATTATTTAACTTTTTTGATGTTTATTGCTAAGAGACCATGGTGATTTTGATAGGTGATTTTTCCAATTGGATTTGATATTTTTGAATTCTTGGATTGTGCAGACCATAAGTCTTCCTCCAGCCTTCAGCTCATGTCTCCCATTGTGACGAATCACAGGATCTATATCGTCACTTCTCCTTTCCTTGTAAGTCTAGGGAGGTGAGCCCGCTAGGGGTAGAGGCATGCAGGACCTCACCGGGATGGATTCCCTCCCACCACCCCCGCCCCCATGGGATATGGACTCCCGTTCTGTTGAGGAACTCCCTGCCCAACTCACTCAACAATAGCACTTGATGCATCCTGTTGGGAGAAGACCGGAAGGATCCCTATTCACGTGCTACTGCGCTTTGCCACATGAAGAAAAGTACCTGTTGTACTGTGAATAATAATGAATACCTGTCTAACAGAGAAGGACTACACCGCTGCATAGGGGAAGCCCCAGCGCAGCGTCATAAGCCTGCATGGAGGAGACTCCAGAGAGCGAGAAAGCCGGGAGTTTCAAACCAGCTGGTGCAGAGACGCTGGCGAGCTCGGGGAAATGCTGCTTCACAAGCTAGGAAGAGCAACAGAGAACAGGTGCCAGAGAAGCACTGTTCAAAAAGACGATCAGAGAGAACCTGTGAAATGGAGTCCAGTCCCAGGAGGGAATCCCAAAGAAGTACTGGTGGCCGAGGTGTGCAGAGAAAGGAAACCCCAACTGGAGCCGATTCCGCTTACGAAGCTGTCTAGTCCCAAGAGGGACGCCCAAAGTGGAAGTGGTGGCTGAGCTGGGGAGAGAGGAAATCCCAACCAGGGCCAATGATACAAGCACGGAAGCACACCGGAGCGCTTCTCGAAAGAAGATGATGACCCGAAAGCAAGAGCCATTCTGACCAGAACAGATCCACAGAAGGAGGGAGGTGCCGACCCGGCGACAGAGCCCCATCATAAGGAATGTAACAGGGAGAGCGGGAGACCTGGGGAGAAAGACAAATATAATGCATGGCACAGTCATATTTGTACAACGAAAAGAGACCAATATAACATCTGGTGTATTCATCCTCGTCAAAGTGAAAAAGGCAAAATTAACGAGTGGCATACTCGCATGCGTTTAAGTAATCAGCATGAATATAACGATTTGCAGAATCGTACTCATCCCAGTGAGAAACTAAGTGACCATAAGAGTGAGAATCATTACTGGATTCATTGTGCTCCTCCCAGTGAAAAGCCAAGTTATAAACTAATTGAGAACTCGGACCTGCGTCCTGTGTCAACACTAGTGGTGTGAGTTATACGTACCGTAGGCTGCAAGATTGCTTATTTGTCTGAGTCTAGGATTGAGAGTCTTGTAGCGATGGGCCTAGGTTTCTGACTGTAGCCGGTATCAGCGTATACTATACAGAGATGGAGTCAAATACCTAGATTGTCGGATCCTGTTCAAGAAAGGTCTGTTTCAAAGTGATGTTTGTTAATGTGTGTTAAGCTTATGGCAAACCTAGATCGAGGCTACTCCTAAATTTAAGGATTCTATATGTGGGAGAGGGGCCTAGGTATCACCCTGCAGTATGGTTCGTCATATAATGAGCCAGGTGGAGGCTGCACCTTTGGTTGAGGATCCTGTGTGGTGGGCAGGCTCCCCAGGTTTACAGTGCAGAAGGTATCAACATATAATGAACAAGTGGAGGGAGCTACACCTAGATTTCTGTAGGTGGAGGGGATCCTAGGCTTAGGTTTTGGCCTATTGTATAATGGTATCCTTAATGTGGTAGTCGTTGATGGTTTGTTGTGCCTATCTTGGGGAATGGGATTGTGGTGGCGGATTGCTAGTGTTAGTTTCCCTGGATGAGCGATGCAGGTTAACAGTGGTAGTGAATAGTTAATGATGTGCATGTGCTAAACCTGGGCCACTTATCTCATTGTTAGTCGTCTCTCATATGGTCTGGTGGGCAGGGGTGAAGAGAGTATGATGCGAGTGTAGCCACAGCGAAGGCTGCTGGCTTAGCTCGGGTGGGAGTGTTATTGGGCTTGGGTTGATGGTGGAACAGGAATGCCACAACGGAAGTTGCTGGCTTACCTGAAGTACTAGTCGGCAGGCCGCGTTGTCGAGTGGTATGTGTTGGTGTACCAGGTGAAACTGTTGCAAGAGCTACCGGCCCCTGAGTTGTGATTGAAAGCAGTTGAGTTTATAAATGGTGTTATTCACGGGTACAGTGGCTTAGGAGAGTATTGGGAAGAGTAAGGTTTTAAGGGCATTCCTGAATTTCAGGTGGTTTTTCGATGTTGCAGCTGTCTAAGGGGATGGAATCCCAGATGATTGGTGCTTGAACGGAAAAGGAGGAGCCGCCAAGTCTTATGGAGCTATGCGGTGGGACCACTAGGCGAAATGTATATCGGGATCGGAGGTTCCTGGAAGGATGATATGGGATGGGACTTTTTTTTCTCGCAGGAATTCAGGGCCAGTGTTGTGGATTGCGCGATGGGTGATGCATATGGTTTGAAGGTGGTGCGTCGAGGAATAGGGAGCCAGTGGAAGACTCTGTGTAGGGCTGATGTGTTCTATGGCGGGAAGGTTAAGGAGCAGGCGCGCTGCCACATTTTGGATTCTTTTCAGTTTCCGTAGTTTGGATGCGGGGGCTCCTAGGTAGAGGCTGTTTGCCTAATCCAGGCAGGAAAGGATGATGGAATAGATGGCCGAGAAGCGGTGGGGATAGGTGAGGTAGGTGAAAGAAACAGGTTTTGGATATGCTGGTGGTTTGTTGGGTGAGTGATAAATCGAGTTCACATCCAAGAACCACATTTGAAGGTGCCAGTGCTTGTCGTAGGCATTCATGATTGGTTGGGGGATGAGTGATGTTTTCCTGCAGAGTAGGATTTCTGTTTTCCCAGGGTTGAGGATGAGGTGGTTGTTAGTCATCCAGTGATCAATATCAGAGAGGCACGATGACGGGTCCGGGCTGCTGAATCCATTCGACATTTGGGATTTTGAAGATGAGCTGGGTATCATCTGCATAGTTAGTTAGTAGCAGGTAAGATTGTACGATCGGATGATTACTGGAATGGGTTGTATGTAGAAATTGAAGATTAGCGGTTACGTGGATGCTCCCTGTGGGGACATTTTTGCAGACTGGACGTGATATGGATGTCAGTTGGTCGAGGTGCATGATTTGCGAGCAGTTAGAGATGAACGAAGAGATCTACAAAAGGGCTCTGCCTTTGATTCCTAGTGTTTGTAGTCTGTCTAATAGAATCATGTGATCGATGGTATCGAAGGCTGCGGAAAGGTCTAGAAGGATGAGAACCACGCAGCCGTCTGCATCGGCTGTTCTTTTTAGGTCGTCCCAGTTGGAGACTAGGGAGGCTTCAGTTCCTTTTAGTGGTCTGAAGCCTGATTGTGCTGGTTCTAGGAGGTTATTAGCTTCAGCAAATTGGCCAAGCTGTTTGTAAGCCGCGCGGGCAATCAGTTTGGCGATGAAACGCATATTGGTGATAGGTCAGTATTTTTGGGGGAAGAAGTGGGTCAAGCGTTGGTTTTTAACAGAGTAGGCTGTTGGATTAGGTTGGCAGCCAGAGCTTCACCAAATGTGTTGGCGAAGTTTTTATTATAGGCAGGGGTCTATAGATGAGTAGGAAGCTGTGTGAGGTGGATGGTGCGAGTTGGAGTTTTACCAGGAGGGATTTGTAGTCTGTGGTGCTAGTGCAGGTGTCCTTGGTTAAAAGCTTGAATTGGTCTTTGTGTAAAATTGCAAGCCCACCTCCCTTACGAGATCTGTTCCGAGCGGTTAGGGTGTAGCCAGGTGGGAAGGTCTTGTGTGCGAGAGGTTCGTAATCATCCGAGAATCGGGTCTTAGTAATGAAGAGGATGTCTGGGTTTTCTTCTGTGATGAGATGGTAGATGTGGAGTTTGTTTTTGGATGCAGACCTGGCGTTGATGAGGGTGCAGGATATTTGGAGGGACGTCTTTGTGGCTGGGGGGATGGGTGGTGTTTTGGGGGCGAACAGGGTCTGCTGTGTGGAGATGCAGTGGAGGGGGAGAATGGAAGGGGGAGGTGGAGAGTGATATGATGGGTTATTTATAACGCACTTAGTACCCAGAGGTTTGGAAGCGCGGTCCTGGGGATTGAACCTGGGTTAATATGTGTCGTCCTGCTTCCAAGGAGAGCCCGTTGCCACTGAGCTATCCTCCCGAGACACGAGTGGTGATGAGGGAGTAGTTGGAGTGGGAGGACAGGGGACGGAGGGGAAAAGAGCTAGGACTGGGTTGGGTGCGGGCGGTGAGGTTTCACTCCTATATTGCGGTGGCAGTAGTTGTCAACTATAACTGAGAGTGGGTGATGCTATGGGCATAAGGTGACTCTGGTCTCGCCCTTTCCTTGCATTATGTGCAAGCACGGGTGTATGGGAGAGGGGTGGTGGTTCTTTGGGGAGTCGAGTATTGGCTAGCGCTTCTCTTGCTACATTAAGTGAGGGGAAGTGAGAGTTGGGGGGTGATCTGCAGTTGGGTGGGGGGAATGTGAATGGGCAGTGTTGGGGATTGGGTGTTACGTGGGGGGGTGCTATCTAATCCGTCTCCATCTTGACGCTCTCATTTGTGCAGGGCGGAATCTACGGATGAGGGAGTGTGTGACAGATTGAGGCGGGAGGGTATGGTTGGGGCGGGGGAACAAAGAGGGCTGAGGGATGCTGGTTGGTAGTGGGCTGTGGAAGAAGGGTGGGCTTTGTGACAGCGGGGGTGTTGAGACTTCAGTGGGTCCCAGAGGGGCAAGAGGTGCGCCAGGTAGTTGGATGGGTGTGTCCAGTGAGTGGCATGGCGCCTAAATGACTGTTACGGATCGAGCCTTAAATTAACGATGCAGGGTGACTGTCGGGTGGGACAGAACTAGCTTGTGTACAAGACTGAACACTGCTAGCTTTGGAAGTCCTGTATCCTGTGAGAGACACTTCAACCTAACTGTGCAATTTGAGTGCAAGATTAAACACAGCGATCTAACAATGCTGATTGGTTAAAGGGCAAACAGAGTCAGGTTATATAGTCTTGTGTAGGGCGAGAAGTCCATGTGTTAGTGAACCATATCTCACACAGACGTACCGCGGGGCACACGGAATACATCATCGCTGGAGAAACCGGTGGGGTTGTAATTGCTGCACACCAGAATGAACGACAGAAAAGGGATATGGGCTGCATTTTGTCAGAACTGTGGGGCTAGGAAAGGCACTGCCACTAACTAACCCTGCTAAAAACTCACCCCTCTGCATACACCTTCTCAAACTCTGAATTAAGGACAACCATACCTCTACAGCACAATCCGCATGCGCTTCACAACACCACAACAACGAGACAAACCACACATAGTCTAGCCCAACACCACATGGCGGCTACCAACCGAAAAACAGACCTACATGCAGTGATTGGTGTCACCGAACTGAAGCTACCAACAGCAAACCACAGCTCTTGCTCTTTTTTTCCTCCCGCTCACTCCTACTAACTTACCTGTCTCCCTCCTTGCTTTACAGATCCGCCAGAGCGCCAAAAAACCATGCATGTGTAAACAGTGCACGGTATAAGAACCTTTAACATAACCTATTCTGAAGCAATATTCATTTTGCCATTAGCACCCGTGTAGCTCTCTTCACAGGTGCTAATCCATTGTCTTTTCTTTCTTTTTTTTCTATTTAAAAAAACAAAAAAACTTACCATGCCTGCGCAGCCCGGCTCTGCGCAGTGCTGGTGTCCTGGAAGTCCGTTGTCACTGTTGACTGTGACGTCATCAACTTGAAAACAGACTTCAGGGAAAGCTGAATTGCGCCGCACCGGGCAGCACAGCCAATGTAGGGTTTTTTTTTTTACCAAAAAAAGACACCATTAGCACCCATGTAGCAAACTACAAGGGTGCTAAGGCGGAGCGTGGAAGCGAAGGGGCGCTTGCATCCCAGGCTGCTTGAAACGCGGGCTTGTATCGTACAGTACAGTACGCGGTCTGACAAGCATCTTGATTGACTAGTGTGCTCCCCCCCCCACCAGAGTGCTAATGGTTCTTATAGTCTGCCAATTTTCCGGTGAGAAGGCTTTATCTACATTAAAATAATAATTTTGGTCACATTAAAAACGTACAACAAAATATGGACGAAAATTAGATGATTTGTAAAAACTGTTTTAAGGACCGTAACTGCACATGGGAAAAGTGTGTGGCTACCCAGCACTTGGTTGTCACGCCATGTAAATAAATACATTTGAACAGAAATCTCACTTTCCCTGAACCATTTGGAACAGTAATGGTGGAAAGAAAAGACGTGTCCTAAATAGGAGAAATCAAAACATGTCCCAGATATCAAAAGTGTAGCAGTATGAGAGCAGCACTGAGCCTGTCCCTGCGCTTTAACCATTGCCTCGAGGTGGTATTATGGCAGGACTGAAGAAATGGCTGAAAAAGGAGGAATACAGCAAAAGGATGAGTTGGACAAGCCTAGTGGAGGGACCGTTTTTGTCCAGACATTAGTTACCAAAGTATTCCCAGGCTGGCTCTGGAAGATGACCTGCACACTCACCAGCTGCTCGGTGCAGCACATGGCATAGGTTGCTCAATAAACCTCTCCACAATAACTGATCATGTATAACTTTGTATTAGAAAAATATGTACATGCTAGGCAGTTTGGGGTTTTCAGACTAGAGGCTGTTTCTGCACTACAGCCTGTTTTGCACTGCACCACATAGCTCTCTGCCATGCACCCCATCTCCTCTCTCCTCTGTACCTCATCCGACTAACTTCACCCTTATGCATGCTCGTACCAGCCCTTTCCGGCTCTGCTTAGCCCTGGCACCATCCCTAATTCCCGTTTTCCAACGCTCACCCCAGCTCCGTTTTAGCTCTTACTTGACCCTGTTGCCCTACTGTCATACCTTCTTTTAAGATGCCCTACCCCCACTTGGTCTTCCCACTCACCCTGTCTCCGTCCCCCAGCACTGCTTCCAGTCCTCTTCACACTGCTCCCAAAACCTGGTCCTCTGCCATCCCACTGGCCCCTCTAATCATCCCCAAAGACCTATATGATCACCCACCAACTGCCAGCCAACTCGCCTTGGCTCTGCTTGCAACCCATAGCATTGCTGCTGCTGAGCAGTTTCCTTTTTGCCTTTTCAGAGACATTCCGTCAGTGGTCCAGTGTCCGCGCCTAAGCCCCTCACGATGGCAGAAAAGCGGGCAAGCTATGCAGAGATTCCTGTGCAAGGTGAGTACTGTACAGTATGGCACCGGTGCATAAGCGTTCAGATCCTAAACTCTGTATGTTGTGTTATTTCTCTTTTATTTATTTTTATGTTTAAGAAATTTGTATTATCAATAACCATACAAAGCATAAAACAAAATAATAGAATGCAGCAACTGATTACAACTTTCATAACAATGAAAAAGGAAATCTAAATTAACAGTTGAGATAAATTGAACATTTGCATGGATACAGGCGTAAAACGGATAATCAACCCAAAGTATTTTGATATGTGGGGAGGAGGGGATTAAGACATACATGACAAACAAGACTAAACGTAACTAAACATATACAAAAGGAAGGGTGAGGTAAACGGGAAAGGAAGGGTTGGCTACGGATAATGCGCACAGATTGAAATGGATGTATGGTTGTTAATGAGAGGTGGTATTAGTTAAGAATTCTATGAAGGGTTTCCATTTTAATTCATATTTGAGTAGTTGTGAGGGGGTATAAGCATTACATTTTTTTAATCTATGAATATTACACAAGGAGTTCCACCATATCCTAAGGTGAAGTTTGTCTACATTTTTCCAATTGAATGTTATCGTCTTAATGGCTATTAACATGAAAAGGTTAAACAGGTTCACAATACTCTTGTGTAGGGTGACTGCAAATACAGAGTAAGTATTACCAATGAAAAGAACTTTGGGACAAAAATCACATTGTAGATTAAATTTTTTCTTGAGTACACCCCAAACACTAAGCCAGAAAGGTTAAACAAAACTGCAATCAAATATTATATGCTTAAAAGTTCCTGAAGGTTGGAGGCAGCTCCAACAGTTGTCATCCTATGAGACACCACACTTGAAGTGTAGCGACGGAGTGATGAAAACTGTGATGAAGGAAAAATAAAGTTTGTAATAGGTTTGCTGAGGTAGTAACTCTTTATGTGCTTCCATATTGAAGGCCATTGTTGTTCATCATCATCAGGAATAGTACAGTCCTGTTTCCATGCTTGAAGACAATTTTGCATAGTGACAATTGAAGGGGTACCAAGAAGAATTTTATTTAAAAAGTGAGGCAGTCATGAAGGAGCTATGGATTGAATTAAGCTTATTGGCATCTGCAGTTATATTATTACATATGAGAGATTCATAGTTTTCCATAATCGCATCAATTATTAGTATGCATTGTTAACATGAGGTCGGTGTATGAAATTTTGGAACAAATTCATTGAAAGTAACTGGAATACTGTATGCAAAAATCTGATTGAGATGTTTGATTCTAACAGAAAGCCACTGCCGCCAGAAGAGGGAATGTTTTTTAATTTTAATTAACGGATTAAACCAAAGATATGATGAGATACATTTGGTGGAGTTTGAAGTCTGAGGATACAAGTACATTCGAAGATACCGAGATGGCAAAATAGTGCTTGTACATTTAAACAATGTGTTCATTTTTAATAATCTACTAGAGGTAGTGGGGATTTCATAGCTCTCTCCCGACATAGCCACTGAGGTACATCAATAGATTGGTCATGTGTCAACCACATCTGAGTGTGCTGCAGGGCAAAGGCCATATGGTATTTCCTAAAGTCCAGAAAACCCACTCCACCAGATGGTTGTGGATACTTGAGCTTACAGATAGACATTCTATGCTTCTTAGTTCCCCAGAGAAACTTTGTCAAACATGAATCTATGGATTTTAAAAATGAAGATAGAAGGGGTAATGGAAGCATGTATAGCAGATACATAATAATAGGAGAGACCATCATTTTAATAGATTCCAATCTACCCCACCAGGACAGAAATAAGGGAGACCAGCAGTGTGTGAGCCCTTTAATTTTTGGCAATTTAGATGTGGTATTAGGTTTTATGATTTCTTTGATGGAATTACAAATATGGATTGCTAGATATTTTAAACCATTTGGACACCATTTCATGCATGATGCAAGGGTATGATGCTTAGTGCAGTGTACATTTAAGGGTAGAATTTCTGATTTGTCTACATTCAGTTTATATCCTGATGCTAGGGAGAATGCTGAGATGCTGTTCAAAAGATATGGTATGGAGAGATCTGGGTCTTTTAATAATAACAAAATATCAGCATAAGCTGCAGTTTTAATTTGTACATTGTCAAATTGTATTCCCATGATGTTTTCATTTTGCCTAATACTTTCTAGGAATGGTTGCATAGTTAAAATGAATAAAAGTGGGGAAAGTGGATAGCCCTGACGTGTGCCCTTAAAGAGAGAAAAGTAAGGGGAAATTTGTCTATTAATGAAAATGGTAGTCCTGGGATTTGAATAGAGTATTCTTGTTAGAGAAATAAAACTAGAATCAAACCCATGCCATTTAAGGGCTTCAAACATATAACTCCATTCCACTCAATCAAAAGCTTTCTCTGCTTCAAGAGATACTGCAGCGAATGGGTCATTAGATTTGTGAATATGGTCTGTGTTCAGGAAAAGTCTAATATTTGAGGAAGAGAGCCTACCCATGATATAGCCCTCTTGATCATGTTTGAATAGCTTTGGTAATAGGGGAAGAAGTCTATTCGCTAGGATTTTAGCAACATTTGCACTCTGTATTGAGAGATATATGCCTGTAGCTTTTGAGGCAGCTACGGATCTTTATTGGGTTTTGGAAAGACAATAAGCATAGCCTCCAAAAAGGAGCCTTTTGCTTCATTATTTAGAATGAAATGAGAAGAAAGCTCATTAAGTTTAGGAACCATAAGATGTTTAAAATGGGTGAAAAAATCCATTGAAAAACCATCCGGCCACAGGGCTTTTCCGTTTTTAAGATCTTTTATGGCCCTATTATTCTCCTCAAGGCATATAGGATTGTTGAGTGTCTGCAGGTCAATCTCTGGATAGGTAGAGTGATGTATGCATTGAAGGATTTCCTGTATATGAGTGTTGTTGGAAGGCGCTTCTGATGTATATAGCTATTGATAGAATTCAGTAAAGACTTTGATATTATCCTTATCCGAGAAGACCCTATTGCCAACTAGATCTTTAACTACTGGAATTCTCGCCTTTTCCCTTTTAAATTTGAGGTATGATGCGAGAGACTTACTAGATCTATTAGAGAATTTTGCTTTATATTTAAGGAGATTTGCACAAGAATACTCTGTAGCAAGTTTATTGTATTGTACTCTAAGTTTGATGATATTGTTTAGAATAGCTTCTCAGTAAGTACGTGCATATAAGGATTTTTGAGTTGTGTAAGGATGTTGTCCGATTCTTGTTTAGGTAACCTTTTCTTCCTTGCAGAAAATGATATAATGGAGCCACAAAGGACTGATTGATAGCAATCCCACTTGTTGATTACAGAAGTATCTTGAGTTCTATTTTCTTTAAAAAATTGATTATGTTGTTGGGTTATATACGGAGTGAACGAGTCATCCGTTAAAAGGGACGAGTTAAACCTCCATCTATTGGATTTACATGGGGTTAGCAGTGAGGTCAATCGGATGTTTGCTGGTGCATGATCAGAAAGTGTAATGCACTCAATATTGGCTTGCAGTAGAGAGCTAGTCATGGATTTGGATATAAATATGTAATCAAGCCTAGTAAAAGTTTTGTGGGGGTTAGAGTAAAAGGTGTAGTTTAAATCTGAGGGGTGAGTGATGCGCCAGGTGTCAATGATTCCTAATTCAAATATAAAGTTAGTAAATTGTGTGTGGTGTTTGCTCTTTTTGAAATGACAATTGGATTTTCTATCAAGAAATAAATCAACAATTTCGTTACAATCTCCACAAATAATTAAATTGTTTGGATTAGAGAATATGATTTCTAAGGCGTGTCCAAAAGTGTAGATCTGGTACTGTAGAACCATATATATTTAGAATAGTATATTCAACACTCAATAAGCAATTTAACAAGCACCCATTTTCCAAGATCATCAGATTCATTCGCAACATCCCTGCATTTAAAACTCTTATTCAGAAGAATCTCCACTCCATTCTTCTTGCCATCGGCTGCACTGGAGAAAACCTGCCCTACCCAATACCGTTTGAGTTTGGCAGCTTCTGCTTGTGATAAATGGGTTTCTTGGGTACATGTTATTGATCTTTTAGTTCTATTGAGATGTGACAATATTTTCTGTCTCTTAATAGGATTATGTAATCCTTTGACATTCCAAGATGTTATATTAAGAGTCTTGATTCAAAGCAGAGTGACATACGTATAGTAGTATTCTAGCATAATATAAATTATCAATGTGGTAACAACCATCAAAGCAGCAACAACTAGAATAATCATTAGTGGACCATCCATCAATAAACAGTGATAATACTGCACATGGGGTAGGAACATGAGGGGGAAGATATAAGAAGTATAAGTGGAGACAAACATAATCAACATGGATATATAGAAAATATATAAAGGAAACTAAAAACAGCCACAGCAAACAATGTTGAAGAAAAATGGAAAACAGATGGGGGGGGGGTTAGAGGGCCACAAAGGTGACATCCTCCCTCACCCCACTCTGGCGAAGTGAAAAGGCTATATATGACAATCATAGTAATCTTATTGGTTAAAACAGTCAAGTAGGCGCTCTTGAGGTATCCATTTCATCCTTTTTATAGTTTTAAATAAAGATCCTTAAATCGGCTAGATCTTGAAAGTTGGACGTACGGCCATTGAGGGTGACCTTAAGAGTGGCTGGATGTATGATGCCATATCTGGCATTTATCTGTTTTAATGCTGGTCTGAAAGTAAGTAGTTGTTTCCTCCTTGCGGCTGTAGTATTTGAGACATTTTGGGAAATTTATATTTTCCTGCCATTCCAGAAGATCTGCTTTAATAGCTTAACTTTCGCCATTAGAAGTATTATTTACATGTGTGTAGTCTAGTAAAGCAAAAATTAGAGTTCTGGGGGGATTATTGGAAGGCTGTACATTGTTGATAGGACAGATGCGACCAGCTCTTTGAATGTTAAGCTATGTTGATCTAAGCAGATCCAGGAGTTTACTGAGCATTGCATTTAGGAATACAATTGTGTTATCTCCTTCGGTACCTTCCAAAAGGCCAATAATGCAAAGGTTGTTCCTCCTATTGCGGTTTTCAAGATTGTGTGTTTTTGCAGGAGTTTGACAGAGCTCTCCAACATTTGGACTGTATTCGCAACAGCTTCTGCGTTTCCGACACGTCTCTCAACCTCTGTGATTCTTGAATCAAAGGCGGGCCATTTATCATTAAGCTGCTGTAACTTAATGTTTGTGTCTTCCATGAAG
Organism: Ambystoma mexicanum; assembly: GCF_040938575.1. Lineage (NCBI taxonomy): Eukaryota > Metazoa > Chordata > Amphibia > Caudata > Ambystomatidae > Ambystoma > Ambystoma mexicanum. The sequence goes on from NC_090932.1 coordinate 1,561,923,321, forward strand.
GGTTTCAAAGCTCTGATTTCGCTATGAATAGCTAGCATTCCGGGGTCTAGGGAATGATCTTTAGGTGGTGGTGAATCACTCTTTTGCCTCTTAAGAGTATTGGAGGGAGATGCTGGTATGTCTTTCTGCTGGCCCTTTTTGGATGCCATTATAATTAAGTGCGTAATAATGGTTAGCACCTAATAAGGCGTGTCAGCGATCTGCCCCAGCGCCGGATGTGTGACAATATATTCAGCAACAATAATGAATATTAAATTATTATTTCAGTGAAGAAGTTCCTCAATTTCTGTGAGAATAGTATAAATGGAAGTGTTCTGGAGAAAGAGCAGTAGAATTGAATATATAGCACAAAAAAGTTAATAAAATAAGCTTTTAAGCAAGTAAATGTAATAAATCCATACGCATGTGTTTAGACCAGCATTTAACGCGACTCCGCTGTCTCAGGCCTCAGACATGGAAGTCCCCAGTCATGGGACACGAGTTCACCTAGCTCCTCACAATGACGCCACGGACCTCCAGGGACACATATGAGGATGATCGCGCAACCTTATTTAAAGGTTAGTAAAGCTCAATGAAAGATTTATGAAGCTTTATATCATTATATAAATCCGTCGGAGCGAGAGCGCACGGGCAGGCTGCCACTCATCGGCGCCTAGCCACGCCCCCCTGTTATTTCTCGTTTAAGCTGCGCATAGCACCACTGAAGTAGTCTTAGAGCCTTGCCAGTGTAGAGTCATATTGTGACCCTGCTCAGAGTGCAGGCCAGATCGCGGTTTATGGGTGAAGAGGACTCTGGACCAGGGAGAGTCAAAAATTAGGAACGTTCTGTGGTATATTAGCTAGTGTTTACCCTTTCCTCTTTCCTAACTTATTGGGAATCCAGCTTTGGAGAACGCGCTGTGATCTAGAGAGCTGTCCCTTTTGAGAGAAAGCAGTAGCACCATTTTCAGCTCTGGGACATGCATGTTAAGACATTTGTCATGGTGCTGTAAACTCGGAGCGTGAAGGTGATCGCAGCGGGCAGCACGCATCTTTGTGATCAAGATCTATGCAGGTGGAAAAGGTGGGCTTTGAAAGTGCAGCCGACTTAGGAGGCTGGAGGCTTGTGATTGCCTGTCCAAGGGGGGCTGCATTCTGCATTGTTCGAGATGTGCTTTGTCATGTGGGCTGCATCGTGTACATGTCATATAGGCTGCACTGAGTGCATTTTGTGATCATTGAAATAAATAACTCTTTAAGTAGTGGAATAAGAAAGGTAACGTCATTTACTTTCAGTGCATCACCCAGAATAAAGATTTTTTTTTTAGGTTCATGGTGAAAGTCCAGTCCTATTATTTACATTTAATTTTGAAATACAAAATATTTATTACACTGCATTTAAACGGAAATTGTAAGATTCGCAAAATAAGTGTTGATTTAGGAAAAAACAGTATTTTAATGTCATCAGCAAAGGTGTAAAGTAAACAGTTGATTCTATATGCTGTGTAGAGTTTCACAGCCGAAGACTAACAAATGCCAAATCCTTTTACTAGTTTTGCCCCGTCCTAGGGCTCGTAGCCATCATTACCTTCATGCATGCATGCTGTTCTTACCTCACCTAGTGCTAAGCATAATTGCGATCAAGGATAGCTTTTAGGAGGAGAACGGGGTAGACAATTTAGGGTAAGGCACTATTAATTTGAATACAAAATGTCCACACAAAGGTGTACAAAAAGGGTAGAGTGTGCATTTACGAGTAAGTAATTTAAAAGTAAAAAGTCTTAAGCCCTTATGGAGCGCATTGCTTTGTCTTGGCACTGTTGGGTAGGGTCAACCTCAAGGTACAAGGTCATTCGGGTCCTAGGAAATTATCAGTTTTTTCATAGGGTACTCTGAGGGCACTGTCAGTAGGACCTGTCGGTATCGTCATCACAACGAATGAACGCACTACTCGGACTCGAGAAATGAGGTTACTTTTACAACACAAATTAGGCCCAGGGCTTAGCAGTTGCATCAGTATGTGCCCTCCCTTTCCTGGTGCTCTGCCTCCTGGCAGGCAAACAACTCATCAGAGTTAATGCGATTTGAAGTGACCCCTGGATTTCTTTCTTGGCTTGGTTTCTTCTCTCTGTTGTCGTTGTGGTAGTCCAGATGCAGTGTTCTCTGTAGGTTGTCCTCTACACCAGCCAGTTTTTAGGGGGTCCAGGCTTGCTTCAGGTCTTTCACACATGGGTCACTCTTCACCAGATCTTACTGGGTCCAGGGAACATTGGGTATGCTCCCCAAAATATTTGTGACAGACTCTACCACAGTCGTTGGTAACACAGGGTGGATAATGGTAATGGGTTTTGCTGAAGTCCTGGCTGTGACAAGACTTTAGAAAGCCTAGGGTTACACCCCTTAGATTTTGCCTGAACTACCCAAAGGTTTGGTAGCTGTGGACAAGCAGCCATACTTACTCTAGGAGGGAGAAGGGCTGTAGTGAGGCATACAGTACCCAGAGCATACACTTAGTTCAAGGACACTATTATACTTGGAGTTATATAAAATAAAATGGGTGATTTATTTATATTATACGGATGGCATGGTATGACAAGTAAACAAATAACACAAGTGGATCAAGTTCAAGGATGTTGAAAATAAGACAGTCTTGGTCAGTCTAGTCAACTTAAAAGGCCTAAACTAAATAAACCTATTTCCTGCGCTCAATCTAATACAAAAAAGTGTCGGAAGAAATACAGCTTCTTATAATAATAATGGGGATAGTGTTCTCAAAGAAAAAAGTGTTTGGGTTTTCAAGGAGCCAAAGTAAAAGCAGCAAAATGTATCAAAGCCAATACCAGAGTAGCTGGATATGACAGTATAACTCTCTTCCCAAAGTTAAAGGCACTGGTGTAGGCAGAGCTCGTTGCAGCAGTGCACACTCTGGCGTGCAAGCACTTTGACCCATCTTTGGCTCTTTAGTTCAGACAGTTCCTTGACATTAACTCAGTTCAGTTTTCACAATTTTGGATGTTCTCCTCAGTCGGGCTCAAACTTCCTTCATAACGCGGAATTCGCTATCCCCAACTTTCTTTGTCATCCCTCAGTCGGGTTCACATTTGCCACAATAATAGTTCACGTTCAATACTTGTCAAAGACTTTCGACTGTACGAGGTGTCTTTCACATTTGCTTTCCCTCGTATGACCACTTTGACGTGACTTTCATTGGCCTTTGCTACGGTCTCTTGGTATTCGTAGTTTCACTCTTTCCCTCTTTCCTTTCCTATTGTTTGCTCAGAGACTTTCGACAAGGTAAATCCTCTCACCGGACCACTCTGTTATTATATCTCTTACTCTTTCACATGATTTTTCACTTTACTTCTCTCGCGGTTTCTCGGCACACACACAGCCTTAGTTTACTATGTCTCTACAAACCTCTTGGTTTCGCTTGCGATAGTACGGTAAATATGCAGCCTTTACTGGCAAATGTATTACTCCATTGCCTATGCACACCGGTCTCTCATAACACTTCTCATTCACTGGTGGCATAGAATGTATTCTATTGCGGCTCTTTTAAAGACAAGGTTTCCGACACCACAGCATTTGTCTCCTTAGAACTTGCTTGTTCACCTTAAGGGGGACGCTGGTTATCCTTGAACAAAGTGAAGGAGTTTTCTTTAAAGCTTCTATCACGACACTCCTGGTTAGACTGATGCGGCCACGGTCTTCCTTGCAATGTCTCACCACCTCGCCTCTGCATGCAGGGTCACCTCTTCCTGCTGGAACTGCTCTCATGTGGCTTTACTTGCCTTGTGCAGTGTGTGCTTCTGAGCTGCGCCTTTATCCTGATGGGAGAGTTTACAAGTTTCAGGTGTGTTTTCAGGGCGTGGTTAGCCTGACTTTCGTGACTCTTGCAACTCGCAAAAGGTAAAGCGTCCATGGTCTGTCCTTCCTTTCCTTACCATAGCAGTAGGATTGTGAGGATTGCGTTTTCCAGGATTTTTAGAGAGATTATATAACTTGCTGTCAGAAAAAGAATAGGTGTGTTGTAAAAGGGGAGTATTCGGATAGTCAACAGGAAAATAGGGATTCTGGGAGATGTATTTTCCCAATGCAACTGTGTTTAAGTGGTGTGGATTGGTTTTGATACATGTGGAGAATGACAAAGGGGAAACGGAACAGGAAGGATAATGTCCCGAAATAGCAGAGGAAGAGGGGCGTATGATATTGTGAAACATAGCTGATCTCTTTCACCATTGGGCCAGTCAAGTGGCATCTGTGGATTTTGGGAACGGTAGTTTCCTGTTTCAGGGTAAGAGTTAAATCTGTTAAAAAGTTGGTTTGAGAAATTATTGAACGCTGGTTGATTTCTATAGTGAAAACAGGATTTGTGAGTTGTAGTTTTGGTATAGAAATCACAGGAAAGTCATACAAACCCTTGTCTGGATAAAGGGGACAGTTATGTTGTGATGACGGAATGCATCTTAATTTCCCCACTTGTACTCTCGATGTGTTCTTTCTTGTTTTCATCTGTCTTCTCCTTTTCCTAATAGGTTTAGCCAATGCAGAGGGGTTGTTGGATTTTCCTTTTGGTAACATAGATTCATTGGGTGGAAGGGAAGTTGATTGGGAATAGCATGTTAGGCAGGATTGTATGCAGTACCCTTTGGGTGCACTACAACAACCCTGACCTCCTGGCAATAGGAACCCAACCTTTGGTATAAGTCTGTACTACAAAGATTGGTAGCGTGTTGAGCAGCCTGGCCTATCTCAAGAGGGGTCAATGTGAGCTGTAGGGGAGTTACACAGAGATTCACAGTTACAAGTATTCGAATAAAATCTTACACACACGGTTTATTGTTTAAATAATTATGACTTTATTTATCAGTCAGTTAGGGTAAGCCTTCTCCAGAATGGGCAGTATAATAGTAACACACAAACGCACTTCAAAAATACACACTCTTAATCATTCTAAATTAGCAAGTACCCATTTAGGATGACCCACAGACACTACCTACACCCTCAGGTGACTTCAATAGTTAGGGTGCTGGGGACATTAATATATCACTGTTGCATTTAGGATCAGATTTAGGAATATGTCAAAGGAGAAAGGTTATTAGAACAAAACAAGAGATCACACAAATATTCTGAAGCAGGTAAGTACTTTTGGTAACACCCAATGCAAAATTAGTTAAATCCTTCCTGGAAGGAGGGCACAATACCTAAACAGAGGACAGAGTCATTCAGGGAGCCTAGGTCAGCCAATGTTAAGTTAGGAAAAGTCAAGGTGGACTGAAGCACTTCTTGTAAGTAAGTAAAAGTCTTGCACAGTGTAGACTAAGAAGCAATTCAAAGTAGGGCCACAAGCTGATTAGGTTTGTGAGGTGAAGAAGCTGTTAGCAACTTTATAGAGGCAACCAAGGCAAGTCTCCAATGAGGACAAGCAAGGTGGCACAACAAGAGGTAAGTTCTGTCAGACTTTACAGAGCCTTTACGTTGAAGAAAAAGTGCAGCAGATGACTTCTGTTCCTGTGCAGCTCTGCAGATCCTGCTGTTCCTGGGCCTCAGTCTTGTGGACGAGACGGAGGACTTCTGGGGACTCCTGCACTGGAATAGGACGGTCACCGCTTGCAACTGGCAATCTTCAAACAAGTGGCAATCTCCTTGCTGTCGAGATGGGCTTTCCTTGCTTCTGGGGTCCCGCACTATGTTGAGGGGGCTCAGGCTCGGTCAGTCCTGCTTCCTGGGAGTCTGGAGGATCTTCCTGAAGCTCTTGGCCAGCTTAAAAGCAGCGCACACAATCTGGTGTTGCTCTCCCTGACTATTCGGTTCCAGCAGCAACTGCAGTGGAATTTCAACCAGCTCCGAGAGGATGTCCAGGTGGCTTACTTTGAAGTTGATTGGTCCTACCAACTCAAGGGGAAAAGTAGTCCTTGCAGGGGCTTCTCTGTCGATACGAATTTTGAGTTTCAGCACAGCAGCAGGGCTTTACTGGGCAAACCAACGCTCCAGGAGTTGCAGCAGGCGTCCTCTTCAAGTTTTTCTTTGGATTCCTTCGTCCAGTGGTCGACTCTGCCTTCCAAGCCAAAAGCCTCACCTTTTATGCAGGTTCCTCCCATTCATTCCAGACTAGCTGTCAGTCACCCAGCTGGGTGACTCTCCTTCATGGACAGCCAGCTGGCCAATCACCTAAGAGTGCATTCTGGTCTCCTAGGAGACTACGCACATGGAGTTTCGGGCACTTCCCTTGCTGCCTTCCCCCGCCAGACAACCTGGAGCCAGAAGCGGGCTTTACTTGTGAATCCCAGCAAAGACAAAAAATAACAAGGGACCAAACCTGGTTTGGCACGCTCAGTAAATCTCAAGAAGGACCTTTCCACAACAAAATGGCGAAAAAAGACCGGGGCCATTTTGACAAAATGGCCCCCTTGGGTGCTTTACTGCAGCTGCGACCGCAGCCCGTGGTAAATGCACACCATGGTAGTTAAAAGTAAACCACAGCCACCAGCCATTCATCGCGGAAAGGGTAACATAAAATTGTTACATGAGAAGCTAGAGAAAGGGGATACTAAGTAACCCCTCCAGCACCCTATTGTAAGATAGTGTGTGCTGGGTCTAGAAAGTTACAAGTGTAAGCAAAGTCAATTTCACTTAACTGCTCTTGGAAACAGTAGTTAATCCAACGGAAGGCATTTAAAGCTTGGGAAATCTAAAAGACTTCCCTGTGTCACTGCACTGAAGGTGCTGTGTGAGACAATGTAAAAAGATGCTGCCTATGGAGTTTGTGTTCAAAACCACATTAAATTACATGAGAGTGGGGGGAAAAGGGATCTCACTCACTCCAGGTTCAAATTTCAAGTCCTCAAAGTCCAGTAAAGTTGCTGGGGGTCTCTAAGGGAGAGAGGAATTAGCACATTTCTCTGAATTCTCCCTAACACAGCCTATAAAAGCCTCTGGGACTTCGTCGTCCTCACTTTCCTCCCTGGTGTAATACCGCGTCTTTCCTGATGCATTCCCATGAGCATAACTCCGGGTTCCCCAACCCAGGTGATCCTCCCTTGCTCGTCTACCCCTAGGGTTGCGGTAGGAGGGTGTCAGCCCTTCTCTGGTCACCTTGATAAGGGATTTGTGGGATCTACCTGGGAGAATACCCTTGGGTTTCTCACAATATACACTAAGGCATACAGCATTCAAGTAAGCTAAGTACTACACACAGTAAAATAGAAGAACATTTGTAATATTCACAAAATTAGATGCTTCAGAATAGCAATAATGGCAACAAATCACATACACCTCCTGAAACATACATGCAAACTTAGAGAAATTTTGATAATTTAGAACTAAATCTAAACGTCCAACCCTGTCTGAGGTGAGTCTCACAAAGTCACAGGGGACACTAGGGTCCAAGTGACCAGGTAGGTCTGAGGAAGACGAGGCAAGAAAGCAGAGTTCAGGGATCAAAGACGCAGAGTTGAGCAGAAACTCTTCAAGTTTGCAGGTTATCAGTCAGGTTTCACAGAGCAAGGAAATTAACCGTTTCCCTAGCCGAATTACCCCAAGAACAACTGTCCTAAGCAAAGGTAGAGCACAATGGGTTGTCCACCCATATTAGCTCCAGGTAGGCCCTGGAGGGGTGCGAGATGCAGCTATAGGCAGCCCCCAGAAGCACAGGATCAACAAAGCAATGTTCCAGATAAGTATCTAGGGGCAGGACAGTACCCTTAAGGAAAGAAGCTAATGCAGCAGGACAGTCCCCATGGTGATTTGACAGCAGACCCCGGTTCGGGTTTCTCGGTCTTGGTGACAGGGATGAAGAACATGGGGTGGATCTGGCAGTTGCTTTCGTGTGGTCGGAGGCCGAGTAGAGGATCTTTGCAGCACTGGCTTGTTGGTGTCTTTTTCTAGGCTCAGTTGAAGGATGGTTGTCGAATGGTAGATTTTACTCCGGTTCTCGTCCTCATCCTGGCTGAGGGGACTTTAGGAGCAGGATCCAATCAACTCCAAAGTAAGCCACCTGGACATCCACTCGGAGCTGGTTGAATTTCCAAAGAGTTGCTGCTGGAAACCGAAATGCCAGAGAGAGGAACACCAGATTGTGTGTGTTGATTTTAAGCTGGCCTACAGCTCCAGGAAGATCCTCTGGACTCCCAGGAAGCAAGACCGACCGAGCCTGAGCCACTTCAACATTGTGCTGGACACCAGATGCAAGGAAAGTCCAATTCAAGGCCCTTCCTTTCGGACTGAAGTCGGCGCCCAGAGTCTTCAAGTGCCTGGCACCGGTGGAGGCCCATCTACGACTGCAAGGGATCCACGTCTACCCCTACTTGGACGACTGGCTCATCCGGGCCAGATTAAGAGACCTCGCCGTCGACCACACAGCGAGGACCGTCCGCCTACTGACGAATCTGGGGTTCTCAGTGAATAATGCAAAGTCCTGCTTGACTCCATCGCAGGACACTCTGTTCCTGGGATCCCGGGCTCGACAGTGTCATGCCTGGCGTCACCGTCCAAGGAAAGGATAGCAGCCATTTTAGGCACGGTGCAATGGCTGTTAGCACTGAAGATCGCCACGTGAGGGCCATCAAGTCTCTTCTCTGCATGATTTCCTCATGCATAAATCTCATTCGACTCTACAGGTTGCGGATGCGCCCACTACAGGAGTTCCTCGATGCCCGTTGGGTTTAGGTGTCCGGAAGCTTTTAGGACACGATTGCGATCGATGAGGAGTTCTGTCGAGCGATAAGGTGGTGGGGCGTGCGCTCCAATCTGACCGGTGGCACGGATTTCCAGACCCATGATGGGGAGCCCACACCAGCCTTCTTCACGCCAGAGGCCTGTGGTTACCGGAGGCTAAGACGTTACCAATCAAAGTCCTCGAACTACAGGCAGTGTTTTGGGCCCTCAAGTCTTTTCTGCCGTCACTCAAGGGCAAAGTGGTGAGGGTCTTCACGGACACAATACCACCACAATTCTTTACTTCCGGAAACAGGGGGGCACCAGATCCCCGGTGCTCTCCAGGGATGCTCATTTCTTTTTGCCTGGTAGGAGTAAAGAACACTGGCGCTGACTCCCTCAGCAGAGAGCTACGCACTTGTCACGAGTGAAAGCTCCGGGAGGATCAAGTGGACTACCTTTCCCTCAAATGGGGCAATTCCCAGATCGACCTATTTGCGACGGTGACGAACACCAAGTGCCAGAGGTTCACCAGCTGGTTCCCCCAGCCGGGGAGCATGTGGGACGCATTCTCATTCCCTTGGGAAGGGCTGTTTCTGTATGCGTTGCCTCTGTTACTGTTACTTCTTTGAGTCATCAATCAACTCAGACGGTACCGGTGCAGGATGATCCTCTTCACACCAGCGTGGCCGAGGCAGATCTGGTACCCGACCTTCTCAGCATGTCGGCTTCACCGCCAGTCGAGCTGCCAATGGTCGCGGATCTTCTCGCCAGGGAAGGAGGCACCATTCTTCACCACGACCCGGGTTCTCTGAACCTGAACGCCTGGCTCCTGCAGCATTAGAGTTTGGTGGGTACGATCTTCCGGCAGACTGCAAAGAGATTTTCGCCAGGGCGTCGTCTAATTTAAAATGCTATGGACACAAATGGAAGCGCTTTGCTATTTGGTGCTGTTCTCAGAAGATCAACCCTCTGCGAGTCACGGCCCCTCAAGTACTTCCATGTTTACTGTCATTGGCTAAATCGGGACCTGCTCATGCCTCCATTAAGGTACATCTGGCGGCTATCTCCCGCTACACCAGATCTCCGGAACGGTCTTCCTTGTGGTCGAACCGTCTGGTTAAGGAGTTCATCCAAGGACTGTCCCGCTCGTTCCCGGCGGTGAAGGCTCCACCCCCGATGTGGGGAACTCCCTATGGTGCGGACTAGGCTCAAGGGGGGGTGGGGTGGGCATTCGAACCTATGCACTCAGCTCTGAAGTTTGTCGTAAAAGACAGATTTCCTTGTGGCCATCACCTCTGCAAGACGAGTAGGTGATATCCAGGCCCTGTCATGCAAGCGGCCTTACTTGACTTTTTACGAGACAAGGGTGGTGCTGCGGACGCACCCCTCCTTCATGCCCAAAGTTCAGTCGGAATTCCACCTCAACAAACCCTTGGTGTTACCTGTATTTTTTCTGACGCCTTCGTCGCCGGCTGCAAGGACTTTGCACTCGCTGGATGTGGCTCAAGCGCTGAAGTTTTACGTGGCCGGCACAAAGAGTTTCTGGAAAACCTCTCAGCCTTTTGTGAACTTTGGTCCTGTGAACCATGGGAAGGCCCTGTCCAAGGGTCCTGGCTGTATCACTCGCTGTCACCGGTTGGCCAACAGACACTGCTTGGCCGTCCGAGAGCCCATTCGACCAGAGCGATCGCTGCTACAGCGGCGTTCCCGTCTGGTGTGCCCCTGCTGGACATCTGCAGGGCTGCTACGCGGCGGTCGACGCACACCTTCACAAAATTCTGCTGCGTCGACAGGGATTCCAAGGAGGAGTCCAGAGTCGGCCAAGCAGTGCTGCGCCACCTGTTCGCTTGAAGGTGAGCCTGGTGAGGAGGTAAGAGATTGCTTCTGTTGAGCCTTGCCACCTCCCGTGGTTGTGCATGTGTGTACTGCTATGTATTCTTTATTCATGAGCATGTGAATCCATGCCAGACCCCATGCTGGAGAAGGAACAAGTTACTTACCTGTAACTGTTGTTCTCCAGCATGGGTCTGGCATGGATTCACATGCGAACCCTTCCGCCTACCCCTCATCGGCTCTTCTCTTGATACTACTGCCACTTTACGTGCTACCAAATCTGAAGATGTTTGCCAGAGGGATGGGCTTAGGTAGTGGGCAGTCATTGGCTGGGGGTAGTGGTTTATTGTTAGGAGAAAGACAGTTCAGAAATGAAACTGATTTGTTCTTTTGCCGTCGATTCCTAGCCTGACGATTGGCAATATTCATAAGCATGTGAATCCATGCCAGACCCATGCTGGAGAACAACAGTTACAGGTAAGTAACTTGTTCCTTCTAACAATATTGCTAAAAGGGAGTTCATTTCTGATCAAAACTATAACCAAGGTGCTTGTCAGTAGTCAAAACAACAAAGTAGTCCTCGGTCCAAACTGATCTGCTAATCTGGCATTACCACTTAGAAAATTATAAAAGAAAAAGTAGGCAGAGTGCCCTGCACTCAGAGTGACTTGACCCCAATCTTCCTTGGGCCTCTCAGGAGCCTCTCCTGATTCTGGGTTCAATAGGTGTCTGTAGAAAACACAATTCTAATGGATTGTGTCCTCCCATGGATTCCTCATTTTAGATATATTCCTATTCTGCTTTGCAGTCTTGGAAAATGCTTGACAGCGGGGGGCGCTGTGCGTCATTGGCACTGACGTTTGTTTTATTTATTTCTATAGCGCACCAAACCCTCGGGTATCTGGGTGCATTGGAAAGGTTACACATGTTACAGAAAGGCATGGTCACAGAGTACAGAGAAATACAATACAACGATGAATAAATCAAAAGGTTACAGGTGATGACCGGTCATAGGAGCAACATTAGCAGCGCAAAGATAAATGGTGTGCATTAGGTGCCCTATGACAATAGTGAGATACTGTTCTATGCGTTAGTACTTCTCAGCCATGTGATGGAATTTCTTCTAAAGTTGGAAAAGAACTGGGTCACCTTCAGGGAGGGTGGGAGTGTGTTCCATAGCTGGGCCGCCATAACTGGGAAACTGCTCCGTCCTGTCTTTTTTTTTAGTTTGTACCTCGGGGCTACCAGACAAGAGGTATTAGACGATCTCGTGACCAGTGTAGAGGGTATGATGTTACATTTTTCAGTTAAGTAAAGTGGGGCTGCGTGGTTCAAGGATTTGTACGTGAGGGACAGTTTTGAGTTGAATCTACTCATTGATATACAGCCATTTATGCTGTCGTCTTGTTTCAGAGATGTGTTCTCTCCTTGAGATACTGAAAGCAGTCCCAAGTGCGTTATTTTGCAGGATTTGTAATTTATTGAGAAAATGCTTGCTTGCTCCTAAGTAGAGTCTGTTACAATAATCCAACTTGGACAGGATGAGGGCGCTGGCTACAGTGAGGCAGCTCTCCTTAGAGAACAGAGGTTTGCAAGCCCTTATTAAATTGACAGTTTAAGCTGTAGCTGAGGCCGTGACGTTAACTGTTTATGTAAATTTAGTGTGGAATCTTAAGTAAAAACCTAGTGTTTTTACATCTTTAGCCACTAGAATGTTGTTCCAATCGATATTGAAGGAGGCGTAATCTGTGCTGAGTTTATTCAGGTTAGCTGGGGAGCCTAAGATCAGGGGCTCAGTTTTATCGTCATTCAGGCAGAGGCCATGGATGGCCATCCGTGCCTGAATGATTGGATACATTTTGTTCACGAGCTGTATGTCAGTGTCGTAGATACCTGTTAAAGGGAGGATGATCTGGGTGTTGTCTGCATAGTTCATGTAGGTGACACCCAGATGGTCCAGATCATCGAACAAAGGCTTTGTAAATATATTGTGCATGGTCGGTGATACGCAGGATCCTTGAGGGACTCCACATGTAATGGGAATAGGGCCAGCTGCTGCTGAAGGTGAGAAGATTCTCATAGTCCTATTGTTTAGAAATGATTGGATCCATGTAATTGCATTCTGAGAGAAGTGAGCTTCTGAGGCGAGGTGGTTACATAGGTATCGTCTCCTGCTGAGTCGCTACTTGTGTCTAAGTAAATTACCCATCTTTTTCCTCCCCTTCAACTATTAGAGGTGTATTGTTATTGTGTTTTCTCTAAATTCTTGTTTTCTAAGAAATTGGCAGCTAGGTATGGATACATATTTTCAGATTTAAAATCCTGTATATGGTTTTCCAAGTCAATATATTGGATTTAAAATCCTCAAATTGCTTCGCAAACTTCTTAGTTTGTCTTCAGCATCGGTTATGGCTGTGTTGCTACGAAATTTAGCCTCCTCTGTGTTGAGGGCCTCCGGTAGGGTTGCTCCAATACTTTGGGCCGTTGAGATTGTCAGTAACATTAGATCCCTGCTGCACTTAGTGGCTTCTTAAGTTTAAATAATTCATCCGAGGAAGAAGAGGCTTGATTACACAAGCCTGTACCCCCTAGTTCAAATATAGGGCCCCTTTTCTGAACACTAATGCCCAGGACATCAAAGATGGAATTACTGGTTTATTAATTTAATATGGGATGTCAGCAATGACATTTGTGATGTCATCTGTCATGTCCTGGCGTCTTAGCAGTGCACGGTGGTGGTGCGAGTTATGGTTGCTTAGCTTACCATAACTGATGAATTTCTGGGGGGTTTCGGTTTTAGTTGTAACCATAACGCCCCTTGTTAAAGGTTTTTCACGTCATGGAACGTTTAACATTTCCATGTACGGACGTGACAATGATGGTATAAATAGCATGCACCATGCCCGTTGCCTTAGTCCAGTTTTTTAGCATTCACAGCATGCTCTCGGAATGGTTCGACTCCCCTCAGTGATTCTTTTTGACTAACGTCATAATACCCTTTTGTGTTTAAATCACAATGTCTATGCCAAAGACAGGCTTCAGGAGATGTGCAGACTGTGACTCAAAGATGTCCGTCAAGAAGTTATCGAATGCAGCTCCTGTCAATCGTTGACCAGTAAGGCCTTGAAGACAAGGTCGAAGCTCGCCCTAGGTCAGTCGGTTTCAAAATCTCCATCTTCTACACCTTTGAAAAGAAAATATTCTGAAGATAGGAGTTGAATTGGAGACAAGAACCCAGAAAGGCCCAAAAAACCTCCAAATATTCAATGCGATTGAGATCCAGAAGTGATTCCTGTGACTCTTCCTTTTTTATTTTTTATCACGAAAGAAGAATAAGAAACAATGACATTAATCGTCTTTGGATTCCTTACCTGATAGATGTCATGTACGTTTTCCCCAACAATACTGCAGGGAATCGAGTTCGGCTTCGACCTACAGTCAGAAGCCTGAGTCAGAAGGCTTTTGAGATGTCTTCTTGAGTGGTCTTGACAGGGTCAACTGCTGAGATCACATTGAAGCCAAAAGCTTCAGTGACTTGAATAGAATCTTCCACCCGGCGGCCCGGAGAATTCATGTATGCACAGCTGATTGGCCACATACAGTATAACAGCCTATCGGAAGCAAGCCGGAAGGCGTAGCCGGCTTCACAACGATAACTGCGGCAGCCAGTTTATACCGTGCCGGGTAGCAACTGTAGAAGTACATTGAGCCAGTGAATAAGGCATAACTTGTGATCACTGTCGCCTCCTCATTCAATTTGAATCTAGGAATTTTACAGACACGGTCTTAGTCATCGAGGCGCACCCCAGTCAATGATTGATGCATATTCTGTGTCATTTCGATCTCATGTAGTAGAATTTGATTTTAGGCATTTTTGGGACTTGCTAATTTAGGCCTACCTCAGCCAATAATGATGCATAACTTGTAATTCTCTGTCATCATTATAGATCTAAACTTAGGCATGCTAGTGATTACCACATAGACTAGTTGTGATTTCTACAACCTCATGACTCTTCGAATTTAGGCGCACCTCAGCTAATGTATGATTGTATATTTGTGCGATTACTATCATTTTAGAATTTGAAATTGGGCATCTTCTGGACTTTCATATTTAGACATGAGACTTGTTCCCTCACCTGCCACGGACTGCGAAATAATGTCTATCAAAATACCTACAGCCAACTCTCAAACACTTAACATACACTTAACATACAGTTGATATACAGACCTCCTGGTCCCATCAAGACATTCATAGAGGACTTATCCACCATCCTTTCAGAAAATTTAAAAGACACCACCCAAACACTACTACTCGGTGACCTTAATATAGGCTTTAATGACATCAACGATCCACAAGCAACATCAGCATCTAACATCCTGACAGACCTAGGCTTCTCACAGAGAGTGAATGAGCCCACTCACATTAAAGGGAGAATCCTAGACTGGGTTGCTGACCACAACTGCAACATCTCTACCTTAACCATCTCTCCTCAGATTTGGACAGATCATCAACTCATAGCATTTTCACTAGATACAAAAATCTCTAAACCACAACACCCTTGTGCTCCACCTACACTCACTAGAAATAAAAAAAAACATGACGGTAGACTAAATGCTCCCTGGTATCCTGCCCACCCTTAACGCCATGCCAGACAACTCAGATCCTAACATGTTAGTCGAAGAATTCAAAAAAATCATGAATTCAACCCTCGATAATATTGCCCCGCTAAAGCTCAGAAATAGCAAACCACTCAGCCATCTGAACAATTGTTCATATTCATCCCAATATAAAAAGGAGATCCTTTCAGCAAAGCAAGAGACCTACAATAACAGAATCACACAAGCTAACTTAAGCATGAAAGTTAGTCTCCATACTCGGAGAGATAGAAAACCCCATAAATCCTCAAGACAACTGTCTAAAAGATAACAAATAGTGCTCTGAAATCCAGTATGCACTATCCAACAAAGTCCGGAAACTCCAAAAGAAAATAGAACTAAAAAAATAGAAATTAGCCACCTCTACACCGCCTAATATAACACTTCCCAAAACTAAACCTTCCTCCCATTTCCACTTTTCCAAAGTCTCTATAATAGAGGTGGAAAAAGTAATACTTGGTCTGAAACCTTCAAACTGTAAAGGAGACTTCTGCCCAGCACAATTAATCAAAGACGCTGCACGAAATTTAGCACCATTTATCACCAAGCTGATTAATGCCTCCTTTGCCACCGGTACCATTCCGAGAAACCTCAAGGAATCATGGGTACTCCCGCTCCTTAAAAAGCAAACTTTAGACCCGGCTATACCTACTAATTACAAGACCCATCACAACTGTGTGGTTCCTCCTGAAGATTCTGGACAAGGTGGCATACACCCAAATCCAGAATTTCCTTGAACTGAATCAGTTACTAGGCTCTCGTCAATCCGGTTTCCGACCACTACACGGCACAGAAACCGCACTCATCGATTTAAAAGCCCAAATTGATAAACTACGAGACATTGGAAAACCAGCACTACTCCTTCTATTAGACCTATCTGCCGCATTCAATTTAGTTGATCATAAGGTATTATGCTACCACCTAGACACAGCAACACGCTTCTCTACTGAGGCAATAGTGTGGATCCAATCATTCCTTAGCGACAGTACCATGAGGGTCTTCTCACCTAAAGCAGCGGCGGATCCTATCCCGATCACCTGCGGCGTCCCACAGGGATCGTGCATCTCACCAACGCTATATAACATCTTCACTAAGCCCCTGTTTGATGACTTGGACCCTCTGGGCATCACCTACACTAATTATGCAGATGATACCCAGATCCTCCTACTCTCTCAGGGGACTATGGCGAGGACCTAGCAATGGTGAACAGAATCTACAGCATAGTTCAGGCATGGATGGCCACTCATGGCCTCTGCCTGAACGATGACAAAACAGAGCTCCTCATCCTGGGCACCTCCTCCCTCATCAATAAACTAAGCACAAATTACTCGTCCATCATCGACGAAAATGGCATCCAAGTAGCTAAGGAAGTAAAAACGTTAGGCATCTACCTTGACTCTACCCTATCATTTACCAAACAGGTAAATACACTAGCCTCCTCAACAGCTTACACATGTAAACTTATTAGAGCTGGGAAACAATTCTTATGCTAGAATAGCTGCCTTACCCTAGCTAGAGCCCTAATCATTTCTAAATTAGACTATTGTAATGCCTTGTACATTGGAGCAACCAAATCCACTATCAACAAAATTCAGATACAACAAAACAATGCGCTTCGAGCAGCACTGACCATCCCCAAGAGAGAACATATGTCGGAAACGAGAAGGAAACACAAATGGCTTACCACTTATGAGAAAATTAGACTTAAAACAGTATTCCTCACACACAAAGCTTTAAACAACAAAGCCCCTCAACACTTATTCGATAGATTCTCCAGAACGAAATCTACTAGACAAACTAGACTAGCTAACACTAATCGCCTTCAAGTACCTCGATTCAAACTCACCACTATAGGCGGAACTACTTTCCCGGTCAAAGCTGCACCATTGTGAATGAGTTACCTGTCACAATGAGAACAGAACAATCCTTTACCAAATTCAGGCAAAACGTGATTAGTTGGTTGATGGCGACAAATGTTAAATAATTGAATGAACCTTCGCCTGTTTGTTTAAAGACATTCCTGCCACAACAGCTATCCACCACTGCTATTTTTCTAGTTATTACTTGTTAA
The DNA here is from genome assembly GCF_040938575.1 of Ambystoma mexicanum. Taxonomy (NCBI): domain Eukaryota; kingdom Metazoa; phylum Chordata; class Amphibia; order Caudata; family Ambystomatidae; genus Ambystoma; species Ambystoma mexicanum. The sequence goes on from NC_090932.1 coordinate 1,561,940,518, forward strand.
CCTTTCACATGTATGACATTCTGTAACCTGCAACCTTGCAACAAGCGGAACGTTTTCTGATCTCCCGCGCCTTTATACCCTAGGGTCTGGTGCGCATAATAAATACTAAACAAACAAACAAACAAACATCCTCCTCGAAGTTGTCAAAGGGACCTTGGACATCAACCTCTGAGTCAACTTTGAGATTCAAACCTCAGTCACAGATGGATTTCTTCAAATCTTGGTGTCCATTTCGAGGAATATGAGTAAGAAGGCGACATCATACCCTTTGGGTATGACTGTTTTGGAACTTCGTTTGCATACCTCCCCTGAGGTTGAAGTTGACACACTAGATGTGCATTCTCACCCAAATACAGTCTACATGACTGTCATGAACAATGTGATTGAATATTTAGGATAGGGTGGTCCTGCAAAGGACATTACCCAAGATGATCTGACAGAAATCTTGGACAGAAGCTCTCCTACGGAGCCTGTGCTGCCTTTCCATACGGCACTGAAGAACCCAATTATGGAAATAGGGCGAAACCCAGGCGTGGGCCAGCTGTTAAAGAGTTGGTGAAGAAGTACAGAGCTTCTTCTGTGAACCCTGATTTTTCCCTCTAGGCATCCAAAACCAGAGAGCTTTGTTATACAGGCAGCAACTTCCAAAGCCACAGCTTCTCCAGCCATCCCTACAGATGAGAACGATAAGGGATATGATGCCCAAGCAAAAATTGTATTTTCTCCTGGAAGCATGGAATTAAGTCATTAATGCATCTTGTGCACTGGCAAAATACAGCTATACATTGTGGAATGTAATTGCCCAAGCTGCGGAAAACATTCCTGAAAGTTAAGTGCAAGAAGGTTTTAATAGCCTCATTAATGATGGAAAAGCGGCCTCCTGCCAATCCCTTCAGTTGGGCCCAGATGCGTCGGCAGATGCATGGGGTCTAGTGCAGTATTCGGCAGGTTTTCTTGGCTGCTTAAGTCTGGGTTTTCACCTGATCTTCAGTCAAGGCTCCTAAATATGCCCTTTGATGGATCCAATCTATCTGGCTCGAAGGCGGATGACAGTCTAGAGAAGCTATAGGCTTCAAAGGCTGCAGAAAAATCTTTGGGAGCAGCCATTTGTCAGCTGCAACACCCACCTTTACAGACCTGGAGAGGGCAGTCCTTTTGCTATTACTCCTCCTGTCACCAAAGGGGAAAAGGCCAGACAACCACCAAACAAGGGCATAGACGGTTTGCACATGGCCCTAGGGGCAGTGGAGGACAATATGCTCAGGCAGCAACCTCTTCCTGGCCCTCTGCCACACCCTCAAAACCTCTAAGAGCACTTTACGCACAGAACCCCAGTGGAAGGCGGAAGGCAGGTTGACCCAGCATCTGCAAGAATGGCCTCTTATTACTTCAGATGCATGGGCACTACAGACAGTAGTCCAAGGCTACCGTCTCCGATTTCTACAACGACCGCCAGATTGTCTCCCAAGCAAAAATCGCTTTGGAATCCATGTCTTCCCCTCCTTCAGGAGATTATCTCCCTGTTGGAGAAAGGTGCTGAGGAGAAGCTACGTGTAGCGGAACAAAACCAGGGTTGATACTCCCTATTTCCTGGTTCCCAAGAAAAACTGAGGACTGCCACCCACCCTAGACCTGAGGTGCTTGAACAAGTTCCACAGGAAGGACAGGAAGGACAAGCTCAAGATGGGTCACACTTTCGCAGATCCTCCAGGTTCTCCAGCCGCAGGACTGGATGGTGTCACTCGATCTTCAGCATGCTTACTTTCATGTGCCTATACATCCCAGAAACAGGAAGTACCTGAGGTTCTCCATCGGCAGTTCTCACTATCATTTTTGAGTCCTTCCTTTCTGGCTCACCTCCACCCGAGGGTCTTCACCAAGTTGATGACGGTGGTGGCAGCGAATCTAAGGATGGGAGGGATTCACATATTTCCCTACCTAGACTAGCTGATCAGAGCTCCTTCTCCCAAACAGGCTCTAGAACATCTCAGCGGTACCTGCCATTCCCTCCACAGACTGGGCTTCTCCCTCAATTTCAAGAAGTCCCAGGTGACTTCTCAGAAGCTTCATTTATTGGCGCTGTCCTGGATTCTTCCTTGGTGAAGGCTTTGCCTCCCGAGTTGAGGGATCAACATATCTTGCAGATGGTAACGAGAATTCAGAACCTCCACTATCTCAAATTTTTCGACTTTGAGGTTGCTGGGCCTCATGGCATCCTGCATTTCCCTGGTGCCAGAAGCCCATCTAAGGATGAGGTCTCTCCTGTGGTACCTCGGATCCCAATAGCCACAGTTCTCAGGCAGAATGATTGACATTCTTGAGGTCCCGAACAAGGTTGCACGGGATCTCGTTTGGTGGGCCTGCAGGAAGAACGTGATGATGGGTTGGGGGGGATCCTTTTTGACGACCCTGTCCTGTAGTCCGATTCTTCCCTCGTGCAATGGGGTGCTCACATGTGCGGACTTTGGTCCCCTGCAGAATCAAGACTACACATTAAAATGTTTTAGAGCCGAGGGTGATTAGAATGGCGCTAATGGTCTTTTTGCCTTTCATCCAGGGAATAAATGTCACCTAGCTGGGGAAGAGCATACAATGGCTGACGCTCTCACCAGTCATAGAAGACTCCCGCAAGTGGGAGTTAGACCAGGAAGTCCTTCTTGAGATCTTCAACCTTCGGGGGGAACCCCTCCAATGGATCGGTTTGTCTCCAGTATCAACAGGAAATGCAACCTGTTCTGCTCCAGAGAATTTCCTCTGAGAGGAGCTCTGGGGGACGCGTGTGTAGTGGACTCGAAATGTCCACTCCTTTATGCGTTCCCATCAGTCCCCGTCATCCTTCACGTCATCAGGAGGTTGAGGAAGTTCAGAAAATCCATGATCTTGATTGCCCCGGATTGGGTACGGACCTTCTAGACTTGTCCATCTGCCCTCCATTCCTTCTTTACCAGAGAGTAGATCTACTCTCACAAGAGGCAGGCTGTCTTCTTCACCCAGAAATCAGAACACTGAACCTTCATTCCTGGTTTCTGAGAGGCTTACATGGAAAGATTGGGACCTCCTGGAAGATGTTTTGGAGGCGTTGGTTTTCGGCTGGAAGACCAGCTACAAAGTCCCATACCGCTGCCATTGGAACAGGTTTTGCAGCCAGTGCAGAGCTAAAGATATAGATCCTTTCTCTACAAGATACACCTGCAGTGCTGTCTCTTACTGCACCTAGCCCATCTGGGACTGCAGGTGGCTACCATAAAGGGATTCTTGGCTGCGTTATTTATTTTTAAACACACACCAGAACAAGGCTTTTACTTTAAGATTCCTATTGTGATACAAGGACTGACAAATACATTTGCACCGGACCCTTTTCTGGTTCCGTCCTGGCATTTAAATGTGGTACTTACTTTCTTAACGAGTGCACCTTTTATGCCACTTAATTCCTGTTCTCCCAGGTTGTTAACTTCAAAACCATCTTTTTAGTGGCCATTGCTTCTGTTTGTAGGGTTAGTGAGCTACAAGCCCTATCTTGCCAGCCACCATTCACAGTATTCTCCACGGCAAAAAGGTAGTTTTGAGGGTTCGTCCCTCCTTCCTTTCTGAGGTGGTGTCTCACACAGAAGATTACGGTAAGCTTTCTGCCCTCCTCCACACCCTTCTAAGGATGAAGAGGTTTTGCAGATTTGACCCGACAAGGGCTCTTAGTTTTTACATGTCAGCAATCAGACAGGCTGACCAACTATTTATTGGCTACACTGTTGCAAATTAGGCGAAGCAGTGACCAAGCAAACACTATCACAATGGATCATTTTAGGCATTTTGGAGTGCTACTTCATAGCTGGGAAGGATGCCCCTGACAACTGAAGAGCCCATTCTACCAGCAAAGTGTCAACTACTTCGGCTCTGCAAAGAGGTGTACCAGTGTGGGACATCTGCAGTGCTGCAACTTGGTCCTCACACCACACTTTCTCTAAGCATTACTGTTTAGACATTCTGTTGGACCAGAATGCTCACTTTGGAAGAGCGGTTCTGCACAACAGTATGTGCTAATCACAGTTGCACAAAAATCCCACCTCCATCTCCAAAACTGCAAAGGGAGTCGAAGATGAGAAATCCATGGGAGGACTGTAAGGAAGGCTTGGTATCAACAGTAAAACAGACACACTTAGAATTGTGAACACCAGCCTGCGTAGCATCCGGATGGAGTTGTGAATGTTGGCATGCCCTCACCTGGACAGATTTCTGAACACTAGCCTGCACCGCATCTAGATGGGATTGTGAAGGCCGATAGGTGCCATACTTAGAACTGTGAATGTTGGCATGTTAAAGGTCAGATAACCCACTAACCAATATAAGCTCAAACTCTGCATACTTACCTCACTCAAAAAACTCACACAACCATCGCACACCAAGCCGCACACACTTCACAACACTGCAACAACACATAATCCGGAGCAACAGCACACGCGGACTAACACCGATCCGATACCCGCTACAAACCTCAGCACCCGGTGTATGCCGAGTTGAAGCTGCCAACAGAACACCACTCCTCTCACTAGCCTACTCCTTCTTCACCTTACTAACCCATCCCACCTTATCGTTTACAGATCCGCCAGAGCGCCTGGGGACCAATTTCGTTGGTGACGGTGCGCGGTACAAATACCCTTAGCATTTAACATTTAACAAGTGACCACAGTTAAGGGTTTTTATTGAACTTCAAAAAGGGTATGATAATCACCTATCTAATCGCAAATCTACAGAGCAAGCTACGACCATCAAATAAAAGTAACGCAGGCCTACTGGTGTCTTGTCAAAATAAAAGGGCCTATACTAAAAAAAACTATTGCCAATCCTTACCCCTCTAAATACAAATAGTGAAGGGAATAATGTTATGAAAAGAAAGAAGTGTCCAAAATGATATGTCAGGATGTTCATGCCGTTGGCCTCCTTATCCCATGTTTTCAGCACGGGACAAGACGGTTCAATTGAGCGTAGCACTCAATGGCTTCTTCGGCACGAGGACCCAGGTCAATTAACCAGCATCGTGGCCTTCTGTGCCCAAGTCACTTGGCTTATCAAAGTCTCTTGACACAGAATGCCTGATCTACAAAACAAACAGTTATTTTCCCCTCACAAATACTCAATTCAGGTAATTCACTCTTCACCCTGGATCCCCCTCTTCCGGGATCAGATCCCTGTTTACAATGTACAGAGAATATTCTTTCTCAGGTGACTCACAGTTCACCCTGGATCCCCCTCAGCCGGGCTCAGATCCTTCCTCTTACACAATTAGTTTACCTCAGCTGGTCTCTGACTAATTTCAGTTTGTATTAAACTATCGAAACGTTTGAATTTGCACAGGGTTTAGCTTGACCCGTTGCAGGACCACTTCAATCTCATAATTCCTTTCCACATTTTCCAATCAGTTGGATACCCAACAGGGACCTTTGAGTGAGCACCCACTGCGCCGGACCACTGTGTTTACGGTATCTTTCTTGGGTTCAAACGTTCAGCCACTCCGCTGTTTTTCAATTATATTTGCGCCGCTCTTCACATACGCTTCACACAATGTTCTCTTTACATTTCTCTTACAATGTTGCTGCTTGCAACCTTGGTTCGAACACAGGCCCATCTGGTATCAGTCTCCCCGACTCACCGGCTGTGCTGACTTTACTGGCACTGCTTTGTTGTAGGAGCCAAGGACAGTAACACAGCTGCAAACGCTCCTCTGTGCTTTAGTTATCGACGCAGGAGAGCCTCGGGTACCTCCTACCAACAATGCAGGTTTCTTCATCTTTAATTCCCGGTCTTAGGTTTCTTATTTTCCAAGGTTCACGAAAGTAACGGTCTGAAAAGGTCAAGGGCACTTCCCTCCTTGCAACCCTCTCTGGTCTTGCCGTCTTTCTACTCATATTAAACTGCCATCTTGGAACTGATGCTCTCTCGTGTGCTTTGCCTTGCTGAGGGTGTGCTTCGTGCTCCACCTTTTATCTGTGTGGGGAAGTCTGATGCAGGTCAGGTGTGTGTAATGATCGGTAATTCACTGACCTTGCCTGACCATTGTATTGGGACATGTCAGGTATACGGCTCTAGCATTAGTCCGTTTTCACTCACAGTGAGCTGTCCGTGAGAAAGTGTTGTGTCGGGGGGGCGGGGGGGAAGGGGTAGGTGGGGGGTTTAGTTTCTAAGTATCCTACCTGGTAGCATGGAGAAAATACCGCGTTTCACCATCCGGTGTCCGACTCCCCGAAGACCCCTCATACAGGTGATCCTCCCGCACTGGTCCACCCCCAGGATCTGGATCCAAAAGCGATGGCTGTGCCCTGACCACCTGGAGGATAGATGCCCGGGGACTAACGCGTGAGACACCTCCAGGTTTCTGACAGGACACAATCCATTAGAGGAACAAATTACTTACTCCTGGTAATGCTCTTCCTGATGATGATCCTCCCACAGATTCCTCATCACCCTCCCAACCTCTCCCCCTGACTATGAGCTTGTACTTCTCCATTTCATGGCCCATGCAGGTTATTTAATTCCTCAAGACGGTAGAGCAAAAGAGGGGAAATGTAGGAACAGAGGCAACGGGTGCAATGCATGCTGTTTATACTTTATTCAGTGTCACTTCTGGTCGTGGGAATTTATACTGGCTGATGGCAGTGACCCACAGCGCCTCCTGCTGTTGAAACATTTTCCAGGATTTCAAAGCAGGATATGAATATATCTAAGTAAAAAGTATAAATAATCCGGAAGGAGACAGCGCCCAATCATCAAGAAAAGTTGTTTTTATTATATTTGCAAAGTGCCCTTAAGTGATGACACGTGTTTCGGTATCAGACAAGACCAAAACACATGTCATCACTTAAGGGCACTTTGCAAATATAATAAAAACAACTTTTCTTGATTATTGGGCGCTGTCTCCTTCCGGATTATTTATACTTTTTACTTAGTCTCAGGGGTTTTTCTTGGCTTAACCCTCCATCCGGTGAGACGCGACCATTGGAAATTTCAAGGAATCCTTTTTTGAAAAACACCAAATCCCAAATATTCTGATGTCGCCATGTTGGACCTAACCGCAGCAGCCAGGATTGTTTGAAAAAATGAATGAATATATCTAAGATGAGGAATCCATGGGAGGAACATCCATCAGAAAGAACATTATCAGGAGTAAGTAATGTATTATTTTTGGCAGTATCTCAAAGTTTCCTTAAGTTTGTAAAGAAAGGCTTAAATCCCTGAAAAAACAATGTTTCAATTTCTTTAGGTGGCGGGATATTTCCCTGATACCTCTCCATAACTTGTAGTGAACTTTCCTCACTTGCTTGCTTCCTCATGTCTTGGGAGTCTCTGTGCTCCCCTGGTATTTGTTATTCACTATGTTTAGCAGGCCTCTAGCCCTGTTGGGTCCCTCTGTCTCTTATCTCTCTAGTGTATTGGTAACCCCTCTTGTTATGCGACTCTTAGCTCTTGGGAGTTTCTCTGAGTCGTTTGGTGGATTGCAATCCTCTGGTTAAAACCCTCTATTTCTCCTGTTCCTGCTCTTCCAGTTCTCTGACCCTTTTATAGGAGCTTAGGGCAACTTTTCCTTCCTTCCCTTTTGTTCTTTCCTTTATCTGCCTCCATCTGCCCTGGACAACCCATATTCCTTCTGTCCATTGGATTTCTTCCAGTGACGTGACGTCTCTTGGATAGCAGTGGCGTTCCCCATGGCTTGCAGGTTTTCCAGTCTGAATACGAGCAGGTTTTCTTTTCTGCTCATTTCAGCATCTCTCTGCTGTCAGGCTCCTGTCGTTGACTGCAGAGGATTCAGTCGTCTTTCAATCCCTGGTTTCAACAGCGGTTTGAGGCACCGTGCCCACCACATATTCTGCGTTGGTTTGCCTACATGCAAGTCTTACCTTGAACTGCCTTTCCGAATCTGCACTCCCCTGTGTCGTGTCGGCGATGTCTCGCCTCTGCGTCAGTCTCTGCCTGGGCCACAGCTGGCTCTGCCCCCTCGGTGAGGTGCTCACATCAAAGGCTCGCCTCTGCTTATTGCTTCTTCTCCTCCATTGAAGGGTGATAGTGCTTTTTTTATTCTCGCTCCTTGACCAAAAAGAGGCGTGTTGGTTTTTTTTCTTTCCTTTTAATTTCTCTTTCACAACTGTATTATTCAATTTCCCATCATACAAACGTTTAATAAAATACAATCCAGAGATGATAACAAAACCATAAGTTTCACAATACATTTTAAACGACTAACGATAATTCCCTCTCTCATACCCTAAATACTATCTTACATCTAAAAAGTCTGTTGAAAGAGAGAGAGAAGAGGAAAATAAAAAATAACCCAAAACCACTCCTGCCCCCTACATCATGTTACCAGGGAAAATACCAATACATTTTTAAATATACATTCCATAATGTGAATAATAGAGTAAATTCCTTTGAATCTCATCAATCAAAGATTTACCTATCTTAACATGCATCACATTTTCCGTCACCTGTTTAATCCGTATCCAAGCTCAGGATACGTGTTGTTTTTGTTCAGCTGCCAAGCCCACAGAAAGACCAGTATTGTTTTGAGCCAAAAATCAAAAGGCACTTGCAGTATTATTTTGAGTCCCACAGTTGAATATACCATCGGTTTCTTGAATCCTCATGTATGCAGATAATGCTTTACTTTAAGAGAGTTCCCCATGGGAATGCGTGTCCCCTTTAGGGGAGTCACTCCCAGTGAGGTCCCACTTTTCAAACCCCATAGGGAGGGTTTTGATTAGCGGGCTCACCTCCCTAGCCTCAAAGGCGGTGGCTCCCTCCAGGGAAGAAGCCTTCAGTTTCGTCAACCCAGCGACTGACTTCAGGCACCAGAGGATGTGGATTGGGACTAGACAGTCCCAACCCCTTGCTTTGAGACAACCACACACAAACTTTTTTGCCAGGATAGGGATTAGAAAATGAGTAAAATAACACCAAAATAGTAAAAATAGCACTGCTACGATCAGCTTGTCTTGTTCACATACGAAAACGTACCAACAAGCCATTATATGAAAAAAGATAAGTATTCAAAGTATCATAACTGCACTTCACTGTAAGGTGATGTGTGCAATTGTAACAATACAAGAATTCATAAAGGGAGACAAAGACTCTTGGTACCGACAGTCTTAGGGACTAGTCATTTTCCCCATAAGAATTAGCAAAACGAGCAAGGGAAGTAATGCAGAAGGCTATTCTGACCTCCAAACAGTCAGGACAGGATTAGAAACGAGCAGACAGAATGGTGGTCCCATAGAAATGTGTGGAGGCAAAGGTGCAAAACGGAAATCTTTCTTAACACAGGAGTTTGAGGTTGGAAAGTGTGAGTGAGCCTTTATGAATGATGGAAATGCCATAAACTGCTTTGTGTGGGCAGTCCCTATGGTGAATGAGATCGTGTACGGAGAGTATGTCTGTGATGTTGGGTGTGTGATTGTGTTTCAGCCATGTCTCTCTTGGAAACAGCATGTGTGTGCTTGGTGAGCAACTAACTGATTTTTTAGGTGTGTGCAGGTACAGAGTTGCAGTTCAGGAGTATGCACATTTATGTACATGGTTGTCTCATTGGAACTGTGTGTTGGCATTTTGATTTTAATGTTTGTTTTGTGCTTTGGTTGTGTCATGTTTGTGGCTAACAAAGGAAAAGAACGATAGAGCAAGATATTGGCTCTGTCTGTTTGCTTTGGATGCTGAAAGTAATGTGCTTAAATTCCCAATTTAACCCAGATGACCTTTCATCAGAAAACATATAAAAATGGGTAATAACAAGCAAGTGCTCCTTTTATTCACCGTAACAGGCGCCAGAACAGAAGATGGAAGTAAGGCACAGCAAAGTGGGAGGGCAAGGGTCCTAGCAACAAAGTGGTGAAGAGGTTTGGGGAGTTAAAATCAAGTTAAGATATGGGTTTACAGACTTATCAGGACCATCTTTATGAAAAAGGGCCTATATTTAGACTGCAGAAATGCATAAATCTATATCAATTTAAAAGTTTACGTTCGTTTTTCATGCAATGGCGTTTCAACCTTCTCACTTCTTCTGGGTGCACGAGATAAGATTCCTCAAGTTGACCGGATATGTATACTTTGCAAGAATAAAAAACTAGGAAGTATGCAACATCTGTTAACCTGCTGCCCCACTTTATACAATGCTTACATAATCTATCTGGGCCAGTATTTCGTTGACCTGAGAAAATGATGCTCGGATGCGTTCTGAAACCTGATAATATCTGGTGAAACAAAGTCTCTGACCATTTCACTTATGTTTTTATGGAAACATATTTGGACTGAATTTTAAGATATGGATATTTTGTATAGTATAGTTGTGAATCAATGCTATAGAAATGTTTGTTGCTCACTGAACTACAGTTAGATTCTATTGGTTAAGTGAAAAGTGAATTTGACTATAACACATGTAATGTGCTCCTGTTCCCTCCTCCCCCAGATAAAAAGCAGAAGGTGTCAAATGACACAGATTCTGCCAATGAGCAACTATCCTTTCGCCCAGAAACTATGTCCAAAGGCAGGCTCTGGAAATGTTCCTGGTGGATAAACCAAATGTGTCAGTAGTTTTTGGAAGTCTCCCTACACATTATGCTAAATCACTGTTTCCTACAGAGACCTCCGTTCTAGAGCAGGCTCCATGTCATTGGGCTAGGCCTCATTCGGAATCTACAGTTTCAAAATCTCTGTATACCATATATACACGATTATGTAAGGGTGCAGAAGTGCGAGTCTGACACAGTGGTGGCATGGTGATTAGCAAAGACTTTTATTTAACCAAAAATGAAAAGGAAACCCTTCCCTCCCTAAGTTTAAGAGGGGTTTCCCTGCCTCTAATAAGGAACTAAGCAGTCGGTCAGATGCCCAAGTGAATAAAGAGTTCACCGTCCTGTCAAATCCCTCACACTTAAAATGAAAAAGGAAGGGGTTGTAGATCTTCGTGGTCCAGGAGAGTGGCTCCCTTCTTCTGGACGATGAGCCACAGTTTCCAACATAGGGGACATTTTGCCTGTGAGAGTAACTTGCTTCTCCAGGTCTCAGTTCCTTTCTGAGGAAATAAACAAGGTTCCGGTTCACAAGGGCTGGGCGGAATGATTCCCTTCCTCCCAAGCCCTTCTCAGCCTTTAACCATTCTCAGCTTTTCAGAATTCAAAGATCAGTATTATCGGGAGTATGGGGTGCCACCCATCCCCGTGGATTGCTTTGCACTTCAAAGTTCCCAATTTACATGAATTCCAAGTCTTATGGGTGCCGCTCCCAGACCAGTGTATTTCTCTTGCCTTGGAGCGTTGGACCTGGTTTAGTCTCCTGCCAGGTACTGCGACTATGAAGATGATTTGACTTGATCTTCATAAAAACTTCTGGTTCCCAGACCCGCTGGGATTCTTCTCTCTTTGCATTATAGACCTGGTTCACTATCCTGCCAGATACTGTGACTATGAAGGTGAATTGACTTGATCTTCACAAAAGGGCGCAGGGTCCTAGACCCGTGGTATTCTCTCCACTTGGTAATGCAGTTCTTCTTTGTTAGGGGCCTTAGCTCTTCCCCCAGGGACTTCCCTTGTGCTCCAGTATTGAAGCTCTGCTGTCTGCCAGGGACCTCGGTTTCCTCTTCCAACAGCCGCGGTAGCCCTTGTACCTTTAGGCTCTCTACCGTCTCGGCCTGGTCAGTCTCTGGGTTGTCTGCCACCTGTTTCCAGCGCCTCTAGGCTTCTCCGCTCTCCTGGCTTGCTGCAGCCCCTTCTTGCAACTGCATGGTCTCTCGGCTTGGCTTGCCTGGACGTTCGCTACTCTGCTTCTCTGGATAGTCCTTCTGCATCGGACCAGGTCAGAGCATCTCTTCCTGCTGTAAGGAACTCATGGTGGCACCAGTAAAGACAGCCACAAGTGATCACAGTTCAAGGGTGTTTATTAAACTGTGTAATGGGTGAGAAAAACATCTAACCTAAATCTAAGATGGGAGCAAACTACGACCATCTAATAATAATAAGGCAGTCCTAGTGGAGTCTTGTCAAAATAAAAAGGGCCTATACTAAACAAAACCATTTATGGTACCATTCTTTGCCCAATTGAAGCAGAGGGGATCTTATTTTCTAACTATGCAGACGACACGCAATGTGTCGTCCCGCTCTCCGGCTGCCATTCACGAGATGAGGCAGAGTTAAATAGAGTGTTCAACTTAATTGAAACTTGGATGCTCAATAACAACCTAGCATTAAATAAAAGCAAAATGGAACTGATGATCATAGGAAGTCCTGCCGCCATTAGCAAGCTGGATAGCAAATTTCAATCCTTTAGGCTTGGTTCAGATCATATCAAGCTGGTATCAAACTTAAAATTCTAGGAATAACATTAGATCAAACGTTGTCTGACAAATCACGTCACTAGTGTAATCTCGGCATCAGCATACTACATCAAACTACTCCACCACCACGACCACTCATCTCACAGGCAAATTCAGAAACAATCGCAAGAGTTATAATTGGTGCAAAAATAAACTACTGTGTTAGTTTATTAGTAGGTCTAAAAAAGATGTCCAAAGATTACAGATTATGCAGAATAGGGCGATCAGAGTGGTTTTAGGGCTGACCCAAAGAGACCATGTAACAGAGGCCAGGTGCTCTTTACACTGGTTTCCGGTGGAAGCACGCATTAAGTACAGGATCCTGGCAGTTCCCTTTAAATGCAGACAAGGCAGCATGCCAATCTATCTACAGAACATCATTAGCAAAAAAGCATGTGGTCGAGAATTAAGATCTTCCAGTCAGAATCTACTCACAATTCCTAGGAGTAGATTCTCAAAAGCCGAGAAAGGAGCCTTCCAATTCGCTACCCCAAAACTGTGGAATCAACTTCCTCGCTCATTGAGATTCCAAAGCTCTCCGGAGAGTTTCAAGGAAGATCTGAAAACATATCTATTCACATAAATTTCACAGACCGCTTTGCCTGAAACGGTGTCCAGTGATTTGGTCGACTGAAAACTGGTCGAATGACATTTGGTCGACGCAATTTGGTCAAACCAAATGGTCGAATTTTTTTTTTATTATATATTTATTTTTCGGATTTTCGTTTTTAAAAAAAAGGGTTTTTTAGGAAAAAGGGGGTTGGGGGGGACCCCCCCCCCCCCAAAAAAAGGGGTGAAAATAAAAAAATTCGACCATTTCGTTTTCGATCAAATTGGTTCGACCATTTGTCCAGTCGATCAATTTTTTTTGACCAAATGACTGGTAACCGCCAGAAACCATAATGGAGAGATTACCCTGTAGATGCGATGTCATGTTTTGTATGCCGTTTGTCTTATTGTTGGCGCCTTAATGCCCAAGGGTCTACAGTGCGCTATATAAATGATGTAAAGTAAAGTAAAAAACGATTGCCAATCCTTACAACTACGTTACAAAATAGTGTGGGATAATGTTCTCAAGAAAAGAAACCAGTGTTCACCAAATAAGTCAGGATGGAAGGGCTGGTTCTCCCTTCCCCACGTTTTTAGCACGGGAGAAGGCAGGACCTTGGAACACAGCACACTCCTGGGTCTTGCGAGCACGAGGTTACAGTTCCTTGCAACAATGCTAGGATCTTCAGCAGCCAAGTCTTTCTTGCAACTGCTTTGCCCCACTTTGGCTATCAGCGCGGGAGGGCCATGTGTGCCGTTGACACCTGTGCTACCACACACCAGCTGGACTTCCTGGTCTTCGGATTTCCCTTTCGGAGGATTTGCGGGTCTGAGTTGAAAAGGGCAAGGGCAATTCCCTCCTCGTCGTCCCTCCAGGTCTCTGTGCCTTTCTCCTCCGTTTGAACTTCCTGCTTCCTCGTACTTTCGGCTTTGCTCAAAGTGTGCTTTCGTGCTCTGGCTTTTATCCCTACGGGGAGGAAAAGGGCCGTCAGGTGTGCAGTTATTTTCATTCCCTGACTCTGCCTAACCCTTGTGTTGGGACATGTCGGGTAAACAGCAGGGCTGCTTGGTTCCTCTCTCTGTCTTCAGCAATTTCTGACCATTGTCCCACTTGTCGCTCTTGTCCAAAGAAGGTCTGGGGGCAGCATCACCAGTTGCAGCTGTTCCTGTTCTCCAGTGGTGCTGCAGAATCAACTTACTGAGAGTATTCTATTAAGTAGGCCAGCTCTCGTGCTGTTTGAGGTAAAGAGTTGCTGAAGAACAACTGCAAAAGTTGGGATGTGTCCAGCTCTACTGTTTGGTGGCGGCTCGGCGCCAGTGGAGGATGGTTCAGTTCCAGCAGCGGCAGTTCAGATAGTTGAAGTACTTGTCAGAGTGCTGACCTTCACTTGAAATTCTTTGAAGAGTAGTTGTAGCTTTGGAATTTTAGCAACCAATAGATCTTGGACAAAATTGATTGCTATTGCACCTGGCATCTAGTGCTCTCTCCTTGATCCAGCACTTCTTGCGAAGTCTGAGGAAGAGTGCTTCAGTTGGCATCAATTAGTATGAGAAGAGGGATTTTCTCTCAGCGTTTTAGCAGGGTGAAGTTTAAGGAATGCCCTCCTCATAAACCTTCTCTAGGTTGGTGTATTCTTCTGTTCATCAGAACCGGTCTCTGTGTGCTACAAAGTAGTGGATCAGGGCCCTCTACTTTTATGTGGTGCTGAGACTAGGGGAAAACCATGCCCAAGTGTAAGGAACTCAGGGTGGCAACAGTAAAGACAGACATAAGTGATCACAGTTCAAGGGTGTTTATTAAACTGTATAAATGGGTGAGAAAAATGCCTAATCTAAACCTAAATCTAAGATGCGAGCAAGCTACAACCATCAAATAATAATAAGGCAGTCCTAGTGGCGTTTTGTCGCTTAAAAAGGGCCTATACCTAAGAACACTATTGCCAATCCTTACTGCTAAATTTACAAAATAGTGTGGGAGAGGTTCACCAGAAAAGAAAGAAGTGTTCACAAAATGATAATTCAGGATGGTATAACCAGGGTCTCCCTTCCCCACGTTTTCAGCACAGGACAAGGCGGGACTCTGAAGCACAGCACACTCCTGTGCTTCTCCTGCACAAACTAAACAGTTTGTTTTCAAATATCGGGGCCTTCTGTGGCCAAGACCTTTTTACACGAAGTCTCTTGCCTCAGAGGGCCTGATGTACTATAAACAAACAAATAAAAAGTTCCTTTCAGTAATCTTCACGTTGGGTGATTTCCTTTCACCTGTGGATCCCCCCTCAACCGGGCTCTGATCCTTTTTGTAACGTTGGCTTCCCACAAAAAGTTGGGTTCACATTTGCCAGTTTCACACAGTTCACTTATTCGTAATACCTTACAGGATCCACTTCCCTTAGCTTTTTCTAGCCCCCAGTCAGGCATTCCACATTTATCGTTCGTACAGCGTTTCCTTCAGCCGGGCGCACACACCTGTTTCACAATGTCAAAACTTTGGTAATGGGTTAAGGACTTTCGATTGTACATGGGATCTTGGCTTGACCCTTATATGACCACCTTAACTCTTAATTCCAGCCTTTCCTACGGCCTCTTATTACTGTAACATTCACAAAAAAGAGGACCAGCCAGAGTCTTTCGAATGGATGCCCACGTGGCACCAGACCACTCTGCAGCTGGTCTTTCCCTGGGCTTTAAAAGTTCACTAGCACACAAGTTCTTTGTTCATAACAAGTTGCCGTTTGCATCCTTCTCTCAACACCGTGCGATTTACTATCCGTTCTCCCTTCGACTCACCAGCGGCGCTGACTTTCTTGTTGTTTCTTGTCTCTGGAGTCAAGGACGGTACCATGATAGCAAGCGCGCCTCCCTGCCTCGGTTATCAGTGCGGGAGTGCCCTGTGCAACGTTGACATCTGTTACACCACACGTCAGCTGTAGTTCCCGGTCTTATGAGTCCTTCACGGAGGGCTCGCAGATTTTGGTCGAAAAGGGCAAGGGCACTTCCCTCCTTGTTGTCCATTCCGGTCTCGCCGCCTTTCTTCTCAGTTTGAACTGCCGTCCTGGAATAGCTGCTTCCTTGTGCATTTGTCCTTGCTCAAAGTGTGTTCTCGTGCTCTGCCTTTTATCCCTGTGGGGAAGGGAAAGAGCCGTCCGGTATGTGTAGTTATTGTCAAATTCCTGACTCTGCCTGACCCTTTTGTTGGGACACGTCTGGTAAACGGCTCTGGTGTTAGTCCGTTGTCTTTCACAGTGTTCGTGTTGGAAAGGAGGGTAGAGTTTCTAAGTATCCTACGGGGTAGGATGGGGAAAAGGAGTTCTAAGGAAGGGGGTACCGCGTCTCACCCATCCGTGTGCCACTTCCACTCCCCTAAAACCCCCCCATCCAGGTGATCCTCCCCCACTGGTCCACCCTCAGGAACTGGATCCAATAGCGATGGCCGTGTCCTTCAGGTTTCTCACACAAGTCACAGGCAGACATCTGTTCAAGTGTTATGTTGGCCACTGAATCATAGTGAGCCACCACTTTCAAATTTTGAAGGCTTCTTTCATTTTTTTTGGCGGTGTGGGTGCAGGTTTGAATCCCAAACATGCCATTTACAAACTTGTCCTGCCAGCTATAACCCTCAATCCGTGAGGCAAGAAGTACCCAGGGCCATATATGCCCCCAGCTGAATTCCTCTCACTCACTAACGGGAACAGTCCTTTCGACGTGGTATTAGGCTTTACATGTGGACTCCCGATATGCATACCTCCAGAGTGCATCAGGCCGTACGTCATGTGGATCCCAGAAAGGCTCTTGCCAATCACTGGAGCTCACAGGGGGAACACAGTCTGAGGGGTTTAGGGTCCATCTGGGGGGACGTAAGATATTTGTGTCTTTGAGGATTCGTCAGAGGAAAAGTGGGGTAAGCCAGTTAGTAAACAGTAACAATTCAGTCTCCACAGTTTAAGAAGCATGTAGGGAAACCATATTTGCGTATATATTTGGGTGCAAGCTTTTTATATAACCAAGTGAAAAACGTCTTTGAAATGTGATCTACACATTTAAACAACAACCTCCATATGTTCATTGTTTAAATGCATTCACGCCTTGGATACATTTTAAAAGCTGTTATATTCTTGCTGTTCTTGTGACATATTATTAAACAGAAGTAGTGCATTTAGCTGTAGTGATTTTTGTAAACTAGCCTAAATGTGTGTGGGATTCTAGTGCATAGTCTGTGTGCCATTGCTGGCTTTGCTTTTGACATGCAGCAGCATTGCGTGTCCGTTGTGCTGTGCTCTGCCGGTCTACTTTTGAACCCTAGACTTGCTTTTGAAAGTGTTGCATACTCATGAGGTGTAATCTGCCCTGTGAGCGCATTGTATGCTTCGGCTGTCAATGGTTGGCATCCTGTGGCATTGATACCAAGAAGCTATGTTTTGTGAAATGATGCACTGTGAGTGCACCATAAGCCTCTGCTGTGAATGGTTTTCCTCTGCCATTACTGCCTTTAAGCTGTGCTCTGTGGCGTCATCAGCAATGAGAGTGCACCATAAGCCTCTGCTGTGAATGGTTTTCCTCTGCCGTTACTGCCTTTAAGCTGTGCTCTGTGGCGTCATCAGCAATGTGAGTGCACCATAATCCTCTGCTGTGAATGGTTTTCCTCTGCCGTTACTGCCTTTAAGCTGTGCTCTGTGGCGTCATCAGCAATGAGAGTGCACCATAAGCCTCTGCTGTGAATGGTTTTCCTCTGCCGTTACTGCCTTTAAGCTGTGCTCTGTGGCGTCATCAGCAATGTGAGTGCACCATAAGCCTCTGCTGTGAATGGTTTTCCTCTGCCGTTACTGCCTTTAAGCTGTGCTCTGTGGCGTCATCAGCAATGTGAGTGCACCATAAGCCTCTGCTGTGAATGGTTTTAAGCCCCTTCTGTGAATGGTTTTCCTCTGCCATTACTGCCTTTAAGCTGTGCTCTGTGGCGTCATCAGCAATGTGAGTGCACCATAAGCCTCTGCTGTGAATGGTTTTCCTCTGCCATTACTGCCTTTAAGCTGTGCTCTGTGGCGTCATCAGCAATGTGAGTGCACTATAAGCCTCTGCTGTGTACCATGGGACATGCCTATCATCGCCGTGTTCCCCTGGGCTTTGTGATGCGAGCTGCAGTGTGTACGTGATGGCTTGCATATTCTCTCCATTTAGTAGGATTTATGCTTTCCTGCTTGGGAACGGTGCACATCCTGCTGCCTTGGGAGGGATATGTTCCCACTGTGGGGCTCGGTTCCTTCATTCATGGATTACCACCCTTGCCATTGTTGAAGCCTGACACACCCATGCAAGTGTGAACTTCGACACACCCTCTGCTGATTGAAGTGCAGAACATTCGTTTTTCTAAAGCTCTCCCTGATGTTAATTTTAGTCGTTTCACTGACCTCGCGTGGAGGGAAAAAAAATAGTTGCGTCAGACTTACATCATCGGTGCACTGGTCAGGGGCTAGCTCGGCTGTGTGGTGATCTGTGGCCTGTGGCCTGACATGGCTGCGTGGCTCGCCTGTGTGCTGCTCTGTGGCCTGGCTCGCCTGTGTGCTACTCGGCGGCCTGGTTGAGCTCGGCATGTGTGCTGGTCTGGGGGCCTGGCTGAGCTCGGCTGTGTGCTGGTCTGGGGGCCTGGCTGAGATCGGCTGTGTGCTGGTCTGGGGGCCTGGCTGTGATCGGCTTTGTGCTGGTCTGGGGGCCTGGCTGAGCTCGGCTGTGTGCTGGTCTGGGGGCCTGGCTGAGCTCGGCTGTGTGCTGGTCTGGGGGCCTGGCTGAGCTCAGCTGTGTGCTGGTCTGGGGGCCTGGCTGAGCTCAGCTGTGTGCTGGTCTGGGGGCCTGGCACGGCTGTGTGCTGGTCTGGGGGCCTGGCTGAGATCGGCTGTGTGCTGGTCTGGGGGCCTGGCTGAGCTCGGCTGTGTGCTGGTCTGGGGGCCTGGCTGAGCTCGGCTGTGTGCTGGTCTGGGGGCCTGGCTGAGCTCAGCTGTGTGCTGGTCTGGGGGCCTGGCTGAGCTCAGCTGTGTGCTGGTCTGGGGGCCTGGCACGGCTGTGTGCTGGTCTGGGGGCCTGGCTGAGATCAGCTGTGTGCTGGTCTGGGGGCCTGGCTGAGCTCGGCTGTGTGCTGGTCTGGGGGCCTGGTTGAGCTCGGCTGTGTGCTGGTCTGGGGTCCTGGCTGAGCTCGGCTGTGTGCTGGTCTGGGGGCCTGGCTGAGCTCGGCTGTGTGCTGGTCTGGGGGCCTGGCTGAGATCGGCTGTGTGCTGGTCTGGGGGCCTGGCTGAGATCGGCTGTGTGCTGGTCTGGGGGCCTGGCTGAGATCGGCTGTGTGCTGGTCTGGGGGCCTGGCTGAGCTCGGCTGTGTGCTGGTCTGGGGGCCTGGCTGAGCTCGGCTGTGTGCTGGTCTGGGGGCCTGGCTGAGCTCAGCTGTGTGCTGGTCTGGGGGCCTGGCTGAGCTCAGCTGTGTGCTGGTCTGGGGGCCTGGCACGGCTGTGTGCTGGTCTGGGGGCCTGGCTGAGATCGGCTGTGTGCTGGTCTGGGGGCCTGGCTGAGCTCGGCTGTGTGCTGGTCTGGGGGCCTGGTTGAGCTCGGCTGTGTGCTGGTCTGGGGTCCTGACTGAGCTCGGCTGTGTGCTGGTCTGGGGGCCTGGCTGAGATCGGCTGTGTGCTGGTCTGGGGGCCTGACATGGCTGCGTGGCTCGCCTGTGTGCTGCTCTGTGGGCCTGGCTCGCCTGTGTGCTACTCTGCGGCCTGGTTGAGCTCGGCTGTGTGCTGGTCTGGGGGCCTGGCTGAGCTCGGCTGTGTGCTGGTCTGGGGGCCTGGCACGGCTGTGTGCTGGTCTGGCGGCCTGGCTCGGTGGTGGTCTGTGGGCCCCTGCTCGCCTGGGTGTTGATCTGGGGCCCGGCCCGGCGTTGGTCTGGGGCCCCACAGTATCCACCCCCCACAGGCGGGGTGGATACACGTGCATTGGAGTGGATGGAATTCCGAGCCTATTTCGCCAGCATTGCAACGGCATTCTTGCCAGTCGCCGTAACAGCTTTTGTGCATATACAAAGGAAAGATCAAATCCTCTGTTTAATTCTGTGGAAGAGCCGTCAGGCACTCGGAAGTCATGTTTGTCATCATGGAAATCAAATTCAACTAATGGACCTTGACCAGTTCCCGCTGTTTACATAAATGCTATTTCCGGAGGCTGAAAGAAGCCACACAACACTTACTGTACAAATCTGCAAGGCTGGCATTGAGTGATCTAATGCCATTAATGGTGAGGCTGGCATGGAGTGCATCCGCCAGCAGCTCCAAAGTAGAATCTGTCTCGCACTTTGCCATTGAAATTAAGAGAAGAAAGATTTGCTATATTACGCCCATTCAGAAAGTGTAATGGCTGTTACTGGTGTGACCGTCTCATTTACCCTAATTGTTTTGGGCTGCGTTTTCTGTTCTACTTCTACCTCAATACCAGCATAGGTGTATTTAGTCGTCCTTGGTCCATCGTTGTGAGTTTGCCCACAGAGAATCCCATCTCAGAATTTGGTTGTGCAGCGGTCATTGACTTCCACATTTGGGTTTCCTTACAAGAGAGCCCTGAAGAACGGGCTCAGCCGAGTGGTCTTCATGAGCACCAGTGAGTGTCCCTATGTGGCCATTTGCTCCTTAAATGGCGGCTTTCCCTATAGTGGGGCCTTTAGAGGGACTGAAGCTATGTGACCTTTACTAAAATAGGTGTTTGGGTTTTCTTACACTAGTGGGCGCATAGAAGGTTTGGATTTTTCAACCTTCCTCCGCACCTTTGCCTGTGTAGACCAAAAATCCATGCACACTAGTTGTGGATTTTCTTTAGGTGCAGCAGTTGGTGTATAGCAGCTGGTCTGTGCGACCATCACACATTCCTGTTTATGGGTTTCCTTTTGGTGACGGTCTTGAAGCAGGTTGAATTTTATTATCATTACCCACACCTGATTGTGTAGATGAGTTTGTCTGCTCTTTGGTTTTACTCTCCTCCATTATGTCTTTTATAGAATTTTACACTTTGAACAAAACCAATGGAAACCCCCAAAACATCCTGTGCAGATGATCGAAGGGAAATAGGTGTGAGGACGCACTCAGGTTTCTCACACAACCGATTTATTCACTTTGGGCACCATAAACCATTCTACATATGGAGACTGGCACCTTATCGACAATACATTAAAAAACGAGTGTTTTGGAAGATCATGAGGGCCCATGCAAATATACCCTGTAGGCCTGGTAAACATGCAGTTTTACAAATCGGCCAATGCCGGACCTCATTGTTGCAGCATCTGCTGCAAAAAGTAAAGCAATCCAGAACAGGTATCTACAGCGCCTCTTGATAAGACCCACACAATCTGGATATGTTGTGTAGGAAATGTATTCAGTCGGCCTCAATAGTAATGGGGCCTACCAACTCTGGCACGGTCCTGAATTTGTTTACTTCCTACCTCTGGCAATAGCCACCTCCCAATCTCCTGCAGAGTTCCCCAAGGCTCAGTCCTCTGACTGACCCTTTTTAGCCTTTCTTGAAGTCTCTGGGCCCTCTCCTCAAAGCTCCCGATCTAGCCATCCACCAATATGCGTACATGAGTAAAAAACCTGCAGGACATTAGTCATCTCCGAGATTAACTAGCCATCATCCAGTCCTGGATGCCGACTGCCTACCTCAAACTTAACTCATCCAAAACCTAATTCGTCCTCATCGGTCCCTCCACTAAACAACTTGTTTAACAACGAACAATGGTTCATTGATATGCGCCTCGAAGAATTTGAACCGCAACTCTTGGATTCAGCAAAATTAATTGGCTTCACCCTTGACAGCAGCCTGTCCGTCCCCAAACCCATAGCCATGAAGACCCAAACGGCCTGGCTCCAAATCTACAACCTTCACACAATCAAACCCTTCATCTCACTGCCGGACTTCTGACCATAGTCCAGGCCCCTATGGTCTTGCTCATTGATGGGGAATTGCCCTCCTGACGGGGGGAATTGTACTTTTTGACCGACTATAAATGGTCACAAGGACCAAACGTTCTAAAAATGCTACCACCAAAGATTTGAACACTGTGTGGTATAACAATGTGTGGTAAAACACTGTGTGGTATAGTGAGCAGGGTGTTGCGGGGGACACCCCCGCAGCACACCCACAAAAAAAAGAGAAAAACAGGGGCTGCGTGTGTGTCCCCGCAACACCCCGCTCACTATACTTCACACTATTGTGAGTGAGGGTTGCGGTGGAAACCCCTGCAGCCCCCGTAGTATGTAGTGTGTTTGCATGAGAAAGGTGCAAACTTTTGGTGGTTCGCACGTTTCTCATGCGAACATTCCGGCCGCAGCAAAATCAGCCGCGGTCGGATCACTTAGAACCCTGACGGGGCCTCCAGCCTCTCACTTAACAGCCTGTCTTGTTAAGGGTGCGCTGACATTTTATTGAATCACCCTCGTCCTGTGTGAACTACATTGGCTTCCTCTCCAGGCCAAGGTTTTGTTCAAGATTGCATGTATCATCTACAAAGCAGTCATGAGTAGTACACCAGAGTACCTGGTGGCTAAGCTTTGCATATCTAGTGGGTCTGCCTCCTCGTGCAGAAAATCAACCAACCCGGCTTGAATCACAACTCTTCTGCAAAGAGAGGAGCCACAAGCAATCCTTCTCTTGTCAGACACCCAACCTCTGGTACTCTATCTCAGTGTCTCGGAATGCCTCCACAGTTCTGCAGTTTCACACATTTCTCAAAACATGTTTTTTACCCACCAATACCTAAACATAGAATACCACCCATCGACGCACCGACCCCAACTTACAGTACTGTGCTACTGTTAAGATGCCAGTCCAAAAGCTGGTTACTCACACCATGTACAGTGCTACGCTGTTCTCGAACTAGGCCTGCAATTTAAGCAGTAAAAGAAATAAAAAGAAAAAAAGAACACACATTTTGTCCTGATTTCAAAAGCCTATGGGACAAAGATACGCTTTGTGGTGAACCAGAAGGAGTCGGACTAAGATGTGACATGTGCAAGGGTGTTTCATTTAAATAAATAAATAAATAAATGCCTTTCTATCCCTACCGCTATGAGGGAAATTCCCTACCTAACAAACTAAACTATTGGTGCTCGTTAAATGTCCAAAAGGAGAAATGGTCCTTAGTCCAAGCCCTACTTACAATCTGGCCCTACCACTTAGAAAAACGTAACCAAAAAAATATAGAGCAGTACAATAGCCTCTATTTATGGGCTTTGCTCGTCCCAACTACTGGGATCTCTTTCCAAAGAACATTTTAAAAGTTTGTACATTTCTCACAATGCTGTCTTCCAGCCTCTCTGCATGTCTTGAACAGCAAGTCTCACGTTTGTATACACATCCGCCACTTTCCCTTCTTTACATGGAAAAAGGGTCTTCATAATGCAATAACACCATTTCTGATTTGGCGTTAGATAATGTGTGTGTTTTTGAGTACCATAATCCTCCAGGTTCTCTCGGTTCACAGTCTTGCTCGATATGTTTTGTATTTCCAGGGCTCCCCAAAGCCATCTGATTGGCTTGCTTTATTGGGGCCTCGGTTGGGCGTCTGCCCATATGCAGCATTTGGATTTTCCTTGCTCCCTTAACCCTTTTGGCTTCCCCAGCCTCGGATATCAATGTGCCTTGGTTTTCCAGGGCTCCCCAAAGCCCTTCGGCTTTCTGATAGGCCACTTTAGCAGGGCCTCCTTTGTTCCAATGCCCCTATCTAGGGTTCAGGTTTTCCTGGCTCTTGCAACCCTTTTGGCTTAACCAGCCTCGGGTATAACTGTTCGCCACTCGCAGCAGCGTTACCTTGTTGGGAGCGATTGCTTCCCTTGCTCTGCCCTCTCCGGCAGCTGATGCAAATCTTATGAGGAGATTGGGGATCCAATAACTCTGCTACGGTCTGGTCCCGGCATAGGTTAATGGCCCACCTCGGCTTCCATGCAGTCGCACCACCAGGCGAGCCGGTCCCTTTATCATCTCCATCTCTTTCGACTTTGGCTTCGTTGGTGCTCAGGACGGCAGACTTCGGACATCTTGCTAGCGATCAGCTCTCTCTCCACATTACCATTGGCTCTACGTTCTAGAATGGCTCTGCCCCTCCTGGACGTCCTCCCGTCGGAGGCTCTCCTTTGCGTAGGATTCTCTCTCCTCCATTCTAAGTTCCTCGTTTTATGTAGGTCATCACAAACAAAAGGATTGTCATTCCTCTTTGACTGGAGTTCAGGCGAGATCCAGCATTACCTGAAGCCAACGAGATTGAAGAAATTTCACGATTTGGTGAATCCAAAACAGAAGTAACAATAGTCTTTCCAATTCCCATGTAGGTAGGCAATGTATTCTGGACATGTGAGTTCCTTACACGAATGCAAGTCCTTGTCCCCCAGAGAGGAGTCACTCCCAGTGAGCTCCCACTTTCCCAGCACCCTAAGGAGGCTCGTGCTTAGCAGGCTAACCTCCCTAGCCTCAAAGGGGGTTGCTCCCCTCTGGGAAGAAAGGACGATTAGTCAAGATTTGTCACATACCACCACCCCACTGTTGAGTGAGTTGCTCCCCCTTGAATGGGAAGCTGGAAACGACTAAAAAAGTCCACATTGCCTTGTTCTGTACCTTTTCCATGTTACACTTAGACACAAAAAGGTTGAAGATTGAAAAACCATCTCATGACTCGATATTGGAATCTTTCCTTAGACTCATCCAGGTCAGGGGCGAGTTGTCTGTCACAAGCTGGAATCATCTTCCTGTTTGATAGTGACGCAGGCTTATGATTGCCCAATTTATTGATGGCCAGGATTTCCAGCTCAACGGTTGCAGGGTTTCCGGCTCAACGGTTGCATATTATTGATCTCTAGAGAACAGCTTCCGACTTGTATGCAAAACTGGGTGTTCCACGCTGTCCTACTCTTGTGAAAGTACATCTTGCCAACTCGACCTTGGAGGCATCTGTCTGAAGGATGAATTCACGGTTGAAGACCGGCATTTCAAAACAGGTTCTTCAAATAAGATTTGTTTTAAACATTCAAAGCTTTGTTGATCTTTTTTTCACCTGACAGGTTTTTGTGGTTGTCCTTTAACTTGTCTGTAAGATTGGTGGCCAAGGTGGAATAATTGGGTATAAAATGTCCGTAATAGCCGGTCAACCCTATGAAAACTTGAAGGTCTTGTTTTGTTTTACACACAGATGTTTGTTGTACCTCTTTGACTTTTTTAGTTTGAGGTTTAATCAGTCAATTCCCCATGGAGTAGCCCAGATACTTTACAGCAACCTGGGCCAGATGGCGTTTCTTCGGGTTTGCCGTTAAACCTGCTCTCCTGAGTACTCATGCAATCACATAGAGGAGGTACATGTGTTTGAGCCAGGTCTTACTGTGTATGATAATGTCACCCAAGTAGGCTCTAGGAAAGCTAGAGTTTGTCCTTAAAATTGTTTCCATAAACCTTTGGAATGTAGCGGGAGCACTGTGTAAACAAAAGGGGAGTACATTAAATGGGAAAAGCCCTTGCGGGTGGAAAAGGCAGTCTTTTTCCTGTTGCTGGGATTTAGGGGTACCTGCCAGTATCCTTAAGCTAAATCAAGAGTGGAGATATACATGGATGACCTTAACTTCTCAGTGTGTTAAGTTTCTTGGCATGGGGTATTTATCGAACATAGAAATGGAGTTCAGTTTCCTCAAATCTATACAGAACCTCCAAGTCTTGGAGGTCAGTATGGTCAGTAAAACGATGTGGGGAGACCACTGGCTCTCAAAGGGCTCAATGATGTTGGCCATGAGCATTTTGTGGATCTTTGTTTCTATAACCTTTCTCCTTGCCTCCAGGATCCGGTAAAGGTTTTAAGTGTACTGTTTGCCTGCCTGGTGTACGTATATAATAAAAACAATTCTGCACTCTACCTAGTTGTTCAGAGAAGACCTCTGGTAACTGGTTTAACAAATCATGAAGGTCGTCTTGTTGGTTAGGGTTCAACTGGTGTTCTAGGTCTTGGTCTTTACGGAGGGTGGCCATGGTCACAGTAGTTTCCTCTGCTGCATCGACTTTCCACTCCTTTACCAAGTTTGAGTGGTTTGTTTGGGTCTTTTGACATGTATCTGGTTGTGCCACTACATGATTCAAGGGGCCGTTTTTTCTCTATAAATGTATAGGGACCATGCTATTTAGAAATAATCTTATTCTCTGAAGTGGGACGGAGAACAAAGTCATGTTTACCTATAGAGAAAGATTGGGCTACAGCTTGTTTATCATGCAAGGCCTTCTGGTGTTAACCTTGTTTCACAATTTCCCAAACTGCAGCCACATGGCTTTTGAGTTTCTGAGCTGTTTGGGGGATGGGTAGGGTAGCCTCTTCTCTTTCCTCTCATGTCTCTTTCAGCATATCGAGTGCAACTTGAGGTTCCCTTCCTTACAATAATTTGACCGGGGAGTATCCTGGAGACTCCCAAGGTGTTTTTGTAACTGCAAAGGGAGCCCAGGGATTCCTAACGTCCCAATTTCATCAATCATTCTCTACCAACGTGTGTAGTATTGAACCTTTCCACAAGTTCGTCAGTATGAGGGTGAGATACTGAAGTACGTAAGGTCTTGATGTGTAATATTTAACATCCTGCATAATCTTGTACATAAAGGTTGTGCCTTGGTCCGTGAGGATTTCGTTTGGCAATCCTTCTCGGGAAAGGAAGGGAAGTAGGTGCTTTAAAATGTGTTGACTCGTGTTGTTTCTAAGGGGGAATGCTTCATGATGCCGAGTAGCATAGTCAATAATGACCAGAATTAACTTGTTCCTCAACTTGATGTTTCTAACACGCTCACTATGTGCATCGCTACATGTGCAAAGGGTATCTAAATGATGAACAGAGGTTGTAATGGAGCTGCGGGTACCGGAGTAGCTGCAGCTCTTTGGTAGATGGTACAAGTAGTTACATAGCACTTCACAGCCGCAAACTCTCTGTCAGGCCTCTAGGTAACAGAAGGTGTTAGTTTAGGCATTTCAAGTTGGCATTAGTAGTTGTAGCTGCTAGGGAGGATTTGATTGGTTGTAATTACAATTTCCTTTTCGTTAACTTAACCATCATATCAGCCAGCTACTATTGTCCCAGTCCAAAATGGTGAACTTCCTGCTCGGCAGTAATTGGCTAAAGACTATTGTAATGCAGTTTGGAACCTCTGGAGAGGTTCTAAACTGCCTTTCATTCAAGATCAGTTCAGGTGTTGTCACATGCTCAAGAGCTCCAGAGAAAACAAGTGAAACCATAGAAAAGGAAATCCTACATCCTGAAAGATGTCCATCAGAAAGGGCCAGTGATGATGTTGTTCAGATAAGTGACTGCAATTAATCAAAATTCATGAAAGTATTTCCAATGCAGTGCTTAATTTGAAGTTGTTTGTAAAAAGTTAAGAAGTTAAATGAGGAAAAGCTAAAGACAGTATTTCCTGCAACCAGTGTAATTTATTTTCGAGGAAACGGTGCATTTGAATATTTACAGAAAGCATTGTAATACGTTGAGTTGGACTTGATCTCTGTGCGTATGCGCCAGCGTTAGAAGCTTTCTAGTTGAAAGAGCCAGCTCGTGCATGTTTTCAAATGGCATTGCAATGTATTATGTATTTTCTTGCGAGCGTGTCGTGATCTGGGCCGCGCTCGAATAAGAGACCCTTTGGTGTGAGGCAGCGTGACGTGAGGGCCGCGTCGTGTGTTTCTGTTACAGCGGAGTTGCGCAGTTTCGAAGAATCCGCTGTGGAGATCCGATCTGCTAATTCGGTGCGCGGCGTTGTTTAGTTGAAAGAAGCAGTCTTTCTCTGTTCATTTCAGCGACGCGTCAGATGTAAGTAGTGCAAGCGTGCACGCGCAAACCCATTTAAGGTCGAATTGTATTTTGCAGCGTTTCCACAGCTGGGTTAAAACCGTGTGCATATTTAGTTGAAGATTCCACTGAGGTGGCAACGATTAGTAGTGCTAAGGCAAAGTGTTAAAGAAACGTTTAACTGTTAAGAGAAGCATGACACAGCTACGTCAAGTGAAAAGGCAGAACAGTCAAGAGAAGCGTGGCACAGCTACTTCACTGTATAGAAGCAAAGGCAGCCTAGAAGAGCATGGCAAACAGGGCAATGTTACATTTAATACAGTGATACAAGACTTTAGAAAGTAGTTTTCAGGCAAAGGGAAATCCTGTCCATGATTCTACTGTTCAAGGCAAAAGAAAATGTTTAGAAGTAAATTAGTTGGCTACATCTGGAATCCAACCTTTCTTTCTTGCCTCAGCTATTTTCAGAGGCAGTCAGGTAATCAGTGATTCTGGGGAAGTACATACTTTTTAAAGAGTTAGAAAGCTCAGGTTTGATGTTAATTAATGATATATTATTTGCAGGTTTCCTGAGTTCCAAGGTGGCTAGTAGTTGAAGGAAACCGGAGAAATCCTGACCATTTATTATTTTATCCATTTCAGCTTTCCCACGGTCTGGTCAATTCCAATAGTTGTTACAATAAACTGTAGGGTGTACTGGTTTGGGGGGAGGGGATCTGGTGGGCTATTCATTTGCTCCTGCAGGATTTCAGCACTGGGGCCTGATATTCTCCGGGCCAATAAAACCTGTGGATCACCTTATTTTGGGTCTTCCCTATTTCCTGGTGGGCGGTGGTAAGATGGAAATGGGCCAGCTCCAACACTATTTCCGGTGACTTTGGGGAATTACTAATTGACTTCCGGGAAGACTGTTTCACCCGATGCCCCTTCGGTATCGCAATCCCTTTTTAAGAAAGAAAGAGTCCGACTAGACTTGTACCCTGTTCTTCCGACATTACCGTCCCAAATGCCTCTATAATGGCTGGATCGTTCCTTTGGGCAAAGGTGAGGTCAGGCAGTGGTGCAATATCTTTTGTCTCTATTGGGTCGGCCTCATATCTCTGAAGGTCAGCCTCTCCAAACCCCAGTGACCCCCTTTAGGTTTCCTTTAGTGTTCCCATCTCTTGGGTAACTGGGGTGAGGGCTTGTTCTAATATCCCCTGTGAAATGGCTTCTCCTTCAATGACCACGTATGGCTGAGACCTGTGGTTATGAAAGATTACCTTAGTCTCCCCTCAATAATCTGGGCCTATTTTGCCAGCCAAATCATCTAGGGCATATCGCCAGGCAAGTCCCTACTTTTGGTCAATGGTACATATGTACATATATGAGGAAATACTAAGTCCTGTGGGTATTAGGCGTCTCTCGTTAGGAGGTGTGGAGAAGCTTTCTGTGCTGCAAAAATCAACCCCATTGGATTATGGGTTGGCTAGTGTGGGTGCTTTGGCCGTGGGAGAAAGTTTGGTTAACAGCATGGGCCCAAACCTTTGTCAGCTGGTCTTGGTCTCACTCTGACACCATATATGTTGAACCAGATGGACTAAGAGGTGACATCTTCAAGGGTGGGTATTTTAATAATAAGAAAACACCTGCCTAGATCTACCGCAATGATGGAAATTACCTACCTAGTTAACTAAACTAATGGTGCTTGTTCAGTGCCCAAATACAATAGTCCATAGTCCAAGCCCTACTTACTATCTGGCCCTACTAGTTAGAAAAACCTAACAACAAAACAAATTGGACTAGAACAATAGCCTCTATCCTTGGACTTTACTCAGCCCACCTACTGGATCTCTTTCCAAATAAGGTTTTAAAAGTTAGTCAATTTCTGACAATGCAGTCTTCCGGCCTCTTTACAGGTTCTGAATAACAAGTCTCAAGTTTGTATACACATCACCACTTTCCCTAGGGGCTCCTTAATTCAATGCTACTATTTCTGATTTGGTGCTTGATAATGTGTGTGTTTTGTGTTTGAGTGCCAGAACCCCTCCAGGTTCTCTCTGTTCCCAGCTTTGCCCGATATGTTTTGTATTTCCCGGGCTCCCCGAAGCGCTCTCGCCTCCAATAGGCTTACCTTAGCGGGGCCTGAGTTGGGCATGTGCACGTATCCAGCGTTCAGGTTTTCCTAGTTTCCGCAACCCTATCCGCTTCCCCAGCCACGGATACAACTGTTCCCTCATCTCAGCGGCATTGCCTTTTCGGGAGCGTTTGCTTCCCTTGCTCTGCCCTGTTCGGCATCTGATGCGCATCTCATGCAGAGATTGGGGATCTGATCTCTGTTACATTGTGGTCTCGGCGTCAGCTAATGGGCTCCTGGACCACTGTGCGGACACACAATCAGGCAAGGCAGTCTCTTTACCGTCTATCTCTCTTTTGACTTCTGCTTCTTTGCCGCTGTGGACACCAGTCTTCCAGCATCTTCTAGGGATCAACTCGCTCTCCACGTTACCGCCAGCTTCACAGTCTAGCGTGGCTGCACCCCTCCACGACGTCCTTTGCATAGGATTATCTCTCCTCCATTCCAAGTTCCTCGTTGTTTTCTGTACGTCGTCCCAAACAAAATGGGTGTGTCGGTCCTCTTTGACTGAGTTCAGGCGAGATCCAGCATTATCTGAAGCCAAAGAGATTGAAAAAATGGCGCTATTTTCGAATCCAAAACAGAAGCAAGTCTTTCCAATTCTCATGTAGACAGTGTATTCTCGACAGTAATAGGAGACCTTTTCCCCCAAGAGGGGACTCACTCACGGTGAGATCCCACTTTCCCAGACCGTTAGGGAAGTTCTTGCTTAGCGGGGATACCTTCCGAGCCTCAAAGGGGGTGGCTGGCCTCTGGGGAGAAGGGACGAATAGTCCAGATTCATCACAGCGTACTGTGAGCTTTATTGGAATTTAAACATTGATGCTAATAATTTGTTGGAAGATAGTGTTGTTAAATCTGATATTTCCATAAGAGCCGCTCTAGAAGGATGAACAATACAGTAAACAGGATTTTATCCTTGCGTTTTGATGGTGTTAAGCTTTTTGGAAAGTAATTGACAACACTGTTATGTTCATCAAAGTGTAGCAATGTACCGCAGTAGCTTTGGGGGCTCTGACCGATGCAATAGGGCAGCCTCAGTGGAATGGCAAGAGCGATTTTAGGAGAAGTAGGAGACAATGCAGATTAAGATGGCAAGAATCCTCCTCTTGGGGCTAGTAAAACCTTGTCAAGGTAGCTAAACTGAGAAGTAGGGCTGACTTCAGGGGCTATGGGGGTGGTGTGATAGTACTGTGAGCCACATACAGGGCACTCAAGTAAATCAAGAAATACTATATTGATTAGGCCTTTGAAGAAACTCTAAGCAGGCAAAGTTAAAGGTAACTCCCTAAAGTAACCACTCACACAGAGATCCCAGAGTAATATAACCTACACTTTACACTAATAAACAGTTCAAAATAAACGAGCAAGTAAAACTGTAATCCGTAAAGTGAAGAAAGATAATGCAACAGAATCACAAATCATATACATTCCTTATAGGTATAAGGCCTGTGGTAAGTCAGATATGAGGCAGAAAAGAGGTAATGTGTCTCACTTGGTATGTTCTATTAAAGGGACACTATGCCTCTCCTGTCCCTACTACTGAGGGGAAGCTTTTCCCTATTCTACTTAAAATAGCAACAATTCAAGTGCTTGTCAGGATGTCTTGCAATACCAAAAGCTGTCCTCTTTCCAAACCTAGTCTACCCTAGAATCTGTCCCTACCACAAATACAAAACACTAACATAAAAGTAGGCGGGTCAAAGACTCCCCCATAATGCTGGTAAGGGTGGTGGGTTTCTGTCCCCCATCCAAAGATTTCTCTATTCTCCATCAGGCCATGTGCCTTGTTTATATAGTTGCAAGTCTGAGTATTTTCCTCTTTTCCGGTTCGTGATGGGTCCAGGCTTCCACCCAAATGTCCTTTTTCCTTTCTGTAGTCAATCTGCCTGGTTAAGCGATTTCTAACATAGGATTGTCCAAAATCAGTGTGTACCCCCACTCTCCCCTGTCTGAAATAATAAGCTTGCTCTCATCAGTTTTGACCGTGTTTTCGTGAAGTAAAATGGCTTTCATCCTTTTTTGTGTTATCACGGGTTGTAGCCCCATGTGAGCGGTTTGGCTTCTCAGCCCCTCAGTCTCTCTTGGGTTGTCCCCTTTATCACCCTTTTGTGGAGTTTGTGGGATCTCAGGACAGCTTGAGCTGTTTGGCTTCTCTGCCCTTCTGGGTGTATTATCTTTCTCACCGCTTTGTGGGGTTCGCCGTATATCAGCTCAGCATGGGCTATTGTTTTCTCTGCCCTTCTTGGCTGACTGGCTTTCTCATCCCTTCGTGGGGCTTCTCCCATTTGTCTGCCCTCCTCCGACTTCTTGATACGTGCTGCGTACCTGTTTCTCGGGTACGAGGCTATGCGTGGGAGACGGTCTTTCGAGTTGATTGACCCGTCCTCTCCGTCGGGTCTTTGTCGTAGGTTCCTCCAATTGGTGCTCGACAGGACTTCGATGCCAGTTATGGAAGACGTGGGTCAGCTGCTCCAGGGGCAGCTGCGTCTCGTTTTTTCTCGGCGGCTCCTTGGGTTCCAGTCTTGCTGGAGTTTGCAGCGTTCCGCGGACTTGCTCTACCTACCACGCTGTTTGCGTGCTGCTGCCTTGAGTCTTTGCTTGGAAGGGAGACGTTACTACGCTGGCTTGCGCCTCCAGCCCTATGGCTGGTCCTAGCCCCCCTCCCTGTTGGTCTCACTGGACCTTTGTTCCTCCCAGGAACAAGATGGGAGTGTGCAGTGGTTCTCTGCTTCATAGAAAGTTGGGGGCAATAATGGGTCAGAACCACACTAGCTTTTAAAGGGCCCTGTACAATATGGTTATGCTCGATTCCTATGCAGGCAACACACATTTGGGACCTGGTACATGAGTGAGGATGATTAAAAACCCTGCTTGGGGCTTCCTGGACACCACCAGTGGGATCCTGCTTGCCCTGTCCCTAGAGAGTGTTAAGCATAGCAGGCTCGCCTCCCTAGTCCCACAGGGGTGGCTCCTCCTTGGGGAGATGGAGCCTGTGACAAACCCAGGGAAATTGTCACATCACTTAAGTACTTCCCTGCTAAGTAAGTAGGCCTAGTGCCTCGGAAAGAATCAAAGTCCCAGAGAAGTATCTGTTGCAGGATGTGGAAATCTTAAGTCACAAGCAAAGTATTGGCAAAGCCAGTAGTTGATGTAATGTTCCAGAAGCAACAAACTTGAAACCATATAAAGGTAAGTAAGGCCATTTAAGGGTACTCTTCCAATTCCACCACACTCAGGGTTGCCCTAGATGGGATCCTTGGCAAGACTTCCAGCGATCATGACCATTGTAAGGGTGCAGAAGGATTCTGACACAAAGGTGGCAAGTTTAAGGTTAAAGACTATTATTAAATAATACAACAATAGTAAACCTATCTTTCCCCAATCCTAAGAGGTGTTTCCCTGCCTCAACAAAAGATCTAACTTGACTGTTAGGATGTCTTTTAACGTAAAAGTGTCCACCGTCCTGTGTCACAAAAACCTTACTTCGAATGGATTATGTCCTCCCACGTATTCCTCATCTTGTGATAAATCGTTATCTCCAGCTTCGCTGCTTCGGAAAAAAAATTTCTCGGCAGAGGGCGCTGTGCTCGAGGTCGTGGCGTCGATTGTGCTTTGACGTACTCCGTACTCTGTCGACGTCACCGATGGTATAAATAGCTCGAGCCACGCCCGTTGCTTCAGTTACGTTTTTCCGATCGCTT
Source organism: Ambystoma mexicanum (assembly GCF_040938575.1). NCBI lineage: Eukaryota > Metazoa > Chordata > Amphibia > Caudata > Ambystomatidae > Ambystoma > Ambystoma mexicanum. The sequence goes on from NC_090932.1 coordinate 1,561,974,046, forward strand.
CGCTATCGAGAACGGCGCACTTCTATTTTCTGTGAAGAAAATGTCATCATCCTCGACACCTTCGACACCCAGAACTGGGTTTAAAAAGTGTGCAGATTGTGGATCTAAGATGTCGATCACCGATCCCCACCAGATTTGTCTCTGGTGTCTCGGTTCCAGTCACCGAACCGACGACTGCAGGTCCTGCCAATCGATGACCGAAAAAGCTCTTCGTGAGAGGAGAGGTGAACTGTCGGTGGGGAGGAAGGCCTCAAAAAAGGTTTCGTCAAAAAGACACAAAGCCACTGATTCTAAGGAATCGGATCGCCATAGGCACTCAAAGAGATCTCGATCTAAGAGTAGATCGAGACACTCTTCGTCGTCATCGAAAAAAATGAAGAGGAGACATAGATCTCCCTCATCATCCTCTTCTTCAGAGTCGACCGAAGAAATTCGTTGTCCGACTAAATCAGATTCTCCCAGTAAGTGGGAAGAATTCCGCAAAAAGCCTGGGGGAATGACTCCTTTCCACAAGTCACAAAGTTCTAAATAATACTTTCTTGTGAGCCAGGAGAATGCCTCCCTTCTCCTGGCATTTGGTCTCAGTCTCAAAAAGAATCCCGGGGAATGACTCCCTTCCCCAGGCTTGTTGGACCCTCCTTCTGGTCTGTTACCAGGACAATGACTCCCTTCTGGTAATATAAATACAAAAAGATCCCACAAACCTTCCCTGCCCTTACACACTGGGAGGAGCCAAAGGAGTAAAGTGTAATTAGTGATGGCCTACCACATCATTATTTCATGGAACCAGAGGGTCAGTATCGGATTTAACACATTTTATTCACAAGCAGTGTAAAAACTCTCATCTGAGAGTGTATGACATAGTACAAAACACAAATCTGAATATCAAAATAATTTTTGAAAAAGCAGTATCTGCAAAATAAAATAGTTATCACTAGTGGTTGTTAGTAGCACACGTTGGAGAGCGATCTGTGCAATGAATTGGGAAAGCAATCTCATAAGTGTCAACACGAAAGTGTGTCTCTGCAGTCAAAAGGGGAAAGTATTAGCAAATCAATTCCATTTTGGGTATGCCCTTTGATCCATCTTCAGGACACAAAACAAGGTATTAAGAGGTGGGTAATTACAAAACAATCTCTTAGAACCAGGGGGAATTACTCCCTTACCCTGGTCTGTTTTTTCTTTGGTTTGGCCTGCTTGGTTCACTGCCCTGCCAAGTACTGCCACGAGGAAGATGACTTATCATTCCATTGGTTTGGATCCCCAACCCTGGTGTCCCTTCTTTGGTTTGGGCCACTTGGTTCACTTCACTACTAAGTACTGCTTCAAGGAGGATTGTCCCGCTCGTTATATCCGTACCAGGTTTTTGCTTCCTGTAACTTCCAGCCCCTACCGGTCCCTGCGCTTCTCCCATTAACTTGCCTATTTCCGGGAGGCACGGTCGGTTCTTCCTGGCGCCCTCCTTCTACTATGTATGGCATCTCCCTGCCTCATTGCCTTCACCTTGCCCGCCCCTTGGACAGAAGTTATGGATTCTGCTTCTTGCATTCGCGTCACGGTCTGCCAGCCTCCCGTTACAGTCTGGATGCTGTCAGGCAAAGGAATCCTGTTCTCCACTTGGCTCCGGGAGTAGACTGCTCTCAGGTCTGTGCTGGCTTCCTGTGCTTCCGGGGCTTCACTGTCCCTCATCCTGGTTAGCTGTATCTCTTTCATAGGCAGTCCTTCTTTGGTTCTTACGGCGTAGGAGAAACCACGCCTCTGCGGAAGTCTTCAGTTTCTTCTTGATATTGCTCTTCATTATTCCAATGTCCCACCTGGTCCAAGTACTTGGATTACCTTTGTTACTTACGTTCTTCTCCGTCTCAGTACTTTCCAGAACCTTCAGGTAGTCTGCATTATAGCAGTAAATTGGTCTGCTGTTTACAAAGGGATTACTAGAAGTGGGAGAGGTTACAGTTTTTGGGTGTGTGGTGTGCTCATAAGAGCTATTCCATAGATGGCCATCCTTATCCCTAGGGTGGGAGGTCCCTCCCCATATGGTCCTACTGCATTATGCCACCCCCTGGGGGACTATCGCGTAGCAGCCTCACCTCCCTGGCCTCATGGAAAAGGGCTCCCCCTCCGGGAGAAGTGAAAACATGTAATGAATAGTCGCACCAGGCAAGGGAGATTTAGGGAGTGGACCTCATGTCCATACAGTTCCTACAGCAGGGGGTGGAAAAGGGTATGCAGGCTCCCACCCCCTCACTCCAGTTGTTTGAGGGAATACGCTCCTCAGAAATGCTGTGCCCACTTACCTTTGTTGTTGGTCTGGGTCCAGGGGCCATGGCTGCAGTGACTGATTTTGGCTTGAGGTTTGGTCCATCTAGGTAGCGGTTCTCTGCTCCGGCAAGTCAGATCCCGATGTCTTGAATCAGGACCGCCCAGGCACCTCAGGACATCAACCACAGCAATTCCCAAGGCGCCAGGAAACCTCCCAACATGAATCCGATCGACATTAGCTAAGATCACCCCTATCGGGGTGGCAGATGACACTTGTGACAATAAAGAAAATGCAGCTCCATCAAGACTCTTCTTCATGCACGTATTACCCAAAAATCTTGAAAAAAGAAAACATATGGTAGGTTTGATGGAATTTTGGCTGTACGAAAATTTTATACAGCTGAACATTTCAATCAAATTCACCATACGGTACTGTTGTATAGCGGGAGTTGCAGGGGTGTTCCCGCACCCTTGTTCGCTACAATGGTACCAGGGGTTGCGGGGGTGTCCCCCTACTTCATGTATAATAAAGATGTACAAAAAAGGAGGACCCTGCGGTGGGGTTTCCTAATCACGTAAGTGAAGGGAACCGGTGTTGTAAGGAGATGGGGGAGTTGGCAGCACACATCGATGTGTGCCGCAACAGGCAAGTAGGGGGGTGGGAGAGTAGGTTATGCGCCTAATATTATGCGTGATTTCACTGCAGCACGCATTTCGATTTCATCTTTTTTTAATTCGAAATTTTGCGATGCAGTGAAATCACATAGATCCCTTCATGCAAAAGGGACTGGGCGAAATGAGTTTCAAGTTGCAACTCTGAATGGTGACCGATGCACAGGAGATGCCTTGGGCAAAGCTGGTAAACCAACAGGATGGTTCTGGGACACTATCGAAGGATTCTGATGACAGAATCTTTGTACAGGGGTCCACACTGGTTGGTCCCACCAGCACAAGTGTGTAAGCACGGACTAGGGTCTTCTGTGGATCATTGCAGAGAGGCTAGGCTTCAACAGAACCTGGCTGGAGGCAATGCTGGTCAGCATCAGTGGTGATCTTCAGGTCTTCAGTGGGCTGCTCCTTCTCTTTGGGGGTCCTGGCACCAGTCGACAATGGTTCCATGTCATTTCATCGCCTGCCTGTTCATCCCTAGGCTTTTTTTAGGAACCTGTCCCTTTAAAGAGAGACGTACATTTAACTGAGACGAGTAGGAGAGACAGAGAAAAATCCTAAGCTGGGGAAGCTCCCTGACACCATCATGCAATAGAGACAGAGCAAGGAGAGCCGTGCAGCCATTTACTTTAAGAGAAGTTCTGAACGCCAGAGGAAAGTCCTGGAGGCCCAGCGTGTACAAGGAGAGAGAAACAGTGGAGAAACAGTGGAGAACGCAATTGTGTAACCCCCGGTGGTGGCTTTGCCACGGACTTCATGGTTAGCCTGTCGGACAACGCCAAAGCCATCCAAGCAGGCAGTGGATGAGACTACGTGGTGCCTAAAACCCCAACCGGTCGCACAGAGAAAAAAAGACAAGAGGGCGGGACGCAGGCCATATCAAAAAGCATGAGATCCGAGGAAGAGAACCCGAGCGAGCGCTGAGCCCAACAGCTTTCCCTGCAGACACAAAAGCAACAGGGACAACTGGGACGTCGCCTGGACATCGTTATGAAGCAAGAAAAACATGTCCCAGTGAAATGGACGAGATACTGAATATAAAACCATTTAAGTGGAACTGTGATAACAGTGATGAAAGAGGCGTCATTAAGGACGTGACACCAATGCCCTGGGAAGAGGGGAAAGTACCCCATGGTTTGAGAGAATCCTAGAAGTGTGATTTGGAAGTGAAATCGAGTGAATCGGATAAGAGGTAAGATAATCAACGTGAGAAGCCTGAGGAGAGGGAGAAGGTCAAATTACCACAAAGTACACACAAACTAAGAAGGTCTGGGATACAATAGCCAGAAAGACACACTAGTCTGTAATGAACTATAAGAAAGGGTGTCAAGGAGAACTGTCCAAAGTCCGGTTTTAAAGTTGAGATAAAACCCAAGTATATTGTGTATGAGTTACAAGAACCTATCCAGAAGGTGGCAAGAGGCTATCTAAAGATATCATATTAAAGAGAACTTTTGAGTAAAAAAAAGACATTTCAATAAGAGACGACCAGGAAAAAGTAGACTTTCTCCTGATCTACTTTAAGTTAGTTAAAATAGTGGCAAGGTCTGTTAGAACTAGATTGGACTGTGAACATATTCATTCTGGACTTCCTGAGGTCTCACAAGCACCTTTAGGTTATTTACATGAGCAGGGTTAGCCCTCTAGCAATAGATGGGACTTAGCCACTGTGAAAAACCAAAGGGTGTTTAACAGCCCAGTCCCCGGGGATCCCGTACTCGGGTGGCCAGTGGAAGGCCATCGTTTTTGGATCCCGACCCTGGGGGTGGACAAACGAGGATCGATCACCTGGGTAGGAGGTCCTCGGGGAATGGGTGTGAAGCACCTGATGGCAAGATATCGTATCCCCCTTTTTCCATAACACATCTAACCCCTATCCCTGCCTATTTTATGGGAAACTACAACTCCCATAATTCCTCCCCACTTGACATTTACAACACTATTGAGCCAAGGAAGATGAGGAATGAGGTCTGGAGGATTACCTCTACTGACTTGCAATGGCTCTGACCCTCTACTGACACCGGGCAGACTCAGGCACGTAATTCAAATTGCATACAGAGTTAACACTCCCTGGCAGGATAAAAAAGTGGCATGCACAGACACACTCTGAGCGATGCTGGGTGCGAGAAGGAACAGCTCTTTCGAGGGTAAGAGGAACCAGCCTATGGAAGGTGGAAAGCCAAGTGGCTGATCAACTCGGCGGAAAACAAGAGAGCCAGGCGAGAATTCCATCCTTTCAGGAAGCCGCAAGTGTTCCACGACTGAAAATGAGCGAGCGGAAAAGAGAAACCTTCAAAGTGCTTCCAGGCAGCCCGCTATCCTCCTGGGTGAACGACAGAGTTGGAGAGGAGCAGAGGAGGCGTTGGTAACTGCTTTGGCTGCTACGAGAAAAGTATTGAAGACAGAAGCCCGATTAACACGACCATTGAGTTATCGAAGGCAAACAAAAGCCAGGTTTGTGTAAGAGCAAAAGAGGCATGTAGCAAGAGTTGAAGGTTGTTAGATAAAATTTTCATAGTAATGATACATCTTCCTTACCTGTGTCAACCCCAGGACGTGTTGCATTTACTGGTGGATAATTTTTTCTTATACCTCTGTGAGTGGGAATCTTTTTCCACACTCATAGAATCGTTTACTCTTTTTATGGGTGTCATGTTTAAGACTCTCCATGGTGTCTTTTAAAAGTTATCCTCTTTGACAACATTTTGGCAATAAGTGCCTATTGTTGCTGGGTTGCTCTAGTGGCTCTCCTTTTAACTTTCTCTGGCTAACCTAGTGAGAACTACAGTTCCCAAGGGTAGAAAGGATATTTGGATCCCTTTTACATTTTATTAGGTGAGACCAGCACCCCCCACCTTATGTGGAGTGCTAGGGAGATACTGAGTATCCCCTTTCTCATTTTAAATGCAACATCTATGTCACAAGGACAAACTTACCTTTAATGGCTGGTGGCAGTAAACCTTTTTTATTATTTTGGTGCACCTTTACTGCAGGCTGTTTGCACAGCCCCGGTAAAGACAGCCATGGGTGCTTATTTTACCAAAATAGTCCCCCATCTTTTTATTTCGCTATTTTAGTGTCCCCATCCTTTTTTGTTCCTTCCCCTGACAACCAGGGTGGGAAATTCCTTTGTGTGATTTTGATCTTCGGCGGGAGTCCTGTGGATTCCCCGGCCAGGCTCCAGAGTGTCTGTGAAGGCAGTAAGAGAGGGAGGAGTCCAAAACTCTGCAGCCCTTTGTGTTCCAGCCAGAGTGCAAGATTCCAGTTTAAACTGGGAGGCTGACTGTCTGGAAAGGATTGTCAACCCGACCCAAGTTTGAATGTTGCAAGGCTGTTTGATTGCCTGGGTTCCTGCATAAAAGTCTGAATCTGGAACCTGAAGAGTTAGTCGACCACTGAAACAAAAACCAAAGAGGAAGATGGAGAATTTGCGGCTGAAACGATTTCCAGCGACTGGAGAGCCTGGTATGTAACTGGAGCCTGCTGCAGCCCTTCCTTCAAATCGACCAGGGGACTCCGGAAAACGACTACGACCCAGAGCCTGGAGAGTCCCACTTGACTTAAGAGGACCTGCATTATGAGCCATCCCACACAGTGCTGCGACCTTGCGGGGCTCTAATGCCTCAATACCCTGGGGCTTCGAGCCATTCCAAATCTCACTGAAACTTTGTGGCCATCCTGCTGGATCTCCAGAGGCACGATTCCACCAGTCCAAAATGTCCCCTCACCAGAGTGCTGGACCTTGCAAACGACAAGAATCCAACCAGCGATATTCTGTCTTCTGTGCTCCTGAAAGACGCCAAATACACAGAGCCACATCTGGCTGCGAGGAAAACCTTGCCTACAGCCTTCCCCACGATCGTCGCTGCAAATGCCCTTCCAGTGTCCTGTCTGCCGTCTTCTTAATGAAGGAATTCCACTACCAGGCTTTGAGCTGCAGATCCTGAAATTCTCCTGCTGCAAATTCTGTACTGAGGTACTGTGCTGGCTTGGGTATTTACTTACCTTAAGTCTCTTGTGATTCCTGTGTAGTTTTGGGTTGTTTTCTTTGATTGGGAGGCCTCTTGGCCATTTCACCCAGGCCCACTGCTGGCATCCTCCTAGGGTCTCAACTAACTCTAAAGTAAAGTACTTACTTGTTCTAACAGTCTTCCTTAGGAACTCTGACCTTTGCTACTTAAGAACCTATTCTGACCTGCCTGTTGGACACTAGACCCCAGTGGACCCCCCTTCTGCCACTGAGAAAACACATGCTCCAAGAATAAGGGAAATACTTCTAACGAGTGGGCTTTTGCCTAGAAAAGACAATACATGTTTAAAAGTTACTTGCAAAAGAAGTTTGTTGCTAACTGTAACTCTGAGAGTGAACAGTTACAAAAGATATTACTTACCTTAGAAATGTTCTGCCATTCTTAAAAGAATATGTATGGTTATCACTTACATTAGAAATGTTCTTCCATTCTGAAAAGTATATGTAACTTCTTTCTTTCCTTAGAAACAGTTTTGCCATTCTAACAGAAAGTAGATGTAAGGTTATATTACTAACCTGTGATTTGGTTGTGCCTCTTTCCAAAGGTTATGCTGTAGGTTTCACTTCACTATTCCTGTTAGAATAAATGTATCAGTGTGCCCAACTGAGTCTTTCTTTCCCTGACTTGCTGTTAGCCTGTCCGGAATAAGTCTGCATTGGGTTGGAATGGAGAGCTAGAGAATAGGTGCCTGGGGCCTGCAACTCTCTGATATCAACGTAATCTCCCTGGCCCCGGGTCATTCCTCTACCCACCATCTGGTCCTGCCTAGGGCCAACCAGGCCTGCTGAAACCTGCCTGCTCTTGCTAAGTGAAAGTTGGTTCTCTTGCTGAGTCCTTTACTTGCCACCAGATGTTCTTATCTCACCTTTCACCTCTTGGGCTATTATTCCGTAGTTTGCTCTGGTTTTAGTGCCTGCTATTGTTATCTTTAAAGCCCGTCTTCTAGGTGCTCCCTCTTCCAGACTACCCTCTCCTCCGATGTTACCTACTCCTTCGACTAGGGTCTCACCACCTCCTCTTGCCTTTGACTCCCCTGATGTTATCCCCTCATCTGCACATGACCTTCTGATGTTACCATCGCCTCTGAAGCTCCTTCCGTTCGATCCTCCTCCATGAGATGAGCTCTCTGCTGCATCAGCTGAAGCTGCAAAAGTACCAAATACTCACTTCCAACGTTCAGTGCAGGAAAATAATTAACCTTAAAGGGAAAGATTTATTTTTCTGTGTTGGAGTTTTGTGTCTGCTTGGGGAGAGCTTCCGGCTGTCTTTGGGAAGAGGAGTGCAGCATTCTTGCACTGCAGGGTCTCACGTAGGGGGTTGGGCAGTGTTGAGGCATTTTCTGTACCACACTCTGTTAATGATTCTACAACCACTAACCCTAGGGGGAAGACTAACACACCTATCAAGAAAGAGACGACAAACCTCTTTATGTAGCTATCATGGTCAGAACGACGAGGCAGAACTCTCAGGTAGGGGTCATAGGTCGACACGAAGGTACAATTGCACTTATCTCTAGAAAGAAATGCTACACTGAAAAATGTATCTTTAGTAAAGTAACACATATACAACTATCAGTTAAAAAAAATATGCCAGCATGATGCAAACAGTAATGCCTATACAAGGACTCTCCTAACTCCTAAGTCTATATGTGGACCCTCTACTAGAAGTTAGCACCCAACATAAGATAGAGGCACAGGGGGAACCATAAAATCTAACAAGCAGGTAAGCACCCATTTGGCCTATAAAAAGAAGTGCAGTGTCCTTAAGACTCACCCTAACCTCAGTATATGTAGAAAGCCCTAGAACGTGAAGGTGAGCTCCTAATTCATGGTTGGGTCGGGATTATCAGGTAAACGCAATTTTACCAACCTGAATGATTGGTTACACATCCCCAATGCGTATTAACTTTAATCCACATTAATTTGAACCTTCTAGGGCATTATACAAGTATTAATGCACAGGCACATGTAATCATATAGTAGAGCCACAGCGAAAATTAAAACATTGTAAAGCCATAGCCAGAGCCTTCCAAGAATCAAAAGAACATTTTAGCAAAAGTTACTTCCCTCAAACATTTCAGGGAAAAATATAAACATTACTAGAGATAGTCAGAGGGTTGCAAGCACATTTGAGATGAGAGAAATGCAGGATGTGATTTTAAAAATGCATATAAATCACAGGTAGTACGTACATTATGAAACTTCGTAAGGAGCTCACAGGACCCCTAGGCGATCCAGGGCAGATAAGAACCCCAGAGTACATTTCAGGAGAGTTCCTGGTAAGTTCAGAGTTTGATACGAGTTAATGGGAGAGAGTTAAAGGGCCATCTGCTTTAGTGGAGGGTGAGTCTGATCTACCCCACAGGTATGGATGCTGCAGTGATCAACCCCAGGGAAGGCCTGGTGAGACCCCAAGGAAATGTTCTAGAGATCAGAAGATGAACCCCACCCCAGAGGAAGTAGTTGCAGAACAGGAGGACCCTCAATAGAAGTCTATGCGAAATGTTATGTTAAATGTGTAAAGCACACGTTCACCACAAGGGTATGATGGTGCTACTCAATATAGGGATGAAGGAGGAACCAAATAAATTAAACAGGCAGGTTTTCAGGGCCCAGTGAAAAATCAAATGATTAGGAGTGGAGCGCAAAACGCCAGGGAGGGAATTACAAAGAATGGCGGCGGCGACCGAGAGCCACAGCCGCCAAAACGGCTAATCCTAGGAACAGGAATGAGGCAAGCCTCGGCAGAACAAAGAGCTTGGCCCGGAACATATGGGCAGGATTTGGCCTGCAACTATTCTTCCCCTTGAAAAAAGAAGGCACGCTGAACCAGACACGCCTCCTTAAATTAAACACGCTGTCTGACCCGCAGCCAATGGAGGAAGTGAAACCCAGGCGAGATGTGGGCACAGTGTGGTGTGGGAATAGCCAGGTGCACAGCCGAGTTTTGAAGTACCTGTAGATGCCAAAGAATATATCGAGGCTGAGCCAAGAATAGAGTATTGCAGTAGTCAATGGATGAGATGACCAGTGCGGCAACCACGGGAGCCCGGAACTGAACTGGGATAAATTGAAGGACTTACTTTACGCAGCAGTTTGAGCTGAAAGTGGCCGCTTTGGCAGACTGCACTGACTTGAGGATCCAAATGTGGCAAAGTCACTCCTACACGGAATTTCTACCACAGATTGTGGGGACACCAGGTGTGAGTATCGCGAATAATCGCCAACCCCAGTACCCCAACTTAAGTACTAACGTCAGTGTCTTCAATGAAAACTGCCCTTGCAACCCAGTGAGTAAACGGCTCCTTTCCACAGGGTTTCAGAGGATCAAAGGGAAAAACTCCTTCAGCAGGTCGGCAGGCCTGCCAACTCAAATGTTCATGACAGCAAAGCAAGAGAGTGCAACATGGGCATTACAAAGCCTAAATAATCTTGCAAAAAGTGGCTGGCCCAACGCCAGCAGGCTAATCACTCAAAGGGGCTGGAGGCTGGGGGGGGGGGGTCAGATGATCATCCATGAAGGTTGGTTAGAAGGACTGAAATGCAAAACAAGGACAAACCTGCCACCTAAGCTGCAAATAAAAAGTGCTTGTCAGTGTAACTCCCCAAATATCCTTCTATATTTATAAGAAAAAGAAAGTAATAACCAATTAGTCAACATTTTCTAACTGTAATTTGATTTGTATTTGTCTGAAGGACTGCCACCCAGCATTACCCACCCCCCACAGGAAGTGAGAATGATAGTCCAGGGACCTAGTCTGGCTTGCCTAAACTAGTTGGGGTTGGTCTCCCGCACTCTTCTTCGAGCTAACACAAAGCTCTTTATTAATTTTTGTAAATTATATATGAAATCAACTCTATTTACTTTGCTTCAATTGGATGTTACTTGGATTCACTACTATAAAAAACATTTTTACACTTATCAAAACAAAAATCTACATATCTGATTTCTTTTTAACTATGTATTTTCCTCCTTTAGTTTGTTCCAATGATTCTTCATAACAGAGTAAATTTGTACACTCAATCTCAATTTCTTATGAATTTAACTCAAATCCTAAATGGGTGTCTGTATTATGATCCAAGGCGTTTCGAATAGTCAACTATTCTCCTGCAGGGAGCTACCCTTTGGATTTTCTACAATGTAATGAGAAATATATAATTGGACCACTTAAAATATTATTACATATTTTCTTAATTAGGAGAGTAATTTTACTAAAACTAACTTCTCTATTACCAACGCCTTAATTGTTATGCCAATCACTTGGTTGCCAGTGTACTCTGGTTAGACTCAAGAGTCTTAGTTCTGTAATAGAACAAGATAATGTTCCAATGTCACTAAATTTCTATTTGTAATGCCATGTTGACCTAGCTCTTGACAACACGATATTCGAGGTGTTCAGGGTTAAATCCCTTACTGCGCTTCAATGGACGTCAGAGAAATGTCAAATTCTTATTAAAAACCAAGTTATCCTATTTAAAAACAAACCAGTCAGTCAAACTATGTACTACAAAAAGTTCTTCCAGGTATATTTAGCCATCATTATCTATGTAACAATACATGCATTTGCTTACCTTTTAGTCAATGTCATCCGTGCCTCTAACTAGAGTCAAATGCCATGCATGGCAAAGCAACTTGCCTCACTGCTCTTATCGCTATAAATACCTCCAGCTTCTCTCCACACACACCTGTGGTGTCACTGGAGTGATGTTATCAGAAATTATCCGGACTCGTCAGTGTGTTCATATACTGGCGCACTAATAAGAGTGCCATCTGTTCCATCATTTTATATGGTTCTCAGACAGTAAAGTTCTCAACTTACTTAAGTTCCTACCTACTAGTAGTGCAAGATGTCCTAGTATTTAAATATCATAGAATGTTTGTAAATATGAAATGGCGATTCTTATATGTATGTTACCCCAAATTGTTAATCCAGAATTTTGCTGCCTTACGACGTAGAAATTCATTCTGGGTAATACAGTAGTTTATATCATATTATCCAATTGGATTCCTTCCCCGGTTCTATTTATGAAATAATCTCACATTTTTTATGGAAACCTATGAACAAATACAGAAGCCATTTTGGAATATTGTCAATTTCTATACATTTCGTATTGATTTTTCATTGCTCTCCCCACAAACCTCTGATGAGCTTTACAAAAAACAAGTCTTGGTGCGATTGTGTCCAATTTCTTTGTTCAAAACAGTTCTCTCTGTAACAACCTTTGATTGATATTACCTCCTTTTTGGAACACACACAAGTTCCAATATAACAAAATGCAACTGTGAAATTGAGTTACTTTATTCCCAAAAATGTGCTGCAATCGTGGATGTTCATTTCTTAGTTTGTAGGTTAGATGTTTATTATTAGTGGTTAGTTTGTAGGGGATACTAGACCCTAGATTCCCCCTGCACCATAAATGGGTCAGATATTTAATTTCAATCAAGGAAAGTGGATAACCATTGAGTGCACCTAAAATATATTGGATTGTTAGCTAAATTAGTTGGGACCAATATGGAGGATGCCATTGTGGACTCAGGAGCCCATGTGTTCAGAATGCCCATTTTAGCCTATCTCGTGGTCACCTAGACGAAACAAAGCACTGAAACACATTACCAAGATTTAGAACCCTTTGTTACCCCAATGGCTACCAAAATGTGGTAAAATGTCTTGCACCTTTGGTAAAGACAAAGCTAAAGAATAAATGCCACCAGCTTACTCTCTAAAACATGTGTATGGTGATGGAATCAACCTAGTGCACTAATGGGGAACCTGAGAAGCACCCCTGGTACTGAATACCTTAGGAGGACCCTATACAATATTCCGTATGTGAGGTAAAAAGGGATGTAATAGCTGAGGGACTTCAGAAGAAGTCCTGATCTGTTTTTCTCTCTTGGCATTGTGCACCTGGCCACCCTCTGTTATTCAGGCCCAGGTACAAGCTCACCCTGCACTCCCTCCCGGCCACACCCTGCACTGGGGTCTGTATCTGTACCAATACAGTCCGCCTCCTACTTTTCTTCTGCACTTATCAGATATACTCTATCTGAATAATCTATCACCTGCCACTTGCTGGCTGCACTACCATTGTTTATCTCTGTTATTTATTTTATTTATTATTTATTCTGTTCTCTCCTCTGTTCTGCACTTTCCACTTCTCCCCTTTCCATGCACTTTCCCCTTTTTCGCTTTCCATGCACTTGCACGTTCTTAATGTCACTGGGCCTAGTAAGATTGCTGTTTTTGTTCTCCCTTGTTCCCCTCCCTTTGCCTGGTCGTGCTCTGAAACACTTTGTGTACAAGCGCAATATAAATAAAATATAATTTCATTTAAAAAAGAAGTAAATGGACCAAAAAACATTGGGGAAAAATGCACAATGTTGAGGGGCCCCAAAATGTGACCCTTGAATCTGCAAAATGGTATTTCTGGCATTGGGGTCAAACTTTTCAAGGCTGGCCTTAGCCACAGGGACACCTTGTCCCTGTGGCTAGTGCGGTTAGGAAATTCTATACACCCAAGAGTGACCTGTGGTGTGGCACTGTGATTGTTCCATGCCATGTGACTGGAACCAAAGCATGGTTACATGGGAGTTTATAGTAAACAAGAAATGTTTTTCTTTCGCAGAGGCAAAATAATTGTCTGCATCTGAATGTTAGAATAGGTTTTAAATTCTGTACAGAGTTTTTAGAGTGTGTGCAAGATTATTATTGTCCTTCGCCAGGAAAACCAGCTTCCAATACACGTTTGTTTTCCATGTAGGCATATGTAACCTGCTGTGTTCAACATATCCTTCCTCTGACTGGTATTTCTTTGAATGCTGTCAGCACTATAGTGGTGGCAGTGAGTTTCTTTATATTTATTCTGCAGGGCAGCATCCTGGGCAATGCAGTACATTTGCTAATTCTCTTCCTTTATCTCCCTCTTCTGTTCCCCTATGTCCTTCACACTTTGCACCGTCTCCCCATTCTCTGCTCTCCTAGTACCATGCTTCCTCCTCCCCTTCCCTTTTCTCCAGCTCCTGTTCCCCTAGCGCCAAGGGCCCTCGCTTCTCTTTTCCCTGTCACAGTTTACATTAGTATTGCATTACCTCACTAGCTGCTTACTTTCATATTTTCCATTTTTACCTTTAGCCTCAATAGAACCCCACTTACTGATTTGCGGCTGCCTTGCCTACACCCTTGTCCAGCCCCTGCTCTTCCAGCACCATGAACTCTCATTCTTACCCATCATTTTGTTTTACATTGTCTAGCACTGATCCCTTCCTGCTCACCATCTCCCCATCTGCTATCCCTACCACACTCCTGCACCTATCTCTGCATTTGTCCATCCCCACCTTTACCTACATCCACACCATGCTTTGTCACTCTCTCCTAAGTTCTGTCTCTCCATCTTACTCTCATCTTCTAAGTTCGTTTAGGTTTAGACTATAAACCTATTAAGCAGTCCTAGGAGGTCGAGGGGGGCTGTCCCCCAGGGGTCCTAGATCTGAAAACATGGAGCGCTTTGGCGTAAATCGCTTTATCAATCCAAATAAAATTACAAATGTATTTGTACAAGTGGACTTGGTGGGTCTGTGCTTGATGGCCTCCCCACACCTCTCCTGGCTTTGTGAGACCACCACCTCCAGGGATCTGCCCAAGCAACCAACAAACTATACATTTAGTAAACTAGCCTGATCTTGACATCCCTGAATGTCTGCCCAGAAGTGTGTCGCTGCCTTGACATGACTCCCTCCTAGGAGTCATTAGACAGGTGTTTCAAATGAAGCGGGCATGTTAATTATAGTACCTAATTTAGCTGAGTGTGGAATCTGAACAACTGGGTTCTATTATTCTGTTAATAACTTTTTCTTCTCTGCAGAACATTTGATGAGAACCTCTTCGACCAGCAGACCAGCATTGTCCCTTCCGAGGGTTCCACCCATAGACAGTACCAAGTCAATTTCAGGTAATACATCTTTGAATCTTTGAGGCTTGTTCTATTAGGAAATATTTCTTTTTTTGCTGCTTTCCTTGCATACACTTCTATGTGCCACCCTTTCTTTTTACTTTGTTTAGACTGCTGACCTGACTTTTTGAAGTGAAGTAAAGCCTTAGGTTTTGCCTTTGTCCTCCTTTTTTATTTTATAAGGGGAAACTGATCAGTCCATAAGGCTATCAGTACTGGGAGATATGGCGCGTCAGGAGGAGGACATGAACACTCAGAGGACATCTTTCACACAATTTTATTAAAATAAAATTATAAGGCCTATCTTTCCCGATCACCATCGGCGATCTCTGCCTATGTTACTAACTAAGGCAGTCATTCATGAATCTCCAAAGGAATAGGTCTATCCAAAACTAACTTAACTGACACTACTTTACAACCATGCCAGCATGCTCAACCATCTCTGTGATAACCTGGGTATCACTGGCCAAGCGTTGGCTTCGCTGAACTCTTTCCTCTCTGATCGATCCTCCCCGGTCAAACTTGTGTCCTTCCTTTCATCTATCTCACTTTCTACCTGTGGTGTTCCCCAGGGGTCTAACCTTTCTCCCTGGCTGTTCCACCAATACTTGCCACTCCTTGTCCACTGCATTGCCGATCTCTGCTCCAACTACCATATCAATCTTCTCAAGCTGTGGAAAGAAGGAACCCAGAGTGTGCTATGTTCGGCACTGTCGGATATGTCAGTCCCAGAGCAAATGGTTCCGACCAACCTTAGTAGCCTACACGATGTTCAAGTAGGCGGGAACGCTTGAATGAGACACAACAAACTGAATCGTTAAGTTGAACACGGTAGCAGGGATATTTTCAGGCCTGCCCGGGCAAACACACTTGGCTACCCATTCCATACCCACGGAGGAAGGTAAAATAGTACGCCTGAGGCTGTACCGAATTTCGGAGTCAAAACGTGGGGAGATCGCCAAGGAGGTAGAAAACATGCTGACACTAGGATCCATTGTGCCTTCAAAAAGTGCCTGGTGTTCTCCAGTAGTCCTAGTACCAAAACCAGATGGTACCCCCAGGTTCTGTATGGACTTTCGGCAGTTGAATGCCATATCCCGATATGAAGCATATCCAATGCCCAGAATTGATGACCTCATAGAAAGACTGGGTTCCGCCGCCTTCCTGAGCACCCTAGATTTAACAAAGGGTTATTGGCAGATTCCCCTTGAGCCGGCCGATCAAGAGAAAACCGCATTTGCAACACCCTAGGGCTTATTTCAATTCACGGTTTTACCCTTTGGGCTACATGGAGCCCCAGCCACCTTTCAAGCCCTAAGGGATAAAATATTACGACCCCATGAACAATACGCGGCTGCTTATTTGGACGACATCGTAATTTACAGCAATACATGGAACAAACATTTGTCACATTTAATCAGAGTAATACAGGCATTGGAAGAGGAAGGTTTACACATTAACCCAAAAAAAATCTAAACTGGCGGCTCAGACGACCAAATACTTGGGTTATGCGGTAGGGGTGGGGGTGTAATAACCCCGCTATTGGACAAAATTCAAGCCCTACAAAAACTGCGAATGCCGGAAACCAGAAGAGAAATTCAAGCCTTTCTAGGATTCGTGGTGAACTATAGAAGATTCATGCACCATTTTTCGAATATAGCGGCTCCCCTCACAGACTCACTGAAAACAAACCGTCCCCTGCAAATCACCTCAGAAGCAAGCAGGCTTTTCTAACATTGGTACGGATGATCTCAACCAGGGCTGTTGCTAGGTCTGGAAAAGACCCGGGGCTACGCTGATGTCAGAACTGTCGGGACTGGGGGCCAGCCAGCCTTTTGGTTGTAGCTCCTGAGATTCTATCCGGGGCTACAACCAAAAGATCAGGGGCTATAGCCCCCTTAGCCACCCCCTAGCAACGCCCCTGAACTCAACCCAGCCTGTACTCCACTGTCCGGACTTTACCAAAGACCTCTACTTACAGGCAGACACCTCGGGATGTGGGCTGGGTGCAGTCCTATCACAGGGGACGGAGAGAAATCTGTGCCCTATCGCCTTCATAAGTAGGAAACTCATTCCCCATGAAATCCCGTACTCCACCCTGGCGAAGGAATGCCTAGCAATCAAGTGGGCGGTGGAGTCCCTAAGATATTTTCTACTGGGGAAGCATTTTACTCTCTTTACCGACCATGCCACTCTGAAATGGTTGGCTACCCAGAAAGACTCCAACCATCGAGTCCTAAGATGGTTTTGTACGCTACAACTTCACAATAGTACACTTGAGTGAAGCAAGTGAAATAAAACACATACGGACTACATATCCCAGAATGCCCCACCAAATACGGCATCAGTATAAAAGCCTGAATAGGGGAAAGGAATGTAAGCAAGGAAGACGGGAAAACACGCTTCCATATTCAGGCAGACCCCCACAGTCAGTGACTAAAACCAAGGCTAACACCTCGAGGGCTGAGCGGGGAGGAGTAGAGGAATTAGCATCAGGTTTGGGGAAACCGTTGCTGGGAACACCTGGTAGTAATCATTGGGGAGGATGGGCACCTGGGTTAAAAGCATCACCAAACCACTCAGAGGGGGTCTTGTGTTGCAGGAGTGGAAGAAGGCTGACGGAGCTGCCCCGGAGTGGAGCGAAACCAGTCCCGAGTACCAGTGGGCGTACTAGGGTGGAGAGAAAGAACCGCTGGAGACGCCCTACTAGACCGGCGGTCCAAGTCGCCTGCGCAGCGGAGGAAGGGCCTGAAGGGAAGCGAGCCTTAAGCAGCGTGAGGACGGACAAGGGAAGGTGTCTGTTCGTTTTATGTTCCTTCGATTTCTGGGACCAGTTGGACCAGTGGGCTGAGTCTCGGAAAGCCTACAGCTGCAAGCCTGATGAAAGCACTGCAGGAGGTGGGGGACATTTACTTACAAGAAAAGGCCTGGCGAAGACCACGCTCGAGCCGATACGGACTGTAAAGCTGCATTTACTTGAAGAGAGGAAGTCCCGTAATTTTTGGTTTTGCTTATAATAACGTGCAGACTGGTGAGCCGAATAATAAAACCGTTGTTGAACACTGTCTCTGGCTCACTACTTAACAGATCTGTATTCCTGGTTGCTGGTTTCAGCCTATACTTGGAAAATACAATTTCTCTGGTAGGCTTGCCCTGCTGGGCAATTATAGTTCAGCTTGTTCTGGTCTACTTGATTTAGTACATTGTTCAACTGAATAGTTCCTCTGAACTCATGCTCATAACTTTCTCTCTCTGTTATGTTATGGTCTTCTTGCACAGAATATCAAGTTTCTTTCCACTTTTCCCAGGGTATTGTTTTGCACTGTTCTTTTCTCTCAGTTTTCAGATTTTCTGTAATTATTTCTCTTCTATCACAAAACTTTAAGTGCATCAGTTTCAGATGTAAATTTGCCTCATGAATTTTACTGGGACAAATTGCTTGCCCGGTATGATTCTCTGTGCCTCCTGTTCTCCCTGTTACCTTTGACTGTGAAGGCGAACGTCTTTGGAGCCTTGTTCCTCGGGAAGCTTCTCTTGCTCTGTGAAGCTGTGGGTTAATTTTCGTCTGCGTTTTCTCCCTCAGGCTTTCTCTTCTCCTCAGTGTGTTTGCAGTGGTGTCAGTGATGCTTTGTGGATGGGCTGTCCACCACAGATCCTTCGTGGTCTCGCCACCATCTTACTCTAGGCTCCTGCCCTTTCGACTTTTCACGCGGGGTATTCACTGTGAGTATGGCGTCTCCCTGTTCTATAGTGCGAGTTTGAAACTTCGCAGGCTTCCCTGCTCACACTTAGTCTGCCTCCTCCAGGTGTTATGCAGTTCGGGGCCTTCGCTTGCCTGCGTATGCGTTCCTCTCTCTTGTTATTCGTCGAGTACACGCTATTCAACGTACTCGTCCCAGTGGAATGACCACTCCTTTTGTGCCTTTTTGCTTACAAATGCATTATGTACAGGATGGACTGGTGCTAGCGCATATTATTCACTGTGTTTTTAAATTTGTACTTGTACACTTTTGCAATTACTGCAGATGGTTACTTAGTGGCTAGCAGGCTAAAATGGCAGTGCCACAAGGTTTTCACCTGTTCTTTGGCCATATTGTTCTTTGGCCTTCTTCCTGCCCTCTCGGGTCCGGTACTGCCATGGTGGACTGCCATTGATGGAATGCCCTTTCCCGGGGAAAGCTCCAGCTTTCCTCAGTAAAGGGGTGGTGTCTGTGTGTGGCTGAATGTGTGGCTGGGATTGTATGGTCCCAGTCCACATCCAGGTCGCATGGTGTCTGTTGGGCAGAATGTGTGGCCAGTGGCTATCCATGATTAGTCACTGCCAGTTTGAATGGTGCAGATCCTTACCTTTGGTGGGCCTGGCAAGCTTCTAGTCCAGATCTTGGATCAAGGGAATCCTCCAATAGCCATTCCACAGATCATCATTGTAGCCCTAGACCACTCTCATATCCCACCCGAGTCTAAGCCTTCCTGCTCTGCAACATACCCTTATTGGGTTTGGCTAGTGTTCAGTGTCTTCCTGTTCACCATAACAATCTGGCCTCCCAGAATCCACCCCAGGGTTGATCTTGGAAATCCATATTGATACTCAGTGGTGGCAAAAGGTCTTTGGCACTCATTGCAGATCCACTGAAGTGATCAGATAGTTCTTGGTACACAGAACTCTTAAGCTTGAAATGTTTAGGCCTGTACAATTTATACACATTATATTATAATATGGAAACACACTAGTACTAGGGGGCAAAAAAACATGTTGGAAGCTACTATCCAGCCATAAGTCACTTGTCACCTATATTTTATACATGCACACAGCACAACATTTCGTACTCTCCAAGAGTCAAATATCACTAGCTAGTGGCGAGTGCAAATTGTGCACCCGGCTCATACTATGCTCTGAACAAAGGTTTAATATTTGAAAAAGTTGTTTTCAGAAAAGGGGCAATGCTTTGCCTGTTGCTAGTGGTGATGATGATGCTGGGGAAGGGCTTACCACTAGCAATGGTCCTGATCCTCTTGAAACCACAGAGGGCACAAGTGAATATGGAGTGCTTTTCAATCCTCTATTGCTACGTCTGATGCTGATGCTATATATGACTTTAAAAAGGAGGAGCCCAGGGTCATAGTAATTGAAATCAAATATATGATGGCAAGGATGGAGTCAATACGTTTCAAAAAGAAAATAGTGTATTACAGCTGGAATTGGCCAGGCTGAGTAGCCTACATGTTCTTCCAGAAGGGCTGTTAATGATTTTGGGTCCTTCTCTCATCATAGATTTACTACGGATCTGTTGAATGTTTATGGCGAGAAAATGACATTATAGATTGGGTGACTGCATTTGGGTATGCCTATTAAGTACAAGTAGTGAATCAGTCTGGCAAAATTGCTTGGCTTCTCAGCTGTCTACCCCAGTATGGCTGCAGTGGTATTATGGAATGTCCTAAGCCTGGGAGAAAAGATTTTGAGGAATTAAAGTAGGTTCTGCTGTTAAAGTGTGGGAAGAGTCCTGAGAGGTTGGGAGAACACAAGAAAAAAAATAGAATGACACTTAACTCACCTATTCTCTTAATAACTTGATTGTGTGGGTTGAATGCCATAAGGTAACCACTTTTGAAGGCATGATGATTTGTCAGGGTGGAACATATTTTTGCTTCTTGTTCCCCTGAGCCCAAATGGCATTTGGCAGATTCCGAGGAGTTAGATCCAAGGAAACTGGATGTTGCTGTTGATCTTTGGGTGTCCCATAAGGACAGGAAGGATACTGGTAAGCATAAGGAGGTGGAGGAGGTCAGAAAAAGAAAGGAGGTGTAGGTACTGAGAAACCTGGTTCCCATAAGACCCACAAAAAGTGTGTTGGAGGGAATACGTCACATGGGGATCATGTTAAGGATAGTGGGACTGAACATCTCAAGCAAGAATCCGGCTACAGTAAGCTTCAATACATACACAGGTCCTTAGGATCTTGTTTCACTGGTGGAGCGACTGACCATGTGAAACGGGGACCCCAAATGTAAGGGTAAGACATGGGCGAGGCCCATACTGTGGATCTGGCATTCTCTTATGAAGATCTAATCACAGGAGCAGCCTTCACTTCTGATTCTTTGCGCAGAGGTGTTGAAGCAGAAGTTACTTTAGTGCCCCTTGAGTCATGGGAACAGCAATGAGGATAGTATATAGGTAGATGATACAGATACCACTGCTATCAGGAACACTGGCCAGTCTAACTGTGGTGGATTCCACTTTGGCAAACCAAGGGGCTCTGGCTTGAGCTCCTCTGAGGCCCACAAAGTTAGTAGATGGCCCCTGCCAAAGATTCCCGTTAAGGCATTTCACTCTATCAGTAAATGGAGGAGTGATGAGGATTTCTTTAAGTGTCCAGATGCAAGTCCCCGGTAGAGTTCTGCTGGGCTATGCTCTCAAATGCTTGGGTCTTGTGGGTGACACAGAAAGACTGCAGGCATACAAGGCCTCAAACAAAGAAGGCTACTTTAAGGCTTAAGGGAAGCCTAAGCACAAGAGGAACCCAATGCTAAGGTGCCAAAGGTTGCTAAAGGGGGGCGAAGAGCTCCTCCCCTAAATTACTTTCAACTGAGGTTGAGGTATCTGACCAGACCCTTGATCCTAATGAGGAAGAAGGGTTGTCTGGGGTATTCAGTCCCCATGAACACCCAGAACAGCAGTGTTTCTTGCAGAAGGGGGCTCTCTAGGGAAGGATTCAGTAATGTTTAGAGCGAGTGTCCATCTCTGGAAGGCCTAAGGAGCTAGGCCTGTTCACATTTGGTAGGTCAAGTTAGTTGCTTGAGCATTAATAGGCATCTTTATTAGGGTTGCTTTCCCTAAAGAAGTTGTCTGACAGAGGCACCAACCTTTTTGTTTTTTGGCACCAACCTTTTCTGATTACATGCAGGCCATGTAGCAGGGATGTGGAGTGTCTTATACATTTTCATCTGCCTACCATACACAGACCAATGGGCCTGTTTTTAACAGGACCCTCAAAAGCATGATTTGATTTCTTGAAGCGTGCCAGAGAAGGAAGTGGTACCTTTTGCTACCATGCATGTTGTTTGCCTACAGAGAGGTGCCTCAGGAAGGGGGTTGGCTTCAGCCCCATTGAACTTCTTTTTGATTAGCCTGTCGGGGAACCCTTGGCCATAGTGAGTGAAGCAAGGGTGGGGGACCCCTATATTTCATCTTATTTAAATGTCATAGATTATGTGCTGGGACTGACTAAGATTGCCTCACTTCGTTGCCCCATCCAAGGGAAGAGGGCAGGAGCCCTTTCCCCATCGTCGGATACCGCAACAGCTGGTAAGCTGCAACGAAGGCCTGCCTGGCCTTGTCCTACTTCCTGCCTGACCCCCGCATGCCGGGCGCATCGCGGCGCCACAACGAGGCTAAGCCTCGCTTATCCACGCCACTACATCCGCCGGCAGGCGGATCTGCCGGCGGCCCTTACGAAGGCCATACAAAGGCCTGTTGAGAGCCTGTTCGGAGCCACAGGAGCCAGGGGCCAGGAACTCTGCCCTTACCGCTCCAGCCGCAGCAGCACACCACGGAGGAGGGGCATGAGCACTAGCCTCCCGAGCCGAGGAGCATCTCCAGCTACACACGATTCGGCCGTGCGTCAGATCACCCTGCCTCACCGATTTCCCTCAAGAGCGAGGGTTGCCATCTTATCTCAGTCAGGTATGGCCATCGTGCACATTCATTGATCTCCAGTTGCTCGTCGATTGCTAAAGCGCAACGCTTCTTGGAATCGACTGACTCCGTCAGACTCTTCCGCCTGGCCCAGCAATGGCGGGCGCATCGCGGCACCAGAGCGAGGCTCCGGCCGCACGAATCAGCTGCGGACCTCCCCATTCATAATTATCCCCTCCGCCGGCAGGCGGGAACGCCGGCCTCTCAACAAAGGCCCGCACTAAGGCCCCTGTTTGCCCCCTGTTCGCCTCCGGAGCCTTGGAGCCAGTGTCTACTTGGACCTCTAATCCATTGTGAGTAGAGGGGTTACCCTCAGTCTACACTATTGTGCTTTCTGGTATGTCTTCTGCTACTCCGCAATCACAAACATTTAAATTTGGTTTTTCTTCACCCTCGATAACTGTTTGCTATATACACTTATGCCTCCAACTCTGTTGCCTCTTTGTGTTACTGCCACCTCTCAATAGTACAGTCACTTTCTGCCCCTAATGTGGTATGTCTCATGACTGCAATTGTGTTGTGCCTTATGGTCGTTAACTGACCACTGCAATTGTGTTGTGCCTTATGGTCGCTAACTGACCACTGCAATTGTGTTGTGCCTTATGGTCGCTAACTGACCACTGCAATTGTGTTGTGCCTTATGGTCGTTGACTGACCACTGCAATTGTGTTGTGCCTTATGGTCGCTAACTGACCACTGCAATTGTGTTGTGCCTTATGGTCGCTAACTGACCACTGCAATTGTGTTGTGCCTTATGGTCGCTAACTGACCACTGCAATTGTGTTGTGCCTTATGGTCGTTAACTGACCACTGCAATTGTGTTGTGCCTTATGGTCGCTAACTGACCACTGCAATTGTGTTGTGCCTTATGGTCGCTAACTGACCACTGCAATTGTGTTGTGCCTTATGGTCGTTAACTGACCACTGCAATTGTGTTGTGCCTTATGGTCGCTAACTGACCACTGCAATTGTGTTGTGCCTTATGGTCGTTAACTGACCACTGCAATTGTGTTGTGCCTTATGGTCGCTAACTGACCACTGCAATTGTGTTGTGCCTTATGGTCGCTAACTGACCACTGCAATTGTGTTGTGCCTTATGGTCGCTAACTGACCACTGCAATTGTGTTGTGCCTTATGGTCGTTAACTGACCACTGCAACTGTGTTGTGCCCCTGGTCACTAACAGACTAGTGCTACTGTGTAAATGTCATATGGTCGCCCTCGCATTCCTTACCAGACTACGCGCGCTTAGACTCTACCAGGTCAACATGCCCCCCACCAACAGTCTAACTACTGCAAACTCACCACTGTACTCTTTCAGTACCCTACTGACCAGACTGCTGCCTACCCTTCTCATCCTTATACTGCACCCTGGCTGCACTGCACTATACCATACCACCACCTCTATCTACCACTCTTACTTGCATCATACCTTAACTATGCCATCCCACGCTCACCACACCAACCCTTATCTTAATAACCCAGCCCTTTGGATCCAGCACTTCGCCACCAGACCTTTACCTAACCTACCCTGCTCTATCTCCTTGAGAAATGCTAGACTTGGCTCGCGTCTCACCCACGCTTCCCATCATTTAGCTCACCGCATCAAACTGCCTCTCCCTCTGTCACCACCTACACTTTCACCTAATCTACCACCATCTTCCAACTCCCCTAACTTAAACAACATCAAAGGCGCGCTAATCAACGCCAGATCACTCCCGGCTCACGCCCTAGAAGTAGCTGACTTGATCCTCAACCTTGACCTCGACTTTATAGCAATCACTGAAACCTGGCTCCACCCAGCTTCAGGTCCTCTTCTCTCCCTCGCTATCCCTCCTGACTATAACATTATCAGACATGACCGTAATTCCATCCAATCTAAAGGAGGTGGCATCGCTATCATCCACAAAAACGCTCTGAACTTCCACCTCTCAGCCACACATCACTCCTCCACTCTGGAAGCACTGACAGCTAAACTAGCTCTCACACCCAACCATTCTATCACCTTTCATCTACTCTACCGGCCACCCGGCCCACTATCTACCTTCGCGGAGGACCTCTCCAACATCTTCACACACAACACCAAAGCTACCTCCCAGGTCATGATACTGGGGGATTTCAATTTAGGCCTCCACGACCCCAAGGACACCGCTGCTTCGTCTATTGACAACATCCTCACTAACGCTGGATTCACTCAGTTCCTAAACCAACCTACCCACAACAAGGGCAGAACTCTTGACTGGCTAGCCGCCCTCAACTGTCCCATCAACATCACCTCCAACCAACAGTGCGCCTGGACAGACCACAACTTAATTACATTCAATATTGAGTCCAAACCTATCAGCCTCCCTCACAACATTGCCCCGGCTATGGCCACCCGTAACAAACGCAACATTACCTGCGATAGACTCCTCCCCCTCCTCCTTCCAGCTCTTAATGTTCGGGATCCATCATGCTCTGACCCTACGGCCCTGGTCGACACTTTCAACCGGGCCATGCTTACAGCCTTAGACACCATTGCACCCTCGAAACTGAGAAAACCTAAACCTCGAGCCCACCTGAACTCCTGGTTTACACCCCATCTCAGAGCACTACGCAAAGAAAAACGAATTGCAGAATCCCACTGGAGAAGCAATCACTCTCTAGCTAACAAATCACGCGTACTCCTGGCCACCCTTAACTACAAGGAAGCTATATTCCAGGCAAAAAAAGACACATATAACAAACGCATCGAGCAAGCCAAATCTAACACCAAAGAATTGTTTAAAATCCTAAAAGAACTTGAAACTCCTGTTACCCCTCCTGACACATGTACCAAAGATAGCACCTGGTGCTCCAAAATCCAAGAAGCTCTCCTAGGTAAGATTGCCACTCTCCAAATTAAAATCAACAACAAACAATCTAGCCTTCAATCCAACCCTCTACAGATCCCTATACCTACCATAAACCCCCCTATCACAGACTCTCTGACTCCTTTTAGCTTCTCTCCACTCTCCATTCTCGAAGTGGAAAAGATTATCACTAGCCTTAAACCGTCCAATTGTCAGGGTGACCTTTGTCCTGCACCTATTATTAAGGAAGCTGCTCACGACCTAGCACCTTTCATCACTACGCTCATCAACTCCTCCTTTAGCTCTGGGATTGTACCGGACAATCTTAAGGATGCATGGGTCATCCCGCTTCTGAAAAAACCCACCCTCGATCCCAGTATACCCACAAACTACAGACCAATTACCACTGTACCTTTTTTACTAAAAATCCTTGACCGCGCGGCCTACCTACAAATTCAGGAATACCTTGAATCAAATAAACTTCTGGGACTCAGGCAATCAGGCTTCCGGCCTCGCCATGGCACTGAGACCGCCCTTATTGACTTAAAAACGCAGATCGAAGATCTCAAAGACAAAGGCAAACTGGCGTTATTACTTCTCCTGGACCTCTCTGCTGCTTTTGATCTTGTCAATCACAAAATTCTCTGCCATCACCTCAAATCAGCCGCACACTTCTCAGAAAATGCCGCCACTTGGATCAGATCCTTCCTGGATAATAGATCTATGCGTGTGTTCTCCCCACTTGCGGCCGCACCACCCGCTCCGGTCTCTTGTGGTGTGCCTCAAGGGTCCTGTGTCTCGCCCACGTTATATAACGTGTTTACCAAACCCCTTTTTGATATTTTGGACCACTTGGGCGTCACGTATACCAATTACGCTGACGACACACAGATACTAATCCCCATCACTGGAGACTACACAACTGACTCCCTTGCCATCAACGCCATCTACCAGGTCATCCAAGCGTGGATGGCCCAGCACGGCCTCTGCCTAAATGATGAAAAGACAGAGCTCCTCATTCTTGGTTCACCACAAAAACTCACTAAACTTGACCCTGCCTTCAAGTCTTTCACCATTGATGGGAACACCATCCCGATTGCTAAGGACACGAAAACCCTAGGGATTTACATCGACTCAACCCTATCCTTGACTAGACAATCCAACGCAGTCTCATCTGCAGCAGCGCATACTTGCAAGCTCATCACCGCCTGTCGCCCGTTCCTAACCACTGCCAACTGCGTAACCTTGGCCAGGACCCTTGTACTATCCAAGGCTGACTACTGTAATGCCCTCTATCTAGGTACTAATCTCCGCAACTTAAACAAGCTACAAATTGTCCAAAACAATGCGATCAGAGCGGCCCTTAACATTCCTAGGCGCCAGCATATATCTGACACCATGCGCAACCTGCACTGGCTCTCTATCCCACAGCGCATCTCCTTGAAGTCCTTGGCTCTCACACACAAATGCCTCCACAACCAAGCCCCTCGCTACCTGGCAAACAGATTCTCTTTCCACAATTCCACCAGACCTCGCAGAGCGGCCCAAGCCAACTGCCTTGACATCCCGCGTTTTAATCTCCTAAGATCTGGTGGAACCAGCTTCCCCATCCTGGCAGCCAAACTCTGGAACTCACTCCCCAATGACCTTAGAGCAGAACCTTCCTTCCTGAAATTCAAATACCTTACCAAAGCATGGCTATCCGCCCAAGACTGCTAACACCAGCTTACTGCCCTACTTGCACTTTGACCTACTCTGCATCCTTTATTAACTATCCTGTAAATCACTGCCTTATCGATATTCATTTGAATGTATATTTTGTAAATTTTGTAAATCTTCCTGTAATAATCTTGTAATACTCTGTCACATTGCCTTGTCATGCTTTCATCTTGTTGTAACTAAGTTAAGCGCCCGGTTGCCCCTGGGCCTGGTGCGCTATAGAAATAAATAAAATACAAATACAAATACAAATAAGAGGATGGCCCTCCTAATGGCAGAGGCAAATGATATGTAGAAAGCTGTTCAAGCACTGGTTAAACACTAGTATGAGCAGAAGGCTCATTTTGATCATTTTGCCCCAAGCCAAGTAATCAGTATTAAGTTAAATAATAGTTCTACAACGACCGGGGGAAAAAAAGATTGATTTAGAAAGACTGCTCTGTGGCCGCACAGAGTGGTCTTTCTAAATCGAACTGTCATTCCCCTGCCGGATACAAGTCTGCACAGGGGCTGACAGGCACTTCAGGACCAGGAAGAGCCGTTGCGGGAGAAGAGGTAAGTCTTTGTGTGCGTTTGCTTGTGTTGCGTGTTTGAGTGTAGGGGTGGGGGTATGCCTGGGTGGGGAGGGATGCAGGGGCAGCTGAGGATGGGGATTCAGGGGGGGGGGTGAAACCCCCTGATTTTAGAGCCGTCCCACAAGCAAGGGTGGGGAGGTAAAGGGTTGTCGTATTTTTGCGAACCGCCAGAAATAGGCTGAAAAAAATCATTCTTTTTGGTAGGTGACATACAAAAACGAAAATGTAGCATAGAACCAAGGAATCCTGATCATGGGCGCTTTAATGGACAGGTACTTAACAAATTGTTGAAGACTTGTGAGCTAAACTATTTGGTGCACTTTGGAAGGCCTATCCAGTTTCCTAAAATGTTCCACATGATGAATCGGTTGAAGGCTTTAATTTCAAGAGTTGAAATGAGAGTCCTGCTTCTGTCTTCAGATGAGAGAGGATGAGGATTCCGAACCTCTCCCTGATCCTTTCCTTTGAGGGTGTCGGGTTGTCACCTCAACTGACTGCAACAGCAAATTGCAGTGCAAGGCATAAATTCGTTTTCAAAAATTGATTGGCAGAATTTGCTAATTAAAATATTTTTGATTAGCAAATAAACCTACTTGATTAGCAATTTTGTACTCCTATTTTAAATGTCACCAGAAGTTAGTTTTACCCCAAGACATTCAATTAGCAAGAATACAGCATTTCGATGTACTTCTGAAGTAATACATTTGTGCAATGAGTGTAAAATGTAAAGGTTTACTGCATGAATGGACTACATAAATAGATCTGATAGAAAAAGCTCTGAAAACACTTTTCAGTTCAATGCTCTGTGCAGCTGGGTCATGCAGCAGTCAGTGGTGCATAGTGCAGTGTCCAACTCAACCAAACATCAATAAAGACGCAATTGTGCGTGTGTCCTGTTTATTTTATTATCAAGTTTCATTTAACTAGTGTTTGGCATAAAACAGTCACAATCAACTGCCCAAGATGAGGACGGCATCTACAATGAGTTTATGACAAATTGGGGACATTGGTTATCTTATTCTGCTGAACCAAATGGCTAGTTGCCAGTCTCTTGGTCTGCCCAGGTCATTGAGGCCCTGATGCAGCACCTACCAGTTACTACGGCCATAAAGTTTCATCTGCGAGACAAATAGGCCCATCAAGTTAACATGTAATCATCCATTTGTGGTCTGGCTTATTGCAAGACAGCAAAAACTGAGATGATTTAAAAGATCAAAATAAATGATCTAAAGAGGGAGTGCCTTCCCAGACACCTACAAGCCAACAGAAAAATCATCAGGGTGCCCAAGAGTTCGGAAATCTCTTCTCTAAACCTATGGCGCACAGGCACAGCATTTTGTGACTCCACGGCATTGTTTGAAGTACTGAGTGGCAAGTTAGCAGCAAATTGTGCAATGCAATGCCCGTCAGGCCACCTACACTGCCGAAGTATAAATAATGCACATTTCTGTTCTTGCCAGCGCACTGGTGTGGCTGGGTTAGATCAAATGATTTGCCCAGGATCACACAGTTTGGTTCAGCCGTGAAGCCAGAATTTGCCAGCAACATACCGCATACCTTCCAAGCTCTAATTAGTACACATTGTTTTGTGTTTCAAGAACCAGAAAATTGTTGTTTATTTGCAAAGAACACAGAACAAGGGGCAATTATTTCCACCCACTTTCTAAGCACCCAGGCCCCGCACTAATAACAGCTTGGTGCTGCAGAGGGCCTTTAGATAATCCTTCAGTCTCGTGATTAAGGTGCCACAAGCACTTAAATCACGAGACTGAAAGTCAGGGTTCCAGGGCACCCTGATCCGTAATGGAACGTCTTTGTAATGCCCATCAGGCCACCATAGGGTGACCAAATTTAAAAACTGGGACATGGCAACTAACAAAAGTAGGATTAACTCTTGAAAGTGGCTGTCAAGGCACTACACTTCAGTAGCGTTTGGAGGAGAAGGGGGTTAAAGTGTTGCTGTTCAAAGAAACATATATTATAATACTTTTATTACAAACTGGCACTATCTTAATTTGTAAAATAAAGCATTTCTTCTGTGCGATCATTCATGCCTGCAAGCGCGAGAAATATTATTTCCAGCCACTTTCTAAGCACCCAGGCCTGCAGTAATAACGTAGCCTGCTTGCAGAGGGCATTTCAAATATTTCTTCCTTCTCGCGAATCACGAGAAGGAATGAATATTTGAAAGGCGATTTGCCGGCATGCCATTTTACTGTGGGGCTGGGTACTAGCAAGTGGCTGGAATTAATATTTCTCCCACTCGAACGGGCAGGTGAAATAGTTCTTCCTAGCTGTGGCCACTTGCTAACACCAGCCCCGCAGGCAAGGGGCTCGCAGAAGGCCTGCACCCTCCTCCACCCTCCCCTAAGCACCCCAGCATGATTCCTTACCTCGGATTGAAGCTGGGTCTGTGAGTGGAGCTGGGGTGCTCCTGCTGAAGTCTTCTCCGCATGACTTCGACGCCGCCCCTGGGCTGGGCTCATACATTGATGCAATGTATTTAGCACAGTCCGGGAGCTTCTGCCTGCTGCCTGCACACTGTCAGTGCACCGAGCGCAGAGTTTAAATAAAAAGGCACAGTAATCTGTGCCTTTTAAGCTCTGCGCTCACTGCCATAAATCATATAACAGTTTCTGCAACTTGATTCCAAAATTAAAATGCAAACCAGCGGTATCGTTTCGCAAATTGCGATGCGATGCCGCTTATTTTATGCCTTGCAGTGCAAACCTTGCTAAGGTAATTTGCCCCCTTCTTTTCACTTACTCCAGGCCTGATACCTTAGTGTCAGAATGACAGACCCTGCGGGTAGAGTGCCTACCAAAAGTAGGATGTCAGACAAGATTAGATCATACATCGGGTCTGACGTCACTGAGATGTTGAATCTAGGGGTGATGGAGGCCTCTAATAGTTCATGCTTCAGTGGTCCTGGTACCAAAAGCAAGCACTGCGGATTCGAGGTTCTGTGTAGACTATAGAACTCTAAATGTCACCAAGACAGATGCTCATCCTCTTCCACGATCTGATGAGTTAGTGGACACACTGGGTGCTGCCATGTATCTCAGTACTTCTGATCTCACTCCAGGGTGCTGGCAAATATATCTGACGGAAAATGCCAAGTAGGTGGTTGCATTTTCCACACCCATGAGTCTCTACCAGTTCAGGGTAACAGCCTTTGGATTAAAGAATGTCCATTTTCACATAACCACATCCTGAATGGGTTAGAGGATTTCTGCATGGAATATCTGGATGATATTGTGGTCTTCATCCCTGTTTGAGAAGAGCATGTGAAACCTCTAGGAGCTGTGTTGCAGGTCCTTCAACAAGCCCACTCGACCATAAAGGCAACCAAATGCTGGATTGGTCATGATTCAGCGACCTGACCTGGGCATGAGGTTGGTGGGGGCAAGATTCAGCCTCTACCCAGTAAGTTACAAGTTGACCAAGACTCAGAGACCCCTTCCAATAGTGGGAGAAGACCTTTCAGGGCTTAAAGGATTCCTTATGACCGACTCCTGTTCTCAGGGCATCGGACTACCCGAGACCCTTTATTGTACAGACTGAGTCCTCTGCCACTGGATTAGGAGCAATCCTCTTTGTTAGATGACAAAGGCAGGATCGATCCGTTTTTTATCAGCTGTCAACTTGGGAACTAAGGTGGGCCACAGTTGAAAGTGTTTTTCTATTGTGTGGTCCCTCGGGAAGCTGAGACTTTGCCTCTTTGGGACTCACTTCACCATACAAACTGACTGTCATAAGCCCTTAAAATGGTTGATAAGCATGAAGGGAGAGAATTCAAAGTTGCCCATGTGGTCCACAAGCCTTAAATGCTTTGACTTCACTATTGAGCATGCAGAGCAGTAATGATCTATTTAAGCAAAAGCAATGCATTAAACAAGTCAGTTCTTTTTGTCTTTTTTGCTACAGGAATAGCGGAAAGACCCAGTGTTAGGAAAACATTTTTTTGCTGCTTCCCTCCCATAGACTTATGAGACATCCTTGCTTTTTGCTTGTTTTGAACGTCCTGACGTTTTGGAGGTACATAAAGCCTTCTGCTTTTCTTCCCTGATTGCTTTGCTCATTCTTCTGGGGAAACTGATTAATCCCGAAGACTATCCGTACTAAGAGACTGCTTCTTTGGGAATTCTTGTATTATTACATTTGCACACATCACTTTCCAGTGAAGTGCAGTTAGGATACATATCATAGCACACTTTGTATTCTTTTTATCTTTTTATTTAATAGCTTTTCGGTTACTATTACAACGATGTGCTTAAGCCAAGCTGGTGGTATCTGTGATATTATTACCGTTTCTGATACATGTTACTTGTGCACTTTACTGTGAATGGCTACTAAAGGTGGCCAGCAAAATTGGATGGCTGTGCCACACGTTTTTTCACTTGTTCTTTGGTTATATTGTTCATTGGCCTTCTTCCTTCCATCTCAGGAAATGCCTTATATGGAAATCCCTTTCCTGGGGTAAGATGTCGTTTTTGTGGGCTAAGGGTCTATTTTTGTGTGTCTGCCACAGAAGAGTGCTTGGACGGTCTAGTCCCAATCCACATCTCTGGTTCCTAAATGTCTGTTGCTGGGCAGATGTAGTGACCACTGGCTATCCGTGATTGGATAGCCACTGGCTGTTTGAATGATGCAGATCCTTACCATTGGTGGGCTGGGGGCATGCGCCCAGCCTGAATCCTGGAAGAGGCCTTCTGAAACTATTCATCAGATGCCGGTGGAAGCCAAGAGTTCTACGAAGAACCACCACACACTGGCGACCCCTGGATGACCCCTGAAGCTGACTAGCATAGACTGCAGTTTTGTCCCAGTGAAGCCCTGCTCCCCTGTCCTGATCTCAAGAAGTCCTTTGGTGGTGCTTCAACCCCTGTACTGGTGGGAACAACCAGTCTCGACCCCTTCTCGGGGATCGAGACTTCTGTGCCTGCTGAGCATTCGGAAGTGTCCCTGGACTAACCATTGGACTGCTCAGCTCTCACCTGGGCTCCCTCATTGCAGCCGTCACTGTTATGCTATGGCATTTATAACGCACCTATACACGTGTTTCAAGGCGCTACAAGGCAATGGAGGAGGAACATAGGGAAGACGAATACTGCAATCTTACTAGGCCAGGTGACATTGAGATTGCGCAAGTGCAGGGAAGGAGGGGGGGGGTGCGGGGTGAAGGGGGAGAGGGCAGTGCAATACATAGGATCAACAGAAAATACATTTAAACAAAAAACAAAAACAGGTAAAAAGTGCAGCCAGCTTTTGGCAAGGGCAGGGGTAAGTGCAGACATCCAGTGTCAAGAGCTGGAGGGGATTGTGGGGATACAGAAACAGCCCCCAAGTGTAGGGGTTGCCCGGGAGGCAGTGCAGGTCTGCAGCTGGTGGGAAAGGGGACCTAGGCCTGAGATCAGAGGATAGCTAAGTGACCAGTGCAGTTCCGAAAAGATAGTTGGAACTTTGCAGATCTTCAGCTTGTGCACAAGTCACTTGCTCCTCCATTTAAAAAAAAAAAAAGAAAAGAGGATAATTGGTTATTTATAGTACGCCTATGCAGAGGTTTTTCTAGGCGCAACACGGCTCGGGTGTGGGGGGAATAGGGGAGACAATGAAGCTATCTCACTAGGCCTTTTGACATTCAGATCGTGCAAATGCAGTAACGAGAAGTGCTGGGGGTGGGGAGGAGGGCGAAGTGCAGGAAAAGGACAGAGGGTCCCATGAGAAGGAGAGTGCAGGAAAGGCCAGGTCTTTAGAAGAGAAAAACGAAGTGCGATGAAGGTGGCTGGAATGGCTCAATGCCAGCCAGTCAAGTGCCGGCAGGGGGCCCATTAGCGCAAGTGCTAGATGAGGCGAAGGGTGGGGGGGGGGGTCAGGGGATACCAAGTGCAGGGGTAGACTGGACAGGGGGGGCTGTTTCCCTTTTATCATTCTGAACGAACCAGGCTGCCAGGGAAGGAAGAGGAGAAGAGGAAGGTCTTGAGGAGCTTCCAGAACTTAAGGCGATCCGGCTCAAGTCTGGGAATGGCAGGGAGGCCATTCCAGCGCAAAGCACCTGCACAGGAGAGAGATCTACCCCCACAGTCTGCTTGGAAAAACATCGATCTGCAGAGAGTTAGAGCTAGACGACCAAAGGGATCTAGCAGGGAGGTATTTCGGAAGAGAGAGTTGCATGAAGCGGGGTCCCAGGCCCAGAAAGCCTTGTGGGTGATGCAGAGGGTCTTGAACTTGATCCTTGCAGCAACCCGGAGACATTAGAGAGACAAAAGGGCTGGCGAGATGCGATCCTTGGGTTTGAGACTTGCAGTCCTATTCTGGCTCAGTTGAAGAAGGAAGAGAGAGGAGCTAGGCAGATTGAGGCTG
This sequence comes from Ambystoma mexicanum, assembly GCF_040938575.1. NCBI lineage: Eukaryota > Metazoa > Chordata > Amphibia > Caudata > Ambystomatidae > Ambystoma > Ambystoma mexicanum. The sequence continues at coordinate 1,562,008,137 of NC_090932.1, forward strand.
TTGCAGTAGTCCAGCCTAGAATGAACCAGAGCTCTAGAGACGTTGATCTTCTGGGGCAAGGTGAGGAAAGTGACAATGCCTCTGAGGAGGTGCAGCTGCAAGTGGGTCTTCTTGCAAGGTCTGCGATGTTTGGGGAGAAGGAAAGGAAGGAGTCGAAGATGACAACAAGGTTTTTAGCTTCACAGGAGGGTGAGGGGAGGGAGGCCCATAGAGGATGGCCAGAGTGTGGGAGGGAAAGAGGGAACAGGGGTCCCAGTGAGAAGGATCTATGTCTTACTGTCATTAAGGTAGAGATCATTGGTAGTTTAAAGGAGAGCTGTGTGTCATCTGAATGCCACTGGAAGTTGGGAGAGATGGTGGAGATCGGATGGGCTGGAGGGGCCAAGTAGATATTAAAGAGCCAGGGAGAGAGGATGGAGCCCTGGGGGGACACCACAGGTGGAGAGTGAGATGGAGGGTACAAAAGGGTCCAGTTGAACCTGGAAAGGTCGGTCAGAGAGTAAGGAGGTCAACCAGTCCAGAGCCGAACTCGTGATGCCAAGGGTGTCAGTCTATTTATAAGGGTGACGTGATTGACCATGTCGAAGGCAGAGGAAAGGTCAAGAAGGATGAGAACGGAAGGCGAGCTGGAATCGAAAATTAGTGAGCAAGTTTTCACTGGTGTTCAGAATAGCAGTTTCCATGCCTCTGCAGCTCTGAAACCAAACTGGTGGTGGTTGAGGCAGCCAATAGATTGTGTGGTGGATAAGCTGGGAGATGGCAGCTTCTCCAAGAGTTTGCCCAGAAGGGGTAGTAGAGATAGGGCGGTAGTTAGCCGGACAGGAAGGGTCGGCAGAAAGCTTTTTTAAGAGGGGGTGAACAAAGGCAAAGAAATGCTTGAGGTGTGAGGGGAAGGGTCCAGTGGTAAAGGAGTGATAGCAGAAATCGACTAAGGCTGGAGCAAGGGAAACAATGTTGTCTTTGAATGTTCTGGAGGAGCAGGAGGATGTCATGCTGAGAACCTGGTGTCTGCAGAAGCTGCTGAACCCCCGACAATCCACCCAAAATGTGGCACTCTGAGCTGACATAAATATAACTGCTCAGTTTACCTCACTTTCAGGGGAAAGGGGGAAGGGACAAAGAAACAAACACCAGGCTGGAAGCTATCAACTCGCTGGTTCTTCACCTGTAGCTAAAACATAAACATGCAATATACCTCATTACTCATGGGTTACTATACTAACCTTAAACTCTAAATCCTTAACCAAAATAGTTTAAAAACCATACCTGGTTCTTCTCTTCAGAATGTCCAGAGAAGTGAAAAGCAGACGAGACTTCCTTACTTGTGGACCAGAATCTTATAGATAATTCAGCCTTCTCAGTAGGTCCATGAATGTAATTTAACTTTGTAGTTAGTCTGCTCAAATCAAAGATTCTTGAACAAGGTCTTCAAGTAAGATTTATGACGTTCTTTTAAGTTCTTGTATTTGTTTTTAATATTTTCTTTGTAGAGAGTCTTTTTCTCAGGAACGAATTTAACTTGCGCTGGAATCTTCACGTGGAAAGCCAGAAACCGCAGGAAGAAAAAATCCCGCGCATTTTCTCCAATTCGCGGGAAATACGCACACGCGTAAAAACGCACTTGCGCTAAAGTCCAAGACGCGATAAAAATTTCACACGCTTTCCTCCAAGTCGCGGGAAACACGCACACGCGCTGACGATTCAATTCGCGGGTAAAACGCACTCGTGCTGAAATCCAAGACGCGATAAAAATTACACGCGCTTTCCTCCAAGTCGCGGGAAACACGCACACGCGCTGACGATTCAATTCGCCAGTAAAACGCACTTGCGCTAAAATCCAAGACGCGATAAAAATTACACGCGCTTTCCTCCAAGTCGCGGGAAACACGCACACGCGCTGATGATTCAATTCGCGGGTAAAACGCACTCGCGCTAATGTCCAACTCACAAATAAATACGTACACGCGCAACATACACACGCGCTTATTTTATCACGCAGAAAAAACCCTTGCGTAAACTAACAGTAAACGCGAGTCCAAAGTACACGCTCGCGCTTCACTCTAACGCGCAGAGACACACGCGCGGGCGAAAAGTAACAGACAAAAAACTCTCGCTCTATTTTGATTTGACATGTAGCGATAAAAACAAACGTACGCGCTTCAATCTTTTTAGATACAGATTTGATTTCAATCCCTTGGATAAATATAACCTTTTTACAAAGTTCAACAAATCTGGAAAGTCACTTATCTTGAATAAGCCTTGAAAACTTCTTTTCTCAGAATAAATGGAAGTTTCTGACTCCTGTCCTGTGTCTCCACCAAACTCCAAACACGACTCCTGTTATACTTTCAGATCTTCCGCTCAACTGCTAGAAACTTGTCACCCTTGACAAAGTTAAGCAGGAGCAACAAGGCACACGACCTCTCAGCTGGGCAAGGACGATGAAAGGCAGTTTAGAATGTTCATTGTCCTCCCTATAAACAATCTCCAGCCAATCAGAATTTAGACTGAGAACCTCCATCTTGGCTTGGGGCAATCTCCATAGACTGCAATGAAGGTTAAGGGCAAACTTGGCTGTTTAAAAATATAACCCATAATAACTTCCTAAAACCTTTCTATACTAAATATGTGTCTCCCCTGACCCAATGTAAATGAGTATATGATACTGTATGTAAAGAATATGTCACTCCAACCTGACAGTACCTGACAGAGGACCCCTGTTTGGATGAAGACTTTCATAGAGCAGACTTGTATAGAAACCTCAGCAAAACAAAAAGCTGATGACTGGAAGGTTTTGAATTAATCATAGCCACAGGCACAGCTCTGGGCAACCCTCCAGACCATTGTTTTTCAGCCTGCCAAGCCATTACAGAAGGGGGAAAATCATAAGCAAATCAGGTTTGGTCCTACCCCAAAAGGGGCTGTCCAGCCCGAAGTGCTAGGTCACATCCCTTCTGCACGAGACCACAAGCATCCACAGACATGTTTCAGCCTTGTTGGGTGTCAGTGAGGAGTAGCTTGGGTCTCTAGGCTAGGTTGTCTAGAAACATCACCAGGTGTTATGGGAGAAAGAGGGGAGTCAGAGGAGGGGATTAAGGGGATAAATAGGGGGGGCAAGGGATGTCTGAGAGAAGGTGAGGGAGAGGGGTGTGGAGTAGCGGAAAGAGAGGAGAAAGATGTCCTGTGTTTTGGACATGAAGTGAGAGGCTAGAGAAGTGCAGAGGGCAGTGCGGAGGTGGAGACTGCAATAGAGTTGGTGACTTCCTTGCAGATTTTGAAATGTTCCACCGAGTTGTTAGAGGCCGCGGAGATGCAGGCTTGAGTATAGGCTCTCTTCTTGGGATAGGTAGTCTGTATTGCCTTTGGAGCATGCAGCAGGCCAGTTTGTCAGAGGATGTGCTTGAAGGCCACTCTGCACTTGCGTTTTAGGGCGGCCAGGACAGAGTCGTACCACGAGTTGCACAGAGGCCAGTGTTCATGCGGATCCTCACGGCAGGGGCAAGGATGTCCATGGAGTGTTGGAAATGGTTAGTGATGGATGTGTCGGGTGAGAGACAGTGGAAGGAACAGGAGGGGGAGTGAAGTAGGTGGCAAAAGCGGCAACTGACACTCACTTCATCGGTCGAAGGAGAAGGAGGGTAACAGTGCAGGTGGAGGCTTAGCCGGGGGGGCCGGAGGATGTCCAGGTGAGAAGACAAGAGAGCATGATCAGACCAAGAGAGAGGAGTAATGCGAGGGTTGGAGATGGGGGAAGTTGAAGGAGTTGAAAACATCCATGGTGTGTCGGCAGAGTGCATAGTACCAGAGGGATGAAAAGAGAGTGAAAGTGGGTCACAGAGATTGTGGAAGTGCCCAGAGGCTGGATTAGGGGAGTCGAGGTGAATAATAAAGTGTCCAGGAGGAGAAGTTTGCAAGAGGAGGTTCAGAGAGAAGAGAAGAGGAGAGGTCAGCCCATTCGGAGAGGAAGGAGACGACCTGGCCAGAGGGCCTACAGATGGTGGCCAGAGTTAGAGAGAGACCGGGGAGACATCAAGCCTGCAGAAAATACATTCAAAAGAGGAATGGTCCTGAGTGGGTATGATGGTAGCAGGAAGCCACTGAGGGAAGATAAGGGACAACCCGCCCCAGGCCCAGTTAGGCCTGGGTTTAGAGTGGGTCTTGTAGCCCTCAGGGAGGAGGGTGTCAAAACTTGTGACAGAGCTGGCAGTGAACCGTGTTTTAGTGAGAGCGAGGACGTCAAGGTCCTCAAGTAAGTGGCAGATGTCGGAGAGGAGTGTTTGACGGCAGTGCAAGAGTTGAGGGTAGCGGAGTGGAGCAAGTTGCTACTTTTAAAAGACTTCTGAGGAGAGGTACAGGGGTGTGGTACACCAGTCTGAGGTGGCATAGGAGCCAGAGGGTAGACGGAAGGAGGAGTGGCAGGTGAGGGGAGGACGTTGATGAGAAACCCATCAAGGATGAGGAGGCTGGGCTGAGAGCCCTGGGACATGAGTGCCATTTAAGTAGACATTAATGAAGAACCTAGAGGACAGGAAGGATGCCAAGTGTACCTCCCAGCAGGCGCTACTATTAATGGGAGAGGAAGAGAAAGGGGCGAGCGCAGAGACAAAGTGGGGGGAGTCCTAAGGGCTGGCGAAGGGATGACAGAGGATGTGGTTGAGTCTGTCTGGAAGAAGCATTGAAGCATTGATTTAGGTGTCAGCGATGGGGAGGCCTGGGTTGGAGACTAGGAGGCCCTTCTTGAACTCTTTCCTTCCAGACTTAGAACCCGGTATAGGAAAGGTGATAGAATAGCAATTAAGAAAATAGGTGGAGATAGAGAGCACCATTGGGGGGGTAAGAGGAGAAGGGGGCCGAGGTGGTGGGGATGGGTAGGTAGGGGGAACTGCAGAACACAACCCAAATGCACACCACAAAGCAATAATCAGACGAAGAGTGAGAGTAGGAGACCTAGGATGCAACATACAGCGGAAACAATTGTAAGACTAGCTCATTCAATTTCCAGAAAGGGTGGAAAAGAGCAACGATTTAAACAGGGCAGCGCAGATTAAAATTAGGCACATTCAAATTTTGCAGGGACAAGGGAAAAGGGCCAACTTTAAGCCCAACAACCGTGACAGAATGAAGACAGAACCAAACTTTGTAGCAACAAGTCACGATTAGGATAGAAGGCAACACATTGCAGGGAATGGCAACAGTCCAATGGAGGCCAGTAGGAAATGTACAGAGTCAAGAAGTCAATAAAATAGCCGTCCGGTGTGCAGTAGCGAGGAAGGGAAACCAAGGTTCCAAAAGGTGTTCTAGGCGAGCATCAACGCGAAACAGGAGCGAGGGCCAGGGGGCTGCACGTCGCGTAAGACTGCAAAAGAACAAATGGAGTTGTGGCAGGGACCCGGACCAACAGCTGCAGTACGGCAAGGACTAGGGTTCACATGGGGGGGGCGGTGTGCTCTGCAGCGGAGACCGATAGCAGCAAAGGGGGCCCTGCATAACTCTCAACAGGGATAACGGAGTGGGAGGAGGGACTTACCGAATGCGAATGCGGTGAAGTCGTGGAGTGTTGAAATCCGGATGACAATGTCAAGGGGAAGGCCCTCCAGGGCCCTGACCGGCCCAGATAGGGTCGCTGCTAGCCCCTTGTAGGTGGCCTCAATGGAAATTCACTCTGCGTCAGCCAATCGGGCTGCACTGCAGGATCCCCAATGTGAGGCACAGTAGCAAAGGAAACGCGGTGGCCATGTTGGAAAGGCACGGGCAGCTCCAAGAGTCAAGGCTTCATTGGGCAGATGTTGGTGGCCCAGGAGCAAGTTGGAAATGGGTTCTATTAAGGGCCCGATATGCTGTCCTCTGGGGTCTGCTGCTAGGTCGGAGGATGCCCCCAGGAGTGCAGTGACCCGGTCTTGCCCCCTACCTTTTTGGCTCTTAACTTGCTGGCAGTTGGCCTAAAGTTCTCTGCTTCATGGCTCCCAGAACGTCCATTGATTGTGCCAGCCACGGGATCAGGCTCCTGCCCTCTTCAACTGTGGTGTGGCCACGGGTCCCGCCTAGTGTGCACCATAGTGCCCCGATGAATACTGGAGTCACGGAGCAACAGTCTCGGTTTCTCTTCTTCCTCTGAGGTTTTATTTCTAACCTTCCCTCTCCAAGGGAAGCTGTGCTGGGCCTGCTCCTGTGTTCGCCACTGTTGCGGCCTAACTGTGAATCTTGTCATCTTCATGCCCCTGTTGTGTCCTGTGGCTGTCTGTCCTGCAGACGTCATCACCTGTCTTAGTTTGGGTGTTCTACTGGACGCTGTCTGGGCCGACCGCAAATAAATCCCACAATCAAAGTATCTCTCCTGTCGAGACAACCCTCGCAAAAGGAACCCAGACATAAGAACAAGCATGCAACGACTTCTGGAACCTCGACAAGTGATCTCAAGAGAACACTGAGGCAGGGGGGTAGGTCTACATACCGGTTTCTTTTTCTCCCCTGTCCCGTAGGTTAACAAGGGCGTACAGTCTTGACCCTAACTCACTCTGACCTGACCTTTGGTAGTGGAACCTGGCTTTAGGATACCTCCCTAGGTTTATCCTAGTGTATTGGGATTAAGTTTAGTCCTAATCTAAATTTAATCTTATTTGTTATTACTCTTTTTAATCGCAATCACTGGCACTGGCACTGCAAATCTCTATATAAACCTACATTGACGAGTTGAATGACTTTTGGACTAAGACCTGAAACCCTTCTAGGTTTGGAATTTATCAGTGTTAGGGACGCTGTTCCATGATTATTCTGAAGTGTTGTCTATTTCTATGCATTTTAATACTTACCTGTGTTTCACTGGTAATTGAATCAAATGCTGTTCTATCTCTCCTAAGGGTGATCGTATGTAACTGTTTCATAACGGTTTTGTGTGACACTATTTTCTTAGACTTTGTATATGCTTAGTGTGATCTAAAGGCTGAATAAATAATTGTATTTCTAAGCTTTCCTGTCTAACTCGAATTGCTGGTATTGCTCTGTGGGGGAATCATTGTAGGCCTAGACCCCTCACACACACTTCGTTAAACAAAGCCTTGCCATTGTGCTACCTCATCGATTGGGTTTGCCTAACCTCTGTGTCTTCCCAGTTTACCATAATAGGGGGGGGCCTCGCAAAATCCTCCCCAGGACTGATTTTGGAAATCCAACTAACGCCCATAACTAAATCACCAATTACAAGGTGGATTGTTCATTGTATACATCTCTGCTACACAAATCTCTTCCTTTCTCTCCCAAAGCTTCATAAGAAGTGCGGGTGCAACACTGGCCTTAATTGTGAAGCTTCCATTAGATACAGTTTTCAATCGCCTATGTGCAGCACAGATCACACATCACTATGATGTAGATATGCAAGCGAAAGTGGACTTGCAGGTGGGCCAAGCAATACTGAAACTTTTTTCAACTGTTCCTTTAACCCACCACCTCATTTGGATATTTGTAGCTAGTCTATGCAAAAGCCTTACATGTGGGAAGGCAGAGTGGGCCATGTAAATCTAGGTAGAGTCACAAGCCTCAGAAGGGGAGCACTACATACCCAGTAATCCTCTGTCTGCGGTACGTCATGGAACTTCCCCGCCAAAGCCCTTTTTCGATTTTGGGAAAAACAAAGTGCAGTGCTCTAGACCCAACCACTAGATTGCTGCCTATGCAATGCATGTGATTCTGAGCCGATACACGCGACATAAAGACAATTACTGGTAAGTTATGCTTGCCATATATTCCATTATTTTAGACACACTGAAATGTATGCAACCCCTCTTAAAACACTGTACAAATGTTAGTAGGAGTACAGAATAATAATCATCACAGGTAATCGGTTTTCTTACTGGCATTTCACTCCATTAGCCTGGCTGGCAACCACTGGACAGAAACTGAAAAGTATTCAGGGGGCCCACAAAGGGGTCCATGGATTAACTGATTCAGTGCAAGTACCTTTGAGCGAGCTTGGGCTTCAGGCTGATGAAGACAACGGGTAGAGCAGCAGGAGCTTGTGGTCACGGTCCACTTAGGCCAGTGTGGGAGGTACCTTCTTTCATTTTCAACCACCCTTGGAGAACTGCCAAATGCACTGATAGGTAGGAGATGGAAAATTAAATTCAACAGATATGAAGTACTAGCCCTCTTACCTCACTTAATTGTATCTTCTGTGCCAAGGATGATGGGCACGGTGGCTTTGTGTTGATACTCCATCCCTCCTCTTCCAGGTTGTTGGGCTGAGTTCTGGTTCTTGGGCTGGAGTGAAGCTTGCGGTCGCAGCTGATGTTATTTGATGTTAAATTTATTTATACAGCACATGATCGCCCAAGGGCATCTTGGTACTAAAGGCAGGGGAGGATCAGCAACGGATACAGACAACCTGAAAGAGCTGTGTTTTTAGCAAGCGGCGAAAAGGGAGATGGTCAATACAGTCTCGCAAAGTAAGCAGGAGTTTATTCCAGGACCTAGCAGCAGCTACAGAGAAAGCACGCCCTCCCTTCCGAGATAGCTTTACCCATGGGACCAGAAGCAGGAGAGCAGACTGAGATCAGAGAGCGCGGGAGGGAACGTATTGGGAGAATTTTTCCTGGAGATATTTTGCTCCCTGTTTATGAAAGGCACAGTGAACAATGCAAAGTGAATCGAACAAAATCCACTTCTCCACAGGAAGCCAATTCTGAGCACAGGGGACATGTGAGCCCTTAGGGGAGGACGAAGAACTGCTCTAGCCAAAGCATTTTGGAGCAGTTGAAGTCTATGAGATAAGCAAGTTGGCCAAAATAGATAGAGTTGCAGTAGTCAACTGCACTGAGGACCAGTGCAGCGACCACAGGGGCATGAAATTGGGTAGGAATGAAGGGAAGAACCTTCCTCAACACACAAAGTTTAAAATGGCCAGATTTGCTGACAGCCGCAACCTGATCAGCCATAGATAAGGAGGAGGATAGCTTAACCCCTAAATTCTTCACAGTAGTAGACGGAAGGGGAAATGGACTAAGAGAGGTAGGCCTGAAATCGGAAGTCCAGAAAGAGAGGGGACAGGTGGTGCCCACTACAAAGACCTCTGTCTTGTTCCCATTTAGTTTGAGTAAATTCCGTGCCATCCATGCTCCCAGATCCTCAAGACAGCTCCTCAGCCGAGAGGCCAGTGTCAGGGCGAGTATGTACGGACCAACAACTGGGTATCATCGGCAGAGGAGTAATATCTAAATCCGTGTGAACGGATGAGGAGGAGACATGTGATGTGATATATATATATATATATATATATATATGTATAGGCGAGAGTGCCGATCCTTGGAGGACCCCACAAGAGAGCCTTGCCAGTTCAGATTGAAAAGGGGGAAGGGAGACCGATTGAGAACGATCGGCCAGGAAGAATGAGAACCAGTTAAGGACTTTGTCAGATATCCCTGTCATCAACAACCGCGAGATAAGTATATTGTGGTGAACCGTGTCGAAAGCCGCGGACAAATCCAACAAAAGTACCGCTCCCACTCCACCCTGGTCAACCAGGTGGCCAAGGTCGTCTAACCCAGAGTTTAAGACTGATTGAGTGCCCCTTCCAGGACGGAATCCTGATTGGAAGATGTCCAAACACCCTGAGGATTCCAGAAAGGAAGATAACAATGGGGAGACAAGGGCCTCCATATCCTTCATTAGCACAGGAAGAAGAGAAATGGGGCAAACATTTTCGAACAACCCAGGGTCAAGTAAGGGATTTTGGAGCAGAGGTATTACCAGAGCATGTTTCAGTGTACTGGGAAGAAATCTCTCAAGAAACGAGGCATTAACTGCCGCATTAATATGAGAGATCACTTCGCCTGAGATATCTTTAAGCAAATTCAGTGGAATGGGTTCAGCCGGAGAGGCTGATTTGAGGCCCTGGATAGCCCCCAAAATATCTGATTCACAGAACACAGGAAAAAAAGACCAAGTGGACTTGGCCAGAGAAGGTACAAGAGGGGTCAAAATTGGAAGAGATTGACTAGCCAGCACTCTAATACCACTACAGATTGTTTCAATATTGGTCAGAAAAAAGGCTGACAGACTCGCAGAGGATTTGAGAAGACGTAACAACAGGGCCATTAGCCCACATGCCATTTCCTCTCTGCACGTCTGCAGCAGAGTTTAAGAGCTCTGAGATCATCAGAAAACCATGGCTCCGAAGTGTGGTTCCTTATTTTACAGAGCCTAAGTGGGGCCAACACATCGGCCACTATTAGAAAGGACTCTCCCAGAGAACTAAGTGAACAAGGACTAAGAGGAGTCAGCTGGGCTTGAAGAGAGGCAAAGAGTTCAGAGTTATTTACTTTGCGCCAGTTGCACTTAAGAATAGCAGGTTTGGTAGGCAGCGTCTTGGCATCCTGTAACCGATTGGAGAATGAAATTAAGAAGTGGTCAGTCCAGAGACGACTGGAGGGAGAGGAAACCAGAATATCGGATCAGGGGGCTAAAATAGAGTCTAAAATGTTGCCCAATTGGTGGGTGGGTTCCAGAATCAGCTGGGGTAAGCCAAGATCAGCCATTAAGGCGAGAACATGGGTTACTTGGCTAGAGGAAGAGGTAGTGGCTGCAAGGTTGAAATCTCAGATGACCCAGAGATTAGGATACTTGGTCTGGATCTCAGAGACCAGGTCAGGGAAGTGATTGCGAAAAAACGGCGTCCGTACGAGGAGGTCGATACACCAATAAGATAGTAAGCGTGGATAGTGGAGAAACAGAGATCCCAGCCTGACAGCACTCCATTTTGAGTGCATGGATAGGCACCGTACAAACTGTTTTATATAGAGTCTTATGGATAGTAGCCAAACCACCTCAGTGATGAGCTGATAACCGATCAACATGAGCTAGAGTGTAGTTGGGGGGGCAGAACCTGTACAATAGCAGGTCCAGATGTTTCCCTCAGCCAGGTCTCCATGAGGAATAGATCAGGCTCGGAGTCCATTAGCAGTTCATGGCAGTCAGGAGCATGAGCCACAAGAAAACGAGTATTTAAAAGTCTGCATTGTAAGCCGATTGCTGTGGGCTTAAGCGGTAAAGTGGGCCATTTTATAAAACCGGGAGGCCAGTTAATTTCAGCAGGGGCGAAGGTAAGCAAGGAACTACGATCCCAGGAGACCAGTGAGGGGAAGGTATCCTTCCCATCCTGCCCAGCCCCTGCACGGACGGGCATGCACGGGCTTGCCTTAAGCACGTCTTTGGCGTGCTGACGGCTTGTCCGCAGCACCTGTCTGCTGCGCAGGCGAGTGATGTGGCACATAAATCTGTGGGGGGAAACCAGGAAGGCGGAGATGCGCCAATTAATGAACAAAGAAAGTGGACTGGAGCAAATGCAACGTTCCAGTTCTCTTCCAATCTAAGGGCAGGAGGAACAACAAGCAGGATACAAAAACTATTAAAACTAGAATAGCAGCATAATAGAATACAACCAAGCTAAAAATCATAGTAATAAAGGTAGCGGCAATATGCGCGTGGCAATAGCAGCATAAGTAACTGTGTCAGATGTAAAGCAATTAAATACAAAGCTTTTAGTGCAAAGCTCCATCGATTGTCTTTAAATAATGAAAATCCTCCGGGACCTCCCCACCTCTTGAGAGATCCTCAAAGGGTAGGCACAACCACTGGCTGGCACTCCAGGCAGCGTCCATTTGAGGTTCTCGCATCATCGGTCATGATATAGTTAATGTAATGGGTTGTGAGACTCCTGACTCCTCATTAGGACAATATTGAGCTGACATTGCTGGACACCGTACTGCTCTTTAGGTGACGCGAAATTCAGGCTAGTTGGAAGCATAAACGTGAAGGAATAATCAGGCCGAAGGGTTGTAGGACTATTATTGGACACTCCTACGACAATGAGGTTCGGTGCTCTGAAATTGTGGTAGTGGTGCGAGTAGCGCTGCTGTCCTGTAGCAACGGGTTTCCACACATCTTTGTGCCAGATTATTTCAGTTCTTTCAAAATTTGTAGTAAACCCTCAACCAACAGCGGGCACCTGCACTGGAGTTCAGGCCGTCACCTACAATGTCTTTAGATTCTGGTAGTTCCCAAACTTCTGGTCAGTAGGGATACCGCTGTATAAAATCCCACGTTGATCTTTATTTGACCCATCAACCTCCAATCAGGAGGGCGAGTATGATGGTGTCAGTGTAGTGTCTACCACTCATGGTGGTGTCCTGTTTGTATCATTACCCACCCGAATGTGGGATGGGCTGTTGGGCTACATGATAACCTCAGTTTTTGTCAGCTCGAGCTGATGCTCTGATCACCCATCTTTATTTGTAGTTGGGAACATGCATTTAGGTCAGCAATCTGACATATGTAAGGTGTTTTGTCGTGAGTAGGACTCAGACACAGGTATACTGTTGATTGCTATAAACATTTATTAAAAGAAACTAACTCTGGGAGGTGTTTCCCCACCTCAATAAAACTAACTACAATCTCTGTCAATATGTCCAAAGTAAAAGTCTTTCGTCCAATGTCCAAAACTCTACGCTGGCCCTCACACGCTAAACCTATCCTAATGCAAAAGGTCTTAATGTTCTCTATCTGCCAATTGCAGCGATAGTTCACAGGTTAAACTCAGATGTTCCGCAAGGGTGTCAAAGAAATAAACAACCAAATGTTCCAGCTTCATTGGAAGGGGTTTCCTACCCCTTGCACCAAGAAATTGCCTTTATCTTCCTTACAATCTCTTCAGTTCAAGGGAATTGTTTCTCTTCCCCTGGGTCTCACACATTTGCAAGGTTTCTTTACTGTCTCTTCTTGCTTGCTCTCAGCGCAGTAGTCTACAAGTTTAATCCAAAAACGCCAAGAAAGTATTTCCATCCTCTTGGTCTTTGAGCTACTTTTAAATAATTGGAAATGGTTTGCTTTGTGGATAGATTACACCCCTCTCTTGGTAGAACGGGTTTCTCTCTCTCTCTCTAAGTTCACAACAAAAGAAAGAGGCCAAGAGGGCTGCTCCTTCCCTGCTTGGTCTTTTCAATCCTTCACAAAACTCGCTTTCTTTCCTTGTTTGTATTCAACACAGTTCAGGGGTGAGTGTCCTGACTCATAAAAAAAAGGGGCTTTGCGTGCTCTCCTACCAGGACTTAGTTAAGACTTGACTACTTGTATTTTGGGTGTGGGTCCCAGACTCGGATGTGTAAGGTGCCTGGTGTACTCTCCTGCCAGGACTTTGCCAATGTTGTAACACTCTATTTTCATATTCTTTTACATTCAAGTATTTGGCCTTTGCACCCCTCTCTCCTGGCTGCGTCAGCGTTCTACACGTTGCCCAGTGGTAAGCATAGTCTTCTGGCCAGCGTCGTGTAGGCTCCCCGGTTCTCACACTGCAGCGCCTCTTCCAGTAGAACGTCTCTTGCTCCTTCCGTGCAGTGGACCTCTGGTCTTTGAGCCACCTCTTCTGACACTACAACAATCTCGCCTGCTCTCCAGTCTGCTTGGTGTCACTCTGGTTTCCCAACTGACCTTTGGTATGGTGAGTCTCCATCTTCCCAGCGTGTTTGGTGTTCGGAACAACTAGCCTGCACTGTGTGTTTCACGGCAGGCGTTAACTTACTCAGGCCCTCTTCCTTGTCCCAGTAGGCATTTAGGAACACGTATGTGTTTGCCTATGATTTTTAACAGGAAGTATATTACAATATGCCATGCATAACTTGGAAAGCAATGACTGGTGACTATTATCCCACACAAGGGGGTGGGTATGGCAGGTTGTCTTCTAATGAGCCATCTTCACGCCACTGACATTGGTCTCCCCCATGTGGTCATCCCGCAGATAGCCACCCCACGTGTTGGAGTCGGGTAACCTCTGCCCTTCACTGGCCACATGGGGGAAGACCCTCCCCCGGGGTCTAGTGACGGCTTTGCCAGATTCGTCCTACGTCCTTCACACACTCCCACACCACATGTCACAAGTCTCTCCTTCTCACCTGTTTTTCCTGTTTGCTTGCGACCTTCTTTGATTTCTTTCGCACACTCCGGGATTTGTATAAACCCGTATACAGGTCTTCGGGGTCCAGCGTGAGGATAGTAATCCAACTCCAGGAGACGTTCAGATGTCCAGGACGGGATCCAGGAAGGAACAATGTCCGGGCTCGGAGGCACGGAACGCTGTGACCCGAATGCAGGTGAAAATCTAGGATGGAAGCTCAAAGGTAAGTTCGAGGGAAGGGAAGGAAAGGAGGAAGATTCAAGGAATCGGGAAACAGGATACTGAAGAAGGCCCCGAGCGAACTCCGGCAACACACGTCCAACTACAGCGAGCGGTAACGTTGAGACGCGCAGAGCCGCGGGAGCGTGTCTGTTTAGTAGAACGTTGAGCGTGGCGCATAAAGACTGGCAAGCTGCATTCTGTATCAGGCGGCCATGTTGCGGCCATGTTGGGAGGATCAGGGCATTCAGTCCTCTATGGGTCAGGGACCACGAAGTCCAGAATGGACGCAGGCGACGGTTCATGACACCACACCCCGTCCCCATCCCCCAAGCCCCACATGCTCTGTCTTTGTCCCTCACGAGATTGGGAGCACAAGACAGGGTCACATAACAACTGACTTGCCAGCACAACTGTGTTCCCGGATTAAGGCATGGGTGAAAGACTAAGTTTATGGTTGGTAGAGACCCATCTCGTTTGCCTGCGAGCTAGCCGACATTCCTGATGAGTTGGCTTGGCCCTTCTCTCTTTTGGTAGCCACTTTTCCTGTCTGTTATCAGGCCCTTTTCCTGTGCGCTGACTGACCTTTTCCCTGCACTCTCATGTTGTCCCTTGCCATGCGTGAGAAAGCCTTCCCGTCCTGTATTTTCTTTGGCTTGTGGTTTTTGTTCATTTAAAATTAGATGAAAAACAATTTATAAGTGCCAGAATTCAAAGCGGGGGGAGGGGGGGACAGGACTCAATCTTCTCAAGCATGGCAAGTGAAAACTTGAGATTTACCTTTTCACGGCTGTGATTGGCCATTTTATGTGTAGTGGTTGGCTTGTCTTAATGCTGTGTTGAATAGGGTCAGTAATGTAGCTGTCACTCCTCCTAGGGTGAGGGGGGGGCAGGCCTGGGGTGTTGAAGCCAGACCAACCCAAAAGAGGGAAGTTGTCCATTGGTATGGCCCCAGTTCCTGTCCCCTCTTGAAGTGCTTTTATGTGTTTAGACAGTACCACTGTTGATCACCCCATATCTGTCTTCCATGAAATTGGCCAAGTCTTATCTGTTAGAAAATCGACCAATATCAGCATGCACAGCACCAAAAAAACCAACACGCCGCAGAACAAAGAGACCGCGATGAGCTTATGATGCCACCGAACAGAAGCCTCCGTATTATGTGACCCTCACCAAACCGAGCATGCAGAGTAGCCTGCGCAGCATTTTAACCTATTTAGTGCGCCAGTAAATTCAGGGACATTTCATACTTGCGACAAGGCTGCGGGCTTGGGCCCATGCAATGCCAGCTTACAAACTGTCCCGGCACAAATAGGAATTTTTGTTAGAGCTAGCTGCTATTGCCAATCCTAGGTGGGCCACATGAGAAAAAAGGGGGGCTAGAACCCCCTTTTATAAATTGCACTGTTAAAACAACTCCATGGATGGGATGAGCAGAGAAGATAGGCCGGGGGAACCAGAAGAGGAGGGCCAACAAGGTAGAAGGGGGTGAATATAAGAAGGAACAGGAAGGTGTATGTTGTTCGGTTACGGTCGGAGACAGTGGTGGCAGAACAAGAGATCGTCCAGGGGTGGAAGCACTCCTTATGGCCTTTGCAGATCAGGTAGTAGAGCAGGGTTTCACCGGGCCAAATGCAGGAAGGAATGCCAGGCCTTTTCAGGAGTGGTCCACAGATCTTCAGTCGGCTGCTGCTCTTCTACACAGGATACTTGGCTCAAGTGCGGATCTCACGAAATGGCTGCAGGAGTCCTCCTCTTATCCACGATTCTGCAAGTCCAAGCCCACCAATAGTAAGGATCAGCACCATTCAAACAGCCAGCAGTGGTCCAAGCAAGGACCACTGTGGGTTTCACTCATGCCGCACCCCTTGACTTTCAGGCACCATAGATGTGGAATGTGACCAGCTCCCTTGGGCCAAGCACACACAAAGGCATTACTATCTTGCAGAAGCAGCAGCTGTCCCGGGCAGGTGCATGAGCTTATATGAGATTTCCTGACCTGAGAAGGCAGAAAAAAGGCCAAACTACAATATAGCCAAAGAACAAGCGAAGGTCTCGTGGCATGGCCATTTTAGAGCACTAGCCACGTTCAGTAAACATATGTGGTAAACACAAATGTACACACTAGAAAGAATGGGAGAGGGGAGCAAATAGGTAGAGATGAGCAGGTCAGTGGAGTCGGAGGGAGGAGAGTAGGAGGCGAACGGGAGAGGGACAGAGGTACATAGGGAGAGGAATAACAGTGTGCAGGAGGGAGAGGACCGAGGGAGGCTTTGGCGTTTGAAAGGCATCCTCCAAGACCCTAACACTAACCTGGAAAGTTGAGCAGGTCACACCTAGAAAGTCCCTGATGGCGTTAAATAGTTAAGTCATTTACCTATGGGCAAGAAGTCTGTAACTGTTGGCTTTCCATATGTTTCAGGCTACAGTTCCCATGAAATCTGGCTATTGACTATGCTAGTATGGGATGATGGGAGTTGTAGTCTAAAACATCTGGAGAGCCGAAGGTTGCAGACCCCGGCCCTCACATTGAGACCAGCAGAACATGGGAAGTAGGGGTTACTAGTGAGTAAATTCTACCCAGGTGTCCCTGCTCCACATGTTAGTGAGGGACTTGCCATTTCTAGACCAGAGAGGGAAGGACCGGCCCTTGGAGACTGTTTCATCATATTAATAAAGTCCAGTGAACCGTCTTTGGGATTTAGTGTGCTATTGAAGCCATTGTGACAAGTGGTTGACTCTGCTTTGTTATTGTTACCGCTTCCCATATACAGTGGCCACGCCATTGTCATGTGTGGTGGATGACCTTCCTCGTATGAGGCGGCTAGCCATTTTCTTGTGTGGAACTAGCCCTTCTACTATATGGAGGCCAATGCTTCTATGCAGTGGATTATCAGTATCAGTATCTTTAAAAGTTTGTCAATGTTGTCATTGGCAGGTGCTATGCAGTGTCTGATTGATGATCTAGGAAGGGGTTCTTTCTCACTTCAGCCTGAAGCCAGGGTGATTTAAACTGACTTATCATACGACTGACTAATTCTTCTTTCCTGTCACCTCCCTTCCTCATTTCCTATTCTTTCTTACCTCAGACTAAGGTCAGATGACACCCAGGTGGGGTCAAAATACACAATTTATTGGTCAAAAGTAGGTGCCGTAAGACCACTACAGAGTATAAATGCTTAATATCATAAGTACAGAAACCATAAAAACAGTGGGAACGCTGTGCTGGGAGCCAGGAAGACCAGGAGGCTGGGGCGGGCAGATGTGGTAAATGCTTTCCCACTCAGAACAGTCTTGGCTGTGCAAATGAGTGCAGAACCTGCAAACCAAATCCGTTCTCAGCCGAGTGTTGCTCCCACGGGAAGGCCTAGATATTACAACCGCTTTAAGACTTTTCACTGGCGTCACTAGGCTATAAACTGATAGCATCATCCTGTGAACAGATGGAGTGACCAACATATAAATAATTATTAAACCGTATTCTAAGCTCCTATCAAAAATTCTGTTTGATAAAGAACCTTAAAAAGAAATCACAAGTCAAAAATGTCATACAGGATGGGGAAGCAAAAATTATAGGGAATATATCTGGAGTCTTGGGGACCATTTAATAACTTTTATATCGCTGAGTGCAGATCAAATTCAACTAGTGTGGGGGGACTTTGGTCGTTGATATCAGTTATTAGTGTGCAGTACCACTGAATGGATTGCTTTTCTCCCGCAGATTCCTCATCTAATATCCAACTTTGCTGCTTTGGAAAACCTTTGACAGGGGGCATAGTGGACCTCGACCCAGCCGTCGACCATCGATCCATCTTGCTCGGTGTCTGGTCGTCGGCTCCAGATGTGACGTCACTACGCCCCAACCTCAGTTCCTTTTTTCTGTGCGCTAACACGCTACTTGAAACCACAGAGCTTTGACTCTTTCCATGTTTTCGTCAGAAAACGTACTTGTTTGCTAAATCCATGATGTGAGATGTCGGTCGCACGGGTGCCTGGTTTCAAACAGTGTTCCGATTGTGGCACCAAGATGTCCCTCACCGACCCAGACGTGTTGTGTCTCTGGTGCCTTGGCACGGGTCATGGGACTGACAGGTGTCCGTCATGCACCAAAATGCAACCAAAATCCCTTCGCGATCAAGTTGCAAAACTCGCTCTGGGTCGACCGCCCTCAAAATCTCTGGCGCAGGTAACGGTTTGGTCTTCGGAGGCCAAAACCGGGGGGCATACTCCCGAGAAACACTGGTGGAAGAAGAAAAGGTCCCACTCGGGGAGCTACTCTTCCTCGTCCAGAAAAAAGAAAAGGCGCCATCGTCGGGATTCCGAGTGGTTGACTGAAAAAGGTGAGCCGTCGGCTGGGCCTACCACCTGCCAGGAGTGGGGGGGATTTCAAATTCTCGATGCTTGCAATGTTCAAGCAACATGCTACAGTCGGCGCGGCTACCACCCCCACTCATGCATGCTTCAGAGCCAAGAGCAGCGTTTGGTGTACCCGGCCCCTCTAGTGCCCCGGTACCGACAATGTCAGCGCTGATAAATCTTTCAACGTCGAATGAAAGCCATTGAAATACGAATTACCCCTGTGTGTCCAAGGATGTCGACGCTACTGTGTCTTGATCAACACAGACATCCACCACGCCGGCGCCAAAAGACAAACCCTCGATGTCGACTGTTGTCAAAAAAGTATTTACTCCACAACCCCGGTCGGAACTTTTAGATACCATGGCCAGTATCTTCGGCGATCACGACGCCGATAACCAGGGAGATTTCGACCCGATGTTCCTGGATTTTGGAGGGGTCGACTATTCTGAGGACCAGAATGTGCTTCTACAGCTAGCTCAAGGCCTCCAAGATGCTAGTGGTCTGCACACTGCGCCTGGGCTCGAGTTTCAGCAGTCCCAGCCCTATCTTCACAATACATCTACAGGGCTCTGGTAGAAAGGGTTATTGACACCCTGGGATTGCACTCAGCAGTGGCACCTGTACAAGGTTATGACCTTAACGACATCCTAGAGGAAGGTCTTGCCACTGAACATATGTCTCTGAACACGGCCATTGCTGATCCTTTGGCAGCTCTTTGGCAAAACCTATGTTCCATTCCTCCCATCAGATCCACCATTTCCAAGAAGCACAGGCCGCTAGAGGAGACCCCTCATACCTCTCCTCTCATCATCTAGATCCATTCTGCCCCCAGCCAGACAGAGAAGCAAAGCAAGTAGATGCCTTGGCAAAGAAGGCATTCACTTCAGGTAGCTTGGCCCTCAAAGCTACGAATGTTGCAAGCAGTTTTGCCAAATACTCTTTCGGCCTATGCACAGCTGTGGAAAATGCTGCTCAGTATGCCCCGGAAGGAGAAATGCACGAGGGCTTCCTACAGCTAGTGGAGGAGGGGAAGGAGGTGGCCAAGTATTCGCTGTGAATGGGCCTGGACAACGCTGACTGTGTGGACCGATCTATGGCTTCGGCCATAACACTGAGAGGGCAGGCCTACTTGAACACCTGTTTTTGCACCTAAGGTCCAAGTAAAACAACTGGACCACCAAGCCGACGATTCCTTAGAAAAATTCAAGGAATCAAAACTCCCTGCCAAATCCTTAGGCCTAGCTCTGCAGCCGCCCAAACCTGCTTTTAACTTTGCCTCTAGGGCATGGGGATACCGGAGATATGCTCCTTATGGCAGGAGAGCACAGCTCCCACCGGCCAGACAAGGGCAGAAGAGTTTCTCGCGCTCCGGAATAGGCAGCGGGGCTTTTAGAGGCCAACAAGCAGGGGCGGCTCAGCCTCCTAAACCACTTTGATTTGCGGTCTACCAGCGCACCAGTTGGTGGACGGCAGACTGAGTGCTTGCTCCAGTGACAGGGAATTACTTCAGATGCCTGGGCTCTACATCTAATTCATTGGGGTTAATGTCTGCTATTTCTAAGAAAGCCACGGGGCAGACCGCCCCCACCTCCAATCCAACCGGTACAGGAGCTCCAGGAAGAACTGAGAGCTCTGTTGCTAAAGTGTGCAGTGGAAGAGCTACCTCCTGAACAGAGAGGATGTGGTTGGTATTTCCTGGTGCCCGAGAAAGGAGGAGGTCTCAGTCCCATTGTGGACCTCAGGGCCTTGAACATCTTCTGGAGTAAAGACAAATTCAGGATGGTGGCGTTGAGAGATTCTCCACGCTCTCTAACTTCAGGACTGGCCGGTGTCCATAGACCTACAGGACACGTATTTCCGTGTGCCATTCCATTGAAAGCACAGGATGTTCCTAAGGTTCACCATATCAGAGTTCAAGGTGCTTCCCTTTGGTTTTAACTCCGCCCCAAGGGTCTTCACCAAGCTCATGGCGGGAATTGCGGCTCATCTCAGGAGATCCGGAGTCCACGTATTTCCATATCTAGATGACTGGCTGATCCGAGGGAAGTCTGCAGTGCCGTTCTTGTCCCATCTGCAGGACACTTGCTCACTGCTGCACAGGCTGGGCTTCTCCCTAAACTTAAAGAAGTCCCGCATGACATCAGTTCAACGTCTCCAGTTCATCAGAGCAGTCTCGAGATACCCAGATGGGGACCGCTTTCCCTCCAGAGGAGAGAGTAGTCAGCTTGACACAGATGGTGGACTTGTTCCAGAATTCCACTCTACCTGCGGATTCCTTCCTCCGCCTTCTAGGCCTCATGGCTTCCTGCATTTTTCTAGTGTCGGAGGCCAGGTTGCGCATTAGATCGCTGCAATGGTTACTGAGGGGATCAGTGGTCTCAGTACCTCAGCGCTCTCTCGGATATCCTCAGAGGGTCTGCATCAGTCGTCAACGACCTGTCCTGGTGGGTGAACTGCAAGAGTCTTTTGGCGGGGGAACCCTTCTGGCTTCCTTGGCCTCAGACCTGAGTGGTAACGGATGCGTCCTTGAAGGGTTGGGGTGCTCACTGCGAGAATTTGCAGGTGAGCGGCCTCTGATCAACGACGGTAGCCAGGTGGCACATCAACAGGCTGGAGTTACGAGCTATCAGGCTAACCCTGAAAGCATTCACCCCATCTCTGCAGGAAAAGCATGTCCTCGTTCTGACAGACAACACAGTGGCGATGCACTATCTCAACAAGCAAGGTTGTGTGCACTCCGGCCCCCTCTGCATGGAGGCAATGATGCTTTAGTTCTGCTTGCTGGAGAACAGGATCTCAGTCTCAGCAGTTCATCTGGCAGGCACAGAGAACAACTTGGCAGATGCTCTGAGCAGGCAGAGCACAGGCTCACACGAGTGGGAAGTGTGCCAGGATGTCCTAGAGGAGGTCTCTCTCTCTCTGGGGTACCAAATCAGTGGATCTGTTTGCAACAGAGTACAACAGGAAATGCAAACTGTTCTGCTCGAGGGAATTCCCAGCGAACGGTGCACTGCGGAATGAGTTTCTGGTGGATTGGACCTTGCCTCTCCTTTACGCGCTCCCTCTGATTTCCGTCATTCCATGGGTTCTCCAGAGGTTGAAGAGGTTTCGAGCGACCATGATCTTGATCGCCCCGGACTGGGCAAGGAGAATGTGGTACTGCAGCCTTTTGGATCTGTCCATCTCACTGGTTGCCTCGGTGTCCGGATCTTCTAACTCATTGGAAGGCCGGATACTCCATCCAACCCCGGAATCCCTCAACCTACATGCGTGGCTCTTGAGAGGATGAGATATGATGACTGGGAACTCTCTGAGGAAGTACTTGAGGTGTTGCTGGCTGCACGCAGGCTATCTACAAGATCTTTGTACGCGTGCAGATGGAGAAGATTTGAGGTGTGGTGCAGGGAATGCTAGATTGACCCCATCTCTTGCCCCACCACTACAGTGATGGAGTTGCTTCTGTCACTGGCCTTGGCAGGCCTTCAGGTCACCACAGTGAAAGGATATTTGGTGGCCTTGTCTGTGTTCAAGAGATGCCCGGATCAAGGTTAGTTTTTTACGATGCCGGTAATGGCACAATTCCTGAAAGGTCTTGTAAATAAGTTTCCGCCAACTCGCCTTGTTGTCCCAGATTGGGATCTTAATCTGGTTCTTACATTTCTGATGGCGGCTCCTTTTGAGTATATGCACTCTTGTCCTTTACGGCTTCTGTCATTGAAAACAGCCTTCTTGTTGGCTATTACATCCACTAGGCGTGTGAGTCAACTACAGGCCTTATGCTGTAAACCACCCTTCCTGTGTTTTTTCCGGGAGCAATTTTCACTCTGGGTAAGGCCTGGCTTCCTCCCCAAGGTTGTATCAGAATTTCACATGTCACAATCCATCCACCTTACGGTCTTCTATCCTCCTTCTCATCCTTCTAAGCAGGAGGAACGGTGACATTGTCTAGACCCTAAGAGAGCGTTGAGTTACTATATCGCTAGGACAGCTGATTTCAGGAGAGCTGACCAGCTCTTTGTGGTTTTTTCCTTAGCCCGGTAGGGCCTTCCCATAATGAAGCAGACTCTATCCCGTTGGATAATTCTCTACATAGATGAATGTTACAGCTGAGAAGGAATTACCAGCAGGGATCAGGGCCCATTCCACAAGGGGTATGGGGGGTCTTCGAATCCACCGCATTGGTCCTTGTCTGGGAGATTTGTCCCTCTGCGAAATGGTCATCTTTGCATACCTTTGCAAAGCACTATAGCCTGAATGTGGCTCGTACTTCTGATGTGCGTCTTGGCAGTGCAGTGCTGCAAAGAATGTTGATATAACTTTCTGCCTGCCTCCTTTGTTACTGCTTTGGGAGTCTGTCAGATGAGGAATCTGTGGGAGAAAAGCAGTCCATTGAAGGAGAAATTACCTTAGCGTAATGTTCTTTCTATGGATTCTTCTCCCGCATATTCCTCATCTCCCATCCCATCCATCCCGCTCAGAAAGTCGGTGGTTGGAGCGCATCTTTCTATTTCACGTTGACTTGGTGATGGTGCTCTGTGTCAGTTTTCTGTCTTCCTGCCACAGTCTAAAAACAAAGATTTTTCTAACGCTATTTTAAGTGTTCTTTTTCAATTGTTCCTTCTTCAGAGGTCTATAATTACTTTCTTTTTAAAGGGCGTATCAGGCCGTTTGTCCTCTGTTTTCCTATGCAGTGTGTGGTGCTCTGGAAAATAGAGTAAACTGAGGTTGGGGCTTAGAGACGTGCTACTTATATGACGCTTGACGTCCTGTCCGGAGCCGACGACCAGATACCGAACAACAAGGAACGATGGTCGGGTCGAGGTCCACTACGCCCCCTTGTCAAAAGCTTTCCAAAGCAAAGAAGCTGGAAGGAATATCTATCAGATGAGGAATCTGTGGGAGAAGAATCCATAGAAAGAACATTACGGTAAGGTAATTTCTCCTTTGGCAGGTGTTCACTACATATTTGTTTGTATTGTGTAGTGTCATTTAGTTTTTTGTATTATTGTATGTGTGGTCAAATCAAATGAATAAGTGTATTGTATATGCAGACACAGGGGTAATTTACTTGCTATATATATATATATATTTCTGAGGCTTGTGGAATCTGCTTAGATCACTTGCTGTGCATAGGCTGACATCTAGTGGAAGCTGCGGAGTATTACAGTTTGTTTTTCGAAACACGAAAATGGACGTCGACACAGGGCGTGCCAGTAATACTATCCCTAGTGTGACGTCCACTGTACCCAAGATCCCTCACGCGTCTAGGATCCTCAGATTGTTTTTTTCCGCCATACTGGTCGGAAGCATTTTGCGGAGTCCCCTGGCCTTAGCCATACTTTTGCTAAAATATTGATAAATGTACATCCTTTCCCCATCCCAACATCGAACTTCCACACTCGACACCGGCTTGGAGAAGAATTCGACCGTCGGCTGCTGCACGACGGATTTGGGCCTCGGAAGGCCTCTGGCCTCGGAAGGCCTCTGGCCTCAGCCCGGGCCTTGGAAGGCCTCTGGCCTCGGCCCTGCAAGTAGGGAGAGTGGGGGGGTTGGACATACTCTACACTCTTGGTATAGGTACATCTTATACATTTCCTACACTTACCAGCCCGCTGCCTCAAGGTGCGTAGGGAGGGTACCCCTTTTCAATTCTGCCCCAAGGGCAATCGCAAATACCCTTGGGTCGACAGGCACACTACGTGCAATCTCTGTTTGCCGAGGGACCACCCCGAGGTGAACTGCAGAGCGTGTAGTAGGTTTAAACCTAAGACACTTAAGGACCGTTCGACGAAGCGTTGGGCCCACCACGCCAGGCAGGCGGCCATGGCAGCGGAGGGCGCCTTCAGCGATGGCTTTCGGACGGCGAGGGCATTACGGCGTCTAAAGACAGCCGAGCGCAAGTCCCCGACCTCGGAAGGTCGTCCGACAGGGCGGCTATGGGGAAGACCCCCGGCGACACAAGCGCTTCACACACCACTCACACAAAACACACGAAGTCCAACCGAGACTTGACGACGTCGAGTTCTCGGAAAGAGGCACATAGAGAACGGTCCGAATCGGTGTCCTCTGGGCGTTCTCGATCGAGATCGCCTCATGACTCCAGGCAATCATCCACTCTTGCCAAGAGTGCCTCGCTCCCTAAGCTAACAGAAGTTCGATCGTCAGAGGACGAAGACGCCTTACACCCCCAGGCCGCTCTCTAGGAGTCGAAGCCCGCAGACCAGATCAGCGCGGACCCACATTCGAAGGACAGGGACTCTATCCCCGATCCTCGACGCCAGGCGTCGAAAACCTCCGGAACCACAAAGGGACAGGGAAAACACTCTTCCACTCACGGGAGAGGGGAAAACAGCAGAAGAAGCAGCCACTGCACTCTTCCACACCTGTAAAACACTCCACTCCTCTTAAACAGACAGACAAGCCCAAGTCTACTGCTATTTCTAAAACCAGCAAGTCTACTCAGGATAAGTCTCCTAGACTTTCTGAGAGAGTCATTCCCAGTTCCAAAGAATGGTCGAGTGATGACATAGGGTCATGTCAAGGAGCTCTTCTTTGGCAGACTTTTATGATAAAAATCCAGACCATTTCCTTTCATATAATCCACAAGGGTCTACACCCTCAGGCTCTAATGATCCTATCCCTCCGAGTAAGAAGCCCTGGTTTGAGACACCTATGAGGTCTTCGGACCCCTCCGATGTACAACCATACTCACGGCCATACTCACAGTATCAAGGAGAGACTTCCTTTGGTGAGGACCAAGAATTTGGCATGGTAGGAGAGCAAACCGGGATGATGAGGACCAAGAAGAGGAAGAGGAAGACCCTGAAACCTACAGAGTAGATTCCCCGGTAGAGAAGGAAGCCCCGGTTACCGACTCCCCTGTCGATAACCAACCCCTCCTGAACGAGGTTCTCGCACTAGCAGCAGAACATTTCCATATTGACACCCACGGTGTCCACGAAGACTTCGCTGAGGAGTTAGTGGGAGAAAAGGAGGCCTGTTGCCCAGAACATCCCTATCCTTAAGTCTATTCAGCGAAGAATAGACCCGTCCCTGGTGAACCCGAACCTCACCAGAGCAGTCAATCCCAGAGTTGAAAAACTTTTCAGGGCAGCCCAGTCTGACCTTCTCTATATAAGAGGACATCTGAAGCCAGACTCCCTGGTTGTCACTAACACTCGTAAGAGGGCTGGAACACCCTTGTCATCGTCCGAAGCTCCTCCGGACAAGGAGAGCAAAAAACTGTATGGTTTCGGCAGGAAAGTAGCCTCAACGTCCGCCTATCAGGCAAGGATTGCAAACTCCACCACCCTGTTGGCCAGCTACAACTGCCATCAGTGGGAAGAAGTTGCGGCACTCATAGCCTCTGCACCAGAACCCTTCAAGGGCCAGTTAGCACGAATTTCAGCAGAGGGTAGAGCCGTGTCGGGTTGCATTTTAAAAGCAACTTTTGGCGCCGCGGACAACGCAGGCAGATTGATAGCAGAAGGTACTGTTATCAAGAGACATGCGTGGTTACGGCAGTCTGGTTTTAAGGCACAAACCCAGGCATCATTATTGGACAAACCGGTGGAAGCCGATCTGTTGTTTGGTAAGGCGTTCGAGGACGCGCTGAAGAATGCCAAGGACGAATATGAGACACTCAAGTCCCTTAGCCAGTTAACCAATAAACCCCCTAACCAGAGAGGGAATGGAAATTTTTGTCGCCCACGCGGCAAAAATTCCCAGAGAGGATCAAACTATTCCCAGGGGCAGGGTACACAGTGGAACTACAGCCAACAGTCTACCCAGGGTTACGGCAGGGGTAATGGGAGAGGACGTGGTAAAGGCAGAGGTAGCCCCAGTAGAGGAGACGGCACGCCTCCACCAAAGCAGTGACGCTCAGTTCAGGGTCCCTTCTCACGCAACCCCAGTAGGGGGACGCATTTCCAACTTCACCCAGGCTTGGGAAGGGATCACATCAGACAGATGGGTGCTGTCAACAGTATCCGCAGGGTACTGTATAGAACTACTGCAGCATCCCCAGAACCATCCTCCACGACAAAGAGTACACTCTTTAGAACATCAGAAGATTTTCCTCGAGGAGATCGCCAATCTGCTAGCAAAGGACGCGATAGAACTCGTCCCGGGACACCAGGTAAACACGGGTATTTATTCAACTTACTTCCTTGTGCCAAAAAAAGATTTGACAATGCGCCCAGTATTGGACTTACGGCCTGCCAACAAGTATGTCAAGCCCCAAAAGTTTCGAATGACTACGCTACAAGAGGCAATCCCCCTCCTAAAAAAGGGGGATTACATGGCAACCTTGGATATGAAAGATGCCTATTTTCATATTTCCAGGTTCCCAGCGCACAGAAGGTACTTGCGCTTCAAGGTGGACAGTCGGCACTACCAGTTCAAGGTACTGCCCTTCAGGATAGTTTCGGCACCAAGGGTATTCACCAAGGTACTGGCGGTGGCGGCTGCACACCTACGCAGGGAGGCAATCCCGGTGTACCCTTATCTGGACTACTGGCTCAGAACGGGGGAAACCCTAGTAATTTGCAGGACAAACATTCAAAGGACTATCGACCTCCTCTGTGAATTAGGCTTCTCAATCAACGAGAAAAAGTCAAGCCTGGTGCCAAGCACCTCCAAACAGTTCCTAGGAGCAATCCTAGATACTCAAGAGGGGTTGACATTTCCTTCAGAGGAAAGAATTCGGAATATACTACTGCAAATTCCGCAATATCAGTCCGGTCACCAAATAACGGTACGCAAAGCAATGCGTTTGCTGGGCATGATGGCGTCCTATATTTACGTGGCCCCCACGCGCGCCTGCGCATGCGTCCCATGCAGGAATGGTTGGCGAAACAGTGGTCTCAGGCAAGTGGTCAGTGGGACAATCTAGTGGTCGTTTCGCCAACACTGGTACAAAGCCTTCACTGGTGGACAAGAGAGAATCTTGCACACAGGAAACCCTTTTACGATCCCGAAGTACAGGCAGTAGTCACTACCGATGCATGCCTGACAGGGTGGGGAGCTCACCATCTCCACCACACAGCTCAGGGTCTCTGGTCTCCCTCAGTGGCCAAGAACCACATCAACCTCCAAGAGCTTCTGGCAGTATTCAGAGCGCTTCAGACTACTACTAAACCTGCAAATCCGGAGGGACAGCACGACAGCCATGTTCTACCTGAACAAGCAAGGAGGGACTCGTTCGCCAAATCTGTCCAAGCTTGCCCAGAAAATCTGGATATGGGCACTCAGACGGAACATCTTCCTGTCATCACAACATGTTCCAGGGGAGCTCAATTCCCTAGCGGATGCTCTGAGCAGAGACTCCCTCCCAGAGGAACACGAATGGGTTCTACACAGAGAGGTCATAGAAGATATCTTCTCTCAGCGGGGTTTCCCCACTATAGACTTATTCGCCAAAAACGAAAACAGACAATGCTCGTGATTTGCATCCAGGTTCCCCCAACCAGACCCCCAGGGGAACGCCCTGTGGATGAACTGGTCAGGGATGTTTGCGTACGCTTTTCCACCAACTCCTCTCATCAGGAAGGTGGTCAACAAGATGAACAGAGTCGATGACGCTCGTCCTAGTTGCTCCCATGTGGGCAAGACAACCGTGGTTCCCACACTTAAGCAGGCTGGCGGTGTGCGAGCCCATCAAACTTCCGGCCTGGTACAACCTACTGTCCCCGCACCAAGGTCAAACAGTGCATCAGCAACCCAACTCAATGAACCTGGCAGCATGGCTCCTGGGGTCATAGAGTTTGGACATCTCAATTTACCACAGAGGTGTATGGACATCCTAAAGGAATCTAGGAAACCAAACACAAGGCACTGCTACTTTGACAAGTGGAAGAGATTTGTTATCTGGTGCCAGAGTAAACAAATCAACCCAGTTGATTGCACTCCTTCCACTATTGTTACATACATGTTCCACCTGCTGGATGCAGGACTGGTTTTTAACTCACTGAAAGTACACCTGGCAGGCCTGTCGGCATACACCACTTCCCATAACAAGGTCTCGTGGTGGAAAGTACCAGTAATTAAAGCCTTCATGGAATGAGTAAAGAGACTTCACCCTCCTATTTCAAACCCACCACCAGGATGGGACCTTAATGTGGTGCTATCTAAGCTCATGGGCCCCCCTTTCGAGCCCATGCATAAAAGCAGTCTCAAACACCGGACTCATAAAACGGCCTTCTTAGTAGCTATTACTTCTATAAGAAGGGTCAGTGAAATTCAGGCTCTGTCAGTGCAGGATCCCTTCTTTACTGTCCATAAAGACAAACTGGTTTTACATACACACACACCATAGGTTCTCACCTACGTTTATATCTAAATTCCAAGTAAACCAGTCCATCGAGCTTCCGGCTTTCTTCCAGGACCCTCAAAGCTCGACTGAGGTGAAACTACACACCCTAGATGTGCGTAGGGCGGTCCTCTACTGTGTAAATAAAACCAGACCGCTAAGGAAAACAGATCAGCTGTTTGTCTCCGTAGCTACAGGCAGAGAGAGGGATTGCATCTCTAAAGGTGCCATCTCGAAGTGGATTATTAACTGTATCCAGCTGTGTTACTCACTCTCTGAAAAGACTCTGCCTTTCACGCCAAGAGCCCACTCTACAAGAGGCATTGGGGCCACTCTGGCTTTCATTGCAAATGTACCCCTTGACACCATTTGCAAAGCAGCTACTTGGAGCTCTATTCACACTTTTACTCCGCATTACTGCATTGACACCCATTCCAAGGCAGATACACATGTGGGACAAGCGGTTCTAAGACACTTATTTGCTCATGACCCTTCTCACATCCCACCTCCTTCAGGTACTGCTCGCTAATCTATGCACAGCATGTGATCTAAGCAGATTCCACAAGCCTCAGGAGGGATACTTTACTCACTGTAATCGTATTTCTGATGCTTGTATCTGCTTAGATTCACATGCGACCCACCCTTCCTCCCCTCTGAGAGAAGGCGCATGGTTGCTTGTAGTCTTACCTTTCTATCTATCTGCTTGGATTATCTGTACTCACGCTATTCCTCATGCTACCTCATGTCAGAAAAAATACAATCTGAGGATCCTAGACACGTGAGGGATCTTGGGTACAGTGGACGTCACACTAGGGATAGTATTACTGGCACGCCCTGTGTCGACGCCCATTTTCGAGTTTCGAAAAACAAACTGTAATACTCTGCAGCTTCCACTAGATGTCGGCCTATGCACAGCATGTGAATCTAAGCTGATACAAGCATCAGAAATACGATTACGGTGAGTAATGTGTGTGTGTGTGTATATATATATGTATATATATATATATATATATATATATATATATATATATATATATATATATATATAATTTTGTGTGTAGAACCCCATTGAGAGGGCGTTTGGTACATATTTTAAGCTTTCATATACAATAAACAAATGATATTTATTTGCTGTTAACTTTAAAAATGTAAGTAGTGAGAAAAACAAACATACATAATTTGTAGATTTTATTATAATACACTATTATTTATAATACATGGCAGCCTGTATAAAAGCCTGGAAATAATTTTCTTTATGCAGGCTAGTTGTGACATCACAGCTGACCTGTAATAAGAAAATGACATCACATCTGCTGTGTAATTCAGTTATTATGCTTCAGTTGTGACATTACAATGCCTCCTGCTTGAGCCAGCGTAGAGAATTTCAGCCGTCACTGCAGTACTTAATTAAAGCTATGAGAATAGTGTTTTTCTGTAACACACTGCAGCCGGTAATTGCCAAGGAACTGACTAATAGAAATGTAAAAGTAATTATTTTAAAGCTTGAGTTTAACTCTTGTGAGCAAGAATCCTAATGGTGTTACTTATTTTAAAGCACAAAATGAAAGATTCTTTTCAATACATTTAATTAACTGCTTGAACTATTTCTCTGCAACGCATTAGGAGCTGCATTGTTTTAAAATCCAAATAGATTCATTATTGATTATATGGATCAGCAAATGGAAGATCTTGTACATAGTATTAAACAAGAGACAAGGTATTCAGGGGCATGATAGTGTGTGCCCATGTATTATAAGAACTAAAATATATTCTACCATACAAGAAAAGGATATTACAAGTCGCTTTGCAGTTCTGTGACCTTTATAAAGATACTGTGCCTTAGGTCGCGTTCCTATATCTGGTCATGTAACTCCTCTTGCAATATCCTTAATGATGTACGGTAGGGCTACATTATCCCATATATAAAACATATTTCATATTGTTGGTTTTGACAAACACGGAAAGTGATAAAGAAAATAACAGTATTTTTGCTCCCATTCAGAGGTAGTGAAACCTTGGTCAGGCTCTTCTGCCTGCATCACATGGGGGGGAGGGGGTTTCAGTTCCCTTCAGTGGGAGTGCAACCTTCATCGGGTGCTTCTTCCATATGCATCCCATACAGTGTTTTATTCCTCTTCAGTGATGGAGAACCTTCATCCAGATGGCTATACAAATATACATTCTCTAAAGGTTTACTGTCAAAGCACTTTTGATCCATTTTCGATTTTCTTAGGCATGCCTCCCCTGCAATATTTAGAAGATATTTTGTCCTTTACTCTTTATCACTGTACAAGAGTGTTCAATGTTTTTTTCCAGCACCCCTTACCTGCTATCTTGTTGTGGACTTTCGCCTATGTCTGAATCCACCGTATGTTATTCCTGGTGGGGGGCCTGGGGGGTTTACTCGTACAATTTTGCTTCTTATGTATTCTTTATTTCAACTTACATCCTTCATCAAATGTCTCTGCTTTCTCATCACCAGTCAACTTACTTATAATTTGTGAATAAAATCCTTGATGTAGTAGTTGCTTTACTTCCCAGGATGATCTACCCCTTCAAGTAATTCTCAGGTATGTCCTGTTTGGTAAAAAGTGACCAAGTGACTCCCAATTCATTTGACTGTATTTTATTTATTAGACTACAAACTAATATGGATGCTGACGGCATGTTTCTACCCCTGGTTATGTAGTTCTATCAGACAGAAACTGCTTTCATTGCTGTTTATTATCCAGACTAGAACAATTCTGTCATCCGCCATTACAGTACCTTTGGCTTATGTCCAGATGATGACATCCTGCTATGTGCAGCTCTGCAAACCTCCCAGATTCCTGCATCCTCTAGGGTTAAGAACCACTTCCTATTAACTAAAATAAGCATACTGAGTACAGCCTGCACGGAAGGGAATCTCTGTGCTGTGGGTGAAACTTGAGTGAGTTGAGCGCTAGAGGTCTGCTGCCTCTCCGCTACCACGACTTGTCTGTCAAGAGGTCGACCGCACTGGCTGCTGTTTGAGCACGTGCCAGGCGGTTCACACCGTGAGCTGAGGAAGTGCTTCTCATTACTTATCGTAACGAGTTCACAAGCTGTGTGAAGAGGCTGAATTAAGGAAACTGGCAGAGTGACACAGGAAGAGATGTATGAGGAGGATGCCAGCTGAAAAAGTAGGCCTCAGAAGTAGGAAGGAGGTGTGTAGTGCTTGAGGTCCAGGTCAGTGGAAAGATGGCAGAGGAGAGGCTCTAATTCCGTCCATAGTAGCACCTTGTGAATTCTTCTGACCATGCTCTTTCCGTGGCTGGCCATTGTAAAGAAAAGAAAAATGAAACCTGTTTTCCAAACCCCTATGTTTTCCTCCCCAATGTGTGGTTCTGTGGCATTCCAGCCTGGAGCCCTCCCAAAAGTGCTCTCAGAAGGGATCCCTCTTGCAAGTGTTCCTTTCTTACCACTGGATGAAAAGGTCATGGATCCTGTGACCGTGTCTTGAACATTTTCATAGTTTGCACCTGAATTTGATCTTTTTTTCTTTTTTACGCCCTGCGTTGCCTTTAAGCGTGGCTCGCATTGCAGTTTTGACTGTTTCCATTTCTCTTCCTTTTTCTTGCCTTTCATTTGGCTCTCAGAATGTCAGACAGATGGAAGAAAGTATTTTCTTTTAACATGTGATTTATTTATGTGGATATCTTCTTTTAGAGAGACTTAGGACTTTGATCAGACACGACCCTCGCTTGTTCGAGCATGCCGCCAAAGATACTGGATCTCCAGGGACATAGTAATCCTCCCAATGATTAGATCAAGTACCGAATTCAATTACCGTTGCACATTGATCGGAATCCACCACTAACTACAGCGGGGATTCCAATAAGATACAGTGTCGAACAAAGCTATACACAAGCCCAACAGGACTCTACATTCAGTGTTCCACCACCACTCTCTTTTGTCCTGATGAAGGCCACCTAATTCCAAGCACACTAGTCCAGCTACCAGTGGCCGAAACCCTCCTTTGTTGACATCCATCTTTCCAGTGTTTAATGGCAACACTGGCACTATTCTTGGTTTTTTAAATCCACTTGTTTTCTCTGAAGCAGACTATACGATCCCCCCACACCTGAATTAGTTTGCACCTGAATTTGATCTTTTTTTCTTTTTTACGCCCTGCGTTGCCTTTAAGCGTGGCTCGCATTGCAGTTTTGACTGTTTCCATTTCTCTTCCTTTTTCTTGCCTTTCATTTGGCTCTCAGAATGTCAGACAGATGGAAGAAAGTATTTTCTTTTAACATGTGATTTATTTATGTGGATATCTTCTTTTAGAGAGACTTAGGACTTTGATCAGACACGACCCTCGCTTGTTCGAGCATGCCGCCAAAGATACTGGATCTCCAGGGACATAGTAATCCTCCCAATGATTAGATCAAGTACCGAATTCAATTACCGTTGCACATTGATCGGAATCCACCACTAACTACAGCGGGGATTCCAATAAGATACAGTGTCGAACAAAGCTATACACAAGCCCAACAGGACTCTACATTCAGTGTTCCACCACCACTCTCTTTTGTCCTGATGAAGGCCACCTAATTCCAAGCACACTAGTCCAGCTACCAGTGGCCGAAACCCTCCTTTGTTGACATCCATCTTTCCAGTGTTTAATGGCAACACTGGCACTATTCTTGGTTTTTTAAATCCACTTGTTTTCTCTGAAGCAGACTATACGATCCCCCCACACTGATGGCAACCTTTTATATTTTGTTTGTGTTGTACAAAATGTATTGGCAACAATGTACGTTGATTTTATGTATCATTTATACGGTTTCTACACCCTTTATCCTGTTCAAAATTGATTTGTCATTTAATTGATGCAACTACTTATAAAAAAAAAGAAATTGATTTGCAAAACACCAGCAGAGTGATTTGTGTTTTTTGACTCACTGAAATATACAGGTGGGGTTTTGGTCCCTTGGTCGCCCTGATCAAGTGTGTTTTTACTGCTTCTTTTAGAGAGAGACAATTCTCTGGTCTCATTTGGACAACAAGTCTTGTATACACCAACCAATGTGTACATCAAAGGGCCCCAATGGGAAGAAGAAGGAAAGCTTAGAGCTTACTTTGGAGCTAGCTCTTACGAGACTGACCTAGTTGGCGGGTTCTCTAGTTGGGCTAGGGGCTGACCGTGTCATTTTCACCCAGGTTGCTGAGAGATTCCTCCAAACATATGATCCTCTGTCTAAGTTGTCCCCATTAGCGTTGGTTGCCTTGATCGCAATGGCGATTTCACTTCTGTCATTTGGCCATTCACCATAGTAGACTTTCCTTAGTCAACAGAGCTTAAACTCCTTGCACCCTTTGACCAACCTGCCTCGGTCTAGGAGGCCAGCTACCATCAATACTTATTGTGAACAGGGAACCAAGCCTTGCATTATGCCAGATCCTCTTTCACAAGTGTTCCTCCTAAACGTCCTGAGGAGTGAAGGGTTGAAATCAGACTAGGAGAACCCTTTCCCTGCTCAATGAAGCTTTTTAATCTCCTCTGTAATACTCTGGCCGTGAGTCTGATTTAGACAGAGATACCTTTACAACCCCTCCTAGACATGTATTAGTTTCACCTGTTTTGTCCCCCCAGATGTCCTTGCTATATAGAAAGATGCTAGTGAATATGACAGCTACCCGAGAGGTGGGCGTATGCTATGCTCCCACTAATGGAATATCTGTGCTGTTAGGAAATATATTTTCGAGGGGATTGGGTCCTCCGACGTATTCCATATCTATGACGGGTAATGTCCACAGCTGTGCTGCTTCGGAAAATCTTTGGCGTCCTGCGTCGATGACGTCGATGCACCGTCCCCGAGGACCTCCTCCGACGGCCGACGTCACCCGCTGTGATAAGTAGGACGCACAACGCCCATAGCCTCAGTTCCGTTTTTTCCGCGAACATGTTCGCTTCGTGAATCTCGGTACGCCTCGACTCTTTGGAGTTTGCTGTCTTCAATTCTCGGTTTGTTGAACATGTTTGGTTTTTTGTGAAGACCTGTTTGTGGCGATGTCTACTTTGTCTTCAACCCCCGTCCGGGCTTCAAGAAATGCGGGGACTGTGGGTCCAAGATGTCGGTCACGGACTCGCACGATGCCTGCCTCTGGTGCCTCGGGGATGCCCACGATACGGACGACTGTGTCGATTGCCAGTCGCTCACGGCAAAGGCCTTGCGGGAACGCAAGAAGAAGCTGTCGGTAGGTCGGGTGTTTAAGCCCCGGAAGTCGAGGTCTGCGGGGCTTTCGATGGATGACTCGAAGGGGCGACTCTCCGCGTCGTCGGAAGTCCAGTGGGTCTCCTTCCAGGAGTCGATCTCGCCACTCCTCCGCCTCTTCGAGGCATTCCTGGAAGCGCCGGCATCAGTCGCCTTCCCCGTCCTCTTCCGAAGACTCCGCCCGTCGGCGGGTCGCTTATCCCTCCATGCAAGCGACACCGGAGGAATGGGCTTCCTTCAGGAAGCAGATGCTAGCGATTCTTGAATCGCAGGGCACCGGTCCGTCCGCGCCTCCGAGTGGGGTTTGGTCGGCACCGGTCGAGAGACACCGCTCGCACGCCTTCGGGCTCGGGTGGTCGGCACGGCTCGCGGGAGAGGTCCCACTCGGACAAGGGTAGCCGTTCTCGCCATGCCCGTTCCAGGTCCCGGTCCTCGACGCGCTCGAGACCGCGTGAGCCTGTGCCGTCTTCGAAGAAGACGTCGACGCCTGGGGCGCCGAGGTCGTCGACGATTTCTCTCGAGGTGCTGCCTCCTAGGGGGTCGTCGACGCTGTTGGCGCCTAGGTCGTTGAGAGAGACGCTCGGAGCTCCGGCTTCGAGGCCTGTGTCGATGCCGCTGATGCTGGCGGTGCTGCAGTTGACGTCGACGCCGATTTGCTCTACGCCGTTTCTGTCGACGCCGCGCCAACTCGTTCGGCGCCCTCAACGCCTTTCGAGGCAGTGGTGTCGGAGGGGCCCCGTGGCACGGGGTTAGCCCCTAGAAAGGCTCTGGCTAAGGTCAGGCACTGCTTTGGTCCCCAGTTGTCTTCCTCTCCCCGCCTGGAGTACATTTCAGAGGGTGATGAAGGCTCTGATGACGGCTTGGTTCCGGTTTCGGTACCAGATGAGCTGATCTCGGGCCATAGCCAGTTTGATGACCTGAGGCAGTCACTGCATGATGCCAGTGGACTGGACACCTCTCTGGAGGTGGAGTTTTGTAGGCCGGAGCCTGGCACTCAGGCCGATTCTTCATATCGGCGCCTTATGTCTCGGGTCACCGAGTACTTGGGTTGGTCAGCTCCCCCAGGGGAGTTCGTTCAGTATGATCTCACGGACATCCTTGATCTTGGTCCCCCACTGACCCGGTTTTGCCGTTCCATATGGCTCTGCAGAGAAGGGTGGTGGCGGCGGCGGCGGCTTGGACTGCTCCGGAGAGTCTCCTGGCAGTGGGCAAGTCTTTGTCGCGAAAATACCGTCCAGCCAGTAGCGACCCCTGCTACTTGTCCAGGCACCCCACTCCGGAGAGTTTGGTGGTGCAGGCGGTTACGGCCCCGGCAAAGCAGGCGTCGTATCCTACCATCCCTCCGGATAAGGATGACAAACGTTTTGACGGCTGGGCGAAGAAAGTATTTTCTTCAGGGGGTATGGCGCTTCAGGCGGCCAACTCCATATGTGCCTTGTCTCATTTCACACACACTCTGTGGAACTGTGTTGCATTAGCGGCTGAACGTATTCCCGAAGGGGACAAACGGGATGGTTTCCTTGCTATGGTTCAGAATGGCAAGGATGCCATGTGTGAGGCCGTTCAGTCGGGTTTGGACATGGTAGATTGTGTCAGCCGGTCCATGGCGGCGAGCACCGTAATGCACAGGTTTGCGTGGTTGCGTAAGTCTGGGTTCGCTCCTGATGTGCAGTCCCGGCTCCTCAACATGCCCTTTGACGGTGAACACCTTTTTGGCAGCAAAGCTGACGAGAGCCTTGAGAGTTTGCAGAACTCCAAAGCTGCAGCAAAGTCGTTGGGCGCTGCAGTTCGCCAACCTCCGCCTTTTTGTCCTAGGGGACAGCAATGGAGGGGAGGTTCCTTTCGCTATTACTCGTCCTTCAGTAAAGCGAGAGGAGCTAGCAGTCAAAGAGGCCACCGTAAGAGTGCCAGAGGTGGAAACAGGGGTACTCGAGGTGCTAAGGCAGCTCGGGCAGTTGCCTCTTTGCCCTCAGGCAACGCCGCAGCCGCTACCACTCAGTCATGAGGCCAGGTCCCATGGTTCGCCGGTTGGGGGAAGGCTGGCTCAGCATCTTGTAGAGCGGCAAGCCATTACTTCAGATGTGTGGGTTCTGGAGATCATAACCCACAGCTACTGTCTTCCTTTTCGGCAGAGGCCTCACGACAATCCACCTGGGAACCTCTCTTTGAAGAGTCCGGATCCGCTCCTTGCACAGGAAATTAAAGCCCTGCTGGAGAAAGGCGCCATAAAACTGGTGCCTGTAGCGGAGAGGAACAAGGGATGGTATTCCCCCTTTTTTTTATTTCGAAGAAAGACGGGGATTGAGACCCATCATGGACTTGTGCAGTTTGAACAAACTCCTCAGGAAGGACAAGTTCAAGATGGTTACTCTCTCTCAAGTCCTCCAGGCCCTTCAACTTCAGGACTGCTTGGTGTCTCTCGACCTCAAGGATGCTTACTTCCATGTGCCGATCCATCCCAAGCACAAGAAGTACCTGAGGTTCGCGGTTGGCGACTCGCACTTTCAGTTTCGGGTCCTGCCGTTCGGATTGACCTCCGCCCCGAGGGTTTTCACCAAGCTCATGGTGGTGGTGGCAGCGCATCTCAGGAAAGGGGGGATTCACGTCTACCCCTACCTGGACGATTGGTTTATCAGGGGGAGCTCTCCCGAGCAAGTCCTCGATCATCTGTCCGTCACCTGCCACTCCCTTCACAAGCTGGGCTTCTCCCTCAATTTAAAGAAGTCCCATTTGACACCAACGCAGCGGCTCCAGTACATCGGAGCAGTGCTCAACACATCCCTGGGGCAGTGTTTTCCTCCCCAGGTGAGGGCTCTTCACATTCAGCAGATGGTGCACAAGTTTCAATTTGCCCAGAATCTCCCAGCGTCTGAGTTCTTGAGACTGCTCGGCCTCATGGCATCCTGCATTCTTCTGGTGCCAGAGGCTCGTCTGCGGATGAGATCTTTGCAGTGGGCACTCACGCTCCAGTGGTCTCAGTCCTCTGGCAGGCTGTCGGACCCTGTTCAGGTGCCGACCTCGGTCGCCCAGGACCTTCTGTGGTGGGCCGTCGAAGGCAATCTGATGAAGGGGCCCCATTTTGGCTGCCCTGGCCGGAGGTGACGTTCGTGACGGACGCATCCCTCACAGGATGGGGAGCTCATGCCAACGAGTTGACAGTCAGCGGTCGTTGGTCTCCGTCGGAGTCCAGACTCCATATCAATCTGTTGGAGTTGAGAGCCGTCAGGCTAGCCCTGAAGGCTTTTCTGCCGACTGTGCGAGGAAATAGTGTCCTGATTCTAACGGACAACACGGTGGCCTTTCACTACCTCAACAAAAAGGGGGGGGGCAGGGTCACTTCCTCTGTGCAGGGAGGCGATGCAGCTCGAGTTCTGGGCCATCCAGCAGGAAGTTTCGATCTCGGCTGTTCATCTGGCCGGAGACGATAACGAGACGGCGGACGCTCTGAGCAGGCGGAGCACGATCTCTCACGAGTGGGAGCTGGCTCAGGAGATTCTCCTGGAGATCTTCGCCCTTTGGGGGACCCCTCAGGTGGATCTCTTCTCCTCCAGTGTCAACCGGAAGTGCGAAAGGTTTTGCTCGCAGGAATTTCCTCCAAAAGGAGCCATAGGAGAAGCGTTTGTGGTGGAGTGGTCATTCCCACTGCTGTACGCATTTCCTCCAGTCCCCGTCATCCCGCAAGTACTGCGGAGGTTACGGAGGTTCGGTTCCCGGATGATCCTCATTGCTCCGGCGTGGGCCCGGAAGACGTGGTACTCGGACCTTCTCGACTTGTCCATCTGCCCTCCATGTCGTCTTCCCTAACGAGACGATCTGCTCTCACGGGAGGGGGTAAAATGCAAGGAGGGACCACCTACCTCAAACACAACTTATCCAAAGCCGAACAGAGGGCACTAGTTGAGCTCTCGAAAATGCCAAACATTGTGATAAGACAAGGGCGGAGGAATTGTGATCATGACTAATGATCAATATTGTACAATGGTTAACCAATTGCTTCAAGACCATGAGAGCTACAAGAAAATAAAAAAAGATCCAACAAGTGAAATTAAATCCGAGATAGCAGACATGGCCCAATATGCCTGTGACAGGCAATGGATTAGTGATAAAGAACTTCAATTCCTAACCACAAGCCAGGGTAGAACCCCCTCCATAGACGCCTTACTCAAAATTCACAAGAATTCGGTCACCCCACCAGGCAGACCCATTGTATCTGGTTGTGGGTCAGTCCTGGAACCTGTGTGCAAATGTATTGATGTCTTTCTAAAACCTTTAAGCACTAAAACAGCAACTTATTTACGGGACACCATACAGGCCATTCAAGTCTTTGAAAAACTTCCCTTTGACCCTCTAACACAAAGATTGGTGACAATGGACATTAAATCCCTATATACAAGTATTCGCCAAGATCAGGCCATTGAATGTATACATCAAACACTCAACCATCATGATCTACAACGCAGAGTCCCACCCAATTTCATTCTGGAACTCATGACTTTAGCCCTATGCAAAAATTATTTTGAATTTGACGGGCAATTCTATATGCAGACCAATGGAACAGCGATGGGCGCTACATTTGCCCCAAGCCTTGCTATATTGTTCATGTCCAATTTCGAGACTAATCACATTTTATGTGACAAGAACCCCTACCAATCTAGCATCTCATATTGGAAACGATATATAGATGATATTGTTTTCATTTGGAATGGCCTTGAATCAGAACTCAACCTTTTCCTAACCTGGCTCAATAATGTAGACAACAACATCCAGTTTACCATGGAAAACAGTAACCAGGAAATGTGCTTTCTCGATCTCAAAATCGGGCACGAAGATGGCATTTTGAAATGCAGTGTGTACCGGAAGATTAATGCACGGAACACTCTTCTGCATTTTTCAAGCAACCACCCACGCCATTTGCGTGAAAACTTACCATACGGCCAGTTCCTCAGAATAAGGAGGAATTGTATCAACTTAGCAGACTTTTACCAACAGTCTGAGGATCTCACCAACCGTCTGCTTGATAGAGGCTATCCTAAAAAACTGATTTCCAACTCAAAGAAACGAGCCAGATTCACAGATAGGGATACTCTCCTATCCAATACCACCACTCGGGACCATTCTGACTCGGACAAAATAACCTGAGTGATTACACAGAGTCCCCATACCTTTCGGATTAAGAAACTAATTCACAAATACTGGCCGATTGTAAGACTTAGCCTGCCAGATTTTCCCATGCCACGCTTTGCTTTTAAAAGGGCAAAAAACATTTGTGATACTTTGGTGCACTCGAAATTTAAAAAAAACAGCACCTAGAACAGGCCTTTGGGACCTCAGAACGACCCTCGGACACTTTCCGTGTGGGTTGTGTTCAGTGTGTCAATTTACTTGCAAAATCAAAACTTTCAGTATTGGACCTAAGACATGGCATCTGTACTTCATGACAAACTGCAAGACTAAACAAGCAATCTACTGCATCGAACGCCCCTGTGGCCTCAGGTATGTAGGCCAGACAAGTAGATCGGTGAACACTAGACTTTCTGAGTACCGTTCTCGCATCAGATGCAAAAATACATCTGCACCTCTTGTGAACCACTTTTTAGAAAAGCATCACACCCCCAATGATATAAAGTGGTGGATCTTGGATCTAATAAAGGGATCTACCAATATATCACGCAGTCTTCAACATAAAGAAGCAAGGTGGTTCAAAAGACTCTCGAGCCACGAGAACGGTCTAAATGAAGAATATGCCCCCCTAATCTAAAACATCATGAGCATGTATGACTCCCCCCACTCTTAGGTCAGAGATAGATGCATGCCCCATATGCATCCACCCCCCAAGCCTGGGTCTTTCTGACTGACCTTCCCAAATACCTCTTGAACCATCAAGTATCCAGGTCCCCCCTCTGTGTAAGTTAGAGAAGGGACCTGAGCACTGGGTTCATGTTCCCCAGCAACGTTCCGGTTTTCCGTCTTTAAATAACAAGCAATCATTTATTATATGGTTCCTCTTAATTGAGTAAACACCATGCCCGGCGTTTCTTATCTAACATACAGGTCTTCTTATTTGAAGGAACGCCATGTCCTGCGTTTTTAATTACCATGTTCCTTCATGATTCACATGCCATGCGGTTGATGCCTAATACAGTAAACTAAAACCATGCCTAACCCAGGATTATTCACTCACACAGATGTGGGACTAATGATCGTTTTGCCCCAGTGGTCACCGCTCCATTTTAACTACTGTCTGAGCCGGAATACCAGCGAGCCACATCCCCTTAACATTGTATGACTGGCAGCCCCAACGCACTTGTTGCTTGGCGCTTTCGACTCCACCCATCTGGAGGGTTATTATCTGACTCGCGTTGCTCCCTTGGTTACTGCCTTAGTTTTTGCTGTGGAGGGACACACCCCCACAGCTGTGACTGATAGACAGCCCAAGTCTGCCTATCGCTTTGGATCTCCTCTCCATCTATCAAGAAAGGCGCTCCGGGACTAGACTCAGCCAATCATATCCCCGATTCACGAGCCACACCCGCTGCAGCTACGGCGGCATAGCATGCTCGTCAGTCGTCACTCAGCATCCAGCCAGCTGAGAGAGCCTGCGAAGCGCATACTCATGGCGACAACGAAAGCGCTTCACCAATTCAATTCCAGGTAACAAATGGACTGCCTCCCACTCCCTCTGCCCTCTCCCAATAGCTTTTCGGTTACTAAACCGTATGAAGCCTTCGCTTGGGAGTTTGTTACCACACACCAAAAATGCCATTTTCACATCAACGTTAGTCTCACGGACTCTGCTTTCCCTGTCTTTTGTGTTTTGGGCTGCTTTAGGTGGTGCACCACCACAACGGCATTTGATTCACTCGCCCTACACGTGGAGCAAGAGTTTCTCAGACATGATTATTACTTAAAAGAGGTA
The DNA here is from genome assembly GCF_040938575.1 of Ambystoma mexicanum. Lineage (NCBI taxonomy): Eukaryota > Metazoa > Chordata > Amphibia > Caudata > Ambystomatidae > Ambystoma > Ambystoma mexicanum. The sequence goes on from NC_090932.1 coordinate 1,562,050,112, forward strand.
TGTTAAAATCATTTCACTCATCTTTGCTCAGCAATTGATTTCTGGCATTTACAAGCTGCCAGGAAGACAGACCCATTGGTTTTTGTCTTTGCATCTTCCTGCCACAGGCAATCGACAAAACACAACAGCGGATGGTTGCGCCCTGGAGTCCTTGTGTTCAAAGCTGTGTCCTCTTTTCGTGTGGAAGACCGCAATCCCAACCCAAGTGGTTTTTTGTGATTCAGTCCATGCCCACAATCAGGGTAAGGACCTCAGTTCCCACTAGGGTTTTTAACTATTGTTGCAAAATTATAATGTAAATAATTCTCTCTGGATTTGGACCTATGCCACCACAGATGAAAACATTCCTTAAATCTTAAATTTGTTTTGAGCCACTTCCCTTTTCTCTTTGTCTGCCTTCATACAGGGACAAGTTTGACTTCCCTCATTTCTTCATGTTCTCGCCCTGAGGAAGGGTTTATTTCAAATGCACATGCCCAGCAGGGGGCAGATCCGAAACGTGAATATGGATGTTTGAACTCTCTTTATTGATTGGAAAACTTTAGTTCGGGACTTAAATTTCAATTATACCTGGACCTAATGTTGAAATATCACTGATGCACGAAGCACTCTGTCATTCCGTCAATAAGTTTTCCATGTCACCAAACACCGCCACGTCGGCAGACCTGCATCTTGTTTATTCATTAAACAGTGGCACCTGTATACTGCAATGTGGGCCGCTTAGAGTTTCCCTCCAGATAAGGGACCTTTGGCCTCTTATTGTTTGCTCTGTCGTTTGAGGCAGACCTACATCCATTTATTTACTAAAGCAGCGGCACTTGTATACTAAAATTTGGGCCGTTGAATTTGGCCTCTTTTTCTTTTTGCCTTGCTATCATATATGTTTTTGTATGTGATTCATTCATTATTTGTATTTATTTACCTGCAAAGTGCACAAATTTGTCTTTTTGTTAGATTCCCTTCTAATCCTAAGTTTTTCCTTCAACTACTTTTTCTGTTACCTTAAACTGCACTTCTAATTTTTTGTATTCATAAACCTACCCTTTTTTGAAAATACAAAATAAACTATTCTGCCTAACTAAGGAATGTTTTCAGAGTACAAATATTGTGACACCCTTGCTTTAGGTCACACTACTAACGTTGTTTAAACCAAAACCAATTTGTTTTAAAACTAATTTTTTGTATTTCAGCAGAGTGGATAGTTTTGGCTTATAGATATTTCTTACATTAGTCCCAATCCACTCTTTGCTCTAAGGGACGACCTCGATATATCTTTTGTATGAGGCTCACGGGAGGGGGGGTCAGGTTCTCCATCCAGAGGTCAGATCCCTCAACCTTCACACTTGGCTTCTGAAAGGTTGAGGTATAAGGATTGGGACCTCCCTGAAGACATGATGGAGGTGTTGCTCTCGGCCAGGCGGCCGGCAACGAAGTCTCTGTACCGTTGCCGTTGGAGAAAGTTCTGCGACTGGTGAGGAGTTAAGAATGTGGATCCTTTTGAATGTGACAATTCCCATGGTTCTGTCTTTTTTGCTTTCTTTGGCCCACAGGGGCTTGCAAGTGGGGACCGTTAAAGGTTACCTGGCGGCGCTGTCCATCTTTAAGCGCTCGTCTGAAGAATGTTCCTTTTTTAAGATTCCTTTAATTTCGCAGTTTTTGAAAGGGCTTACTAATGTGTTCCCTCCGTCACCTTTTCTGGTGCCCGGTTGGGATTTGAACCTTGTTCTTAAGTTTCTTATGGGTGCTCCATTTGAGCCTTTACATTCTTGCCCTTTGAGACTGCTAACTCTTAAAACTGTGTTTTTAGTTGCGGTTACTTCCGCTCACAGAGTAAGTGAGTGAGTTACAGGCACTTTCAGTTAAGCCACCCTTCACTGTGTTTCATAAGGACAGGGTTGTCTTTAGAGTTCGTCCTTCTTTTCTTCCGAAGGTGGTTTCGGAATTTCATTTGAGCCAGAAGGTTGTGCTTCCGGCGTTCTTTCCTCCTCCACATCCTGGTAAGGAAGAGGAGAGGCTCCATAGGCTTGATCCTAGCGTTGAGCTTTTATATTTCGTGCATGTCCCGGGTCAGAGTGGACAATCAACTTTTCATTGGTTATGCTGGAAAGCGTTTGGGACAAGCTGTGACGAAACAGACAGTGTCTCAGATTATTTTAGCTATCTCCGAGTGTTACCGCTTGACGGGTAAGGACCCTCTGGCTGGCTTGCAGGCCCATTCTACCATTCTACCAGGGGAGCGGCTGCGTCTACTGCCCTGCAGAGGGGCGTTCCTATTCGTCACATCTGTGATGCAGCCACCTGGGCTTCAGTACATACGTTTGTACGTCACTACTCCCTCGATTCCATCAGAGGGCAGGATCTGGCCTTTGGCAAGGTAGTCCTCTATTCCGCAATTTGATTGGGCATGCTAAATTTGTGTTCTAAATTCTTTCTCACCTCCTTGCTTGGTACTGCTTTGGGAGTCTGTCATCGATATGTAATACGTCGGAGGACCCAATGCCCTCAAAGAACAAGTTACTTTCTTACCTGGTGACGTTCTTTCGATGGGATGGTCCGACGACGTATTCCATATCGCTCCCTCCCTACCTTCCCCGCTGCAGAATTTCTTTTGCGATTGCAGCTTGCGTTCCGCAAGGCCTTGTGTGTCTGACTGGCAGAAGACTGGTGGCACACGTTCTGGGAAAAAACTATAACTGTCGTGCGTCCTACTTATCACATCGGGTGACGTCGGCCGTCAGAGGAGGTCCTGGGGGACGGTGCATCGACATCATCGACATCATCGACGCAGGACGCAGACGCCAAAGATTTTCCGAAGCAGCACAGCTGTGGACATTACCTGTCATAGATATGTGATACGTCATCGGACCATCCCATCGAAAGAACGTTACCAGGTAAGAAAGTAACTTGTTCATCCTGACTATATGGTTGAGTCAATCTGGAAGCTGAATCAGCCAGCAGAAAGGCGGAAGGTGGTAGTGTAGACATGGCAGTGTGTATTGCTGATTTTCCATTCAAACTCAAAGGACACAGTACTGACTGCCGTCAGATACCAACATATGGTGCTCTCTCTCAACTTATATGCCGCTCCTAAAACTGACCCTATTCGATTGTACAGGTGGTTATGGTTGATTGGCTCCAATATCTATAGGGGTAGCTTTCCCGGGGATCTTGGTTTCACGATTGGATTAGTGATTGTCATGGAACTGAAAATTTGTTTCTTAAGGTCCACTTGCCAGAGTTTGAAGGGCCTATCTATGATCTGGGCTTGTGGTAGCTGTATGGGATCTGAAGTACAATAACCAGACAGCAGTCCTAGTCAAAGATGCATGGGTTTTGTATGTGTGTTAGTTATGTCCTTGTGGTCCAATGTCTGTTGTGGGATTATTGGTCATTTAAAGCTATGTGCCACAAATGGACACATCTAAGACTGATTGATATAATAATTATTTAGCTCTGGGTGGCAGAGATGCTATTTAAGGGCAGTCCGCTGAACATTGATGCATTGTATGTTCAATGGGGATTCGGCAGTAAAGCAGAGGTGTGTGTTGTTTTGGTAATGTTGGACCTGTTCTGTGTGTATAAAAGGATCTCCCCACTCGACAGCACTGCTCCCTTCTTTTGTCAGCACCTTGTACTCTTGTAAGTAGCCGTGGTCTGTCTTCTGCGCTTCTTGGCCTTGGTTCTGTTTCTTGGTGCAGATTAATTGGATTATGCATTCTGACCATATAACAATGGTTCTCCGTCAATCTGTTGCGCTTCCAAATTCCATGGGCTCCAGAGGATGTGGCTTTCTTGAGGTGGCACCCAGGATCCCAGGTACTGTACATTTTGGCTGGCCCAGGGGGGGGCGGGGGGTCTTCATATCCACTATAGGTGCAGTGATGCTTTTCCTCCCTGTATACAGTTAGCTTTAGTTATGATTGCGCCTGCTTCGCGTGTTCCTGAGGTCCTTCTCATTTCCATTGTTTCTTCTTAATAATGGTCACCTTCTCATTACTCTGTTTGGGTGCCCTACCTGGGACTTAGATCGTCCTGCAGAATAGGGGTGTCACGGTATTAGTTTTATGACGGTACGATAACCTTCTTGCCAAATGACGGTATATCATGGTTATTGCGGTGTAGCAGGTGGACACACACACACACACACACACACTTTACGTTACAGCCTTTAGTTTAGTTGCAGGCCAAAAGGTGTTCAGTAATCACAGACATGTTATCCTTTGGTATGGCAGCAGGGAATACCCACAGAGCTGAGTGGATTTCGCAGTGTGACTTATTATATGTAAATTCAATGATGGAACCAGGGAAATCCCCCATTGTCATATGTTTAGCAAACATTATCCATTATAAATATATAAACCCCAAAGCCGCCATACCAAAGTAAACCCTTTTCCTTCTTGGCACTATATTTATTCTTTCTATTGCTAACATATTGATTTTATGTCAGGCACTTGTGGTTTATGGAATGGCATTAAAAACTGCTCCAACTGAAACTACTTGGCAGACGGCACATCCAACAGTGCAAGCCCAAGATTGCGCAGCACTTGCTTACTGCAGCCTTTCCAAATCAGATTGAAAAGCACACTTAACGGTATAAACGGTATACTGGTATAAACAATGTGACGGTTAGTATTGTTCAGTTAAGTGGTTCACGGTATCTTTAATGGTATACCGTTATACCGTTACATCCCTACTGCAGAAATGTGCTCTATGATCATCGCCTTCAGGCAGCACTGTACTTATTGTCAGCTTAAATTGGCTGTTCCTGGCAGCTTCTCCTGGAAGCACATTTTCTGATCTTCTTGGCTTCGCATCGCTTCTGCTCTTCAATTTGTCTTGCATTTCTTTGCAAAAACATCAGAAGTGTGCAACAGTGATGATGCAGAACTAAATTGTATGGGGGACAGCTTGAAATGGAAACAAGCTTTGTCAAAGCCAATTGTTTGGGCCTTTTGTGTAGGCTTGGGAAAAGCATTTGCAAGGCACTGCCGTAGTGGTATTAACTGCCCATGAATGGTAGCAACTGCAAAATGGTGTGGGTGCCTGGGCATATAATAGCAGTTGTCGCATTATATCGAGACCACCCTTAACCTGGCGTGTTTCTTCACACCCATAATCAAGGAGCCCTGCAATACTTGCGCTTTTTTTTTAGCGCTGGCCTTGCTGAAGGGTTGTCCATGAATGAATCTAATTTGAAATGTCTGCAGAAGAAATAGTTATTTGAAAATGGCTTTGGTTTTTTTTCTCCCACTGACATTTCTGGCAACACACTCCCCTCCGACCCCCTTACTTACCTGTTGGCGGCACTCCTCGCTGTGTGCTGCCGACTCCCTGTGACGCCAGTTCCCGTCACTTACATGGGTTCACTTACATGGGTGTGAATGTGAACCAGTGCTGCAGGATACTTTTTATTTTATGTTTACTTTATCCTATCTGTAGCAGGGGACACCCCCGCAACCCCTGGTGCCATTATAGTTAACAAAGATGCGGGGGACACCCCTGCTCTCCTTGTTCACTATAATGGCTCTGAATGATTGAATTGTATGGAATTTTGGTACAGCTGAAATTTCAAGCCATTCTACCATAAGTTTTTTTTTTTCTCAAACACAAACTACAATACTTTTCTTTCTACAATTTACACTTCAAGAAATAATTAAACTGATCAATACAGAAAACAATTATGCATGCAATGCTGAGCAATTTTCAATTTTACTGCACGCTTAAAAGGCTAGCAGTTTAGTTTTACAAATTTGTGCAAAGGCATATGGCGTATTATTTAACTCACACTTAACTCACACTTTCGCTTTATAATAAACCAAATTGATATAGCAGTTTGTTTTTCAGACCCCCAGCTACTTTGGTCTGTTTTGGGGAAGTATGGCAAAAAAATTAGGTTGATTGAAGAATTTGGGATTTCAGACCCTCCGCCACTTAAAGGCCTGTGTTGGGGAAGTTGGCAGTTTAGGGATTCTTTTAGTTTCGGGCCAAAGACACCCCTCTTCCTAAAGAAGTCGGGGTTAACAGGATAAATATGATCACCCAATTAAATTACAGTCTATAGTTTTAAGAGCACAACAGGAATTAGCTTTAATTTCGAATTTTAAAAAAACTCACACATGATGTTTCGCCTAGGGGAATTAATTAAATTAATATTTTTAGTTAATTAGGCTAAGGATCTACACCATTTGGCATGTTTCCACCATTTTTACAAAAACCATAATAGTTAGAAACATGTAATTTACTAACCATATTCCTAATTTTACCCTCCACCAGCACTCTCACATTTGGAACATTTTCATATCAGCCAGAAACCCATATTAGATGGCCATTACAGTTCCCTGGGTTGCCGGTGGGTGAATTTTATATCACCAAAATCGCCTGGAAATTATCTACAAAATGAAACCTACATGTAATCAGTACGACTTATGGTTGCTGAGAAAAAGGCTTAAGTTATAATAGTCCTTTCAAATTAATAGTAAATCTTCATTTTGGGCAAATGGTGACTCTCCTGCTTCCAGGCTGCGCTAGCATGTAATAGCAGTTTTTATGAGTCTCTTTGTGTTTGAAGTTGGTGGCTACAGATCGTAAATGGGGGATGCATTTACTACACAGAGATCCCTAAATGTAGATAATGACCTGTGATGTCACGAGGTCCATTTCTTATCTGAAAGGGGCATCATTCTGATGTGACAGTCATCTATTTCTTGTACTTCTTTCAAAGTTCAGCTTCTCTTAATTGTAGCCCCTGTTTTCACACCTCCCCTCTACATTCCGAGCATGCATCAGCTAGGGCCATTTGTCTCTGCCCAGAGCCCGGCCTTCAGGGACAACACCTTTCAGACAGGTGTGAGAAACCTGAAGGTATCCCACCTGCTAGTCCCCGGGGATCTGTCATCCAGGTGGCCAAAACACGGCCATCGCTATTGGATCCAGTTCCTGGGGGTGGACCAGTGCAGAAGGATTACCTGGATGGGGGTCCTTGGGAGTGGAAGTGGGACACCGATAGGTGAGATGCGGTACTCCCATCCTACCTCCGTAGGATGTTCATAAGCTCTACCTCACACTCCATTTTCCGACATGAACACTTTCTTACGCTGTGAAAGACAACAGACTAACACCAGAGCCGTGTACAAGTCCCAACACAAGGGTCAGGCAGAGTCTGACACCTGACGGCCCTTTCTTTTCCCCACAGGAATAAAAGGCAGAACACGAGAGCACACTTTGAGCAAGGCCGAACGTGCGATGAAGCAGCTATTCCGGACAGGCAGTATAAACTGAGGAGAAAGGCGGCAAGACCTAGAGGGACGGCGGGGAGGGATTGCCCTTGCTAACTGAGCCCCACAAAGCCTCCGGAATAAAAATCATAAGACCAGGAAGTCCAGCTGGCGTGTGGTGTGACAGGTGTCAATGGCACATAAGGCCCTCCCACGCTGATAGCCAAAGTGGGCAGAAGTGCTTGTGCCGTCCTGGACTCCCAAAACCAGAAACTCCAACAGCACAGTCAGTGACTCGGAGAAGTCTGATGGTAAACTGAACTGTGCTGGGCCCAAGGTTGCAGGCGGCAACCTTGTTGAACAAAGGTCTTGTGTAATTTAACTCTACTCTAGAAATCCTAGTAAAAGGTTCAGAAGAAGCAGAAGTCGGAAGTCGGGGGGTGGGGGGGGGCACAGCGCTCATTCGAAGGACTCTGATTGCAGCCTTTTTTGGGTTGGGTTGTTTTGTTGAAACTACGAGAACCAAGATGCCTTAGAAGAGGCTGGTGTGAAGTGTTAAAGTGGTGCTACGAAGATCGAGGAAAACCCCTCGTACACTCTAAAGTCTTTGACACATTGGAGAAAAATGAGTGAACTGTGAAACTGGCAAATGTGAACCCGACAGAGGGATGCCTGCGAATTGAGGCTAAACAGTGATACCCTGCTGGGGTATCTCCACAATTAATAGTTGTTTAAGAAGACATTGAGACTTTTTGAATTATACGTTTTGAGTGAAAGGCCGTAGTGAAACCGGTTGAGGGAGGCTAACATTGCAAGAAAGATCTGAGTCCGGCTGAGGGGGATCCAAGGGGCGAAGAGCAATCGCCCAACGTGAAAGATTACCTAAGGAACTTTGGTTTGTTTATGGTCCAGCAGGTCTTCTAAGGCAAGAGACTTTTCAGGAAAGAGACTTGGCCCCAGAAGGTCCTGGCATCTTTGAAAGGAACTATAACCTTGTGCTGGCGAGTCCCAGGAGTGTGTTGTGCTCAAAGGTCCTGCCTTGTCCCGTGCTAAAAACGGGGGGGGGGAGACCTCAGCCTTACCATCCTGACTTATCATTTGGTGAAGACTTCTTTCTTTTCTTGAGAACATTATCCCCCCCCTATTTTAGTTGTAAGGATTGGCAATAGGTTTTTTAGTATAGGCCTTTTTTATTTAACAGGACGCAACTAGGACTGCCTTATTTGAAGGTCGTAGCTTGCTCCCATCTCAGATTTAGGTATAGATTAGGCGTTTTTCTCACCCATTATACAGTTTAATAAGCACCCTTGAACTGTGATCACTTGTCTGTCTTTACTGTTGCCCCCATGGGTTCCTTACACAGGCCACATTGGATTTCAGTTGTAACAGCTGGGATGCAAGCCAGACGTTCAGTGGGGGAAGTCTGAAGGGAAGTCACAGATTGCATATTTCTAACAGCCTTTATTCTTTGACATACAGTGTGTTTTACTGATCAGGCTTCGCTTTGCTTTTGCCCTGAAAGTGCAGTACTGTTTCTTTCAGTCATTAATACAATACACTTGTTATTATCTGCTGTTTATTTTTCTGCCGAAAAGTGGGTTTGAATTGTCACAGTGCAACCCTTTTGATTGTTGACCGTTTCATTGAAAAAAGGTGCATTTATTTCCCAGCCCTCGTGTTTTTCCAATCTGCACTCGGATTATTACATTTTTGTTTTTGCTTTCTCTGGATTTCCCTTGCAGAGAGACACCCACATAGTCTGCCTAAATAGGCCCAATTTTGTGTGCAGGTTTCTGAATGTTAGCAGGTCATGCCTCAAGGGCCCTTTAGTTGCGTGGGTTGGGACCATTGATTACACCCCACGCAGTGCCTGGAAAATGGCTAATACTTTCACACAAGGCAAAACGGTTGGCATTTCCAATTCTTGTTTTTAACAGGACTTCATTGAAGGACGTTCATAGTGATCGAGCCCTATGGGACTCCAGGGAATGGGGAAGGACTGCCGTTGGCGGCACCTGGAATATCCCAATAATACCGGTTTGTTTACTGGTGTCCCGCCGGAATTACTGACTGGTTACCGGTAAACATGTAATGACCTCCGTTTACTTTCAGAAGACTCCATTGAAAAAACAATGGCATGCACTTTGTGCACAACGTTAGATAGTAAGTCTTCATAAAGCTAGCTCTGGCATTTCCCAGGAGGATGTGTTTTGGGTGGGTTGGGGCAGGAAGTTGGTGGGAATGGCCGTAGGGTTTAAGCATGGCCATGGGTAATCAATGGGCGGGTAAATAAGCAAACATCCACAACGTGGGTGTCCCTCCTCCTATGCCATTTTTTCCTAATGCAATAATTTTGACTTGTAGGTGGCTCTTTAGCACCGACTCATAGCCAAAACGAATTAGTTGCATTTTGTTTAAGTATAGCTTACTGGGTAAAGTGTGGTTGAGAGGATTCATATTTTATGACGGTAGGGCTCTTTCAGGTATTTATCATCACAGGTTCAAGCTCAGGGACTAGGAGTTATTGGCGCAGTGTGTGGTGGGATCTGTTTTGGTGCAGAATTTCCATAGACTTGTTCTCTTTCATGTTCCCATCCAGTGTCTCGCCGAAGCAGTGAAGAATTGAAGAGGGATATTAGCGCAACAGACGGAGCATCACAGACCTCACTTATGGGCATGGGGGCCCCATCCACCCAGCTCTCCCTCTCCTCTTCTTCACCTACTGCATCTGTCACTCCAACAACGCGCAGCCGCATCAGGTATGTTTATGTAGAGTACCTTATATAGTGCACCCTGCAGAATAATTTGCTGCTACACCTGATTGTAATGACAAAGAAAGATTGAAGATGGCAGCGAATTGCATGGATGGAAAAAGGAAGCAAAAGAGTTATTGCGATTTGAAAATGCTGGTGTTGGAAGTATAGATGTAAAATCTCCATGCGAAGAACAGTGGAGCAGCCTTTGCTTCAGCGTTTTGTAAAGAAACACTATTAAATCTGGGATTTCATCTGCTAAATGTGTTTCTTCGGCATAAGCAAACTGTGTATCATCAACTGGATAGGGGATCTTTTATGTCCCTTTTTAATGAGGCAACCCTTACTAATGGCCTGACTTCTTACCAGTAATCTTAATTAGACCAAGTCCCAGCCTTCCTCGTCAGTCCTTAATTATGTGAGGGAATTATTTAGATGAAATATTCTCTGTATGATTGGCTGGGTGTCCACACTTGAGGATTGCGATTACAAAATTGTGCGCAATGCAGCAATGTATCTGACCCCCTTTTGAACAATAGTTCGAGGGGATTGGCTCCTCCGACGTATTCCATATCTATGACAGGTAATCACCATAGCTGTGCTGCTTCGGAAACTTTTTCCTGCGTCGATGACGTTGATGCGCCGTCGTCGAGGACCTCCTCCGACGTCATCCGATGTGATAAGTAGGACGCACGACGCCTGTAGCCTCAGTTCCGTTTTTTCCGTGAACGTGTTGCTTCGTGAATCTCGGTTACGCCTCGACTCTTTGGAGTTCTGTTCTTCTCGGTTCTTCGAACCTGTTAGTTTTTGTGAGAAAATCCTTCGTGTGGAGATGTCTTCTACTTAGTCTTCGACCCCGCGTCCGGGCTTCAAGAAGTGCGGGGAGTGTGGGTCCAAGATGTCGGTGACGGACTCGCCCAACGCCTGCCTCTGGGAGGCCCACGACACGGATGACTATCGACTGCCAGTCGCTCACGTCCAAAGCCTTACGGGAACGTAAAAAGAAGTTGTCGTTAGGTCTTGTGTCCAAGCCCCGGAAGTCGAAGTCTGCGGAGCTTTCGACGGATGATTCGAGAGGTGACTCTCCACGTCGTCGTCGGAAGTCTCGTGGGTCTCCTTCTAGGAGTCGGTCTCGCCACTCCTCGGCCTCTTCGAGGCATTCTCGGAAGCGCCGACAGCGGTCGTCTTCCAGGTCCTCTTCTGAGAACTCTGCCCAGCACGACGCTTAACCCACCAGCCATGCGACGCCGGAGGAATGGGCTTCCTTCGGGAAGAAAATGCTGGCAATTCTCGAGTCGCAGGGTACTAAGCCGTCCGCGCCCCTGAGTGGGGTCGGCCGTGAGAGGTCGAGAGACACCGCTCGCAAGAGTGGTCGGCACGAGTCACGGGAGAGGTCCTGTTCGGACAAGGGGACTCATTCTCGACGTACCCGTTCCAGGTCCCGGTCCTCGACGCGTTTGAGACCGTGTGCACCTGTGATGTCTTCGAGGAAGACATCGACGCCTGAGGCGTCGAGGGCGTCGACAGGCTTTCTCGAGGCTCCGGCTCTGTGGAAGTTGTCGAAGCCGTCGACGCTCAGGTCGTCGAAGGACACGCTCGGAGCTCCGGCTTCGAGGACTGTGTTGACGCCGTCGATGCTGGCGGCGCTGCATCTGACGTCGACGCCGATCCTCTCGGCGCCGATGCCTGTTCTCTCGACGCCGGCGCTGATTCCCTCGACGCCTTTCGAGGCCGGGGTGTCGGAGGTACCCCGTGGCACGGGGGAACCCCCTAGAAAGGCTCTGGTTAAGAGCAAGCACTCTCGGGTGCCTTCTTTTCACCACCTGGAATATATTTCGGAGGTGGATGAGGATTCTGATGGCCTGGTTCCTAGTCCGGTTCCAGATGAGATGGTCTTGGGCCATAGCCAATTTGACGATTTGAAGCAGTCACTGCATGATGCCAGTGGACTGGACACCTCTCCGGAGGTGGAGTTTTGTAGGCCTGAGCCTGGCTCTCAAGCAGATTCCTCGTACCGGCGCCTTATGGCTAGGGTCTGCGAGTACTTGGGCTGGTCTGCTCCCCCAGGGCAGTTTGTGCAGGATTATCTCACGGACATCCTTGATGTAGGTCCCCCAACTGACCCGGTACTGCCGTTTCATATGGCTCTACAGAGAAGGGTGGCGGCGGCTTGGACTGCTCCAGAGAGTCTCCCGGCGGTGGGCAGGTCCTTGTCGCGGAAATACCGTCCAGCCAGTAGCGACCCCTGCTACTTGACCAGGCACCCTGCTCCGGAGAGTTTGGTGGTGCAGGCGGCCACAGCCCCGGCAAAGCAGGCGTCGTACCCTACCATCCCTCCTGATAGGGACGACAAACGTTTTGATGGCTGGGCGAAGAAAGTGTTTTCTTCGGGGGGTATGGCGCTTCAGGCTGCCAACTCCATATGTGCCTTGTCTCGTTTCACACGCACTCTGTGGAACTGGGTTGCGTTAGCGGCTGAACATATTCCCGAAGGGGACGAACGGGATGGTTTCCTTGCTATAGTCCAGGATGGTAAGGATGCCATGTGTGAGTCTGTTCAGTCGGGTTTGGACATGGCTGAATGCGTCAGCAGGTCCATGGGGCGAGCACCGTAATACGCAGGTTTGCGTGGTTGCGGAAGTCGGGGTTTGCTCCTGATGTGCAGTCCCGGCTCCTCAACATGCCCTTTGACAGTGAACACCTTTTTGGCAGCAAGGCTGACGAGAGCCTTGAGAGGTTGCAGACCTCCAAAGCTGCAGCAAAGTCGTTGGCCGCTGCAGTTCGCCAACCTCCGCCTTTTCGTCCTAGGGGACAGCAATGGAGGGGTGGTTCCTTTCGCTATTACTTGTCCTTCAGTAAAGCGAGAGGAGCTGGCAGTCAAAGAGGCCAACGCAGGGGTACCAGAGGTGGACGACAGGGTACCCGAGGTGCCAAGGCCGCTCGGGCAGTTGCCTCTTTGCCCTCAGGTAACGCCACAGCCGCTACCACTCAGTCATGAGGCCATGTCCCATGGTTCGCTGGTTGGGGGAAGGCTGGCGCAGCATCTTGTAGAGTGGCGTGCCATTACTTCAGATTTGTGGGTTCTGGAGATCATAACCCACGGCTACTGTCGTCCCTTTCGGCAGAGGCCTCACGACAATCCACCGGGGAACCTCTCTTTGCAGAGTCCGGATCTGCTCCTTGCGCAGGAAATTCAAGCCCTGCTGGAGAAAGGCGCCATAGAACTGGTGCCTGTAGCGGAGAGGAACAAGGGATGGTATTCCCCTTATTTTTTGATTTCAAAGAAAGACTGGGGATTGAGACCCATCATGGACTTGCGCGGTTTGAACAAACTCCTCAGGAAGGACAAGTTAAGGATGGTTACTCTCTCTCAAGTCCTCCAGGCCCTTCAACTTCAGAACTGGTTGGTCTCTCTCGACCTCAAGGATGCTTACTTCCATGTGCCGATCCATCCCAAGCACAAGAAGTACCTGAGGTTCGCGGTTGGCGACTCGCACTTTCAGTTTCGGGTCCTGCCGTTTGGATTGACCTCTGCCCCAAGGGTTTTCACCAGGCTCATGGTGGTGGTGGCAGCGCATCTCAGGCAAGGGGGGATTCACGTCTACCCCTACCTGTACCTGAACGATTGGTTGATCAGGGGGAGCTCTCCCGAGCAAGTCCTGGATCATCTGTCCATCACCTGCCACTCCCTTCACAGGCTGGGCTTCTCCTTCAATTTAAAGAAGTCCCATTTGACGCCAACACAGCGGCTCCAGTACATCGGAGCAGTGCTCGACTCTTCCCTGGGGCAGTGTTTTCCTCCCCAGGTGAGGGCTCGTCACATTCAGCAGATGGTACACAAGTTTCAGCATGCACGGACGCTCCCAGCGTTCGAGTTCTTGAGGTTGCTCGGCCTCATGGCGGCATGCATTCTTCTGGTGCCAGAGGCTCGCCTGCGGATGAGATCTTTGCAGTGGGCACTCAAGATGCAATGGTCGCAGTCCTCCGGCAGGATGTTCAGGTGCCTCCCTCGGTCGCCCAGGACCTTCTGTGGTGGGCCGTCGAAGGCAACTCGATGAAGGGGGCTCTGTTTTTGGCTTCCCTGGCCGGAGGTGACGATCGTGACGGATGCATCCCTCACGGGATGGGGAGCTCATGCCACCGAGCTGACAGTCAGCGGTCGTTGGTCTCCTTCGGAGTCCAGACTCCATATCTATCTGTTGGAGCTGAGGGCCGTCAGGCTAGCCCTGAAGGCTTTTCTGCCGACTGTGCAAGGAAAGAATGTCCTGATACTGACGGACAACACAGTGGCCATGCACTACCTCAACAAAAGGGGTGGGGGGCAGGGTCACTTCCTCTGTGCAGGGAGGCGATGCAGTTCGAGTTTCGGGCCATCCAGCAGGAAGTTTCGATCTCGGCAGTTCATCTGGCCGGAGACGAAAACGTGACGGCGGACGCTCTGAGTAGGCAGAGCACAATCTCTCACGAGTGGGAGTTGGCTCAGGAGATTCTCCTGGAGATCTTCGCCCTTTGGGGGACTCCTCAAGTGGATCTCTTCGCCTCCAGTGTCAACCGGAAGTGCGAGAGGTTCTGCTCGCGGGAATTTCCTCCAAAAGGAGCCTTAGGAGACGCGTTCGTTGTGGAGGGGTCATTCCCACTGCTGTATGCGTTTCCTCCAGTCCCCGTCATCCCGCAAGTGCTGCAAAGGTTACGGAAGTTCTGTTCCTGGATGATCCTCATTGTTCCGGCGTGGGCTCGGAGGACGTGGTATCCGGACCTTCTCGACTTGCCCATCTGTCCTCCACGTCGTCTTCCCTACCGAGACGATCTGCTCTCACGGGAGGGGGGTCAGGTTCTCCATCCAGAGGTCAGATCCCTCAACCTTCACGCCTGGCTTCTGAAAGGTTGGGGTATAAGGATTGGGACCTCCCTGAAGACGTGAGGGAGGTGTTGCTCTCGGCCAGACGGCCAGCAACAAAGTCTCTGTACCTTTGCCGTAAGTTCTGCGACTGGTGCAGAGTTCAGAATGTGGATCCTTTTGCATGTGACAACCCCATGGTTCTGTCCTTTTTACTTTCTTCGGCCCAAAGGGGCTTGCAAGTGGGTACCATTAAAGGTTACCTGGCGGCGCTGTCCATCTTTAAGCGCTCGTCTGAAGAGTGTTCCTACTTTAAAATCCCTTTAATTTCACAGTTTCTGAAAGGGCTCACTAATGTGTTCCCTCCGTCGCCTTTCCTGGTGCCCGGTTGGGATTTAAACCTTGTTCTTAAGTTTCTTATGGGTGCTGCGTTTGAGCCTTTACATTCTTGCCCTTTGAGGCTGTTGACTCTGAAAACTGTGTTTTTAGTTGCGGTTACTTCTGCTCGCAGAGTGAGTGAGTTACATGCACTTTCAGTTAAGCCACCATTCACTGTTTTCCATAAGGACAGGGTTGTCCTTAGAGTTCGTCCTCCTTTTCTTCCGAAGGTAGTGACGGAATTTCATTTGGCCCAGAAGGTTGTTCTTCCGGCATTCTATCCTCCTCCGCATCCTGGTAAGGAAGAGGAGAGGCTCCATAGGCTTGATCCTAGGAGAGCTTTAAGCTTTTATGTTTCACGCATGTCCCGGGTCAGAGTGGACGATCAACTCTTTATTGGTTACGCTGGAAAGCGTTTGGGACAAGCTGTGACGAAACAGACTTTGTCTCGCTGGATTATTTTGGCCATCTCGGAGTGTTACCGCTTGGCGGGTAAGGACCCACCGGCTGGCTTGCGGGCCCATTCTACCAGGGGTATGGCTGCATCTAATGCCCTGCAGAGGAGTGTTCCTATTCACAACATCTGTGATGCAGCCACCTGGGCTTCAGTACATACATTTGTACGTCACTACTCCCTCGATTCCATCCGAGGACAGGATCTGGCCTTTGGCAAGGCGGTCCTTTGCTCTGCTATTTGATTGGCAATTCGAAATTTTGATTCTAAATTCTTTCCCTCCTCCTTGCTCTGGTACTGCTTTGGGAGTCTGTCATAGATATGCAATACGTCGGAGGACCCAATCCCCTCGAGGAACAAGTTACTTTCTTACCTGGTAACGTTCTTTCGATGGGATGGTCCGACGACTTATTCCATATCGCTCCCTCCCTACCTTCCCCGCTGCAGAATTTCTTTTGCGATTGCAGCTTACGTTCCGCAAGGCTTTGTGTCTGACTGGCAGTTGACTAATGTCACACGTTCTGGGGGAAGAAAACTACAACTGAGGCTACATGCGTCGTGCGTCCTACTTATCACATCGGATGACGTCGGAGGAGGTCCTCGACGACGGTGCATCAACGTCATCGACGCAGGACGCAGACAGCGAAAAAAGTTTCCCAAGCAGCACAGCTGTGGTGATTACCTGTCATAGAAATGGAATACGTCATCGGACCATCCCATCGAAAGAACGTTACCAGGTAAGAAAGTAACTTTTTCTTCTCTGGTGTTTGCCACCTTAATGTTCAGTTTTTCAGCTGTTCATACTGTGCATATTGCCAAGATCACACAGTGTTTATCTAAATTGTCTCTTGGTGTAGGGCTCTTGCGTGTAGAAATAATTTCATATCAATGATAATGTTGATGGTGAACATGGCTAAAAGTGTGAATGCGCAATTTCATTGTTTAATGTAACGTTCTTGCAATTAGCTATTGGTAGCTGCCAATACCAGACAAAATACCAATAGAGGCTCAAAAATCTCTGTGGCTCCTCTTATGTTATACAGTTTACACTGTCAAACACCAGTGCCCTAAACTGTATTCTGATACATACTTGAGTTACTGGTAGGCCTGGTTTGGCAAATCCAAACGTTGGTGGCTGGAAGGCTTTAAATAAATTGAGACAATTGGCTTCTAGGGCAATGCCCAGTTCCATGGACTAGTTGGGGCTGTTTTTGCAGAAATGTATGGTCATTTGATATCACTGGCCCAATGTTATTTAAAACTCACATTTTCTTCTAAGCGCAGCCCCATGTACACCAGTTTATTGTAAACTATGTATATTATTATGCACAAGTATGGGTGATGTTTTATACCATTTCCCATTTTCCCACCCCGTGACCCCTTGTGGGCGAGGGTTGTGGTGGTGCCCTCTCTATTCTATTCCATCCTATGGAGGCAGCCATATAAAGGTATGAATGTTTTGTACCTGAAATATGATCTCGTGGTTTGTCTTAATAATGGTCTACATAAACTACATAAGCGACGTTTTAGCACCATGTGGGATATCTGAAATCTTTGGATGGTTGAGTTGGATAAAGTCAATATAGGTTCCTGTTTTGAATAGTATGATTTAGTTTTTATAAATTGTTAATGGATTTGTAGGGTGGGTGTAGGAATGTTGGGGTTGGGTTTTATTGTATTCTCAACTTTATAGTGTTTCTTCTGAACACTACACTAACGTGCTACTTTGTTGTTTCAACTTTATAGTGAGCCATCTATTTGTGACCTAAAGTACCTGTCTCCCTTATGCCCTCTTGGGGCTCGGGTTTCCGTCTTTTTCTTCTTTCCTCTTCATTCTATATACTTTTTCTATCTTTCCAAATTAAACATAATAATTTTTGTGAGAACCAGAAAAAGTTGTTTACAATGAATGCTAGGATTGTGAATCATCTAAAAATGGTTTTATGGAATATAAATGGATTAAAGACTGTTGCTAAGAGGTCCAAAATTGTATCTTACCTAAGATCAAATTCATGTGACATTGCCCTCCTCCAAGAGATTCATCTGAACAATCTTGAGGCTGAAAAGTTGAAACGGGGTTGGGTTAGTGAAACTTTATTTTCCACTTTTAACTTTAGTAAAAGGGGTGTTTCGATTCTTAAGAGAAACCTACCAATATCAGTCCTCTCGAGCAAGTCTGATAAAGAGGGGAGAATTATATGTGTTTTGCTCAAAGTGCAGGAAGCTAAGATACTCTTGTGTAATGTGTATGCTCCAAACCTGGATGATCCGTTTTTCTTTCATGAGCTTCCTGCACTGCTTCAAAACTACAATGTGGATTCAATTGTCATGGCGGTGATTTCAATCAGGTGCCATATCCAGCACTGGATCGTTCAACTGGGGATCGTTCCAGAAACCCTAAGAGAAGCAATATAGCATTTCAGAGTTTAATAAGGGATTTCACCTTGTAGGACATATGGAAATTAGAAGACCCATGTGACGGGGACTACACTTTTCATTCTCATTGTCACAATACATACTCCTGCATCGACTTTTTCTTGACCTCAGGACAAGTGACTTCAAGTTGCTACGATTCCAAGATTGGCCTAATTGCCATGTCAGACCATGCTCCTATATCCCCAAGTCTCTCATTGCAACATACTTTGACTAAATCCGCAAGATGGAGAATGAATTCCAATATTCTCAAAAATGACCAATTCAGAGAGGAGATTATAGAAGAAATTGATAACTTTATTCAAATAAATCAGACTGCTGATGTTAAAATTTCCAGTGTCTGGGAAGCTTTGAAATGCTTTGTCCGTGGATTGTTAATATCAAAAACCGGCAGGCAAAAAAAAAGTAGAGCTTGAAGGCAAGCGTCCCCAGCCAGCACGATCCTCCCCACAATGAGAGACAATGAAGGACTCTCCCAAGTCGGGAATAAGGCCAAGACAGAGTGCGGGTGAGCTTAAATGGGAGTTTGTCAATAAGAATATGGCATGCAAAGAACTCTGCAACCTCCGAGAGCGCTCTGTCTGACAATCGCAAAGACAGGCGTATATATTTACAAAAAACGTCATAAGAACCTACACACTATAGGGGGTACAAGTTCAATGGGATTGGGTGGCGACGACTAACTATAGGTGCTGCTGCGATGTGGTTGGCCGTGGCTGGAGAACGTCACTGGTCAGCCTCGTGGGTTGGGCTGGGCCTGGCAGGTTGGCAGAGTTCATCCGGGCGGTGTTGTTGTGCCATCGCGGCCAGTGTCGGAGATGAATGTCTTTTCCTGACTTATTTGCCCTAGGCCATGCACACCGCAGTCATTCAGTCATTGCAATATTCTCTTCTTTGGTAAATCTTCCAATAGGTTATTATACAGGTTAATGCAACACAGGAGGAATGCACCTTGTGAGGGGTCTGATGGTCATTCGTCAGGGCAAGGTTACCAGTGTCCTGTTGACCGGGGCCATAGGTTGAGGGGCTAAGCTTCAGGGCATGGGACGGACGGTACATGTCTCCCTGTCTTGTTAGATGTGGTTATAAATGTGCAGCTGTGTGTTGCCACAGTGTTGGGTGTCCTGATTGCACAGGGCCATAAGTCTAAGATGATCTGGTGGGTTGTGGGGTTTACGAGGGGGCGACTTTGGAAGTGTGGGTTCAGGCAGGGGTTTACTGCTGTGCTGTAAATAATGCAGGTGGCGGCCCGTGGCCTTGAGTGCTGCAGAGGGGGCTACACATCTTTGAAACGGCTCCAGTCTAGTTGGGGGAGGTGGAGCAGTGCGGCGCGGGCCTCTGCTCTCATGTTTGGCAGTCTTTGCAGGGTGGGAAGGGGAATGGCCTTGCACATATTCACAAAGGTATCTCCCTCGTGTGTTGCCAACTTTAGGTAAAAACATTGCAACCATTTGAACACTCGACAATACTTATTCAAATCACTTTAAAACATGCATTTCAATTTTGCTGAATGTGTCTCGATTGTATTCAGTCTGGGCACCTTATTCATACACTATGTTTTAACAACTACAGTATTTAGTTATATGCATATACATTTGCAGTAAGTGAGGTAATATCAGGGTTGGTGGAGTACATAGAAAGTAACCCGCCACTGTACGTGGCGGTGGTGGCACATGAGGGGCTTAGACATACACGCGTGACGAGTGCATTCTCGCACACTCTTCACATGTGCCCTTGGTATGGTTACATTCGTTTTCTTGTGTACCCTAGCAGCATTAGTTCGGTTATGGCGCGGAACCACGGGGTGTGTGGCTTTCAATGATACATATGAAGAATAATCCCCCGGAATGCTTTTATCATTTGCACACCCCTGCAGGGGTGTGGGTCCTTCACGGCTGGTGTCATGTACGATAATTACACAATTTTACAGGTTTCTTTAGTAAGAGTGGTTGTATGGAGAGGATACATGTGTTAAAAGTGGTTTCTTACATTCATATTTGGGTACCTGTCTGCTTTCATCAGATGACCATTCTACAGATCTTCCCATCGCCCAGGCCTTGCTGACCGGGTCATTGTGGGAACAGTGATACACTGCGGAAGGTGAACTGTTACAATGTTAGTGTATTACGCTAGATCATGTCCGTCTTGTTCGTGGGAACGGGCTTGCAGCGGATCTGCCATGGTGCTGCGGGGACAGGGAGGACTGAAACTTTCCGAAGGTGGGGGCCGCGCTACAGCGCGCTGAGCTCACACCATCTTTAGTAGACAAAAATGGTTTCTGAGGCCTAGCTAAATTTAATACGTGCGGGCAATGTCAGCAGCAGGTGAGCCATCCGCCACCTGGGCCCTGGTGGTAAGGAGGGGACGCCTGATGAGCCATGGCCCTCACCTGGGGTGGAGATGCAGGCCAGGGGGGTCCCTTGGACCACTCCTCCCCTACATTTCCCCCCTTTCGTTACTTAAGTAACGAATACTTTAACTCCTCCAGCCTTCTACATTCTGCTTCGTCCATCACCGCCTCATCCCATGCAGGTGTGCCTTTTATGGGCATCCATGCTCTGCACACCCCTCGTAAGCTTTCCCCTCTTCTGGCATATTCATCTGGGGTGCAAGTCAGGTAGATACATCCGCCATCTCCCGCCAGATCTACCCACACCTCCTGGGACCATTCTAGTACACGGGGCTCTCTAATGGTGGTGTGCCACGCTTTATCTATGATATCTTTGTCGTGATAGATAGGCACTAGCTGATATCTTGGTGTGTCATCTGCTCCTGTTTGCACCTGCACTTCCTGCATGTTTTGTATTGTCCCACGAGTGTTGCCCATTGTCACCATCATCATTGCACCATTAGGTACTGCGTTAGCACAACATCGAAGGCCCACCTGGCACAGGCAAAAAATAAAAAGGAGGAACACCACAGCTGGCATCAAAAATTTCACAGTTCTTCCAAGCCACGAGGGGACCCAGGAGAAAATGTTATCGAACCACGTACTGTCTTCTGCTCCACCTTCCATTTTCATTTTTTCTCCTAGGTTGTGCACTGCTTCGATCACATGGGACAGGGAGCCGTTTTCTGCATCTTCGGAAGGTACGAAAGTGCAACAGGCACTTCCAATTTTTCGGCAAACACCTCCATCCATCGCCGTTAACAGGTCCAAGACATACCTGTTTTGCATTGTCATCAGCCGTAAAACCCTTATTTCCACTTTTATTACGTTGAACCCTTCTTCAGTGTCATTGGCCAGCTGAATCAGTTCCCAGCGTGTTATCTGGAGCCATTTTGTGTTTGCCCTTGCTTGGACACTTGAGACAAGTGAGGCGAAGAATGTTTCTGCTGAGCTGAATAATCGATATCTGTCTGGGATCTGAGCCAACAGTTCTGATGATGCCTTTGATATGTAATTTGATGCTCTTCTGTTACGGGTCAGCACCTCTCCCTTGTTTCCGGAAGACAGGACATACATTTGTGACTCCGCAGTTGGCTGGGCTGCACTCTGTTGTCTGTGTTCCTGTGTCCTTTTGCTTCCATCGATGTGGCTTTCTGGTATTACCATTAGGGCTGAGTGCAGAGTGGCCATTGAGCATCTGCCACTCCATAACGGGGGAAGGTGCAGGTATGCCTGATTGCCGCATACCCAGTACGTGTCCATTAGGGCCGCTGTCCCTTTTCTCAGATCTGGGATGGTGAGGGTCTTGTTGCATCTCTTGTTTGTTCCCATGGTGGTTTTCCCCTCTCCTTTGAAACATAGTTCATAGTCTATTTCGCTCTGTAGTTTGAAGGGTTTTTCATTGACGGTTACCCAAGTTAGTTTTGAAATGTGTTCCTTCCATACTGGTGTGCATGTTTCTTCTATCCACTGCAGTTTCTCTGGTGCCACACCTCTCAGTGCTTCAGCTTTACACATTACTTCTTCATCCTTCCACTTGTTGTCTGAAAAAAGTGTCCCTTGTATTACAAAAAATGGTTCCTCCAGACATACCACCCCTGCCGTTTTTGGGTAGCAAGTTTTCTCGTTCTGCAGCATTTTAAAAGTAACTTCATGTGCCTGGAAGGTGTTCTTAATCCTGCATAACGTGAGATGAAGGAGACATTGGGCATCTATAATTGGCAACTCTTTGGGTAGCAATACTTTGGGTGTACCTGAAGCATGAGGAATAAGAGAGCAGACATAACAGCTCTTATTTGTTGTTTGTTTTGCTCTGGAACTCATATCTGCATACCACTTATTCGTCTGGTGGGGGTGTCGTGGGTCTTCCATTTTATCTAATCCTAACCCATAGTACTCATCATACTTCCTCCTCCCGATTTCCCTTTTCCGTCTGTTGTTCTTGTTCCACATGTACTTCCTAGCCTCCTGGGCGAGGGAAAAAATAGACCCCCCTTTCTCATTCCCGCCCCCCTTGGCCCATTTATCATATAGGATTTTGTGTGCTGCTAGCATCTTTTCCTTTTCGTCCCTGAGTTTATCTTGCAGGTTGTTTTTTAAGACGGGGGCAGGTTGACTGGTGGGGGTATCATACAACCACGATATGGCAGACGGGTTTCGGTCATTTAAACTGCGAACATTATACCTATACATCACTGGTGGAGATACTGTGTTGTTTTGCGTTCCACCCTGTGGCTCTTTCTTTTCTGATATGACAACATTGGATGGTGTGGTGTGATATCCCCATACAAGTTTAGTTCCGTCCCATACCAGAAAATCACCTTCCCTTATAGTGACACTTGCAGTTACATTGGTCCCAGTGGTGCTGTTAATCCCAGTGCTGTTAATCCCTCCCCCCTCGTTCATCTCGATAGAGATGAACGCTATAAACCAATATGTAACCAGACCAAACATTAGCATAAAAAACATCGTAATGCACACAGATAATCCGCACTCATACGAATATCTACATCTCTCATTTAATAATTCTCTCATTCTACTAATTCTATCCGTTGCAGGCTGCCTGTTAGATGCCATGGTAGTTCCTGTTTGAGATATAAAAGTGCATTAAGTGCATGCATGTAAACATTTTGTCGGCACCATTAGTGCCAATATATATTGACGGGTAATGGAAGCGGGTAGGGTTGTAGGGAAGGGTATTCACAGACAAGGGTGTAAACATGTCATAATTCGATCACTTCATTAATTACATATAAGTCCAAAAATTTTTTTTTTTCAGTGATATATAAAAAGAGAGAATGCAGCAATACTTCATCAGTCACTTTCCCATTCACGTGCATTGCTGACGCACAAACACAAGTTAACATTCAGACATTCTGTTCAGTTCAATCGGTTGCTGTTGTCTGTGCCTCCTCATCTGCCTCCTCTTGCACATTATTATAAGCTCTTCGCACATCTGTCAAGTGTACCCAGTACCTCAAGCCCTTCACTTTTACAGCTGTGGGCGTGCAGAACACTACCTCGTATGGGCCGTGGAACCGTGGTGCATTCCATCGACGCACAAAACTCCTGACATAAATTAGTTCGCCCGGCATTAGCTGTAGCTGTTGCTCAGGCTCTGTGACAGACCCTGTTATGTTTCCCTCCTCTCTAGTGAAGGGTGGGGAGAGCTGCTTTGATATTGCACGCGCTGCCCTTGTTAATTTTTTCAAATAGTCCGTGAATTCTTCTCCCAATATCGCGGCGCTCCTGTGTGCATCTGAGTGTTCGCGCAGTGGGGAGTGTGCTGTGTGCATTCGTCTCCCAGTCACGATTTCGTGTGGGGACAAATGGTGATCTTTACTTGGCTGATTTCTCAGTTCAAATAGCGCAAGGGGCAGACAGTATATCCAATTCTTCTTCAATGAAAAACATAGTTTTGATAACCTGCCCTTTAACAGTCCATTCATCTTTTCCACTACGCCATTACTTTGAGGATGATAAATCGAACACAATTTATGTTTTATTCCCAATAATGTAGTGACTTCCTTGAAAAGTTCATTCACAAAATGAGTGCCGTTGTCTGAGCAAATTACGTCACAAATTCCCCAGCGCGGGAACACTTCCCTCACTAGGAACTTGGCGGCGCTTTTAGCATCAGGTCGTGCACATGGTCCCGCTTCCACCCACCTTGAGAATGGGCACACAACCACGATCATGTACCGTGCGCCATTACACCTTTCCCCCATGTCTGCGTAATCAATATGCAGTTCTCTGAATGGGCCAATGGGTTTAGGAATTGTTCCTCTGAGTGTGCGTAATGTCATTCCTGAATTGTAGATCTGACATGTTGTGCATTCCATTGCCAATCGAGATACGTGCTCCTGGAGACAGGGCACGAACCATTCCTCTTGTATTTCTGCTGCAATGTGCTGTTTGGTATTATGTGCAGGGAAGTGTAGTTGTTGAAACGCAATTTCTAGTAACCGGATTGGCATTACCACTTTTCCTGAATTATTTTGCCGCCACAGTACGTCTGTTCCCGACTTGCTGCACCCTCGTTTTGTCCACATCAATTTTTCGTCTGCACTAGCTCCTTCCTGTAATTCTAGTATTTGTGATATGGGCATCATGTTGTACCCTTCTGGGGGCTCTTCGTTTGTCTTGTGCTGCAGCATGTACTCACCTCCTTCATATTTCTGAAAATAGGAAGCCTCCTTGGCGGCAGCGTCCGCTGCCGCGTTCCCCAAAGACACAACGTCTGTGTTGGATGTATGTGCTTGGCACTTAACTATTGCTACTGCAGTAGAGTTTTGTAGGGCCTCAATTAACTCTTTCAACAATTCTGCAAGCTGTACTGGTGTTCCGTCTGCCCGTCGAAAACCCATCCGCCCCCATCTCGCTAGACCTCCATGTACTGTTGTCGTCATGTAAGCTGAGTCTGTGTATATTGTCACTGCGCAACCCTTTGCTGCATGTAGTACTTCTATGAGCGCAATCGGTTCTGCCGCTTGTGCGGAGTAATGTGATGGGAGGCAGTATTGAACTAATGTTTCATACTCACCGTCTTCTAATCTCACCACCGCCATACCAACATGTTTTTCTCCCGTGTCCACATCAATCGATGCAGACCCATCCACGAAGTACACTTCCCCCTCACTCAGAGCGTTCTCACACACCACTGTGTCCTCCCCTCTTTCTCCTGTGTAGGTTGCGCAATCGTGGTCCTGCATGTCCTCTAGTGTGCATGCTTCTGTAATGAATGTCGCAGGGTTTACTGTTTTACATCTCACCACATGGATGTTGGTGCTGGACAATATGATTTCATAAGCTGTTGCCCGCTGTGTTGTCAGTGTTCTTTTTGACCTCTCAAGGATTGCAAATAATGAATGTTCCACAAACAATGTTACAGGGCAACCCATTACTATTGTGGCACTCTTCTCAATCGCGAACCGGCTGCAGCGAGTGATTGCTCACACGCGAAATGGCCTTGCATCACGGCATCCAAAGTACCACTATAGTAAGCCAAAGGCTTGTGTCCTAGAGACGTCTTTTGTGTCAGTACAGCTGTCATGAGTGTTCCTTTGCATTGTGAGAATAGGTGAAATTCGCGTCCATAATCAGGGTTGGCTAGCACTGGAGCGCTTGAAATTAACTTTTTTTAATGATTTGAATGAGGTCCTCATTTCTTCGGACCATTCGATCGTTCTATTTTCCTGTTGTGCCTCTTTGAGTGCTTGTAGTAGGGGTCTAGTGTATGCTGCATAATCTAATATCCATGCTCGGCAATAGTTGCACATTCCCAAGAATTTCTGCATCTCTTTCACTGTTGTGGGTTCTGCTACTGATCTTATTGCTTCTACCCTGTCGGGAATTATTCTTTTTCCATCTTTTGATATCAGTTGTCCCAGGTATAAGACCTCTGTCAGGCAGTACTGTAATTTCTCCTTGTCTACCTTGTACCCCTTTTTGGCCAATAGAGTCAGGAGCGTTGTTGAATCCTTTCTACATGTTTCTTCGTCTTGTGCACACACTAGTAAATTGTCTATGTACTGAATGATTGTACTCACAACTGATAGGTTTCCCAAGTCTTCATGCAATATGCGGTTGAATTTGCTCGGGCTCTCACAGTATCCCTGGGGTAGTCTGCAGTGTTCATATCTTTTTCCCCCCAGTGTGAATGCTGTAAGGTATCTACTCTCTTCAGCCAGGGGTATTGAGAAAAATGCGTTTTTCAAGTCTACTACTGTGAAATGTGATGCCAGTTTCGGGATGCTGCATAATATTGATGCAGGGTTCGGGACCAAAGGGAACTCTTTCTGAATTACATCATTTAGGGGGCGTAAGTCCTGTATCATCCTCCAAGACCCTCCTTTTGCTTTTTTGATTGGATAAATGCATGTGTTACATGGGGAGGTGGAAGGCACTATTATCCCTTGTGCTAGCAGTGCATTTATGGTCTCTTTTATTCCTTCTTCAGCCTCACGGGACAATGGATACTGTTTCACTCGGGGTAAAATTGCCCCTTGCTTTAGCTTTATTACCACAGGTTGTACTCCATGCAACAGCCCTACATCATGGGGGCCTGTCGTCCACAAATTATTTGGTACGAGCCTCATGTCATCATCAAAAAATGACGGCGGTGCTCCCACCACTGCCATCAATTGGACGGGTGTTTCCCTGGCTTGAATCAAAATGTCACAGGGCATCGCTATTTCCATTACTATCTCACCATCCCCTTCTGTGTCTGAAAAGAGATCCTCATCTGTTAACTCTAGTAGGGCGATGTTGGCATTTGTACACAGCACTGTACGCCACTCACATCCTTCCCTATCCACTCCGATCACAGCGATCCTTTTCGCTGATAACTGTACAGAGTGCAAGTCTAATGATACCACTGATCCTGGTGCTGTGTCGGGGCACATTATAGGGCGGAAGAGGAACTCCGCTGGAATCCTCCAGTCCATTCTTCTTAGCTCTGGAATTATGAGGGCTAAAGTCTTTAGCCCTTCAATAAACATTTCCTCATTTTCCGGCAGCCCTCGTACTTCCTGTGTGGTTGTGTAGGCTTGCACTACCAACATCGCACGCAAGGGGCATATCCCGGGTGTAGAACACACTATTCCTCTCTCGGTTAATGATATGGTCATGTTAAGTTTACTCAGGAGATCCCTCCCTAATAAATTTATTGGTGAGTGTTCATAATACAGTAAGGGTGTCTTTACAGTTTTACCCCCCACTGTTACATCCAATGCTTCTGTGTAAGGAACTTCAATTACAGCCCCAGAGAACCCCTGCGTCTCTAACTTCCTGTTAGATAACGGGAACCGGCACTCCCGGATACATGATTTCTCCGCTCCCGAATCAACCATGAACATGAACTGCTTGTCTCCTATCTGCGCCCCTACCAATGGTTCCTCTGCTGCATTGTAGGTTGTAGATAGAACTGGACACGCAAGTGTTCTCTGTGGGCTGTCCTATGCGGGGTGTCTCATTGCTCCCCCCTGATTAAAGACACTTCCTGAAACCACTGACATGCCGTTGTAAGGTGCTGGTGCGGGGGCCCCGTTTGCTGTTGTCGCGAAAGGGTTGCCTGGCGTATACTGCATATTGTCATTGTTTTGTGGGTGGTTCTGTGTTCTATACTGGTGCCCCTGTTGCTGCTCAGCATTACCCTGGCCTGGGTTTCTCAGTTGTTGTCCCATTGGAAGACCATATGGGCTCCCCGGGTGGGGATGGCCATACTGTTCTACCTCTTGGAACCCGTTGTTGGGTCTAGCTCTGCACTCCCTAGAGTAATGCCCCCATCTTCCGCAGTTCCAGCAACTCCCTTGTGCACCTCTAGGGCCCTGCCATCCATTTCCTCCCATTTCTCCGTATCCCGGTCCACCTCCTCTTCGGCCCCTGTACCCACCTCGTCCCCCTCGAGGGGTCCACTCTTGCCACTGCGGACCTCTGCCTTGCTCCTGTTCATTCCACTGCCGCTGTCCTGCTCCAACCCAATTAGTTGCCACCCTTCCTTGTATTGCTATCGGCCCCTCCTCCTCCTCATCACCCTCCCTGCTGTGTGGGAGCGCGGCTACTGCTGCTGCAACCTTCACCAACTTTGTCTGTACTAATTTCGCTTCGTCTGCCAATCTTTTCTGCGCCACCTCCTTCTCCCTCTCCTTTATTCGCTTACAATGGTGTACTATTATGCTCTGAATCTCAGGCCATCCCTTTGCTTCAATACCTGCTATCTTGTCGAGCGCCTTTTGCACTTCTTTGGGGAGCCCTCTTTTCATAATGAAATAAAATAAAGATGTCGATTGATACCAGGGCGTGCCCGTTTCTGCTCTCCACATCTCTTGGACCCGGAAAATGTAATCCATAGCCTCCTCCCCGTCATTCATTGTACACTGCATTACTGACTGTAAGTCTGGCGTGTCTGGAAACATTTCTCGCAAGGCATCCCACACCCTTGCACGCACTGTGTTAGAGGAGGCTCCGTCATGGCGGTCGCAGTCTAATGTTACTCGCGGGAAACCGGCCTTGACCCATACTCTCTCAGCTTGATCCCCCACTGCTGATACAAGCAAGCTCTTCACATCTCCTATTGCTAGGGGTACCCCAGCAGTGTGTTTCTCAAAGGCGTATATCCAGTTACTTGCCCCTCCTGATAACGGGGGCAATAGCTTTAATAAATTGGCTTTATCCATCTGAGCCCATGGGATATAGTTAGGCCTCCCTCCTCCCCTGTGTATCAATGGGAGCTGTAGCCTTCCTCTTGTCGTTGCATCCGGACCCGTTTTGGCTGCTGAGGTCCCCAGTGATGCCATTTTCCCCACCCTGTTCCTTAATCGCCCCGTCCATTCATCATCCAGGGTTCTCATTGAACATGTACCATCCCCCCCTTCGCTTCCCCCTCCCATTGCCATGCTCAACCTGTCGCTTTCTTCTAACTCGTCCCTTATATCACACAGTAATTCCTCTCTGTCCCCCATAGGCCTTTCTTCATTGTCAATATCTCCCTCTCGTGTCCCTATTTTGATTATTCGTGTCGGTTCTTCTTCAATTCTGAACAGTATCTCACCTTTTTTCCACCCCTCTTCAAGTCTTCTATTCTCACCTGGCTGTGGGATGTATTTACCCATGCATCCGAGCCTTACCTCAAAACTGTGCAGTACTGACAGGAAAACATCATGATGGCCAGAACTTCCCAGAAAATGCACAGGGAAATGCATGAAGAATAGGCTGCCACTCATTTTTGCCGATGTTATGGGCACAGAAGGACACTGCCTAAAACCACCATTGGACTACCCACACAGTAGTCTGAAACCATTGGGAATGGCAATGCTGATTGCCAAAAGCAAACCCATAACTGTTGGGAATTCATTTTCTTAAATCCCAAAAAGGGGTGCAGTACCAGTACTCGCCACTATCCAAAAGCCGGCGTTTTAAAACCACCAGATTTTACTTTTTTGTAGAAAACTGAATAAATGAACCCAAAACATGCCAAAGAAAGACATTTTAAGAGGTGGATCCAATGTAAAGTTATATTCTGAAGTGACTTGAAGGTTTATAACAAGACTGGCTGAGCTGTGGATTTCAGCAGTTTAAGTAAATTTGGACTGAAAGACACTACAAATCTAAATGTTTAAAAGAAATGAGTGACCTACTTTGAGTGTCACATAGGTTGCAATTGTTTAAATGTCATAGTTTTAAACTTAGAATCAGCATTCTATCTGCATATGTGAAAATGTTTAGTTTTATTTGAATGCAGAAACTGGGGAACAGAAGTGACATTTTATCTAAAAAAAAAAACTGGCTTAAGGAACTGAACTTTGCCTGGCAACTACCCCCATCAAGAGTGAAACTTGAGTCACAACTGTGTTCCCAGGCCTATCTGCCTTTTGCTGGCCACACTAAGGATATACCATCTCTCTGATAATTGAATTAAGGGGAGCCCCCTACAGAATACAGGAGCTCTGAACAATGTAACCCCCTTCACCCAGGCAGATGGTTTATGGCAGGAGTCGTAAATGGTCGTAAAAAGTGGCTTCCTCCTGAAGGAAAGGGGAGGAGCACTGCCTGTGAGAGCAAGCTGGCTTGGCAGAACTGGAAAAACCAGAAATTCAACCTTGTGCTGAGGGTAAACCACACCCCTTTGGAGCCAGAACATAACTCTAAAAAGATGAATAACTCATAGAGCGGACATGTGAAAATTGTATAAATGACACCATAATTCTTGTGATTTTTCTGCCCACATTTTAAGAGGTTTTTAGAACCGGTGGCATGTTCAGGGGGGTTTTAGCGGAAAAGAGGATATTACTCAAAATGTGTGCATGTGAAAAATCTGACACTTCATCAACTAATGTCCATACTCCTTGCGCACATGTGTGTAAATTTGGGTTAATGTCCGAAATTGCGAAACCAGTTAAAAAGTGAAATATGTGCCATTTTTGAATGCAAGCCCCCAGGAAGAGCAGATTTGGACAGGGTATACCTCCTGTGATATGTGAAGGGTACATGTAATTTTAAACAAATGTGTACCTGTGCAAATATGTTTTTTTGAGCAAATATAGATTGTGTGTAAAGTTGACAGGGGTGGGTTCTCTGTATCATAAACAGACCTCATCATGATGACACTTCATTTCATTCCCCCAATCAAGTGGAAGCAGATGAAGTGGCCAATGACAAGTGGAGAGGGGCTGGCTAGTGATGCTGCTCACACACACCCATTTTCAAAACAGATAAAAGCAGAGAGACAGGACAGATAGGGACTTGCAAATCCATTTGCAGCTGGAAGCTCTGCCGGGAAAATCCATACTTTACCTCCATCAATCTCCAGAGAAAGCTGTGCAGAAAGATCCAGACTTTAAATCCCTCAATCTTCAGAATCCAGAGAGAGAGCAGACCCAGATCACTGTGAAGTGCAGAGACCAGAGTCCCGTCTAAAACCTGACCAGATCCATGGCGAGGCCCATTTCACTCAAGAATATAGTGTGAGTACCTAGAAAACTGTGCAGAACCAATCTCTTAGTTAAAATAATATAATTCAATCCTATTTTAATCTAAGTAGAACTGTCTCCTAACTGTCACCTGTCATTTGTAAAGCTGTCACTTGTCATTTTCTAGTTGCAAGCTGCACTTGTCTTTTTGAACTTTAAAATTTCCAAATCTGAAAAACGACCTTCACAAAATCGCTCATATCTCCGCGACCGTTTGTGCTAGAGACTTGCAGTAACTTTCATCTGGAAGCTGAGATCCTAGGACCCCAAAACGATAGTGATAGTCCTTGTAGTTCCTCTGTAATCGCGCTCGGCGCATTCGCAAATTTAGCCGCGATTTGACATTTTACCGCGATTTGCAAATTTCTCCACGTGTGAAAACAGAAGCTGCTTGCCTTCCATTTGCCAGAAATTCGTTTAACCTGCTAGTTACACCTTAGATCCTTGCTAAAGTGAGCCTGGACTAATATTAACTTGATATCACTCACCCAAACTCCTAGAGGGAATTAAGCATTTTAGTATATTTTTTCACTTCATTTCCAGCACATGTAAAAGCATTTTTGGGCCTGTGTTTCCGACTTCTGTAGTCTAAGCCTGCTGGGGTGAACTGAATCACATTTGATTGCATTTCTGAGAACTGTGTGCTTCCCTCCATTTCCTTGCATTGCATAAAGGGGGGGGTGAATTGTCCAAGAAAGTGATTACATTGTCTTTTGCTGAAATCCTATCAAGTTATTTTCTGTATTGCATTTTCATTCCACATTGCATCCATTTGAAACCATAAAAGTATTGTTGCTATCTTATCCATTTCATGTCAACTCCTTAGTGATTATCAAGAAGTGTGCTAGTGCCAGATTCTCCGTTGTTAAACTTTATCATATCAGATTAAGTGTGCTATTCAATTATTAATTTATTATAAAGCGTGATATATATATATTGTTTAAATTATCAATTAAACCTTTTAACTTGCAAAACAGAACTACTTCTTGGCTCAGTGGGGTCAGGGTTATTCAAAGAGAGGGGTGTTATATAGGGGTAGTCATCCAGAACGCATGAACTGGACATAAAGATATATCAATAAGGGTTTTCATTCAGTATTCTAGACTAGGCGTTGACTTGGCTGTAGTGCTGAATTGAATCCTCTTACATGGCGCTCTAGACGTGCGCCCTGATCTAGCCGCATTAAGTGCTGTTTGTTCACACATGTCTTTTATCCTCGAGAGCTCATCTTTTGCTATTGAGAGTCTCGATTGTAAATCATCTGTGAGTTTCTCTATGTCCACCCTTTGTGTACTTGCCTGGGCTCGCTCCCTTGTACTTTCATATGGCGGGGGGGCCGTGGGCCGGCGGGGTGTAGTAGTTGTCGGGGGAGGCACATATGTGGGGTCACTGTATCCTTCTGCGGGCACAGGCTTGTTTAATATCGGGTACAAACTTATTACCTCTACTGGTGGCGCTACACTTGACAATTCTTTAACATCTTTCTGTATCATTAGTGGATTGTCTGTGGTGGACGGGAGATCAGGATTTAATGCTAGTGTTTTAGGCGGTGGTATCTCTTCAAATAACCTCCAGAGATCTAATACTTCTCTCCTATTTTGCAACTGCTTCCCCTTGTACTTCAAACAAATGCTTGTGGCCACCATATCCAGAACACTTTTATCAAATGACCCTCCCTCGGGCCATATCTGGGGTAACCCCTCTCCCTTCAACTCGGTTATCCATTGGTCATGATATTTCTTAATTCGCTCCGCATAGCCTGGCAGGTATTTACAAATATGTGATAAGGGTGTTTCGGCCCCCATCTTGTGTATTTTCCTAGTACTTGTTTCTCTCTGTGTGTTCACAATTACAATGTAAACCTCTTACCACTATGGGTTTCGTCTTTTACTTCACATTCAAAAATGGGCTCCTTTGTGCTCTGCCCTCTACTTGCGCAATACAAAACTGGCTGTACACAGTATCTATTCTCTTTTTCTTTGGGGGGCACATACAAAAGCAAACCATCAGTTATTTCGACAACCTTAACCCGGAAATCAAATAGGTACACCCTCTTCACCTTGTCACTCTTCTCTACAAAAAGTTCTATCCGGTCACACTTACCATGACCATTCGATTTCTATACATTTATAGCCATTTTACACACAACATCAGATTAACGTCTGACACATACAACACTCTAGACACAATTCAAACTATCCTCCCTTTCCTCCCTAGCCGGCTGCCCCTGTCCTTCTTATTCGGATGTATGGATGCACATACATATATATATATTGGCCTGCTCTTCCCTCTTATAGTAGGACTCTCTTTTTCTTACTTTCTCCCTAAGTTTGGTACTAATCTCACTTTTATTTTCCCCCCTAACCCAAAAGAAAAGAAAGAAGTAATAGCGGTCACTAATATATTCTCAGTGCCCCCTTTTGCTGGACACTTTTATCTTATATTCCACTTCTTCATATATTCCCAGTACTAGTCAAGATAGCACTATGCGGCGCCGCCTTCCACCCCCTTTCGGAGCTAGGTTCCCGTCACTTTTATCTCTTATTCACCTCTTAATCCTAATGGCCATATGCAAAGAAAAAGTAAGGAAATTTTAGGATGATCCTTAGTAGATCTGCGTACCCCCTCCTCGTTCACTGTCCTACACTTCTTCCCCCACTCCCTTTACAATCGCTCGCACTCAGTACTCACGTGGCCGTCTTGAACCGAAAGTCTCCGAAACTGGGTCCGTCCAGGCAGTGTTGCCGTCAGCTCAACAGTCAGCCCCGGCTCCGTCGAGCGGTACTCAAAGGGGATTTTTCAACTGGGATCCCGTACCCTCTCTCTTTTGAGTGCGCACTTCTTAGTGTACCGGTCGCCGTTGGCGGCCAGCCTCCCGGAGCCGGCTCACCGTGCGTATCCCTTTTCGACCGGAGATTCTCGTGCCAAAAGGGGACGGTAATGTTAGATCGGGAAAAAATAATAGTAATAATCACGCTTTCGGGGTCACCACTGAAGGCAAGCGTGCCCAGCCAACACGATCCTCCCCACAATGAGAGACAATGAAGGACTCTCCCAAGTCGGGAATAAGGCCAAGACAGAGTGCGGGTGAGCTTAAATGGGAGTTTATCAATAAGAATATGGCATGCAAAGAACTCTGCAACCTCCGAGAGCGCTCTGTCTGACAATCGCAAAGACAGGCGTATATATTTACAAAAAACGTCATAAGAACCTACACACTATAGGGGGCACAAGTTCAATGGGATTGGGTGGCGACGACTAACTATAGGTGCTGCTGCGATGTGGTTGGCCGTGGCTGGAGAACGTCACTGGTCAGCCTCGGGGGTTGGGCTGGGCCTGGCAGGTTGGCAGAGTTCATCCGGGCGGTGTTGTTGTGCCATCGCGGCCAGTGTCAGAGATGAATGTCTTTTCCTGACTTATTTGCCCTAGGCCATGCACACCGCAGTCATTCAGTCATTGCAATATTATCTTCTTTGGTAAATCTTCCAATAGGTTATTCTACAGGTTAATGCAACACAGGAGGAATGCACCTTGTGAGGGGTCTGATGGTCATTCGTCAGGGCAAGGTTACCAGTGTCCTGTTGACCGGGGCCATAGGTTGAGGGGCTAAGCTTCAGGGCATGGGACAGACGGTACATGTCTCCCTGTCTTGTTAGATGTGGTTATAAATGTGCCGCTGTGTGTTGCCACAGTGTTGGGTGTCCTGATTGCACAGGGCCATAAGTCTAAGATGATCTGGTGGGTTGTGGGGTTTACGAGGGGGCACCTTTGGAAGTGTGGGTTCAGGCAGGGGTTTACTGCTGTGCTGTAAATAATGCAGGTGGCGGCCCGTGGCCTTGGGTGCTGCAGAGGGGGCTACACATCTTTGAAACGGCTCCAGTCTAGTTGGGGGAGGTGGAGCAGTGCGGCGCGGGCCTCTGCTCTCATGTTTGGCAGTCTTTGCAGGTTGGGAGGGGGAATGGCCTTGCACATATTCACAAAGGTATCTCCCTCGTGTGTTGCCAACTTTAGGTAAAAACATCACAACCATTGAACGCTCGACAATACTTATTCAAATCACTTTAAAACATGCATTTCAATTTTGCTGAATGTGTCTCGATTATATTCAGTCTGGGCACCTTATTCATACACTATGTTTTAACAACTACAGTATTTAGTTATATGCATATACATTTGCAGTAGGTGAGGTAGTATCAGGGTTGGTGGAGTACATAGAAAGTAACCCGCCACTGTACGTGGCGGTGGTGGCACATGAGGGGCTTAGACATACACGCGTGACGAGTGCATTCTCGCACACTCTTCACATGTGCCCTTGGTATGGTTACATTTGTTTTCTTGTGTACCCTAGCAGCATTAATTCGGTTATGGCGCGGGACCGCGGGGTGTGCGGCGTTCAATGATACATATGAAGAATAATCCCCCGGAATGCTTTTATCATTTGCACACCCCTACAGGGGTGTGGGTCCTTCACGGCTGGTGTCATGTACGATAATTACACAATTTTACAGGTTTCTTTAGTAAGAGTGGTTGTATGGAGAGGATACATGTGTTAAAAGTGGTTTCTTACATTCATATTTGGGTATCTGTCTGCTTTCATCAGATGACCATTCTACAGATCTTCCATCGCCCAGGCCTTGCTGACCGGGTCATTGTGGGAGCAGTGATACACTGCGGAAGGTGAACTGTTACAATGTTAGTGTATTACGCTAGATCATGTCCGTCTTGTTCGTGGGAACGGGCTTGCAGCGGATCTGCCATGGTGCTGCGGGGACAGGGAGGACTGAAACTTTCCGAAGGTGGGGGCCGCGCTACAGCGCGCTGAGCTCACACCATCTTTAGTAGACAAAAATGGTTTCTGAGGCCTAGCTAAATTTAATACGTGCGGGCAATGTCAGCAGCAGGTGAGCCATCCGCCACCTGGGCCCTGGTGGTAAGGAGGGGACGCCTGATGAGCCATGGCCCTCACCTGGGGTGGAGATGCAGGCCAGGGGGGTCCCTTGGACCACTCCTCCCCTACAAGCTCAAGAGATGCAGAGGTTAACAGAGGAAGCTAAGCGATTAGACAACCAATTTGCTGCCATGAGAAGTGAAGAGATAAAAATTGAATTGAGAAAAGCCAAATATGAATTGAAAAAACTCATCTCCTCGTGAATAGATTATGCACTTTTCAGACAGAAAATTAACTATTTTGAAAATGGAGAAAAAGCAGGAAAGTTGTTGCCGCACAGATTAGAGGTGGCCGATAGTATTCGCTTCATTAGTGCAATTGAGTGTCAAAATAACGTCATTGAAACTCAACAAAAAGGGATTAACAAATTGTTTTGTGACTTTTATGGGAAACTATATGAATCTGAGCTGACATGTGAAGTGGCGGAGATTGATGAATATTTTAATACATGTGAGGTGTCTTGTTTGTCAGAAGAACAAGCAGCTAGTCTTGATGGACAATTCACAATGGAGGATTTACAGTTTGCCATTTCAAAACTTACCATGGGTAAATCTCCTGGAACGGATGGGCCTACCTGGCAAATTTTATAAAATTTTACATGAGTCAGCTTTACAGCTTTTATGTGATGTATACAAAAATGCTTTTGATACTGGCCTGCGACCCGATTCAATGCGCCATGCATTAATAACTGTTCTGCCAAAAAAGATAAACCCGCTACAAAATGTGAGAACTACAAACCGATAAGTCTGATTAATTGTGACTACAAAATTTTGGCGGTACGATTGGAAAAAGTAATTACTCTTGTTCATGAAAATCAGGTTGGTTTTGTCACTGGAAGGACTGTAGCAGATAACATGCGGCGCCTATTGTCAGTTGAAAAAGGACACACTCGGCCAGTAGCCAATGCCGTGATCTCGCTGGACGCTGAGAAGGCATTCGATCGAGTGGAGTGGACCTTCTTGTTTTCATGCCTGAAGAGAATGAAATTTGCTCAGAACTTTCAATGATGGGTGCATTTATTGTACAATGATCCGTCTGCAAGTGTTTTCACAAATGGCCTCATCTGTGATAAATTCACGCTTCAGAGGTACGAGACAGGGCTGCCCGCTCTCACCTCTGTTGTTCATCTTGGCTATGGAATCACTAGCAATATGCTTGAGAGCAGATGTCCATCTACAACAAATAATTGGTGTCAATCGGAACAATTTGATCTGGTTGTACGCAGATGATCTACTGATTGCCCTTCAAGAGCCAGCTAACTACATTCCTCACTTAATGAGTGATATTCAGCAGTTTTCAAGAGTTTCCGGTTATAAAATCAACTGGGGTAAATCTGAAATGCATCCCATCAACAATCTGTGTCAACAAGCCACTTGTGCACAATTTCAGTTCAGATGGTGTGTGGATAAAATTAAATATCTGGGCATATGGATTAGTGCTGTGGTGATGAAATTACCAGCAATGAACTTTGGATTGCTCCTCCCCAAGCTAAAATAATCAGACCTGGAAAGATGTGGCCTCTTGAAACTGTCCATGTGGGGGAAAATATACTGTTTAAAGATGAATCTAGCACCTCGGGTAAATTATATTCTGTCAATGTTACCAATGAGGATACCAGGGCACTTTTTGAAAAAAATAGACCATGCTATGCAGAGATTCATCTTAGATGGGAAACCACCAAGGCTGGCAATTTGGAAACTACAACTTCCCCTGCAACAGGGAGGGATGAATTTACCGAAATTTAGTGACTACCATCTATCTTTCTCTGCACGCCATCTATGCAAGTTAATTGAATCTGCTAATGAACATCCACGCGATTTGGTGTGGGAGTGCGGTGTCCCAGCTGGACCCGGAAGCTCTGTTGACCACTAAGAAATGTATATCCAAAAAAGCTAATCTTTTGACTAGTTTTTTACAGGATTACTGGTGTGAAATATCCAAGCGTATGAATGCAGATCCTTATCGGCACTTGAATGCTTC
Source organism: Ambystoma mexicanum (assembly GCF_040938575.1). Classification (NCBI taxonomy): domain Eukaryota; kingdom Metazoa; phylum Chordata; class Amphibia; order Caudata; family Ambystomatidae; genus Ambystoma; species Ambystoma mexicanum. The sequence continues at coordinate 1,562,087,967 of NC_090932.1, forward strand.
CATTTGGCTCAAACCTGCCTTGAAATGTCAGGGAAAAGGTTTTATGGGCTGGAATGGTTCCTGGTGGGCATAAAGTAGATCCATGATCTTATAGAAGGGGGGAATTTGATCTCGTACACACAACTTTGCCAATCTCATAACATGGCGGATTGTACATTTGCTGAATACAGGACATTGAGATCTATTGTGTCAAGTTGTCTTGAAATACCTCAACTGAAAACTCAAAATGTCGCCTGGTTGGCACTGCAGACATGTTCAAGTGCTTTCCAACCAGCAGCCACATTAAATGGATTTTTGAAGGCATGCAGAAAAGGGGATCTAAGATTGCCAATTGTCTGGGCAGAAGAGCTAGGAGAGGACATTGATCAAAAATGTTGGCAACGCTGCTGCGAGTACATTCACTTGATGAGTTTGGACTGGGGCCTTAGGGCATCACAAACAAAAATTCTCTTGAGAGCCTTCTGGACACCAGTCAAGTTATTTCGGAGGCAACTCTTGGCGGACGATCTCTGCTGGAAGTGCAAAGGTGCAAGTGGCTCCCTCAGTCACTTGTGGTTTTGCCCGAAAAAAACTATTTTGGGAATATGTATGTGTAAGATTAGAACTGGTTTTGATCTGTACAATCCCTCTATCTGGCTCCCTTCTGATTTTAGGTGACATATCTCAGTTGGATGATTCTACCTTTGGAAAGAAAACTTGGTTGCTCCAGGCGTGTATGATCGCCAAGAGGATGATACTGAGAATGTGGAAGTGAAGCCGCTCCTTTAAAATTGATGAGTGGGTTGAAGAACTACTCACTGTTTCCACTTATGAGAAGGCCATTTACAAAGATTCAGGAGACGTTGAGAAATTTTGGGACATTTGGGGAAGTTTCCTTGAGGTAAGTGGGTGATGTATGCCTAATTATTTGGACTATTAAGTCTCTGGACTGTGAGCTATAATACCAACATGGTTCACTCTGACTCATTATATGATGTTTTATTAACCAATAGCAATGCTTGAGAGTATAATTATGTTTAGGTTCTTTAATCTTTGCTCTATTTTCTTTTTCTTTCTTCTTCTTTCTTTTCCTCCTTTTACTTCTTATCTTTTTTAAATGACCTTGGTACTGATTTGATCTGATATGTTATTGTGCTTGTTAACATGTTTCAGATGCTTTTAGGTTTCTTGTCAATATAATCTATTCAATTGTTATATTTTTGCCAGAGTCCGTCTGTATTTAAAAAAATATATATAATAATAAACGGAAAAAAAAGTTTCCTTCAGTGCCGACTCTGCCCTATCAAATCCTGATCATATCAAATGGATTCCACAGGTGTAGGGAAGAGGGTGAAATAAGCACTCTGACGCGGGAGAATGGCAAGGTAGTAATTACTGTGCAGTCTCTGCCATGCAGAGCTTTCCTTTGTTGGGTTTATATTGGAATGTATAAACTCCTGTGGGTTCCCCCTCTTAAGATATTAAATATATCTTCTCTGTCTGCCTAGAGTAACCTCATTTTCCTTAGCTACATATACCTTAGATGTGGTAGACGTTTTGAGAAGGTGAGCCATTGAAACAGCCCTTTGCTCGACCCGTTCCTGTGCGACAGCCACCCACCGTTGAAGTTCGGCTAAGAAGCCAACCGGGAGAGTCTGACCTTTGGTCTGCCCTTCTGTACAATGTCTGCCCTGATCCAGTGCCTTGTGCTCACTGTGTATGGGCAAAGCACTTATTGTCCTCAAAATAGATTGATGGGAAGCAGAGTTGCTAATTTCTGCACTCAGCAGCTCCTCCAGCAGGAGGCGGGGGCAAGACCTGCTATGTAAGCAGGGCTTTTTCTTGGGGCGGGTAGGCTGCCCCCACCACCCAGTCCCACTGACTTTGGGGGTGGAAGGTCAGCTATTCTGCGCGCTTTGAGACCAAATTTAAAGTTCTGTCAGTTAGATTTTCAACATGTCTGCTATCAGCATAGCATTTAAAAAGTGAAGCCAATAGGTGTAGATGGCTGCTGACATGACTGCCTTCCTAGCCAACCGTACGATGAGTGTTCTCCCCCCCCCCCCCCCCCTAGCCTCAGCGGACCCAATACAAGACCGGACCCACAAGGTTCATGCGTCTCTTCCACAATGTACAACATCTTCACTAAGCCACTATTCGACAAACTTGACAGACTAGGGGTAATTTACACTAATTATGCGGACGATACGCAGATCCTCATACCACTATCTGGCAATTTTGTCGAAGACAGAGCTCTAGTAAATAAGATTTATCTCCTCATTCAGGCATTGATGGCCTCCCACGGCCTATGCCTTAATGACGACAAAACAGAGATACTGATCCTGGGTTCCAACTCTAACCTCAAAAAACTCAGCCCTAATTATTTCGCCTTCAACATAGATGGTAATATAATTAAAGTGGCAACTGGGGTAAAAACACTAGGTTTCTACCTTGATTCCACATTATCTCTCAAAAAACAAGTCAACTCCTTGGCTTCATCTACAGCCTACACCTGCAAATTAATCAGGGCCTGCAGATCCTACTTTTCCAAAACCAATTGTATCACACTAGCCAACGCACTAGTAATGTCTAAATTGGACTATTGCAACGTCCTATATGCGGGTGCCAGTAAAACTGTCATAAACAAAATGCAAATACAGCAGAATAATGCTCTTGGAGCAGCCTTGGACATACCACGTAGAGCGCACATATCCAACATCAGGGAAGACCATCATTGGTTAAAAATTAGTGACAGAGTCCTCCTCAAGACGCTATCTCTCACCAATAAAGGACTGAACAATACTGCGCCCCCATACATCTCGGCTAGACTGACTAGAAAATCCTCTAGTCACCACACTAGAGCCCCTAACCACTTCCTACTTGAAACTCCAAGATTCAGACTAACAAAAGCAGGCGGAGCAAGCTCCCCTGTTACAGCTGCCCGTGCCTGGAACGCACTCCCTACTGCATTGAGAGCTAATCTACCCTACTCTAGATTCAGATGTAATGTGAAAAGCTGGCTCTGGATCTATGACAACTAACTAACTGATCCTCTGCTCTAGTCCCGGATCTTTGCATATTATCACCTGTTACGTCCGAATCCAGACTACAGACTATTTCATTGCCCCTTGTGATGTGAGGTTCTCACATCTTGTACCACTTGTAGATATGTATCGTAAATATGTTAATAATTCATGTAATGTATCTTTTGTATGTATCCCCTCTGTATGTAACCTAAGCTCAAGAATTCTTGTGACAGCTGCGCCTGGCTACCCCTAGGTTTGGAGTGCAGAATCAAATAAAACACTAAACTAAACTGTAAGTTAGTAATTGGCAGTGACTGATGTTTGCAGCATTTCCCCTAAACTTTTCATAATTGCCTTATAGGGTCACCTGCTCATAGTCATTTTCTTTCACAGTGTCTTTATCTTGATAGTACATTTTTAAAACCTTAAGCAATTTTGTTAAAATGACTTTACTGTGCATGCTGGTACTTGGTAGTCTTCCATTCAGGATGTGGCAAATAAAGGTACGATTCTACATGTTTTACTCATTTTACTTTAACTATGGCATGGCCTCTATTTTCAATTGAGGGCAGAATTTAGGAAAATACTGATTATGCTGCAACAATAATTGCTTTTTTGGCTGTGACTGGATGCCATTTGCCATGGCATGGAAACCCTATTTTTAATTATAAATGAGCAGTTAATTCTATCACCAAAAGGAAGGTCTGCTAATCAGACCATCCTTTAATAAAATCCTCCATGCCAAACTTCTAGTGCAAACATTTGCTTTTGCAGGGGCCCTTAGCCTCAGCTCTGTAGTGGCACAGGGCAGGTTGGAAGGTCGCGTGCATTCCTGACTGGTGCTGGAACACAAAGCCCCTACAGGAAGGTGTCGTTTTAATTTTCTGTATCGCTCTGTCAATGTGGTGGCATATAAATCATCCCTTAGTAGGGCATGGTGATTTCTTAGAGCGCACAGTTATACAGCCACAGCAAATCGTTCTCCAGGATTGCATTTTGGATGGAATCACATGCGCATGAATATTCCCAGTCGCCAGGCTGGGAATACTCTAATAAAGCAGTTTTGCTTTAAAATCAAAAACTGCTTCATACTATTCGCCTATTGCTGTCACCTTGGGCCATACTGCCCCAGCCAATGACAGTGGTCCTCCGTAGCTCCACCCCTGGTGGCCATCTTCAGATTTTTACTGTACTTTTACATATTGGGAATCTCTCTCCATCTTTTTCGTCTATTTTTGGGAAAGAAAGATCAAACCTTTTCTACATCGGCCCGTGCTGTGACTGCGGGTAGCTGGGTTCTGTTGCCCGTGAAGTTCTGAAGATCTGACGATCTTCTGAGCATCCGACAATCTTCAGAGAGGCCCTCTTCTTGATTGTGAGGCCCTCTCCAGGCGGGCATGGCAGATGTCAGCAAGAAAAGCCTTTTCAGGCCCTGCTCGAAGTGTTGCCTCAAGAACATTCTTGTGGGTGATAAACACGAGAAATGCATCTATTACCTGCACCCGGGCCACAATATGGACAAATGCTCCATTTGCCAATCCTTCTCCAGTAAGTCTCGGATAGATCGCCATAGAAGGTTGGTGGCTTGGCTGGAAGAGGCTACCAGGGGCTCTGACTCAGCCTCGGTCCAGAGTAATGCCTCTGCCATAGTTGGCAGACCCATAGATCGGACTCCCTCTACAAAGAGGTTGAGATTCCATGAGGACATTTCCCTGGGGAAGAAACACAAAAGGGGACATAAGTTGCAAATCCCCTTGATGGCCGCGGCACGATCTCCAGCCCAGTCTCCGGCCGTGTCGTCTACAATCACGACTATCAGAGAAGAGGTCTTCCTAGACTACAAGCCAAAGGCAGAAACTGTCGTTAACACAGTTACTTAGTCCACGACCTCCTCAACGCCAGTCCTGCTGATGACCCTGTTGATGGTCCATCGACGAAAAATCTACCACCTCGTTGACTGCTCACTCCACGATTGCATCATTGACGACTTCATCTTCGACTACGACAGTATCCAGGATTGCTTTGCTTCCAAGGACAGCATCTGCACTACTGACGTCTAAAAGTACCGCTGTCGACTCCACGATCACTGGTGCTCGCTTCATTTCCTAGGAGCACAAGTGTGCACAAGGAGATACTCCCACCTCTTTGTCCTACCACGGCCAACTAAAACCAAACCACTCTTCACCCTGGTGCCAGCAAGACCTCCTGCACAGTTGATGCAAGAAGGTGGTTTCTCTGGAGCCTCTGGAGGCTTTATTATCTGAGCATGAGGAAATGGCGGCAGAACCAGTCTCAATTCTGCCAGTATCATCCCAGCCACCGGTACCTGTTCCACCACCAGTACCTGTTCCGCCAGTGGCTATTCCACAAGTGGATGTGCATACTGTTCTGTGGGACTGCCAGCAGCATTCAGAGACCTAGCTGTAGACATTCTGTCTACCCTACAAACGTTGGTCACTGAATTGCAGCAGTGCCTGCCCTCCTCCACCATGCCTTCCTCGAGCCCAGCAAGGTGCACAAGGTGGCCAATTAGAAGTCCTCCTCCCTGGCCTTCACGTGAGGCAGTGGCTCCACCAACATGCCTGTTAGGTTAGATTTTCATTTATATTTGGGACCCTTCAGCCTTGAGATGACCTGCATTTCAAGCCATCCCAAAACGAGCTGACACCTTCCTGGGCTTCAAACTGCCAAAACCATGGGACCTTAAGCAGGAGTGCTGTGCAACGTCTTCCAAAGAACAAATCCTTCTGAAATTTTCGTGGACTCCTGCAGAGACATGATTTCCCTTCCTTGAAGTCTCATCACCAGAGTGCCAGACCAACATATCGAGGCGAATCTGATCGGCGACACCGTCCTTCATCTGGTAACTTGAAAAGGGTGCTAACATCAGAGCTGCGAGAAGCATCGAAGAATCCTTTGTTGGGAGGCCTTTTCTGTCAACGGTTTCTGCAAGTTCATATCGAGTGTCCGTTCTTTCATCACTGTTGGGTAAGATTTTCATATTTATGCTCTTCCTGACCTGTTAACCCCAGTACTTTTAGCTTGGAATTGGTGATTATTTTCTCTTGCCCCCTATGTGAGTGGGAATCTTTTGGTTCTCTCACCTAGTCTTTTACTCTTTTTATGGGTGACTGTTTTATGTCTCTCCATAGTATGTGATTGGAGTTATAGTTGCCTATAACATATGGGCTTAGGCTGGGTTGCCCCTTTGGGCTTCCTTATGTAACTTATTATCTGTTGGGTAAACTACCTTTCCCGAGAACTAAAGTGGGGATTCCCATCCCCTTTACATTTTATATAGTAAGCCAGCACACTCAACCTTATGTGGAGTGCTGGGGGATACCCTGAATCACTTTCTCACTTACCTGGTAACATTTGTGTTACAATTACAAGTTAACTCGAATGGCTGGTGGCGGTGGCTTTACAACTCTTTAGTCATATTTATCAGCCGCGGCAATGCACACAAGGGTCGCCATTCTGCCAGAATGATGGGCTCCTTCTTTTTCACCATTTTCAAGTATCCTTGTTCTTTCTTGGGTCTTCTTCTGCCATCGTATGCGGGAAAGATCTTGGTTGAAGTTTTGTGTTCGGCGGGAGTACTTTGTATTCCCCGCCGAGGCTCTAGAGTGTCTGTGAAGGCAGCAAGCGAGGGAGGAGTCGAAGCCAGGGTCAGCTTGGCCCATCGCCCGTGGCCGGGCCAAAATCGTCCCTGGGGCGTGGGGGCCAGTTTCTGGCCATGCCTGGGCCGGTTTGGAAGAAAATAAAATTGAAAAGAAATGTATGTTTTACAATTGTTTTTTTTTTTCCCTTCTTTTTTCAAAGTGTTTCATCCTTCTTAGGTCGATAAATGAGTACCAAAACAGGTTGGGTGATATTGTATGCATATTTGTTCTATAAAAAAGAGCTTAACCGCTATACAATATTATACATATCATTTGGCCTTGGACATCTGCTTGGATTCACAGTAATTTAGTGTACTTGGGAACAATGTTATTTGATGCCACTTCCTGTTTTATCAAAGGGTGAAAGGTTGTGTTTCATCACATCCCGGGATGTCACTTTGGGGTGGGGTCAAATGACATCATTTCCAGAGATGTCATCAGAGGTCAAGGGTTGTGAGGTGAGGGGTGGGCCACTTTTTTGAGGCGAGGGCTGGGCCACTTTTTTTTGGGTGACCAGGCATATTTCTTGTCCCAGTCTGACCCTGTTCGCAACCTCTGCAGCCCTTTGTCTTTCACCTTATCTGAAGGAACCAGTTCCTACTGACGAGCTGGCTGTCCTGATTGGACAGCCAGCTGCCCCTTTCTGTGAACTACAGGGAGAGTTTGCAGAGGTTATGCTGTAGTTCCCGATAAAGACTCTTGACTCTGATTCTGAAGCTGCTGACAAGTCGACCACTTGAGCTGAATCCGAAGAAGAGGATGAAGAAACGATGGCTGTAACGATTTCAAGCGACTGGGGAGCCTGCTGTGTAACTGGAGCCTGATGTAACCCTCCACCCAACCTTGGGGTCCCGAAAACGACTCCTACCCAGACACTAATGAGACCCACTAGTACCAGGAAGACCAAAAACGAGCCATCCCTCGACGTGCTGTGACCTTCCTGGGCCGCAAACCGCCAATACCAGGGGACCTCGAGCCTGAGTTCAGTGCAACATCTTCTGCAATCCGATTCCTGCTGAGACTTTGGTGGACATCTGCTTGGTCTGCAGGGTCGCAATTCAAATTCTTGAAGTCTCCTTGCCACAGTTCTGGACCGAGAGAGTGAAGAAAATCCGACAGGCAATATTCGTTCATCATCTGGTTCCTGTAAAAGGGCCCGTACCTTTCACCCAGGATAAATGCAGGAATTCCTATAGGGAGTCCTACCTGAATACTTTTAACTAATTCTAAAGTGAATACTTTTGAATAAGATATCCTCTAGAACGCTGACTTTCCTGCTTCTGAGCCCTTTCTGACCTGCCTGCAGCTGGCTACCAGACCACTAGGGTCCCTCTTCTTCTGCCTCTGAGATCACTCCTGCTTTAGAATAGGGAAGGACTATAAAAGATGAGGCTTCTGTCTTAAAAATATAACACGTGTAAAAGAACTTGCTTGTAAATTTGTTAGTGGTGTCGCTCTAACTCTGAAATAGAATAAGTTACAAAGTGTTAAGAAAGTTATAACTTACCTTTAAGTTGCGAGTTGCTCCTTTAAAACGTATATATGTTAAATGGGGTTCCACTCTTCTTAAAAGTAATTATATTGGTACTGTTTTATTATTCTTAACTCAATGAGTGTGAAAGCATACCAATAGGGTTTCCCTACCTTGAATAACTGATTGTCATTCTTAGTGTTCCATTGGGTTTTGCTTTCCCTGATCTGCTGAGTGCATATCTAAAACTGAAGGTCCTTACTTAACTTGAACTGCTAATTGCCTTTCATAAATGTGTGCTAGAGTTCCTACTTACCCTAGAATTGTATTCTACACTTCTGAAAAGTATCCTAGGTTAAACTGACTATTTCTATAATAGTGATAGTGCAGTAAGTGTATCTATCAATAGTTTGTACTGACCTTGAATAGCTGCTGCTCTTCTTAAACTGTAATGTGGGGTTGTGCTTTCCCTGAATTTCTTTATTGCACTTCTAACATAGTTTCGCTAGGTTCTTACTTGCCCATGAGTAGCTTTAGGCCCCTCTAAAAGTATACAAGTTACTTCCTTTGGACTGTGTCTCAAAAGTAACATTGGTGTTGTAACTGCATCCATTCATAATAGAACACATATATTGCAAGATATACTTGTAACAGTGTTCGTCTAATTAAGTTATTTGTTAACTGAATAGCACTGTATATTATGACCAATAGGGTCTGCTGCCCTTGAATTACTTATGGTATTCTAAAAGTCAAACTACTCTGGTTTTACTCCACAGGAATAGTTTAATGCCATTCTGAATGTGTTATATTGGGTTTGACTCACCTTGAACTGCTTATTCCTGATCTTAATAGGTTTATACTTTAGTTTGTAAACCAAAAGTATTATGTTGGTTTTTATAATTGTGTTTCTGATGCTCGTTAATCTGCTTAGAATCACATGCTGTGCATATAGTCCGACATCTAGTGGTAACCGCAGAGTATTGCATCTGGTCTTTCGAGGCTCGAAAGGGCAGGTCGAGATGGGTGTGCCTGTAACACTACTGTGCCGGTACGTGTAGTGTACCCAAAATCCCTCGCACGTCCTTATAGGAAAGATTCCCATTTATGTGTAATTTTCCCTCCAGTTGTGTGTGTACCGCCCCCCCCCCCCAACTTTTTGCTGCTGTTCACACACTATAGTCTGACTTTACCAGAGGAGCCCAGCCTTCTGCTGCACTCCTTTGGGCTTTTCGCTCACTTTTAATGGGGAAACTGGCATGCCCTTAAGACAGTCAGTACTGGCAGACTTTATCTTGGTCCTTTTCCAATGTTGAAACTTTTCTGCAACATGTAACAAGTGTACAATATACCTTCTTCGGTATTAGTCATTTACAAAGGCTCTAGATACACTCGAAGGATTTTTTTTTTTTTTTTTAGAAGTGCAGATGTGCCTTGGACAGGGCTGGTGGCAGCTTATTTCGTATATTTCTAACCATTTCCTGCCAGGTAAACCGTGATTACCATGTTTGGCACAAATAGGTTGCCTGGCTCCAAAATGGCCATGCCATGAAGTTCTTTGTCCTGTCCTTTGGCCATCTTGCCCCTTCACCTTCCCCAGGTCAAGTCGACCCGGGTCAGTCCTTATTTGGGCATGCATTCTCCCCTGAAATGCCAATCTTTCGCAGGCTTCTGCATGCCTTGTGTGTGTGCCTCCAGGATGTGGGCTGGAATGTCTTGTTCCAATACACATCCTGGGTTCCAGAGAGTCTGGAGTGCTGTGAATGCCTTGGACCACCATGGTCCGTTATTGGTCCACATATGGTATGCCTGTATGTGAGCAGATCTCCCATTGGGTGCTCTTTGTTTGGGGCGAAGGAGATTCTGGATAAGAGAAGGCCCCAAACGCCCATACCATGTCGATCTCTGGAGTTCTCACTGAACGAAGGATAGGATCCAAGTATCCTGAAACTAAGAAGCCAAGCCGAGAAACAGCTGGAAGGTTTGGCACCCTGAGCCCGCTGTCGTCCCATGGAACACCTCTGCATCCGGTTTTCCTAGAAGGTCTGCAAAGACGTTTCGACCCATTGGAATAGTATGACCAACTATTCTCAGCACCTTCATCAAACCCTGCAAGTAAGCCTTCTCAGAAGTGCCGTGGACCAACCAGTGGGCTGACCAGCTTATGCAGATTCTTTGCCCTGATATCACTGCCATTTGGAGGAGGCCCTCGAAACTTGATACATCGCTGGCTCTGTGTTCAGGGCACCCTCACACCGAATTGCGTACACTTGGCGTTCTGAGGTCGGAAGTGAGACGAGTGCGCCTGAACTGGAGTATATGCGGTTACCGTGTAGCCCAGCCGCGGTGACGACCTTTGCAGGTGTACTGCATTTGTGCCCCTGAAGCCTGCTGCAGTGAAACTGGCCTGATCCATCCGCCAGGAGCAGAGAAATCGCTTCTGTCCCATTTGGGAATCATCGCTGTATCTTTGTCACTGAAAGCCGCAGAGCGCCAAATTGCTGCACTTGAACCTGCAACCAAAGTGGAGGAGAGGTTGGGAGTTAGAGGAAAGGACAGAAGAAGTGAGGTCAGCCCATTCAGAAAGGAAGAGGGTGTCCTGGCCCGGTGGCCTGTACATGTTGGCCAAGGTCGGAGAGAGCCTGCAGACCAGGCATTCAAAGGATGAATAGGTCTGAGTGGGGATGATGGAAGCAGGGATCCACTCGGTAAAGATCAGGGCCACTCCACCCCCGGTCCTATTGGGCCTGGCCTCTGAGAGGATCTTGTAGCCCTCAGGGAGGAGTGTATCAAAACTTGTGATAGAGCTGGCCTTGGACCATGTCTCGGTAAGACATGTCCGGGTCCAGAAGTTCAATGAGATGGCAGATGTCAGAGGAGTGTTGGACAGCAGAGCGAGAGTTGAGGGTAGCCATGTGGAGCAGGTTGCCACATTTGAAATACATCCGGGGATGAAAAGAGTGCCAGAGAAGTGGAAGGGGGAGACAGCAGAGGAAACAGAGGTGGAGGAGCGAGTTGGCCAGGGAGCCAGTGGAAAGGTAGCTGGCAAGGAAGCCAGAGAGGTGTAGGGCAGAGATTCCTGAGGAGCCAGAGAAGTGATATAAGGAATAGCGGGAAAAGGAAGGAAGGAAGTTGATGAGGCGAGGAAGGTGCCTATCTAATAGTAGGCGATTGGGTTTAGGGCCCTGGACCAAGATGGTGCTCTTTAGACAGACATTAATGAAGACTGTGGAGGACTGGAAGGAGGGCAAGAGGACCTACCACTGGGTGCCAGCATTGATAGAAGAAGAGGAGGAAGGAGAGAGAAATGCCACATATGAAGGGTCCATAGGTCGGGAGACAGAACGACAGACAATGTCACTGAGAGTCTGTCTGGAGGAAGCACTGACATGGGTGTCAGCGATGGGAAGGCCTGGGTGGAGACCAGGGTGTCTTTCTTGGGCTTCTTCCTTCCATTCATAGTGAGAAGAGTAGCATAGGCGATAGAGAAGCAGTTAGAAGATGGGGGAAATTGAGAGCACCATAGTGGGTGTAAAAGAGGATAGAGAAGGAGGACCATAGAACGAAACACTGCACAGAGCTACGCCACACAGGATGCACAAGGAGGGTATAGGAAAAATGAGGGGGCACAACGGGCAACAGAGCGCAGACTGAGACAAGTAAAACAAGGGCAGCAACAGGCAGTGTTGTACTTGCCTTTCCAAAAGAATTCTCTTTGCCTGTGTATATATAAAATAAACCATTATTTTTACAATACAAACGTGGAAACAGTGAGGGAGTTGACCAGGCTCCGCTCAACCTAAGAGGAAAAGGCCTGGAGGGCAACATTAGTGATCGCACAGTACGCGGGAACCGAGAAAAGAGGAGAAAGACCTAGTAGAAACAGCATGCCTTATGCAAGCACACCCAGGAACACTTGTCTAGAGGTGAAATGCAAAGCATGCAGGAGAAATGTAGAGAACAATGAACAAGGCCAATGCATTCACCTGGCAGGAGGCACAATACAGGGGAATGCAGAGAAACGGTGACAGAGGTCAAAATCATTTTCCTAGAAGGGAAAGAATTTGGAAGATCAAGCGAAATGCAGAGAAATAGTTGCAGAGACACAGATGACCAAGTACAGCAACCCGAGAGAGGGATAACCTAATGGATGCATAGAGACAGTGCAGGGCGAGATTTCCATTGAAATGGAAGAAAGCGCGAGGAAGGGCAGTTTAGTCGAAGGCAGTACTGGCTGTATCCCTCGCCCGCACCTGTCTTAACTTGCGGTCATGGCTGGTTGACGCTTGTGCAGCATGCTCACACTCTGCGTTTCGACCCCTTTGTCTCCATACACCTGCATCGCACAACACTGCAGCCTTGTCCTGTGAGGGCTTTGCCACAGAAGGTCCGATCGTCGGTTCTTAAAGGATCAAATGCGTGAGATGTGGCGCAACATGCTATGTGTAAAGGGCTGCGTCTCCTGCGGTCTTGCGTTGCACAACACAGCAGCCTTGTCCTCACCTTTAACTGCATACTGCTATTCTACATATATAGTATGGTGTTGTTTTTATAATTTTGTTTATGAGTGATAATAGTAATTACTTTTCTAAAAAGAATTCTCTTTGCCTGTGTATATATACAATAAACCATTATTTTTACAATACTTAAGTGTACCAGTGTTCCTTTGTACCATATGTATGCTACAGGTTCTTTATCCATCTACAGCCCTCTCTCCTAAGGTAAGCCTGACTGCTCTGCCCACGCTACTAAAATTATGCAATGCATGTCTATACTAAGAGTTGGAGTTTATGAAACCTATACCTTAGGCAGTACAGTAAAGTCCCTTGGGTGTAAATCTGTCCCAACAATGCCCTCTTTGAGACCAACTCCTTCAGTAGTTTGCTGCCCCCGCAGCTACGTTCACAGACACGGATATTGGCCTGGATACGGACGCATCTCCAGACACGCATACTACTACTACTGAGTAGGGTGTCAACGGATGGGGAGCCACCAGACATGCATTTTCGCCTCTAGGCAAAATTGTATCTGTCCATGCTCTGCTTCCGTGAGTTGTGAAGCTTTTTTACCTTGTTAACGACTCTAGGAGTTCCTTCTTCAGAGGCGGTAAGCCTCAGGAAACTCGGTAGTTGCCATCTAAATGCTTGACGACAGCTGGGAGGATGTGCTGCTGATTAATGAGAATCCTTCCTCTGCACCTCCAAAGAAAGACCATCTTTAGAACAAATAGTTATAGATTCTGCCCCAAAATATCTTTGCCCTTAGCCAGGCCCCAAATCTGTGGTATCTGGTGCAGCAAGAAAACGGTCGCCAATGTGTTGTCCCCTTACATGGTGCAAGGAAGGAAGGAAGGCAAGCAGCTATATGCTTTTGGAAAATGTCTAATTACCACAGCCGCAACCACCATTAAGGCAGCCAATTCCTTGGCCATTCTGTCCAGGTACGACAGGGAATTGTGGTACAAGATGGATCCTGTTAGGGAGAATTCTCTTATAAGGCTAATTTCCCAAACCTAGTGAGTCCCCCAGCAGCTTTGCTGGATTTTTTGGGGTTTGTTTTTTCTCCTGCGAAGAGTGAGACTCTTTTTTTCCCACTCTTAGGCATGAGTTGAGTGTCTTTGGCTCTTTATGGGCTATGGGATTTTCTTTCTACTCCATAGGGTATCATCTGTTTTTTGTGTATGTGTTACACAGCACCCTCAGTGCAGTAACACACGGGTGTCATAGTGACCTCCAAACATAGACTCCATACCGTGGGAATGACTACTGTCTCCCAGGGCATATAAAGTCACCATTGACTTTACTAGTCCTAAATTGTGAACAGAACCAGTACAAACCATCATATTGTGGAAGTACTCGAAGGGGTTAATTATATTGCCCCTGGGGCTGTTTTCAAGGGGGCACTGTCCAGTCCCCCCTTGTCGAGTTTCTGGCTGGTGGCAGTGGTTACCACGCAAAATATTCCACAGGAATATTTTCTATGGGATTTTCCCATTGATTTTAAACGCACCACTTTTTGGTGCAATGTTAAAGATACCCCCGGTATATTTAATATTAAATCCCCGGTTGGGTCTTTTTGCCAGAACTCTTTTCTAAAATGGCGTTTGTGTCCGTCTCTGTAACTCTGACCAAGGTTGAGCCCTTTGTTCCACTATTTTGGCGGGCTTCTCCACAGAAGCCCTCCAAATAGTGCCACTATGTCTGGGTTCCACAGGAGGGGTGGAGGGGGGAATTGGCACCCTGGACTGCGTTGCCTCGGCAACCCAAGTCGCACTCTACTCTGATTGGCCCAGTGATAAGCCGTCCGGATCACCACTTAGCATGTGTGATTGACAGCTAGGCTGATGAATGGGGGTTTCTCTGCATAAAAGCAGGGCCTTTGGGACTGGAACTTCAGAAGTCGCCACAGGACCTAAGAATCCGAAGAGGGACGAAGCTGAGCCATCTGCAACGACGACACCACCGGTGGAGCCCTGCTGCAACGAACTTGCCACTTTCCTAACGACAAGAGAAGATCTTCTGCTGGACGAGTCTTCTTCCTCTGTGCTGGTGGGACCAACCAGTTCACCCTTTTCACCTTCCAAAGACGTCTCTTGGTCGAATCGCCCGTGCCAAGCACCCCGGCGGCCGGATAGCCAAGCTTCACCACTTTGACCGCAAATAAAAGGAACGCTCCTTTTATTGACTAACTCTGCGACTGGTTTCATCCCTGTGCAGTGCAACGACTCCACGTTTCCTTCTCGACAAGATCCTCTCTTCCCCTGGTCGAAACAACGAACTGCAACCATTGCCAGGAACAACTGCCACCGCTGGAGCTTCCTCTCTGTCTAAGGTACTGTGTCCTGCCTGGCCTCCCTTTCTTCAGTTTGCCCAAGGTGACCATTAAATCCTTGGCTTGCCAACTGGGTTGGCCCCAGACCTTCTAACTTTACCTTCTTGAATCGCCCCAACCTCTTTTGAACATTCTGCAAAGACTTTTAGTGCATTTTAAACTGCGTGATACTGGGCACATTTCACTTTGCTCACTTTAATGTGGGCCTGGCCTATGAACTTTGGCTCTACAGTCTATACTGCCTTTATTCCCTTGCTGAGAACTCCTAAAAGTGTTGGGACCTGTTGTATTTCTATGCTCTGCCTTTTTCTCTCCCTTTAACTGAACTATTGGAGTGCCATCAGGTTATGCGCTCACATCTGTCTGTTTTAATTCTGACTTGTTTAATAATTATCAAGGGAGGTGTGTATACTTTACCTGACTGTGTTTTAACTTGCTGTTGATTTAGAGTGCTAGTATATTGCCTAAAGTGTGTTTTAAATAAATAATTATATACTTTTTATACAAAGCTCTGGTCAGTGTTTGTTTGCTCTACTGTGTTTTTAGCCCTATTGTGTATGCTCTATATACTGCCCTACTCTTCTTGAGAGAAGTCAGACTGCTCAGCCACAGCTACCAGGTAAATCTGGGTGGTGCGGACTGCTACCAATTGGGCTTACTGCTTACTCCTGTAGTCTTAATCTTTTTTTGCAGTGTTCCCCAAGGGAACTGCACAGGATTCTGCCTAACAGATCCCATCTTGGAATTCCTGTATAATAACAAACGGGATGAGGCTCTAGCTTTGCTGCTCAAGGGGGAAGCTGCCTCAGATCATGCCATCACAGTGACACTGGACATTGCTGGCACAGGCATCTGCCAGGTGGGGAACGGAGCATCCCTGAGGTGCAAGGCTTGCTTAAAAGCCACAAACATTCGCCCTGATGTACAGTCGAAGGTTATGGACGTGCCTTTTGATGGGGTGGACCTCTTTGGGGGAAAAAAAGTAAACAAGACACTGTTAGCCATCAAAACGGACACAGATGCTGCTTAGTACCTGGGTACTCTGCAACAGATAAAACAGCCCTTTTGGTCCGGGAAGGGCAGATACTCCAGGACCCCCAGAGATTATTAATCTGCCTATCGTCAACCATTCTGCACCAGCTTGCAGAAAGCACACAAAGGAAGATTGCAGGGGGTATAGAGGTATGCAAAGGTGACACAGTGCTTCCACCCGCACGCAAACCCCAAGACTGGCATGACCAGTGTCTGGTCTGAAGCCTCCACTTCAGCACCCCAGTAGGAGGCCGGCTATCGCAGTTTGTCAAGCAATGGCTAAACATCACCAAAGACTAATGATGCTCAACATCGTCCAGCATGGTCACACACTGGAATTTCAAGACCAATGCCCTCCATTCCTCTACTACGAAGGCAACAACATCTGCTGCTCCTCCTACAAGAGGTTCAGTCCCTGCTACAAAAAGGGGTAATCAATGCCATTCCATCACACCTTTGGGGCTCCAAAGTGTACTCTACATACTTCCTTATGAGACAAAAGTCTGTTGAATGGAGACCCATCATAGAACTCTGGGAACTCAACGGGTTCCTAAAATTGAAAAGGTTCTGTATGGTCATGCTTCAGCAGCTGCTGGAACTACTGGAACAGGGGGATTTACTCTCGTCCCTGGATTTGGAAGATGCATACTTTCACATACCCATGCATCGGAAACCCAAGCGTTTTCTTTGCTTCGTGGTGCAGGGGAAGCACTACCAATTCATGGCCCTGCTGTTTGGACTAAAGTCAGCACCAAGAGTATTCACCAAGTGCCTAGCACCAGTAGCTGCCCATCTGCGCCATGCAGGCGTCTACCTTACCTGGGCAACTGGCTAATCCGCGCACAGACTCATCCAATAGCCCTAAAAAACACAGAGAAAACCATCCAATGCCTGACTTTGCTGGGATTCTCCATAACCAGTCCAAAGTCATTTGTGTCGCCATCTCAGAATGCCCTGTTCTTGGGCTACAACTTCACATGCTGCAGTGTCTAGTGTGGGGTGCATTTTAGGCCCTAAACAGAAATCTCTCTTCATTTGAAAAAATGCATTGAAACTCTGCACCAAAAACGGCTGTGCTTTGCTTTCCCTGTCACACGAGTGGCAAGAATGGCTCTGCATTGCTTTTGTTTGTTTGTTTGATTGTTTTATTCATTTATAATGCGCACCAGAACCGAGGGTAAGAGGATGCAGCAGTACAGAATATGCGAAGCTTACAAGGGTTACGAAAGTTACAATTTACAATGTGTTAATAATATAAACAGGATAAGGAAGTAATGCAGTAAATTATATACAGGGTATTCTACAGTAAATTATATTCAGGATATGATCTAATAAAGTAGTTGCCGGTAGTGTAACATTGGGGCAATACAAGCCAAAACAAATTAGTGTATAGGCTGTATCTATAGAGAGGATGGCAGGGGGGCGCTGTCTGAGCTATTGCTTCAGATGGTTGATATAATTGGCTCTGAATTGAAAGTAGGATTTCTCAGCACGTATAGTTTGGGGCAGTGAATTCCATACGTGGGCCGCCCGGACGGGGAAGCTGGAACCTCCGGCCTTAGTCAATTTGAATCTCGGAATGAGTGTATTGGCATTGGTGATTCTTGAGGGTCTGGATGATCTTCTTTCTACAAATCAATCAGAGAGATAGGGAGGAGCCGCGTTGTTCAGGGCTTTGTGAGTGATGGAGGCAACTTTCAGTAAGATTTTGTCTTGGGTTGACAGCCAGTTGTTATTCCGCCTTATCTTAGAAATATGGGATTGGTTAGAGATGCCAAGAGCTGCTCTCAGGGCATTGTTTTGTAGAATTTGTATTCTATGTGGGATGTATTTGTTAGCCCCAATATATAGGGCATTACAATAATCGAGTCTAGATAGGATGAGAGCTCTAGCTAGAATCAT
Source organism: Ambystoma mexicanum (assembly GCF_040938575.1). NCBI lineage: Eukaryota > Metazoa > Chordata > Amphibia > Caudata > Ambystomatidae > Ambystoma > Ambystoma mexicanum. Next base: position 1,562,105,867 of record NC_090932.1, read on the forward strand.
GCCGTTGTCAGTGGAGATGAAGTGTTTACCAGCTCCGATGAGCTTACCCAGAGAATTCATCTGTTTGTTGAAGGAGAGGGTGGCATCCAAGTAAAAGCCAAGAGTCTTCACTTCCTTGGCCACCCTGATATTACCATCAATCTTGAAGGCATGGAATTCCTGGCCTCGTTTTTTGAGATTGGAGTGTTTGCCCAGAATGATTAACTCTGTTTTGTCATCATTCAGACATAGACCGTGAGTTGCCATCCATGCCTGGATGATGAGATGCACTCTATTTACCAAGGCCAAATCCTTGTTGTAATCCCCAGAAAGTGGGAGGAGGATCTGGGTATCATCTGCGTAGTTAGTGTAGGTGATACCCAGACGGTCCAGATCATCAAAAAGGGGCTTAGTAAATATGTTGTATAGTGTCGGAGAGACACAGGAGCCTTGTGGGACTCCGCACAGGATGGGGATGGGGTCCGCTGAATCTGAAGGGGAGAACGTCCTCATGGTCCTTTCATTAAGGAAAGATTCGACCCATAATATGGCTTCTTTGGAGAAGCATGCTGCAGAGTTAAGGTGGTTGCAGAGGACTTTGTGATCTACAAGGTCAAAGGCGGCCGAGAGATCCAAAAGTAGGAGGGCTGTTTGACCTTTGTCTCTTAACTCATCAATTTGGGCCTTCAAGTCGATGAGAGCGGTTTTGGTCCCATGTTGTGGACGGAAGCCAGACTGCCTTGTTCCTAAGAGCTTATGGTGTTCTAGAAAATTTTGGATTTGAGTATATGCTATCTTGTCCAGGATTTTTAGCAGGAAGGGGGCTGTCGTTATGGGGCGGTAGTTAGTAGGGATAATGGGGTCAAGAGATTGTTTTTTTAGTAGAGGCAGTACCCATGATTGTTTCAAATTGGATGGCACAATGCCTGAAGTGAATGAGGCATTCACAAGCTTAGAAATGAAGGGAAAAAGTTCTCTGGCGGCATCCTTTGAGTTGTGCCGGGCACTTTTGTTCACTTGAATGACATGAAGTCATGCACTGCATCAAAAACGGCCTTATTGTACTTTTCATTCACATGAGGGGCAAGAATTGCAATCCTACAACCAGGCACGGTTTTTGCTTTCCATTTCACTTGAACATCTGCCATTTAAAACATTGCAAATGAAAAACGGCTTGGGTTTTTCTTTTATTCAGTGTCAAATCAAAGAACTCTGTGGAAGAGGGTATAGCCCTCATTGTCAATGGACCACACTGCCAACTCACTCCAAAAGGACAAATTAAAGAATCCTGTGACATACAATATAGGAGTTCAAACATCAGACGCAGAAACGGCTTTCACATGTGTAAAAAATAAATAAAGAAATGACTTTAAAAAGCCACTTTGAAAGGATAGCCTTGCTCGCACAGAAATGTCAGTGGAAAATGTTGTGGGCAGGCGTTGACCAAGCAAGGTACATTATGTTCCCACCCATAAGACTTCAATCACCTTGGAAGAGGCTCACAATGCCGGGGAAAAAATTGTTTGGGCTCAGGCAGGAAACATCTTAATTGAAAGCCCTGCTCTCCACTGAAAGTTGCACCTACTAGTGAATTGGCCTGCAAGGACATGTGATGTACGGAGGGCGTTATAATTCACTGCTTTCGCATACTTGAAGGCAGGGGCTCAGGGACTTCAAGGAAAGGAAGTGTGGCTAAATATTTGACTGGGAGGTGTGAGTTCCTCCTGCACCCACTACCAAGGACAAACTGACAACTTCAGAGGGGGTAATCAAAATCTCTGGTCACCAGCTGTGGGGGATATAGCACTCCTCCCACAGAGGGGGATAGATCTTCCAAATTGACATTAAAGGACTGAGTCCATTTGTAGGCATGTTTGTAACAATTAGAATGAGAAATAATGTTGTTTTATGCTATGTTTTGAAGTAATTTCCAGGCGGTTTTTAAGAGGTCTGGTGCATTTTCCTAGGACTTTGGGGACTGAAATGGTCAGTTAAAACTAGTTTCTGGCTGCTTCGAAGATGTGACCAGTATGATATTTGATGGAAAGGTGAAATTAGGAATATGCAAATAATAAAAAAAATAAGGAAAATTGCAAAGTCATAACCATTATATATTTTAAGAAAATGCCAAAAATGTGCCAAGGGGCCACAGTACCTCGTACGGAGTTGGCGATCAGCTTACCTAATTCCGTATGACCCCCTCAAACCGCATATCTAATGCATATGTCAGGGGCTAGTAGAAATATGACGTTATGAGACATAACTAGGTTTTTTGTCAACAAGTGGCCAAGAGAAGAAGGGTAATACAATGCCAATAGACAGATGGTGCTCTCTTCCCTTGGACCAATCATGTCAGGGGGTGGAGAGAGGAATGGTAAACTGTCCTATCCAAGGGGAAGGGGTAATTATGGAGTACTCCCTCTAGATTGTAAAGTGAGTGATGTCATTTGAACTACGTAAGGGGGACTGTACTACGTCGGGGGACAGACACACACAAAAATCCTGGGAGACGGGAGAAGGAGGACAGAGGAGGCAGCTGAACCAAACCAAGGAGAGTGCAGTGACCAGACCCCTTGCCTAGCTCTCCATAGGGTCCTGAGATCCAGCTGACTTTCCAGAATCCCAAACCAAGGCTTACTTTGCAAATAATCCCAGCCGTAAATTGCATAAACCCTTTCTTTTTGTAGCATTGCACCCATTGAAAACCCAATTGAAACCCCTATTGAAAACCTCACCTTGTTAGTGTGATTCAGTCACCGTCCCATTGAAGAATCTGTGTTTAGCCTGTGTATGTTAGCATATTTATTCCCTTTGGTAAACCTCTGTGTCTTTGTAAATCCTTAGCATATTCTTCAGTAAATCAATTAATTTCCCATTGAAATTCACTGTACAAGTTGGTTAAAATTCGAAAATAAGCTCCTTGTACCTAGTGTCTTTCTTTAATAATTATAGTCATTAAGTATTGCCTCAAAAGAAAGTCTCCTTGTAACTGAAAACCGAATTCGCCGGTGTATTGTGTGCCTTACCCCACAAATTCCCATTTGCATCTGTCCTATTAAAACCCCAAATCGTAGTCCGATTGAGAGCAATCCCTTTTGCCTACTCTGTCATGTGTCCGTGTCAATGAAAACCGATTTGCCTATTCTGAGCTATACCCCTTCCCTGAGCTGTCTGTCATTGTAAATCCAGTGTAAAACGAATTTCCATTTGCGTTTGTATTTTTCCTTTACATAAACGTTTGCCCGTAAATCTATTTTCCTACTTTATTTCCACATTGCCCTGGTGTGCTGATTAGTAGTTTCTAAGCTTACCTATCTCTTCAAGTTTAGCAACACGAAGTTACTTTTATTCTGTCCCATAGCAGTTGTGAGTAGCTGTGTGAGTGATCAAAATGTGATTCTGCTGTTTTGCTCCAAAAATGGGTTTTCACTTTCTTTGCTGGCCTCCCCTCAGGGGGTGGTGGGCTTTACTCAAAATACGATTTTTCTCTCTATCCCTACTCCTTGCCACTGCCTTCAACTCAAAGGAATCAAGTTAGCAGGGAGGAGTGCTAAACCATTGGGGTTATCTCTTCCTAAAAACGTTTTTTTTTCTGTGTTGCCATTAAAGATTGTGAGAATTGTAACAGTATATATTCACTGTATTGTTTTGTAGCAATTAGTACAATTGTGTACCACAAGGGTATTGGCTGTAAAATTGTTTGATTTTCCTTTTCCATTAAATAATAAATTAATAAATATCTTATCGATACACACCGGCCCGATTCCTGGTCCATTGTGACACAGGGTGTTTGTGGAGGTTGGGTGCGAGACTGGTTGGAGGCCTACTCAAAAAAGAACCTGTGGTTTATTAAAAATAAAAAGTGCTTTATTGTATGCCACATTCATTGCCCCGGAAGGAGTCCCTGGCTGGAGTGTGCAGCGTAATAAAACCATGACACTAGCTACCAGGCCGGCGGAGTGGGTCAAGGCAATGCTTTGCAAGATTCAGCAGCTGTCCTCCAACTGACAGCGGTTCGCCCAATCAAGTCACTACTCTGGATGATGTCCTCATTCTTCCCTTTACTACTTCAAAGTAGACTGCGCGTGAGACCTGTTCAGGAGTTCCTAGATGCCAGGTGGAAATGGGTTTCGGGCTCCTGGAACGACAAGATCTCACTCAACCTGATGTTTCGCTGGACTTCGCATGGTGACAACAGACTTCTGTTGTCACAAGGTTGGGGCGCACACACTGGAAGGTTCCACGTCAGTGGACTCTGGCAGCCTAGAAGAGAAGATGCTACATATCCTTGTGTTGGAGCTCCAAGCTGTCTTCTGGGCTCTCAAGTCCTTCCAACCCCAGTTCTAAGGCAAGGTGGTTCTCATTTTCACAGACAACACCACTACACTGTTCTACATCAGGAAGCAGGGAGGGACACGCTCTTCCTGTCTGTCCAAGGAGGAACAGACACTGTAGGACTGTGAAACTGGGCGCTATCCCAAGGCATGTTCCTCATTCCCTTTCACCTAGCAGGGATCCACAGCACTATCGGAGATTCCCTCAGCAGGGAACTGCTTTCCTGCCACAAATCAAGTTTTGTCTCAAGACCTTCCTCCTCGCTTCTGCCTTTGCCCCTCTTCTCCCCTGCTGATCTGTTTTACCTCTCGGCACCGTGGACCTGGACACCCTCTGTCCTTCAGGCCCAGGTACCTGCGCACGCTGCCACCCTCCTGCACTAACTCCGGGCCACCCCTTTCACTGGGGTCTGTATCTGTACCCATACAGTCCCCCACCCACCTTTCTTTTGCACTTTTCAGATATACGCTATCTGACTAACCCAGCACTTGCCACTTGCTGGCTGCACTACCACTGTTTATCACCTTTATTTATTTATTTTACTTATTATTTATTCTGTTCTCTCTTCTGTTCCGCACTTTCCATTTCTCCCCGCGTCTATGCACTTCCCCTTTTCGCTTTCCCATGCACTTGCGTGTTATCAATGTCACTGGGCCTAGTAAGATCGTTGTTTTTGTTCTCCACTGTTCCCCTCCCTTTGCTTGGTCGTGTTCTGAAACACTTGTGTACGAGCGCACTATAAATAAAATGTTTCATTTCATTTACGCATTCCCTCTGATCCCACTTCTTCTATGAGTAATCAATGCACTCAAACATAGCCGATGCAAGATGATCCTCATTGCTCTGGCATCGCTGCAGCAAATTTGGTATTCTGACCTTCTACATCTTTCGATAGCACCTTGCATCAGACTGCCTCCTCTGCCGGACCTCAGCCCCAGAAAAGAACGGTCCGTTCTGCACCACGACCCAGCGTCCCTAAAGTTGATGGCTTGGTTCATGCAATCCTAGAATGTGGACACTTCACATTGCCTTTGGAATGCAGAACATGTCTAGGAAAAGACTAGAGCTCCATCCACTCTCTCCTGCTACATGCGCAAGTGGAAATGTTTTACTATATGCTGTCACTAACAAGGGCTCAACCCTCTTTGAATCAAGGCTAATCAAATACTGCCATATCTTCTATCATTGGCAAAGGCAGGACTGGCACACCCATCCATAAAGATCCATCTCGTGGCTATCTCTCGCTTTACTCGCACAGCGGGCAAGCCTTCCCTGTTGTCTCATAGGCTAGTTCAGGAGTTCCTCAAGGGACTGTTACGCTCATCCCCCCCACCCCCCGTGAAAGCACCAGCTCCAGCGTGGGAGCTGGATGTGGTTCTCTCCAAACTCATGAGGCTTCCTTTTGAGCCTCTACATCGAGCACCTCTAAAGTTTCTCTCATGAAAGACTGTTTTTCTTTTGGATATTACATCTGCCAGGTGTGTTGGGGAGTTGCAAGTGCTCTCCTGCAAGCCACCATGTTTGACTTTGCATCAATTCATGGTGGTACTGCATACTCAGCTTTCATTTATGTCAAAGGTTCCATCGACTTTTCACTGGAATGAGCCGATATTTACCTGTGTTCTTTGGCTCCCAACCTCTCCGGACAAAAGGGCATTGCTTTCACTGGACGTTGCGCGCGCTTTAAAGTTTTATATTGCATGCACAAAAGACTTTTCCAAAACTTCACAGCTTTTTATAACATTTGGACTTGTTGAACAAGGGAGGACTCTGTCCAAGTCTTCCATTTCCAGGTGGCTATCTGTCTGCTTCTCGTATTTTCATCGACTGGCTAACCGACCACTGCCAGGTAGACGGAGGGAGCATTCCGCCGTGGCTTCTACTACGGCTTTCCTCTCTGCTGTTGCCCTGCTCGACATCTGTAGGGCTGCTACGTTGTGGTCTACCTACACCTTCACAAAACTGTACTGTGTTGACAGGGATTTCATGAAGGAGTCCCCTGTCAGCCAAGCTGTGCTTCGCACAGTTTTTGCTTGAGGCGAGTGTTCCAGGGGTGAGTTTTTCCTGCTGAGAACTGTACCGCCTCCCATTTGTTATTCTGTATGTACTGCTATATAACATAGTTGCCAACATGACCCATTCCAATCTGTATGTGCTTATCCAGTCCTGTTTTTTCTTTGCATTCTGGGACTTGTAGTCTGCGTTTTATATAGGCAAAAGTGGAACTGCAAGTCTCAGAATGCAAACAGAAATAAAAGGATTGGATAAGCACCTACAGATTGGAATAGGTCATGTTGGCAACTATGGTTATGTAATCGTATTCATGAGCATGTGAATCCATGAAAGATCCAATGCTGGAGAAGGAACAAGTTACTTACCTGTAACTCCTGTTCTCCAGCATTGGTATATTTCATGGGTTCACATCATGGACCCCCTGGTTACCACCACCTTCTAGTTCCAAGCTGATGCTGCCGCAGTACCCTGACACTGTTAAGCGAGCTGAGTGAGCCCACTCGTGCCAAAGGCAAGTCCTCTCTTCTCCGTATGCGTGGCCACTGACCTGACATCGCCTACCATATCCAGCATCTTCGACCCGCAAGCCGTCGCTGGTACTGAACAGCGGCTTGTCATTGGACCCAGCGCTGCCGCTCCCAGATACACCAGCCTGGCGCTGAAGTGCCCAGACTCCGGGCTTTGCGCCGAAAAGCCTGGCTGAATGCTCTTGAGCCCCAAGAACTTATGGTACTATGAAGAGGACCAGTCCCCCTGCTCACTTTTTGGGATCATGATGACTTTGATGCCCACCGTTCTTTTATTTTGGGCCATTGTAAATTGCTTGGGGTTGCGCTCTATTATGTCACCCCCTCTTGGAGTGTATAGCCTGTCCTCGACGCACGTCAACACAAAAGGCAAAGGGGGTCTACCTGTCGAGCTGTGTCACTTTCACCTTTACGATTGGGGATCACTGCTGTGGCTACGCAACCTAGGGTTGGGTAGGTGGTTTATCCACTACACTACGCATCCCTCTACTTCATGCTTTGAGCAAAATCTGGGAGAGTGCGCTGTAATTAGCCACTAAACACATAATATATGAAAGGGATTCTTTTTGTGTCCAAAATTGTTGTCTACATATTACTTTGAAGTGCTTTGAGCCCAGCGTGTGTTTATACTGCATGTCTTCTTTAATGTTGGGGGCTGTGGACGCAGTGCATGGTTTGCAGTTTCGGGGGCACATTTTAGTGCTTTGCTTTAAGCTGGAGGAGGAGGTTGGGAAGAAACTGAAGCCACGGTGGTGGTGGTGACACCGAGATAAGGGTGACTGAGGCTTGGAGGCCAGGGATAGCCGAGGCGATAAGGCCTACTTTGGGAACGGGGGAGGAAGGCAATGCAGGCCTTTGGCGCCTTTTGGCGATACCAAGGTGTGGTGAAGAAGCACTTGCGGGGTGATGAAGGCGTTATCGTACCCCAGCTCAGGTGGAATGCCTTCTGAGAGTGGCGTACGTGTCCACTCTGCAGCTCCTGGATAACGGCCTCTAGCTCTACTCTAGGCGCTTGCCCCAGGTTGCGTTTCATCACAGCGTCCTGCTACCGCTGTGTCATGGTTATATTTCTTTGACGAATGCTTCATTTTTAACAAACTGGTCAAAATAGACTCTTTTTGACCACTTGTGTTTTTTTTTTTAACGAATTGTCTTTATATATATATACACACATACACACACAAATAGGGGTTACCTCTGCTCTCGACTCCCCCAGGAACGCGCTCTTTCTCCTAATTAGTTCATTTTCCCACCTTTTCCCATGCCTTTTAGACCCTCCCCTAAACATTCTGTTTCCATTGCCATCAGGCCATTGTTCAATCATATGTTGTGCAATCAATCACTCATTGCCAACATGTGCCCTTGTAGTCGCATACTTATAATTGGACAAGAAAAACTACAAGTCGCAGCATGCAACGGCCTGCTGGGTACACAAACATGCACGGCTGATTAAAGGAGCTGCCGGTGTCCTGGGGCCTGCATGGGCTGCTGAGTGACGGGCAGTGGAGGACGTGAGGAAGTCTTGAATTCCTGTGCCACCCGCTTCAGCGGCAGCCTGGTAGTTATTTAAAGCATCTCTGGGGAAGGAAGGCCCTGGCAGGGCAAGGTCATCTTCAGCAGCGTCGGCTTCCACCGCTGCCATGGCAGCGGCATCAGACATTGCCACGTCTGCCGCTCCCCCTGCGACTCGTGGGCATGTGGGGCGGGGGGCAACACTGCCTTTCATTAAAACTGCCCTTAGGGGGGTAAGTAAGAGTGCCCCACCCTTCCCGCGAGTCCTCTTTCTCTAGTCCTTGTGATGTTTGGCCTCCAAGGCTCCTGGTATTGGGCCTTTATGTGTGCATTCCATTCTGCCAAATATGCATACCATATGCGTTGCGAAGTACTTTAAAGCAGGGGTGCCAACTTTTAAATTTACCGAGTGGAGGGTCGGGGGGTGGAGGGGTGTTGGTCAGGTGTGGGGTGTAACCTTTCACCTAGGTGATGCATGGGAAGTGACTTCACAGGAATGTTCATGTTGGTGATGTACTGTCTAAGCCTGGTTTTTAGTGACACTCCGTGTGGGCCACCAAGACGAAAAGGGATGCATGGGAATGCTAAACATTTATCATAACCACTGGCATTGCTCAGAGCATATTCCTGCCTGCGCAATTCGATAAAGGGCCGCCAAGCCATTGGGTCCTGCCAGAAAAGGGATGAGTCCTGCAGGAACTGCATGTTCGCCATCCATGTGCACGGGAGCACAAGCAGCCATAGGCGTGGTTCTTCCCTTTTGGTGTGCAGCTTGTTTCCTAAGCTTAGCAAGCAAAGGACCATGCCTCACCATGTGCTCACTCTTAGGTAGACCATACAAGACTAAAAAGTGGTTATTGGAAGGCTTTAATTTATTTCTAACCACTGGCATTCTCATGGGCAGCCTTCCAAATGCTAATGGTACTGACACCAATCTGAGTAGTCCGTCCCGAACGACTAGACCACCAAGCAGAAACGTGCCTGCAGTTGCGTGTGTTCCCATGCAGAGCGGACGTGGCCAGTCCCAACTGGACTGTTCATTTCTGTGGCTAGACTAAGGTTTGCATAAAACAGTTCACGTGTAATGGCCCAGACCACCTAAACCATCATGGTCTGGTCGACTACTCGGTGCAGCGGCTGTCATTATGATTAATTCAAAGCCTTGCATCCATCAACGTTTGCTTTTAGTGTACCTTTTGTTTATGCCCTCCCTGACTTACACGTGCAAAAGAATAAAAACAGACACACCCCAGACGGGGAATAAGGCACAGAGAGCAGGCTGCGAGAGTTCAAGGCAAGGTTTATCTAATGAATGGCATTCAAAAGATATCTGAGAGCACTCTGCACAAGTTATCATTACATTCCATTTTATAAGGTAAATAACGCATCTAACATAGGATACCACGTTGGTCCAGGATTGGTCAGTTCAGTTCACTTCACTCGATGTCTCGGGTGGAGTGGCATCTCTTCTTCCGGGTTGGTTGCTTGGTTGGCGGGAGGATTGACGTCAGTCATCTGTGCTCCGCATGGGTTAAGGTCAGGTCACTGGGAGGCAGGGTGGTCACTATCTAAGCTAACTTAATATATTCTCAAAAAATGCATGCACTAAATAACAATTGTTCAAAGTCCTTCAGTAGTTTATCATGTCTCTATAAAAGTCACACATATATCTATACTATCAATAACATTGGATTATACAAGTCTTAGGTTAAGGGTCTTGACCACTATAATACACTGGTTGAAGTTAAGGTCTGTACTCATAAGAATCTCTGGTATGTGGCATTTGTTAGTGGTAGGCAGCAATATACTGCAGCAGGGGTCTAATGTTAGTTGGGGATTTGCTGGGTGGGCATCATGGCATGGTCAGTGGTCTGGCACATAAAAGGAATATCTTGCAGGGACACAGGGTTACGCTAGCCGTAAGTCTCCACTGACAAGGATGTGGGAGCAAGAACACGTATGTGGAGATGGACGAGCTATGTGCTTAGCTCATGCTCGTTCACATGCAGGACAGTGATCTCAGAGGAAGAGTGATGTTACATTTATGTGTTGCAAGCACCTCCGGCTTCAGTGTGAGAATGGAACCGCAAAGTTTTCCTGTCGGAGTGAGGACGAAGGTGGGGGCCCTGTGCACTGTACGTCTGGCCGTGTTGTTGCAAGGAAAAGAAGCATTTTGTACTATCGCAGTGAGGCCTAGTCACCAAGATGGAGTCGAAAGGGGGTACAAAAATGGATGCCCCGTGTCCTGCTCAGTAGTCCCATCTACGCAAAAGTCAACTAAGGTTAACATCACATAAGGGCAAGGGGCGAACCCACTACTGGAGGCACTTGGTCCGAATTTTGTACTGAGAAGTAGAGGACGCGGGGCGGGGGCCTGATGGCCTCTCGCTCCCACACATTTCCCCCCTTTCGTTACATCTAAAGTAACGAATTATGACACTTTATTCTTCTCATTCTCCCTTCGGTAGTACTCGGCTTCAGCGACTGCTTCTTCCCAGGCTGGGGTACCCTTTATTGGCATCCATGCTCTGCATACACTTCTCAAGCTATTCCCTCTTCTTGCATATTTATCTGGAGTGCATGTTAAGTATATCCCACCATCCCTGTCCAAGTCTACCCATATCTCGTTATACCATTGCAATTCGGTTGGTTCCTTTATTGTGGTGTGGTATAAATTATCGACCCTGTCCCCATATTGCCTGTATATGGCAGTCATCCTGTACTTTGGAGGGTTATGTTCTCCTGTTTGTATTTGTGCATCTATCATAGTTGCTACCGTTGTCGGTCGGCCCATTGTTACCATCATCATAGTCGAGGTAGGCATACTTTTTGCACAACACCGGAGTCCCAGTTGGCACACACAGAAGAATAGTAACACATAGACGATGATGGGGACTAGTATTTTCATCATCACATTTACCCATGATGGTATCCAGCTGAACAAGATTTCAAACCATGTACTTTCTTCCGCTCCGCCCTCTGTTCTCATCTTCTCTCCTAGATTGTGGACTGCTGTTATCACATGCGAGAGGGTCCCGTTATCTGCATCTTCGGATGGCACGAATGTGCAACAGGCCCTCCCGATTTTTCAGCAAACACCACCGTCCATCGCCGTGAGGATATCTAGAACATATCTGTTTTGCATTGTCATTAGGCGCAGGGCACGGAGCTCTATTTTTATAACGTTGAATCCTTCTTCGGTGTCGTTGGCCAGTTGGATGAGCTCCCAGCGTACTATGCTCGTGCTTGGAGCCCTGGTGCTAGGAGCGATGCGAAAAATGTCTCTGCAGATGAGAACAGCTTGTATTTTTGCGGGATGTCGGCAAGGAGTTTTGATGATTCGGATGAAATGTAGTTGGATGATCTTTTGCTTCGTGACAACTTTGTTTTCAGCTCGTATTCTGACAATAGTTCATAAGCTGGAAGTTCTGTGTTTTCCTGTTTGGGTGCTGCCAATGGACCAGCCGAATCCCCTGCTGCCGATTTGCCAGCCGAATCCCCTGCTGCCGATTTGCCAGCCGAATCCCCTGCTGCTCCTTGGAAATGGCTTTCTGGTATTACCATCAGTGCTCTATGGAGAGTGGCTAAGGCGCAAGTACCCTTCCAGGATGCGGGTAGATGCAGGTATGCTTGCTTGCCGCAAACCCAGTACATGTCCATGAGGGCTGCAGTGCCTTTTTTCATGTCAGGTATTATTACTGTCTTGTTGCATTTTCTTGCTTCCCCCATCTTCACTTTCCCTTCTCCGCGGAAGCATAGTTCGTGCAGTATTTCATTTTGCGTTTTTATGGGCTTTTCTAGCGCTGTAATCCATGTTAGCTTAGCAACATGCTGTGACCAGATAGGGGTGAACACTCCTTTTATCCCTTGGAACGCGTCTTCAGCCAGCCCCCGGAGTGCTTCTGCTCTGCACTCAATAGTTTCATCGTGCCATTTGTTCTCTGCATACCTCGTTCCCTTTATGAGAAGAAATGACTCTCTGAGGCAAATCACTCCCTGACGCCAGCTTGTGCATGTTCTCTCACTCTCCATTCTTTTTAGGCTGACGGTATGTGCCTGGAAGGTGCTTTTTATCCTACACAGAACTAAATGAATTAAACATTGAGCCTCCGACAAGGGCACTTCTTGGGGTATCGACGTTTTTGGTGTCCCTGATGCATGAGGAATGAGTGAACAGACATAGCAGCTTTCATTGTCGCTTGCTTTGCTGTAGCACTCATGTTCGAGTACCATTTGTTAGATTGATCAGGGTGGCGGTGGTCTTCTGTTTCGTCTATCCCTAGGTCATGATAAATGTCGTATCTTTTCCCTCCCGCCCCCCTTTTCCTTCTCGTTCCCCCCTCCCTCCTTGTTGCTTCTCACCTTTTTGGTATTGTATTGGGAACATTCCAGCCCAGGCAGTGTCATTTCTGTTGAATATGGCATGTGTGTACTCATTGGTAGCAGCATAATATGAGGTAGGGTCTATGGCTATCTGTGCATGCGCGCTTGTATTTGCTAGGTTGCTCGGCCAATAATAGTCACCATCATATTTTTCAATTCATAATCATTACTCATATTTATGCCAGGATGTGACAGAGACAATTATTGGCCCTGCAGCAGCGTGTTCTGAATGTTGCGTTATATTTGTACCGTTAATACCAATGTTATAAGTTTCTTCCCACATTGTCTTTACTCCAGTCCATATTAAGTTGCAACCTTCTCGTATCATATTAGTCCCGCTCCCCCCTTTGTGCAAATCATTAACCAGAGATGAGAGAGTATAGTACCAGGCCATGAAAAACCGCATCACTGAAAACAAAATTGCAGCACATTTCAAAACACATTCAACATTGCTAAATCTTTTTGCCCTAATGGCGTCCCTATCACTATCTAACATAATTGCATTCGCCGCAATTGTACTTTGTTGGGCCAAGTTGTTAAGTCACCAGACTATGTACATTTATTTCTATATTTACATTTCATATTCACTCATTACTTCCATTTTACAAATTCTTTTTTATGTACATTTCTCAGCCCTTTGTTTCAGTTAAGTCCTCTGTTCTAAGCATTTCTATATATATACATAGAGAGAGAGAGTGGGAGTGATGAAAAGAGAGTAAAAGGAAAAGGGATACGAACATATGGCAGAGCAAACCAGAGGCATACCATCCTTTCATGTTCCTTCTTCATTAAATCACATTGTCATTGTTTCTCAACATCGTTTGTAGTTGCACTTTCCTGTTCGATCCGAGGGAGTGTACTATCGTGTGCCCTCCTCACATCTGAGAGGTGCACCCAATATTTCAGTCCCTTAATTTTGACTGCAGTGGGTGTACTATATATGACCTCGTAGGGGCCACGAAACCTAGGTGAATTCCATCTTGTCACAAAGCTTTGGATGTACACCTGTGACCCTGGCATCAGCGGCCCACTGGGGCTGTCTGTAACTGGTGTGGTAGTATCAGTTGCCACATTCTCAGTGAATGGTGGTGCTATTTGGCACGCTATGCTGCGAACTGCATGCGTCAGCTGAGTTAAATATTCCTTAAATTCTTCCCCCAGCACTGTGGCAGCCCTGTGTGCGTCTAATGCTCTTCTAATCGGGGAGGGTGTTGTGTGTATTCGCCGCCCAGTCACAATCTCATGGGGGCTCAGATGGTGGTGCTTGCATGGTTGCGTTCTGAGTTGGAACAGTGCTCGGGGCAGGCAATATACCCAGTTCTTTTTTAGTGTGTTACACAACTTTGATAATTTACTCTTGAGCAGGCCGTTGATCTTCTCTACCACTCCATTGGCCATTGGATGATAAATGGAACACAGTTTGTGCTTTACCCCCAGGAGTGTTGTCACTTCCTTGAAAAGGTCGTTCACAAAGTGTGTGCCGTTGTCTGACCGTATCACATCACATATTCCCCACCTGGAAAACACTTCTCGTATGAGAAATTTCATCGCACACTTCGCGTCTGGGTGGGGACATGGACCTGCCTCCACCCACCTTGAAAAGGAAATACCACCACAATTAGATATCTTGCTCCGTTACATCTCTCTCCCATGTCGGGGTAGTCAATATGGAGTTCTCTGAATGGCCCTACTGGTCGTGGCGAAGTGCCTCGCAATTTCCTCAATGTCATCCCTGAATTGTATGTTTGACATGTCGTACACTCTGACAAACTTTGACAAATGCTCCTGTAGGTTAGGGACAAACCAATGTTTCTGGATAGTTGAATGAACTTCTCCACACTTCAGGAAAAAGCGCCACACTGGGTATTTGTGAAAGGTTGGTAAATGTATTAAATTGAATTAAAGGTGCCCTTTATGGATAACACGTGTTTCGACACACCAGTGTCTTTTTCAAATCGGGGCTAATGGCAGAACTAAATCTCAAATCAAAAATGTTTTTAAATAGGTGAAACACACTGTCATGGGTTAAATCCCCCTCGAGGTAAGACTGCTATGTCGTCCCTCCAGCCGTTCGCCGGAGACGCAGGGAATGTACCTGGATGTCTGCGGCGATATGTTGTTTCGCTACATGGGCTGGGAAGTGCAGCTGTTGGAATGCTACTTCCAGTAATTCTACTGGCATCACTACCTTTCCCGTTGTCTCCTGTCTCCAAATGAGGTCTGTGGCTGACTGTTTGCACCCTTGCTTGCCCCACAACTCTTGCTCTTCTGGTGGTGCTCTCCTCTGTAGCTCTATTAGCTGTGCTATTGGTGTGCTGCTATAAGATTCTTCTAGTGGCTCTACAATGGCTGCCTTTACAATGCATTCCGTTACTGGTGTTGTATTGAAATACGAAGCTTCCTTCGCCGCTGCGTCGGCTGCCGCGTTTCCCAATGAGATTGCATCTGTATTGTTGGTGTGGGCTTGGCAGTTCACCACTGCCACTACCGATGGATCCGCAAAGGCATCCATCAATTCATTCAGCAGCGCGGCGTACTGTACTGGTGAGCCATCTGCTCTCCTAAACCCCCTCCTACGCCAGCGAGACAGTCCTGAATGTACGGTGGTAGTTGCATATGCAGAATCTGAATATATGGTCCCTGTGCACCCTTTGGCTGTGCATAATGCTTCAATTAATGCAATTAGTTCTGCTGCTTGTGCGGAGTAATGGGACGGGAGGCGCTTTTGAACGATTGTTTCATAGCTATCTTCTTCCATTCGTACTACTGCCATCCCTACATGTTTTTCCCCTGTTTCTAGATTTATTGATGCTGACCCATCGATGAAGTATATTTCTCCTTCCTTCAGGGCGTTTTCACTTGCTTTGGGAATATCATCATCCTCCCCCTCATACATTGCACAGTCATCTTCCTGCATGTCCTCCATTGTGCATGGCTCTGTTATGAATGTTGCTGGGTTTACCGTTTTACACCTAACTACATGTACATTGGGGCTTGAAATTATTATTTCATATGCTGTTGCTCTTTGTGTTGTCAGTGTCGATTTTGACCGCTCGAGAATTGCGAATAATGAATGCTCGGCATATAGTGTTACTGAACATCCCATCACAATTGTGGCACTCTTTTCAATGGCGAAGGCTGCAGCTGTGAGGGCCTGTTCGCACGCGAAGTGACCTTGCATCACCGCGTCTAGTGTTCCATTGTAATAGGCCAATGGCTTGTGGCAAAATGATGTTTTTTGTGTCAGCACTGTTCCATTGCAGTGTGCGAACAGGAAAAATTCCCTCTCATAATCTGGGTTCGCGAGGACTGGGGCATCTGCAATAAGGTCTTTTAGTCGGAAGTACTGAGTCATCAGGTCATGTGTGAATTTTATTGGAGCTCTATTCTTCTGCGCTTCTTTTAATGCTTGCAGTAATGGTTGTGTGTGTGCTGCGTAATCAAGCATCCATGCTTGACAGTAGTTACATATGCCGAGAAATTTTTGCATGTCCTTTACTGTTTTTGGTATGATTATGTTACGTATAGCAGCTGCTCTGTCTTTCGATATCAACTGTCCGAGGTATACAACTTCGGCAAGGCAGTATTGTAATTTCCCTTTATCCACCTTGTATCCCTCGGTAGCTAACACGTTTAGTAGTGTTATGGATTCTTCCCTGCACTTTTCCTCTGTTTAGCTGCAGACGAGTAAATCGTCTACGTATTGTATAATGGTGCTCTCTACATTTATATTTCCAATATCTTCACGTAGTACTCTGTTAAAAATGCTGGGGCTTTTGCAATACCCCTGTGGGAGTCTGCAATGCTCATATCTGTTGTTTCCCAGTGTGAATGCTGTGAGGTACTGTGATCCTGGATCAAGTGGTATAGAGAAGAAAGCATTCTTCAAGTCAACCACAGTAAAACATGTAGATTCTTTGGGTATACTGCACAATATTGATGCCGGGTTAGGCACTAACGGGGATTCCTTTTGGATGACATCATTGAGTGGGCGGAGATCTTGGATCATCCTCCACGCCCCTCCTTTTGCTTTTTTGATCAGGAAGATTGCCGTATTACATGGGAAATTTGATGGCACTATGATACCTTGGCTCAGGAGTGCATTTATTGTTTCCCTAATTCCTTCCTCTGCTTCTCTGGATATTGGGTATTGTTTCACTCTTGGCGGTATGGCACCGTGGTTTAAGTTTTATCTTTATTGGTGTCACTTCATGTAGTAACCCTACATCATGGGAGCCTGTGGTCCAAATTTCTGGTGTCACCTTTGCCATGTCTTCCTCAAATATTGATGGCGGGGCACTAACACTAGCCATAAGTGGGTTGTGAACCTCCCTGTACTGGATCATAATGTCACACGGTATGCTTATTTCCATTATTATTTCTCTGTCGCATTATGTTGGGATCTATGCATGGCACAGTTCTCCACTCGCACCCGTGTGTGTCCAAGCCTATGACCACAATACGTTTATTCGATACCTGAACTGCCTCAATGTCTATGGACATTTTCGTGCCTGGCATGACCGCTACACTTGTGATTGGGCGGAATATAAAGTCTGATGGTGTTCTCCACTCTTTTCCTGTTATTTCAGGCACTACTCGGGCTAACACCTTGATGCCATAGTTGAACATGTCTATATCAATGGGTATCCCTCGCACTACAACTTCATTCATCATTGTACTGATCATCATCGCTCGTACTGGGCATACTCCTGGAGTGGAACACACTATCCCCCGCTCTGTAAATGAAATGGTCATGTTCAATTTACTTAGCAAATCTCTTCCCAGCAAGTTCATTGGCGCATCTTCGTGGTACAGTAAGGGTGCGTGCACTGTTTTTCCCCCCACTGTTATATCAAGATCTTTTGTGTAAGGAACTTTTAAAATAGCCCCAGAGAACCCCTGCGTTTCCAAATTCCTGCCTGAGAGCGGAAACCGCCCTTCCATAAGACATGATTTTTCCGTTCCTGAAACTACCATAAAGATAAACTGCTTATTTCCTATCTCTGCCCCCACTAGTGGTTCCTCTTCTGCACGTAGGGTGGTGGATAGGACTGGACACGCAAGTGCTCTCTCTGGGCTGTCCTAATCTGAATACCTCTCCTATCCTGGTACTGAAAAGACAATATCTCCAACTACTGTTAAACCACGAAACGGTGCAGGTGCACCATTTGCAGCTGTTGTGAAACTGTTATTGCTGGCGTTCCCTACAGTGTTTTGTCTTGCCATGGGCTGTGGTGAACTGTGATGTGGTTGTGGTGGTGGCTGTCTTGTTTGCATTTGGGGTTCGTTATAACACTGGTCCTGTGGTCTCCCACTCCCCATTGGTAATCCATAGGGGCTACCTGGGTGTGGGCAACCCCATACTTGTTCATTGTCCTTTGGGTGGTTGCCCTTGAAAGTACCCTGAAGGCTGCATTCTGCAATCTCTTGAATAGTGTCCCCATCTTCCACAATTCCAACATGACCCTTGCTGTCCTCCTCTCATCCCTTGCCCACCAAAACCTCTGTTTCCCATACCTCCGAACACCCCTCTCTGGCCACGGTACCCACCTCTTCCTCTTGCCGGTCTTTCTTGCCACTGCGGTCCCCTCTGTGGCTCCCCTCCGTTCCATGGTCCTTGCTCTCCTGTGGCCCACAACGCTGCTATGCCAACTGGTCTATTTCCCACACTTTGGTCCCCCTCGTTCTCTCTAGCAGCAGTTACGCTGGCGTTTATGGCGGCGACCTTCACCAATTTGTTCTGCACTAGTTTCACTTCGTCTGCCAACCGTTTTGTGCTATCCTTCTCTCTCTTTGATCCTCCTACAGTGGTGTACAATTAAACTCTGAATTTCAGGCCAACCCTTGGCTTCTATCCCAGCTATTTTATCCAAGGCCTTCAGTACCTCCTTCGGGAGCCCTTTTTTGATAATGAAGTAGAACAGGGCAGTGGATTGATTCCACGCCGTGCCAGTGTCGCTTCTCCACAAGTCTTGCACTCGCAGTATGAATTGCATAGGATCCTCGTTCTCTGCAACTTGTGTTTCTTTCCTGTCTTACTTACCGTCCCTTTCTTTACCTTACTTACCAACATGTTCCCTACCCGCTGCCTTAATCTCCCCTGCCATCATGGGGGCGATGGTTCGTCAAAATCATCGAGCTGAGATGGTAGTGGGGATCCCATAGCTTCTGCTCCCTCTTCATACTCATCTAAATCACTCCACACCTCTTCTACTTCCTCTTCTTGCTCGCCATTCTCATCTTGTCCTTCCCCTCGCTGACTTTCTGGGGTGGCTGGGCGTATCATTTTCACCGGTTTATCATTCAGATGGAACAGGAACTCTCCTGATCGCCATTCCTTTTCTCGCCCTTGTGATCTGGGTGTTCCCTGAGAAAGCACTGACTGTGCTGGCTCTGGCGTCACTGGGGCCAAGTCCCCTGTTGCGCTTAGCGAGGGTGTGAGATCTGCTATGGACAATGGTGGCACTTCCCCTCCCCCCGGAAGCATTTGGCCCTTATCACACAGTGCTCTCAGCCATGTTATTTCCATCTGTGCATGCGCTAGCTGGCGGTCTAGATCTCCATTTAATCACGCTAAATTTACAGGGGGCGCGCTCGTTGGGCCATACAGGCCTCCTTTGTCATATGGCGGTGGCGCGGTGGCTATTGTTCCGTTTGAGGGAGTGGGGGTGGGGCATGCCGGTATGTACAGTGGCTCACTGTATCCTACTGCTGGTCTTGTCATTAAGGGGTAGATTTTGGTTGTGTAATTCTCAGCTGTGGTTGTTGTGCACTCACCCTTCGGTGTTCCGCTCATCTCTTCCTGCGTTTTCTCTTTTTCAATTGCCTTCCCTGTACTTACCTCTGCTGTGGGGGCTATTTCCTCAAACATTCACCACAGATCTAGCACTTCCCTTTTGTTCTGCAACTGTTTTCCCTTATACCTCGCCAATAAGTGCGTGGACACTAAATCTAACACCCGTTTGTCGAACGACCCTCCCTCTGGCCAAATTGGTGTCACGCTGTCCCCTTTTATCTCTGTCACCCACTGACCGTGGTATTTTTGTATTCTATCACTATATAGTGGGAGGTGCTGGCAAATATGAGCTAGTGGTGTTATTCCTCCCATGACGATGTTTCTCCCTTCACTTGTACGTGCTCTTGCACCTGAGCCTCCCTTCTACTCACCCCCTCCAACCACCTGTCCCCTTATACAGATCTACAATATGTCAAGCATTTCTCAATTATTGGCAATTATTGTGTATCAATATTAAATGTTACCTTTGTAATTATTGCATTTCCAACTTCAATAGCTTACTTTAGCATGTATAACCACTTAACAACAAATCACTTACAATACTTCGACATATGCGACAAAAAATGGCCAAAAAGCAAAAACATATAACGCATAACATGCACATGCACTACCTGCGTGCTTTTATTTTCTCCTTTGTTCCCGTTACTGAACACCTTTTCCCTTTCCCCGTTTTACCTGCTCTTCTCATTCACTCCCCACCTCTTACACCCTCTTATCACACAGTGCTCTCAGCCATGTTATTTCCATCTGTGCATGCGCTAGCTGGCGGTCTAGATCTCCATTTAATCACGCTAAAGAATTCTTACTTACATGGAAAAAGAATATTCTAAATAACTACTCTGAGTCTACTCGATATACGAGACCCCTACTTTTTTCTCTTATCTTCACTTGTTTATCTGCACTGGACGAGACAATGCTACGCAGTGCCGCCTTCTACCCCGTTCGGGCTAGGATACCTCTTCTCTTCTTCTTCTCACTTTTTCACAAAACCTAATGGCCATATAAAGGACAGATCAGAAAAAGCCTCAGCATCACTCACACAGTCCCTACTCTCAGCTTTAACCCACTTTCACCTGTTCCCTGATTCCCTTACTTCCCCCTTATCTTACCTTGGAAACCTTCGCAACCGGCACTCGCGTGTTCGGTCAGGTAATCCGAGGGTCACCGTTCTCGGTCTGACCCCAGTCAGGTTCGCACCCCAACCAATCCCTGGCCCGCCTCGGCGAGCAGCTTTTCAGTCGGGTATTCGTCAACCGGGAACCCTTGACCCTTTCTTGTAGTGTGCACAGGCTGGTCGGCCGCAGGGGCTTTGGTTTAGCTGGGGGGCGTCCCGGATCTCAGCGCACGGTGTGGGCCTCGAGGCACCTCTCCAAGTCACGTCGCAGGGGGTCACCAAATGTTTGTGCCCTCCCCGACTTACACGTGCAGAAGAATAAAAACAGACACACCCCGGATGGGGAATAAGGCGCAGAGAGCAGGCTGCGAGAGTTCAAGGCAAAGTTTATCTAATGAATGGCATTCAAAAGATCTCGGAGAGCGCTTTGC
Organism: Ambystoma mexicanum; assembly: GCF_040938575.1. NCBI lineage: Eukaryota > Metazoa > Chordata > Amphibia > Caudata > Ambystomatidae > Ambystoma > Ambystoma mexicanum. The sequence continues at coordinate 1,562,126,957 of NC_090932.1, forward strand.
ACAAGTTACCATTACATTCCATTTTATAAGGTAAATGACGCAACTAACATAGGATACTACGTTGGTCCCGGATTGGTCAGTTCACTCGATGTCTCAGGTGGAGTGGCATCTCTTCCTCCGGGTCGGTTGCTTGGTTGGCGGGAGGATTGACGTCCGTCATCTGTGCTCCGCATGGGTGAAGGTCAGGTCGCTGGGAGGCAGGGTGGTCACTATCTAAGCTAACATAATATATTCTCAAAAAATGCATGCACTAAGTAACAATTGTTCAAAGTCCTTCAGTAGTTTACCATGTCTCTATAAAAGTCACACATATATCTATACTATCAATAACATTGCATTATACAAGTCTTAGGTTAAGGGTCTTGACCACTATAATACACTGGTTGAAGTTAAGGTCTGTACTCATAAGAATCTCTGGTATGTGGCATTTGTTAGTAGTCGGCAACAATATATTGCAGCAGGGGTCTAATGTTAGTTGGGGGTTTGCTGGGTGGGCATCATGACGTGGTCTGGCACATAAAAGGAATATCTTGCAGGGACACAGGGTCACGCTAGCCTTAGGTTTCCACTGACTAGGGTGTGGGGGCAAGGACACGTTTGTGGAGATGGACGAGCTATGTGCTTAGCTCATGCTGATTCACATGCAGGACAGTGATCTCAGAGGAAGAGTGATGTGTTACATTTATTATGTGTTGCAAGCACCTTGGGCTTCAGCGTGAGAATCGAACCGCAGAGTTTTCCAGTCGGAGTGAGGACGGGGGTGGGGGCCCTGTGCCTGCGCGCCTGGCCGTGTTGTTGCAAGGAAAAGGAAGAGAAGCGTTTTGTACTATCGCAGTGAGGCCTAGTCACCAAGATGGAGTCGAAAGGGGGTACAAAAATGGATGCCCTGTGTCCTGCTCAGTAGTCCCTTCTACGCGAAAGTCAACCAAGGTTAACATCACATAAGGGCAAGGGGCGAACCCACTACTGGAGGCACTTGGTCCGAATTTTGTACTGAGAAGTAGAGGACGCCGGGGGGGCCTGATGGCTCCTCGCTCCCACACACTTCCTTCCCCTCGGCAATAACATTTAGGATGTACCGCCAGTGAATTGCCCCAGGCGTCTCCTCAAGTAGGCAAAGCCACCTGGTACAGAGATCTGTGTGCAAATAGCCGGTCACAAGTTTGAATCCTGAAGGACTGCTTCCATGCGAGGCTGCTAAAATGAGTAGCAATGAGTTGGCTTATGCCCTTTTATTGAGGGAGTAGGGGGCAGGGAATGTTGGATTTACACACAGACCGGCTAGCAGGCTTGGGTCCCAAGGAAGCGTTTGCCAGTCCCACGTCAAGCACAATTGGGACAAAGAGGTTGCCCAAGTGTTCAGGTTGGCGGGATAACGTGGAGAAAGACCAAAGCAATGTGGAAAGCATCAGCTCTGGTGAAATAACCCCCTATGCCCAAGAGCGGTGTCTCTCCACTGCTACCCCACTCAGAAGCTGCATAGTGGCTAGAGAACCCCTGGCCGTAGCCCCCATGCTAAGTGGGGGGCTGAAACTTAAGGCACTACCTTTATCCGAGCTGGGAAGGCATTCACAGGAAAAGACACACTACCCCCCAAAACAGCAAGGGTATGGGTACATGGGGCAGACCCGTGCATATGTTTCACCTGAAAATTCACTCTGGTACTCTACCCTACCCTGATTAAAACCAAGGACAAGCCCACTAAGTTTTGCATAGTTTCACACATTTTATTTAAGAAAAAAACCAAGAAAAAACCCCAAAGCGCGAAGCATGCCATTATTTATCCTGGGTGAGGGTTGAGCTGCTTTCCAAAGTCTCACTTGTAGTTTACGTCATTCTGTTTTCTTGCACATAATTGCTAGTTTTATTCCCCCACTCAAAACACAAGTCTACAAGTGCCAGAATCCAATGTAATAGGGACTGGCTGAATAATCTCACTCTTCATATTGCTCAACTCGAGGTGTTTCTAATCTCTCTGTTATACATGTATGATAACAAAACATGTTGTCAGCCATTATTTGATACAGCCATGCATCTTATTGTTATGCAGGATGTAAAAATAAGTTGTATTCCTATTTAAAAAAAAAACATACAGCGCGTCTTGAAAATCCACTGGTGATTTTCAGTTTAAGCAGATGTTTTTACCCTGTAACTGGGTCTGTCTTTAAGGTGGTAAAGATGATGTGTTAATAAGACTAACCCACGATCTGGCATAGTTACCCAAGTCATACCACCAGTGTGACTTGTGCAACTACTGGTTTGATCACCACTCCAGACCCATTGTAAACTGCCCTCCTGTTCCTTTAACTCGTGTACAGCACTCCACAGCTCAACAAGCTAGGTTTGAGCTACATTAAACAAAAACGCAAGAGCTGTATCCAAGTGTGCTATCCATCAGGTAACCTTGTTGAGACTCGTAAAATCTCAAAATGCCATCTTTGTTTTTTTATGGCCCTGGTTGGTGCATTTCTCTTCACCTGTTCAAAGATGTTTGCTCTTTCTTTTCTCTGTTCTTCGCGTGGTTATTCTCGGAGTCAGGGTTAGCAAATGATGTTGACTGCAACGAAGCTGGTTCTGGTATTCTAAGATCATACATGTGTCGGATGCCCAGCCTTTCCTGGCAGCACAGAAACTGGGCCTGGTCAGGTTCAACTACTCCAAAAACAGAAGAGAGCAGGGAAACTCTATACTCTGGACCAGAGTATTATTGTACTACAAAAGACCAGAAAAATTGTCCAGAGAACAAAAATGTGTTGCTTACAAATTGTATCAAATTTATTTAATCATGATACAAACATTTGAAAAATGATCAGTTAATGACACAGTACTTTAAAGAACATGTTATTTCATATTACAACAATGGAAGTACATATAAAACATGGCTAAACATTTGTCCAACATCCGAACCATTCATAGTGCAGCATTGAAACCATACAACATTCAACGTGACAATCATCCAGACAACATTGGCTAAAAAACGACAAAGTTAATTCATACTGGGGAGCGAGCACAATTCTCACATCCCATCTAATAATTTTAGTAAGTTTTTTTTGGTTTTTATAGGAGCAGAAAAACATACAATAGAAAAAAGTTATTAAAACAATCTATCGCAAGAGCAGATCTAAAGTTGTACATGTGGTATGGATCACATCCCTTGTAGACAAAACTCAACCGGTTTCGACGTGGTGTCTATTGTACAACATCTTCATCAGGAGGTATGGAACAGAAGACTGCAAGAGAAGAGCATTACTGCATAAATATGCGGCAGTGTTCCACTACTCACCTCGAAGACAGTGTGATGCAGCCACCACATCATCATGGTGTCATTGGCTTTCAGGCGTTGTTACCTAGGGAGCCATGCACTGTGTCCTAATAGGACAATGTATTTCTGAATCCTAGCTCTCCAAAAAAAAGCTTGACTTTAACAAAACAATTTTCATTTTGCAAACCTTTTTACGCAAAGGACTCACTTCTTCTCGATGTTGGATAGCAGAGTCTCCATTCGTCTTTCTGTGATGTGGTCAAAGTGGATAGGGTCACGAGTAAAGTGCTTACCTCTCTTATGGCGCCTGCCTGCAGTTGCCGAATTTAAGCCCCTACTCTCCCAAATCAGGGCCTACTTAGAGTTCATTCTTCCAAGATGGATCAAATGTGTATCGTTAAATGGGATAATAACACCTGTTTTTGCAGAGCTTGGAATCTGTCATGAAGCACGCAGACATTATCATTATGTGAGGAGGCCAAGCTTCCCAATCCTATGTGGCGGGTTGTGCAGCCATCTGCAGGAAGCATGCAACATTCAGAAGTTGGATTCTTATGGATGCTGTAAGGACAATGCTAGCTTAAGTGGCATTTCAACTACATGTTCCTCTAGATCCAATCTGCTGAGCAACTATTTGGACCTCCGCTCCAGATCGAAATTTCTGTTTGGCCAGGCAAGACGTTTTTTGCGAAATGATTACTTTATGCCATGCTCCTAAACAAATGACTTCTGGGTGCTTGATCATCTATCACAGACGTCTGGAGGAATGGGGACAGAATGCACTGTACTAACTCCATGGCCTGCTTCCTACAGAGGCCCAACCAACCATCCCCCATCCCCCATTCCCTCTGATGTGGCATGTGCGGAGAGCAAGTGGGATAGTGCTGTGAAAGCTAGTGTGTACACAAAGAGAGTGGATCCAGAACGCTGGTGGACCCTAATCTGTGCAAAGGGATCCATTGCTTACTGAAAACCGAACTTCTGTTAATTGAGTCACCGACCATTCTGGCTAACCTGGACAAACAATACTGCTCCTTTACCATTGATAATATAGCCATCTGTGTCCCAAACAGTCAAGACCTTGGGAGTCTATTTTGACTCTAATCTCACTATGAATAGGCAGGTCAATGCCATTGCCTCCTCCTCGGCATACTACTCTAAACTGCTTAATACAGCAAGACCCTTCTTATCCTTACAGAACTGCCTCACGATTGCTATGGCTACGATAGGATCTAGATTGGACTACTGCAATGCTCTCCTTGGTGGGACCTCTGGGAAAAACATTGCTAAACTCCAACTGGTTCAAAACAACACCCTTAGGGTAGCCACAGGAATCTCCAAAAAGCTAGCTAGCCATCACGTTTCATTGGAACATGAAGCTGCAGTCTAGTTGTTTCCAAGATGGCCACCGCCAAACGGAATATCACTCTTTGGCGGCTTCAGCTCTGTGTGCTGCAAACCCTTGGTTTTTCATTACGGGTAAGCCGGTGTAGGGATTTCCTTGTGTTTTCCCCACTTCTGTTTGCTGCCCTTTTCCTTGCCTTGCCTTCTCATCGCTCACGCTCCCTCTTTGGGGTTCACTGCCGGGTTGGTGGTCCTCCCCCTCCTGGCTCTCTACAGGGTTCCCCTCCTTTGTTCCTGGTTTCCTGGTCTCCCGCTTACCTGAACTTTCTGATCCCTGGTCTCCTGCTTACCTGAGCTTCTCTCTGTCCTCTCTCCCGGATTCCTTCATTTGCTTCCTGCTAGATACAGTTCTAACTTGGCGTTCTTACTTACGTTCAACTGCCGGATCCCTTCGTGGAGCTGCCATTGGACCATCTCCATACTGCAACTTCCCAGGTTTTTTTGCCTGTATTGGTTTTTTCCCTGTCCGACTGTACCGGAGAAGGGGCTGCTAGTCCGCCTGTTTCCTCAGACGGATATAGTGGCTTTCCCCTTGACAGACCCTACCTCTTTAAAGAAAGAAAGATGACCAAGAAGAAAAAAAGAAAGACGGATCGGATAGAAGGTTCCTCCTTCACCAGTCAGGAAAAAACAGGTGAGGAGCAAGGAAACTATTCCAATTATGGCGACAGTCTTGACAGTTTGCAACGCCTAGAAGAAGATATGGCCACCGCAGAACAGGTACAGGAACTAGTTGCTGCGGTCCAAGGACTCACTCCTGAGATCCAGAACCTAAAGACTGAAAACACTGTTATGAAAACTGGTAACCACCAGAGAGCACCATCCTGACCACCTTATGGGGCTGGCTTCTGGTAAATTTGATGGGTCCCCAAAGAAGCTCAAGAAATGTATTGAAGCTTGCATGTTTCATTTCACCTTCTGTGCTGGAACCTACGCATCAGACCACTCTTGTGTAGGTTTTATGGTGTCAATATGATTGGCAACGCCCTAGCCTGGGCTACCCCTTTGGTTACCTCGGCCAGTCCCGTCTTACAGGACATTGGGGCCTTTTTGAATCTACTTAAGCAGACCTTCGAAAGACCGGAAGTGGTCTATTCAGCATGCAAAGATCTACTGGATATAAGACACTGTTAACCTACATTACCAACTTCAAGCGCACAGCGTCCGACACTGGTTGGCCAGAATCTGCCCAGTACACCATATTCCGACAAAGCCTTTGGGAAGAGACCAAAGATGAATTAGCCTGCACTCATCGACCCAACTCTTTTGCTGACTTTCTATCCTTAGTCCTGCAGATAGACTACCGTCTGACAGAAAGGAGAGCTGAAAGAAGGAGGGGTAGAGGCACTTTTCCAACGCCGTCAGTCTACACCCTATGTTCCTCCACCTGCCAGAGCTCCCAGGGATGAACCACTGCAGATCGGAGCAGCACAAGGACCCCTGACTTCTGAAGAAAGGAAGCAGAGAAGAGAAAAAGGGTTGTGCATGTACTGCGGATCCAATGCCCACCTGCTACGGGACTGCCCTGAGGTACTCCTCGCCGGGTGGGAAACAACAGGTCCTAAAAGGGACGAGTAACCAGGGTCATCTTGCCAGTCCCTCTACCACCCTTTCAGTAGACTCACCTCCAGAGGATAGTAGACTCATGGTGTTATGTCTTCAGATCACTGTCGACCATAGGAAGATTGATGCCTTAGCGCTTATTGATTGTGGTGCCACGGGTAACTTCATTGATACCGTTTTGGTGGACAAGGAGCGAATCCCCCGGCTGGAGAGGAAGGAAGACCAGAAGGTCGAGGGTGTGGATGGGTAGGCCTCTTGGCTCAGATCTTATCACGCATACCACCGAGATTCACCAGGTGTCTGTGTTCCAACATCATGAGTCGTTACATTTTGACATCATCAGGACGGCCCACTTCCCCATTATATTGAGCTTTCCTTGGTTAAGAAAACAGAATCCAACCATCGACTGGGTCCAGAACCTCTTGCAGTTCAACTCAGCCTATTGCATCAAACAATTTCTAAAGGAAGCTAAGGTGCCAGTGAAAGTCAGTTCTTCTTTACCTACCGATATTGTGGGTTTCCATTGCATACCGCCTGATCTTACTGAATTTGCTGATGTCTTCCAAGATAAGGTTCTCAAGGGTCTCCCACCTCATCACCCCAAAGACTGCGCTATTGAGCTCACACCAGAGGCTTTGGAACCGTTTGGGCGTTTGTACCCTCTCGCTTCCGGAGAAGGTGGTCCATAGAGAATATCTGGATTCTAATGTACGGAATGGCCTTATCCAACCTTCCCATTCTCCGGCAGGAGCATCAGACTCTCTGGAGCTCAGACCTTTTTATTGACTACAGAGGCCTCAAAAGGGTCACCGTGCATAATCGTTGCCCATGCCTCTCATCAGAGACATTCTAGAGGCAGGCAAGGGGTGGTGGTGTTTTCCAAATTGGACCTACGAAGAGGCTACCATCTTCTATGCATTTGCACAAGTGACGAATGGAAGACTGCCTTCCAGACACCTTTCGGGCATTAAGAGTATCAGGTGATACCTTTCGGATTGGTAAACGCACTAGCTGTCTTTCAACGCTTTATGGACAGACTCTTTTCTGATCTGTTGTTCCATTCCGTCATTGTTTACCTTGACGACATCCTTGTCTACTCTGCCTCATGCCAGGAGCATCGGAAGCATCTCCGGTAAGTTCTGCTTCAACTTCGGAACACCCAACTCTTAGTCAACCCCGACAAATGCTTGTTGGAAGTCTCCACTGTGCCCTATCTAGGACACATATTGTCCAATCAGGGAGTGGAGATGGGCCACTGCAAGGTGTCAGCGAAACTGAACTGGCCAACCCCCGCCTCTGTGATGGATGTTCAGCGGTTCTAGGACCCCCCAATTTTTATCGGAAATGTAGCCCTGTTTTTTCTGGTGGTGTTCTTCCCATCACGTCCCTCCAGAAGGAGGATATCCAATTCAAATGGAATGACTTGGCGGAAGCAGCCTTTCATCGCCTCAAATCTTTATTCTGCTCAGCTCCAGTTTTACGCCAGCATGATCAAGCACTCCCCTTCATAATTGAGTCTGATGCTTCGGCTGCTGCCGTAGGAGCGGTCCTCTTACAAGAATTAGACGGTAGAGAACACCCATTTGCCTACCTATCTAAGACCCTGTCACCGAGTGAGATGAACTACTCCGTGATTGAAAAGGAACTCCCGGCAATGAAATTGGCATGAGAGGAATGGCGACATCTCTTGCAAAGGGGTCTTCCCATCCTTTCGTCATACATACCGATCATCGGAATTTGAGGATTCTTCAACAGAAGGAATGCCTCAACCCTAGACAGGCTTGATGGGCTCCTTACTTCACTCAATATGACTTTTCCACCTCCTACATTTCGGGGAGTCAAAACATCCTTGCTGATGCTCTATCCCGATGTCACACCTCTATCCATCCCTCGAGTCTCTCTCGAATATTTTTTCTCAAGGAATAAGTTCGTCTTCCAGGTGTCTTCATTTCTTCAAGAGGTTAAGGAAGCTTCTTTCACCCTACATTCAGAACTCAACAAGTATCTGAAGCTCAACATTGAAAGGAAAGAGAATTTGCTTTTTGTAAACAACAATCTATATGTCCCTGAAGCATCTCTACAGAGTCTTGTGCTGTCCTGGTCTCACGAAGGTAAAGTGGCAGGTCATCAAGGTTTCACCAACACTGGAACTCATTAAACGAAACCTCTAGTGGCCAACCATTTGGTCTGATGTCGAGACCTATACTCAAGCCTGTCCTGTATTTACCCAAGGCAAGTACTGCACCCAAAAACCACTTGGGCTCCTTGAACCCAGCGATGTCCCCACCAGACCTGGAGTCATCTCTCCACCGGTTTCGTAGTCGACCTGACGCTCCCTCAAGGGTGTGCAGCTATAATGGTTACCGTCGACTCCTTTACCAAGGTGGCTCACTTCACTCCACTCCCAGGATTACCTACAGCCTCAGAAATGTTAGTTATTCTTACCGCACACGGTCACCAACGGAGTTGGTCCCCAGGCGCTCTGGTGGGTCTGCAAATGTGAAGGTGGGATTGGTTAGTAAGGTGAAGAGGGAGTAGGATAGTGAGAGGAGTGGTGTTCTGTTGGCAGCTTCAACTTGGTATACACCGGGTGCTGAGCTTTGGTGCGAGTATCGGATCAATGTCAGTCCTCGTGTGCTGTTGGTGCGGCTTATGTGGTGTTGCGGTGTTGTGAAGTGCGTGTGGGTTGTTGTGCGGGAGATGGTTGTGTGAGTTTTTTGAGTGAGATAAGTATGCAGAAATGTTGAGCTTTTTATGGTAAGTGGGTTATATGATATTTAACACGCTAACATTCACAATTCTGTCTACGTGCGGCACCCGCCAACCTTCACAATCCCATCAAGAAGCGACTCAGGCTAATGTTCAGGATTCTATCCGAGTGTGGGACATGCGAACATTCCCAAATCCATTTAAGTGTTGCATTTGTTAATCTTCATAATTCCATCTATGTGTGGCACATGCTAACATTCATAGACCTATCTATGTGCGACACAGGCTAAAGTTCACAATTCCATCTAAGTGTGTCATTGCTACAATCACAGTGTCATCCAAGTGTGGCACATGCTAACATTCATAATCCTATCTAGTTGCGATGCAGGCCAATGTTCACAGTTCTCTCTGGGTGTGGCACTTGTTGATATTGACAAGTATGTTAGTATGCAATGCAAGGCAACATTTACAAATCTGTCCTGAATAGATTCCGGCTGGTGTTCACAAATCTTTCTAAGTATGCATCGTTTAGGTCTATTGCAGTATATGTTATGGAAAGGTAAGTTAGAGTGGCGGCGGCTTTCTGGAGTAGAGTAATTGCTCGACACCCCACCCCTGCCACAATTACAGTTTTTGTTGGTGTCTGTTGACTGCTGGCTTCATTGGCTTCCCCTGCAGACACATCTTGGAGCCGCCAATGTAGGAGTCGTCCTTTGCCTCGGGCCCTTCGCCGTAGTGGCTGCTGGGCAGAGGGCTGCCCTGTTTGGATCATCTGATCAGGGAGCAGGAGCCAATCCGTTTACTCGGGAGGGGTTAGGAGGCAGGCAGGGGAGGAATCTTGAAGTGGAGAGCCAGAGAGAAACTAGGCCTGTACTTTGTGGATGATTTAAACCACTAAATTAAAATATTCTGCTGAGGCTGAGATGGTCGGGGTCTTAATTCTTCTTACCTCGCTTTCCTGGGGTTGCGCCTAGGGAATGGCAGCGTCTCCAACTTACAATAACTTTTTTAAAGCACTTTGGACATGGTTTGTGGCCTGGATGGGAAAAGAAATGGCTAAAGTGTTTCTCAAGGAGATATTCCATCTGCACGGCTTACCGGAATGCATAGTTTCTGATAGAGGTTCCCAGTTTACTTCTGTCTTTTGGGCTACCTTCTGCAAGATGCTGGGCATTAAGAGAGCGTTGTCCTCCGGATACCATCCTCAAACCAATGGGCAGACAAAGACTCAACAGTACCGTGGAACAATACCTGAGATGATTCATTAACTCCCAACAGGACAAATGGGTGCATCTTCTGCCTACGGCCAAATTCTCCTACAACTCAATACACACCTCTACCAAACGGAGTCCTTTCACTGCACTTATGGCATGCACGCTCACATTCTACCTACCTCGGTATACCCTTCATCCAAGATCCCTTCAATTGACTCTCTACTGTGTGACATCGCCAAAGCGCACAAAACCGCATATCTGAGTGTGGAAGAAAGCAAGAAAAGAAACATGGGAAGCAGGGTCTAAGGTCTGGTTATCCACCAGATTTCTGCCCAGATGGGTACGTCCGTCTAAGCTCTCACCCGACTACATCGGTCCTAACGAGATTGCTGCTAAAATAAACCCAGTTGCTTTCAAGATTTATCTGCCAATATCACTGTTTACACCCTGTATTCCACGCTTCTCTTCTTCGCTCTTGGAAACCAGATCCCTTCGCATGACTGCAGACAAGATGTTGTGCCCCCAATTGCTTCAGGTCCCCGGGAATACGAAGTCTCCCAGATATGCGACTCCAGATACTGCAAAGGAAAGCTTGAATACCTGGTACAGTGGAAAGGATATCCAGCTTCCGCAAATTTGTGGGAGCCCAGCTCTTAAAACAAGGCACCTCGATTTCTCCAAAGGTTTCACAGGCTTCACCCAGAAACACCTGGCACCTCGAAGGGGGCATACTGTCATGCCGTTTCCCCCTTGGTGCCTCTGGCCCGATGGTCGGTACGCCATTAGCTAGCCATCACGTTTCATTGGAACGTGAAGCCGCAGTCTAGTCTTTTCCAAGATGGCCACTGTCAAATGGAATATCACTCTTCGGCAGCTTCAGCTCTGTGCATTGCAACCCCTTGGTTTTTCCTTACGGGTAAGACACTGTGTAGGGATTTCCTTGGGTTTTCTCTGCTCCCGTTTGCTGCCCTTTTGCTTGCCTTGCCTTCTCATCGCTCACGCTCCCTCTTTGTGGTTCCCTGCCAGCTCTGCTCCCTCCTGGCTCCCTACGGGGGTCCCCTGCAGTGTTCGGTTTCCTGGTCTCCCGCTTACCTGAACTTTCTGATCCCTGGTCTCCTGCTTACCTGAGCTTCTCTCTCTCCTTTCTCCCAGATTCCTTCATTTGCTTCTCGCTGGATACAGTTCTAACTTGACATTCTTACTCAACTTCTACTGCTGGATACCTTTGTGGTGCTGCCATTGGACCATCTCCACACTGCAACTTTCAAGTTTCTTTTGTCTGTATTGGCTTTTTCCCCTCTCCGGCTGTTACAGGGAAGGGGCTGCTAGTCCGCCTGTTTCCTCAGACAGACATAGTGGCTTCCCACTGTGACAGACCCTACCTCTTTAAAGAAAGAAAGACGACCAAGAAGAAGAAAGGAAAGAAAGATCGGAAAGAATGTTCCTCCTCCACCAGTCAGGAAAGAACAGGTGAGGAGCAAGGAGACTATTCCGAGAGTTGGGGAGAACACACAGAACCAGCAAAGCCATGCTCCCATGGCCCCTTAGCCATTGCCGTGAGCTACCTCGAGGCGAGCAGGATTTGAATTTGCAAGTCACATTCTCTCTGGACTAACTGCAAATAGACAGCTCTGTTGCGGATCAGTGAGTATCCCCTGCCCCCACCCCCCTTACTCATCTTTACCAATTATTCATGAGTCCAGTAAATCTAACACTCGATGGTCAGGAAAATAACCTGAACTGGAGTTATGGCTCTGTATAGGGAAGACACGCCCTTGCAGACATTCCCTGCTGCAGAGCTCAGGCTTCAATACCAAAGTGCATCGCTGTTCACCTGGAACCCCCTCACTGTTTCCAGACAGAGGCCACTCAGAGCAGCGCAAGTCATCAATGTAGCACAGAGAGCAAATGCAGAGCCCCACACCAGAAGAGGGATTTCTGCCTAACCTCAAAATGCCCACTGTATCATTTAAAAACTAAGCGGCATAGTGTATGGGAAGTTAACAAATGAAGATAATAAACCATTCCAAAGGATGCAAAGTATGGCCCACTGGGTCCAACCAATACCAGGCCTTGTAAGAGGTCCACAATCGCCTAGATCCCTATGTAAGAGCGGAAGCTACAGACTCAGATTTGTTGTTGTTGGCAATGGTGGCCCATGCCAGGTGTTGACAGCGAGGGTGTAACGCCAAGAGGCGAGGAGAAACCATATGAGTTCATAGAGAACGGACAGGCCTGAGAGCCGCATGAGAAAACAAGCGGCGTAATAGAGTGCTGCTCAAGGTTAGCTACCAAGCCCATATGTGGGATTCTGGGATTGGCTCAAAAGAAAGCAGGTCACTATATTCCTAAAGCTATGTGCTATATCCCTGGACATGAGTGGGGCACTATGTACTTGGATATGTACAACCCAGGATCTTTCACAGGGTGAACGTGGCACTGTTCATGGGATTTGTCAAGAAGCACGCTGTGCGCCGTATCCTTGGGATCTTAAGTAAGTTGCCATGGAAATTGCTGGTGCTATATCTTGAGACTGTGTTGGGGTTCCAAGAAATGTGCTGACTGCTATATGCCTCAGACGTTAGAGAACAGGGCTTGTTTGCCAAGAAACGTTCTTGGTGCTATATTCCAGAGACGTTTTGCTTGTCAAGAAGGATTCTTCACGCTATACCGCTGAGACTGTGTTTAGAAGTAGGTTTCCAAGGAGCATGCTAGGCACAATATTTATTTTGTATTTATATAACTCGAGACAAAAAGGCCTGAGGCATGGTATCGCTGACAAAAAAAGAAACTAGCAACTACCGTTTGACCAGTAACAATGTCAGGGGTCCAAAATATAAGAGAACCAATCAGATGTGCTGTTTTCAGTCCACAAAAATGAAACCAAATCAAGTACTAGTCTCAAATTGGACGACCCATTAGGAAAGTTTTTAAGTATGCTCAAAAAATGAGGCAGCTTATTTCCACCACCCCCCAACAGAACACTGTTCCTATTACTCTGTGAACACCAATTGGCAATTTCTACCCCATGCAGAATCCTAAAGTCTGAAGATTTTATGATGCCCTGCCCTGTTTTTGAACGTAAGCAGGCCAGCACTTTATTTTAACGGGCTTCTCTTGATTCAGACTTTGTCGTTTTTCTTAATTACGAAATGTCTTCTATCCATGACAAAAGCAGTTGGTCTTTAATCACAGGCATACAGTCATACAGTCTTTGCCAACTCATATGTTCTTTTGACAGAGATGTACACTTGGTAGGAATTGAGCACACAGGGCGTAAAGATGCTTGGGTATGCCTTCCAGATACCACTGCCAATGCTGCAGAGTCTGGGCACACCTCCACTGTGTTAACATATTTATCTTCCAGATAAGAAAGATCTGTTTGGCAGGATTTATCCTCAATAACTATGTTAGCCTGGGCCCGGAAATCCTTTAGTGTTTCCATGATGGCCTCCATACTGACTGATATCAAGAGTGGACAGTACTTTTAACCTGACTTATCAGCCTTGTCTGGCCGGACCTGTACCACACAACTATCCAAGTACTCAACCCAGGCACAGAACTCAGTACAATTGGTACATAGATTGCGATCTCGTGTTGATGATTTTTTTCACATGATGCCACTGCTCGGGACTGAGGTGCTGTCTCTACATGCCTGGTGGAGAGGGTGAGAAGCATTCCAAAATAGCCACATCAGCTCTATGTGTTAAGGTTTCAAGAGGCAAGGTAATGGAAGCATCCGTCGTTCCCAGTCCATACAAGACTTGGGCAGAATCATACTCTGCCCAAGATCAACATCGCTGTTGGAAACAGCTCTCCGGTCCTGGAGATGCAGCCTCTTCCTGGCACTCAGCACCAAGACTTCGCACAGCCTACCCCCCTGAAGCCTAGGAGTGGTAGGTGAATGGCTGTGCTCCAGGGAAGCATGGTTAAATATTATTCGGGGAGACCCTTGGCTTATACATGGATCATTATGTTTAGCTTGGACAGAAGTATTGGAGATCTTTGCTGCAGGCTTACATATCATATTGTTAGGAAAGGCCAGAAATAATCTTAAACAACCATGGAAACACCCTACTTGAGGGATACAAACAGTGACACCAATTCAAAAGTTCAGAATTTCCGGTTACCTCACAGAAGTACGGAGCGGAAGATACAACATAAAAGCTCCTCAGAGCAGAAGCAAAAGCATCCAATTAAAACATGGGGCCGGAGATGAGGCAATCCTCCTCAAATACGGCTGTTGAGGACAGCCTAAATTGAGGGAAAGGAGCTGCAGAAAATACAGACCATAACTGGCCGTGGGGGAAATGCAGTCTGCGAGTGCTGATTTAGCGGGCATCAGCGAATGGAAAGATGAGTACTAACATGACAAGTGTCAGCCGACCATGCCGTCGCCCCCTCAGAGCTTACCGCCACCTCTCTCCAGCAACTGTGTCGGGCGTGCTGAGCCAAGCAGGCTTCTAGACCAGAATGCAGACTCGCCGGGCGGCCAAGATGACCATTCAGCACCGGTTGGGCAGCAGGGAAGGTCGGATCAGAGCACTCAAACAAGATGATGCTCTGTGCTTTCTGCTCCCAGCTCTGGCCTCCCGCCCTCCGGCATGGCAGGAAAGAAAGCTAGAGAAAGGGACCCGTCACCGTCAAGCCGCACCATGCACAGAAGCACAGCCACTTCTGACAGCTCCAAACAATACTGCTGAGCCAGTGTTTGGGTGCCCAGAAGCGTACTAGACACTAGCCCTGATAGTGTGTTTTGAAGTAGGTTTCCAAGGAACGTGCTGGGCACTATACTGCTGAACCACTGTATGGGTGCTGTAAGGGTGCAGAAGTAAAGCTCAAACACAATGGTGGCATGTTTTTTGGTATATTTAATCGAGAAAGGGTTGGAGAAAGGCCTATCTATCTCTAAAGCTAAGAGGGGGTTTCCTGCCTCAAAGAAAACTAGTGTAAATGTCAGAATGTCCATAAAAGTCTATCTTGTCTTTAAAAGCCTACCTCTCTCCTTAACACCAACAACATAAACCCACTGTGCAAGGATGATCCCTCCCCACAGTAGAGTGTTCTTGGTAGTTCAAACAAACAGAAAGGTTCCCAGACTCTTGGGCAAAAAGGTGATGAAGTAAACAATGTTCATAATTGTAAAACGTCAAAGCTAGGGATAGCTTCCTTTACCCTAGATTTCTTCTTGTCTCACTTTCTTCCCTTTTTTGCTTGCGAGTCATTTTATCCTCTTACGTAAATGTCTCAGGATAATGCACAGGGATATGTTTCTTGGATTCACAATTCTTTATCCTACCAACTTGATGCTGTCGGTTATCAAGGGTAGGATTCCTTTTATCAGCTCCAGGGTCCTTGACCCTCTTAACGTCTCACATGAGTGTGTGTCCCAGACTCGCAATATAGCTTGGTTCACTCTCCTGCCAGGCTCATGTCTTCTCATAGACTTTCTCTCTTTCACATGGGTCCCAGACCTTATTATTCTTCCTTATATTAGGCACTTGCCTTCCACATGGGTGCAGGTCTCAGACTCGCAATATAGCTTTGTTTACTCTCCTGCCAGGCAAATGTCCTCTCGTGGATTCTCTTTGACATGGGTCTCAGAACCTTTTATTCTTCTCACATGGATGCAGGTCTCAGACTTGCAATATAGCTTGGTTCACTCTCCTGCCAAGCTAATATACTATTATGGTTGATGTGCCTTGGTTATTCTTGTGGCATTGTATGTGTTTGGTTCACTCTCTTGCCAAACGTATGATTACACTCTCTTGGTGATTCCAGCGGTTCCAAACCCTCTTATATTTTGGTTTTCATATGGGTGCGGGCCCCAGACTTGCAGTGTCCTTTCAGATTCCAGGCCCTCTTTTTCCAATTTTTATATGCATCTCCTCGCTTCCCCAGACCTCCAACGCTACCTGGGTAACATGCATACCTGCTTCCTTCTCAGTAGGTACCAGCGTTTCCCAGCGTTTCCCAAGTAGCTTTTGTTGTTCTACCAGTCTCTGGTCACGTTCGTGTGAATGGCGGGGTAGCAGCGGTTCTGCAGGCTGTCTTTTCCCGTCTGCACGTCCTTCCTCGCAGGCGGTTTGCCAGAGCTTGGCATGCCCAGAGATGTACGTCTTGGCAGCTGCCAGAGTAGTCCTTCGAACTTGGACCATGCTCACATTCCCCTCTGTTTGTAGCTCCCATTCTGGCTCATCTCTGCCCGTCCGGTGCACGGCTCCCGCAGTTCCTCCTTGGAGGACCGTTCTCCTTCTGTCTCCCTTCTAAGCTCATTTTGAACTCCCGTGCTGGTCTGTTGTATTCGTTCGGGCAAATGGCATTGTGTGAGGGAAGCTAGACCGCTCATTCTGCTTTTCCCGAGTTATCCTCCATCATATTCTTCACAGTACTCATTTTCAGATTCTGCACCATCCTCCTCTTCACAGTACTCCCTTTCAACTCAGATCCAAGATGCTTAGTATGTTCTTGTATGTTAGGTTTTTAAAGTATTTTAAAGGGACTCGTCTGGCAACAGAGCACATTTGCTCTACTTGGAGAGAGGGAGGAGGATTTGGTATTTGGTAAGGGATTTGATATATTAATGCAGGGGTTTATCGTGTTCCCTGAGAATAGTTGTCCCCAATCCCATAGGGGGCTTCCTTCCCCATGTGGTCCTCCCTGGATGCACCACCCGCAGGGGGGGGGGGGGGGGGGAGAACTGTTGTACTGAGGACGCGGCGCACTGGCCCCATGAGAAAGGTCTCCTCCTAGTGGAGAAGGGACGACATCCTCAGATTCGTCACATTGCCCCCCAGAAGCGTACTGGACCCTATCCCAGAAACTGTGTTCAGAAGTAGCTTTCCAAGGAGCCTGCTAGGCACTATAGTACTGAGCCGGTGTTTGGGTGCCCAGAAGCGTACTGGACATGATCCCCGAGACTCTGTTCAGAAGTAACTTTCCAAGGAGCATGCTGGGCACTATAGTGAATATATATGTGAAATATTGCCCCAAGGTTGCACCTTTCAGACGTAAGAAACTCAGTATAAGATGGCTGCCACAGTGCAGTGACCGCGGCTCGATTCCAGCTGAGTCCGCCTGCCCTGTCAGCAGCTGATCCTTTAACCTCCAATCGGGTGGACCAGCAGGCGTGAGCCGGCACCCCCAACGAAAACACCACACTAAAGGCTCCTGTCCTGGCAGGAACGGACGGACGGCCGGCCGGCCGGCTACGGCACGACTCGATGCCGAAATTTTCTTTCGTATATATAGCCATATGATAGCTGACCCGGACATTCTGGCAGCCACCCGAACCTTGGGCACGGTTTATTTTCTTCCGTGCGTTAAGATTCCCCGCCAACATGAACTAAATACCGCTATCGCATTATAAAGTTGTATCTCCTTGTATTGCATGACTTTGTTGCACTTATCCACTGCTGTTTGTGCTATATAGCGTAGGTTCTACCTTTATGGTAATGTGCGCGCCGCCACTGGGCTGTGAAATAGCTTCTTCTGCAAATTGTTTATACTAATAGCCTGTAGCATTGAATTCTTCCCAGTGCTCCACACTTATAAGCGTCTCCTATGTCCCGCATCCGAATAGCAGGAGCCAAATACTTAGGATAGTGCATAGTTCTGATTACAGTGTGTCACACAATCGCATCCTGCATGCAGAGGTGCCACTCTATCCTAACTGTTACTACTGTAGCTGCCGCGAAACTAATAGTGCTCTGTGTTCCGTAACACTGTATTATTTACTATGTACCATACCCTCACTCTATCCATTAGCACTTTGATCTGCACATTTCGTTAAATATTAGTTACGCCACCTTCTCCCTACACGTTGAGCTAACGCTCTGCCATCACTGCACCCCATGCACCCTGCCAGAGCACCCGCCCCAGTGCAAATATACGCTTTGCCCTGTGTCGGTGTACGCCCCTCTCGGACCAAGAGCCACTCGGCAACGGGCACACTCTCCTTAGAGATTCGACCTCAAGGTACACAACCCTCCCCACCATCAGTTATCTCCTCCTACTATTCAGTGCCTCACCTTACCAAATGCTCACCGCCAGTACCAATAATATCAGACATGATAACACTACTCCTGTCCATCCAGCAGTCATGTCCACTATCAAAACGGATTCCTCTAAAGGTGCATTTATCTTCCTCAACACAGGCCTAGCCCGGCTACACGGCCCCAGACATCACCCCCTTCCATGTCCTACCCCATTCCTTCCCGGCACCCCCGACTTCCTGACCACTCCACATCCTTACGTCCAAACCAATCCTACCCTGCCATTACTAGGTAGAACACGCTGCATACGCCTCTCCTCCAGAACTACACATAACTTCACCCAAACTAGACCTATCACAGTATGTAAAAGAAATGACAGACTCTCAACACGCACCTATCACCAACTCACCAACATTAAAAGCCAGCACGCCTCTCCATGCAAAAACCCCACAATATTGCCTAAACTGCATGTGACTCAGGAGAACCATGGCTCCAGCACCCAGCGGAAACCACCACTAAGGAGACCATGCAAAACGTACCTAACACCACAGCAACCCCCACTCAGGCCACTCTGACCCTGCCTTCGAGCTTGCCCAAAACCAGCCAACCCCTATTAGGAGCCCTACTTAATGTCAGGTCCCATGGCGCCCATGCCATTGATATTCACGGTAGCATACTAGAATTCAAACTTGATTTCTTAGTGCTTACGGAAACATGGCTACATACGTCCTCAGGTCCTCGGATCACACTAGCCGTCCCTCCCGAGTGTACCCTCCTTGGAGCAGATCTCCAAGACACCATAGGTGGTGGAGTGGCTATCATCTTGAAAACCTCACTCCAATTTAGGGAATGTAAAATGGAATCTCTACCAGGCTATGAACTCTATCTCAAGCTAGCCTTCAGCCCTAAGGTGACAATTAACTTCCTAATAGTATACAGAGCTCTGAGCGCCTTCAATAATCCAGACCTAGACCTACCCCTCCTAATCTCACCCTTTCTCAAACCCAAAACCAAATGCATCCTCCTAAGAGACCTCAATTTAGGCTACAATGACCCAATGGATAGCAAAGCAACAGCCTGCCACAATGCATTCCTAGAAATGCAATTTACTCAAATCGTGAATGTCCCTACTCATTCCAAAGGCAGAATCCTTGATTGGATTCTCACGCTGAATGCTGCAGTTTCCATAATAGACATCCTCAAGATGCAATGGACAGACCACTGCTAAATCAAATTTAACATACACTTGGCCACAGACCCAATAGCCAAAACATGCATCCCAGCACCTATTCTGGTCAGAAACGCACGCAAACTCACCCCTGAGAACCTTAATCCATTACTCAACGAACTGTTAAACTCCAAACCACTAGACAATATTAATACAGACAGCATCTCAGATCACTACCACCAATGTCTGAAAACTGCCATAGATAAAGTAGCCCCTCTCAAAACAAAGCTACCTAAGCCCAAACGCAGTTCCCCCTGGTTTATTGAATAACTTATAGAATTTAGAAGGAAATAGAGAGCTCTAGAACATCTATCCAGAAAAAAACACTCCCCTGAACTCCAAACCAAACTTCAACAGTTATACAAAACCTATAAACTCAGTGTACTCTCCCACAAAGCCGAATCGCTTAAACTCGTCTCCAATGCGGCTTCTAATACGAAAGAACTATTCACCATAATCGGGGGAACTAGAATCCCCTATCCTACCCACTAGTCCCAGCATTACTAGCAATGCCTGGTGTACCACTATTCAGGACGCCCTGTCCACTAAAGTGAACACACTCCAAAACAAAATAGCCTCGCAAAAAATGCTCCTTGAGCTCACAGCCAATCCGCCTCACCCTTCAGGTACAATTATAAGGACTGATGTACCTGAATTCCACTTGGCTCAAATCACCAATGACCAGGTCCTGAAAACAATAGCATCTCTCAAGCCATCTAACTGCTAATTACCGGATTTGTCAATGTGTCTTTCAACTCTAGTGAAATTCCAGCATCCATTAAAGTAGCATGGATCGCACCCCTACTCAAAAATCCCTTGTTAGACCCGTCAATCCCCACGAATTACAGGCCCATTACAACGGTGCCATTTCTCCTTAAAATCATCGATAAAATAGCATACACCAAAGTACAAGCCCACTTAGAACAGAACTACTTGCTAGGGGATAGACAATCAGGCTTCCGTCCTAGAAATAGTACAGAGACCGCCGTTCTAGATTTTAAAAGAAACATATGGACTCCATTAGAGACTCCGGTAAACTGTGCATTTGATTACTTCTAGTCCTCTCTGCGGCCTTTGATTTAGTCGACCATGACAAACTATGCCAAACCCCGACCACCAATTTTCACTTCTCCACGAAAGCCACTACGTGGATAAAATCTTTCCTTTCTGACCGCACCTCAAGAGTCACCCTAGGGAACGAAGCAGCTTATCCCATCCCAGTTCCTTTGGGAGTACCACAAGGATCCCGCCTCTCCGCCACATTCTACAACGCCTATATAAAATTACTCTTTGCGGCACTACATGCCATGGGAGTAATTTATAAAAATGTCTCTGATGAGACACAAATACTTATACCTATTACAGGGAACCTTGAACAGGACACGGCATGCATAAACAAAATCTACTCCCTCATCCAAAACTGGAAGGCTAACAGCCTGTGTCTCAATGGAGGAAAAAACAGAGATCCTCATAGTCGGATCCCCTTAGTCGGATCCCCAGTCGACCATAGTCGGTGCCCCGACTCTGCAAACTCCACCCTGATTACACATCCATAGTCCAAGATGGTACCCCTATCTCTATTTCTCACAGTCAAAACTCTAGGAGTACACATTGACTTTAGCCTCACCATGAATAAGCATATTAATGCACTTGCCTCCTCCACGGCATACACAGCCAAACTCCTCACACTAAGCAGGCCTTTCCTTTCTGCCGAAAACTGCCTCACACTTGCCAGAGCCCTTATCCTAACGAAGATAGACTATTGCAATGTTCTACTGTTAGGCACCTCTAAAAAGAACTTAAACTGCAACTCCTCCAAAACAAAGCCCTCAGAGCACCTCGGGGCATTAATAAAAGAGAGCACATATCTCAACGTAGAAGAGAAGCTCATTGGCTTCCAGTACAAGCTAGAATCCTCCACAAAACTCTTACAATCACCCACAAATGCATTTCTGACAACGCCCACATCTACCTCCGCCAAATTATCTCTCGCAAAACCATGGCCAAAACACTTGGGTCCAGTGCCAATACACACCTCAATATCCCACGCTTTACCACCTCTAGAGCAGGCAATGCTCGCTTCCCCATATTAGTTCCTCGTATCTGGAACTCACTTCCCTCCCACATCAGCAACAAAACCTCATTCTCAAAGTTCAAGATACTACTAAAAACCTGGCTGTTCAGCGCTAGACCTAACTTGTACGTCCCCTCATTCTGCATGACGCCAATACTGTATTTTTTCGTTCTGTTCTTTAATCCACCTGTGTCTTTACACCAATGTAACTGCTCAAGACACCCAAGTTGTAGGTAACTGACCAAGATGTTTGTAATTGCTTAAGATACCCAAGATGTATGTAACCTATGCCGTGATACCCAAGGGTTTGGGCATATAATCAAATGCAATAAATAAATTAGTGCTGAGCCGGTGTTTGGGTGCCTAGAAGCGTACTGGACACGATCCCTGAGACTGTTCAGTAGTAGCTTTTCAAGGCGCATGCTGGGCACTATAGTGCTGAGCCGGTGTTTGGGTGCCTAGAAGCGTACTGGATACTATCCGTGAGACTGTGTTCAGAAGTGGCTTTTCAAGGCGCATGCTGGGCACTATAGTGCTGAGCCGGTGTTTGGGTCCCCGGAAGCGTACTGGACACGATCCCTGAGACTGTTCAGTAGTAGCTTTCCCAGGCGCATGCTGGGCACTATAGTGCTGAGCCGGTGTTTGGGTGCCTAGAAGCGTACTGGATACGATCCCTGAGACTGTGTTCAGAAGTGGCTTTTCAAGGAGCATGCTGGGCACTATAATGCTGAGCCGGTGTTTGGGTGCCTAGAAGCGTACTGGACACGATCCCGGAGACTGTTCAGTAGTAGCTTTCCAAGGCGCATGCTGGGCACTATAGTGCTGAGCCGGTGTTTGGGTGCCTAGAAGCGTACTGGATACGATCCCCAAGACTGTGTTCAGAAGTGGATTTTCAAGAAGCATGCTGGGCACTATAGTGCTGAGCCGGTGTTTGGGTCCCCGGAAGCGTACTGGACACGATCCCTGAGACTGTTCAGTAGTAGCTTTCCCAGGTGCATGCTGGGCACTATAATGCTCATCCGGTGTTTGGGTGCCTAGAAGCGTACTGGGCACGATCCCTGAGACTGTTCAGTAGTAGCTTTCCCAGGCGCATGCTGGGCACTATAGTGCTGAGCCGGTGTTTGGGTGCCTAGAAGCGTACTGGATACGATCCCCAAGACTGTGTTCAGAAGTGGCTTTTCAAGGAGCATGCTGGGCACTATAGTGCTGGGACGGTGTTTGGGTGCCTAGAAGCGTACTGGACACGATCCCCGAGACTGCAGAAGTGGCTTTTCAAGGAGCATGCTGGGCACTATAGTGCTGAGCCGGTGTTTGGGTGCCTAGAAGCGTACTGGATACGATCCCTGAGACTGTGTTCAGAAGTGGCTTTTCAAGGAGCATGCTGGGCACTATAGTGCTGGGACGGTGTTTGGGTGCCTAGAAGCGTACTGGACACGATCCCCAAGACTGTGTTCAGAAGTGGCTTTTCAAGGAGCATGCTGGGCACTATAGTGCTGAGCCGGTGTTTGGGTGCCTAGAAGCGTACTGGATACGATCCCTGAGACTGTGTTCAGAAGTGGCTTTTCAAGGAGCATGCTGGGCACTATGCCGCGACGCAGAATATTATTACTGCCGAACACTGCGCAGGCCCTTTCTCTTTTCGGAGGAGTTCTTGAATCTTCCTTATAATTATAAGCTCAGCAATGTGACGCGAACACAGCCTAGCATTTAAACTAATTCTTGAAAACAGTTTGGTCACCGAGGAACCCATTAGTTTGATTCGTTCAGAGAACAGCACACAATATGGTTTCTGACCGGCTCAGACAATAAGGTTAGAACCGGGATCTTGAGCCTTGAAAAGCCTGTCTTGGGCGAAACTCTTCGCCATAAAGTCGGCTTAACTAGATGTGTGATCAATTTGATGTTATGCTCAAGGATTATGTTAACCCTTTACTAACTTCACCAACATTGTATGAACATTATCAATATTTGACAAAAAAGAAGACAATTGTACATTAGATGGACTTAAATACCCAGTAGAATTATCTGGACACCAATAACTTTGGCTTAATTAAAAACACGGAAAAAGAATTTGGATTTGATTGTTATTTCACTCAATAATTATTTTCAGAGAAGTCGCTCTTGCTGCCATGCCACCCACTTCTATTTTCATGTGTTTAGAAGTAGGTTTCCAAGCAGAAGACTGGGCACTATAATGCATTGATCGAGTTTATTTTAAGGCTCTTTTCTATTTTAAAAAAAGAGCAGTGGGTTAATAGTTAACACTTAGTTTGCGGAAGAAGCAGTTTCAGTTGGTGCAGTTTTGTATCCCTGGAGCACGCGTCGGATTCTGACCACAGACTCCGGATATTCTAATGAACTCCGTACTACATTGGTAAATGACTTGGCATTGGGAGAGGGGGTGCACACTGTAGATGTGTTTCATGGTGTTATTTCCCTGCTCTTGTCATTGGGCTGGTAGCTAGTACATAAGCCACCGCCTAGGCCTTGCACGTCGTTAATTGCCTAGCATATTTACTGGCCCAAAGCAAATAGTTGAACGCAGGATAAACTGTCTGAATGTATTGAACAGTTTTTGGACAACTTTGGCCAACAAATAAAAAATGTGAAGTGACACTGCCTTTAGTATAGAGCTGTATGCTTCCCGATGGAATATGTGCGTACCTCATTTCGTGACAAAATTATAGATCACGCATTGGAGGGGGGGAGGTGGGGTGAGTGCCTTCGGAATTTCCCGTTAATTGTTTGCCGCACAGCAGAACAAAGAAAGGCAGCCAGCAGGGAGAGGGAGCTCAAATTCTAAATGATAACATAGTGAATGATGTTAAGGTTCCTTTCTCGGAATCAGAGGGTGCGGGGTGAGGGGGGGGCGGGTTGGGGGTTGCAATTCTGGGCCCAGTTCAAATGAAAAATCTGAAATGCCCTTGTCGCGGCCCTGCTCCCATGCCCTGGTAACATGTTTTTTTTTCTTCAAATGAGCCCAGTGGCCACCCTCTTGCGGCATGTACTGAGCGCGTGCTGGCTGTCCTCGTGCGTGCTGTCATGCACGGCTTGGGCAGCGCTCTCGCGGCAGGTACTGGTCGCGTGCTGGCTGTCCTCGTGCGTGCTCTCATGCACGGCTTGGGCAGCGCTCTCGCGGCAGGTACTGGTCGCGTGCTGGCTGTCCTCGTGCGTGCTCTCATGCACGGCTTGGGCAGCGCTCTTGCTATCAGTTGTTGCCTGGGTCCCACTCCCCACAGCTGCGCCTGACTGCTGAAGATACACGGAGAAGCTGCGCAGCTCTTGCAGGGTCATGTCAAGGTCGACCACCTACACCATGGGCGTGGCCTGAGGTGTGCTTTGCAATGTCGGTCCAAGGTATGGAACTCAAACCTTTTTAAAAAAATTAACTTGGTGCCCAAATATATCTTCTTATTTGTGCACTCCGTCACTCGCAGGCTATCCCCAGTGGCAAAAGTGTAAAAAAACAAAAATAAAAAAGTGGTAGGAGCTAAATGAATGAATATGCATTTAAATGTTTATGTAGCCTCCACTTCCAATCACCCACCACTAGCAGTCCTACAGTGAGTGCAGCCAGGTTTTGTTTTTGTTTCCCGTGCTGGGGATTCGAACCCAAGCCCTGTAATGATGAGCCAGTGTCTCAGCTCACTGTGCAATCTCGTAAGTGCTGGATTTGTCTTGTTTCATCCAATTGACTGCTTGACACATAAATGTTAAGCAGTCTATTGAATAAAACGAAAGATATCCAGCACCTACAGTGGCGCAATGGCCATTGAGCAGATCGGCCTTTAGCTCTCCCCCAACCCCTCTAAAATGTTGGGCTATGTTAGTGGTCTTTAAACATTTTTGTCCTGGATACCCCCTGAGCAAGATGTGGGCAGGCAGGGGGCCCCAAAAAATGCGAAATGAACAGTATGTACAATGGCTATGAACTATTACGTGCCATCGCCGCACCCTACTCCCAGTATAGTCCCTCTGCTCCCCCTCCTACTCCCATTAGTCGCTGGGCTCCCATATCCCACTCCCACCCAGTCCCGGGGCTCTCCCCACCCCATCACAGACAGTGGGCTCTCCCCACCACTATCCCAGTGCTCCCGCCCATCCTGCTCCCACCACAGTCCCTGGGCTCCCATCACCCCGTTCTCAACACAGTCTGAGGGTCAGTGGGAGCTGGTGAATTTTTTTAAGTGGAAGTGCATAAATATTTCCCACAAAAATGCCATAGCGACCAAGCGCAGCAAGGCATCCCGAACCAATCAATGGGAATCCGTGGGGGGGTTTTCCGCCCGTGATTTTATTTTAAATAATGGGTTAAAATGTTGCATGTTAGAGCATACTTAAAAATAAAAAATGGGTAAAAAGCCAAACAGTTTGCTAACGGCGCTGGGAGAGCAAGGGGGGAAAGCATGGTATTTTTACTGGACGTCTATGATAGATATCCAGTAAAAAAGAAATAAAAAGAAAATCATCCTTGGGCTCCACTGCGCCTCAGAAGGAGAGCTGATTTTGGCACGTGGATAGGGGCATTGTGCAACAAAGGTATTTTTTAAATGCCTTTGTTGTACAACCTTCCTTCCCACCTCTAGCCCCACTCACCAAAATCAGCTCAACGGACACACCCACCCACCCACGCACGTACCCATCACCATACACACACACACCCATCACCATACACACACACACCCATCACCATACACACACACACCCATCACCATACACACACACACCCATCACCATACACACACACCCATCACCATACACACACACCCATCACCATACACACACACCCATCACCATACACGCACCCATCACCATACACGCACCCATCACCATACACGCACCCATCACCATACACACACATACGAGCACCCATCACCATACACACACATACGAGCACCCATCACCATACACACACATACGAGCACCCATCACCATACACACCCCATTCATACGAGCACCCATCACCATACACACCCCATTCATACGAGCACCCATCACCATACACACCCCATTCATACGAGCACCCATCACCATACACACCCCATTCATACGAGCACCCATCACCATACACACACATGCATAAGAGCACCCATCACCATACACACCCCATTCATACGAGCACCCATCACCATACACACCCCATTCATACGAGCACCCATCACCATACATTCACTCATAACACAAACATACACACATCCATACACATATTTAAATAAAAAATAAATTAAAGGAATGGTTCGGTCAGAAATATTAGTGTCCCTATGGTTCGGCCATGTGTTTTTAACCATAAATCGATCGAGTTTTCGTCTCTTGAGCACAAGTGAAATCAGGCAGGAGGGCATGGCCATCTTGTCATAATCTTATCACTTGCCGCATCGCCCTGGGTGACCTGCCTTTGCGGCACTAAATCATATCCCCCGCCCTTGAGCCTGACATCACCAAATCATTGATATTCTCCGCCTCTTTCCGTGACGTTACTGGGCAGCGTAGCCAAACACGCCCAGTCATCACCTACGCGACTAGGCGCTGAACCCGGAAAACAACACACATCGTCTCATAGCACAGCGCGTCTCTATTAGGAATATGAAACTGTACTTTAAAAGGAAACAGCAAGACTGTACAATTGGTAAAGTACATTTATTTCACATTAAATGTTTCGATAACATTCAGCGTCTGACATATTCAATCAAAATGGGACTTTTTTCTTTGCTCTTGATCTGCAAATGTTTATCGCGAGTCACACGCTGTTCCATTTTGGTACACAGGGTGTTCGTTTTGGCTAAATGAAGCACTTTGGTTGCACGGTGAATTGCAAGGCTGGTGCATCAACTTGGCACTAGACCACCGTAAAGGTTATTTTGCTCCTAATCGCTGGTACTGCGTAGGGGCATATTGGCCCTTGTCTGTCGTCCCAAAAAATGTTCAAGTAAATCCAGTGATTGACATGTAGCTGCAGCTGGCGATTGAAGAATCCATCGGTCGGGGTCTGGAATAGATGACAATTGCAGAATGGCACAATGTACCTGTTTGCAAAACATAAAAATAGAAATGTGTCTCACTATCCGATCTTTATTACAATTAGTCATTTTCTTTATTAGCCCAGAGGTGACACAATGTGAACCGAGAGAATACAGTGTGGAATATCAAAGTACTGCGATATTTGCTTCCGAGGATAGTGCAATGGAGTATGTTGAGCTCTAAACGTAATGCATAAACTGGGGCAACAATTCGAGGTGCACACACAATGTAATGATTTATTAGCATAGAACCAGGGGGAAACCAGTGGTGGTCTACATGCTTCTCGATGCTGGCCTGCCCATGTGCCCGGTAGATAGCCCAGCACACAAAGGTTGTACTAGCACTTCATTGCAATATGCCACACAGAACAAACAAGTACAATGTAACCCAGCAATAACGGTCAGCTGTTCGTATTTCGACTAGTTCTGGTATAAAATCGTCTAAAGAGAAACTTACATTATATTCGGCATTTCCATTCTCTTGGCGTTATGCAGACCGTAATGCAGACTCCTCCGTTCGTGTCAACGATTTTTCATATACTGAATTTATATGCAACTAGGTCCAGTTTCGGAATGGACAACCTTATAATATCATACGTTATTACACCAACCCTTCAATTCAATCCCTTTCAGAATGGTCCCTGTCTCTCAAGGTAAAAAAAACAATAGAACCGTATTCTGTGCGCGGGACGCGTGGGCCTCCCAGCTCCCAAGTAAAAATTCAAAGCTGGTGACCTTCACTCACAATGAACATACTTTCTTACTTTGCAACATCCCGTGTCAACGCATCCATGAGAACATGAATTTTGAAGCACGGACCATGGAGGAAAAAATTGGGGGCTGTCACTGCTCGTTGTTCGTGGCGCTGCTGAGGGATAGAGGAAACTTGCCAATGACAGAATGCCCCCTACTCCCAAATTATAGTCGATGTAACACAAAAACTGAGTCAAAATGTTTCTAGTAATAGGCCCACCTCTGCTTATCTCATGGCCTCCTACCCCATGGCATGTTTTCACAGTCAGTACTCTTGCGTGCCTAGTATGTTATGTAGCCTAGGTCTAATCCCTTTTGTGTGACGAGCAGATATTCAGCTGTTTGGGGAACTTTATGGCAAGGCAACTACCAAAACCCAAAGATTCTTACACACTGTTATCCATTGGTCATTAACACAAAAAATGAAGGTCCCACAGTAGCTCGACTAAACTGTGAAATGTGAAAGCAATCTCGTAATAATTGTACTATTTTTTTTCAAACGGACTAAGAGGATAGATTTCAAAAGACAAATTGCATACTTTATTTGGACACATTATGAAAACATTTTTGGCAAAAATAAAAACAGATTGTAATCATTTGTACCGGGATTTGAACTGTTCAACGAGCTCTGCTTTGATGGACATGGCATGTTGGCAATGTTTTGTGGCAATGTGTGTGTGCTCTGAACAGATTTGTGCACAATTCCATGAGTATGCATTTCTACGACATTAATAATAAAATCTTTCACAAAATCGAATTCCATTTTCTCATATACTGGTTTGACAATCCATTTTTTGCTTCTTTTCATAAAGGCCATAGTGTAGTGAAGCATCCCTAAGTTTCCTGCAGTCCTAGATTGTTCCCAGCCTACATTCTCGTTATGCGCTAATACCGCTAGTAAAGTCCTATATTTCATCCCTTGGATGCCGAAATGCCATCTCTTTGGCCTGTACTTTAGGTACATATTGTGGAACACCTCCAAATCTCCTGTGTGACAGAATTCTGTGAGTCCCTTCAGATCTCCTGATAGAGTTTTATCAAACACAATCTTTTCAAGGGCTTTGTGTGGAGGTGAAGATGGGATCAACCATTTCTTCCGTGCCTGCTCTGGGGACAAAGAGCCATGTTCACATTGGTGAAAATGTTTGTTTTCTGTCCAGTGATGAACGTTGGAACAGTGGTGCATTAGTGACCGCCATTTTTCCAGTAGAATTCCCACAGACCCATCACATGTTTTGGAGCTCCACCAAAGATGGTTGCTGAAAGACTGGGACCATTGTGAAATTCTTTCCAAACCTTTTTTTTTCCCTGCAGCCGAGATTTTTTTATTGATTGATTTGGCAACATGCCATACATCAAATTGATGTTTAATATTTGAATACTGCTCTCTCATTGTCTTGGCTATTGAAACGTGGCTGTCCGTGGCTATGAGGTCGATTTGCATTCCTCTCGATTGTAGATCTTCCAATGATTTGATAAAACCAAGTTTCTCCATGGCCACTGAGGATTTACATTGGGACACCTGCACGACCACCGAACTCACAATTTTCTTACTTTCCATGTCCTGAAAATGGTATGTGTAGTACTTAGCAGAAAATCCGGGGCTGTCACACTGTCCATCGCCGGCTAGCCTGAACCGTTTGTCGGAGAATGTACTTTGAATAGCCAATTGTTCAATTTTCCAAGCTTCACTAATGGCAGGGAATAAATAATCACGTTGGTATTTGTAGTATTGCGTTTTAGAAATGAAATGGAGTCCCACAAACTGAAAGAAACTGGATAACTTCGTGAAACTAGAGCCACTGAAAAGTAAAGCTGCTGCACACAGTAGATTGCCAGCTGGCAGTTTCCCCAGCATCGGTTGAGCGGACCATGAAAATGGTTTATGTAACTTTTCACAGGTGGCATGTATTTTGAGGTTACTGCCTTGTGTTAGACGAGTCACGTTCACCAATGGCTTCCCACATACTTCCCCTCCCACTGAAGGCACACATTTCAGCATCTTTATAATCTCCATCAAGCTCTGTCGAATACTATGTATTTGGCCTCTTTTATTAGACTATCATCCGGCAACACTGTTGTTTCGGACTGAACCGTTGTGGAGATATCAGCCAAACTGGACATACTATAGTTGATATCTTTGTCTAGTTCGTCGGTCAATAGTGTTGATGCTTCAGTCTCTGTCATTTCAACATCTGTTACTTGACCATGGATAAGAGAAAACATCAATGTCGACTGTTTTTGGGGGGCATTTTTTTGTCGGTGTCGATTGTGTCAAGTGCTCAGCGAGTAATGTAAAACTATCTTCTATAAATTCAATTTCACCTTCATCTGATAGAGCAGGCGCATTGTAGCAATGGTCCAAAAACACTTTGCTGGATTCGCCGGTCACATTAAATTAATTTTCTGGCCATTAGACATAGGCATCTCGAGTGTGAACACGCCGTGCCTCAATAGTTCCTCCATGGTGAAAACAGTTTGGCAAGCAGCATCTGTCATTTGTATCGCTGTCTGTGTCTGCATAGTCCGTACTCCATCGGGCAACTACAGGACAGATAGGAAAAGGGATGTTCAGTGTAAATTCAACATACAGTGTTGTACAATTTACATTAAAAAAAGCATATAATGAAGGCCTCAGCACAAAACAATTGCCAAAAATATAAACTATTTATAACTAACCTTATTTTTCTTTCTTTTCTTTGAAACCTTCTTTACTCTAATATCATCAGCAAGCTGGCGCACCGACTCACATCCATGTGCCTCCCGTTCAATATACGGATCTTGTATACATCCCTACAAAAAAAAGAGTATCCATTTAAAATAATTAATTTGCATTACACATATAATTAGACGGACTTTCTTTCATTAGAGGGTACTGTCAGTACGCATACCTCTGGCTCCGGATCAACTACAAGGTCTGGTTCCGGAACAACTACAAGGGATAATGTAATTGTAGAGGATGCTCCAGCATCTCCCTGAAACACAGTACTTGCATTAGTATGGATTAAAATATTGGAAACTGGACACACAATTTGGAAAGACGTCAAAGGTACATATCAATAGCAAAGTACGAATGAAACGTGTAAAACAATTACACGATATGTAAATATGATCAGATTATCTCGTCCAATTGAACTGTTAAGACCCATACCTCTGGCTCCAGATCTACTATGAGGGATGTTGTAATTGTAGTGGACGCTTCAGCATCTCCCTGAAACACAGTACTTGCATTAGTAAGGATGAAAATATTGGAAATTGAACACACACATTGGGACGCTGACAAAGGTACATATCAATATCAAACCACGATAAACATTGTGTAAAGCAATGATACGTTGCGAAAATATGATCAAAATATCTAAAATTCTGTGCATAAAACCAGTCTGGAACAGAATAGCTAGGTAAGATTACCTGATACATGCTTGAAGTGGTTGATGACTCCAGGCAAGACATGGATGTTGAATCTTGTTGCTTCATATTCGGTGGATAGTCATGGAGGTGTAAAGGGAAAGTATTATTCGATTTAGAAATGCCAACATTAAAAAGTGGCATGTAAGGAGACTGAATATGAGAAAATTATGGTTATGTAAATGCATACTATAGCATAGTTATCAATTTTCTATGAGTTTTCTCAAAAACAAGGACTGATGTTTAGCAAATAGTCATTTTTTAAACAGTTATTCAAACATATAAATATCGAAAGTATTATAAGTGACATTTACACTGGAAATACAGGCGTAAAGCTAAATCCGGAAGCGTGACTCGCATGTGAACGAATAAAGTCGGAATAGCGTTTGGGAGCAATTTTCGAGTTGTTCTCAGTTTATTCATCTTTGTGTACAAGGATGTGTCATACATATCCGGGGTGAAGTGCAGGCTGCAGATGCGGTATCGATGACCCCTCTTGTCCTCCAAGACTTGTTTAACTCTACTTTCAAGCTCTTCCAGTGGATATCTGCAATATCTGACCCATTCTCTTGTTCGATCAACAGTTTTAGGGAATTACATGCATTGTAATGCCTTCAGATTTGTCATGGGTCTTCGAAGGGCAACCGAAAATAGAACATGCAGGCATTGTTGTAAATTCTGCAAAATAAAGGTCAACATTATTCGAAAATTATTTTGCAGAAAAATGTGAGAAAGAATGAATTGGACCATACATTGTTCATTGCACGCTTTCTTTTGGGCACCACAGCAAAACCAGTGCAGCGTGGGCGGCTGTATTATAGGATAACTTTCACAAACAATTAATTGATGTGTTGAAAATCAGAACATGTTACTCGTCCCTTGAATGTTCTATCGTGCATGAAATGGAAACATGCTTATACTATAGACACGGTCCGCGAAGGATGCAATTCGATGCCAATTGACACGGATAAAAATTGATATATCGATAACATAACAAAAGAGTCAATAGCAATGAGACAAATTAACATAGCACTACTGAGTACGTTACTTCGGAATCGATCTAAATTTACAAATGAAGGAGATATGATTAGGATACATGCCCTTACCTTGATCAACAAACAGATTCAGCAAGCAGTAGTTGGTGGCAGGAGATCAGGGAGATGTTCATAGGTAGCACACTGACGAGTTCACTCGAAGCGGTCACAGAGTAGCACGTTCACGAGTTGACTTGCAGTGCTCTAAGATGTTCTCATGATAAATATGAAGTGGTTTATAAAGAATTACAAAAAGGGGTGTGTTTGTGAATGAATGACGTGTATATGTTGTGGTATTGTGTATTGCAGGGGCACGGCCTGCTTTAAGGGGAGCCTGCCGGGAGACACGGGGTCGGAGGAGGCCTTGTGAACAATAACCCCTGCGCGAAAGATAGCTTTGAAGTGTACATGGTGTTGGCACCTTGGCCGTTCGCGCACCTGACAGCACCCCTTGCCAGCGCACATCCACTGGTGCGAACCGTCTTTGATAATGGAGGGGGGATGGATGGATGGGCCTGGGGCGTGCAGACAAGACACCGCAACACTGCTGAATGTAAACACACTTGATTCACTTCAAAACTGAAACAACCATTGATAAAAAATGTTTTATTTGGTTTCTTATTTTGATGGCACAAAACTACTACACATTGTAAAAAGGTCTGGTTGCAGCACAGCGAGGGATAATCCCCTGTATTGACCGCTGTCACTGGGGAAAGTTTCTCTAATGGCACCAACAACACAGGGGGGTATTACTCGTCGAACGCGGTGTCCAAGCCTCCCATTAAGCCACCGTGTAAACGAACGATAGGCCACCAGCATGTACCACCTGTGAAAAAGAAAGATAGAAACTGTTTTTAAATGACCAATATAAGTGTATTAAATCTTAGTTGTCAATGACAATTCTTGTATCCAATGGCATTTTTGCCAGGACAAATGCTAACTAGACAGCGCACAATATTGAACGACTTTTATGCGACTATTACTAGAGAATTGCAAGACTAAACTGATATGACAATGATATATTGAAGTTACAAGAATGTAGGAGACAACCATGAAATAGTAGTGGCCTAACTGACATCACAATCAGACTATACTTACTCGTTACTTGGATTACAAGGGCGAACTGTTGTGCGAAGTTTGTGCATAAGCACCATCAAAATCCTCAACACGGACTGTGTGAGGCAGGCTGCCCTGAAGTCTGGCAGCTCAGTAACGCATTGCGGCTGTGTATCACCTTGCGATATGTAGGACAAGCATCCAGAGTTTTCTCGGCAGCAGCAGTTCTCCTCCTCGGTTGGCATTAGCACGCACCAATTGCAGGTACACCAGGTGGAGATGGCGTCCATGCGACTAGGCCCAGGCTCTTGATCTGTTGAATCGTCCTCCCAACTGTCGTCCAAAGCCCCATTGTTTCCACATCTTTCTCTTTCCAGTAATTCCTCCTCGGAATACTCAGGCTCGTACACGTAGGGCATTATTGTTGCCATTGTGTGGTAAACAAACGTAAATAATTTATAGAGGTGGTACTGGTGTCTGTTCACATGGGCTACAAGCAACGAAGGTAGCTGACCAGAGCACAGAAACGAGTCACAGAATACTCAAAGAAATACAGTGAGAGGAATGGAAAAGAAAATCTGCTCTTGTGTGTTGTGAAACGGTCTGTTTATACTTATCGAGGAAAGAGGCTTCCTGCAGTTTCCATGGCAACACGTCATTATCTGAAGCGCAGAGAATGTTGACACGGGACGTGCTTTGGCGTTTTGAAATGGGTGGTACGCGTCTAGTGATGTCATGCTCAGGGGTGGGGGATATGATTTAGTGCCGCAAAGGCAGGTCACCCAGGGTGATGCAGCAAGTGATAAGATTATCACCAGATGCCCTGCTGCTTGATTTCGCTTGTGTTCAAGAGACGAAAACTCCGGTAAGGTGCATAGGAAATGTTAGTACGATCGATCAACCGACTTATGGTTCAAAACACATGGCCGAACCATAGGGACAATAATATTTCTGACCGCACCATTCCTTTAACATAAACGTACCTTCTGCAGGGGCCTGCGCTTGGGTGCTGAAATGCCCCGCTCCAGGTTGCTCTTTCTGTATGTGCAAGGTGGCGCAGGAGCACCCTTCACACATACAGACATGCAGTGCCTTAGCCAGCATTTCCAAAGAACTATGCAAGGCCGGAAAAGCAAAACGCCCCCAGCATTGCATGGCTCAGTGAGCATATGTCACTGGGGAACTGAACTGCCAAAGGGAAATTGTGTTTCCTGGAAAAAGCAGCTGAGGGAGTGCTCACTGTTTCACTGGGCTGATTCCTTCGGCTCCTCCATAATAGGTGCGGGTGCCACAGGGGTGGACACCCTCTCACCCATTATGGATGAGCCTCCAGGCTTGGATATGGCCTAAAGGGCGATGCCAGTACCAAAAATGCTAGTGTATGCTAGTCAAAATGGCCCACTTTTTTGGCCAATGTGGGCCAGTTTGATGAGTTACTTCACTATGCAGCTAGTAGTTTTGACCATAGTTGCTGAATAAATATTCTTTAAATATCACAATGTGCTTACTTTTTAACAAAAAACACCCTCTTGGGTACTATTAAAACAGTCTGTGACTAAAGGAATGAATATACATTTGCAACTGCGGGCCACTTTTTCATTGGTGCCTGAGAGACAGCTTTGTGGTCCAGTCCGACCATGTGAGCCGCTCCTGCCCATTTGCCCGTTTCCTCCAATCTAAAAATGAGAATTAAAATAGTTTATTTTTTATTTATTTTTTACATTTCATGCTGGGCTCTAGCCCCGGGCGTGCCCCAACGTTTGAATACATAGTGTCTGCGGCTTCACAGTTAACAAAAGCCTGGCAAATTTCATTGTATGTATACATTTTTAGACAATTAAAATCGCGATGGGCGGGCTAGTACTTGCATGTCGGGTTTTGATTGGAAGAGTGGGGGGACAGGAGAGCGCTCATTCTCACAGCAGTTCCTAAGTGGGTGTTTTCAGACCTTAAGGAGTGAGTTTACTGCTTGTAAAATTGAAGCTGCACTAGAATAGTAACAGAATGTGTAAAGAAGTGTGATGCCCCACACAAGTATGTTTACCCCTCCCCCACAATCCCTAAAGATAGTGCCTCTCCCAACATTGTAAGTGTTAGCCCCCCTCTCCGAAGTTTTAGCCTGGGTGCACACCTGTGCTCCTACGCAATAGCACAGTAACTGTGCTGTGGCCTGTTTTCATTGTGCACCCCCTCCCATTTCTCCCCTTCCACCATGCTTGGCCTCCATACCTCCTCGCTCCACTTACTATCCGACCCCTTGACCCCCTCGTCGCCACCTGCCCACGTGCTCAGAGTAAGTATCGAATTCTAACTGGAAGCTGGAGATTCAGGAAGATCTCCTAAAGCGTCCTTTCCACCTGCAATGGAAAGGGACCTTTACATTAGATCGTATTCCGACTAATGATTTTAATGTGAGCAGATGCTTTCAAATGGCTAGAAACGGTTGCTGTCGTGATTAAAGCATCCCCCCCCCTGATTTGTTCTGTTCTATTGTAGAGGCCTGTTGCATTCTCCTCACCTTTACACAATGTAAGTGGGGGCACAAGTGTACAATGTGAGTGATCTGTCAATACATGATGATGATGCGTCTGCGGTATATACATATATGATATGATATGAATGGGACAAACATGTCAGCAAATGTGACCATATGCCTGCCACTATCCTGCTTAAGTGCTAAATGGATGCGGGTGTCTCTGAGTTACCACGTATGTTTAGTCTCTACCAAATGCATAGATGCATATTTACATAGCATGCAGGTTAGAACAACCCTTATACGTACAAACGCATAATGCGCAGTACTCGTGGACATACTGCAACTCACCATGCACATAGCACCATTGTAATCAAGCAGGATAATGAATGAAGGTTAATGGCCAAAGCCAAAATTCACGTATCCTTTTCATTGCATAGTTTGAATTCATTCTAAAGTGACACACTTCACTTCTTTCCCAGCTATGTCAGCTGAGCGATATTGCGCGGGACAGGTTGACACAAAACTCTTTGCTCTCCTGCTGTCTTTTATTGAGTCCTTCTGTGCACTTTACACTTCATGAAAGCCTGAAAGTAGGGTTCGAATGCGTATGCCTTGCCAGGCAGATTTGGCACGAGCGAAGAATGGAATTCTAAAGACTGCTATGACTTTGCACATATGAGGTGATGTAAGGAGAATAGTCTCCAGAGGAGACCCTCCAATGTATTTCTGTTTTCTGCCCGGATTTCTTTTCCCACACGTGGTTGGTTCATTGCCACCTGGTGCACCTACCTCTCCTTTTATTGGCTCGGGAAGCTTGCCATTGGGGTACAGAAACCAAGAAGCTGGGCCAGATCAGATTGACATTGGGACTGGATGATACAAGGCCATCCAGTATAATAAGAATAACCCAAGATGACTTCAGAATAATATTTTTCACATTGTGCTTTCTGACTTAAAGTCCCATGTTATGAAGTAAGACGGGTTTGCACGGACCCAGGTGCGCAGGTAGCATTTGCTAATGGAGTGAATTAGGTAGAGCAGACAAGGTAGTCTCCCAGTTAGAAGGTAGAGAGAGGTTTGCTTCATTACATGCATATATTAGTTTTGACAAAATGACAAGCTTCCATTTGGGCTTCCTGGGCAGTCTCTGGGGCAAGGTGTGCCCATCTTGTTGAGTGCGACCTGGATCAGGTATATGGGGATTTCCCAGACCCCGTCCTGGTGTCCCCCGATGTTGTCTCACGTTCTCAGGGGCTCTGGCAGGGCCGTTTATAAATCAGTCAGGTAGTACAACATGTTGGTGAATAGGCCACACAGATTGTCACACTGGTGCTCTCTCTGCTACAACAGCCCTACAGCCAGCCAACTCCCAATCCTCATAGTGCCATGGGCCAAAGTTCGACGGACAACAACAGCACCCCAAAAGAGATCAACGCCAGTTTAAAGGGAAATTGCAGGAGAATTGTCACGGAGAGAAGAGACCATACTCTCGGCGTGTACCGCTGCTCGTGAAACTCACTCGCCAGCTCCAAATACATAGTGAACCCATTGCTTTCATCTGGCTTCAAAATGGTTGCACAACCTTTTAAGCCTGTGGTTGCCGATGTGCTAGATACCATGTGTCTCAATTATGAACAAGGTATTCAAAGTCATCCATAATGGAAACCTCTTGGGGGGGGGGGAGGGATTAAAAGAAACACTGGTTAGGGGAAAGATTGGAACTGTGGAATTACACACTCCATGTCACGACCATCCTATGAAAGGGCATTTTGCCATGCAGGGAGTGGCACAGATCGGGCTACCATTGTGAAGGAAACGAGAGGTGGGGAAGGAGAAAAAAGTGGAGAGCCAGACTTTAAAAAAAAGTCAGAGGGAGAACAGGGAGAGAGAAAGCCAAGAGCCAGCTGAGGGCTATGTCTCTGACCCCGGGTGGAGACCCCAAACAAAGAGAGAAAACCACAAGCCTGCTTAGGACTGATCTCAGTGATTATCATAGACCGCACATAGAGGAGGAGATTGAACCAAGAGCCAACTAGATCTTAGATACTGGCGAAGACCAGACTCAAAGAAAGTGAGAAACCGGATGGGGGCTTCCTCCCAGATGATGGGATTAGATTCCACACCAGGAGAGGGAATAGAGAAACCTTGGGCCCTGGAGGGTGATCCCAGACTGGTGGGTTAAAAAATAACAACAGCCTGACAAAAAACATAATACTTGTTAGTAGGCTGTGTGAAAAGGTACCATCTTGGCCACCGGCAGCTAAAGCAAGGGTCTACAACCCATGACTCTCCAGATGTTTTGGACTTTGACACCCATGAACCTCCATTGATTTTATGGAGTGTGGCTAATGACAATTGTAGTGCAAAACACCCGGTGAACATAAGGTTGCAGATCGCTAGGGTAGAGGGTGATAATGAAGCAATATGCCCCGAGCCGCGGGGGCATTACCGAGTCAGGTAATGCCCTGGGGCCCATAGTAATAGGCCCGAACAAAGCGACCCATATGTCAAGAAATTGTGTTTCAAAGCACCCCCAGGGAAAAGGGGGAGGGAACAAGGGAACAGAAGGCAAATAAAATAACAATGATGAACAAAGAAAGAGGTGGTCCTCCTAGGCCTTGTGACCATTCAGAACGTGCAGAGAGAGAGAAGGGACAAGCGGGGCAAGAAAGATGTTCAAGAGCCAGGTTAGAGCCCTGGGGGAACGCCACAAGTGGAGATGAGGTGGGAGAGGAGAAAGAACCCGGGAGGGACGGTCAGTGAGGAGGTCAACCAGTCCAATGCCTGCTCCGAGATACCAAGGGTATCATGAGGATGGAGTGGTTGACCGTATTGAAAGCAGAGGAGAGATTGAGTAGAATGAGAACAGCGGGTGATTGCTGTGCTATCTATCTTTACAAGGAAGCTAAAGTAGGGTTGCTTTTTTGAGATGATCACTCTGATCCAGTTCCTGAAACAAACGATTTGCTGTCCACCAATGCTATACATTCAATCACAGTGAGTTCCGATCTTGGTATCCGCACAGTTGATAGCTCCACCGTTTCAGCCTATGCATAACTCTGATTTCAAGTTTCTTACCCTAAAGACTGTTTTTCGGTTGCCCATAACGTCACCCAGATAAGTGAGTGAGGAGTACAGACCCTGTCAACTGGCAGGTCTTAGACTTCTGTTTGTTACAAAAGTCAGAGTGTAGCTTTGGGTGATGCCTGAGGTCATTTGTGAGTTTCACATCAAGCAGTCCATGCAGCTTCAAGTCTTCTTCTCGCATCCTTCTCCTTCTGAGGAAAATGAGAGGCTGCAAAGGCTTAACCCTGAAAGGTCCCTTAGCCACTAAAGTTCAAATGAGCATAAAGCAGGTATAGGAGGCAGACTACTACATCATTCCAGCTACTAACACGGGCAGCGAAGGGCTTTCTCAATTACAAGCCCTAGAGTGGTAGTCCATTTCCAGGGTATTGTTGCCTGAGATCTGTACCCCAGTCTCCCTCTGTAAAGTTTCAAACTATGCGCATGTGCTTTTAGTTGGTGGTATGAAATGTAGATAATTCAATGCAATTGATACTTCCCCACACTGTCATTTTCATGAATTTTCTGATACAAGGTACACTTCTAAAACACCCTGCAATTTTAAAACGAATCAATCGCTGTGCCTTATTGCGAGCGGTAGTCATAAAAGCATTTACAATCACACATCCCTAATCCAATAGAAACATACACACACTAATATTTACAGGTTAACATAAGTAATACATACAGATGTACAAGACACTGCAACATTATTATTGTAGTTATTAAAAGGAATGATTACAATATTTACTTCTTCTAGACCAAGTGCATGTAAGCTATCTCTAAACCGCATGTACACAGTCGATCGAAGCAATGACCTATAAGAACATAAAGCATTGGGCAGGCTATGCCCCGATTCCTCAGCCAAGGTTTTAAATCTTTTTTCCGAATGTCAAGATAGGCAGGGCAAATGAATGGGAAATGTGGAGTGGTTTCCACGCGTTTCCATCCATCCTCTGTAGGGCACTGTTTGCAGCTTCTGCTGTGTATTACCTCTTGTCAGCAAATGGCCAGGCGGTCTTCTTTCCAAGACCTCTTCAATGACTGTTGCAAAACCTCCTGTATTTAAGAAAATTGAAGTGGCGATGGATACCTCGGGCCGCAATCCAAAGGGTACATTATTTCAACATACAGGATGCTGACCAACCAGTGCAAGGTGTAAACGTTCACACTTGCAGGCTTTTTCCTAAAGGCCATCTTGGCTGCATTGGGGTGTGGATTCCACTGCGAGAGCCAGACAGCAGCAACCGGTCTCTATATCGGATATGGGGCGGCTCTGCAGTAAGCAAGCCTGCTCCTTGATCCAATATTTTTATCACCTCTGTAACTTCACACAGTACTTGGATGTTGTAGAAATCGCCCCTAGGTGCAGGTGCAGCTGTATACAACAAACTCGAAATGCTGTCATTAACTAGCTATGCTCATACAGGTAACCAGGCAAGGTTACTCACCTGACCAAAATGGGATGCGTAGTGAATAGCCACCCTGTTGGAACCCAATTGTAACCGTTATTCAGCAATGAAAAATGTAGAGAATGTTGCAAGTGACATACCGACTTGGCACTTTTGGTCTAACATCTGTCTGTTTTGAACCTGATATTTCTAGTTTATTCCACAAACCTGCTTTGCATTTGGGACACAATGGGGAATGCCTTTGCCGTTCTCTGTAAAGCATTCTAAAGCAGTAGTCTCTCGCCTGGATCCTCGAGGTGCACAATCATATAAAGCATTCTAAAGCAGTAGTCTCTCGCCTCGATCCTCGAGGTGCACAATCATGTAAAGCATTCTAAAGCAGTAGTCTCTCGCCTCGATCCTCGAGGCGCACAATCATATAAAGCATTCTAAAGCAGTAGTCTCTCGCCTCGATCCTCGAGGTGCACAATCATATAAAGCATTCTAAAGCAGTAGTCTCTCGCCTCGATCCTCGAGGTGCACAATCATATAAAGCATTCTAAAGCAGTAGTCTCTCGCCTCGATCCTCGAGGTGTACAATCATATAAAGCATTCTAAAGCAGTAGTCTCTCGCCTCGATCCTCGAGGTGCACAATCATATAAAGCATTCTAAAGCAGTAGTCTCTCGCCTCGATCCTCGAGGTGTACAATCATATAAAGCATTCTAAAGCAGTAGTCTCTCGCCTCGATCCTCGAGGTGCACAATCATATAAAGCATTCTAAAGCAGTAGTCTCTCGCCTCGATCCTCGAGGTGTACAATCATATAAAGCATTCTAAAGCAGTAGTCTCTCGCCTCGATCCTCGAGGTGTACAATCATATAAAGCATTCTAAAGCAGTAGTCTCTCGCCTCGATCCTCGAGGTGTACAATCATATAAAGCATTCTAAAGCAGTAGTCTCTCGCCTCGATCCTCGAGGTGTACAATCATATAAAGCATTCTAAAGCAGTAGTCTCTCGCCTCGATCCTCGAGGTGCACAATCATATAAAGCATTCTAAAGCAGTAGTCTCTCGCCTCGATCCTCGAGGTGTACAATCATATAAAGCATTCTAAAGCAGTAGTCTCTCGCCTCGATCCTCGAGGTGTACAATCATATAAAGCATTCTAAAGCAGTAGTCTCTCGCCTCGATCCTCGAGGTGTACAATCATATAAAGCATTCTAAAGCAGTAGTCTCTCGCCTCGATCCTCGAGGTGCACAATCATATAAAGCATTCTAAAGCAGTAGTCTCTCGCCTCGATCCTCGAGGTGTACAATCATATAAAGCATTCTAAAGCAGTAGTCTCTCGCCTCGATCCTCGAGGTGCACAATCATATAAAGCATTCTAAAGCAGTAGTCTCTCGCCTCGATCCTCGAGGTGCACAATCATATAAAGCATTCTAAAGCAGTAGTCTCTCGCCTTGATCCTCGAGGTGTACAATCATATAAAGCATTCTAAAGCAGTAGTCTCTCGCCTCGATCCTCGAGGTGCACAATCATATAAAGCATTCTAAAGCAGTAGTCTCTCGCCTCGATCCTCGAGGTGTACAATCATATAAAGCATTCTAAAGCAGTAGTCTCTCGCCTCGATCCTCGAGGTGCACAATCATATAAAGCATTCTAAAGCAGTAGTCTCTCGCCTCGATCCTCGAGGTGTACAATCATATAAAGCATTCTAAAGCAGTAGTCTCTCGCCTCGATCCTCGAGGTGTACAATCATATAAAGCATTCTAAAGCAGTAGTCTCTCGCCTCGATCCTCGAGGTGTACAATCATATAAAGCATTCTAAAGCAGTAGTCTCTCGCCTCGATCCTCGAGGTGTACAATCATATAAAGCATTCTAAAGCAGTAGTCTCTCGCCTCGATCCTCGAGGTGCACAATCATATAAAGCATTCTAAAGCAGTAGTCTCTCGCCTTGATCCTCGAGGTGTACAATCATATAAAGCATTCTAAAGCAGTAGTCTCTCGCCTCGATCCTCGAGGTGCACAATCATATAAAGCATTCTAAAGCAGTAGTCTCTCGCCTCGATCCTCGAGGTGCACAATCATATAAAGCATTCTAAAGCAGTAGTCTCTCGCCTCGATCCTCGAGGTGTACAATCATATAAAGCATTCTAAAGCAGTAGTCTCTCGCCTCGATCCTCGAGGTGTACAATCATATAAAGCATTCTAAAGCAGTAGTCTCTCGCCTCGATCCTCGAGGTGTACAATCATATAAAGCATTCTAAAGCAGTAGTCTCTCGCCTTGATCCTCGAGGTGTACAATCATATAAAGCATTCTAAAGCAGTAGTCTCTCGCCTCGATCCTCGAGGCGCACAA
This sequence comes from Ambystoma mexicanum, assembly GCF_040938575.1. Taxonomy (NCBI): domain Eukaryota; kingdom Metazoa; phylum Chordata; class Amphibia; order Caudata; family Ambystomatidae; genus Ambystoma; species Ambystoma mexicanum. The sequence continues at coordinate 1,562,169,966 of NC_090932.1, forward strand.
TCATATAAAGCATTCTAAAGCAGTAGTCTCTCGCCTCGATCCTCGAGGTGCACAATCATATAAAGCATTCTAAAGCAGTAGTCTCTCGCCTCGATCCTCGAGGTGCACAATCATATAAAGCATTCTAAAGCAGTAGTCTCTCGCCTCGATCCTCGAGGTGTACAATCATAACAGTTTCTCAGGATAAGCACTAATCATGTAAATGAGTCCCACTTGGATAAACTATATGAACATGTATCTTTGGCTATTCTGAAAACCTATGATAATTTTGATCCACGGGAATGAAGCTGGACATACCAGCAGTAGGGCAGAAGGAATTCAAGTCTCTATAAGGCACCTTTTGTCACTGTAAAATCTACACCTCCCAGATGGAAAGTTAGATGTTGTCTTTGAATGTTAAAGGCCTAATTAATATCTCTTCACGCATAATCCGATGTCGTACATTTGAGAAGTGGGATCATTGACCATGCTCTTATAAAGAACACATCTGGCCCATCTTTCCTGCAGGTACTGAGAGTATTTTACTGGATCCAGTAACCATTCATTATTTAATGAAGCAGCCAACGAGGCCACCCATGATAGCTTTAAAACTAGAAGATTAAAGTTGCAAGTGATCTTTTTTTTTATCCTTGGACCTTGGAAGCACAGGAATTTGGAGGTGGAAAAATATACTTCATTTTTCTCAGTAGGTGAACCTGATATTGACTCTTTATTTATTTTTCTGCAATTTGGTGTTTCAGTGAAGGCTGAGAATCCATAATTACGCAGAGTCGCTGGGCCGAAGAAACCATGATTTGGTCTGACTCCATCCTCCATCGAGTTTTACAACCCAGACTGCATCGCAGTTCCTTGATAAGAGGGGTGCACCCTAGACTTGCATTGGTGTCAACTGTGGCTATGCAAAAAACAAATACAACTCATGACAATTCATTCTGAAATGTAAAATGAGCAGCTTAATGTGCTCCGAGTCCTGTTTTTCAAACTCTTGCAGACATCCATTTTGTAATGTCTGTTTTTGTTTCATGTAAGGCCCTGGCTGCAATATTCAAACACTAGCCCATCCCAGCGTGCTCAAAGGAGCTTGTGTTTGTTTACTTTCGTCGGATCAGTGAATACTAAACATGTACACTGTGGTGTTATAACTTTCATAAAACAGGCGTGTTAAAAGCAAGTCTTATGAAAGTTGTTATACTACCACTGGCAAACACCCCGTTTAGCTGAATGGAAATATAAATTAGGCTATACAGGACATGGTTGCCGTGTCTGTTCAGGTGAATTCTAAAGAAACCTAAAACTGTAAGGACACTTTGGAGCACATTGCGTTGCTCATGTTACATTTCACAGTTAATTGTAATGAGCTGTATTTTGTTGTTGTAGCCACAATTTACACCCAATAAAAATCCAGAATGCACTTATCTAACTTCATATATTGGAAGAATATTGAGAATACAACATTCTTCATGTTGAACCTTATGAGAATACAATGACTTAATCAAGGTCAAACAGCCAAGTTAGAGTGTGGACCCCTAAGGACTTTCATCTCTGTGGATTACTTCATTCATTGAAAATTGCAATTGACATGCAGTGCGCTGCACATTTGTACCTTACCGCAAAGAGAGCAACTTTATGTGCAGCTGACCATGCCTGTTTTCATCAGTAAGTCACAAAACTGTAGTGAGGCATCAGGACCTTTTTAGAGGTTCCTTTGTGCAGCCTTTCAGAGGTGGAAGCATTCGCTGGTCCCACATGGACTCCAAGAAAGTTGCATGTCCATTCGAGACGCAGATCTTTCCTGATCCCTTCAGTTACCTGATATTCTGTATTCCAGTATCCTGTAACTATAAGCCTATGTACTTGCGTAATCACTTGCCTTTTTTAAATAAGACTGTGATTTATTTTTTAACACATTTTTACTAATCTTGTTTGGAAGAAACATCCTATACATTTTTGAATTTTTTCACAATATCTATTACCATGTCACCTCAGCAAAGTGCTATGAAAACATGTATATACGAATTACGGGCTTAACCATTCAATTAAAAAGGAAAGGCACACAATTGACTGGTATATTTACAATGGATGTCACACTTGAGCCAATTTACCCTAACTTTTGTTACTTATCACGCACTTGAGGCACCCTACCATAGCCTCAGACTGAGAGCTTCCGCCAACCTATTATTTTAGACTTTTCTAGGACATTGAGCTACATTGAGCTACAATTGATGTATTATATACATGAGTGAACTTTCCATGGCCTCACCTGAGTCAACTCAATATGACATCTAGCATGAATCGTACCTCCAAGCCAACATACCATGGCCTCTACCATATATGACGCACATTGGCATACTTACATTTCTTACTGTAATATGTCACCCTTGACCCAACCTAACATTCATCACAACTGGACCATGGTATTTTTGTCACTTTTGACCCAACTTTAACACAGCTACTGAGCTGTATTGCACCCAGGAGCTAGAGCATAATATCCACTCTCGTGTATTGCACAACTGAAACTACTTACTGTGTCCTCTACTGCGTATTGTACACCTAAGCAACTTGTCGCAGCCTCTGCTGCCCATGTCACAATGGGTATTTCATCTGTTATACATATCCGAACCAATTCATCATGGCTTCTACTGCTTATGTCACCCTTGAGGCAGTTTACTATGACCTGTTCCACTTAGAAAATCCTGCTTTCACTCTTGAGCACATGTATACGTGTCACTGCTGTATGCATGTCTCCCTTGAGCAAATTATGGTTTTTACTGTGTATTTTACCCATGAGCCAATTTACCACGCTCTTATCTATTTATTTGATTTGTAAAGTGCTTTCGCCAAAGCGCTGCCCACGAATTCCAGTAAACTGGTAACAAAATTCAACATGATAAAATGGCATTCAACATGAAGCTACATTCACTGTGAGGTGTTAGATGGGAGATGAGAGTTTGGCAATGATCGGAAACACACAAGTGTAGCTGCTGAACACAAAGGAAGGAGTGGTTTTCAAAATGTGCAGAAATGCACAAGTGTAGCTGCTGAACACAAAGGAAGAAGTGGTTTTCAAAATGAGCAGAAACGCACAAGTGTAGCTGCTGAACACAAAGGAAGGAGTGGTTTTCAAAATGAGCAGAAACGCACAAATGTAGCTGCTGAACACAAAGGAAGGAGTGGTTTTCAAAATGAGCAGAAACACACAAGTGTAGCTGCTGAACACACAGGAAGGAGCAGTGGTTTTCAAAATGAGCAGAAACGCACAAGTGTAGCTGCTGAACACAAAAGGAGTGGTTTTCTAAATGAGCAGAAACGCACAAGTGTAGCTGCAGAACACAAAGGAAGGAGTGGTTTTCAAAATGAGCAGAAACGCACAAGTGTAGCTGCTGAACACACAGGAAGGAGGAGTGGTTTTCAAAATGAGCAGAAACGCACAAGTGTAGCTGCTGAACACAAAGGAAGGAGTGGTTTTCAAAATGTAGGCTCCAGAATGAGCGAAAGTGGGACTGAGCACAGGAAGGCCATGGAGCAGCCAGAAGAAAAGGGAAGGAAAAATGAAGAGTCTGAAATGGGGCGTGGTCCCAGATAGGATCAGAGTGAAAAGGAGGAGCATGGCCATGTACAGCTTTGAGGGCAGATAGGATCAGAGTGAAAAGGTGGAGCATGGCATGTACAGCTTTGAGGGCAATACATGGGAAACCGAACTGCAGGTGGGCAGGAAAAGAGAGCCAGCAAAGAGTAGCTAGGTAGGAACAGATGCGAGAAGGTAGAAAAACAAGGAAGGTGAATAGTGGTATTAAATGTGGACTGAAGAAGAGAAGGGGCTTAGACGAGAAAATGATAGGGGAAATATACACCTGATTTTGGCAGAGAAGTTAGTAAAATGCCACATTTTATAAATATTATAATGTGGTTCACAATAGGAGCATGCAGGAGAAGCAATATGACAGAAAATAGAAAGTGACTGTTGGAAAGTGACACCAAGATTCCAGGTAGATGTTGAAAGCAGATGTTAGTTAGGAAGAAACCGTATGGAGCCATATAGAAGCAGGAGGAAGACGCAACCTGTGTGTGAAGGAGCGGTGGGGGAGAGAAGAGAATTCAATTGGCATTAAGATGATTTGAGTTACAAAGCATCCATTGCTTAATAGCAGTGGGGCTGCTAGAGATGGAGTTGGGTGAAGCTGATCTGAAAAGCGAGAGAAATCAGAGTTGTTAATGCAGAAATGGCAGTGAGGACCAAAACACAGAAGCATATAAAAAAAGAGGATTATAATGAAGCAAAAATAGCAAAGAACCAAGGGCAGAGCTTTGTGGAATAACAAATTATAGAGGCAAGTAGCAAAACAAATGGCTGGCCCTGGAAACCGAGTAAGACTGATCAGTGTGATAAGTGGAGAAGCGGGAAAGCTCAGTACTGTTGTACCAAGGGAAAAAAAGAGATGAGCAGGCGACAGAATGATCCACCATGTCAAAAGCGGCAGCTAAATCTGAAAGCATAAGAAGAGGAGACAGCTTAGAATGGTGGGAGGAAGTAAAATAATGTGTAACATGGCCTATTCAGTGGAGAAGACAATACAAACATCCTCTGTACTCTGATATTGTTTTTTTTGTATATACTTGTAAATAAATAAATAAAATAAAAAAAGAAAAAAAGATTATACGGGGGGCAAGACTGAATTACTGTAAAGATAAACAGATAATTGGGAAGAGACCACAAATATATGTATTGTAACCATTGCCAGCATGCCAAGGTATTTACTATGCATATCAGCCTTGAGCTAACGGACTGAGATCTTTGCTAGTGATCTCGTGCCCTTGAGCCTACGTACCAGTTTCTTTACAATGGACTTCAACCTTCAGCCAGCTTACCCTAACTTGTGTTACTTATCACGCACATGAGCCAACTTGCCACAGCCTGCAAGCTTGGCCCAACCTATTATGCCCTCTGGCACATATCAGTTATTTGCGCCAGCCCACCATAGTATGCGGCATGTGACCCAGCCCCTGTTTTCTGTTTTGCTGGTCTCAACATGTTTCTCCTTCCTTTTTGTCCTGCTTGCTCCAATTGATGGTCTTGTTGCTAGTGTTTTCCAGTGTCTGTGTTAAATTTTGTGATCAAACTAAAAGCTAACTGATTATGTTTCCTCACCACTCAGGGAGGAAAGGAAAGATCCGCTGTCAGCGCTGGCACGAGAGTATGGGGGCTCGAAGAGGAACGCGCTGCTGAAGTGGTGTCAGAAGAAAACGGAAGGCTATCAGGTAACTCGCTGCCCTACCTCTCTGCCCCTTCCCTGCGTTATCAGTCCTTCAATGCTTCTGAATGATGTTAAATCCTCTGTGCTGCTGTAGCTCCACAGAACTTATGTTCTCGAGTTGGTTCTCGAACTTGCTGAAGAAAAAATGCCTTAGACCTACATTGGATCTCAGAGTTAAAAAAAAAATGGGTACAAGTTCAGTCTTTGGAATCGGTTGTTAGCAGGTACTGGCTTCAGGTTCCCTGCAGGGAAGACCACCTTATTCCCTAAACATAAAAGATGCATGTGTCACTCAGGCATCTGAGCTTCTTATTCTAGCTTTTAGCAACACAATTTCACATCAGAGTCCTGCAATTATGATCCGGATGTGATCAGGATGTGTCCTTTATCATCCACTTCATCAAATCAATGTGCTTCCCTTATGATTTCTAATTAGATCAGAGTGCTTCCTTTATGATTTTCTTCTGTAGATCGGTGTGATGCCATTCTGTCATGTCCCATCATAATCAAGGTGCCTCCCTCATAATTTGTCTCATCAGATCAGGGTGCTCCTATTATGACTAGCGCCATCAGGGCACGCTCCTTCCACTGGGCACATCTAGTCGGGTCAGGGTGCTTCTCTTAGAAATGACCTTCAGATCAAGGTACCCCCCACTTAGGACTTGCCATATTATAAAGGATCCTGTCTGTGCCAACCATGTCAGATCAGGTTGTTTCCCTTAGGGTTCATCTCCTCTGATCAGATGCTTCCCTTGGGACTTGCCTTACCAGAACTGGTTTGTTACTTGATGGCTTTCCTGGTCATATTGGGGTCCTGCACTTATGACTCGGGCCACAGATTATTTGTTTAGTTTGTTTGAATTGTTTCCTGCAGGCACATTTATTAGATCAGGATGTTTCCCATAGGACATCAGATTAGGGTGCTGCTCTTATGACTATTCCTATCAGATCAGGGGTAGGTGGTTTCTTTCCTGCTCGTCTTTTCACTTCCTGATACATCCCATAGGATGCATCTCAATAGGTTAGGGTGCTTCCTTTTAAGATTTCACTTGTCACACCTGGATGCTTCCTTTAGAAGTCCCCTGATCAGATAAAAGTACATGAAAATAGTAGTTGTCTGCAAAAAAATCAACCTTCATATTCCATTCATTGAGTCTTTGAAGAACATCTTAATGGAAAAATGTTGTTCAATGTTCAAAAGCGTTTTTTGTTTTAAAATCTCTGTCTTATATGGCGTACTCAGTTGGGTGTCTTGGCTGGTAAAGCCCTTGGTGGAGCAAGGTTACGACTGGGGGTGGTAGGCTGTTACCGTATAGTTCGACCCACTGAGCTGACGCTGATCGCCATTGGCACCTGGGCAGCTGGCAAACGACCACGATCAGGTGAAGAGTTGGGTGAGGGGGTGGGGGTAGAGAGAGAGAGAGACGGAGAATGCGGGCGGGCGCGTGCGTTGAAATTACTTGCACACCTGCAGTAAAGACAGGAGATTGAGGTGAAAGAGGAAGCGCATCTTGTTATGGCGCTGGGCCATAGTGAAGCGGGAGCAAAGGGCAAGGAGAGGCGTAGGCGGCAGGAAACAAAGGAGGCTGAATCAAAGGAAGGAAAAGGCAGGGCAGATGGAGGGGGTGACAGGTGGCACAATCAGACTGTAATGGGCGCGGGAGGACAAATGACATAGAGGGGGAGGAAGTGCTGACAGAATGCAGGCTTGCATTCTCATTATCATTTGGACCCATATTGGAAGTGTGAAAGTATCTACTTTTCTTTTATCTATTTCCAAAGTTCCTTTATAATGTTTGCTGTGAAAATTGTACTTGTGAGGTTGAATATTCTAGTGGTTGAAATGTTATTACTACATTTGATAGTCCATCAGGTACAGGCGAGTTGAACAATCCATTTACTCTACATATTTCTTCCTGATTGCAGTCGCCTTTCTATTTACAAGATATCTGTCAATCCTTACTTGGGAAGACTGTATGGTAAATGTACCAGCGCGGTTGTCTCGTAGGTCAGATAGTGAACGACCGTTACTTAGCTGACCGTGTGATTGCTCTGTTTTATAGATTTTTATCTCTCTGGTTAGAATTTGGCGAATTCCTTTTGTGTTGACTGAAAAGTAGTATCATCAATTCCCATAGTACACAGGTCTTCAGCTGCTTCTATGATCATTCTACCTGCTGTCATTCATTTTAGAACATACTTTGGGAATTGAACTTAGAAAATATCTTGGTGCTAGATCTTTTGAAGTTAGTAACTCATGATGCACTCATTTTATTCAACTTCTGTTCAGAGGATATGCCATTTCTTCGATGAATAGTTCCTCAACTCTTAATGTTGTAGTAATTTCTACCAGGTGTTTTAATTGACAAGTCACTTATGTCTTTCACGGTGTGTTGAACTCTTCTTTAGCGATGTTGAGTACATGATTGGAGGAGCTGTCTTCCTCACTTGTACTGCTGACAGGCACAGCCGGCTCCCATCAGGAGGAGAGATGGTCTGGGCAGAGCTGTGCTCCAGGCGAGACCAGACAGAGAGCGGACTTCCAGTTGGGAAGTGCGGGGGACCTCAGGCAGTCGGGCATAGTCTTGCCACTAGGGACACCATGCAGAAAGGCGCGAGGGAGCAAGATGCTGGTCTGGGGAGAGTGCACAAAGCCACCGTCCATACAAAGCCTTAGGCAATCACTGGTATGGGCTGTCCTGGAAGCACGTTCCCCCAGCCCGAGCCAAGAGAACGAACACGTTCCCCCAGCCCGAGCCAAGAGAACGAAGTGGCAGACAAGCCGACCGCTGGGAAAGTGAAACAAACCATGTGGAAGCAGCTTTGACACCGCCCAGCAAAGCACTGGGTGTTTGTAAAGATTGCTCTTTACAGCACTTTTCCTTCCATTTCTATGGACCCCCAAACCTTTTACATTTGTATCCAACCTGCTCTTTTTGCATTGCAGTGCAGTGAAGCCTTCAGGTTCACTACACTGGCTTTTGCTCATTTTGTCATGGGGAAACTAGACGGTCCTTATGCCTGTCGTTATTGGGAAACATTGTTTCCCTTAGTCTTGTTACTTTGTTACTACTTTTGGTAACTTGTTATAACTTCGGTAACTTTTTATCATTGTACAATGCATCTTAAAATGCAGTACAATGGGGTACACTTTTTTGTTTTGCCCTAGACTAATACTCAGAGGATTATTGGTTACTCTGTGTGCCTAAGGAACAAGCTGGTGGCAGCAGTTACCTTTAGCTATTATTTCGGTGTATTTCACTTCAGCCTTACTGCATTTGGCTACTAACTGCGCAGAGTCCTCAAACATTGCTGTGCTATAAAGTTTTTTGTTTATTCCTTGAGCATCTTGTCTTTTACACTTCTTCCTGGCCTGTGAGGCCAGGAAAATCCTTATGTAGACTTCCAGTGCCAAGGAAAGCAGTTGTTTTTGGCGGGCTACTGGAGGACCGTGGGTGTTGGCTGCCAGGAAGTGGGTTGGGCCTGTATGGTCCCAATCCACAAACTGGTTTTAGTAGATTACTAAAGGCGACTGTCCAGCCGCCTGTTTAGCTTACACTAATATACAGTCTGCTTTCACAAAAAAACCCAGTCGGTAATACACCCACTGCCGGACACTATGAACTTGCCAGCTTGGCTCCTGAGGTCGTAGAGTTTGGACATTTACAACTACCACCTAGGCGTATGGATATTCTGTGGGAGGCACATTGGCTAAATACCATCAATCCTATAGAAAGCAGAACTGCAAACTTGGGGACTTTCCTTTTTATACCTCCTCAATTCAGTACAAATTAACTTAATGAAGGTCCATCTGGCTGCACTAGTTACTTTCGCCACTACACAAGACAAGATTTCATTGTGAAAAGTTCCAGTGATGAAAGATTTTATGAAGGGGCAAAATTAAGTACATCCACCAGTGCAAACCCTTGCCTCCTTCATAGGATACTAATGTATTACATCCCAAGTTAAAGTTTTCACTGCTTGAACCTTTACATAAAATCTCACTCAAACATCTCAGATGCAGGCTAGGCTTCATAGCGGAGATCACTTCTAGCAGATAAGTCAGCAATTTATAAGCACCATCGTAGACAGCCGTTTGTTGCAATTCACATGTATAAAGTGGTATTCAGAACACATCCTAGATTCTCATGAAAACATAGCTCCATGTTGTTGTGAAGCTTTTGTTGCAAGTGTGTTTGGTAAGGGGGAAGATGTGTTGTGATGTGCTTAGTTAGTCTGATGTGGTTTGTCATGTGATTTATGATGTCACCAGAGTGCCTGTGGAATGTTGATGCATGAGTAAGGGAATGCTATGATGAGAGTTCTACGCTGGGTCAGTTGAGCCTTCCCTCCCTGGGTGATGGGTGCCGGTGTCTGGTCTGTCCTGTCTTGGTCTTGGTCTTTCTATCTCCTTATTGCTTAAGTCTGAATTCTGAACTGTAACTGTAACATAAGAACTGAAGTAAACTTATCAAACAACCTAAAGCTGCCTGGACTGAGCTTTATAACAATGGCGACGAGGATTTCCTTAAAATCAAGAACCACATGCAGAGGAAGCTGATGAAACCAAGGAAACTAAGGAAAAAGCTGAGGATTGATGTGACCTGCTGCGGGTGGTGCAGGATGAATCAGGACCAGAAGATAACAGATGACACCGCCCCCATGAACCAAGTAAGCAAACCCATCACCCAGGGTGGACACGGGAGGAAGGGGCCATAAGTTCCATTAAGGATAAATGCAGCAGCCTAGGCCATGTCCAGGGAGTGCTGCGCCTTGGGAGAGAAGCAGGAAGAGGCCCATGAGACAGGGGTAGCCCAGGAAGGAAGTGAACCTGGAAAGAGTCCTTTAAATAAGGGTGCCCCTGGGAGTATCTGTCGTATTTACTGCCCTCTATAAATTGGGTATGCTGTGTCAGAAGAGAAACTAGCCTATGTTAAGCGGGAAGGTCGGGCCCCGCCTGCAGGCTGCTCTGCCAACCCTGCAAGTGTCCCACCTATGGGAGCTGAAGTCCCTGCGCCCAGCGAGCGATGCTGGAGCCATCTGTGAATGGGACTATGAAAAGCTGTAGTTGTATATGCAGCTGCAGCCTCAGAATTGTGTTTAAAGTGACTGTCGTGGCTGTGTGTGAAGAGAAATCGCTTGCAGAAGGTGGAGAGGGTCGAAAACTGTTTAGCAGCACCAACATATTCAGAGAAAAATGTTAGAAAAGCCATGTTGGGACGTGCCAAAGTTGGTATGCTTCAATACATTAATGGAGCAATTTGCATGTGTAGCTGAAGAAGGTGTTTAAAAGCGCAATAGAAGCATTTAATGAGCGGCTGGAGTGAGCTCTGAAGAAAGCGTGATATAAAGTCTAAGCGGAAAGGTTTTACATTTGCGGCTGAAGTGAGTGTTTGACATTGTCATAGGCGGCACCAGTGAACAACCGTTATTTCGGGGGACAGTGCAATTGTACCTTCATCATCGGTGGTGATTTCAAATATTATGACGTAACGTTCCAGATGGGGGTAGCGGCGAAACATCAGAACGCCACGTTCCCAGGTTCTAAAGAGACCGTTTTGAAGATGCACCAGGACTAGGTGCGTAGGGTTAAAGAAAGGACCTTGCTTAGATCACGCAACGTGATGTTTCACGCTGCGTAATGCGGAGGTCAGAGTTCCGTAAAGGATTTGGAGTTTCTGTTTGAGGTTGAAGCAGCTCTCCAGTTTGGATTAATGCGGCGATAACCGTTGTGACAATGGAAGAATTCAGGCCGCTCTGCTCATTATGGGTGTCTGGTAGCTGCTGACGGTGACCAGTAAGTCCCAGGAATTCGCTTTGATGAGGATTTATGCAGTGCGCATGGGCTTAAAGGAGTAATTAATATTGCGGCTGGGTTTTTCTATCTCTAAAGGCTGTGAAGTGAAGAAGGCATCGTGGGACATTTGTCTTGTTTAAATAATGCAATGCTGTTGTTTATGATCCTCTATGTTCTGCAAATGAAAAAAATTGCAAGTGTGAGAGGAGGGTAAAATGTATTAGTGTCGTTTGGGTGATTGGTATGATTGGCGTGTAGAGATGTAATGTGTTAGGGATCTAACATGTTTCAAGCAATTGCAGCAATTGCAGGTAAATGGACATTTTCGTTGGCTAGTGAAGATGTAATGTTTTAGAGAATTAACAAATTTCAAGCATTTGCAGGCACGCTAATTGCAAATCTATAGTGTTGATAATTGCTAAAAGAAAAGATGGTAATTGAGGATGTACAAATGTCATGTATACCCATGTACTTGGAAAGTATGGAAGTGAAGGCATGTCACTAGCATATTATCTAGAATGCGTATGGAAGTATAAAAGAATGAGTGGGTGCAACATTCAAATTTTTAACTTGAAGTTTTAGATACTAGGGAGGTAGCGCCTCCGTTGGTATTAACGGTAGTAAGTTCACTGTTTATATGGGTTTGGTTGGGTGGTAGCGCCACTTGGAAGTGCACTCTATCAGTGTTTTTAGTTAGCGCTGTTTAGGTGAGGGAGATTGCGTTTTGTGATCCAACTAAAGTGAGGTAGCGCCTCGGTAGGTTTTAAGTGTGAGTAAGGGGAATCCTGAGGGTAGCGCCTTGTCAGGGATTTTAATTAGTGGTTAGTGAGAGTTGCACAAATGTGAATGGTACTGGAAAGTCTAGTGTCTTTGCTATAGCGGTAGTCTAGTGCTTTTGTTATGGCGGTAGTGCACTCTTTGGAGAATATGATTCTTATCCTAAAGGACAGGTTGTAGAAGTCAAGTGAAGCGGGTTGCTGGTAGGGGACGCCCTCCAGTAAATACTATGATAAAGTTGAAGATGCTGTTCTGGGTGATGAATCTCAGGGTGATTTGTTTATCTTTATGTGTTATGTGTTGACCCTGGCTATTTTATCTGGTCAGGGTTTGATTATGAGACTGAATTGTACTGCCATTGAGAAGAGTGTTAGAGTCAACCATATGTTTTGTAGATGGACTTGGAGTTGACTGGCCAGCATCTCCAAGCTGTTTGAGGAGCTTTACACCATGGTATGGTCAGGTTTGCTTGATTGGCTTGGTCTACCTATATATATATAGATATATATGTACTTCTGTGTTTCTCAGGCATGCCTGTTGCTGGGTGTGAATCATTGAGCTGTAGAATTTTACTGAACCTCTTATCTGTCTATGGTGATTTCGTTGTCATCCTGATGACTAGTATTGCGTCGGGGTGACAAGTATGTGCTTCGGGGTGGCAGCCTGAAGGCTCGCTTGTGGCAGGGGCGAGCAGGAGGACCAAAGTTGTCAGTCAGTCCATTGAGCAACCGGTTTTCTTTCAGAACCCAGGCTAGTGCTGAGAAATCACTTCGCGCCCTGTAAGGTAAAAGGGCTGTAGGGTACTATTTCAACAGAGCCAAAACACACCTACAAGGCCATGTCATTTTTTGTTTACTTTTCACCAGGGCAGAAAAGCAATACAGTCTCTAATGCAAGTATTGCCAGAAGGATTGTATGCTGTACAAGGAGTGTTTCACATTTGCACAAAAGGTGTTGCGTACAGTTCCAATGCTACACTAAATACATGGAACAGGAGCCAGCCTGAATAATTATGTAAAGCAGTCACATGGTACTTGGTACATACCTTTATGCAACATTACTGTATAGATACATTGACCGGAGCATACTCTCGGGTCGGTCGGTCGGTCAGGCATTGCTAGGCAATCCGTTTGCTACCTTATCACAAGCACATCCCCACTCAAGCATCAGTTGGACAAACGTTACTTAACAAGTAAGAGTTTTTCTGGGGTTTCCATCTGTTTGGAATCACATGCACCCACCCTGCCTTCCCTGAGGTACATAAATCAGCAGCGTAGAACACCACACATCAGTCTCCTCTTTTTGCCACACAACAAGGAAGTAGTCACCGATGGGCATTGTGGATGCTTACATATTGTAATACGGAAAGTACTCTGCATAAAACAGGATGGTCATTTTGTGGTCTTTGCAAAAGTATTAATACCATTTGTCTGGGCTTCATTTGCATATTTTAACAATCCAGTCACTAAGATGTGCCATCATGCTGTGGCTCAACTTTGTGAGGGTAACCCACCACCCTATCCCAGGGCCTACTGTCCACCAAAATGACTGTTCTCTAGAGCAAGAGTTGCCCTACTGTCTATTCTAAACTTCTGTCCTTCAACTAGCTGACTCGGTCCAGGAATTGCTAATGGTCCAATGCCTTCTCCAAACTCTTTTGCTTTGTGTTCTCCCCCCTGTACACCAAAATGTTTTTTCTCCAATAAATCTCCCTCTCTTCATCCTTCTCTCCCTCTTTCGCTCCCTCCCTCTCTCCCGCTTTCTTCCATTCTCCCTCTCTGCCTCAATTTTTCTCTCTCCCACTCCCTCATTCTCTCTTCCGCTATCCCTCTGGCACTCTTTCTCTCTCCCTCGCTCACTCTTTCCTTGTCTCTTTCCCTCTCCCTCTTGTCCCCTTTCCCTCTTGTCCCCTTTCCCTCTTGTCCCCTTTCCCTCTTGTCCCCTTTCCCTCTTGTCCCCTTTCCCTCTTTCTCTCTTCCCTCTATATGTTGTTCTTTCTCTCCCCTTCTCTCTCTCATGCTCATTCACTCACAGCACTCAGAAATCATCTGTCTTCCTTCCTCTCAATTGATATCTCCTTCTCCCCTCCAGTACTTTACCTTCACTCTCTCCAAAAACAAAACCTCTGCACTCTCCCCCACAAACGCAGCCAAAAATGTCAGTCCTCTCTGGTCTTTTAGGCTCTCTTCAACTCCACTGAACTCACCCCAATAACCCAAACCTAACTCTGCCTCTCCTGGGCTTTTATAGCCCCTTCCCCTCCAAGTTTTGGGGCAGTTCTGTCTTCCTTTCCCAGCCCCTCTGTTTCCACCAATGAATGCCCATTCTCCCATGTGGTTCTTCCTGGGACAGACAGCTGGCCCATGCCTGTGAAGATTGGCTGCAGATTGGCTCTCAGTGGTCTGTGGGTTACTCTGTATTCCTGTAGGGTTCCTCCAGCTCTGGACTGTCCCTTGGGTGATGAGCTGTATGTTGGGTTGTGTAGTTCCTTTAGGCTGCAGTACCATCTTTTGAGTACCACATGGCGGGACATCTGAAGTGGACAGAGGGTACTAAGCATTGGCATAGAGAATGAGGCGCCAATTAAATAGCAGGCAACCCTGGTGTCGGCGGGTCCCTCTACCATCCCACCGTGCTGGGGGTAAGTCTGGCTCTTCTCTGGTAGGCCTCCCACCAGAGTTTGGGAGGGGGCTGAATGACAGGGGCCATCTCATGACGTCCTTGCTGACACCTCATTTCACTTTGGGGAAAACTGGTAAAACTCCAGACATCCCAATAGATGTCAGGCCGCATGTGCTTCTAAACAGATGCAAGCTGCATAAACAATATTACTGGGTAAGTAACATTTTTCATAAATATTTTTTAATTGGTGGCACCCAATTTTATACTAGTGGCCAGATGTGTGGTCTTGCAATCCAAGCACTGTGACTCACCCAGGTTTTGCACAGCGCTTAATAGAATACTTTGGGGCAGGACAAGTCACTTGTACACTGAGACGCTCGCTGGCCAACTCATTAATATGTATGTGATGATTTCTGACATGTGCACATCATTGCACAGTGGAACAAATGAAGGGATTGAGTCTGAAAGGGACATCAGGGTTCGCTCCTAGATTTGTTTATGCAAATAGGCTTGAATACTGATTATTTTCCCTTCAAAGCACAGCATGCGCAGTACAAAAACAAAGGATACAAGGCAAAACCACTACAGGGGTCCAAGCAGCTGTTTCAGAAAGGCACTGGTGGAACCTCCTGAGTCAATCTGCTTTTGAACAAAACAAATAGAAGCAGTCCTTCATTTAGGCAGCCGGCAACCACTAAATGCATTGCAGCCGCATTAGCGGTCCCATTATATTGAAGAATTCCCTTGCTAGACACAGAAAATGCCTAATTTCTTGCTTATTTCCTCTTGCATTCCAAAAGAGGTTGGATTGTGAACGTTTGATTTTGCAAAGGTTAATTACATATCGCAATATACTCCTATTCCTCAACCCCTTTTGTGATTGTAAAGCTAGTTCATTCATTGAGGCCCAGATTACTTGATTTGAGTAATGTTCAACGTTTTCTTTTTGCCAAAGCTAGGAGATTGTATTTTTGAGTACGGTCGACTGGCAGGGGCGTTTTGTTTATAACATTTTTAGCCCAAACCCATTCAACACAATTGCATCAGGAAAGTGTCCAAATTGCAAGTTAGAACAATACTGAAAGACTAGCTGTTGCTGGTGTATCATACACTGATATAGCTCTCTCCCTCTCACACTCTCTCTCCTTCTCCCCCTCGCTCTCTCCCTCAATTTCGTTCTGTCTCTCACTTTCACACACACACACGCTGCTGTGTCTCTGTCACTTTTCATGTGTGTGTGAGCCACGTTGTCCGGTGCACGTTTGTTAGAACCACCCTCGCCGACAGCTTTATGGCAAGAGGAAATTAAATATCCTGTTTTGGTTTGGCTGTGTATTTTGTAAAAGCAGCTATTAAGATGTGTACGAATAATGTAAACTGGATCTTTTGAAACTTTTTAAAATGTTCATTTCAAATGATCATATCCAGTTTATATTTTAGTCATAATAAGAATACTACATGGATGGATTGCCTGTAGAGTTTTATAAGATCCTACCTGATTCCGCTCCACAACTTCTTTGTGATGATTATAACAATGCTATTGAGATTGACTCCATGACTGAAGCGATGCGGCACACTTTAATAACGGTACTGAAGAAGAAAGTTAGATCTGTTACAAGATGTGAAAACTACAGGCCAGTCAGTCTAATTAATACTCACTGCAAGATTCTAGCAAAGTCTTTAGCTATGAGATTGGAAACAGTTATACCATCGTTAGTCCATGAGAATCAGGTCGGCTTTGTCACTGGGAGGACTGGGCTGACAACATATGATGCCTGTTATTATCAATTGAGCAAGGACATAGACAACCAATTGCCGCTGCAGTAATCTCGTTGGATGCAGAGAAGGCGTTTGATCGTGTGGAATGGGCCTTCTTGTTCTCGTGCTTCGAGAAGATGAAATTTGGCCAGGACTTCAAGCGTTGGGTACGGCTATTATACAAATGGCCTCATTTCAAACGCTTTCCAGCTTCAGAGGGGTACCAGACAGGGATGCCTACTTTCGCAGTTATTATTCATTTTGTCGATGGAGCCATTAGAAGTATTATTGCAAGCTGATGAGTCTTCAACCAATAATTGGGAATGATCATGAAAATCTGATTTGGCTCTACGCAGATGATCTACTGGTGGCGCTACAGTATCCAGCAAATTGTATACCTTACATGATGCAAGATATCCAGCAATTTGCCCTAGTCTCTGGTTATAAGGTGAATTGGTGTAAGTCTGCAATCCTCCCGGTAAACAATATCTGCCTGCGACACACATGTGCTCAATTCCAGTTCACCTGGTGCCTGGAAAAGATGAAATATCTGGGTATTTGGATCGGTCCTGAGGTGATCAAGTTGCCAACAATGAATCTTAAAATGATCTTACCGAAACTCAAATCTGACCTAGATAGTTTTGAAACTGTCCACGTGGGGGAAGATCAGTTGTATAAAAATGAACCTGGCAGCACAAATAAATTATATTTTATCTGTGCTTCCCATCAAGGTACAGGGCATCTTTTCAGGGAAATTTACAGACTCATGCAAAAGTTCATTTGTGACGGAAAGCCACCAAGACATGCAATGTGGAAAATGAAGCTCCCTTTTAAAGCAAGGGGAAATGAACTTACCGAACTTCGTCGACTACCATCTGTCATTCACAGCTCGCCATCTATGTAAAATCATTGAAAGCAGTGAGGAGGAAGCAAAATATTTAGCTTGGGAGTGCAGTGCTGTGTCGAAGTTAGATCTCAAATCTCTGACAACCAAGAAAAAAACATCTAAAGGGATTAATCCACTGATTGAATTCTTGCAGGACTGTTGGCGTGATATTTCTGAATGCATGAGTACAGAGCTGTTTTTGTTCCCTGATGCTTCCTTATGGCTTAACCTGGCTCTGAAATCACTAGGAAAAGTCCTATTTTGGCCAGGATGGTTTTTAACAGGCATAAAATACCTTAAAGATCTGATTGGAGATGGCAAATGGATATCATATGCACAATTAAGCCGGTCATCTAACATGACTGATTGCACATTTGCAGAAGATAGGAGCTCCTTTTGTATCGACGACTGGGTGGAAGAGCTGCTCACCATCTCCACCTATGAGCAAGTTATCCACAAACAAGCGGGAGACTTTGATAAGTTTTGGGATATGTGGGGAAGATTCCTCGATGTGTATGGGTGATGTGTGAGTTAAATTTCTATAATTCTGTTTCCTGGAAGATTTCATTACCATTGTTTTATAATTCACTATGCTTTTTTCCTGTACATACCACGGATCTCAAATCCATGATAATGGGTGATGCTCTCCATAATGCATGTATCTGATTGTTGAAATTATTTGAGTTCACTATTTAACTTTTTACTGACTTTCTTTCTTTTCTTTTTCCTTCTGCCTTCTCTTCTTTTCCTTGACTTCATTAGTTAGATGTTATTGGTTAATTCATTATTGTTGTTATCCAGTTGTATGGTAAGCTTCTGTTATATTTTAATGCCGGGTATTTGACTGTTTATTGTTATATTTTATTTGTTTGTGTTGCAACATAAAAACACTAATACAGAGAAAAAGAAAATGATAATATACTACACTTTACTGAGCAAAGTACATTAACTTAGAATAAACATATACATTGTTTTCTTATAGGTTATGGGGGGTGGGTGTGTGTGTGTGTGTGTGTGTGTGATCAAATAATGCCACTCAACACAATCCATTCATTCCCTGTACCTATCTCACATCCATATTCTTTTCTGCATTATCTGATATGAGACGCCCACCTTCACAGAAACGGCAGAAGAATGCATCCTCAATACTAGTGTTCAATGATCTGTACCAGACGCTCCCCTCATCAATTTGCACCTTTGGCCGTGCATTCCTTTCCCAGCCCTCATCGACCTCCACCCTTGGATTTTTCTGTAGTTTCGGGGACGGTAGGATCACCTGAGAATGTAGGATTCCCACTCCAGAGGGTCTACAGCCACAAGTTTGTTCATTGTACCTTTCACAGAGATGAAATATTAATTTTCATAACAATTTGGTCCCATCCACAAGCTCCACCAAGTTGCCCACTTTGTTAAAAGCTTTTTATTGCAAAATGTATGTGCAGGGGTGTGCATTTGCTAGCTAAGCACTGTCTCCCTCGCCTCCCCAATTTAACACACACACCATTTCATACTTGCCAAACGGTGAATTGATTCTAGCCAATAACTAGTGCAAATATTGTAGCCTTATATATAATTGTGTGTAATATAGACACAACAAGTTGGAGAGATATCAGTGGGAATAAAAGAGAAGACCAGTCCACCACGGGTCGCCTTTACGCGGAGCTCCTCGAGAGACATTGCAAATTCATTTACTCGACCTTTGGTCATTATTTATTAATATATATTTACATAAGATCCCTCCCTCGACGTAGCTGCGAAGCCTTTTCTCCGCCGAGTAAGAACTTCGACGGCGGGGACGAGACGGAGGAGATCCTTCGGCGCTGCCGAACACGTGACCTGGCCTCGCCGGCCATAAGACAGTAGGGAGAGTGGGGTCGTGGGACATTTCTTGTTTCTCTCGGAGAATGCCTTTCCTTTTCCCCTCCCTTTCCCTCGGGGTTGTTATCACATTGAAATATTTCCTCAGCTATGGAAAGGACGCCCTTTAGGTTTTGCCCGCGTTGCAAGGGCAAGTTTACCTGGAAAGACCAGCATAAACGGTGTAACCGTTGCTTGCCCCTCGAACCGAAGGAAGACGGCTGCGTGGCTTGTCAGCTTCTTAAGCCTAAGACTTCAAAGGACCGCAAGGTCAAAAGGTGGACGGCCTACGCCATGTCGAGGTCCGATTCCACACCCGCCGCCGCCGCAGAAAGTGACGAGGAATGTGATAACCAGACATCCGTTACAGAAGTCGTAGACCTCTCCAAGGAGCGCTTGTGCTCCTCGTCGTCTGTCCTCGGCCCCCACAAGTTCGGCTCACGCCCTGCTTATGGGGATGAACACCCCGGCGACACTGACGCACACAAAAAACACTCCCATAAACACATAACCCACGGCTCTTCTTCGTCGAAGGCGAGGAAACCATCAGCGCCAACGGAGACGCAGGTTCCATCGGCGTCCTCCTCAGACCGTAAGAGTCTTAAGCCCCCCTCGCAACCGCAGACGCGACCAGCGACTGGGCTTCCCCCAGATAAGGGTGCTACCCCCAAACCGCCAGACGAAGCGCTCCGTCAGAGAGCGCCCATCGCCGTGGAACCGTGACGCCCGTAACGGCAATACCAGAGCCCTCCACAGACAGATTAGTCGTCGATAGCCTGGTGAGGATCGTTTCTGCCGATGGCCACAAGCGGACGGCGAAAGACACGCTGAATACCGCTCAGAAGGCTAGAGAACCGCCAAAAAGGCCTCAAGGAAGGCAGGAACTGCTCCCTTCATCTAAAGGGACTCCTAGCCTACCAGAAGGCTTTTCAGACGGCGACGGAGACCTTTCTTCGTTATGGGAGAGGTCAAAGCGTTTTTTCAGGCCGAAGACCCTTCCTCCTCTCCCTCCTCCCCCCAGACCGCTCAGGGGTACCTCATGAGACCCTGGAGAGACTCCAGTTCTGTATGGAGAAGATGGAGAGGTTTATGGAGACTCAAAACCTACCACATCCCAAGAGGGCAAGAGAGGGACCTCAGATGGACCCCAGGGCTAAATTCCCTAGGCTGTTTAATCCCTCCCAAGTGGATGTAAATTTATATGACCTCACTGAAGAGGACCCCCACTTTCAGGAGGAGGATGAATTTTTAGGCAACAAAGAGGAACAAAACCTAGAGGAAGAGGGTTTTGAAGAGAAACCAGATATAGGTGGGTGGCGGGAGGGGCGCTTCGGAGAAGACCCAGAGGAAGGTGCTTCACAGCCCTGGCAGTCCCCATCAGCGTTTTCGGACCCTGATGTACTAAACCTGTCCCCTCCCGAGGACTCACCTAATAGGAACACGTCCCCTATAGACGATCAACCTACATTTTAATGCACTACTACGAAAGGCAGGAGCGCATTTCGAAATAGACACTGGGGAGATTTCTCCTGACATTGACTTTGTGGAGAAGGTAATCAAGGGGAAAACCCCTGTCGGCCAAACCATTCCCCTCCTCAGTAAGGAAACAAATTATCCCTTCACTATCTACACCCGCGTTGGTCAGAGGGGTCAACCCGAGGATAGAAAAACTATTCAGTCCCTCCCCTTCAGACCCGTTGTACGTCAGGGGCCACTCTGTGCCAGACTCCCTAGTGGTGACAAATACAAGGAAAAGAGCAGGGGTCCCGCTGTCTACCAGCGAAGCACCACCAGATAAGGAGGGCAAATAATTGTTATGCCCTGGGGAAGAGGAACACAGCCTCTGCTGCTTTTTCCGCAAGGATTGCAAACAACAATTCCTTGCTAGCAAGTTACGCAGACGCACAATGGAGCAAGCTATGTAAGGACGCCAAGGAGGTACCAGAACCCCTACGTACACGCCTTCTTGCCACGATTACTAAAGGGACCCTAGTCAACCAAAGCATTGTGAAAAACCCTCTGGATGCTGCAGAAACGGCTGGCTGTTCCCTAGTCCAAGGAATACTCCTCAAACGCCATGTCTGGCTGCGTATTTCGGGGTTTAAACCTGAAACACAAGCATCACTAATCAGCAAGCCTATAGAAGATGCCAACCTCTTTGGAAAGGCGATTGATGAGGCACTAGAAACGGCAAAGAAAGTGTTTGACACCATCAAAACCCTAGACCAGATTTCTAGGCAAAATCAGCAGAAGCAATACTCTGCAAACAACAACTGGTCCTCTAACCAAGGCACCAGTGGCCAATACAACCAGAGAGGACAACGCTGTGGCAAAGGGAGAGGTCAGGGTTCTACCCCTAGAGGTTCCCAAGCCACCAACACCAAATGACTCAAAGATCCGGGTCCCCTCC
The DNA here is from genome assembly GCF_040938575.1 of Ambystoma mexicanum. Classification (NCBI taxonomy): domain Eukaryota; kingdom Metazoa; phylum Chordata; class Amphibia; order Caudata; family Ambystomatidae; genus Ambystoma; species Ambystoma mexicanum. The sequence continues at coordinate 1,562,191,325 of NC_090932.1, forward strand.
CATGCATTTCCGGTCGGGGGCCTGTTAACATCCTTTCTTCCAGCATGGGAGGGAATAACTTCAGACCACTGGGTACTATCAACCATAGCCCGCGGCTACTGTATAGAATTCAACAGTTCCCCAACATACAGACCCCCCAGGGGACGACACATGACACCAGAACACCTCGCCATCCTTCTACAAGAAGTGGACCAGCTACTGGAAAAATGAGCTATAGAGGTTGTGCCTCTATCTCAGGTAACGGAAGGCATTTATTCACTGTACTTCCTTGTACCCAAAAAGGACTTAACCATGCGCCCTGTATTAGATCTGCGCCCAGCGAACAAATTTGTCAAACCTCAAAAGTTTCGTATGGTGACCTTACAGGAAGTGCTCCCCCTGCTATCACAAGGAGATTACATGACAACACTGGACATGAAAGATGTATACTTTCATATTTTAATGTTGCCAGCACACAGAAAATACCTCAGGTTCATGATAGAGGACAAACACTACCAGTTCAGAGTGCTACCCTTCGGGATAGCATCAGCACCGAGGGTATTCACGAAAGTACTGGCAGTGGCAGCGGCCCACCTGCGCATGTTGTCCATCCCAGTATACCCTTACCTCGACGATTGGCTCATAACAGGGGGATCTTACGAAACATGCTTCTCAAATACCCAAAAGACTGTAGACCTTTTGTTCCAACTGGGCTTCTCGATCAACGAGAAGAAGTCCAGCCTAGACCCCAGCCAAGTCAAACAATTCCTAGGGGTTCTAATTCGAACAAAGGACGGCCTCGTCTTCCCCTCCAACGAGAGGGTCCAAAACATGCTGTTTCAGATCCCTCAGTATGTAGCAGGTCGAGAGGTGACGGTACGCAAAGCAATGCGATTGCTAGGAATGATGGCGTCATGTATTTATTTGGTACCCCACGCGCCTGTGCCCAATGCAAGAGTGGCTCAACAGCCAGTGGTGTCAGGCCAGCGGACAATGGGACGATCTAGTAGTGGTCTCGCAGGCCGTGGTTCTCTCGCTACGGTGGTGGTCGAAAGAAAACCTGGTAATAGGGAAACCATTCGCCACCCCCGCAGTGGAAGCCACTCTAACCATAGACACATCCCTCACAGGATGGGGGGCTCACCTATCCATCAGACTGCTCACGGAGTTTGGACTCCGAGCGTAGCTTCCAAGCACATAAACTTACTGGAGCTACTTGCTGTGTTCAAGGCACTAAAAGCCTTCCAGACACACCTGCAAGGGAAAACAGTGATGGTCCTCATGGACAGCACCACTGCCATGTACTACCTCAACAAACAAGGGGGCACTCACTCTCCCGGACTGTCCAAGCTGTCCCAGAACATCTGGAAGTGGGCTCTCAAACACATGTTCCTACTGTCACAACATGTACCAGGGGAACTCAATCTGCTAGCAGACGAACTAAGCAGAGACTTCCCTCTGCCCTCAGAGTACGAATGGCGTTTACACGAAGACATCGTCTTCGACGTTTTCACACAATGGGGATTCCCAGAAATAGACCTGTTTGCAACCCTGGAGAACTCTCAATGCCTAGATTACGCCTCCAGGTACCCCCAGAACCAATCCAAGGGTAACGGTCTATCGATTCCATGGTCAGGGAAATTTGTTTACGCTTTTCCCCCGACTCCCCTTCTCAACAAGATTGTGCACAAGATGCACCAGGAACAAGTTACCATGATACTAGTGGCCCCTATGTGGGCCCGGCAGCCATGGTTCGCTCACCTGATGGAGATGTCTCTATCTCCTCCAGGGAAACTTCCCTGCCCGTACAACATGCTGTCACAGGACAAGGGCAGGGACACTGCATCCATGCCCTCAGACCATGAACTTAGTAGCCTGGCTCCTGAGATCATAGAATTCGGACATTTACAACTCCCGCAGAGATCCATGGACATCCTCAGGGAGGCTAGAAAGCCTAACACTTGTCACTGTTATTCTAGCAAATGGAAGAGATTTGTCATCTGGTGTAGAGGAAGAAACCTCAACCCTGTTGACTGCTCTCCCACACAAATTGTTCTGTACCTGACGCATTTACTGGACTCGGGTCTAGTATTCAATTCTATTAAAGTCCACCTGGCGGCACTTTCTGCATACACCACTTCCCAACTTAAAGTGTCATGGTGGAAAGTCCCAGTTATTAAAGCCTTTATGGAGGGGGTAAAGAGAATACACCCTCCGATGGCAAACCCAGCTCCCGGCTGGGACCTAAATGTGGTACATACCAGGCTCATGGGCTCACCATTTGAATCCATGCACAAGGCAACTCTTAAAGACCTCACTCTTACGACCGCCTTCCTAATAGCTATCACCTTCATTAGGAGAGTAAGTGAACTACAGGCTCTTTCTGTTCTAGACCCCTTTGTAACGGTTCACAAAGATAAGGTGGTTCTAAGCACACACCCAAGGTTTGCACCGAAAATTCCATGTCAACCAGTCAATAGAACTACCAACGTTCTTTCAACACCCTTCAAATTTGGGAGAAAAAAACCTGCATACACTTGATGTGCGCAGAGCTGGTATGTTTTATATGGAAAGAACTAGACCACTGAGAAAGACTAATCAGTTCTTTGTGTCAGTGGCAGCAGGAAGAGAAGGAGATGCAGTCTCAAAGTCCACTATATCTAGATGGATTGATCAATGCATCACTCTGTTACACTATTGCTGAGAGAGAACTACCCTTCAAGCCAAGAGCACACTCTACTCGAGGCACTGGGGCATCCATAGCATTCATTGCAAATGTTCCCCTTGAGTCCATTTGCAAAGCGGCAACCTGGAGTTCTGTACACACCTTTTACAAAACACTACTGTCTAGATGCCCACTCTAGATCTGATTCCCAGGTGGGACAAGCAGTATTAAGACATCTTTTGTCTACTGTTCCTTCTCACAACCCACCTCCAACTCCGGGTACTGTTTGCTAGTCTATGCACAGCATGTGATTCTAAGCAGATTAACAAACATCAGAAGACAATGCATTACTTACCGTAAAAGCATTTCTGATGGTTGTATCTGCTTAGATTCACATGCGCCCACCCGACCTCCCCGCTCGGATGGAAGGAACATAGACATCTTTTTATATCTCTTTTCTGTACTCACTCACGTCTAGAAGGCTCCCTCAGGGCAGAAAAAATACAAAAAGAGGGACCTCAACGTGAGGGATTGTGGGTACACCGCACGTCACTATAGGTATAGTGTTACAGACACGCCTTGTCGACGTCCCCTTTTCGACTACGAAAAACAAAATGCAATACTCCGCAGTGACCACTGGATGTCGTACTATGCACAGCATGTGAATCTAAGCAGATACAACCATCAGAAATGCTTTTACGGTAAGTAATGCATTGTCATTCCATCCAAAGTAATCCGATAGTCATCAAGAGAAACTGGGAAAACTTTGAGTTGACCATCTGTTTTCGGATCTACCTACATTTGCCTACAAAAGAAGCACTAATTTCAGAGCTTGTTTAGTCCAAACTAGAGCAGTAGACAAACCACCTCCGACAGCAAGAAAGGGCACATTTCTCTGCTTCTACTGCAGTAATTGCTGGTTTGTGACCAAAGGAGATGCCATCAACCATCCACAGACAGGGGAAAAGATCAAAATCCATAGCTTTGCTACATGCGACACGTCCAACATTATCTACACCATCAAATCCCCATGTGGCATATATTACTTTGGGCAATCTAAACGCCAAGGAAAATTACGATGGAACAAGCATAGGTCATGCATCAGGACCAACAATGGGAACTCAGCAGTAGCACGACACTGGATGGAAATGAAACACCACATCAACCAAATTTGATTCTAAGTAGTTGACGTAGTTACTAAATGTAACACGGATGAAAATCACACCATTTGTCTTGACAGAGAGAAACCTACTGGATAGACCACCTGGATGCCATGACCGCGGGTGGCATCAACAAAGAAATAAACTATATGTGCTACTTATAACACTTGAACCCTTTGTTGATAGTGCTTGTTACTAAATCATACACATCTTCTCGTATGTGGACATCCCCCTATTTCCACTTTGTGATAGCCCCTAGCAGATACCGCCACGTACGGATTGATTTACAGGGTCCACACATAATCTAATTGTCAGTCATATATATGTTCTAGCTGTTTTTTGCTCTTAACGAGGATCGCATTTACAATGTTTTCAGTAATTACAATGATTCTTTTTCCTTTGACCACCCTGCTTTACAGTGTGGTTCTGAGTCTCCTTCCATAACTTCATGGACATCGTTATTATTTCCTTTTGTTCCGCCCCTCTGAGCGGACCATTTCTAATTTACAACATGATTCTGCCAACCATTTTTCCATTCTCTCAATGGCCGCCACCCCGTTGTCCCTGGTAACGGGGGACGCGAGGTGTACATGATTTCACTGCATACTCATACGTGTTACGTCGCATAGCACCGGCGCCCGCTGAATAATACACATACCACTCGGCAGACGCGGTCGCCCAGTTTCCCACCTTGTTCGTGTGTACTCGCAACAGTAAGTTACGACCCCTGCCATTAGTTAGCTGAATCGTTTTTATCAGTGAGTTAATGCCCTTGCTTATTATAATGTGATTTGAAAACTATGTTTTCCTGTAGGTGAAAGATTTCGACCTTTAGAAGGACGAACGCTTCTTTCCAGGTAACTTCTTGTACTATTTCGCTGATAACGGACTGGTCTAAGTGATCTAATCCAGTATAGGCATCGCTAATTCCCGCCTCATTTAATTTCAAATTTGTAAAAAGGCTTCCCAGCCAGGTAACCTCTGCGTGTCAATGAGAGACATTTTCTTTACTTATTATTTTGGTTTTTTCACGGTTCACGAAGGCATGTTCTAACATGTCGCTATTGTTCTCTTTTATCTCTATTACCTCATGATTTAAATCTAATGTGCCATGTACCCATTTATTATTCTTTTTCATCCTTCTTTGTGTTAGATTTACACCATTGACTGTTGCTGCTTATTAATGTAATACTTAGTGTCCAATCCCTGAAGACGGACCATGTCCAAAATACATTGGCATATAATATTGGGACACTTGACATCTGGAGGCATATTGCTTTTTCATGCAATTAAATAATTGAAATATTTTGTATTTCATATTTTGAAACCTTATGTACATCTGATGATGAGAATATAAATATCAGAGGCAACTTAGGAGCACAGTAACCATTTTCTTGACTTCAGTGGTGCCCACTCTACTCCTCTCTAATCTAGAATAGCCTGGCACAAGCACTGTGCCGGGTCCTCCTGAAGCTCTCAATGGTCCTCTGCACAAGTCTTTACTCACTTCCGTTGGGCATGCCCGTGCCCGGTCTGTATCCCTGCTGCTAGCACCAGCTAAGCCTTTTAATTCGCGGAAGTTGGCCCTCATGCTGGCCGAAGCGCCGCCGTCAATGTCTCGTCGCACCCAGCTGTTTGTTCCTGTAAACATGGAGGTTAGAAACAATGGCGGTTTATTTTCATAGTGCCTCGGCGCTAAAGAATGGATTGTATTTTCTGCTGTCCGAGCGGGAACCGGGACAGCGTGTGATAGAAATATACCTCATGCTACCAGGCAAAGCGCTTACCTGCCATAATCAAGAGGTGTCGCCCACATTTCAAGGGCACTCAAGAAGCTGTAGTGTGTCCACCTTTTAGCTTTGTGAACCCTTAGACAAACTTCAGTCCGTTTGAAAACATAACGGGGCGTGACCTTAACTGAGCCTCGGATGAAATGGCCATGTGCTTCTTTTGATACGTACATGGTACGTACATGCTGTGAGTGGAGGGGGTGAGGCAGAGGAAGCTAATAACTAGTAGTGATATAAAGACTATTCTGCAAAACATCCACTTGCGATCCTCCGTGATGGGTTTTCTCATATTAGTCGTAAATGCATTCAGACAACAAATGTAATTTTTTCCCAATAATTTGTGTTTTATTGTTTCAAGAAAATTGGGCATCTGGACACATGGTGCTGCATTGGCTGCAACAATTCTTTGTCTCGCCAAAGAGACTCTGTAGAATATCAGGGATTGCAACACAAGCAACAGCGTAACTATCACTCAGTCGCATAACATGAAGTAGATTTGAGAAATGGGTTGCTTCACGCAAGCGCTGAATCCTGTATAAAAGTGAAATTGTAGACATTGCTGGTTCTTAATATATATGTGATGCTTTATTTCAGATATTCGGATTTCAAAATTGGCTTTGAGCCGTCATGTGTTTCGACCATTCGGGTCTTTAGCAAGGTTAATTTTATCCTGCTCATATGTATTATGGTTGTATTCCATAATCCTCGTGCAATGTCGTTTCCATAATTGTGCTTAGGTGCTGTGTCCCAAAGTCTAAGCGTCACGTTCGGTATACGTGAATTATGCGTAATCTGTATAAATGACGAGGGGGAAAAATGAATGGGACATTTCAATTTTGGCTGAACGAAAATTACGAACAGCTGAAAATTTCGAATGAGTGTGCCATTCGATTCGTTTAGTGAGCAAGGGGTTGCGGGGGTGTTCCTCGTGACCTAAACAAGAAAGTAAAAAAAAGGGACCTGCGGCGCCATGAAGGGAACTCGCATCTCAGAGGAAAGGAGCAGTTGGGGGCACGTGCCGCCAAAAGGTAAGTGAGGGGTTGGGGGTGCGAATTGGCAGAAATGTTCGTGGGAGGAAAAACCAAAAGTCATGTTCGTCTTAATCACTTGCAGTTTTTTCTCCCTCTGACATGTCTAATTCAAACAAATCCTGGACAACTGTATTATGCAGGTTTAGTAGTCCTGAATCCTATCAGGACCGTGGTTGGCCATTAATCCCTCGACGTGCGTAAAGTTTGTTATTCCTTTCATGATTGTTGCACAAATACCAAGGAACATAAATATACATTCAATGCCCAAACGGGTTTCGTATTTTTGTATTTATTCTTCGGGAATTTACATAATATATTATTGGGGTCTTCTGTGGCTTGATTCCCTTGCCTGTGTTTTTCAAACAACATCGAACAATTATGAATTGGAATATGATGTGATATGATATGGCATTTATAACGCGCCTATACACGCATGTTTGAATGGAACACTGGTTCTGAGGAAATAATGACATTTCTGTCTGGATGCAATTGGAACTCTCTTGACTTCATCTACGTGGAGAGCACGCCATGTTTAGCAGAACCTTTTTCATATGCATCTTTAAAGTATTGGTTCTTTTTTATGGTGGCATTGCAGTGCTTTTTTTAAACGTTATATCGAGTGTGGTTCCCTTTGTTCTGCTGTTGCTTGTAATGTCGCTGCCACTTATCCTGGGTGGGGAGTGGGGCGCAGAGGTTAGAATGTGGACCGTTGCAGCATTTCAATGCAATGCCTTGGTTCTGATGAAGGCCTATGATGAGGCTGTGTCCAGTGAGTACTCCTGGGGCATATTCGATTTCTCCTGCTACTTTACTCCTTAATGGACACCATTCGTCCACCCTTTTTGCTCGTCACAGCATACTACTATTTGGCATGACTTTTATCTCCGCCTCACTTGTCCGGGAAGCATGTTGTTGACAACCCCACCCCCGATGAGTTTCAAACAGAGCGAAAGAGATTGTTATTATCAAAGGTGTTTTCTCCTCTGTAGTCCTAACATTTTAATTCCTGTGGGAGCGGGAGGGAGGGTGCTGTATGTATCCTCAATTCCAGGATAGTCCTTCTTTTCCACTGCTCTCTGGTTCTCTCTATCACTGCTTACATAGGCCATTTCATTGCTTTGTTCAAATTCCTCTGGATATCATGCCACGTGTTTCAGGATGTTTCCTTCTAGAGGCTTATTGATCCATTGAGATTATTTGAGCCTCTGGCTCCCATGGTCTTCTTTCGATCCTTTTCAAGATTTTTAGCCCTCTCATAGTCCTGGACACCCTCTAAATTGAAACACACACGACTTCCCAAGATGCCTAATCTGGGCCTTTCAAAGCCTGCCAACGTCCACACAAATTCCCTTTCCCCCACTCCTGGAAGAGGGGAACCTTGCAGCGGCATCTCTTAACCCCGCTGTGAGGCTGGCTTTCATCCCCTGGCAGGGGATGGATGCGTGCTGCATTCTCCTGTGCCATGGTGGAGGTGGATACCGGCGACTGTGTCATGGGGCCTCATTACACGGACGGCGGTAAGGGTTAACGGTCACCGTTAATGGCAACGGTGACCGTTAACCCTTACCGCCGTACTACGAGGTCCCTTAGCGGGTTGGTGCTCTAACGCCTGCTTTTTGCAGGCATTAAAAACCAACCCGCTAAGGGACCTCGGAGCTAATTACGGCACCGCAAAATTGCGGTGCCGTAATTAGCGCCTTCCCCATTCCCATAGAGCCCTATGTGGCAGGAATGGGGAAGGGCAATGGCGAAAGGGGGATTTACCGCCCCACCAACCTTGGAATGGGGCGGTAAATCCCCTTTCCGCCAAGGCGGTGCCGGTAATTTACCGGCATGGTCCAGGGTGCTAATAGCACCCTGGATCACCGCCTTCCGTGTAATGAGGCCCATGGTCCTAATTCTGCTTCAGATCTTTCGGAACATGTAACACCTTCCACCACTGGTCTGATCTGATGGTGTAGCAAGCTTAACATTGCAGGTTTACCCCGGGGCTGTGTTGCTTTTTTGTTCCTTTAAGATTGCTTTCAGTCCATCAGACTTACATTTGAAGTTACTCTGGGCTTCAGTACCGGTCACTGCTGCTCTTTAGCTTCCTCATCGGTCTCCCATCCATTGCTCGGGTCGCTAATATTAGACCTACAAGGATGACCCCAAATACAATCTCAGAAGAACAGTCGCCCAACTGTGAATTCTACACCTTTTCATAAAGGGCTTTGTCGCCGTTGGACATTAAATGGGTTCAGCATGGCTTAAGTTCAATTTGAACCTGAGTTCATGGTTTTTGGGGGTTCAGGGGCAGCTTTGTCTATACTTCATCGGTTTATGTTTTTGGCTCTTTTACATGGACACCTCTAGAAGTCCCTTTGCGGTTGAGCCGGCTTTAATAATTTTAAAGTTTACAAAACATCTTTGTCGTGTACATGTGGCTGTTCCATCTACATGCAAGTGCTGCTCTGGCCTGAAATAGTGCTAATAGGTGGGCATTCTAGAGAGAATCTCTGCATGCCCGAACTCCTGTGCAGGCCTGGATTCTGCACTTTAAACTCCTGATCGAGGGAGGGCTGCTGAGAGGAAGGGCGCTCAGTGATCCTCTTTTGCTGCTGCTGCATACTGTACGGTGGGGAAGTCTTTTCCATCTGTTCTTTCACTTGCCTTAGTTTCTAGGTTATTCTGGATCATGTGGGGTGTAATGAATGCCCCTCTCCCTTTTGTATGCTATAATAATACTTTTGGTGAGAGAGAATCGGATGGGCAGTACAGAACCCTAACACTCCTAAACATGCCATTTATAGTTGCTTTTTCTCCTGGAAATGTTTTGTATTCGTGCACTGGCACTCCAATCCCGCCTCTCCCCTTCTATACTTTACGCTCGCATCACCGCCCCTTTGGAGGCATGGGCCTGTGGACAAATCTCCTGGTAGGCCAGAGCCCTCTGCCATTCTTCGCATTGTGCAATTTAAATGTTATCGTTTAACGCACGGGCCTAGCTGAAGCGCAGCAGCGCGCTGTACAGGCCGTGGGTAGCCATCGTTTGGGCTGGCATCTTTTGACTGTAGCGCCGCAGTACTGTACGTCCATTGGGATCAGTACTAAGTGTCCATTTTCGCCTATGAAATCTAAGCAGGCCCATTGTGCTTCCTGCCTAACACTGTGCTGCCGCTTAGTCATCGTGCGCACGTGCGCCATGAAGGGTAGCCCTGGTCTGGCCCTGGAAGTCCAATGCCAAGTGAAGACCTGCAGTCTTTGGAAATCCGTCTACTTCCGGACCGGGGATATTTGGCTACCGTTCCTCCCTGGAAATAGCACCGTTTCCTGTGGTCGTATGACCCGGAAATCCTCTGTCTAATCTGGGAAATAATGGAAAATCACTCCGGCCAAAACAAAGTGTGAAGCCTCGCCACTCGGCTTATGACATCACTACCTTGGCCAGGGGCATCGGAGCAGCTGAGCTGCACAGATTGGTCTGGCCCTTGCTTGTGACCTTGTCTTTTAACTTGGGCAGATGGGGCATTATTTAGTGGTGACTAGGGCAAGAAATGGCTATGCCTATGGCATGTTCAGTTCGTATCGTTTTATACTGCACCAAATAACCACCATAGTAGTGTCAGAGCGCCTAGGCGTGCCTGTGCAGTGGTGTACTTTAGTCTTCCTAGCTTGGAAACACCTGTGGAATTCTTTGCAACCGCACTCCTCTTTTAAAAGTCACTAAAGGTTGCCGTTTTGATGAGCTAGTTATGTGTGTGTAAGTATCAATTCATATTTCTTACTGCAGGAGTGAAACAGGTTCGAGAGAGTGCCTAGGGTTATAGTATGCTTTAACAGAGCTTCCCCAATGCCCCATTGGGGGGGCCGAGGGCTCCTTCACATAGAGACGTAATCATATTGCAGCCTTTAAGTTCCATTGCCTCTGCTTATAGTAGCCTGGGCCGGTCCCATCCTGAAGCCGTGCAGAAGTGCTGGAGAGGGCAGATAGTACCTTAACCACAGCAATTGCGATTCAGGCAAACATTTATGGAACTGGAGGTCTTGGAAGCCACAGCTATACATCTGGAGCGAAATTGAACAGTCCACGGGCATTCCGACCGAGGGGTGTCCAGACCAGGACCATGTGTTTGGTCGCTGAGCCCCTTACTGATATTCTACTCAAGTGGTCGTGGCCTCTTGGAGCCTTACGCAGGTAATGTAGGCAAGGGATCTGCGCCCATTGGTCTGTTCTGCCGCCCAGTCACAGGCTGCAAGAATTCCCTGTGGCTGCTTGCAGGCGAAGATCTGGCGCATGTTCGTTTGCAGAGACGTTTAATGATTGTTGTCACATCAAGTTCGGCCAAATCTCATGTTTTCTCCTAGTCTCCATTTCTAGGACTGGCAGGGTGCGGCGCATTGTTTTTTGGAACCAGAGTGGCGCACCAAGAGCTTCTGTTCCGGGTTCTTGATTTGGTGCACTGAGCTAGCACTGGCTGATGGCAGGTGTCGGCAGTATTTCTAAGGGTAGCACCTTCTCACTCCAGCCTTCAGATGACCAGTCTCCCAGCTGAACAGCAATAAGTAGTAGCCAGAGCAACATTGCGCCAGTGCAATGCCCCATGTGCCAATGGATAACGGCGCCAGAGTATGTGGATGTTTGACGGTTTCCAGCACATCCTCTACAAAGCGTTTCTTCAAGTGGTCATCATGGCTCCTTTTCATCCTCCAGGGCTCATCTATCCGGGTTTTCTTATAAACCAAAATGCCATTTGACTATCCATAGCCCAGGACTCCACAGAATATTGAGGACACACGACTAAGCTTCAAAGTGCATCTGGAGGCCGTTATCCTCCGCCCTCGTTCTTAGTCTGCGGTCTGCCAGAGCATAACTGCATGTCTTATCCTTGCATGGAATTGTCTACAAATATAGTACAGTGTGACTGTGCCATAGGTGTAAAGCCATAGGGGATTGAGGCACTCTCCAGCCATGGGACCAGAACTAGCTTCAGTCTGCGTTCTTTCTCGGAAGCAAGGCGGGTATCTTGCAACTCTCCTGCTAGTTGGCAAACAATGTGAGACATCTTCAAATTTGAACCTTCTCTTTAATTACATCTAGATCAACCTCTGCCTGGCTTAGATCATTATCTGCTTGCATAATTATCTGGTGTCACGTCCTTTTTATTTGTGCGCTCAGAGGCCTGTGGGCGAGTAGCAAGTTTCAAAATGTTTATAATAATATTTAACCTAGCCTGCGCCCTGTAGGCTGTAACCCATCCAGGAGGATCTCAGACTAGTGTAAACTGTGTAATCCCAGAGGCGGAAACCCCTGTGCGTTCCGGCAGGATCCTGCCCTTAAGGGCAGAGCAGCTGGAAATCCAAGGCCCATCTCCTCGGAGAAAGGGTGCCAGCTGCAACCTCCGATACGGGAGTCTTCCACCTGCCGCGTGGCTGCCTCTCTAGGCACAGGGAGAAAAGGTGTCCATGTCTCGCTTCTGTTTCTCGCTTGGGGTTTCACCCTAAGTGGTGGAAAATGAGCTAAGAATGTGAACTGCCAAAAGCTAAAATAACTTGCTCTCTGGCACACTCCGAAGGCCCCCCTCAAGGATTGGCTGGCTCCCTTTGCCATGCCAGATGAGAATCCATTTGCATATCGGCCCTATCCACCCATTAGAACAAGCAAATACCCTCTGAGAAAGAGTACCAGCTGCAACCCCCAGAGCAACCTGTGTTATGCAATTCTTAACAAGAACAGCAAAAGCTCTGTCTGCAACATTCAATTCATAATTCCATTGATTTTAGGAGCCTAGAGACCGAGCTCAAAAGGATTAAAAAAGTGTTGGTAAGCTGAGGTGCATTCATGAACTCTGAACCTGATCTATTGCCTAATCTACTCTGTACCCTAACTGATGTGCACTAGGTTCGTCTGTCGCCTCCGGGGCAGTCTCAGGCCACTTCCCATGCTTTTACCTCCTGTGCACTAGAGGCCGGACACTGAAAGTCGTGCCCCGTCCTTCATCTGATGTACACCAGAGACCAGGCGTGGACTGGCAACCAAAAAACAGTCCTGCAAATGTTTTTCAAATTACCCCACCCCCTTTTCATATTACACTAGCGAGAAGGTTTTAGGGGTTCCGCGTCCAAGATTAATTTTTATTTTTTTAAATTAGTCCAAATAATGAATTTGAAAGCACATCTGCCGCTCTGTGGGGGTTAAACATGACAAACGTACTGGAAGATTCATAGTAAATTCTTAGCTGCAAAGGATTGTGGGATAGCGGGGTGAGATGGAAGGAAAGGGTTGTGGTAACTGGGAGAATGGGTAAGAGGAGCAGAAAGTCATAGTATCCATACAAAAGAGGTCCATCGGACGGATGCCCAATGGGGAAATCTCCAGAATACCCGGCAGGCCAGTCCACCACTGCCAGAGACTGCATTGGTGTCTTGTACAGAAGAAGGCTCTTCTCCTTGTCGCATATGGTGTCCACAAGAGACTTCACTTGTTCCCGGGCATTGTAGGGCCATTCACTGCCCTGGACCTAGAGCACTGCACATTCTTGGTTGGTGTCCTAGGAAATGTAGGTCTGCTCCCTAGGGACGTTTTGTGTACAGCAGTCTTAACTGGTGTTGGGTGCAATGGGGATTCTCTGCGAGTCTGATCTCCAATGGGAGACTTCCCTCCTGTACCTGATGGGAAAGATCACTCTTGGCTACACCTATGCTATTGCCCTTTGCACTTGAGCCAGGAACCCTCCAGTAAAGCAGTTACACGAGTGGCCCCAGATCATTCCACACAGTCCTTTGCAAACGTTTGAATGCAATTTTAGGACTGGGAATGTGCATGGATTTTTGGATGCGCTTAACATGAGGCATTAATACGGATTAGCTGTTTTTTTGAGTTGGCATTACTTCAGAGAACACTGAGGGTGTATGGATGGATGCCCATAGAAGGTAGCATGATGGTGGATGATGGGAGGTGGTGATATTGTACTGGGAGAGTTGACTTTGATGGATGGATGCCCGTAGGGGAGGACGTTGATTCTGGGAATGTGCATTCTTAGTTAGGTGCCGGATGAGGGTGACATGGATAATGAAGGGATTACTTAGTGGCTGCCTGCTGGCAGAAGGTGGAATTGGTACTTGCAGAGCGTGTTTGGTGCTGCATGCTCATTGACGATGGCATTAGTACTGGAGAATTGTAAGGGTGGTTGGAATGTACGTAGGATATAGAAAGTGTTGTGGAGATTTGTGCGTCTTTAGATATTGATTGGAGATTTGGGTGGTTTGTTGGATTACAGTAGGAGTGGCATTAGTACTAGAGAGGTGGCTGAATGCCTGATGGAGGTTGTTTTGGTATATGAAGTGTGATTGAGAGGTGTCTGGATGCTAAGGAAATATGGAATTAATACTGGATAGGTTCATGGGTTGTTGGATGCTCCTGGAATGTGGTATTAGTACAGAAGCAGTTGCTTGTGTGTTTGAATGCCAGTATGAGGTGGTGTTAGTATTGGTAAGGTGGATGGTGTTTAGATACCAATGGTCAATGTCATTCTTGCTGCTGAGGTGCATCGGAGCTTGGAAGCTCATTACGTGGGGTGTTAGTTCTGCTGGATCTGTATGATTTAGTATGTAATGATCCACCTCTGAATGTCCAGTGCTCACCTGAAGCTCAACCCCTCCAAGACCGAAGACCTACTCCTAACCAACATCATCGAACACCCCGACACCCAGACCTGGCTTTCTGCTACGCACCTTGAATGCTTCACACTTCAGCTGGCCACCTGCACCAAGTCCCTGTGCTTCAACATAGACAGGCACCTCCCATTAAAACAGCACATTGCAAGGAATACACAAACAGCTTGGTTACAACTATCTCTCCTGTGGAAAATCAAGCCCTTCATCTTAGAAAAGAACTTCAGCTCTGCTCCCCATGTTTTGTTCCTCTCTCACCTGAATGTTCCCAATGCCCTTTTGAAAGACTTTCTGGTCACTACCATGGCACCCCTGAGAAGTGTCCTGGGATGCTGGAGCTTGACTCATCAACAGACTCCACAAATTCGACCACTTGACCCCAACCCTCATCACACTGCACTGTCTCCTGCTGCAAGCCTGTATCATCTTCAAATCCTTCACCATCTACAAGGCTGTCACCCTGAAGTCCCCAAGCTACTTCACTGAAAAGCTCAACATCTCCGGAGTCCTACGATCCGCCAGAAGTAAAGACGTGCAGACTTTAACTCTGACAGTGCAGGAAGGAAAGAACCAGATAACAAGCCCCAATACTATGGAACCTCCTCCCCGTCAACATCAGACCTGCTCCCTCATGTCTACACTTCAGCAATGGGTTCAAGACCCTCCTCTTCAAGGAATGCCTCTACTCTAACACCTGGCACCACACACCTTGCACTCCCCACCCCACCGAGACTGGGTGATTTGATCCCCACTATTTCCCTCCCATGGCTGCTTGTAGATCCCTTGCTGACAAATGGCCCACCTTCCCCTACCCCTGTTGTTCGCTCCCCACTCCCTTGTTTCTCTGCTCCCCTCACCATGTTCTTCCCCCTATGATTGTAAAGCGTTCTGTTGCTTCTTGAAGCTAGGTCCACGCTCAATAAAGACCCTAATAAACTATTATTATTGCTGTGGAAGAGCATGGGTTGTTGGCTGTGCCTTTTGACTGGCTTCTGATCTGCCTCTTCAGACACTGAGGTGTCCATGAACACATTAATGTATTTTCCCTAATTTGTGGCTGCTCCAGTGTGGTGTGTCTGCTGTTTTGTAGTCTTGCTTCCTTCCCACTCTTTGTGCCCAAGCTCCCACCTCTGATTGGTACTTACCGGTAACATAACAAGGCATCTGGCTTCCGCACAGCCTTATCCTGCTCATTACCTTCCATCCCTCTTTACTCTGATAATCCCTTGTACATAAACGCATGTGTGTGTAATGCATTTCCTTTAGCAGTTTCCACGCTGTAGCTTTGCTGGTGGATGTGTGCTTCCTGTGCTCCACTCCATCAGGCCGCAGCTAATTCCCTAATGCCAATTTATGATCTGCATGTGCTTCTGTGCTCTCATTTCATTGGGTGACTGAAATGGTGCCCATCCTAGACAACCACTTTCCACTCTGTCGCTGTCCTGCTTCTGCCCTTCCCTCTGCATGGAACATGCGCAAGTTTCGAGCTGCCAGTCAAGCTCGGAAATTCTCCAGTGCATATGGTTCGTCAGCACTGCACTTGCGAGGGCTCCCTGTCTAATAGACAGCCATCACAGCTGCTAAGTGTCCTCGCTGATGTAAGTGGGGTGTTTCCCCCTGGATCCAAGAACTTCCACAGACAACTCACACATAAATCCCTTGGCTTAACCATCGACCCCCACCTTTCCTTAACACACCACATAGCCACTTCATCAAAACATGCACCTACAACTACACCTCCTATGCAAAATCAGACATATGCATCCTCTTGACAACGTCTGCACTGCAGTCCAAGCACGGGTTCTCTCTAAGCTGGACTATAGAAATGCTTGCCTCAGTGGACTCCCCAACAACACCCCTTACCCCACTGCAAGCCATACAAAATAAAGCAGTCAGAATTTTCCTCCACCTGCTCAAAAAATCTGGCATCACCCCCGCTCTTTCCCAGCTCCACTGGCTCCCTGTACCCCAGAGAATTGCTTTCAAAGGACTCTGCATTGTACACAAAGCCGTCCACCTCAACACTCCATCTTAGCTTCATGACAAACTCAAACCCATCACAAATGTCAGACAAACCAGCCAACAACTTCCACACTCAAACTCACATGCACACAAAAATAAGCATTTACACACTGGGTACCCAGGGCATGGAGCACCTTGCCTCTTCACAAATGCACTGCATCCTCCATCACCACTTTCAGAAAGTGCCTCAATACATACCTGTTTCGCCACACATCTCTGCCCTCCTCCACTGCTATAACTTGTCTATCCTAATCTTCCTATCCTTTCCTGAAACCTCTTTTTAATCAACTCCCACCTTTTCAATATTTGAACCATCTAAGGTGCTCTGAGACTCTCTGGGTAGGGCCAGCGCTAAATAAAAATTCAAATAAATAATTCCCATGCGTGGACAAGCTAGAGGAACTCCTGAAGTCCTTCTGTGTGCAAACTGCAGAGAGAATACTGTGAAGGCAGGTTAGTGCATTCATGGAGGCCCAGTAGTGTTGGCATATGATGACGTGCAAGGGTACCCTAGCCTGTGCGTTTATAGGCTTACAACCGTTGAAGAACATGTTGGAGGCACTTATGGATCTCCGGCTGTATTATATATTAATGGATTGCTCTGCAAGGCCGAATGCTATTGTTTTGGAGCCTGGCTCTAGTACGTTCACAGATCCCTCTGAGGTCATGCCAGTGCTACTTTTGGAGCCCGCCACACTTTGACATCGGTAGGCCGGTCTGATGGTATGCTAGGAGACCTCAGGGAGCTTTGGTCACTAGTCTAAGGCAGACCGCTATTTGAGGGCCATGTGTAAGACCACAGTTAACAAGTCGTTTCCAGGGACACACTGTGCACTCTTCATACCTGTTAGGACTGGAATCTATACTCTAGCCTGGTGGACAGATGTATATGAGGCTAACCTATTTAGTGAAAGGGACAACTCTGTGTGCTGTAGCCAAACCCAGCTCAAGGTAGCTATGGCGAGTGGTCTAGGCGAAGTCTCAGAAAGGGGTGAGCCATGTCAAGGGTCCACAAGATATGTGATCAAGGAATACAATTAGACAAGTAGTTAAAAAAAACACTTTATTTATGGCAAGCAAACACTATTGAAATGACAGTATGCAGGTAATGTTGTCACACAAACTAATAATAAAATAAATATATACAGTCCCAGTAACTAGTGTAATAAATCCACAATGCCCCCACCCCACAATACCGAAAGGAAAGGTATAGTTGGCTTTACGATGGCAATCCACATGAGTAACAACCCTAACTTTAGAAGTCCAACCCTAAATTGGCTGAGGCCATGTGTCCTGAAAGTTCACAAAGTTCCAAGTAGTTTTGTAAGGCAGGAAAAAGTTAGAAGGGTGGTCCGTTGGATGTGAAAACGGTTCCAGAAGTCAGGGAAGTGTCTATTCTAGTGAACAAAACTTCAGAGTGCATGCAGGAACAAGCAATGGCAAAACCAAACAAATGTAAAAGGTAGGAAAACCTTTAAACAGGGAGTTAAGGAATCGGGTATGTATAATTGTAACTCACCCCACATACTCCGGTTTCTCTTAGAACTTGGTGGGTCGTCAACGGGTCGCCTGAGGTAGCATTTCCCACCGTTTCGTCTGGTCCTTGGTGCTCATGAGTTGCAGGTTCAAGTGAGTCTCCGGTTGGCGACAATTGCCGGTGCAAGCTGTTCCTGTTGAAAATTGCAACTCGCATCGATGCAGGTCTCCTCTCTGCACACGATTGGATGCAGAAAGCAGTTTCGGACGACGGTCATTTGCGTGGCGACAGAAGGGGACACAGTGGTTGCGGTAGAAGACAGCCTCGTATCTCGGGTTCCTTGGATGTTGAAACGCCAGAATTTGGCAGAGACGACCTCTGTAGGACAAGCTGGGTGCCCACAAAATTCTGGGCTGAAATGCGCATCGGCGACATCTGCAGCGTTGTAGCACAAAGTTCAAGCTGGTCAGCCACTCTGCGGTCCAGGGGCACTTCTGAGGGCTCTTCTTCCCAGGACACTGTGCTAATGGCGGGAATGGTTGGTCCCACCACATCAAAGGTTGAAGCTCCACTGAAGGACTTCTGAAGATCACAGCCAGACAGGGCTCCACTGGGACTGTAGCAAAAGTTGGTTGCCAGGCCTCCTTAGGATGGGGTTCACAGTCTTCAAAGATGGGCAGGATACTTGGCTTCTTGCATGATTTCTTCAGGATCTCTCAGGCATGGCTGGAGGACCTCCCCTTCTTATTCAGAATCTAATGGAGGCTCTGCTCCTCAAACACAGCCGAGCAGTGGTCCAAATAAGACCACCAATGGTGAAACTCATGCTTACACTCTAGACATACCGAAACCAGTATGTTCATTGGGGACAGTCCCAGACCACTTCCAGAGAACAAACACATGGCCCTGCATTAGCCTGCAAAAACGAAGGCTTTCCCAGGCAAAGCATGCCCATGGATGGATTTCACTGACCTGGCAGTGCTGGAAGAAGGCCACAGGACGAGATGGCCAAAAGAACAAGCAAAAACCTCACGGCACGACCATGTTGGTAAACTTGCCACAATTAGTAACAAAGCGCGGTGCGGTATGGATAACGAAAAGTATTGCAAAAATAGACAAAATTGCAAATGCTGCCACCCACTTGTCATTTAGGCAGGCCAAAGTAACCAAAAAGAAACCCCATTGCACTGCATTGTAAGATAAAGGTACCCAACAAATAGATATGTATCAAGAAAAGTGAAACAGAGTTTCCCAATACTGACCGCCTTAAGGACTAGTCGGTTTCCCCATAATAATGAGCCAAAGTGCAGTGGAGGCTTCACGTCACTGGACAAAAGTCAGGAAAGAGTTCAAAAGCAAAAGGCTTGGAGGTCCACAGAAATGGAGGGACATTTGCTAAAAGGACAAAACGTTCCTAACAATACCCAACAACCAAGCATCTCTACCTTTTTAATCCAATGTCAAACCAGAGGCTTTGGGCACCATCGTTTGCAAATGGGTAGCGAAGCCGAACGGCCAGCTTTGCCTTTAAAGAATTGAGTGTAGGGTTTGTTGGGTGTAATATGAGCAACTGTCAAATGAGCAATATGAATAGTTAACGGCAAAAAATACACAAAGTGTAATGAAAAGGAGTGTGTTGACTGCAACTCTTCATGTATTGAATGGAAGTAGTACATTAACATCTGGAGGCCCTCCATACGAGTACCTACGCTCTTCCTGCAGCCGGCTGCTCTTCCTGCAGCCAGCTAACCATCTGGTACAGGGGCAGCAGCTCTTCATCGTTCAGCCTGGCAAAGGGTGGGCTGCCTGGAGAGTGCATTCTTGCATTTGCAGAAAAGCCAAAGTTTGGAATGCTCATATGGAGAGGGCTGTCGGTGTCACAAGGCTTCACGTCATCCCGTGGCCTCATCCTGGATATGGTACTATGCCCAATAAAGGGAATGGTTGGTGGCAGAGCCTAAAGGTGAAAGGCAGCAACTTTGGTTTTCTGGGCAAGAAGCAGCTCCCAGACTAAAAGCTAGACCAAGGACGCCTAAAAGCAAGAACGTGTGTGACTACTCGCATTCAGCAAGCAGGACCTCTCTGTAGACTTGCTTGGCTTCCATAGCTCCATCTGGATGGGGGGTCTCTTCAAGCCGGCTGTAAAGTCACAGCAGCAAGCAGAAGAGAATGCAGCTCCAGGGATGAATGGGTCCATCAGGCAGTCTCCTTGCACTCTGTGCGTCAGAATGGGATATTAGCCCCTGGTATAGCCTAAGAAGGAGCTCGTGAAACTCTACCAGGGGCCAACCCTGTGCTAGCTCAGAATCCGGTTGTGTACGCGGCCCCTAACGAATAACGTGAAATCAGGCATCCAAATGAGCCTGGATTATGTCTGAAGTTACCAGGTCGGGTAGATGGGAGGTAATATGGAAACCTGCACAAGACTGGAACTGGGAAAACAAGAGCCCGCACAGGTTCAGCTTGCATGACATTGGGCCGAAGTTCCTCCCCCACTGCCCCCCCCCGCCCCCCAAATTCCTTCCTTTCTCAGCCACTCCCAGCTCCAAGGGCCATTAGTTGTTAGGATTTTACAGGGCCCAAGTAAACCAATGCACCTGGCCCTTTGGCTATATGAGTAGAAAACTTTTATGAATTATCCAGGACTCCAGCCGACAATCCACAAGTCTCTGCTGGGGACTTGGCCTCGACAACTGAAGAGTTCCGCCAAAAAGGGTCTTTGGTGCGGAAGATCAAATATCATCTGTGCCTTGATTTGGTTCCTGTTGCACATGTTCACAATCGCCAGCGAGAGGCCCTTATGACTCTACTCTTATAACATGCAACTTGCAGGGATGGACTGGGAACCAAAAGAATCCCTGGAAATAATGTTCAAAGTGGCCCCATCCTACACATTTTCAGCAAGTCCAACCATTTTCCTATGGGAACATTTGGAAATATCACACAATAGGGTCCAGGGTGCAGAGGCCTACCAGGAAATCTCCAGACTTCCCTATAGGCCAGTCCACCCCGGGCCAGGGTGCAGAGGCCTACCAGGAAATCTCCAGACTTCCCTATAGGCCCGTCCACCCCTGCATGGAAGTGTTAGCCAAGGGGCCTATGCTACTTGGAAAGCTCTGAGAGCAAGCGAACGGTTCCCCTAGAGCTCTGGGGGCATGCTAGCGTATTCATTAGTGATCATTTCACTTGTTTATATAGTGTTTCTTGCCTGGTCCTGTCCCGCTTTTCAGTACTGTAGCAGTAGCAGATATTCTAAATCGTCTTTAAGGATAAAGGGTTGTGCCGGTCCTGGTGGGAAGCGAGTTGCTAGCTCACTGAGCTGTCATATTAACATGGTGCCCTGACTGCTTGGGCATAGCAGCACTATGAGGGCATGATGGCGGGTTCCATATAGCACTGCCTGCTTGTACATTTGCAGCTCACTGAGGGTATGCAATAGACCTGCCTACATTTGAACCTCAAAAACCTTCAGATTTGTGCAGGCCCCGGGTACGCTCACGCTTCAAAACACCTGTACGTACTATAATCTCTGCTCTTGCACCAGCTAATGTTAAAAAAGAATGCATACGCAGACTCGCTGACTCCCACGATCTCTTTCTCTTGCTCTAAGGTCAAATGAACACTTAAATACGTTATAGTATGTTACGCTGATTTATACCGCTCTCCGCTACCACCCAGGGGCAGTCTCCAGGCGCTTCATAGCAATCTGAAAGAAATAACGCAGAGATTGCGATTTATTATCAGCATCTCGAATTTATTTCCATCTGGGTTAACATAAATGTTCCTTTTTTTAAATTAATAATGTAAGTATTCTATTCAGGGCAAGCTGAACTCGCAGCGCTTTCGTTGAGACTGCCTAGATATTGCAGTGAGGGAACACGATTTGCCCAGCGCCGCACTCCGGCTCTGACACTGGCAGCAGTTTAAGCCTTGACCACGTACATAGCTTCTCGGGTCTTGTGTGTGTGTTCAGGATTGTCTTTCAAGAATACCACGTTTTATGAAGATGGCATAGCAAAACAGCTTGACAAATATAAATCCTTATAGAAATATCTGAAACAAAAATAGTGTAATTTACACCCCGCCCGCCAAATCCCCCAAATGGAGGCATACACGTTCCAGAATGCAAAGTAATGCAGCCCTGAAAATGACCTTTGAGTTTTGAAAATAAACCTTCAGGACTTCGACACTGCGTACAAGATAAAGTGATAGGATCGCCTGCAGCTTGGTTCACACAGGCCTCCTGCTTATGTATCCATGCAGGCGGGGTCTGCAAACCGCCACTCTCCAGATATGTTGCACTACGATTTCCATGATGTCTGGACGTTGCCTCGGCTTGCTAGGCCTTACCGGAGTTGTAGTCCAAAACTGGAGAGCCAAAGGTTGCAGACACCTGATCTATAGTGTAAAGAAAATGTCAAACTCAGCATGAAAACAACCCTTCTTTGCGTGTCAAGTAAGAAAACAATGAAAATGAGAGACAGCTTCATCTTGAACTAAGACGCATAAATGCATATTTATTCATAGCTTTATTTGTGTTTTTCGAAGCAAAATAGCAAAGGCTGCCACCCACCCCAGTTCTCATCTCCAAAGCATGTTACTGTTTAAACACTCCAGTGGGAGCCATGTGGCGCTTGCTACGTTGTATATTCTCTCTCTCATGGGCATCCTATGATCACTGCTGAGGGAAGGCAGTCTCCACCGCCCAGAAAAGCGCATAAAAACCCTGAGACTCCGGCCCAATGACAGAGGACTGGGATGGACTGCCCTGGAAGTGGTTTTCCTGTAGCCCACGGGGGTTGGTTTGCACATTAATGCTATGTGGGGGCATGATACTAGTGTTTGTGGAGCATTGCTGGAAAGTCCCGCTAGGATATAACCTGGTCATTTGTGCATCCTTGTACCAACAAGCTTAATCATTCTATTCGTCCCTTTCTATATCCCCCCAGGAAAGGTGCAGAATGCGACATGCTTTCTTTGTTGGCATAAAAAGGCAGCAGATTTATTTTCACAACATAATCAAATCAAAACACTGCAAACAAACTTTGTGAAAATAGCTCTGAAGGTGCAGCGACCCACCGACTGCTCTGCTGTCCAAATCCTGCTTCCCCCTTTCCCAACCAAATCCACTGTAGGCAAAAGCCCCCTCCCCCCAACTCGTTCCCGGGCTGGGGGAGTGCCGTTTAGTTGGGGGAAGCTGAGCCCTCCTTGCTACCTGCAGCGCCCCTGCCGCTTTGGCCCCCAAGGAGCGCTGGTCCTGGGATCAGCAAAAACCCTTTCGGGCTTTCCCACGGCTCATTAGCAGTCTGTATCTTGCCACTGGTCACCAAAACACAGCCTCGCCGCCGTTCTGCGACAGCAATGGCCAGGCCTTGCCATTCCGCCCTCCAAATGCAGGGTGGGTGGGAAGAAAAACAACCACGCGGGTCCTCCGTTGTTGGGCGTTTGTCTGTTGGGGCTGCAATTCCCTAAAGACGGGGACCCGGCGGCTTATAAGCTGCCTGGCCCGCCCCTTCCCATTGTCTTTTTTACTGGCATCTAGCCCGGTTTTGCTGGCTCTCCACCCCTCGGGATACCTCCCCCTTACACAGGGGGGGAGGGAGGAGAGGACGGCTGCCCATGCTATTAGGGCGCCTCTTCCATTGCCTTTACGTCGTCGCTTCCATTCTAGATGTTCACGTATAGCCTTGACCAGTGCTTTAAGTGGGGTGAAAAATCGAGGGGAGGCTGCAATGCGGGGGGGTGTCCTAAATTATGGGTGTGATCTGGTGTGTCCATAGCATGTGACAGTAAAAAAGAAAAGTTGTTGGGTTGCTTTTATTTATTGTCCCTTGCTAGGGATTCACCCAAGCCCTGCAGGTGACAAGCCAGTGTCGGATTACACTTAGCTGTTTCATTGGTGCTCAGTTTACTTTGTTTCAGTTAAGACTGTGTCAAGCTACGATGACCAGATTTTTCTTTTTTTTAAACCAGACAGGCCATGGACATAGAATTAGGACTAAAGTAAATATAAATACAACTATCGTCCTACTTCAATGTCGCAGGCCTGTTGCGGGGGACCGGGAAGGGGTGGGCTCTCAGGCACACTCCTCTCATTGGAGGAGAGTGTCCGGGGAGGGCAAGGGGGAGTAAATGGGGGCGTGAAAAGCATTTCATGCCCCCATTCGGAAGAGTTGCGCCATGACCCGATTTCGGGACTTCGAAATAGTGTCCTGACAAACACCGGGACCGTAGGCACCCACCGTTGCAAACCCGGGACAGGGTATTGTAAATTAAACTCGCAGGACGGAGGGTGATTTCCTGGGTCTGTCCCGGGAAAACAGGGACGTCTGGTCACCCTATATCAAGCAGTCTATTGATTGAAACCAATGTAATCCAGCACCTATGAAATGGCACAGCACAATGTGACATTGGCTTGTCATCAGCAGGACTCGGGTTGGAATCCCCATCACAAGACAATAAAAAAATTTACCATGATGGCAATTCCAACCAGAGCCCTGCTTGCTGACAAACCAGTGTTGCGCTCACTGTGTGATTTCATAGGTGCACAATTTGTTTTATATATGTTTATATTGCGCCTGCCAAAAACCAGCAGGCATCAAGGCGTGACAAACAAAAAGATAAAGAAACGTTGAATACAACTAAAATACGCTACAATAATCCATGTACACATAAAAGGACAAGAAGCGGAGAAGAGAAAATAATTCAACTGAAAATTCGAAAAGAAACACCCTACTCTAGACAAAGTCTATTACCAATTTCAGGTCCGATGTTTTGTAGAGAGCAACACAGAGGGTCAAATAGGACAGTAAGTCACTTATATCGCACCCCACCAATATTCAGTCTTTATCCTTCTGAGCGCACCACTGGTCAATCTTGATCTTTCTGATAACCTTGAGGTCGGGCATTCTTACAACGCCCAGACCAGTCTGTGGCGCAGCCATGCAAGCACATTGGTCCTTAAAGCGTCTCTTGGTTCAAAACCTACTACGGACTCCACATTAGTAATAACAAAGTTCCTATAGTCCATTACCATCTTCCTCACCGAGTCTTCCGCGAGTGGAGGCATGGACGCTTTACTAGCAGATAGACATCTGGGGCGACAATATTTGGAGTTAGTAGTATGATGGTGTGAATAATTCACAGAGACCTGGGCTGAGTCTCTTAAGTCAGCCCAAGGACTTGGCCCAGATAATTGACCTGGTTGCCCCCTTAAAATTGGTGAATTAGGGATTCGAATTTGCAGGTTGAATGGAGCTTTCCGATATTCCCCAAACTCAGGAGTCGCCTGGCGGAAAGCATCACTAATTTCATCTAGATTCATACCCTGCCATTTTCCCAATGGATGATTAACACCCTGAGGAGTCGGAGTGCTCGGATCACATTGAGTTCTTTGAAATCTCTGGGATTTTACACATTGAGGTTGATTCTTTTCTGTGTCCTTCAGCTGATTCCATTGACAGGCTTTATCTATCTTTTCTAGCCGGAATTGTACTCCAATATTGTCAATCCATACAACCATAAAAAAAGTCTGAAAGGTTGTTGCATAAATTCAATTCCCCAATAAGTTATATCTTCATTTGTACCCATTGCACAGGACTGACGTTGGCCAGTTAATAAAGAAGCTTGTCATCTTGTTCTAACAACTCCATATGGGGCTGCAGAGAAGCCTCTCCTAGTAACTAACGGAACACTCTTCAGTGTTTGCTGTCCAGGGATTGATCTTTCACTCATAAGCTCGGAAGCTCGTGCTGTGTGTGAGGGTGGTGTTGAAAACGTCCAGTCGTTGATCGCAGCTTACCAAAACAACATTCTTCAATGCACATCCCAACTCTCCAGTGTGATCAAAATGGTTCATAAACAAAGGCGAGACTGGCAGACCCCCGAGCTCGGTCACATCTTCAAAAGAGCAATATCTTGCAGCTTGCTCTCCCAGTCTTCTTTGAACACTCAGGGCTAATACTTCTGTTAACTCCCATCCCCAAAAACAATTGATTATGTCAAGACACGCCTATGTTATAGACCTTGTCTTGGCTTTATGTTTGGTAATGGCCATATTAGGTACAAGTAAGGGACGAAAAAAAGAGAAGGACTACCATTACTGTCCCGTCTTTCCCCGTTACCAGCCCAATCCGGACCAGCAATGACTCAAATCGACCCTTAGTGCACTGGCCGAGCGCCTCTCCATCCTTGCTTACCAAACACCGGGCGTCAACTCCGCCCATGGGGGTATGTGGCACCGTCTCCAACTGGGACCATTTTTGCCCAAAGTCGACCTCACGGCACTGCACTGTACTCTTCCGTGTGCGAGGTTCGGAGAGTTGAAAACACACTCTGCTCTCTGGTTCCCCCCTTCGATGACTAAAGGAAAGAACCTAGAGACCATTCTAGCCGTCAAGCCGCACCCGGGGGAAGGGCTGCTTCCAACGATCACATCAATTTGTTTTATACAATAGACTGACACATAAAGCCCATTACAGCTTTATGTGTCAAGCAATCTGATTGAAACAAATGGAATTCACCACCTATGTAATGGCACAGTGCAACGTGACACTGGCTAGTCACCAGTAGTGCGCAGATTCGAATCCTGCCCATAGATAGAGGAAAAAAGTGGTTGTCTAGCCTGTCTGTGGTAGTGTGAGCCCCAGCTCGATTGAAGTTTTGGGAGACTGCCGGGGCTCAGTTAAAGCCCTTTCCTTGACTGCTTGTGCACACTTAGCTTTGTGAGGGCCATGCTAATAGTAGTTGTGGTACATTGGCAGCTCCGGAAATGTATGCCAGGGGTTTCGTATCATGCCCTAGCTGCTTGTTTATTGTCATCTCTGGCAGGGCATGAAAGGGGTTTCGTGTGGTCCCTGGGCTGCTTTTATGTTGAGTCATACATGGAGCATACTAATGGGTCTCGTGTAGACATGTCTGCTTGCACACATTAGCCACTGTGTTAAGGCCTGTTAGGTGTTCTCCTGTAGCCGTGGCTAGTTGCACATTATGTGCTGTGTGAGGGCGCGCTACAGGTTCTCGTGGCTCCTTGCAAAGTAGGTGCTGTGTGAGGGACCGATAGGAGTTCTCGTGTAGCCGTGGTTCCTTGAACAGTAGGTTCTGTGTTGAGGGAATTCTACGGGTTCTTGTGTAGCAGTTGCTCCTTGCACATTAGGTGCTGCGTGAGGGCATGCTACGGGTTCTCGTGTAGCAGTTTCTCCTTGCACATTAGTTGCTGTGTGAGGGCATGCTATGGGTACTCGTGTTGCAATTGCTCCTTGCACATTAGATGCTGCGTGAGGGCATGCTACGGGTACTCGTGTAGCAGTTGCTCCTTGCACATTAGGTGCTGCGTGAGGGCATGCTAGGGGTTCTCGTGTAGCAGTTTCTCCTTGCACATTAGGTTCTGTGTGAGGGCATGCTACGGGTACTCGTGTAGCAGTTTCTCCTTGCACATTAGGTTCTGTGTGAGGGCATGCTACAGGTACTCGTGTAGCAGTTGCTCCTTGCACATTAGGTGCTGCGTGAGGGCATGCTATGGTTTCTTGTGTAGCAGTTGCTCCTTGCACATTAGGTTCTATGTGAGGGCATGCTACGGGTTCTCGTGTAGAAGTTTCTCCTTGCACATTAGGTGCTGTGTGAGGGCCTGTTAGGGGTTCTCTTGTAGCCGTGGCCCCTTGCACATTAGGTGCTGTCCGAGGGGCCGTTATGGGTTCCGGTGTAGCTGTGCCTATGGGCACATCAGGTGATGCGTGAGGGGCTGCTAGGAGTTATCGTTTAGCCGTGGCTCCCTGCACATTAGGGCTGTGAGAGTGCTTGCTAGTGTTTCTCCTGTAATCCTCCTTCACATTAGCCTCTGTGTGAGAGCTTGCTAGTGGTTGACGTGTAGGCATGGCTGCTTGCACATTACGTGCTGTGTGAGGAACCGGTAGGAGTGGCTGCTTGCACATTAGGTGCTGTGTGAGGGATCGGTAGGAGTGGCTGCTCGCACATTAGCTGCTGTGTGAGGGATCGGTAGGAGTGGCTGCTTGCACATTAGGTGCTGTGTGAGGGATCGGTAGGAGTGGCTGCTCGCACATTAGCTGCTGTGTGAGGGATCGGTAGGAGTGGCTGCTTGCACATTAGGTGCTGTGTGAGGGATCGGTAGGACGGGGCTGCTCGCACATTAGGTGCTGTGTGAGGGATCGGTAGGAGTGGCTGCTTGCACATTAGGTGCTGTGTGAGGGATCGATAGGACGGGGCTGCTCGCACATTAGGTGCTGTGTGAGGAACCGGTAGGAGTTCTCATGTAGGCGTGGCTGCTTGCACATTAGCTGCTGCGTGAGGGCCTGCTAGGGGGTTCTCGTGTAGCCGTGGCTGCTCGCACATTAGGTGCTGTGTGAGGGATCGGTAGGAGGGCTGCTTGCACATTAGGTGCTGTGTGAGGGATCGGTAGGAGTGGCTGCTTGCACATTACGTGCTGTGTGAGGAACCGGTAGGAGTTCTCGTGTAGCCGTGGCTGCTTGCACATTAGCTGCTGCGTGAGGGCCTGCTAGGGGGTTCTCGTGTAGCCGTGGCTGCTCGCACATTAGGTGCTGTGTGAGGGATCGGTAGGACGGGCTGCTTGCACATTAGGTGCTGTGTGAGGGATCGGTAGGACGGGGCTGCTTGCACATTAGGTGCTGTGTGAGGGATCGGTAGGAGTGGCTGCTTGCACATTAGGTGCTGTGTGAGGGATCGGTAGGACGGGGCTGCTCGCACATTAGGTGCTGTGTGAGGGATCGGTAGGACGGGCTGCTTGCACATTAGGTGCTGTGTGAGGGATCGGTAGGACGGGCTGCTTGCACATTAGGTGCTGTGTGAGGGATCGGTAGGACGGGGCTGCTCGCACATTAGCTGCTGTGTGAGGGATCGGTAGGAGTGGCTGCTCGCACATTAGGTGCTGTGTGAGGGATCGGTAGGACGGGGCTGCTTGCACATTAGGTGCTGTGTGAGGGATCGGTAGGACGGGGCTGCTTGCACATTAGGTGCTGTGTGAGGGATCGGTAGGACGGGGCTGCTTGCACATTAGGTGCTGTGTGAGGGATCGGTAGGAGTGGCTGCTTGCACATTAGGTGCTGTGTGAGGGATCGGTAGGACGGGGCTGCTCGCACATTAGGTGCTGTGTGAGGGAATCGGTAGGACGGGGCTGCTCGCACATTAGCTGCTGTGTGAGGGATCGGTAGGAGTGGCTGCTCGCACATTAGGTGCTGTGTGAGGGATCGGTAGGACGGGGCTGCTTGCACATTAGGTGCTGTGTGAGGGATCGGTAGGAGTGGCTGCTTGCACATTAGGTGCTGTGTGAGGGATCGGTAGGACGGGGCTGCTTGCACATTAGGTGCTGTGTGAGGGATCGGTAGGACGGGGCTGCTTGCACATTAGGTGCTGTGTGAGGGATCGGTAGGAGTGGCTGCTTGCACATTAGGTGCTGTGTGAGGGATCGGTAGGACGGGGCTGCTCGCACATTAGGTGCTGTGTGAGGGATCGGTAGGACGGGGCTGCTCGCACATTAGGTGCTGTGTGAGGGATCGGTAGGAGTGGCTGCTTGCACATTAGGTGCTGTGTGAGGGATCGGTAGGACGGGGCTGCTTGCACATTAGGTGCTGTGTGAGGGATCGGTAGGAGTGGCTGCTTGCACATTAGGTGCTGTGTGAGGGATCGGTAGGACGGGGCTGCTCGCACATTAGGTGCTGTGTGAGGGATCGGTAGGACGGGGCTGCTCGCACATTAGGTGCTGTGTGAGGGATCGGTAGGAGTGGCTGCTTGCACATTAGGTGCTGTGTGAGGGATCGGTAGGACGGGGCTGCTTGCACATTAGGTGCTGTGTGAGGGATCGGTAGGACGGGGCTGCTTGCACATTAGGTGCTGTGTGAGGGATCGGTAGGAGTGGCTGCTTGCACATTAGGTGCTGTGTGAGGGATCGGTAGGACGGGGCTGCTCGCACATTAGGTGCTGTGTGAGGGATCGGTAGGAGTGGCTGCTTGCACATTAGGTGCTGTGTGAGGGATCGGTAGGACGGGGCTGCTTGCACATTAGGTGCTGTGTGAGGGATCGGTAGGAGTGGCTGCTTGCACATTAGGTGCTGTGTGAGGGATCGGTAGGACGGGGCTGCTCGCACATTAGGTGCTGTGTGAGGGATCGGTAGGACGGGGCTGCTCGCACATTAGCTGCTGTGTGAGGGATCGGTAGGAGTGGCTGCTCGCACATTAGGTGCTGTGTGAGGGATCGGTAGGACGGGGCTGCTCGCACATTAGGTGCTGTGTGAGGGATCGGTAGGAGTGGTGCATTCGTGTCAGCAATGAACGTTAAATCAGCCGGACATAAGACGAGAAGAATATGTTGGTTATTGAGCCCTGAGGGCCAGCGTCTATAGCCTGCTGCAGGCACCCCCTTCTCTTCAGCCGTATCGCCCATTCCAGGAATGTCGCCTGGAAACGTCTGGGCCCTGATAAGGCCCACGTTTCCCGCCCAGACAGCATTGCTCTGGGCAAACAGAGGAGCCATTACAGCATGCGTAAATGCCAGAGGCCCTGGTCTTGGCTGTTACTCGGTCCATTGGGTGAATTGTGTGCTCTTCCCTGTGCCCAGACCTTTCCTTGGAGTCTCCATTTGCTGTGGTTAAAAAACCAGACCGAGATTCTGAACATGATTTCAAGCAGTAAAACACATCATTGAAACAATAATAAACCCGAGAGAATTATTAGGAAATGTGCACATTATGAAATCACTAACGTATAGAGAGGACTCCTTTAGCGTGCAGCAAATGAGGGTGAGATGGCGCCATGAATAGGATGCCTCAGAATTGCTGCTACAGGGATCTCCTGCTGGCTCGTGGCGGCACTGCAGGATGTGTCTTATGGGCTGGACATGGGTGGCCTGCCTGTTCATTCTGCCTTCTGCTGAATAGCTCTGAGTTCCATACATTTGGCACACATGATATGATAGTTTATTTATATAGCGCCTATACACAATGTGTTTCAAAGCGCTTTAAGGCAAGGGAGGGAACAAGGGAAAAAACAATGACATTCTTACAAGCCATGAACAGTAAGGATGTGAAATTAACTATCGTACTGGCCTGATTAAATTTCAGATAGTGCAAGAACTAAGAAATAGATAAGGAAGGGAGGGGGGGAGAGTGGGAAGGAAATGGAAACAGACAAGCGACTACTGTACTAGGCCTGATGACATTTCTGGTACAGTGGCTTTTTTTTGTTCCACTGCACCACCAACTGACTTGCAACAGAGTTACAGATGAAGTCGCATTAAATATCCCTTTGAGGCTCTGACGAGTTCTGGTGATGGGAGTGGGCCACCTTCTGTGGTCTTGAATGGTACTGTAAATGGGAACCAGGTGCCCACTCCATTGGCCACTCGGCAAATCTATTCCCCGGATGGGTGAGTCCTCCCATGGACCCTTGTGTTGGCCGTGGCATAGAGTGAACATAACAAAGAGCCTTCCATATAAGAGCGCATCAGGCAGTGGGATGAAGCCCCATTCCCAACCAACCCCCAGGGAATAATTTAGTTGGCACGTTATTGAGCAGTTAATTTAATCAAGGCCACTATAACAGCTCTCGGGTTGTTGCAGTAAGTGACACAGGCTCGTTTAGAGGCTGAGAGCGGAAGAGGTACCTGTAGAAGATGGAAGGCAGGTTTAGGAATTAAAGGCTTGTTAGCAGATGGAGATCGTTATTGACCTCTTAGTCAATCAGAATGTTTAGATTGCACTCAATAACTACTGGTATTCACTGCGCTTTAAACATTCTGTCTTCAAAATCAGACAGGCAAACAACAATGCAATTTCTAGGCAAGAATTCGTTCAGCAAGACTATTCCTCTCTGAGAGGACCTTTTTTTCTGCAACATCATGTTTAAAATCCTATTTAACTCATGAAAAAGAAAGCTAAAACATTGGACAATACTTTTTTCTAGAGAAACCCTTTACTTTTAAATGACAACAAATGCATGCTCGTGTTAAACCCTTTTCTGTTGAACCAAGTTTGCAACTAAAATACTTCATTATTGATGACAACTATGTTATTTTAATGTTTCAAAATAAAGCCACATTTAATTTTTACCCAGTATTAAAGTAGCATGTTTTTACTTCACCTCCAAAACATGTTTCTAATTGTGTCCTCCCACAGATAATCTTCGATATATTTAAAATCTTTGTTGGCTCTCTCGGAAATAATTTTGATGGCAGAAGGTGCTGTGCAGCATCGAGTCGATGTGCCCCAGTGGTTTACCACTCCCGCGTCTGGACGTGACATTGATGATGGTATAAATAGTATGTACTATGCCATTGGGCCTGATTACAACTCCGGCGGTAGCTGTGCCGGTAAAAACAGCAGGCTCCCGCCAGAGTTGTGTATTTTTTACGGCGCCTGGCTATGGGGACTCACCGGGCATTACAGCCATGGCGGTCCCTGAAGCCAGGCTTTGGAAAAAGTTACTCCCCATTCCCATTTGAGTCCCACAGGGCTCAAATGAGAATGGGGAAGACGGTAGCACCGGCCCCATTCATAATGGTACCGGTGCTACCGTCAAAGTCTGCGATCGGGTGCCTTTCTGCCTGCCAGGTCTGACCTGGCGAGCGGGTCGGCACCAGCCTGCAGAACTCGTAGTTTGCCGGTCTGGAAACAACGGTGCCGGCAAGCTTACTGGCACCGTTGTCAGGACCGGCAAACTTGTAATGAGGCCCACTACCTCAGTTCTGTATTTCTGTATGCACATCACACTCTGAACAGTATGATTCGCTGAAGAGAATCTCTCGTTGTAATTGTTATTGTTAAAACGCTTCACGATGTCTACGCCAAAGAAAGGCTTCAAGAGATATGCGGACTGTGAATTGATTCGCAAAGGAATTATCTCTGGTGCCTCGGCGAGTGTGGCTCCTGCCAATCGATGATCAGAAAGATGGCCTTGAAGGAGAGAAGATCAAAGCTCAACCTAGGTCGGCCAGTTTCCAAGTCTCTGTCTTCCTTTGAAGAGGAAATCTTCCTAAGGTAGAAGTTCCACCGTACACAAGGCTCCAGAAAGGCCCCAAAAAACAATCGACATTCTAAATGGTCGAGATCCAGGAATGATTCCAGCACTCTTCATCGTCACGAAAGGATTTGAAGAAACGAGGCCATCTTTCCTCATCCTCCGACTCTTCGTCCGAGAAGCGTCTGGTATGTTTTCTCGACAAGACCGCTTCTGGGAAAAGTTTAGAGAAAAGATGATGGAAGTCTTTTCAAAGACTGCCCCGCCTGGTGCCTCGAAAGAGCTGAAAAAGGCTGTTGATCCCACTGTGTCTTCCAAGACTGGCAGGCACTACAGTAAGGCTTCAACCCACGGGCCCAAGAGCCCGATTCTCAAGACCTCAGGATATGTCGTCCCACTTAGTGTCAGCCACAGACATTTCATTGAAGCAAAAAGCTTCTGACACTTCCTTCGACGTCGATCTCTTACTCGACTTAGATTTTGAAACCCACATTGAAGACTGTTTTTTTTTGCAAATCCTTTGCGTTCGTTTTTGAGGACAAGGAGAAAGATGTCATACCCATTGGGTGTGAAGTTTTTGGAACTCCCAATGCAACAGAAGAGTTGGTCTCAGACCAATCTGAACTAGAAGACCTAGCCACTTGTCTAAAATAATCCAGTGATCTGGATAAGTTTCCTGAAGTTGACTTTGACACACCAGACATCCTTTCTCACCCAGATGTGCCCTATAGAGCAGTCATGAATAGGGTGTTTGAGTATTTGGGTTGGAGGCGTTCTGCTCAGGACATTACCCAGGATGACCTCACAGGTACTTTGTATAAAGGCCCTCCCACGGAGCCTGTGCTGCCCTTCCATACAGCACTAAAAAAAAAATCTAAAAAACTGGCAAAAACCTGATACTACTCCTGCTGTAAACAAGGAGTAGGTGAAGAAGTACAGACCACCTTCTGAGGACCCGGACTTCTTTTCCAGGCACCTTACACAAGAGATTTTGGTGGTGCAGGTTGCTACTTTCACCTCAAAGGGTGCAGCTTATCCGACCATCCTCCCAGATAGGGACGATAAGAAATATGACGCACTGGCAAAGAGTATTTTCTTCTGCAAGCATGGCATTGAAGGCTTTCAATGCATCTTGTGCTCTAGCAAAATGTTCTTAAACATTATGTAATGTTATTTCTCAGGCTGCAGAAAACATTCCCGAAGGGAAGATGACAGATGGATTTAATAATCTCATCAGTGATGGCAAGGAAGTCCCTTGCCAGTTCTTCAGTCAGGCCTGGATGCGTCGCACTGTGCGGGCAGTTATATGGGCTTTAGTGCGGTAATACGATTTGCGTGGTTGCGGAAGTCTGGATTTGCTCCCAACGTCCAATCAAGACTCCTGGACATGCCCTTTGATGGGTTCTGCCTTTTTGGACCAAAGGCGGACAACAGCCTAGAAAGCTGCAATCTTCAAAGGCTGACTCTAAATCCTTGGGGGCAGCCGCAAAATCACCCACCTATGCAGGCTTGGAGAGGGCATTCCTTTCGCTATTACTCCTCTTTTGACCAAAGGGGATGAGGTCCAGCTACCCAAAGAGGACAAAGGATGTTCACACGTGCCCCCAGAGGCCATGGTGGAAATACTCCCAGGCAGCACCTCTTCACTGCCCTCTGCCAAAGCCCCAAAACCTCTCAGCACTTTGCTCACACGTCAGTGGGAGTCAGGTTGACCCAGCATCTAAAAAGAAGGGCATTTTATTACATCAGTTCAGAGGTGGACTGGCCTGTAGGGAACTCTGCAGATTTCCCGTTAGGCCTCTGCACCCTGGGCCTTTTTTGTGTGGTACATTATTTTATTTCCACATTTTCTGATAGGAAAAGGGTTGGGCATGCTGACAATGTGTGATATGGGACGACTTTGAACATTATTTCTAGGGCCTCGTTTGGTTCCCAGTCCACCCCTGGGTCAGATGCATGGGCACTACAGACAGTAGCTCAAGACTTTCTCCCATTCCTACAAAGACACCCAGATTGTCCCCTGAGCAAGCAACCTCTTTGGGAACCAGACCCGCTCCTTCTACAGGAGAGTCTTGGAGAAAGGTGCAGTGGAAAGCGTACCTGTAGAAGAATACCAAAGCTGGTACTCCACCTAATTTCTGGTTGAGACCCATCTTAGACCTGAGACACTTGAAAACATTCTTCATATAGGACAGATTCAAGATGATCACTCTTTTGCAGATCCTCCAGGCCCTTCAACTCCAGGGCTGGATGGTGTCAGTCTATTTTCAGGATGCTGATCAGAGCTTGTTCTCCCATACTGGCTCTGGAAAATCTCAACCACACCTGCCCCGCTTCCCATAAACTGTGCTCCTCTTCTATTTCAAGAAGTCCCTGGTGACACCTTCTCAAAAGCAGGAATGCATTAGAGCTATTCTAGACTCTTCCTTGGGGAAGGCTTTGCCTCCAGAGTTAAGGGCTCAACCTATCTTACAGATGGTAACGAGATTTCAAAACACCCAATATGTACCGGCCTTCGACTTTCAGAAGTTGCTGGCCCTCATGGCACCCTACATTTTCCTGGTGCCAGAAGCCCGACTAAGGATCGGGTGTCTCCAGTGGGCCCTGCGATCCTAATAGTCACAATTCCCAGACAGGATGACGGCCCACATTCAGGTCCTGGGCAAGGTTGCACAGGATCTCCTGTGGTTGGCCTGAAAGGAGAATGTGATGATAGGGGAACCTTTTTAGCAGCCCTGGTCAGAGATTCTTCCCTCATGGGCTGGGGGTCGGACAATCTGCAGACTCTGGTCTCCATCAGAACTGGCTTTCATGGCCTTTTTCAGTCCATAAAGGGGAAGAACATCATGATAATAACGGACAGCACAGCGTCATGCATTACCTCAACAAAAGAGGAGGTGTAGGTTCACTACCACTGTGCAGGGAGGCAATGCAGCTCTGGCTTTGGGCACTTCTAAACAGGAGCTCTGTTGGCTGTTCACCTAGAATACGATGGAGGACACTCTGAGAAGGCAGTGCATGATCTCCTATGAGTGCTAGTTGGCTGAGGAAGTTCCACTTACAGATCTTCGCCCATTGATGAACTCCTCAAGTTGATCTGTTCACGTCCAGTATCAACAAAAAGTGTGACCTGCTCTGCTCCAGGGAATTTCCTCAGAGTAGCTCTGGGGGACACGTTCATAGTGGATTGCGAATTTGCACTTCTGTACGTGTTCCCACCAGTCCCCGTCATTCCTCATGGCATCAGGAGGTTGAGGAAGTTTCGGAAATTCATGATCCTGATTGCCCCTGGTTTGGCCAGGAGGACATGGTACCCGGACCTTGTGGACATGTCCATCTGCCCTCCATTCTGTCTTTCCCAGAGAGTGGACTTACTCTCTCAAAGAGGAAAGTTGTCGTCTTCACCTAGGAATCAGTACTCTGAACCTTCTCGCCTGGTTTCTGAGAGGTTAAGATAAAAAGATTGGGATGGCTTTCGGCCAGAAGCCAGCAAAATATAAGCACTATACCGCCACCATTGCAACACGTTTTGCAGCTAGTGAAGAGCTAAAGATATATAGGTCCTTTTCCTTGCAATACACCTGCAGTGCTCTTTTTCTACTGCACCTGGCCCACCAAGGACTGCAGGTGACTACCGTCAAGAGATACTTGGCGGTGTAATCCATTTTTAAACGCAGGCCACAACAAGGCTCTTATTTTAAGATGTGTATTGTCATTGAATTCTTAAAAGGACTGACATATACATTCACACCGGTCCCTTTTCTCGTTATCTCCTGGGTTTTGGAAACTGGTACTAACTTTCTTAATGGGAGCTCCATTTGAGCCTCTCCATTAATGTCCTCTCAGGTTATTAACCTTGAAAACCATCTTTTTGGTAGCCATCACTTCTACTCAGAGAGTGAGTGAGTTAGCTACAATCCTTGTCATGCAAACCACCATTTACTATATTCTACAAGGAGTAGGTAGTTTTGAGGGTTCGTCCCTCCTTCCTTCCCAAGGTGTAGTGTCTGAATTCCATCTGACACACAAAATATCATTAGCATCTTATTGGCCTCCCCTTCCAAGGATGAAAAGAAGTTACATAGGCTTGATCTGAAAAGAGCTGTTATCTTCTACATTTGTAGTATGGCAAATGTCAGAGAAGATTATCAACTTTTTATTGGTAATACCGGCCACAGGCTAAGCCAACCAGTGCCAAACAAACGTTATTGCTTTGGATCACCCTAGCCATTTCAGAGTGCTACTCCATTGCGGGAAAAGATGTCGCTCAAAACCTAAGAGCGCATTCCACCAGAGGAGTGGCAACCACTTCGGCTCTCC
Source organism: Ambystoma mexicanum (assembly GCF_040938575.1). NCBI lineage: Eukaryota > Metazoa > Chordata > Amphibia > Caudata > Ambystomatidae > Ambystoma > Ambystoma mexicanum. The sequence goes on from NC_090932.1 coordinate 1,562,228,403, forward strand.
GAGGTGCACCAGTGCAGGACATTTGCAATGCTGCAACTTGGTCCTCACTCCACACTTTTTCAAAGCATTACTGATTGGACACTGTTGGGCCAGGATGCTCGATTTATAAGGGCAGTTCTGCATAATATCGATCAATAATCCAAAAAATTATTTAAAATGCACTTCTCCCTCCTTCATCTCCAAACACTGCTATGGAAGTCTATCCAAGATGAGGAATCCGTGGGAGGACACAATGTGAAGAACACATTACTTACCCCTGGCAATGTTCTTTCTGATGGTTGTTCCTCCCACAGATTCCTCATCGTCCTCTCAGTCTACCCCTCTGTGGGTGCATTTTTTAATACTTCTCTTTCAACGTCCAGGCAGGTTACTATTCCTCGGGTCAACTGAGCAGAAAGAGGAAAAACTAGGAAATAATGCAACGGGCACAGTGCATGCTATTTATACTATCGTCAACGTCGTGTCCGGATGCGGGAATAGTAACCAGTGAGGGACATCGGACCCTCTGTTGCTGAAAGAATTTCAGAGACTGCAAAGTAGGATATAAATATATCTAAGATGAGGAATCCACGGGAGGAACATCCATCAGAAGGAAGATGACCAGGGGAAAGTAATTTGTTCTTTGCTACTACCATTATCTGCTAATAGCCTTACAGACCTCGGGAGGGGTCATTATATAATGACCCTTCACCAACTTCTAACCCTCTGCTTTGCCTTGGGCGATAACTTGGTGGCGGGTCATTACCCTGCTATAACCCCTCTCTCGGTCTATAATATAGACTTTGTTAGCCTAAATAGAGGAAGGAGAATGTTACTGATAAGACCGGATGCAAGAAGGACCTCAGAAAACCTACTGAGGGTCTATAATCTCAAACACTGGCTGGGACCAGACTGAGAAAGGGGCCTAGATCCAGCAGAGGACTTTATTTCAGACACTAGTGGAGACCAGACACAGAAGATCAAGCAGCCAGCAAATACTGCTTCCTCAGACAACCGGGAGAGATGAGTTGGAGAGAGGAAGCTAATAACCTCCATTGGGCGATACTTCAGAAACTCAGACAAGCTGGAGGCATGAAGCCAAGAACCTGCTGAGGGGTGTTTCTCAAACTTGCATCAAGACCACATTAAAAAAGGCGTGAACTAGGATCAGGAGAAAGACATGAAATGATTGTTAAGAGCAACAACCTCTTGCCATGAAACTTTGGCCCAGAAGAGCAACCCGTTGCTGGAGGGTAATGATTTTGCAGCCTGGCAAAAGCCCTTAATAAGGGTGAAGAAATATTTGCTGGCATGAGTGTGGAAGTTATTTCTAGTGGCCCAGGAGGGCAGTCTATAGGGTGAGATTATCTATGCTTAACATACACCTTAAAGCATGAAGGAAGGGATACTTGCTGGCAGGAATGTGCCTAAAGGTATTTCCAGTGGTCCAGGAGTAAAACCTGCTAATAAACGGTGAGAATATCTATTTGGGGGGCAGGGGGACCTAATGGTAGAGGATTATGAAAAAGCAAACTGGGTGCAATATTCCGGGGAATTTAAATTTGGCCAAGAAGTGTGCCGGGTGCTACATCCCTAAGACTGCATTGTGGAAAGGGGGACTTAGAGAAGATCGGTGTTCCCATATTTGGACACTTAATTTGGGCACTTGAGACGCCTTCAATTATAACAGCCATGCCCCTTAACCAAAGCATGTAATTTGTTTCTTGTTTGACTCCCCCTTAGACACTGTAGGCGATTAACCAAACCCCCTTCCTAAGTAACTACAGGGGCCAAGAAGTGTATCGGATGCTCTGACTTGCTGTGCAATGGATGAGAGAACTCTGTGAGGTATTCTCCATTAGATTTGGAAGCAGGGCACTTAATAGTTTACCCCAACAGCGATAGTTTTGCTTACCTTGTTCGCACGGTGGAATACCCTGTTTTGTTATAGAAATACCCTCAATGCTAATAGTTTATCCCAACATCGTCCTGACCATATTAATAAACCTTGTTTAAAGTGTGGGTGGTTATTTCCTGTCTCACTTGACAATGGACCTACTGCACAGCATGGCTCGCATCAGTTTTTGAAGTTTGGTCTTTGCTGTCTCCATACTATGCTGCCACCCATCATCCTATACGAACCATTTATCCACACGGCGTGCTGTGCTACTCTGACCATACTCCTTGTGTGTGACATAATGCACTGTTTTAACCATTGGAAGTGTTTGCTGCTCTGTCGTAAAAATTCTGTCTAGCCCAGCAGTGGCGGTGCTTTGGGAATCCATGTCAGGGGAACCAGCAGCAAGGGATTTTCTGGTCCACACTATGCCAGAGTAGTACAGATTTATTTAGACCGTCTTTGATTATGGAAAAAGAAACAAGCGAGAAAGGACTCTTAAAATCGAGCCCAGTGGCCATCAGGTATATGTGAATTCTACGTTATCATTCTGATCTCAACACTTGCAAAATAGGCATACTTTACAGCAGGTGGGTATGGTTCTTAAGTTGATGTGGCAGACGACATCGCCACAGCCCCAATGATGACCCTAACTGTGATGTGAAAGTAGTCAATTTTAAGATATTATTGACAGGTTGGCCATATACCAAAATGTGTATAGGGGCCTCAATCTTTACTCTCCCCTGTTATTCCAAGCCGATAGCAGGGACTCTGCATTGGAAAGATGTGTGTATATAGAGTCAGTGGCACAAAGTAGATCGGCATTCTGTGAGAAACCAGAAGGTTTCTCACCCACCAGTCCCTGGGGATCTCCCTCTCAGGTGGCCTGGGCATGGCCATTGCCTTTGGATCTAGACCCTGGGGGTGGACCAGTGCGGGAGGATCACCTGGGTGAAAGGTCTTCGGGAGTGGGGGTGAGGCAGCTGATGGTGAGACGCGGTATTCCCCCCATTTGTGTTAATCTACCCCATCCTATTTTGTAGGATGTTCCGAAGTTCCAACTCTTCCCCTCCTTTTACACAAACACTGGGCCGAGGAAAAGGGTGACTGAGAGTAACCAGACTAACTCTCTCACATCGTACTGGAGATGTCCTGTTAAGCGGGTGAGGCAATGTCAGGCAGTTTACACTAAGTGCATACACCTAATACCAATTAGCTCTCCTCTCATGAATAAAAAAGGCAATACCTAAAGACACCATGAGCAAGCAGAACACGCGTACAAGCAGAACTTCCAGGATGAAGGCACACCTACTTGGGGCAGAGCAACAGACCAAGGAACGAGAGCAGCAGGCTGAAAACCCCAAGGGTTCCCTAGTGAAGGTTGTTGCCGCCGACAGATCGCGAAAGACACATGGAGAAAGCCAGATCTCACAAGTGAAGACTGCATTGTGTTCCAAGGACTCCCGCGACGCTCCCAGGTGAACGGCAGAGTTGGGGAGGCGAGGCCAAGCCTGTGGTACTAACCTTGACTCGTGAATTGGAAATTGTAAAACAAAAAAGATACGCGCACAGCCAGTGAGTTGGCAAGCGACATGAGAGACAGGTGTGTGTTAAAGCGAATGAAGTAGCAACATTATATCGCAAGTGAAGGCTGCACGCTTGTGGATGAGAGGTGAAGAAAGGCAGCCCTGTGAATGAACTTTGAAGTAAAAGGCAGCTGTGAGATCGTCGATACTAAGTAACGGTGTGGTTCGGTGAAAGGAAGTAGCCCACTCGAAAGTTTCTGTGAAAGGTACATTGTTTGAAGCAATAAATCGAGTGAATAGCAAATGTGAATTAAGTAGGAGTAAACATGAACTTTGAGTCGAAGTGGGCCTGCGGTGGTCTGTAAAGAGAGCCACGCACATTCAAAAGTCTTCGACATTTGAAAGTCGTCCGAGCCCGATTGAGGGAGACCCGAAGTATAATAAGCTTGGGGAAGGGAGCCCCCTTGCGAGTTTGTGTTGATCTTTGACGTGAGAGGTCTGAGCCCGACAGAGGGGGACCTTTGTGAACTTTATATTGAAGTACAATTTTGAAAGCCAAGAAAAGAGACTTTAATGTGGAAGGCCAGGCAGACCCCAAACCATGGTTTGGAACGGTTTGTAATGTTGGAAACGGAGCCAAAGTGTCCCATCGTGCCATCAGGGACAGCCTTACTCCGTGAGGTCTAACGTGGGGAGGAGAGCTGGTTCAATCACATTTATTCTTTTGAACACTGATTTTTCATTTGCATACTTTTCTCCTTTTACACTTTTTGTCCAAGATATAGGGCAGGCATTAGGTTTTGTTAGCATAGGCCATTTTGATTTGATGCCTCTGCTAGGACTTTTGTTTATGGTTTTATGGTCGAGACTACTCCTATCTTAGTTATAGGGCAAAGTAGGAGTTTCTCTACCCCCAACATTCTTTTTTTAATATTTGATTTTACAACAATGAACTTGTAACCACTCCCTGACCCCTCCCCTCTCCACCCTCCTCCCCGGGATATTCCACCTGTCGATTCAGATTTCCGGAATGTGTCTACACTTTCTTAACTGAACATGTCCAATATCTTTATTTTGTGTGGGCACCACTGTTCCATATAGTCACTTAGAAGGTATTCAAGGGTTACAGCCCAATCGTCTCTTAATTTTTGGTAATTCCCCTGTAGATTGTAAGTGATGTGCTCCATTGTTATATGGGACCATACTCTTCTTATCCAGTCTATTGCCATGGGCGGGAGTTTCTGCTTCCATTTTTGGGCTTCTCCAGCCATACTCCGATCAGTAACCCCATAAAGTTTGTCTGCGTTTTGGTTCATTTCTTGTCTTTCGGGTCCCATATCCCACATAACCGTACTTCCTCCCCAAGTCCCCCATGTCTGGGAACATTAACTTCATGTGTGCCTTAACGTCTCTCCAGTATTGCTGTAGTTTTGTGCAATCCCACCAAATATGTCGCCAGTTTCCTTCCCCTCCACATTCCCTCCAACATTCATTAGAGGATCCCCGGAACATCGTGTGCAGTCTTTCTGGTGTGTAATGCCGTTGCAGGAGGATTTTCATCCACATTTCTTTTGAGTGTGTCGCTTTCGTGAGTTTGTGTATCAACTCCCATGTGTATTCCCACCGTTCCCTGGGGATCGCTCTTCTGAGGGTCCTTTCCCATCTCTTAATGTGTTGCCATTTTATTTGCCTCCACAGGGGGGTTTATGCATCTCTAGGTATTTGAAACAAACGTTTTCGTTCCATCGTGTGTCATGATGTATATTTCAAAAGAAGTTAGCTCTCTCGTGGATATTCTTCTTATTCTGGGCAAATCTAACCAGTGGTATAGTTGATCGTATTTATATCTGTCCTTAGCGTTCAGATTCAGCAGTGGAGTGCATTCTTCAAACGATCTTATCTGTTCTCCCTGGAACATGTCCCTGACCATTTTGCATCCTGCCTCCTCCCACTTTTGAATCGCCTTTTTCTCAAGTCCTGGTAGGAATTCTGGGTTTTTAAATAGAGGCATAAAGGGGGCTGTGTCTTTTGTTAATGTGCCTTTCTGTGTTGCCTTATCCCATTTTTGTAGTGTCGCTTGCATAATTTAGCTTAATTGTAAATTCGGGTGTCTATTTTTCTTCCCCGCCCATAGCAAATGTATTGTGGGTGTAGTTGCAACTGCTCTATCTTGGGCTGCCCACAGCTTCTGGGAGTTATCTGCTATCCATTATTTCAACACCCATAATTGAGCGGTTTCATAATATCTTTTAAAGTGTGGGAGTGCACACCCCCCATCCTTACTTGAGGCGGTGAGAACCGTGTTTGATACCCTTTGGGTTTTCCGCTGCCATATGTATTCTGTGACCGCTTTCTTTAGAGATTTGAAAAAGGCCGGTTGGAGTCTTATCAGCAACGCTTGGAATAGGTACATACGTTTAGGTATGATGGTCATCTTGATCACCGTTATCCGCCCCCACCATGTTATTGATAACGGGTTCCACCTCTCCAGGTCTCGTTTAATTTGTCTTAGTAGAAGAGAAGAGGATAGTTTTGGGAGTATAAGTGTTGTAGCTTGTATCTTGTGTGTCTGGGTAATTCCCAGATTTTTAACCCCTGTCTTTGCGACTTTTAGATGCAGATCGTCTGCGACTGATTGGATCTGTGCGTTGTTTCCTGCCAATACCAGAATTTATGATTTCTGTCTATTGATTTTCAGCCCTGATAGGGAGACAAATGGTTCTATTTCTTGCATGAGGATTGGTACAGAGTTTTCAGGGTCCCCCAAAATCACCAACATATCATCTGCGTATGCTGCTATTTTATGGTTGCTGCCTGCCATTTCTATGCCCGTTATTTCCTTTTTGCTTCTTATCTGCGCCAGTAGTGGCTCCAGGAAAATTGTGTATAATGAGGGGGATAGAGGGCAGCCCTGTTTCGTCCCCCTCTCGATTTGAATTTTTTGGATAGGCCTCCATTCACTGCTACTCTAATGTTAGGCGAGTTGTAGTTAGCTTTAATCATTCTAATGAAGGAGTCCCCAACCCTCATTCTCCTCAGTGTGTGAAACGGGAGCGTCTATTCATCATACCTATTTTTTCCACTATGTGGAGGACCCTCCTGATGTTATCGTGCGTTTGTCTTTCGGGGACGAATCCTGATGGATCAACTTCGGGAGCACTTGTGTGAACCTGTTGGCTAGGATTTTGGTATCCAACTTTGCATCCTGGTTTATCAGCGCTATCGGGCGGTATGATGATGGAAGTTCTGGATCTTTTCCCTGTTTGTGTATAACCAGCACCTTTGCCTCATTCATCGATTGGGTGATATTTGCTTTTTCTTTAGAGGAGTTAAATAATTCCGTTAGGACCGGGGCTAATATATCGCTGTACGTTTTATAGAATTGTGCGGTATAACCGGCCGGGCCCGGGGCCTTATCCCTGGGAAGGTCTCTAATCACTTTACTGACCTCTTCCTGAGTGATATCTTACTCTAGTGTGTGCCTCTCTATATTCGATAGTACCGGAAGTTGCACCCCCTCTAGGTATGTCTTTTGGAGGTTCTCGTCTGGTTGATCCAACGAGTAAAGTCGCTAATAGAATTGCTTGAATATGGCTCCAATTTCAGTCATTTGAGACTTTCTATCCCCTTTATCGTCAATCAATGTCATTACTGTCCTATCTTGGTTTTTCTCCTTTAGTTGTCTGGCCAGTAGCTTATCAGCTTTATTAGCCTTTATGTAGTACCAGTGTTTCAGCCTGACCAGTTGTGTGTCTGCTTTTTTTGTGTGGATAGTCTACTTGGCCTTGTACATGTCTCAAGGCTTTTTGTCGCCTCAGTGTCGGTTCCTGCAGTATGTCTACTTGGATATTGCTAATATTTGCCTCCAACTCTTTTTCCCATTGGAGGTTGAGTTTCTCCCCTTGGGCCTTTAATGCGATTAGATGTCCACTCGTGACTGCCTTTAGTGCTTCCCATAGGGTTTCAATCGGTATTCCTGGGAGGTTATTATTTGTGAGGTATTCAGTGATATGTTCTTGGATGGTGTTCCCTAACACCAGATCTCTGATTACTCCCTCTAGGAGTCGCCACTTCCACAACCCTGGGACCCGTGGGGTTAGCATAATCTCAGCTCAGAAAGGAGCATGGTCGGAAAGTGAAATGGAGCCGATGTCTGCCTTCCGTGTTTTGCCCAGGATGCCTGTCGAGGCCCACAGATGATCTATCCTCAACTTTGTGTGGTGGACATGTGAGAAGTATGTGAAGCCTTGTTGATTGGTGTTCGTGTGTCTCCAGATGTCTCCCAGTGCTAAGTTGGACATTTCCTATTTCAGGGCATTCAAAGGGATGCTCTCCTTCTGGGGGCAGATTTGTCTAGGTTAGGGTCCCACGCGATGTTCAGGTCTCCTCCCAGCACTATCTCCCCTGTGGCAAACCGTTCTAATTTGTCCATCGTATCTTTGCGGAATCCCTCCGGACTCGTGTTGGGAGCGTATAATGCTGCCAACGTTGGGGGATAGCCTTCTGTTTTCGGGTTTGCTAATAGATATCTCCCCTGCTTATCTGCCTCTGTTTGGGGCACCTGTACCTTTAAGGAGTCCCGGAATGCGATCATGACTCCCACCTTTTTGTCTTGTGCGTTAGCCTTTATTATCTGGTTATACCCTTTCAGCCGGACCTTTGCCTTGTCTTGTCTTCTTATGTTTTTCTTGAAGCATAATTATGTCATATCTCCCTTGTATTGGAAAATGCTCCACCTTTTTTCTTTTGACAGGAGATTTAAGCCCACGGATATTGTATATCAGTATCTTAGTCCCCATCACGTCTCTGAGGTGTAAGTCCCTGGATGTATGCCCCGGTGTGGTTCCTGGGTCCTACGATGCTTCCCAGTCTTCCCGCCACTCCCCAACTAGGCAACCCCCAACTTGCCATTGCCCCCACATCCCCCCGTCTCCCTAAACTGCCCTGAGGAGAGCTCTGGTTCGTATGATCACTCCGGTGTTGCGCCGTGCGCGCCATGCCCATCTTTACTCGGGGATAAATTGTAGGGTATTCTAAAACCCTTTGGATTCCAAGAGGTGTCTCGGGAGCCCTCCTCCCCCTCCTCCACACTTGTGCTTCTGGAAGACTCCCTTCTGTGATTGTAGCCTGATCGAGATGGAGTGTCAGACCTTCTCGCGGTCACTCTGGTGATATCATGTGGTGCCTCTACTTAGTTGTTCCTATTCCTTTGACGATAGTCCCTTCCCTTTTTCTTTTGTTGCTCTTCCAATGCTATTCTGATCTTTTCAGGGATTGTCTGTCCCTCCTCCTTCCTTGAGCTTCTTCATCTAGATCCTGTATGCCCAGCACTTGCCTCCCTTCTTCAAATGTCGTTACCCTCCTTTGCTTCCCCTCCCATGTGAACAGCAGCCGAAGGGGAATGTCGATTTATATCTAATTTGCATCGTCGCTAGGGCTCTTACTGCCAGGCCCATTTCCCGTCGCCTCTGTAGCGTGGACTGCGCCAAGTCTTGATACAACTGCACCTCCTCTCTGTTCATTCTGATGTGGTCCATTGTCCGGGATTTCCGTACGATCAGTTCTTTTTGGGGATATGAGGAGAGAGCCACTAGGACATCTCGTGGCCTTGCGCCTGGCTCTCCTGTTCTCTTTGGACCCACCCGTTGTACCCTATCTATGGCTACTTCTTCCTCTTCCTTTGCATCAAGGATATCCTTAAATAGCGGTTGGACTGCCTCTTTCAGGTCCCTGTCCTCTACGGATTCTGCCATGTTGTTTATGCTTATGTTCGATCTCCTTGAACGGTTTTCTAGATCCTCGCATTGTAGATAGAGATTGTGGGTCCGTCGCAGCAATTGTTCCTGGATCTCTGCATACTGTTGTCTCCTAGTCTAGATTTTGCGTTATTTTCTCCAGGGAGTCCGTCCTCTCCCCTAGACTTATGATCTCCTTTCTTAACTCTTGTACTGCCGTTCTCATGTTACTTTTCATAGACTCAAATTGGGTCTGCATTGTGGCCATAAACTGTGTCTGAAATTCCCTGAACCACGATTTCATGTCTTCACTGTTTGGTATTTCGGGGTCCGCTGTTACCGTGCCCGCCTTTGCGGGTTGTTCTTCTTGGGGTTTCTTCCTTGTGGAAGTTGATGGAGTAGATTGATCCGATCCACAAAGTTGTGGCAGGCTCTGGTCCTGGTTCTTCTGGGATGTCTGTTGATTGGATTGCGCTGTCCTCCCCCTGGATTTTGACATAGATGCTGTTGTCTGTCTTTATGCTACTGTCTCTGCTTCGCTGCCTGCACCCCCATCCCCCCGGGTCTTTTCCTGCGTTGAATGGGCCCACCGATTTCTGGGAGTCTGTGCCGCCTTTCCGGATTATCCCACCCAACTAGCTTCTACGTGTCTTTGAGAAAGGTTGCCTGCTGTTTTGTTAGCTGTATTAGGGTTCCCTGTAGTTCCTTTTCACCTCCCCTTAATGGAGGACATTGTGCGGCCTGGAGACAGCTTTGCGTGGCCAGCTGCTGCACCGTCCTGGGTGGGGCGTTTGCCGTAATTTGTTGGCCCTCCCTGTTAAGAGGGCTGCCGGGGGGCCTTACAAGGGTCCTTATGCTGACCCTCCGTCTCCGGAGGAACCGACTTGGGGGGGGGGGGGCTTGTGCTTTGGGGGCTCTACTCCCCCGGCTTTAGCCAGTTCCTTGGGTGCGACCTCTTCCCTAGGGCTGCTGGATGGGGGGTGGGGGAGAGGGAGTCCTTCCCGCTCCCCCTGTTCTGCCTCTGAGGAGCTTTGATGAGATAATGGGGGGGTTCTCCCCCCTCCGTGGATCTACTGCACCGTTGGCTAAGGCGTTGCCTCTCCCCCCGCTTATGTATCTGTGGTCCGCCCTGCGTTGTTTCCTGCCTCTGTGGGCGCTTCAGGCCGTTCTCTGTGCTTTGACTACGGCTGCTGGCGATGGTCCTCTTATTCTGCTCCCCCCGGGTCCGCGTACCTGTATGGGCTACTGAGCGATCTTCTTCCGACCCGCTGACTCGCTTCCTTTCGCGGACCCGGGAGCCTCGTATTACTTCCCTGCCTTCGTGTGCGCGGGCGCCGGCCTCCTCCTCCTCCTCCGCGCCGAGGACCCACGCCGCTCCTCCGGTGGGCAACCCGTATGTGTTGGAGCTACTTCTTCAGTGGGGCACTTGCAGTGTGCAGGTCAGCCTCCCGAGGGAGAGTCACGCTCCGGCTCACTGTGCTCGCCCGGCATCTGGGGAGCTCCACCTCCCGGGCCTTTCTACGGGGCTCGGATCTCCTTGGCATCCCCGGACTGCTATTTTCTGTTCTGTTGCGTGTGGTCCCCGACCTCCAAGCTTCGTGGTGAGAGATGTTGAGCTTAATTATTGCGGCCTGGATGGGGGAACGGAGCGATGCTCAGACACGTCCTCTTCCCATCGTCGCCATTTTAGAATCCACCCCCAACATTTTCAATAAAGGTTTTAAAAATTGTATCCGTTGTGTTAGTGTCATACTTGTGATACCATGCCTCCCCTACAACTCTGTCATGAAGCCAAGGCTGCTGCTCCAGTATTGTTTTTGCTATGTTGAGCTGTTCCTTCTTCGTAAAGGAGCTCTTTAGTCTTCTAGCAAGTTGGAAGTCCCCAATAGATCCTTGGCAGATGTGCTTCCAGGTCGCCGATAGCAGTGTTGGAACGAGAGGTTACTTGCATGTTGGGACACACCTTGTTTGTGCCACAACGCTTCAGGATGCTTCCTGGTGTAGGACATTGTTCGTCATGTGTGTCCTGCTGTATATTAGTTTCCTTGTCCTATAGTCCTGATCCGTTTACCAATTTGTCCTTTGCTGTCCTCCCTTCATGGATTCTTGGCATCCTTCTTCGCTGTGGTTCCTCCACCACTGGTAGCTCAGCTCCACCATCTGAGTCTATTCTTGCAGGATCTGCTACTTCTAGCTCTGCTTTGACTGACAAGCATCTTATCAGCAGGCAAATCTTCCAGGTGTTTTCCCTATTTGGGGGTTTTCCTACAAATTCTGGTCCTTTTCTCCTGAGTTGCTCTGTTTCCATCACATGTCAGGGTGGCATTAAGTAGAGATCGGCCCCTTCCCTTCACATCGAAGTCGCTTAAGATGCATACAATAGGGCAAGTTGCTGACTCTTTCAATTCACCTGTGAGGTCTGCAATTGTACGCCTTGAACGCTAAAGGTATTCGCACCTAGATCTTTGTGCCTGTTAACCAGAAGATCTCGTAAGCGGAGAGACTGTAATCCGGTCCCTCAAGAACTGTGCCAGTACTCGCAGAAGTACATAACAGCGCAATAACAGTCCATTGTGATGCTAAAAAAGTGTAGGCAAAGAAGACACTCTTGGTCCACAGTAAGGAATCTGTAAAGTTTGAGAACCCAAGGTGAACAGGAAAAGGCCTGTGGTTGATGCACCACCACACTCCCTGCCTCACTACTGGCACATTGGTGCAAAGACACCATCTCTGGACAGTAGTATTCGTTTCGAAGACCAGGGTGCACAGAATTCAGGTATTCATGGACTCTGTGGAAACAATATATGTATAGCTTCACTTTTGGGAAGAATGTTGGTGTATCTAGACCCAAAATCCCCCGGTAGAACTGAACAATGGGTGATAGAAGGATATCCTCTACTATCTGGATGGCAATGAGTACAGCATACTCTAAGGAACTACTACAGTGGGATAATTTGCATCGCATGTAATGAAACTAAATGGCTTTTTGTCATTGTGATGCTGAAAATGCTTTGGAGGGACAGGGCCTCCTCGTCCTTGTCCCACTATTTCCCTATATGTGTTTTTTGTATGTTTTCTGCACCAGAGTCCAGTTTGGATCCCTGGCAGTGCAGCTCTTCATCTTCATTTCTTAATGAACAATACCCACAGGATACCTCTATGGCACCCATGGGTATGGGGTACACCCTAGTACCCTTAGTGTGTGTTTTTGGGCACTTGTGCGTTGCCCCACAGGGCATGGGCTGGTGGCAATTTCATGCTGATTTAGCAGTGGCTCTGGGTCTCCCCCATTTTGGGACACCCAGGCCATGCCATAGTGATAAATGCCTTCCCTTCCTGTTTCTCCTAAATCCTGAGAAGCCCTGGCTATGTCTCCTTTCCCCTAATGGGATGTTGGATGGAAGGACCATGTATGGCTCTGGGGTTGCCTTTCCCAGAGACTGCTTGTTTGGGGTACACCTTATTGGTGGGACCTGAATGAATGGAAAGCGGAGTTAAATCGCATTCTGTGTTATGGGTGTCTGGTTTTGGATGGGTGTCACAGTGCCTGTGGTCTGCCTGAGCCAACCCTGTCTGAAACGGGAGTGAATGCAGTGTGTGCTCTGAAACGCTGATAGTTGCCCCCAATACACATCCACTGTCTTCAGTGTCTAGTTTTGGATGAATGGCATCAATGCCTGTGAGCCTGATTGGGTGCTGCATGATGAATGCAGTAGTGTGTGATTGTCTGAGTAAATGGGTGGATTTGTGTATTACAGAAGACCCCTCACTTCTGTGTCTGAAGCTTAAGGTTTTCCTGGTGGCGTATCCTGAATCGAGCTGGAGGAAGATGTCTGCAGCTGCAATTCTTCATCAAATCCAAAGGCTGCTGTGCTGAAAGACTTATCAAGAGAGGACCTGGACAGGTGACCTCTTCCCGTAGCTACCAGGGGTCATCGTGAAAATGCTGTTCTTCACCCAAAGTGTCTTAGAAGCAAGTCATGTGTGTCTTCCGCCATGCTAAGGTATCATTGTGGGCCCTGAAGAAGGGTGACCAGAAATCTTGAGCACAAGAAGTCCACCAGCATTGTCCCGGTTCCGGAGGCTGTCTGACCGTTGGGAAGCCAGACTGCAGTGTATCGCCCAGAAGAGGGGGGGTGCCTGGCATAGTGCTGCTCAACACCCGCAGCTTGCCAAGTTCCAACCAACTGAAGAAATCTTCAAGTGGCACTGCAGACCCGACATCTGTCCACTTTTCCACGACTGAGGAAGTCCAGTGTCACTACCTGTAAAGAAGTGCCTGCTGGTGGTGGGTTTCCCGCCTCCCCCACATCGAGGAACGAATCCTGAAGGTCCAAAATGTGGTGGTGGCCCACAGAGAAGCCCAGTGCTCGAGCCCAAGTGGCCAGAAGCCATCCTGTCATCCTTGTTGCGGCTGCAACACTGAAGAAACAAATGGCGGCAAACCGCGAACCGACGAAACCTGACACCTACTTCTGTCACTGCACCCGTCTCCACCGAAGGTCATCAATGAAAACCAAAGGACTCATCCTCACCTCCCAAGCCTGGTAGAGGTTTGCAGTGAGCTTCATCTTCATGGGACAACCACAGCCGGCGTAGCAACCCAAACAAAGAAACTACTGCGACAGACCTTCACTGCTGCCTTTCCTACAATGCTTTGTACCCTTCTCCTGCTCGTCAGTGATCGCCTAGTGACGATGTCTTCCAGAGTGGGTCCATCCTCAAGAGGCATCGTCGAGTAAAGCGGGGAGACTCCACCACTTGCCATCTTTCTCCCCGTTTGCCAAAGCAAGGAAAGTCAGTTCTTGCTGAAGTGTCCACGTGATCAGAGACCACTTTCTCCCTCACATTGGCTGCCAGAGTATCAGTAAACCCGGAAGATTGACGGTTAGGCAGGGCACGCAGTGAAGGTGCCAAGGGGAACTTGTGTAAGGCATACCCTGCGGGAACTTACCAGAAATTTCTGAATTGATGCTGCGTTGCACACTTGCATGCTTTCCTCTGTTTCGAGGGCTGTCCCAAGAGTATGGAGGAAAGGGTACCATAGACTGAGTGCTAGCATCACAAAGGTGAGGCCTTTTATTTTGTTTTCTTTCCTTTGCGTCTAATATACAGGACATGACTAGACAACCATATTACCACCTCCATGTTTTGGAACGGATCCTGCCTTTCCTAAATGAGTCTCGCAAAGTGGAGGTGACAAGGTCATTGGCCCACCCTCCTGCATCAACTACTTTAACCGTCTGTATTTTGGTTGCTCCAAAGTCCTGGTGCACGAGTTACGAATAGTGCAAAATAAGAATGCCAGACTGATCCTGGGTCTGACACCTGGGGAACCTATTACGCCAGCCGTAAAATCCCAAAATTGTCTTTCAGTGGAGAGGCAGATTGCCTTTAAAAGCCTATGCTCCGTCCAGAAATCCTGCCAGGGAATAGTTCTGGGTTACAGCCATGAGAATATCAGCAGGCCTGCCAACTCTTTCCCCCCTCACCTGCCCCTTCCAGGAAAAAGAACAGGGCTGGGCTGTGAAATACAGATGATGCTGTTCTACACTGCCCATCTATGTGAGAGCTCTGGATAACCTCCTGTTTAGGACACGGCTAAATCTTTCCTTGGACTCATCTGGAGTTGCTAGCCCACAGCCATTGGATGCTGCTCGATTGTCCCTACGGCTTGCTGATCCACCACCTACCTGTTCATGCTGGCAATTATCGTCTTGTCTTCGCACTACTTGTACTCTGTACTGTTCTCACTCAAAGCCTTTCAAAACAACAATAAAGTCCTCTTGGGGAAACTGGCCCCTCTATCGATTCAGTATGCATTGTTGAGTACCTGAATTCTGACAATGCCCCCTTGTTTGTACTCTGTGTGGGGCCTGTGCCCAAGAGATTGGTCTTGCCCATCATCCTGTACTGCATTAAAGTCATCACCTAAAATGATATAGTCACTGTTTTTAAGGAATGGGTAATAACATGTATCGGTCTAATATATCCTGATTCCTATTCAGTGAAACACAGGAACAGTAATCACTCACCGGTTTGCTCGTCGTCCTGGGCAATTATTTACCTCCTCCCCACTGATGCCCAACTGGTTGAAGAAAGGATTTGAATTCCTGGTGGCTTGGTTCTAGCCTAAAATCAGGAGAGTGAGAGAAATCTTGAGGGGGTTAATGGGGGGACATAGCAGAGTCCAATAATGTACGCGGATTAAGGACTGGGACAGACTTGTCAATGTCGGCATAGAAGGAAGATGAGGACAGTTGTTGACTCTCCTCTGGTGTAGCTCCAGCCAGCTATTAACCATCCATCCTTGGATGGCAACTAGGCATGGCCGAGCTATTTGGGTTCAAGATGTATATAAATGTGACTACCGAACTGTGAATCGTCCATATAGGAATGATAAGCAAATGGTAAGTTATGCAATTAAGCAGCTTAATATTAGGCTTTACCAATGTGTACAGTGTGCATTAGTTCCTACAACAGGATAAGTAATCCACTTTACTACCAGTATATAACAATGAATACAGCATACCCTAGTAGACTACACAGGATAAATCATACAGAGTGTAGCAGTGCCAGTGAGCATAGTGTGCATTAGTACCTACTACAGGATAAGTAATCCTGTTCACTACATGAATATAGCAAGGTGTACAGAATACTCAAGTAAATGAGTACACAGGAAATAAGCCCATTTACTACCCACAAATAGCAATGAGCACAGCATACACTAGTATATTACAGGATACGTAATCCAGTTTACTACCAGATTATAATAATGTAGCATTTATATAGCGCTACAAACCCTCAGGTATCTGAGCACTGCTTATTATTACCCGCGGTCTGTGGTGCTCATTTATCGACCTCGGAAGGATGAAAGGCTGAGTTTGGCCTTGCCGGGATTCAAACCTGTGTCAGTTGGATCTGCACAGATGTCAAAGCGAGCGCTCTACTCGCTGTGCTACCGGACCGGCTCATTATAGCAATGAGTACAGCATACTCAAATTAATCCCTATACGAGAGGTATGCCCATTCACTACCAGAATATAACTATGAGCACAGGATACGCTTGCATACTACAGTATACATAATCCACTTTACTACCATACTATAGCAATAGGTACAGCATACTTAAATTACTGTACGAGAAGTACGCATATTTATTGTCAAGTACGGCAATGAACACAGTGTATGGTAGTATATACTACGCAACAAGTAATTCAGCCTACTACCAGAATATAGCATTGAGTACAGTGTATATGTGTACCAACTACAGGATATGCAATCAAGTTTGATACCAAGATATTATAGTATGCTCTAGTAAACGACTACCAGAGAAGTAAGCAAGCTTAACCCCAGAATACTAGAGTCCTGTGTACATAAGTATCTACTGCAGGGGAAGAAAGCTCCTAGATACCCAAATATCGCAAGTTCAGCATACACTGCTAGAGCAAAAGTAAACTGTTTACTACCAGAATGTAAGAAAGATTACAGTGCGCATTATTACTTATTACAGGATATATGCAGGCTGCACTACCCAGATACAGCAATGCGTACAGCTTAAACGTGTGGTTTTAAGCCGTTTTACTGCTATTGCTGCCGTTTGCTGGTTCAGGTTGAAGGTGGGTTCTCTGGTTTTGACGTATGAGTGACAAGTGTACACTTCCTGCAGAAGCGGTTCTCTCCGGAGCAGACTAGAGTGCTGTAGGAATGTGACCAGGAACAGAGCAGATGTGTAGGATGAAGTGATATTCAAGGCAAAAACCGGCATGGCCAAAAACACAAAGGACTTCCCACTTGCCCCTCCCACCATCCAACAGTATTTCCAATACAATTTGTGCTTTTGACTGTGGATGTAAGCATACTAATAAAAATAAACTTTTGCCATAATGTGAAACTCTTCTTCTTAAATTGACCCCAACTAAAAAAAAGTTGCATTAACATCATTGCAATCTACAGACCACCATCACTGACCTCTGACTTCAACAATGAATTGACACAGCTGCTAAACAACCTAAAAGGACCCAATACAGGGACTGTACTCCTAGGCGACTTAAATAGATGGAGAGGAAACATCAAAGACAAAGAAGCCATATCTCTTGAGAAAGATCTAAAATCTATTGACTTTCACGTGAATAACTCAGAACCTTCATCGAATAAGGGAAACCAACTTGATTGGATAGTTTCCAATAATGTGAAAACCACCATGCAAGGAACATATCCATGCATATGGTCTGATCACCATAAAATCGTACTAGTACTGACCCCTAAAGAGAAAGTCAGGAACACGAACAATGTTACTAACAAAGTTTGTGGCAGGAACTTTAAAAAGATCACGCCCCTAATCCTGGCACGAGGCATCGAAAACATCATGAACATGACAACAGACGAGGACTCTTATCGACCCACATGCTCCCATCAAAAGCATGCAGGTCAGACTCCACCCTCACCATCAGAAGTGGTTTAATGCCGAAACCAATGCACTAAAAAAGGAAATGGGAGAGAAAACTGCAAAAAAAATCCCACTGACAACAACAAAGAGAAATGGAGAGAACTGGATAGACTAGATAGAGAACTATTGACGAAAGCAAAGAAAAACTTCTACAAAGAACAAATCAACGCTGCTTCCAACTCGACGGCAAACTGTTCCAAATTCTGAAATCAATAGAAAAACTTCCAACACTGTCCCCTCCATTTCTTCCATCACAGGAAGACTGTGAGAAGGCCCAAACAGCCTTTTACAACAAAATCCAAATAGCTCACAAAGTCATAAAATCCTGTAAGGTGGACGTCCAACCTCGCCAACTCCCGGATAACCTAGAGGAAACCCCTCAAGAGAGGAGCAAATTCAAGTTCTCCCCTATCTCCCTAGACGACATGAACTCTGTACTTTCTACCATCAGATGTACAGCCTGCTCTGAAAATATATTACCTCCCAAGCTTATACTGGACAACACCGGGATCTTTGCCCCTTATCTTCGTAGAATGGTGACTGCCTCATTCAGAGACAACAAGGTCCCTTCTGCAATTAAAACAGTTACTGTTACACCGATAGTCAAAAACCCTGGACTAGATCAACATTACCCTTCCATTCTCCGCCCAATAACGAACTTTCTCCTAAAAATCTTGGACAAAGTTGCTACTATCCAACTGCAAGATTATGTCGGCATGAACGACCTCCTACACACCCAACAATCAGGTTTCACAGGAGCACATGGCATGGAGACTGCCCTGCTCAACCTTCAGACCAAAATGCTTAGCATCCTGGACGAGGGAAAAGCAGGAATACTGATATTATTAGATCTCTCAGCAGCATTTGATTTGCTCGAACATCAAAACCTCCAAGAGGCTCTAGACAAATCAGGTAATTTGTACTCCAGAAGCCATAGACTGGGTAACACCCTTCTTTAAAGATCAGAGCTCCAAGATCCACTGGGGTCATAATTTCTCTATACCCCGACTTATAAATTGTGGCATGCCCCAGGGTGCCAGCCTATCACCCCTTTTGTTTAATCTTTATCTGCATTGTCTATGTACCCTGTTAACCAATTTAGGGGTCTTATTCACAAATGTCACCAACGATGCACAACTAGTCATCAAACTGACTGGCTGCCACACCACTGACAATAATAAACTAGCTAGCCTCTACAGCTCCATCAAAGCCTGGATGAAGACAATCTGGCTCTGCCTCAATGGAATCAAGACTGAACGCATGATCTTTGAATCACCCCAGGCAAGAGCTAAACTACACACAGACTGCCCCACCTTCGAGATCAAAGGCACAAATATAAGGGTATCTGACAAGGTCAAGACATTGGGTGTCTACTACCAAAAAGGATCCTTAGGAGCGGAAGCCCACATAACATATTTGAAAAACAATTGCTGATACCACAAAAGGCTGCTCAGTCGCATCAGACCTGTACTGAACAAACAGAATAGTGCCATTATCGCCAGTGCCACTATCTTATTTAGACTGGACTACGGGAATGCAGTGTTGGTGGGGGGGGGGGGGGTAACAAAAATGCATCATCAATGTCAGATCATAGAGAACAATGCGGTGAGGACAATTACCAGGAAAAAAAAGGGGGAACATATCACAGAAGACAGAAAGTCCCTTCATCGGTTAGCCCTGGAAGACCACATCACCTTTTAAAGCAATGACCATTATTCATCACTGTATATTCGGATCCGCCCCTGTCTACCTAAAAAACCAAATAGCCACATACAAACCTTGTCACACCTTAAGATCCAAGGCGCAAGGGTTTGTGAAAGTAACTCACTCCAAAAAAGCCAATGGACTTGGGCGAGCCTTCCCTACCAAAGCGACATCAAAGTGGAATGAACTCCCAAACAGCCTAAGGCTAGAACCTAACTACCTATCCTTTAGGAAGAAACTGAAGACACTGTTGTTCAAATAAGGACCTGTATAATCACTAAAGAAATCTACTCGGGACCTGTAATCCTGCTCTTCTGTCCCGTCACTTAATGTTGTCCTTGTCTTTATGTAATGCGTCCTGATGCCTGAGGGCTTCGGCGCTATAGAAACAAAAATATTATTGGTCTTGCTGTTTATTAGTTTCCCAACCGATCTCTGTGGCACAATCAGGTAATGCATGTGGCTGATATCTGTAAAGATGGGGATTCGAGCCCAACCTGTGATGGCAACGTTCTGAGAGTACTATTATGCTTATTTCCTTTATAATAGTTGCTGATAAAGTTATTTCTGATGTTTGTTAATCTGCTTAGAATCACATGCTGTGCATAGGTCCGACATCCAGTGGTCACTGCGGAGTATTGCATTTTGTTTTTCGTAGTCGAAAAGGGGACGTCGACAAGGCGTGTCTGTAACACTATCCCTATAGTGACGTGCGTTGTACCCACAATCCCTCACGCGTCGAGGTCCCTCAGATTGTTTTTTTCCGCCCAGTTTCTGGTCGCCTTTCGCGGAGCTCCTAGAGAGACATTGCTATACTTACCACGGACCTCGGTCCTTTTGTCATAACTTAATATACTGGTAACGATCCCTCCCCCTCGACGTTAGCTGTGAAGCTGTTTCTCCGCCGAACTATTTTCGACGGAGAGGAAGAGCGGAGGAGATCCTTCGGCGCTGCCGAACACGTGGCCTGGCCTCGACGGCCAACTTACAGTAGGGAGAGTGGGGGTTAGAACTTTGTCTCTTCTCTTTGAGAATGTCTTTCTTTCTCCCTTTTCTTTCCCTTGGGGTTGTTATCGCCAGCTATTATTGCCTCAGCTATGGAGAGGACACCATTTAAGTTTTGCCCACGCTGCAGGGGCAAATATACTTGGAAAGATAAGCACAAGCTCTGTAATCGTTGCTTACCCCTCGATCACATAGAGAACAGCTGCGCAGCCTGCAAGCTCTTAAAACCCAGGACTCTTAAAGAACGTAGGGTTAAGAGGTGGGCAGACTACGCGATGTCGAAGTCAGTTTCCTCACCCGCTGCCGCTGTTACTGAAAGTGACGAGGAGTGCGATAACTCGACGTCCGTTACGGAAGTCATGAACCCCCAGAAGGAGCGCTCACGCTCCTCGTCGTCCGTCCCCGGCCCCGACGGGCTCGGCTCACGCCCTGCTTATGGGGATGAACACCCCGGCGACAAGGACGCACACAAACCCCATAAGGCTAAACACACTACCCACGGCTCTTCTTCGTCGAGAACGAAGGATCCATCAGCGCCGAAGGGGACGCAGGGCACTCCGGCGTCTACCGCAGACCGTAAAGGTCACAAGCCCCACCCGCAAACGCAGCCGCGACCAGCGATTGGGCTTCCATCTAACACGGGCGCTACCCCAAAAACATCCGACGCAACGCTCCATAGAGCGACCGTCGAGGTACAACGCGCAACGCACACAACGTCGACACCAAAGCCCTCGACGGACAAAATCGTGGCCGAGAGCCTAGCGAGAATTGTCGCCGAAGACGAACGTACGCGGACGACGAAACAAACGTCGAATACCGCGTCGAAAAAACACAAAAGTAGCCAGGAACTGCCCCTTTCTCCAAAGGACGCTTCCGAACTACCTGAAGGCTTTTCAGAAGGAGACGGGAACCTCTCGTCGACGCTGTGGGAGCGTTCGAAACGATTCGAAGGCGAAAACACTAATTTTCCCCCTCTAGACTATTCAGGGGTACCCCATGAGACCCTTGAAAGACTCCATTCTTGCATGGAGAAAATGGAAAGGTTTCTAGGAAACCAAGACCCACCCACTCACAAAAGACAAAGAGAATGGCCACAGGATGACCCTAGAGTCAAGATTCCTAGGCTGGTTGACCTCACTGAGGAGGAGCAATACCTCCAAGAGTGTTTGGGTGGAGAAGAAGAGGTAGAACTTGAGGAAGAGGGCTTCGAAGAAGATCCTTACACCACTCCTACAGGGTTTGAAGAGGATACAGCTACCTCGCAGCCCTGGCATTCACCGTCAGTGCAGCCTTGGCAATCCCCATCAGTACATTCAGACCCTGATGCCTTTCTCCCTTCTCCTCTCAAGGATTCACATGGGAACTCCTCTCCCATAGATGACCAACCTTCCCTCAATGCACTATTGCGCAAGGCAGCAGCGCATTTTGAGATTGATACAGGGGAAACTCTTCCAGACATCGACTTTGTAGAAAAAGTCATCAAAGAAAAAGCCCCTGTTAGCCAATCTATTCCTCTCCTGGCTTCTGTTAAAAGAAGAATTTCTCCTTCCCTTACTAACCCAGCTCTAGTAAGAGGGGTCAACCCTAGAATAGAAAAGCTCTTCAGCCCTTCATCCTCTGACCCTTTATACATCAGAGGACACTCTATTCCGGACTCCCTTGTGGTTACCAACACAAGAAAAAGAGCAGGGGTGCCACTATCCACTAGTGAAGCACCTCCAGACAAAGAAGGCAAAAAACTCTACGCACTGGGGAAGAGAATCACGACCTCCGCCGCCTTCTCCACTAGAATTGCTAATAACAACTCACTTTTAGCTAGCTACGCAGATGCACAGTGGAACAAGCTGCGCAGCGAAGCAGAGGAAGCACCTGAACCTCTGCGTTCTCGCCTGCTAGCTATAATATCAGAGGGCACACTGGTAAACCAGGGCATCGTTAAAAACTCCCTAGATGCCGCTGAGACGGCTGGCCGCTCCCTAGTGCAGGGAATACTTCTCAAGCGCCACGTTTGGCTACGCAATTCAGGTTTTAAGCCCGAAACCCAAGCCTCCCTCATAAATAAACCCATTGAACAGACGCATCTGTTTGGGAAAGCAGTAGATGAGGCCCTAGAACATGCTAAAAAAGAGTTTGATACCATCAAAACTCTTGATCAAATTTCTAGGCCCCCTAACAGGCGAGGCTATGGTAATAAACGCTCCTTTCGTGGCCAAAGACAGCAGCAGAACCAACAACAACAATATTACTCTGGCTCCAACTGGCCCACCAACCAGGGTAACACCCAGTTCAGTCAAAGAGGCCAACGCCGTGGCAAAGGAAGAGGTCGTGGCTCCAGCCCCAGAGGTTCCACGCCCAATACCAGCAAATGACCCGAAAATTCGGGTCCCCTCCCATGCATCACCGGTCGGGGGCCGGCTAACATCGTTCCTTTCAGCATGGGAGGGAATCACGTCAGACCGTTGGGTATTATCCACCATAGCCCACGGATACTGCATCGAGTTCAACGGTTCCCCGAAGTACAAACCCCCACGGAACCGGCGCATGACACCGCAACACCTCTCCATTCTTCTTCAAGAAGTGGAAGAACTACTGAAGAAAGAAGCTATAGAGCCCGTCCCCCTATCACAGGTAACAGAAGGTATTTATTCAGTGTACTTCCTTGTACCCAAAAAGGACTTAACCATGCGCCCTGTATTAGATCTGCGCCCAGCGAACATATTTGTCAAACCCCAAAAGTTTCGTATGGTGACCTTACAGGAGGTAATCCCACTGTTATCACAAGGGGATTACATGACAACACTGGACATGAAAGATGCATACTTTCATATTTTAATGTTGACATCGCACAGAAAATACCTCAGGTTCAAAATAGAGGACAAACACTACCAGTTCAGAGTACTACCCTTCGGGATAGCATCTGCACCAAGGGTATTCACGAAAGTACTGGCAGTGGCAGCGGCCCACCTGCGCAGATTATCCATCCCGGTATACCCTTACCTCGACGACTGGCTCATAACAGGGGATTCTTACGAAACATGCTTCTCCAATACCCAAAAGACCGTAGACCTTTTGTCCCAACTGGGCTTCTCCATCAACGAAAAGAAGTCCAGCTTAGACCCCAGCCAAACCAAACAATTCCTAGGGGCTCTAATTCGAACAAGGGACGGCCTCGTATTCCCCTCCAACGAGAGGGTCCAAAACATGCTGTTTCAAATTCCCCATTATGTAGCAGGCCGAGAGGTGACGGTACGCAAAGCAATGCGCTTGCTAGGGATGATGGCGTCATGTATTTATTTGGTACCTCACGCGCGCCTGCGCATGCGCCCAATGCAAGAGTGGCTCTACAGCCAGTGGTGTCAGGCCAGCGGACAATTGGACGATCTAGTGGTGGTCTCGCAGGCCTTGGTTCTCTCGCTACGGTGGTGGACAAAAGAAAACCTGTTATTAGGGAAAACTTTTGCCACACCCGCAGTGGAAGCCACTCTAACCACAGACGCATCCCTTACAGGATGGGGGGCTCACCTATCCCATCAAACGGCACACGGAGTGTGGACTCCGAGTTTAGCATCCAAGCATATAAACCTGCTGGAACTACTAGCGGTGTTCAAAGCACTGAAAGCCTTTCAGGAACACTTACAAGGAAAGACAGTGATGGTCCTCACAGACAGCACCACAGCCATGTACTACCTCAACAAGCAAGGGGGCACTCACTCTCCAGGACTGTCCAAGCTGTCCCAGAATATATGGAAGTGGGCTCTCAAACACAACATGTTCCTACTAGCACAACATGTACCAGGGGAACTCAATCTGCTAGCAGACAAACTCAGCAGAGACTTCCCCCTGCCCGAAGAGTACGAATGGCAATTGCACGAAGACATCGTCTTAGACATCTTCACGCAATGGGGATTCCCGGAAATAGACCTGTTCGCAACCCTGGAGAACTCACAATGCCAAAGTTACGCCTCCAGGTACCCCCAGAACCAGTCCAAGGGGAACGGTCTGTTGATTCAATGGTCAGGGAAATTTGTTTACGCCTTTCCCCCGACTCCCCTTCTCAACAAAGTGGTGCACAAGATGCACCAGGAGCAGGTTACCATGATACTAGTGGCCCCAATGTGGGCACGGCAACCTTGGTTCGCTCACTTGATGGAGATGTCCCTATCTCCCCCAGTGAAACTTCCCTGCCCGTACAACATGCTGTCACAAGACAAGGGCAGGACACTGCATCCATGCCCTCAGACCATGAACTTAGCAGCCTGGCTCCTGAGATCATAGAATTTGGACATTTACAACTCCCACAGAGATGTATGGACATCCTCAGGGAAGCCAGAAAACCTAATACTCGACACTGCTATTCTAGCAAATGGAAAAGATTCGTTATCTGGTGTAGAGGTACTAGCATCAACCCAGTTGACTGCTCTCCTACTGACATTATTCTATACTTGACCCATTTACTGGATTCAGGTTTAGTATTCAATTCCATTAAAGTCCACCTAGCGGCACTTTCTGCATACACCACTTCCCAACTTAAAGTGTCGTGGTGGAAGATACCAGTTATCAAAGCCTTCATGGAGGGGGTAAAAAGGATACACCCTCCGATAGCTAACCCAGCTCCCGGATGGGACTTAAATGTGGTACTTTCCAGACTCATGGGCCCTCCCTTCGAACCCATGCACAAGGCAACTCTTAAAGATATCACCCTTAAGACTGCTTTCCTAATAGCTATCACCTCCATTAGGAGAGTAAGTGAACTACAGGCTCTTTCTGTACTAGACCCCTTTGTAACAGTTCACAAAAATAAAGTGGTTCTACGCACACACCCAAGGTTTGCACCTAAATTCATCTCGAAATTTCATGTAAACCAAACTATAGAACTACCAACGTTCTTTCAAAACCCTTCCAGCTCGGGAGAAAAAAGTCTGCATACACTAGATGTACGCAGAGCTGTCATGTTCTACATGGAAAGAACCAGACCACTGAGAAAGACTAATCAGTTCTTTGTCTCGGTGGCAGCAGGAAGAGAAGGAGATGCGGTCTCAAAATCCACTATATCTAGATGGATTGTTCAATGCATCACTCTCTGTTACACTCTTGCTAAGAGAGAACTACCCTTCAAGCCAAGAGCACATTCCACTCGAGGCACTGGGGCTTCCATAGCATTCATTGCAAATGTTCCCCTTGAGTCCATCTGCAAAGCGGCTACCTGGAGTTCTGTGCACACCTTTACAAAACACTACTGTCTAGATGCACACTCTAGATCTGACTCCCAGGTGGGACAGGCAGTATTAAGACATCTTTTCTCTACTGTTCCTTCTCATAACCCACCGCCAACTCCGGGTACTGCTCGCTAGTCTATGCACAGCATGTGATTCTAAGCAGATTAACAAACATCAGAAGACAATGCATTACTTACCGTAAAAGCATTTCTGATGGTTGTATCTGCTTAGATTCACATGCGCCCACCCTTCCTCCCCGCTCGGATGGAAGGAACATAGACTTCCTTTATATCTCTCTTTTCTGTACTCACTCACGTCTATAAGGCTCCCTCAGGGCAGAAAAATACAAACAGAGGGACCTCGACGCGTGAGGGATTGTGGGTACAACGCACGTCACTATAGGGATAGTGTTACAGACACGCCTTGTCGACGTCCCCTTTTCGACTACGAAAAACAAAATGCAATACTCCGCAGTGACCACTGGATGTCGGACCTATGCACAGCATGTGAATCTAAGCAGATACAACCATCAGAAATGCTTTTACGGTAAGTAATGCATTGTCATCACCACTCTCCCTTTCCCCAAACCAGGACTACCCCTCCCTTTCCCCAAAAACAATACAGGATTTTAAATTTGAAAATAATCTGGGGACGGAGCTGGGGGTGCAAAGGGCCAAATTCGGGGAGAGTCCCAGCCAAACAGTGATCTCTAGTCAACGTACGATATGTGGCTCTGGGCGCCTCTCACAGTAGGGCAAGCTCATAGCACCTGGTTTCAAAATGAATTCTCCGGGCTGGCAAAGAAAGTGCATTGTGGGTATCTTAGGTCAGGGGAGTCAGCCTTGGCTGGGTTCTGAAGTTCCCCCACCAGCAGGGATGTTGCCCAATCTTATGGCCTTTCCCCTTCCATGGTGTTGCACCCTTTGGCCCAAGGCCCTAGGACAGGCAACGCTAGTTGGTCGAGTGACTGGCCGCGAAGTGCGCCCCGAGCCCTCTAGGTCTGCCCAGCTCACCCTTTTCTGGAACATCATATGTGGTTTACTGTGGGTGGGATTCAGGTAGGTTGCATGCCCAGGCTGGCACTCCACACCCAATGCCCAACCACACACAGTAGCATCACAGAGACATTTGGACCCGTAGGCAAAGAAAGATGCTACAACTTGGCTTTGGTTTAAAATTGGCTGCAACCAGTCCTTTATTAACTTGATGTTGAAGTAAATGAGGAGGAGGGCACTTAGAATTGTGCATCTTGTGGACTTGCTGTTACCACTTAAAAAAGAAAAAATGCTTTATGCTTGGTGCCCAACTGTTACTTTACTACCTTTTTTAAAATAGCGTTTACTGTGAGTACATCCTGAATTTACGTCCTACACGTCCTACCTTGTCCTCTGCTCCTACCCACTGTCCCCCACCTCCTGTGTTCCCCCTCTCTTCCTCCAAACCTCCCTTGAGCCTCAGTACATCAGCCTGGTAGGTGTCCTCCTCACTGCTGCACCTACCTATGTCGCTATCTATCTCTCCTATCTTCTCTAACTGCTTCTCTATTTCCTATCCCTCTCCTATCACTAAATCTTGCCGGAGGAAACTTAAGGACAAACTGGGCTCCAACCCAGGCATTCATATTGCAGACACCTATGTTGCAACTTCCGCCAGAAGGACTCTCACAGACATCCTCTTTGTCGTTCCCGCACCCGATTTGTGGACTCTCCACATGGTCGCCTTTCTCTCTCCTATCGCCTCTTCTCCCATTAACTGTGGCACCCGCTAGGAGGTCCTCCTTGACCTCTTTGTCATTTCCAGGGTCATCATTAATGTCTATCAGAATGGAACCATCATGGTTCAGGGTCCTCAACCCAACCTTGTCCTCTTTGACAGGCTCCTACCTTGGCTCTCAAACCTTACCTGTTCCCCTGGACAGGCCCCCTTGCCTACTGTGCCCTCCTTCTCCTCTGCACAGACTCCCTTACCTACTGTGCCCTTCCACTTCCTCAGCACAGGCTCCCGCTCCTTTCCTCACAGTCCCGGCTCCCTATTCGGCCTGGGCTCTTCCACCAGTCTCCACTATCCCTCTGGCTCCCTGCACCCCCCTGCCGAACACCTTCAGAGATGGCACGCTGCTTCATATTGCCACGCTTAAACTCTAGCTCTACTGTCAAACACTCGTCTGACATCTGCAGCCTCCTTGAACTCATGGATCTTGATGTGCTCGCCATCACAGAGACATGGTTCAAGGACAGCTCTGTCACGAGCTTCAAAACACTCCTCCCTGAAGGATCGAAGATCTTCTCTGTGCCCAGGCCCTACGGGACAGCAGGGGGAGTGGCCCTGATCTTCAAGGAATGGATACCTGTGTCCATCATCCCTACACGGGCCTATACCTCCTTCGAGTACCTAGACTGCAGGCTCTCACTCTCTCCTAAATCCTCTCTCCATATGGCCACCTTCTATCGGCCACCAGGACAGTCCACTCTCTTCCTCTCTGAATGGGCTGACCTCTACTTTCCTTCTCCTCCTGTTGGGTGATCTCAATATCCATCTGGACTCTCCTGGCTCCTCAGGACCCTTCCACAACCTATGCGATTCTCTCTCCCTCTCTATCTTACCCTCTGGCTCCACGCACAGAGCAGGCCACACTTCGGATGTTTTCATCTCTACTGACATCCCTCTCACTACCTCTCTTTCTTGGACGGACCACTCTCTTCTCTCATCACACTTGAAGCTCTCCTCTCGCATAGGCACTAGACCCATGAAAAGAGTGACTGCGGCTGCCTTTGCCGCCACGTACTCTCCGCCTCATACTTCTGTGGCTGACTCCCACCCTGACACAGCCCTCACTAACTTCAATCTGTCTCTAACACCATTGATACTCTTGCCCCTGTCATGAGGGTTCGATCTGAAGCCTTCCAAAAAGTGCAACTCTTGGTATGACTCCGATCTGGCTGCCCTTAAATGCAATTGTAGGGCAGCTGAACAGGAATGGAATTCGTCAGGCAAACCCTCTGACAAACAGGCCAGCTGCCTCATTCAAATGCAATATCGACTCTGCATCCACACCAAGAACAGTCTTTATTCAAGCCTGGATCTCAGCGGAATCAAACAACACGGTCAAACTTTTCAAAGTCTGTAAGGAAATGGCCAATCCTGCAGCAGCCTCCTATTTGCTGGGCCCTAGCTGCCCACTTCACTGCAAAAATCCAAAGCATCCTTTCCTCTCTCCACATCAACTCATTCACCAACACCTGTACAGCCTCCCCTTGCCCCTCCACCACTTCTCCTCTCTCACTCCCGACACACCTGATGAGGTCACCAGACAAGTCCGGTCTATGAAGGCTTCATCCAAACTTCATCTGCCCCTCCAAAACCATTAAGGACAACATTGACTCTCTCGCTCCAGCCTTGGCTGATCTGTGCAATCTCTCTTTTGCAACTGGAGTTTACCAACTTCTCTTAAGCATTGCCTTGTGCACCTTCTACTTAAGAAACCCTCTGCCGGCCCCTCCATTCTGGCAAACTACCACCCTATATCTATCATCCCTTTCCTGGGCAAACTCCTGGAGAAGCTGGCTATCTCTCAGCTCACCCTCCACACTGAAACTGCTGGTTGCTTCCACGACCATCAGTCTGGCTTTAGAGCGTCCAGAGGCACGGAAACTGCTCTTCTTAACACCCGTGAAGACCTGCTCTCAAATCTCAACACTAACCCTCCCTCTGTCATCATTCTTCTTGACCTCTCCTCTGCCTTTGACACAGTAAACTACAACATCCTGATAGCTCGTCTGCATGATACCCTGGGAATCACAGGTCAGGCTCCTGCATAGTTAACCTCCTTGCTTTCTGACCGCCCATCCCAGGTGGAACTGTGGCGTTCCCCTGGGTTCTAACTTATCCCCCTGGTTCTTCAATGTCTACATGGGTGCCTTGCACGTGTGATTGCCACTTTCATCTCTAAAATCCAGTGTTATGCTGATGACATGCTACTCTCCTTCACGCTACCCACAGCCACTTCCTCTACCTCGCTCATATCTGACTGTCCGCAATTCAGTCATGGTGTGCTGCAAGCGACCTCTGCCTCAATGCCAGTAAGACTGAGATTGTTTGCATTGGGACTCCTGCTCCCGCTTTCCCACTCTCTCTGGCCGGCCTCCCTTGGCCCTGTGCTTGCATCCACCTGCGAGGCAAACAACCTTGGGGTCATCTTCGACTCCACTCTGCTTCTCCACTTACATTTCGGACAAATCTAAAATGTCCAACAACCAGTTGCACCTCCTCAGAGGTATTCCTTTTCTCACCTTCCCTCAGGTGCTCCCTGTCTCCAGAGCCCTGGTTCTCTCAAGCCTGGACTACTGCAACAGCCTCTTTCTCAACCTCCCTGCCTCTGATTTGCACCCTCAGCATCTCATCCAGAACAGAACTGCAAGACTTATCCTTGGCCTCAAGCCCAGGGACCGCATCTCTCCGGCACTGCCATCCCTCCACTGCCTCCCTGTGGCTGCAAGGATCAAGTTCAAGATCCTCTGCATTGCCCACAAGGCTTTCTGGGGCCTGGGACCTACCAATCTGCAATGTTGCCTACCTAAATACTGTCCTTCCAGAGCCCTCTGCTCATTTACCTTCAACCTTCTGCGAGTGAGCCAGTTCTTCATGCAGCGATTCAGAGGGGGATCTTTTCCCTCTGCCAGAGCGCCTCTCTGGAGCAGCCTCCTTGCTGCCCTCCGTCTTGAGCCTGATCTCCTTAAGTTCCGGAATCTCCTTAAGACATTCTTCTTTTCCTCTTCCTTCTCTCTCCCTCTACCCTTCTAACCTTTCTCTCTGCTCTATCCCGCTCTCCCTCCTTTTCCGTGCAGCCTGCTGACTGGCTGGCTGGTGTACCTCAGAGTCTCACAGGACCCTGGCACCCTCGCCAGTCCTCTCGCACATGCCTCCGGGCCTTACACTTGCCTGATTGTTACTGCACTTGATCAATGACCCATGAGAGCAGCATCTCTCAGCACTTGCCCCCAGCTTCTGCCTGACTGGGCACACTTGGTCACCCCCCCCCATGCACAGTTGCCCCCCCGCTGCACCTGTCTGCGCACTTGCATGATCTGAATGCACCATGCCTTGAAGATTGTTGTATCTGTTTTTCCCCTCGTCTCCCCTCCTTGCATGGTGGCGCCTCAATGCACTTGGAAAAACTGCAGCATCGTCGTCAGACCGATTTGCTGTTATCTACACGGTTAATTGTATTATATGCACTTGTTCCGTGCACCCACTCTGCCCGTGCAGACTTGTATCATTCAGAAATTCAAGGGCTCTGAATGACTGTTTTTTTCCCCTTTTTCCCTCCCTCCGTGAGCGCTTGGAAACACTTGCTTTGTGTATAGGCACTTTAAAAATAAACAATACCATACCATCTGCTTCCACCTACCCCCAAGATAGTCGTGACCTGAATGGACATCCGGGGGCTTATCAAATTTCTGGGTTGAACCCCCATTTTTTCCTGCGTCTGCATCATTTCCCCCACACCACTCCCACAGGCCCAGCTCAGGTTCCATTTGTTACCTATACATTTGGCTCTGTTCACTCAACAAGTGCATTTGTGGCACAGTAAGTGCCTACTGGCCGAGCTTGGTTCATTTTTCAATGGGCAGACCATGCATGGTATGTGGGGTGCATTTAAAGGCCACAAAGAGAAGTCCATTTCACATGAATAGCAAGATTTTAAACACTGAAACAAAAACGGCCTGGCCTTTGTTATTGTTGTAAAATTAAAGAACCATGTGGAAAGGGGCCTACCTGTCATTATCAATGGACAAGCAGCATTTTAATTTACAAAAGGAGGAATCAAAGATTCCTGTTATGTGGAAAAGAGGATTTTTACACATTAAAAACAAAAACGGCCTGCACATGTGTGTGCAAATAAAAACGTTTTTTAAAAGGAACAGTGAAACTAATATCATTTCTCACAGAAAAATGTCAGGAAAACAAAACATGAGCAAATGCAATGTATATTATGTTTCACTCACAAAACCCAGTGACTTTTGAAGAGCCACTTTGTCTGCATGGAAAATGTCAGCCCCAGGCAAACCCTTTTGCTGGCTGTTTTAAAAAAAAAAAGGGGGGAAAGACCCCCACTCATCCTGGATGTCACATCTCCCGTCTAATGACCAATTGCAATAAAATGTCCTGCTAAAGGTGTCAAAATTCCGTGTTCTCCAGACCTGCTGGCTCTGAAAGCATTGACTTCAAGAACAAGTTACCCTTGTCTGGAGCATGACTAAAATGTGTGAAAAGGGGGGCACCCACTTCAAAGAGCAAGCTTCCCGCACAAAGGAGACTGATAAAAAAAAAAATCCTTTGGGCACAGACTGACCCAGTGAAAACAAATGGCTGTAAGGCAGGAGTCGGGCCATTTGTCCCACATGAAGATTCACAATTAATTTAAAGGACTATTATAATTAAGGCCTTTTTCTCAGCCATCATAAGGCAGATGGATTTCATTTTTGTGCCATTTTTTTAATGTCATTTCCAGGCAATTTTGGGGATATAAAATCCATCTACCTGTGACTCTGGGAACTGTAATGGCCAGTTAAACTAGGTTTCTGGCTGGTCTGAACATGTTCCAAATGTGAGAGTTGGTGAGTGGGTGGAAAATTAAATAAGGGCTATGCTTAATAACTTACATATTCATAACTGTTGTGATTTCGGCATCCGGCCAGAGTCCGCGCTGGGGAAGAAAAAAAAAGGGGGGGGAAAAAAGTGCCTGTGAGCAAACTATAACTTCCTTGGTGACCCCGTGCAAGGGGAAGTTGCAGTCCTCAACCACGACCCGGTTTATTTATTCATGCAATGTCTGTCGGATACCTGTATCTGACAAAGATGGCATAAATAAATATACAGGTATCCGACAAACATTGCATGAATAAATAAATACCCCTATTAACATTGAAACTATCACACACGATGCAGCCACCCAACTGCTTTTAGAGGGGAGCTGCAGGAGCTGTGCCGGGTGTGGTTCAAGTAAAAGAAAATGTTTCTTATGTCAAACAGAAATCAGCCCGTTTGAATAGTACCCAAGGGGAGTTTTAAAAAAATAAAATGGGATGCAAATTGTGCATTTTAAATAATATTTACTCAGCAACACTGGTCAAAACTATTATCCACAGTGAAGTAACTCATCACCAGTGACATGGAAGTGATTTAAAATGGAATTGACATACGGTTTGGAAAAGAAGCAGCATTAAAGAAATAGCGCTGTTTTAAATTATTATGTTGGACATTTCCTTTGATCGGAGGTCAACTGCCAGCTCTGCCCTCCCTAAACCCCACCTCCGAGGGCACTGCCCCCACCCCGGCCCTTGTGGGATCCCCCACCAATTTTTTTCCATTTCCACCACTAGTGTGTTGCTTGGTTATTTACCCACCCTTTCACTGCCAATCCCTTTGGCCAGTCACACCCACTTCCGCCCCCTCTCCCCAAAAACGCATCCTACTGGGATCTCTTTGAGCTAGCTTACCAAGCAGTAACATCAATCTTTGCACTTAAAGTGCCTGACCATTTTATTTCAGTGCAGTCATCTGAGAGTTTATGGCTTAATTGGAGCTGTAAACCTGCTACTCGTGCAATAAATGTCTTAAGCAGGTCTGCTTTCAGCCATTTGAATTACAAGCAGTGTGCCTGTCCTTCACTGAAGTCGTGTAAAAAAACAAGCATTTGGCAAAGCCAACAGTTTGGGGCTTTTTTTCACAAGTGGATATCGCCATAATGTATGTTGTCGGTGCTATTTCCTTTTGACACTTGAAGTAGGGATCTCTCGGGGGCCTGGGTGGGCTTGACATATCTGCAGGGCAGCCCAGCAGCACACGGTGCCTTGCCTCGGGCTCGTGCCCCCATGCGCAGCGCTTCCGGCGCCGTGCGGCCCTGCACGTAGGAGCCCGTCCCTGCTGGGGACTCCAGCATCCCTTGCAAGGCACGTACAGGAAGCCAGGCTTTGTCCCTAGCTGGGGTTCCAGCTTCCCAGCAGTCGGATTGACCCCATCGCCTGCTGCACAAAATAGCAACCGGAGCCGCGGAGGAATCCTGGGCTGAGCTGCTAATACATCTGCTCTGCGAAGGACATGACGTGTGTCTGAGAGCGACATCCCGTATATTGGAATTCAGTGTGAGATGCCATTGCAGTGTAAATTGGCCTTGCGAGAGACTGCTTGTGTAGTGAAAGGTGTCCTCGCGTTATCCGGCCCGGCGGGGAACAGCTTATGTATAAGAATGGAGCATGGGACCTCCTTTGCTAGGGAAATGTAACGTTATGTTATCATTTCCTAAATGGCCCCTGCAGTGGACATCTCGTGTAGTGTGTGAGCGGTCACTCGTCATACCAAGCCTGTGCAAAGGGCATGTCCCCGCCTATCAGGAATGAGGTCGATTCGTGAGTTGTTGTTGTGCATCCATATGTCTCGTTATGAGCGGGCTGTGAGAGGGACATTGCGTGTAGTGTCCTGCATAGTCCACGCGACGGGCAAGTCTTGCAGTGTGTTGCTTGTCGTCTCATTATGAATGGGTAATGTGGTGGTCTTCCCCTGTAGCTTGGGCAAAGTCCACTCCTTGTAGGCCACGCAATGTGGCCTTTCTGTAGCGCCTAACTAGCATCGTGATGGCCTTGACCCGCCCTGGGCAGTCTGGGAATTTGGCAGGGCGCGTGTCTAAACATGCATGGATAAGACTGTATGTACATTGTATTGCCGGCAGCAGAAGTCGGTGGTACTGCAACATTATCTTTAGCAGCAAGTTTCTGGGCGGGAGTACTGTATGTTTAACAATTTCAGTAATTTTGTGATTGCACTCCACCATGGGGGACATTTCTTATAGTGTGTTAAATGTCACCTCCTTATAAATAGTCGTTGTGTGCCATGTCATCTCCCGCAAATAGGCACTGCAAGTGACATCTCCCACGAGTAAGATGTGCGGGGGCCATCTCGTGTAATGTGTAAGGGGCCCCATCTCTTTCTTAATGGGCTCTCTGGGTGATAGGAAGTCTGGAGAGTGTGTGTGTGTGTGACCCCTATTAATAGTAATTGTGCGGGACATCTCTTGAATTCTCTGTGACTAACATCTCTTCCATGGTTTGTGAATTGGCCTCTCCCACTTTATACATAGGTTCTGTGTGGGGCAGCTCTTGAATTCTCTGTGACTAACATCTCTTCCATGGTTTGTGAATTGGCCTCTCCCACTTTATACATAGGTTCTGTGTGGGGCAGCTCTTGAATTCTCTGTGACTAACATCTCTTCCATTGTTTGTGAATTGGCCTCTCCCACTTTATACATAGGTTCTGTGTGGGGCAGCTCTTGAATTCTCTGTGACTAACATCTCTTCCATTGTTTGTGAATTGGCCTCTCCCACTTTATACATAGGTTCTGTGTGGGGCAGCTCTTGAATTCTCTGTGACTAACATCTCTTCCATTGTTTGTGAATTGGCCTCTCCCACTTTATACATAGGTTCTGTGTGGGGCAGCTCTTGAATTCTCTGTGACTAACATCTCTTCCATGGTTTGTGAATTGGCCTCTCCCACTTTATACATAGGTTCTGTGTGGGGCAGCTCTTGAATTCTCTGTGACTAACATCTCTTCCATGGTTTGTGAATTGGCCTCTCCCACTTTATACATAGGTTCTGTGTGGGGCAGCTCTTGAATTCTCTGTGACTAACATCTCTTCCATGGTTTGTGAATTGGCCTCTCCCACTTTATACATAGGATCTGTGTGGGGCAGCTCTTTTTATGCACAGGTCTGTAATGTTATGTTACTATGGTTTTGTGTCGTGCGCTAAATCGCCACCGTAGTAGTTTCCCGTCCATCTCTTGAAGTGTGTAAGATGGCCCCTCTCCCTTTATAAATCGGCCCTGTTGGGGACATGCCTTGTGTTTGAAAGGTTTCATCCTACTATAGATGTGGTCCCCATGAGACATTCTAGTAGATACGCTTTGCGAGGGGCAGGCCTTTTAGTGTGCGAGATCCCACCCCTCAATGTACATTCAAGGGGCATTTCTTCCTATGCGTGTGGTTCACTCTCCGACCTGTTGGGAATAGGCAGCAAGAATGGCAGTTCTCGGAATGGCAGGTCTGCTTTACTTTTGTAGCTCAGAGGGACATCTCGTGCAGTACGTGAGATTTAATCTCATAAATAGGCTGTGTGCATATGACGTCTGATTTTTGTATTTGCGCCTTGCGATTGGCATGCATTGATATCTCTTTTGTTGGGTGAGAAACAATGTCTCCTCGTATGTGGGCACCATAAGAGATGACTGAGGTTTCATCACTCGCTCATAAGTAGGCATCCCTTATTCTGAATTAGATGTCATGTATTCCTGGTTAGGGCCAGACACTGCAAGGGGCATGTGCGATGCCCACTCATAAAAAGGCTTCAATGGGAACATCTCTTGTTGTGTGTGAGATGTCCTCCCGCCATCCGAGGGCTTTCTGGGATATTTCTTGTAGTGTTTTGGGTCCGAGCCCCCCTGTCATAAATATGTACTGCAGTGGATATGGATCCGTTTGGGGGGGGGCTTCTTTTGAGGATTGTAAAAGTAATCAAAGTTTCTTGATTTTTGATCCCACCCTATGGCTCCCCCAGTAAATAAGCACTGTGACGAGTATGTTTACTGGTTTAAACCATAAAGATTGGGACGCTCCCATTCTCCACTTAGAGGACTAGCAGTTCTCACTACGCCGAGTGCTCTTGAAGGTCCCTCCAAGTCACAATCCTGCCGGTCATTTCAGTAGTCCAACTGGACACTTCACTGCTAAGGCTAGTGCATGCAACTACTCACCCTGGGAACCCAGGGGGCACAACTGGCCTCTAGGCCACCCCACCAGTGGGAGCCATTCACTTCAGAGTCCATACTCCCTTGATCTCACGCGGTGGGTAAAAGACTTTGGCCTGTGCCAGATCTGGAACACAAGTGTGCTCTAGCACCTTCTAGCACCTCGTGTGTTAGTTGGAATTACCATTAATGATCTCAGACCCAAATAACCGTACAGACTCCAAAAATATGGCAAAGTACTTTTTTTGTCAGCTCAAATACAGTAGGGCAATCTGGCGAACAACGAAATTTGATTATACAAAGGCTTTAGACCTCATCATATGTCATCTATGACGTCATCCTATGTGGCAAACTATAAAACCTATTGAAGGGAGGAATTGGGTCAGGGTGCATATGTGCCTATATATCATATAAGTATTCGTAATATCACTGGTTGCCCCTTATCTAGTAGGCACGCCTTGAACCACCTCTTAATGCGTCAAATACAGATTATACCCGAATAACAGCAGCGGATTGGCCTGTGCAACGTTCTATTGCATGTTGCTACATAGACCCCTATGATTGGTTGGCATTCTCTCTCAGCCTTGGACTTTCGGGGTGTTAGCAGCATGTGGTCAAAATGAAACCCAGGTGCAGAGAGCAACGTCAGACTACTATCCACTTGCCCAATTAGTCCATACCTCTCATTGGTCAGGCCTTAAACCAAGGCTTCTCCGTTGTAGTTGACCTTGCAGCCTATTCTCTGTTCTAGAACTTTCAAGGGAGTCTAGGTACACCATTATCTTCGTCTAGAGCTTAATGAATAGCCCTCATTTTCTACTTCTGAATCACGTGTCAGGAGACCACGATTTTAACTGAAAGGTGGTGAGTGTGCACAACCTCTATTTTTCTGTTCACTTTCGTTACTCTGCATGGGTTGCAAACCCACTGAAAATGTGCCTCTGTGAAAAGCACTCCAAATACAAGCAAAAACAAGACTTTGGCTACAGAGCCAGCAGTGTGGGCTGCACTCCCAAAAACCATGTAGTGGTGTGTAGTATTCTTGATTAATTTAAAAGAAAAATATATAAGTTCCAAGAATCTGATTCTTCAATATTCTTTTATTCGCTGTTCATCTTAGAAGATAATTTCATCAGTGGTCAGCAGATGCATATTAGAGCCAGGGCCTATGCATTTCGGACAGTAATGTCCTTCACCAGGGCCAATGCTGCCTATTCATTAGGTCAAATAATTATATTTTATAACCAAACCATATTTGTTTATATGATCCACATTGTTAGCGCTCACATTAAAATTCATTTGGTGCACAGTACATTTTCACACCAATAATGTACCATTTATATCAGAGTGCCAGCATGCATTTGTTTGTAATAAGACAAGTGAAACTAACATATATAACATTTGTTAAAAGGTTCATACGTACGTAAAGTAACATTGCATTGATGGAAAGAAAGAAAAACACAATTGTGTTGACTGAGGCTGCAGGCTGTATGGCGTCATTCTGTATACAGACTAGTAACCTTGTGAACGGACCTGATGGTGATCATAAAATAGATGTCTGTGCAAAATTATACATAGTGTCAATCTGATATATTGGCGCACAGCATTCTACAAATGTGGGTGTTCAACGTCTATATTAGTCTCTTACCTGTTACTTGCTCAACTCGCGATTATAAGAGTTCATGTTGAAAATGTGGTGTTCCTCATGTTTGCACAGACTCCCACTGTGGCAAAGTCACTGTTTGAATATTTGAATCGAGTGGTCAAAAGTCGAGTGATGATAATGTTAAAAAGATCAGCAAGCGTGTGCTCATGTTATGTAACTGTTATGATCTGTCCTGCTTCTTACCAGGGAAAAGTAATTGTGTGTCCTCTTCGAACGCCGCAGGGACGCATTGTACGAAGCAGTGGTTAATCTAAGCTACAAAGCGTTACCATAGTGACTAGAATGCTTGTGAATGCCGCATGCGGTCGGCCATCTTGGAATGGTCTGAATGCGCCTCTAATCCATAATAAGTTTCACAAAAAGGCGATCTCGATTATGTTTGTTAACCTCAAAATCTATAGCCTTCTGTTAATGTTCAAACAAATTCACATCTACTCAGGCTGCCACAAAATCTTATCGTGTATGTTGGCGGTCGTGATATTTAGATCACTTGAGAATCTAAATAAGCGATATATAGTAGTACTTGGGCCCAATTGCTCAGTGCAAGTGGGTGTCGGTAATGCATGCACAATGCTGTGCCATTCGTCTGGTGCAATGGACGGACGTCCTTGTTGGTATGTCTGTGAGAGACCACGGTTTTGTCCATTTCGACCTTTTATCTAATGCTATTTAATTCAATTGATTTGGGTGTCATTACTCCTCTTAGCCTCTGGAGACTTGGTTGCTCTTCCTCACAGAAGCTTTTTGCTTCCTTGACTGTCCAATATTTGGCAGTTGCAGATGTTCTCTTCTTCCCTTAATATAAGAGAAATATGTCTTACGTGCATGGCTTATCCTCTTGACTCCCTTTGTGCCCTGCAGTTATTTCTTGATGTGGCATCCTTGATCCCAGGCCAAAAGACTCTTATTTATTCCTCACTCGAAGCTGGTTTTCCAGCGTGCAGCCCTGGTTTATCTCTGAGGTAGCTTGATTGGTTTCAGCACGAGTCCGGCATCCATCTTTCGCTCATGGCTGCTTCAGTCACATTATATTTTCTTCTGCAGCAAGCCTCTAAATGTTTCATCTACCTTGTGTATCTGCATACATACATTTGCTTCATCTCGACTCAATCATTTCTTTGGTGCGTGTGATTTCTTCATATTCGATTACATCTTTCACTTGTTACTTTAGTTACATCTTCATTCTTTAAGTATTTGCATATCGTTTCAGTGTCTCAACATGTCTTTCCTTCATGATGTCACTCTGCCCTCGTCCGATTTCATTTATAGCTCATCAATGTCCAATGGTGTGTGCAGACAAGCTTCCACCCTTTCAGTGCAATGGCACATTCAATGCGGTTGTCTGTATGCATAGCGTCTCCCATACACTTGATGCAGCATTTGGACAATACGTGGTGTCCCACATACGACTCTTCTCCTGTTGTTCCAATATGATGTAGGTGAGGGACGAGAGCTAGGGATGACCTGTCTGTGTGCTCCTCTACATTCCCCTCTCTGGTTGAGTCCTTGACCACCTCCTCCTCTCCAATCTTCTTCATCTCTTCATTCTTTGGTTTCTTTGGAATCCATACTTTTGTCACCCCTCCTCAGGTCACCTGCATTCTTTATATACTCATCCACACTCCTGGTCATGTGACAGCATTCTCCAGTCGGTTGACAGAATACCCAACATCCAATATAGTTCTTATGTTCCTTTTGGTAATAAAACTTAATCTCTGGGTGTGCCAGCAAACTCTTCTTTATGTTCTCAAAGGTGGTGTCTTTAGTCTGTGATGTATGGTCTCCATTCACATTGATAATTATCTTCATCCCAATAGCTTTCTTAGCTGTCTTCTTGCATTGTTCTATAATGATCCTTATAAAATGAATCCTAGCAATAACAACACTAGTAATGCTCCAAGTAGTTTAAAGGCATTTGCCAGCCAAGTTTGAATCCATGAAAACAAAGACGAGAACCAATCATCTTAGTCTGTCTCATCAACTTCCACCTCCATCTTCGTGTGCAGGGTTGTCAGCACAGTTTTTGCTTCTGTCAGGGTTCCGTTTTCTCCATCATGGTCAGGTGTGAATGTACAGCAAGAAGGCCCGATCTTGGCACACACGCCTCCTTCCATTGCTGTAATTGGGTCCAGGACATACCTGTTCTGGCGGGTCTTAAGTCTGATGGCCCTCAGCTCTTCTTTGATTACATTACATTACTTTATTGTGGTGTTGATCGTTTGTAGCAGCTCCCACCTCGTGATCTGCAGCCACTTAGTGTTTCCTGCAGTTTGTATTCCTGGCATGGATATGGCTGTAAATATCACTGCCGTCTTGCTGAACCACTTATGCTCTTCTGGAATATCATCATATGATGATATTGATTTTGCTGAGAAATAGTTCTCCCTCTTCAGCCGGTGAAGTTTCAGCAACCTCTTTTTTTTTCTCCGGTGTTTTTCTATCTTTGGAAACTCTTCAATATGGAGGTCAATTTGGGCAATCGCTATTGCAGGAATATGTATGATCACAATCAAACATATGTCTCCCCAATTCTTAGACAGCTGCTTATAAACACTGGATCCACAGGCCCAATAACGATCCATTAACACAGCAGTTCCACCATTCATTCCTGATACATGAGCACATGCTTGCATCCTTTATTCTCGCCAACGAAGAACAGGCCTTAATTCCTGAAGCATATTGTCACAAAGGTATTATGGACACTGGTCCTGCTTCGTTTTCAACCCATGTTAGTAGCTTGGAATACTT
This sequence comes from Ambystoma mexicanum, assembly GCF_040938575.1. Taxonomy (NCBI): domain Eukaryota; kingdom Metazoa; phylum Chordata; class Amphibia; order Caudata; family Ambystomatidae; genus Ambystoma; species Ambystoma mexicanum. The sequence continues at coordinate 1,562,269,127 of NC_090932.1, forward strand.
GGCCCATGACTTTACGCATATGTCATTTACTATTTGCACTATGCTTACTGATTCCTTCTTCAATAAATGTGCAATGCAAGATAACATTCCTCCTTCCCATCCTGTACTGGTGGCAACTCGTCCATGTACCAGTAGCTGAGGTCTCTCCTAGCATCCTGGTACTCCTGTTGTTTCCTTTATGTCTGAACATCCCAGCCTCTTCATTTCAACAACCTTTACTTGTTCTCCAGTCAGGGATGAATATATAAGCATCTTGCTCGTCGCGCCTTGTTTTTCACATAAGCATCTTCATATAGAATTGATTGCCATCGTAGGGTTGCCCATCTTCCTTCGAATTGTCCTCTGTTTGTGCACGCTGCTAGATGGCTGAGGCACTTTGCATCGTATGCAGGTATTTCTTTTGCAATTAATGTTCTTGCTGCGTTCATGGCATAGGGGATGAGAGAGCATGTGTAGCAACTTTCATCTGACAGACTCTGCCACCTCCTTCATGTGCTGATACCACATGTTGTTCTTTATATGGGACGAATTATCAAGATATGTATTTATATTTTCATGATGTTCACCAGCATCCCTTTTAAGTCAAACAATTTGTTTGGTACAATCAGGGAAGAGGCTACTCGCACTTTTGTTGGGTATTACAAGAAATGTTTCATTGTCAAACACATTGTCTGCATTTTTAATCATTGTGTCTCAATGCCATAATAAGGAAGAAAAGACAAATCATAATGCCAAATGAAATCACAATAACAATTGCAGAAACCCTCAACGATTTTCCTGATGGTAGTGAGTCTCTTATTTTTTGGAACCTTCACATCTTGTTTTTATTCAATATGTAATTTTGTTATCTTTTGTAAATCACACATTTATATCAAAAACTGTAGAATGATGACAACAATGATTCTGAAAATAATATGACTGATTCTAGGGTTACAAAGAAATGTCACAATGCCCAGGTGTTGTCTTATCAGAGTTGGGTACAACTGTAATATGTAGGTAAAAACAGCATACAAAAATGTGTGCAATGTTATTGTGATTGGCAGCATAGAAGATGCAGAGTGCTCTTTTCCTTTGGATGCAGTACGTCAATACATTGTCTCTTGTTTCGATCTAAAATAATTCTGGAACAGCTGCAAGTCTATTAATTCCTTATCCTTATTCTTGGTAGCCGATCTGGTCTACATGCACATAACCTCTTCTCTTGCTTCACTGTCAGCAGATACAAGAGGGGTCAAGGTCTCTCCTTTATACAGTTTGATGTTGTGCAGGGGCAGCCAGGCACGTCTTCCTTGTAGTTTGACATCTTTCATATGGTCCGTCAAAGCAGACTTATTCCAAGTGCGAACAAACTTTCGTACCAGCACCGGGTCTCATGGATATAAACTAGGTTGCTTCAATAGATTGTCGGGATCAATGGGTTGGCTGTTTTCTTCAATCCTCTTTGACCCCTCCCTCCGGTTCTTGATCTGTTGAGAAATAAGAGACACTACCGGTGATAGTTTCCAAATAACCATGCATCTCATCACCTATTGTCTTCGCTGCACTGTGGTCATCAGTTTCTAACCTAGTAGGAGGAGCAAGAGGTATTCTCATACGGTGTCCAGTCACCAACTCATGGGAAGTTAGGTGGTGATCTGAGCCAGGCTGAAGGGGAAAGCAATGGAACCACCTCCTTCTTTAAAGTAATCTTGATTTTAGTTATCCTTTCTTTTAGAAGTCGGTTTACACGTTCAATAATCTCATTGCCTGTGGGTGATGGGCAGAAGCGAAAGTATGCTTTATACCTTTATAAAAAGAGTGACCTGCTCAAATAGATGATTTACAAAATGCGGTCCATTGTCAAAACGCAGGACTTCGCACACACCCCATCTTGGAAATACCTCATGCAGAAGGAACTTGGCTGTGCATGTGGCATAGGGGTGCATACACGGACCTGCCTCAATCCATCTGCAAAAGGGACATACTACTACCTGCATGTACCTATAGCACTTGCATGTATGCAACATATCCACATAATCTATGTATAGGTGCTGAAATGGGCCATTGGGTCTAGGAATTGCTCCTGTTACTGTCTGTAAAGTGTGCCCTGCTGTACCTTTCTGGCACACAATGCAATTTACAATACACTGTGCCACATGTCATAATATATCTGGTGAAAACCAATCTTCTGCAATCATAGAAGCAAGACTCTATCTCGAGTCATAAGCCTGTGTAGTCAAACTGCTCCAGCGCCACCCTCAATAATGCTAAAGGCATACTTGGCTTTCCAGTGCTAGCTGTCTCCATATAGCCTCAGTGGGGGATAAAGAACACCCCTGCTTCCTCCAGAAGACTTGCTCTTCTTGTGGGGCTAAACCTTGTTACTCGATTAACTGAACCATACACAACATAATAAAACCTTTCTTTACCATCATACACCGTCCTGACATTTGTTAAACACTTTTTACTTCAAAATCACAGTGAGAAATCATGTCTGTTTTTTTTAGTGTGGGCTGCGCATTTCACGACGGCAATAGCCAATGGGAGTCTTAGTGCCTCAATAAGATTATCCAATAGGGACATATGTTGCACTGGTTTGCCGTCTGCATGGAGGAAGCCCCTCCTTTTCCAGCGTGATAAACCTGCATTTACAATTGATGTTGCATAGGTGGAGTCAGAGTGCACAGTCACTTCTCATATATTTGAAGTTTGTTTGTTTTAATATTTGTAATGCGCGCCAGACCTGAGGATATCAGGGCACAATAGGCATCAAGAGGGTTGTTCAGCTTAGGTTACGTTGCTGTGCAAGATCAAACATGTAATACAAAAAGTTATAGATCGTATGTACAGAATACAAGCATGGTAAATATAGAATACAGGCATGATATAGACAAGTTTCACTACGGTAATCACCGTAGACAGTAGCCGTTATATACATTATATACAGTATAGATAGGCAGGGCAGGATTAGAGTGCATGTCAGTGGTCGTTTTCCTTGAGCCAGTGGATGAGTGTGGCGATAAGCGTCCCTAATTCTGCAGCCTATGCTGAGTGTCACTGCGTCAAATTCACTCTCACGGTTCAGCTTAACTACTGCTGATCCAGTATGCCTTTGCCCAGTCGTTTGGTCAATTTTTGAAGAACCATCAATAACAAACCCCCCTCCCTCCCAGAGCATTTTCTCTTACACAGAGGATGTCATCACAAAACTCAGTATATGTTGTGCAGACATGTACATAATCATCCTTTCCTACTGGTTCTGCTATTAATGTTGCTGGGTTTACTATTCTACATCTAACAATTTTGATCGCTGGGTTTGAAATAATTACCTCGTATCCTGATGCCCTTTGTGTAGTCAATGTACTTTTGGGTTTCTCTAGAGTGGCGAACAATGCGTGCTCAACACATAATGTCACTGAACACCCCATTGTAATACATCAAGCTTTTTCAGTAGCAAATGCAGCAGCAGCTTGTTCGCACTGGTAATGCCCTTTTATTACTGGATCTAAAATCGCGCTATAATAAGCCAATGGTTTATGTCCATGTACTAATGTCGTTTTCTGTGTGAGGACTGCTGTCATACTTTCTCCATTTGAATGTGAAAATTAATAAAAATTCTTCATGATAATATGGAATTCCTAGCACTTGGGTTGTACTAATCGCCCTTTTTAATTTTTCAAATCCTTCAGTCATTTCATCTGTCCATGTTATCTCACCTTTGTCTACCTGGGCTCCCTTAAATCCTTTTAAAAGTGGTCGAAATATCCGTGCTATAATCGAAAAAAACAAGGCTCTGCAGTAGTTACATAGCTCCAAAAGTTGTTGCATTTCCCTCAATGTCTTAGGTTCTGAAGACTTCATAATTGCTTCTGCTCTTTCAGGTCTCCTATATCAGGACTTCTTCCTGACAATGTTGTAGCTTCTCCTTGTCATCCTTGTATCCTTTCTCTGCTAGCATGGTGATGAGTCGAACTGAGTCTTCTCTGCATCTTTTTTCTGTCTCACTGCATACTAATATTTCTCCAGCATGGTGTCGGGCATGGATTCACATGCTCATAAATATTCCCTGTCCATCCGGGAATCCTCGGTAAAACTTTATTTCTCCTCAAAACCAATCACTGTACTCTGGGTCATACTGCCCCCAGCCAGTGACAGTCCTCTCCCCATCCCCTTCTCTGGCAGCCATCTTCAGATTTTTACCACACGGTTAAGTGTTGGGAGTCCTTGAGTTTCGCTCTGTGTGCTACTTTTACTGTTTTTTCATTTTTCGACAGAAAAAGTTTATATTTTTTTTAAAAAAAGAGCCTCGGTGCTTTTCTCTCCATCTGCCGGGGGACCCGTTTGTCAGTGAATTTCAGCACCCTTCATGGGCAAGGATTGTCTAAGTTTCCAGAAGGCCATCGGCCTATTCCGCACCTCTGGCCGTGACAGAGGAGAAAGAAGGAAGATCAAGCTCTGCACCAGATGCAGACTATGGAACGTGTTTGTGGAGGACAAACGCCTTCAGTGCCTCTACTGTCTTCATCCAGACCACAAAGAAGGAGAGTGCGAGATCTGCCTTGGCTTCTCCAAGAAAACGATGAAGGATCGACACAGTACACTGGTGGCGTGGCTAAACGCCTAGGCCTTTGCCCCATCCCCCAAGCAGGGTCATGCCTCACCCAGGATTGGCCGGTACGAGTAGCAGGCTTCCAAGTCATTTGAGGGCGCCCCATCCGTGGGGGTCCAAGACAAGGCCAAGCACCATGAGTCCGGTTGCATGGGGGTCCCGTGATGGGCAGGGCGCGATCAATGTCACCATCTGCCTCCATCACCAGCCAGCGCTCAAGCTCCTTATTTAAAAATGAAAGCGCGCATCCCGGCTAAACTGCGGGAGAAGCCAGAGAAGCGCAGGACGGAGGAAAAGGTGGCCGACCTGCCCAAGAAGGCCCAGGCAGGGCAGGATAAATCCTTGTCAATGATTGAGCTAGCGGCGGCTGCTCTCTCGAAGGTCAAAGGGGCTGACCCTGTGAAGGTAACCCCTACTGCGCCCCGGCTGTCCCTGCCTCGGAGACGGGAGGCCTCAGTGGGGGCGGTGGCAAAGCCTGCTGGCATGCCAGAGAATAGGATGCCATCGCTGAACCCCGCCCGACCCCTCAGGGTGCCAAAAGGGCGGTGGGGGGTGATGAAGTCCCAGGCCATGTCCCAGGCCATGGAAGTTTTATCCACAGATGACGAGGACCTGTAGTCCATGCACACGGGCCACGCAGACATGGAGGACGACGGCTGCGCGGGGTCCTAGTTTTCCAGCCACGCCAGCTTGGATGATAGATTTATCCCTGGACAGGTGTCAGAAATCCAGAAAAGGATGCTGCAGGCACCGGTCACTGCAGCCCCCGATCAGCCTCTGGCTAAAAGGAGGAAGCGCCATCCGACACTCCCGTATCAACCTCCACATGCGCGTCCGGTGCCCTCCCCCGGGAGACACGGGGACGGACACAGTGGGCGAATCTTCCCAACAAGGTCGTCCCTACCAGATTAGGTGGGGCCGTCCATGGTTGCCAAAGCTTCCAATCTTTTCCAGCTTACGCCCGAGGAAACCAAGAAGGAGGGTTTCCTGTACCAGAGGCGCAAGTCAAGAGGAAGACCACCATGGCAGTACCCCTCCTGGACGATGTGTGGGAGGAGGGCCTGGCCCTCTTGACGAATCCTTGCACTGCCCCGGCCAAGCGGGATAGACTGGAAAAAAGTACCCAGTGCCAGAGTCCGCACCCAGGTGCCTACGGTCGCAACCATCGCCGGAATCTGTGCTTTCACAACCGCGAGGAAGAGGTAATTGAACCCTTCCTTGTCATCCCCACCGGACAGCAAGGAGAAAAAGTTGGACACCGTGGGGAGGTAGGTTATTTACACCGGCGTCAACCATCAAGGAGGCCAACACGCTGGGCCAGATTCTGGAGTTCCTTCCCGACGACAAATGGATGGAGGCGATCGCGCTCTTCCATGAGGGAGAGGTGACTTCAGACCATGCCATCAGGGTGGCGTTGGACATCACCGACACAGGGTACCGGCAGATGGGGGAACAGTGTCTGCCTCTATCATCGAGATTGGCTGAAGGCCACGAATGTCCGCTAGGAGGTCCATTTGATGGTACTGGACATGCCCTTCGACAGTCCTTGCAGGCCATCAAGGTGGATACGGAGATGGCCCGTGCCCTGGGCACTCTCCAGAAACACTGCTCTTCCTTTCACGCCACCAGAGGAATGTCGGGCAGGTCGTCGAAAGGTTTCTCCTTGTCATACCGCCAGCTCTCCAGGTCCATGACCCAGGAGGCCATTCCAGGCCTGCGGTGGAGGTAGTCGGTGCCGTTGCTGTCCTCAAGGCAGGACCCCGAAGCAGGACTGAACCGGCCAAGGCACCCCAGTGGGAGGCCGGCTAACTCGATTCATCAGAGAGTGGGAGAAGATCTCCGACAGATGGGTGCTGCAAACCCTAGAGGTTCAGCACAACTATCCGTGGATCCCTCCGGTGACCCGGCAGGAGCAACACATCCCTCAACTCTTGGAGGAGGTAAGGGTCATGCTACGAAAAGGGGCGATAGAGCTGGTTTCAAGACGACTCCGGGGCTCCGGAGTCTATTCCAGATACTTTTTTAGTGAAAAAGAAAACCGGGGGCTGGCAGCTCATTCTAGGCCTGCAGCGTCTCAACAAATACCTAGAGTCCCAAAAAATCAGGATGGTCACGTTGCAGCACATGCTCGGCGAACTGGAGGAAGGAGACTTCTTGACATCGCTGGACCTGGAGGACACCTACTTTCATATCCCCATTCACAAGAAGCACCGTAAGTTCCTACACTTCGTAGTGCAGGGCCGGTGCTACCAGTTGAAGGCCCTCCCCTTCAGCGTGATGTCAGCCCCCAGGGTGTTCACAAAGTGCCTGGCACCGCTGGCGGCCCATCTGCATCTACGGAGAATACACGTATACCTTTACCTGGACGACTTGCTCATTCAGGCCAATTCATGAGAGTTGGCCATCAGACACACACAGATGACTGTCCAGCTGCTGACTGATCTGGGTTTCTCAATCAATCATCCGAAGTTCTGCTTGACGTCATCACAGAAAGTGCTTTTCCTAGGAGCCTGACTCAATCCAGCCTCCTGCCTAGGGCCGCCTTCAGTGGAGAGGGTAGCAGCCATTTTGGGGAAAGTGCAACGACTTGTCACTGAAGACTGACACAGTGCGGACCATCAAGTCGCTTCTCGGCATGCCGTCTTGCTTCTACCTTATCCTGCTCTGCACGTTACGGATGCAACCTCTTCAGGAGTACCTGGACACTCGCTGGGTTCAGGTGTCGGGAAGCTTCGTGGACAAGATCCCGCTCGACGGGCGATACAGTGGTGGGGCGTTCACTCCCAACGTCGCCCAGGGCACAGGGCTCCAAAGCCCCCCATACCAGGAGACGTTCACCACATATGCCTCTCAGGAAGGCTGAGGCGCCCACACCGGACGTCTGCACGCCAGAGGCCTGTGGCAGGCAGAGAAGGATCTTCACAAGAATTTCCTAGAGCTGCGGGCAGTGTTCTGGGCCCTCAAGTCATTCCTTCTGTTTCTGAAGGGCAAAGTGGTGAGGATCTTCACAACCCCACCACCATGATGTTCTACATCAGGCAGCAGGGGTGCACTCGGTCCCCAGCACTCTCCAAAGAGGTGCAGGACTTGTGGCAATGGGCCATCGGACAAGGGATGTTCCTCATCCCCTTTCACCTGGCGAGAGTCAAGAACACCAACGCAGACTCCCTGAGCAGGGAGTTGCTCTTCTACCATGAGTGGGAACTTCGGCAGGACCTTGTGGCACGCATCTTCATCAAGTGGGGCAGGCCCCAGATCGATCTGTTTGCGAAGGCGTCGAATTATAAATGCCAGAAGTTTGCCAGCAGGTTCCACCAACCGGGGAGCGAGGGGGACGTGTTCTCCTTCCTGTGGGGCCTGTTTCTGTACGCATTGCCTCTGCTGTTGCGAGTCATCAATCAACTCAAACAGTGCCGATACAGGATAATAGGCAGTTTTGGTACCCGGACCATCTCAGCCTGTCTGTGTCACCTGCGGTCAAGCTGCCGGTGGTCGCAGATCTGCTCACCGTAGCAGGAGGCACAATCCTGCATCATGACCCAGCTGAACCTAATGGCTTGGCTCCTGCAGCCCTAGAGTTTGGAGGATACAAGTTGCCAGTGGACTGCAGGGATGTCCCTGCCAAGACCAGAGCCTTGTCGACTCTTTAAGTGCTACAGGCACAAGTGGAAACGTTTCGGTATGTGGTGCCGGTCACAGAAGATAATCCCTCTGAGGGACACGGCCCTGCAGATTCTTCCATACTTGTTGTCCTTGGCCAAGGCGGGACTGGCGCACGCCTCTGACATGGTGCATCTCGTGGCTATCTCCCGGTACACCAGGTTGCCGGCAAGATCTTCCCTTTGGTCCCACCATCTTGTCAAGGAATTCCTCAAAGCACTGTTTTGATCTTTCCCGCCGGCGAAGGCTCCTGCCCCGGTGTGGGAACTCAACGTGGTGCTGACGAGGCTCATGGAGGGGGGGGGGCTTCTAGCCTATGCATCAGGCCCCTCTCAAGTTCCTCTCGTGGAAAACGGCTTTCCTTGTGGCCATCACCTCTGCCAGGAGGGTGGGTGAGATCCAGGCCCTATCATACAAACGGCTATATCTGACTGTCGACGAATCAAGGGTGGTGTTGCAGACGCAGCGCTCCTCATGCCAAAGGTTTTGTCGGAATTCCACCTCAACAAGCCTTTGGTGTTACCTGTGTTTTTTCGGAAGTCTTCGCCACTGGCTGAAAGGGCCTTGCACTCGCTGGATGCTGCTCATGCTCTAAAGATCTACGTGGCACGCACGAAGAGTTTTCGGCAGACTTCTCAACTGTTTGTGAACTTTGATCCTGTGAACCATGGGAAGGCCTTTTCCAAGGCTTCCATCTCAAGGTGGCTCTCCGGCTGCATCACGCACTCATCAGTTGGCAGACCGACCGCTGCCCGGGCATCCGAGAGCCCACTACACCAGAGCGATCGCTGCAACGGCGGCCTTTTTTATCTGGTGTGCCCCTGCTGGACATCTGCAGGGCTGCTACATGGAGGTCGACGCACACCTTCATGAGATTCTACTGCGTCAACAGGGATTCCAGCGAGAAGTCCAGAGTCGGCCAAGCAGTGCTACGCAACCTGTTCGCTTGACGTGAGCCTGTTCCAGAGGTAAGAGTTAATTGCTTCTGTTGAGCCTTGCCACCTCCCGTGGTTGTGTAATGTTGTACTGCTGTGTATTTGTTATTCATGAGCATGTGAATCCATGCCAGACCACATGCTGGAGAAGGAACAGGTTACTTACCTGTAACTATTGTTCTCCAGCATGGTTCTGGCATGGATGCGCATGCAAACCCTCCCTCCATCCCCTCTGCGAGTCTTCTTGGTTATACTGCCGTTTTACATGCTTGCCAAATCTGAAGATGGCTGCCAAAGGAGGGGCTTGGGTAGAGGACTGTCATTGGCTGGGGGCAGTATGATCCCAGAGTACAGTGATTAGTTTAGAGGAGAAATACAGTTTGTAAGTGAAAGTGAAACCGTTTTTTTCTTTTACCGAGGATTCCCAGCCTGACGACTGGGAACATTCATGAGCATGTGAATACATGCCAGAACCATGCTGGAGAACAGTTACAGGTAAGTAGCTTGTTCCATCATCTACATACTGAATTATTGCACTCTCAAGCTGTGCATTGCCTAGGTGCATCTAGGGGACCCTGTTACAGATTGAGGGGGACTCACAATACCCTGAGGCAAACGAGCATGTTTCAAGAGCATATTTCTATATGAAAATGAAGTAAAATCTTGAGTCCTCATGAAGGGGACTTGAGGAAACACGTTTTTGAAATCTATGACTGTAAAATATTTGGCCTTAGATGGGATGTTGCATAATAATGTAGCAGGATTTGCAACTAAAGGAAACTCTGCTTCCACAATATTGTTTAGGAGATGGAGATCCTGAAAAAATCTTCACGTCCCCCCAGTTGATTTCTTCACTGGGTACACGGCCGTGTTACATAGGGACTCAGAAGGCATCAATATTCCCAGCTTCATTAAAGCGGAAATAGTCTCCAATGTACCTTCATCTGCTTTTCTGGAAATTTCATATTATTTAGCTTGTGGCAAGATTGCTCCTGGTTCAAGCTTAATTTTATCTGTCCCTACTCCTTTCAGTAGACCCACGTCATATGGATTTAGTCCATAAAATATTTGGCTCTTTTTCTAAATCTTCCTAGAAAAGAGTTTCTTTCTTTACGATTGCCATTCTCTGCTGTATTTCACTATTCTCCACTTTAATCCTATAAGTGAGACTTATGAAGAATATGAATCCATCATCTGAGTAATCATCCCTGTATAGCTCGCCCTCTATCGAGTGTGTCAACCTGTATCCTACACTGAGGGCTATCACTGCTTTCCATCCTCTTCCCTCAGATAATCTTCTCTTAACATAGATGCTTCTAACTCTAGGGGGATAACTTGTCTTCCTTCACCAGCCATAGGTATTTCTGGTCGAAACAAAAACTCTTGAAGATTTCTCAATATTTTACTTACCGACTTAGCTAACCATGTTAATAAAACAGTCACTCCATACAAAAATACTTATGGATCTAAAGGGACTCTCTGTGTAAGGCCTTCTGACCTGTAAATGTTAATATAAACTCGTTCACGTTCATATCATGTATCCCTTGAGTGGACACACTATTCCTTCTTCAGTAAAAGACTTCGGCCAGTTAAATATTGTCATCAAGTCACGCCCTAATATGTTAACTGGTGTCTGCCTGAAAATACAATAATGGCATAGACACGATGTGTTCTCCTATATAGATTGGTAATTTGTCTGTATAAGGAACTAAGCTCATAGCTGATAGCACTGAACACATCAGGTTGCTCTGTGGACTGTCCTGTTGTGGATATAAATGCATTCCTGTACCTGTGAAAGGATTTCCTCCTACAACATTCACACTTCCTATTCTAGGTGTGGGTGCTTGCGGGACTCCTGCATTCGTATTCAATTGTGATACCATGGCCTGTTGTTTTTGCGCTTGCTGAGTTTGTATCTGTTGTGTTTGCATAGGCACTTTCTGTGGTTGCCCTTGTGGCGATTGCATTTGTATTGGAGCTTTCTGTGTTTGCAGTGCACATGCCGGATTCTGCGTGTGATCTGGGTCATAATACATCTGTAGTTCTGTATTATATTGTGGAACATAACTCATCCCCCTCTTGAGTTTGCAAATTTTGCTACATACCTCCTTTGCTTCTACATGTTCTGGCTATATGTCCCATCCTTCAACAATTCCAACATTGTAGCGCTGTCTGCCATTAAATCCTCCTCCTCCCTAATGGTTTTGAAATCTACCTCGTCCGCCAGTAAGACTGAGTTTCTCCTCATCGACACAGCTGCTCTCATACTTTCCTGTCACTCTCTGGCCGGCATCTCCTGGCCCTCTTCCTGGCCTTAATCCTGAACTACCCAGCTAGTCGTTTGACTTCTTAGAGACGTCAGAGATGTGAGGAGAGAAGGAGAGTGTGGAGTCGAGGATGACCCCAAGGTTTTTAGCCTCATGGGTAGAAACCTGTGAGGCTAAAAACACTCCTTCTCCACTCCTTTCCACACTCCTTCTCTCCTCACATCTCTGACGTCTCTAAGAAGTCAAACTACCAGCTGCAGCTCCTCAGAGGTACTCTTCCTTTCCTCTCCTTCCCCTAGAAGCTCACTGTCTCCAGAGCTCTTGTTCTATCTAGGCTCGCCTATTGCAACAGCCTCTTTCTAAATCTGCCTGCTTCCACTCTCTGCCCTCTGCAACTCATCCAGAACAGAACTGCTAGACTTGTCCTTAGCCACAAGGCCAGGGATCGTATCTCTCCAGGATTGAAATCTCTGCACTGGCTCCGAGTGGCTGCAAGGATTAAGTTGAAAAACCTCTGCATTGTCCACAAGGCCTTCTGGGGCCTCGGGCCTCAATACCTCCAACTCTCTCTTCATAAATATCTTCCTTCTCGTGCTCTTCGCTCATCCGCCTGCAACTCCCTCAGGGTATGTTGCTTCTCCAAGCAACAAGTTGGTGGTAGATCTTTCTAAGGCTGGGGCCTCCCTCTGGAACAGCCTTCCTGCCTCCATGAAAATTGAGGAGAATCATCTCTGGTTCCGAAAGCACCTCAAAACCTTTCTCTTTGCTTCTGCTTTTTCTCTTCTCCCCTGCTGACCTCTTGGCTGAAACTGAAATTGCACTGGTTACCTGGCCACCCTCTGATCTCAGGCCCAGGTCCCTTTCCCGCCAGTCACATACACCTGCACTGCCTTCCTGGCAACCCCTGCACTTGGGGACTGTTTCTGTATCCCTACAGTCCCACTACCAGCACTTGACACCTGATGTCTGCACTTACCCTTGGACTTGCTACCTGCTGGCCGTACGTTTATTTGTTATTTATTCTTTTATCCCATGTACTGCACTGTCCCCTCCTCCTTCCCCCCACACTTTCCCCCTTCCCATGCACTTGCACGATCTAAATGACACCTTGTCTAGTAGGATCGTTGTCTGGCTCTTCCCTGTTCCCCCACCTTTGCCTCGTCGCGCCTTTAAACACTTGTGTATAGGCGCGTTATAAATGCCATATCATATAATATATATAGGTCTGTTTCCCCTCCATCGTGGCCAACATGTTTACCCACTCTGATCCATAGGACACACTACATTGTTTTGCTGTGCTAGCTGGATCTCTTATGTCGTCACACCTTCACCACTCGTCAATACTGCACCCTATATGGCTAATTTTGACAAATTCCTCGGCACTAACTCCTCCTGTTGTCTACTCTCAACTTTCTTTCTTATTCTTCTCCTGCAACAATCAGCAATAAAGCAAGATAGTCAATTGTATTTCTGGCCATGGCTCTGCTTTCATCTGTACCTGTTTCTTCAGTCTGCTGTTGCACTGGCTCAGGCAGTCCCTGGCATAAAATGTAGTAAAATAATGCCACTGTTTTATCCCGTGGTTCTCTCGACTCGAGACGCCATCGCTCTTGAATATCTTGAATAAAGGCAACAGGATCTTCGTCCTCACCCATTTTCCCAGTCATAATCGCACCCATGCTGGATATATCGGGATGTTGTACCCTGAGCACCGCCGTACATCTGCTCTGCAATTATTAAATGCAGATCCGTTGTGTTTTGTGCAGTCACTCTCATACACTGCTTGTTTCCAAATGTCATCAGCCCTCTCCCCTAGGACGGCTGCCAGCAGCTTTTATGCAAGCTATTGCTAAAATCATTCCTGATGTCATTCTCTCTCTCATAATCCATTTTGCCGCACTTCAAGTCAAACTAGGTAATTTACATTTTAAATTATCCTTGTCCATTTGTGGCCACAGTATATATTGTGGTCGTCCTTCCCCTTTCTGAAATAATGGGAATTGTGTAAATCCTGGTCCATAATCATACCCACCTACACTTCTTGTTTTCCAGGTGGGTATAGTCTCCCTCGTTCGTCTTCATTCTGGCAGTGACCTTAATCTGTCTACATAACGTGGGGATAATAGACTGACCATTTTACCCCTTTTTCTACACTTGTCTTTCGAAAAACTGCATGCGCACCTTCTCTTCATGCCTTGTTTTCTTCCCTTTCTTCGTCTGCCATCATTACGCCCCAACTTGTATGACTTCCGTCCCATTCTGCATCACCAAGATGTAGTTTACTTGACAGCGTTCTATGTTCATCTGTTATTACGTCATCTGACCTACCTCCTGTTTCCTGCGATAGCGATCCTTCAACATTCTCTTTGGTTTTATACCATTCTTTATCCCTTATTTGCCTATATAAATCCCCAATCCTTTTCCCTATATTTTCTGCTTCATGCACGCCAGCCTATGTTTGTATTGTCGGTATCCCTTGCGCAGGGCTGTTGTGACCCTCCTTTTTTTTTCTATTCCTCCCATTGTTCTCGTGCTTTGATCGGCACCATGCCTCTATTGAATAGCATATCTATTTAGTCATCCCTCTGTCCCCTATTTGTAGTCATCTCTTCTTCCCTTCTCATCTCTTCTTCCTCTTGCCTTCTTTGCAACCTACGTACGTTCAATCTGTTTCCATCTCCTCTCGGTTTTTCTCTTCTAATCTCTCCTTTTATTTCCTTGCCTCGTACCTTCTTGTTATTCCTTTGGATTCCTCTTTCCTTCTCTTCCTTGCATGCTTTCTCTTCTTCTCTTACTTTTCCCGCTCTTCTTTCTCTAACCCCATCAATGCCCTTGTCATCTAGTTTGAGTAATATATGTCCTCCCATCCTTTAATTCTGTATTAGCGTAACTTCCTTAGCCTTGTCCTTCACTTCCATCTCTTTGCTTCTTCCTCTATCTCTCTGTCCTTTCTCTCATTACGCTGTTTATTTACATCGCGTGTTGACCTTTATTTGCATTCTGTTTTTGTTCTCTTCCACATTGTCCTCACTGCTATAAGCGGGGGTGTGTATGCCAGATTAACATACCCGGCCACTGCTTTCAATTCCTTTAAAAGATAATATCCCTGCTTCTCAGTGTCTGCGCTCTTGTTTTCAGAAGGGGAAAGAGGAGCCAAAGGTATTACATCCTCCCCTTTATGCTGATTAAGCAACCACTCCTTCTCAGGCGGATATTCTTTTTCACTCTGGTACATCTTCCATAATTCTAAAACGGCCAGCCTTTTCTGTAAAGTCTTTGCCTTATATGTAGCATGCAAGTATGTTGTCATATTTCACAATACTGTTTTTGACAACAAGCTTTCTTGAGGCCACGGCATAAGTGTTTTATTAGTCGTGCCCTTCACCCACTCCGCGTGATACTGCCTTATTTTGAGTGTATATCTTGGCAGTATCCTGCATAGATGTAAAAGGAGAGTGTCCCCCATGGTGACAAGTCGATTTTGACTGTCAGTACTTACCAGATCGTTTAGTCATTTACTTTATCTAATATACCACACTGGCCATGATTGATGGTGCTTGCTCAAATCAGTCAATTACCAGAAAACTAAGTTTGTAACCAATTTTAAAATCTATGCAATGGTGTTCTTTTTTTTTATCCCTTAGTTTACAATTTCTATCAATTCTTGCTGTCTTGTTTTATTATTGACACTTTAAGAATCTCTTCTTTATTTATTCTCCTTTGTTTTTTATCCTCCTGATTGACGTCAATCTCTTGATTTAAAAATCTGATGATCACCTTACATTTTTGCTATCATTTTATATCTCCTAATCTAGACACAATAAAAGTTTTACACTAACATATTTATAACCCCATACACATGTCATTTTTTCCAGCATTTTACATACGCCTTCCTTTACTATCGCTAGTAAATGTAGCTCATCTCACTTTTTAGCCTATTTTGGAGTTTGATATACACTCTTCTTTTTGGCCTTACCTCAGGAATCCTTAAATAATACCCCCATTTAGACTTTGTGTGTACTCTTACGCCCTTCTTAGAAACAGGCATCAAGCTTACGCCCTTCTTAGAACCAGGCATCAAACTATCTATTTTTTCTAATCCCCCAAAATCCCATTACTTATATACATATATTTACAATACAGTCCCTCACCCTATATTTGCCCCTTTCGATGCTCTACTTACATCCGTGCCACGGCAGCAACTCTTTCCCAATCAACCAATTCGCCTTCAGTCCGCGGGGCACCTGCGGGGACTGGACAAGAATTTCTTCAAAGGGGCACCTGCCGACTGATTCTTTTCATACAGGTGTATTGAGTGCATCTCTCCGCAGGAAGCTCCTTGATTTTCCGGCTAATGGCATGAGTAGTCGATAGTCCAAGAGTCTAGATCTCGGCCCAGGTTAACTGGACCAGAACCACCCGCACCGCTATCAAAATGTGCTCTAGCACCTTGAAGCATCTCGTGTGCTCGATGGAATTACCAATAATAATCTCAGACCAAAATAACCGGACAGACTCAAAGAATATGGCAATGCACTACTTTGCCAGCTCAAATAAAGTAGGGCAATCTGTCATGATGCCTACCCCCGGGGACCCAGACCACGTCCAGCAACCCCGGAAGCAGGCATAAAGTTATCCTAAGCAAGCCCAACAATCCCTGCTAGGGGCTATTTGGGTCGAGTCCTGGCGCTTATGGCGCCAGGCTCATATGGAGAGTCAGTCCTGGCACCATAGGGGCCAGGCTCCTAAATTAAAACTTACCTGATGCAGACCATGCTGCAAGAGCTCCAAGCCAAAAGAGGCTTGGAAGGGACTACTTTACTTTGGGACTATTTTTTACTCGGGCGGTGCTGGGGAGGAATACTTACCTGGGACTACTTTGGAGGCTATTTAAACAACGCTCGAAGAGCAGCACACGCTTCGCGTTATTCTGCATCCAGCAGCGTAATGTTCACCATGCCTGCAAGTCTGCATCCAGCCTTCTGCCACGCCTGCCTCGAGTTTGGAGCTCCTAGAAAAAGGGAGAAAGGAGAAAAGGTTACAACAAGAGCAATACCTTTAATGCTTACCTGAATTCCCGATCCATCTCGCCTTCGAGCTGGAAGAAAGAAGTTATTTTATGCGCGTCGCCTCGCCTGCTGCAGCCCCGCGCTGAACTCACCGGCCTTCGCAGCATCTTCACATTCCACCGCATCCTCCTGCATGTTCCCGCCACACTCCGGCACCTAAGGAGAAGACAAGAACGACAAGGTGAGCCAAGGGAATACACAGAGGAATATTAGTTACCCCCCCATAGACTTACCTGATTTTACCACTGAGGGTACTATTCCTCTTCACGGGTCGGCGCAGCTTCCACTGCATCTTCGCCGAACCCCGGCCCCTAAGGGGAAACAAAAGGACAGCAAGGTGAAACAAAGGGACTAACCAGGGGAACCCTTCTCACCACAATAGACTTACCTGATTTTACCGCCAGAGGTATTATTCCCCAAGACTTCATACTTTCTCTCAGCGTCTGAATAAGGGAGAAAGCAACAGGTTACATATTGACATTATTTTATCGAACTGTGTTGGAAAATACAAATCCTTGCCAGAATACTACCGGTTGCCACGAGGAACTCTTCATTAGGGTCAAGCTGCAACCTGCAAGGAATCGGACAAGAGTGAAAGTCAGGCATTTGAACTATTAAGAACTTTATACTTACGGCGTCTTGCCGGGAGTCTCGGAGTCAATATTGTTCTGGAACTCGGCAATTCCTTCGAGCCAGTGAAGCAACTGGTTATCAACGCGACCCTGCGCTCAATGCAGGATGGAGAACTCATCTTTTCAAACCATCAGGTGAGACTATAAGAGGGGACATCAAAGACTATCTGTGGGGAGAACAGCGGGGGCGGGGGGGGGATTTACGCTCAACTCCACGGGTGGTTAATTCTCTTTCTCCATTTGCAGAAGAATATTCCTACGGGCCAAGCAAACAAAGCTAGGTGGGCCAGTCCAGTCCGTCATCTCGGCCCTACGTGTTACATTGGTGGAGACCGCAGCTGTCCAGTTCCGATCGATGCATCTGTGGGAGCCAGGTGAGCGTAACAGAACGTGAAGCCTACCCACAAATTCCCACCCGGGCGTTATGGATACCTCAGAGACTGACCAATTGGCCCAATTGCTAGGGGAACTGAGGGCTGAAGTGCATTCCGACCGTCAAGAAACCAATGCTCTTAGGAGAGAACGTATTTTGTCAAAGGAGTGAACTGATGACCTTGCTGGGCAACTATTGCAAAGCCAGGCTGGACAAGCACCCCTACCTGGTTCCGGGGGAAATCCAGCTCCTGTGTTATCAAGTAACCCTGTGCAAATAAACCTACCAGGAAATATTCCATTAGCTCCACCCGAACGCTTTGCCGGAGATCCCAAAAGGTTTGCCGTGTTTATGAACCAATGGCGCTTGCACTTTTTATGCAGACCTGGAGCCTTCCCAAACGATCAAGCCAAGGTAGCCTTTGTACTATCATATCTCAGCGGCAGTGCAGCCGATTGGTCAATTCCACTAGTTACTCAGGATGACCCAATTATTCAGGATTTTTGGGGCTTTCAAACGAGCATGGAAAGACTATTTGCCCGGCACTCCCAAGGACAGGCCCTGGATAACGAACTTTTGTCCCTACGACAGGGTAACCAGGACCTTCTATCCTACATCGCAACCTTTAATAGGTTGATAGTGGAAACTGGATGGCCTGAGGTAAAACGAATCACGTTGTTTCATCGAGGGCTTCGAGAGAACTCAAGGATGTCTTGGCTCAAGTCGTGAACCCACCTCAAGACTGCGCTGAATATATAGACTTAGTGGTCCAGTTAGATCACAGACTTCAGAACAGAAAGGCTGATCGAGCCAAGTTTGAGAATCGGGTGTTGGTCAAAACCCACGCTAACCCCAAAGGAGCAGATGCTTCAGAACCCATGTAAATCGGAGGGGTTAAAGGATCCTTAACCCCGAAGGAAAGAGAAAGGAGACGGCAAATGCAATTGTGTCTATATTGTGGAACTTCTGGGCATTTTCTACGGGATTGCCCTGTAAAACCACCCAAGAAGGTGGTAGGAGCTGCTGATAAAAGCCATATGGAGTCAGACTCGGGGAAACGACCACGCCCGACAAGCGTAGAGGTCCGCTTGCCGAGTTTGAAGAAGGATACTCAGACCTCGCATTTCATCATACCAATGGTCCTCGTAGATCCAGGGCAGCCATCGCGTATGCACGCAGTAAAGGCATACATTGATAGCGGGGCCATAGGAAACTATGTGGACTATGAATTGGCTTCCAGAATGAATCCATCTCTCTGCCGAAAAACCACCTCAGATGTCATCACCACAGTCGATGGAACTGAAATTGCCTCTGGGCCTGTAACTCATTCCACCGCAGAGATGACACTATTGGGTCAGGATGGGCATCGAGAGACTATTGTGTTTGATCTAATCAAAGCCCCACAGTTCCAAATAATACTGGGGATACCTTGGTTGGAAACACATAATCCTTGTATTGATTGGCGAGAGAAGAGAATTACCTTCCCGGATTGTGCACAAACCGGTTACCCAAAGAAAAGTCAGCACGCAGGCCTGGCCACAGTAACCACAGCAGTCTTGCAACTACCTCCAGAATACCAAGAATTCCAGGATGTCTTCCAAAAAGAACAGGCAAACACCTTACCTCCTCACAGATCCTACGATTGTCAAATCGATCTCATACCCGGTGCACAACCCCCTTGTAGCAGGATCTATGCCCTTACGGAACCTGAGAACCTTCACCTATGACAATATTTAGACCAGTACCTTGCCAATGGCTTTATTCGCCCATCCAAGTTCCCTGCATCTTCAGCTTTGTTCTTCGTGCCCAAAAAGGAAGGTGACCTCAGAACGTGCATAGACTACCGCGCATTGAACCAGATAACTGTTAAGAACCGATACCCATTGCCTCTGATCCCTGAACTACTAGACCAAGTGAAGGACGCTTCTATATACACTAAATTAGATCTCCGGGGGGCATACTATCTGGTACGTGTAAAAGAAGGCGACGAATGGAAGACTGCTTTCCGCACTAAGTATGGGTTATTCGAATACCAGGTGATGCCTTTCGGGTTGTGCAATGCACCAGCAGCCTTCCAATACTTCATGAACGATGTCCTTAGTGAACTCATTGACGTTTGTGTTGTCGTATATATCGATGATATTCTAGTATACTCCTCTTCAGAATTGACCTTGTGAAGCACGTCCGAGCAGTCCTTGAGAAATTGCGCCAGCACAAACTATATGCAAAACTGGAAAAATGCGTTTTTCATGCCACAGAAGTTGAATTCCTTGGCTTTATCCTAACCCCAAAGGGAGTCCGAAGGGACTCACGAAAGGTGGACGCAATCCTTAAGTGGCCATCACCAAGTTCAGTTAAAGGAGTACAAAGCATGCTCAGCTTTGCCAATTTCTACCGCGGATTCATCCCGGATTTTTCACATGTTGTACATCCCATCACAGCACTCTTGCGAAAAAATAAACGCTTTATGTGGACTGAAAGTGGAAAATGCCTTCCAAGAGCTGAAAGCGAAATTCACGTCTGCACCTGTATTAAAGCACCTGCGCCCTGAATTTCCATACATAGTGGAAACTGATGCATCCAGTCTAGCCATGGGAGCTGTCATGTCTCAAAAGGACCCTGAAACTGGGCAGCTTCATCCAGTAGCATTTTGGCCCAGAAAGTTCTCGGCACCCGAGTTAAACTATGCGGTTACCGACAAGGAGTTATTGGCCATTAAATCCGCCTTCAAGGCTTGGCGGCAATATCTTCTCGGTGCCAGCCATACCATTACTATGATCACCGGAACTTACAGTATTTAAAGACAGCCAAGGTCCAATCGTCACGTCAACTCCGATGGGCATTGTTCTTTGCCGAGTTTGATTTCGTAATAACCTATCGACCAGGTTGTAAGAATGGTAAAGCAGACGCCTTATCCCGAATAGGGATGGGAGAGGCAGAAGTGAACCCAGAACCAGTACCTATAATTTCCGAACAAAGAATTCTTGGCATGACTACTCTACAGACACTAGAGGACATTCAGGTAAAGATCCAGCAACTCTTTGATCCTACAGCCCTGTAGGACTGGGTAAAAAAGGCCCGGACTACTCTGTCACCAATGATCTGCTTTATTACCAAGGGCGGCTATTTCTGCCACACAAGGAACTACAAGAGCTAGTCATTTCCCGTTATCATGATACCCTAATGGAGGGGCACCCAGGTATTGCAAAAACTGAAGCTAAAATTAAAAGACAATTCTGGTGGCCCACCTGGCGAAAGGATATTAAATCATTTGTGATGTCTTGTGGCATTTGCGCCCAAAACAAAAGTCAAAAGAAAAAACCAGCTGGACTCTTACAACCTTTTGTGACCTGAACGGTACCCTTGGCTGAGTCCCCCCTGTGCACACGCTCTCCTCACCCGAGCTTTCCGAGTCGATGGTATCTTGCAGGCCTCGACGTGCCAGGTAGTCTCTCTCCTTCTTCTGGTGCGTGGGCTTGTCACGGAGAGAAGCCACTGTGGCCGCTGGGTGAGAACAGCGGCACAGTGACCTCCTTTCTGGAATCAAGCCAGAAAATGCAGGGAAAAACCCGCAAGGGAAAAAAAAACAAAACCCTGATAAGAGGTGTCAAGATTTGTCCCAGAAGGCCAGTTTGTTCACAGATGAAGAAGGAAGCGAAGGATCTCCAACACTGAGGGTAGTGGCCCTCAAAACGTCCAAGTCCAATGGTAGCACTAGGCCTGAAGAGCAGGCGGAGAAGGCAGCAGCTGAACGCTGAGGTGGAGGTCGAAATCTTCCAAGAAAGCACTGCGGAGAAGCACGGGAGGAAAACCCCACGCTGTCTGGACTCAAAGAGCAAGAGCGAGCGAGAGAGCGAGAGAGAGCGAGAGAGAGCGAGAGAGACTCCTGGGTGATTCCAAAGCGAGGTGCAGAGGTAGAGCGAAGGACCCAGAGTCGAAAGGTAAACAACAGAAGGGGTTGCAACGCAACGACCTGCCGGGAGGCGGGGTTTTAAATACTCCCGGCAGCGTTGCGTCCCGCGTTTGGAGCAGCGGCTGCGAACACAGAAAAGGGACTAAAGTAACCTTCCTCTGCGCCTCCTCAAACTCCAACTCGGAAGAAATCGCCAGTCACGGCGATGGCTGCGAGTGACACCTTTAGACATTCCCCCTACACCATGGCACACCTTATCATTAGACTTTATTACTAATCTACCCCCATGCAATGGATTTAACACCATTCTAGTTATTGTGGATCTTTCTTCCAAGATGGCCCACTTTATTCCTTTAAAGGGATTACCTTCAGCTTCAATCCTGGCCAAGGAGTTCCTCGAAAACATTGTTCGCATACACGGATTTGCGTCCATATTGGTCTCTGACCGGGGCAGTCAATTCATTTCACATTTTTGGAAGAAATGCTGTCAATTGGCGCAAATCGATGTGAGGTTATCAACCAGTCACCACCCCCAGACCGATGGTCAAACAGAGAGGACCAACCAGATTCTCGAACAATACCTGCGTTGTATGTTACATCAGACTGAGAGTAATTGGAAAGACATTCTTTGGATCGCCGAATATGCATACAATAATTCAGTGCACTCGAACTGGACAAAGCCCCTTTTTACCTTATATGGGCACCATCCTCGAAACTCAGACCTTGACTCAACCCAACACTTAGAAATGCCCGCAGTGGAGCATCTGCACGCTACGATTACACAAGCCTTTAAGGAAGCAACTACACATTTAAAACAGGCGAAAGAAAAATACAAGAAAGATGCTGATCGGCATAGAAGTGATACTCCACAATACCAGATACCAATACCAGACAATACCAGGGGACCAAGTATGGTTAGCCACAAAACATATACCTCTAAAGGGAACACAGACCTTTAACCCCAGATATTTGGGACCTTACTCTATTAAGGCCATTATCAACCCCGCGGCTGTCAAGTTGGACTTACCTGCTAATATGTGAATTCACCCAGTCTTTCATGTGTCACTTTTGAAGCCAGTGCAACCAGGGGCAAGACTAACCAAGCCACCAGACCCTATCCTTGTAGACAGAGAACCCGAATTTGAAGTTAAGAACATCATGGACTCCAAGCTGATAAAGTCAAAACTCTTTTATTTAATCGACTGGAAAGGTGACGGACCACAAGAAAGGTCATGGGAACCTAGTGACCATGTTCATGCACCCCGATTGGTGAAACAATTCCACCGAAATTTCCCAGACAAACCGAAACCACAGGGAAGAACGACTTTAGGAGGGGCCTTGGGGGGCGAGGGGGGGTGAGTGCTGTCATGATGCCTACCCCCGGGGACCCAGACCATGTCCAGCAACCCCAGAACCCCAGAGGCATCAAGTTATCCTAAGCAAGCCCAACAACCCCTGCTAGGGGCTATTTGGATCCAGTCCAGGCTCATATGGAGAGTCAGTCCTGGCGCCATAGGCGCCAGGCTCATAGATTAAAATTTACCTGATGCAGACCATGCTGCAAACTTACCTGATGCAGACCATGCTGCAAGAGCTCCAAACCAAAAGAGGCTTGGAAGGGACTACTTTACTTTGGGACTATTTTTTACTCGGGCGGGGTTGGGGAGGAATACTTACCTGGGACTACTTTGGTGGCTATTTAAACCACGCCCGAAGAGCAGCACAGGCTTCGCGTTATTCTGCATCCAGCAGCGTAATGCTCACCATGCCTGCAAGTCTGCATCCAGCCTTCTGCCACGCCAGCCTCGAGTTTGGAGCTCCTAGAAAAAGGGAGAAAAGGTTACAACAAGAGCAATACCTTTTAATCCTTACCTGAATTCCCGATCCGTCGCACCTTCGAGCTGGAAGAAAGAAGTTATTTTATGCGCGTCGCCTCGCCTGCTGCAGCGCCGCGCTGAACTCGCCGGCCTTCGCAGCATCTTCACATTCCACCGCATCCTCCTGCATGTTCCTGCCGCACTCCGGCACCTAAGGAGAAGACAAGAACAGCAAGGTGAGCCAAGGGAATACACAGAGAAATATTAGTTACCCCCCCATAGACTTACCTGATTTTACCACCGGGGGTACTATTCCTCTTCACGGGTCGGCGCAGCTTCCACTGCATCTTCGGAAACCCTCCTCACCACAATAGATTTACCTGATTTAACTGCCGGAGGTATTTTTCCCCAAGACTTCATACTTTCTCTCAGCACCTGAATAAGGGAGAAAGCAACAGGTTACATATTGACATTATTTTATCGAACTGTGTTGGAAAATACAAATCCTTACCAGAATACTACCGGTTGCCACGAGGAACTCTTCATTAGGGTCAAGCTGCAACCTGCAAGGAATCGGACAAGAGTGAAAGTCAGGCATTTGAACTCTTACGAACTTTATACTTACAGCGTCTTGCCGGGAGTCTAGGAGTCAATATTGTTCTGGAACTCACCAACTCCTTCACGCCAGTGAAGCAACTGGTTATCAACGCACCCCTGCGCTCAATGCAGGATGGACAGCTCATCTTTTCAAACCATCAGGAGAGACTATAAGAGGGGACATCAAAAGCAATCTGTGGGGAGAACAGCAGGGGTTAGGGGGATTTACGCTCAACTCCACGGGTGGTTAATTCCCTTTCTCCATTTGCAGAAGAATATTCCTACGGGCCAAGCAAACGAAGCTAGGTGGGCCAGCTCAGTCCGTCATCTCGGCCCTATGCGTCACATTGGTGGAGACCGCAGCTGTCCAATTCCGAGCGACGCCTCTGTGAGAGCCAGGTGAGCGTAACACAATCTGGCGAACAGCGAAATGTAGTCCACGCACTCACACTTCAGTTTGGATTATACAAAGGCTTCATACCTCAAGCGTCATCTACAACATCATTCTACGTGGCAAACTATAAACCTGTTGAAGCAAGGGATTGGTTAATGGAACATATGTACCTATATATCATAAGAGTATTAGTAATATCACTGGATGCCCCTTATCGAGTAAGCACGTCTTGAACCACCTCTTAATACGTATTCTACAGATTATAGCAGAATAACAGCAGCAGATTGGCCTGTGCATCATTGTATAGCACGTTGCTACATAGACCCCTGCTATTGGTTGGCATTCTCTCCCAACCATGGACGTTCTGCTCGTTAGCAGCATGTGATCAAAACAAAACCGAGGTGCAGAGAACAAGTCAGACTACTACCCTCTTGCCCAATTAGTCCATCTCTCATCGGTCAGGCCCTAAGCCAAGGCTGCTTCTTATTGAGTTGACCTTGCAGCCTGTTCTCTGTTTTTGGACTTTTACTGGAGTGTAGGTACACCATTATCTTCGTCTAGAGCTTAATGAATAGCCCTGGTTTTCGACTCCCGAATCACCTGTGAGTAGACCACGATTGTGTCCTCTTCAACCTTTTTTATTTAATGTGTTTTAATTCAATTAAGCTGGGTGTCATTACTCATTTGGGCTTCTGGAGACTCAGTTGGTTTTCCCCATTGAAACTTTTTGTATCTTTGACTGTTCAATACTTGGCACTTCCAGGTGATTTCTTCTTTGCTTAATCTAAGAGAAATGTGTTGTATGTGCATGGTTTATCCTCTTGACTCCCTTTGTGCCTTGCAATTTATTCCTTGATGTGGCATTCTTGGTCCCAGGCCAAAAGTGTCTTCTTTATTCTTCACTTGAAGCTGGTTTTCCAGCGTCTCTCGACTCTGCAGCCCTGGTCTATCTTTGAGGTAGCTTTATTGGTTTCCACACGAGTCCCGCGTCCATCATTTTCTCATGGCTGCTTCAGTCACATTATATTTTCTTCCGCAGCAAGCCTCTGTGTCATCTACCATGCGTTTCTGTATGTACATTCACTTCGGCTCTACTCACTAATTCCTTTTGGGGCACATGATTTCTTCATATTAATTTCTTGTTAGTTAAGTTACATCTTCATTCTTTAAGTATTTGCATATCATTTCAGTGCGTCTTTGTGTTTTTCCTTCATGATCTCACTCTGCCCTCGTCTGATTTCACTTATAGCTCAGTGTGCAGACATCCTTCCACCCTTTCAGTGCGAGAGGCCATTCGATACGGTTGATTGAGTGCATAGCGTCTCTCATACACTTGATGCGGTATTGGGACAATATTGTTGTCCCACATAGGGCTCTTCTCCTGCTGTTCCAATATGAGGATGCAAGGGAGTGGGAGCTAGGGATGACGTGTCAGTCTGCTCCTCTACAAAAGGAACCAGCATCAGATCCCCTTTGACATTAGTCACAGCACACCAGTCGAGCAAACCCATCGGAAACCCAGCAAACAAGCCTTCAGATCAGTCAAGAACTTCCCAGTAGAGGCTCACACAGAAGACCTTGCCAAACTCCACTTCACAATGCCTGATCTACCTTTGGCGAACCATGCTTGGCTTGCTTCTTCAAAAACTCAACACCACCCTCACAAACATCAACTGCCATGGCCAAGTGAAACAATGCACCATCAAGCCTAACCCTTCCGCACCCTGGTCCACTCAAGAACTCATCGTCAACAAATGAACCATCAGAAAACAAGAAATGACTTGGAGAAAATCCTGCACAGCGCATCTACCCTCGCACTGCTCAGCGAACACTTTGCAACACGCAGACTGATCACTGTCAATCCCAACTACTACCAAAACACCAAAGACATCAAGCACTGTATCAACCTTCTGCCCCATCCACTCGTACTGCAATCAATTGAAATATCCACTATCAACTCTTTGTTTATCAACATCAGTATGATCCGCCAACACATACACCAACGCTACAACTGACGGCATACTACAAATCCAATCTCGCTAAACCACAACTACCTGGACAACTTTGAGACACTCACTAAGGAAGAGCTCACTTCCACTCTCATTCCTCAAGGCCACATCGTACATGGACAACATACTCCCTACTTCTATACTCGACCCTTCCTGCTGAAGCACTCCTCCCTTACCTGACAATCATCAACAGCTCGCTAACTCAACACACCATCCCCATGACCCTCAACTTTGGACATATCCTTGTGCTTCTTAAGAAACCAACACTGAACCCTGACTACCTCACGCAACTACCACCCCATCCCCATCTTCCCTTCCTAGACAAGATTTTTGAGAAAGCTGTAGCCACACAACTGCTCCAATGCACCAAAGCCAACAAAGCCAACAACCTCCTTCAGTCCCACCAATCTGGCTTTAGACTCAAATACAGCACAGAAACTGCTACTATCAAGGTGATCGACCATGCCCTTATCATCCTTGATGATGGGCATCCTTGCCTCCTGGTTCTCCTTGACCGGTCAGCACCATTTGACACAGTAGACCACCAGACACTCCCAGACACACTACATCGCTAAATGGTGATCAGCGAGATCGTACTCAGCTTGTTCAAATCGTGCATTACTTATCTCCACCAGTTTGTACAGATGGGTTACTCCAGATCACCAACTCTACCCATCACCTGTGTAGTCCCACAAGGATACATCCTCTCCCTGTGATATTCAATCTTAAATGGTACTGCTTTGAGCCCTCCTCGTTCCACACCACTTCCACCAACACGCAGTTGGCATGCAGCTCTCCCTCAAGATATTCATCAAAGACCATCCACAGGGTCAAAGCCTGCCTCTCGTTGATCCAGTCGTGGATATCAAGTGCTTACCTGAAGCTCAACCCATCCAAGACTGAATTCCTACTCCTAGCCAACAACACAGAACACCCTGACAACCAGACCTGACTCTGGGGTATGAAGCACCTCGAGGGCTTCATACCCCAGCTGGCCCACCTGCACCAAGTCCATTGGTTTCCACATCGACAGACACCTCGCCTTCAAACAGCACATAGCAAGGAAGACACAAACGGCTTAGTACCAACTTTCTCTCCTGTGGAAAATCAAGCCCTTCATCCCGGAAAAAAACCTCTGATCTGCTGTCCAAGACTTGATCCTATCCCACCTTAATTGTGGCAATGCTCTTTTGGAAGGGCTTCCTGAGACTACCCTGGCATCTGTAAGGAAGGCATGTATCAAAGTAGTGAAGACAGACACAAGTGACCACATTTCAGGGGTGTTTATTGAACTTGCACACTGGTTTGGGTTAGAAAAATGCTTATCTTAATATAAAGATGGGAGCAAGCTACAACCATCAAATAATAACGCAGTCCTACTGGTGGTTTTTCTAAATAAAAGGGTCTATACTAAAAAAGACTATTGCCAATCCTTGCCTATAAATACAGAAATGTGTGCAGGTAAACGGGTTTCTTAAAGAAAAATCAATGTGAAACATAAATGTCAGAATGGCAAGTTTATATGGTGCTACGTCTCCCCTTGCACACTCTGCTTGGTGATTACAACAGCAGCCTGCTCTGTCCTTCAGAGTCACTTTGGATTCACAAAAGGGTAGGAAGGATGAGAATTATGGGAGTTGTAGTGTTTTAAAAGATGAGGAGGAAAATAAGTTGGGATTTCAAATAAAATGGATCTTTTGAAGAATGTTTCTTAGTAATGTCTGGGAAGGGGGAATTGGGGATAGTGAGTGCGGGGGAGGTTTCCTCTTGCTATATTGAATGCTGGTTCTACATTTTAGAGAAGGACATGGTTGGGATGAGGTTGAAGTAGAATGACGGCATACTACACAAGTTAAGGGGACATCAGGTAAGGACATTAGAATAGGGGAGGGGGAACACCCTGTCTCGCCTAATGGTGGTGTTCTATTTTGGTTTTCTTCCCGAACTTTCCACTCAGCTTGGGAGAAGGGGGGAAAAGACACTTGGCTTTTGCACACACCCCTGAAATGTGGCCTACACGCTGCAGTATGACACTTCAAAGGACAACCATCTCATCCCAACCCTCCTCTAACTGTACTGGCTCCAATCCATGGCCCATATGATCTTCAAATCCTGCTGCATCATCTACAAGGCTGCCATCCTGAAGTCCCCAAGCTACCTCGCTAAGAAACGCAGCATCTCTGCAGGCCTACAATCCACCAGAAGTAAGGACATGTGCCAACTTCAACTCCACCGGTGCAGGAGGGAAAGAACCAGAAGACCAGCCTTCTCCGCCTACACCCCAAGACTCTGAAACCTCCTCCCCATCAACATCAGACTCGCCCCTCACTTCTACAGTTCAGGATTGAGCTCAAGACTCTCCTCTTCAAGGAATGGCTCCTCCCCAAAGCCCAAGTCCACACACCATCCCCTCCCCACCGTACCTGAGAATGGGTGATCTCCACTCCCTTGTTTCTCTGTTCCCCTCACCATGTTCTCCCCTCCTCCCATGATTGTAAAACGCTCTGTTGCTTCTCCAAGCT
Organism: Ambystoma mexicanum; assembly: GCF_040938575.1. Classification (NCBI taxonomy): domain Eukaryota; kingdom Metazoa; phylum Chordata; class Amphibia; order Caudata; family Ambystomatidae; genus Ambystoma; species Ambystoma mexicanum. The sequence continues at coordinate 1,562,297,903 of NC_090932.1, forward strand.
AGTTCTGCACTCAGTAAATACCCTAATAATAATCTGAGAAGTATACCTGAGTTACAGGTATGTGCCTGGCAGAAACCTACCTCGATGCAGCCTCTGTGCCTCCGGCCTTACCTTTAGATTGGAATTCGGTCCCTTGTGTTCCAGCACATCTACTGGCATTGTTGCACACAGTCTCTCAGCCTGTATACCGACCCCGTTTGCTTTATGGTGCCCATCCTCCCATTCTTAGGGTCAGTGTTTCGTTCCACCCAAGGAGTGGCCTGAGACCTCATCGCCACAATCGTGCTCTAATTCTCAGGCAGTCGTTCCCTAGGATGCACCTCACTGCCAACCTGGGGCAACAGGCCACCCTCCTCACTTCAAGGATCCAATTTGCCTGTAGGGGTACCCAATCCATTGGATACTATTCCTCCCCCCTCCCCCGGAACACCTTAACGACTGAGTGCTTCCTGATATCTACTGACCAATGAGTCGGACATTCCTCCAGCATGGTCTGATTCGCTCCAGCATCCCGTAGAGCAGCTAACCTGCTCTCATCAACAGATGCATCCTGCAGATAAATTTCTGGGTACATGCATGTACCTGGACGTATATTCCATAGTCTTCTAAAGCCGCCAGTCTCTTCTCCTTCCCCCCCCCCCCCCAACTCCCGGCGAGACCAAAGTGAGATCTTGCCCATATCCCCACCCCTTGTGTATCTGCAGCCTGGAATCCCAGATTAGCTTTAGGACTTTGCTGCGTTTCCTCAGCATGCAGCTTGGCCTTCATATGGATCAGGTATAAGCAACTCCAACTTCATATGTCTTCCCTATATCTAGAATGGCGAAACGTCCCTACATCTACTTATGAGGGATGTCGAGTGTGTTCCCAGAGCCCTAGTGTAGGCTTCAATAGGGCAACTGATCGAGGCAGGAAAGGGCTTCCCTTCTCTTAGCTCACCTACTGGCAGCAGTGGTCTCATATGCAAAGATCAAGTACTTAATATGGTAGTGTAGTGGACAAGAATTAACGTGAGCACTTTAATACTTTGAACAAAACGTTTGGTCACCTCAGAGTTAAGGCAAGTACATTTTGTATAGCTTTGCAGATTAGTAAATATTCATGTACATTAGCGATTAATAAAACCTAAAGAAAACTCCAAGTTTGTACGTGGAATCATTGATAACTATATGCTAAGAGTCAACCCTGGGGTCATTGTCGGTTTGAATTTGCTACAGATCAATGGAGAGCATGGTCTCCAGTGGGTGTCCTGGAGAACTCCTCAACCATGGTACATAGGGAACAGTGTCTGAGCACCGATTGGCTAAGTGGAAGACCTTCCCAATTCTGCATGGCCAGAAGTGGATATTAGCACTTCAGGACCACTGACACAATTTTGGACAAGCTATTGAATCCTCAGCATGCAGCTTGGAGGAAATGTTATTTGGGCTTCTCCAGAAGAACTGTCAAATGCTTGGGTGCCTTCTGGTTTGGGATCTTTGGGTGCTTCCAAGTGGCAGTGTGGGGAACCGCTGTACTTAAAGTCAAAGGTTGCATGTGTCCCTAGGATCCAGTTATGTTTGTAAGCAACTTTAGGTGGCACCTTACGAAGTAGCTGGACTGGATATTTCTGGGAGTGGCGTGCAGAAGCTGCTTCATGGAGTAGAATGGAACGAATGGTGCATACATTCAGTGGCAGAACACTACGGGAGGACTTCAGTAGCTGTAAACAGGTACAAGTATAATGCACAGAGTAAAGGTACTTTGCTTCTTTGTTGTTTTTGCTTTTCGACTGTTGTATTAAGAATCTACAGGTTACAGACACTGTTTAGCAGTGTCTCAGTTTAGTATTCTCAACTCGTCGTTGGGGTCCTTGCAGGGCGTTGGCAAGGAAGGCATTCTGGTCAGGAGAGGGTTGGAGACGTTTGATAAGGATGGACATTGTAAAGCCAGGAGAAGTGACCACCAGGCTTGGTCTCATATTGATGGCAGTGAGGCAAGCTTTCACAGTCACTTGTGCAGAGCACCATCAAGAGGAGTCTTGGAAGGTTGCCAGTTCCAGCAGGATTTCGTCATGGTCTTTGAGTTACCTTCAGGTACACTCCCCAAGGGTTTACTATTGACAGGAGAATACCTCCACCCCCATTATTGGAGTTTGTTAGTGAAGGAACCCTGGCCCCAATCAGTAGGTTACATCATTAAAACATTTTGGCAGTCGGCCAAACCGGCAGGAACACAACAATACAGTGTTGCCGGTTTCTTGCTAGCTATTGTCATTCAGTTGTGGGTTGAAATGTGGGTACAGGATTGAATACAGACAATGCTTTATCTGCATCTGGTTCTATGGCCTTGGAAGCCTGAGGCTGAGAGAGCCTGTTGCCCATACGCTCACCCCTGGAGTACAGCGGAAATGTACCCATGAAAGTAGGAAAGACTGCTGCCAAGCAGTGAACCACCACAGATATCTGTGAAAGGTTATTTGCATAGGGAAAACAAGATTTCTGATGTTTGTTAATCTGCTTAGAATCACATGCTGTGCATAGGTCCGACATCCAGTGGTCACTGCGGAGTATTGCATTTTGTTTTTCGTAGTCGAAAAGGGGACGTCGACAAGGCGTGTCTAACACAATCCCTATAGTGACGTGCGTTGTACCCACAATCCCTCACGCGTCGAGGTCCCTCAGATTGTTTTTTTCCGCCCAGCTTATGGTCGCCTTATGCGGAGCTCCTAGAGAGACATTGCAAAACACTTACTACGGAACTCGGTCCTTAATATATATCTTATTGTTAAAGATCCCTCCCCTCGACGTTAGCTGTGAAGCTGTTTCTCCGCCGAGCAAGTTTTCGACGGAGGGGTAGAGACGGAGGAGATCCTTCGGCGCTGCCGAACACGTGGCCAGGCCTCGCCGGCCAACATACAGTAGGGAGAGTGGGGGTTCTAACTTTTATCTTCTCGTCGAGAATGTCTTTCTTTCTCCCCTATCTTTCCCTTGGGGTTGTTATCGCCAGTTTTTATTGCCTCAGCTATGGAGAGGACACCTTTTAAGTTTTGCCCACGCTGTAGGGGCAAATATACTTGGAAGGACAAACACAATCTCTGTAATCGTTGCTTGCCCCTCGATCATAAAGAGACAGCTGCGCGGCCTGTAAGCTCTTGAAACCAAGAACTCTTAAAGAACGGAAAGTTAAGAGGTGGGCGGACTATGCTATGTCGAAGTCAGTTTCCTCACCCGCCGCCGCTGTTACTGAAAGTGACGAGGAGGGTGATAACTCGACGTCCGTTACGGAAGTCATTAACCCCCAGAAGGAGCGCTCGCGCTCCTCGACGTCCGTCCCCGGCCCCGACGGGCTCGGCTCACGCCCTGCTTATGGGGATGAACACCCCGGCGACAAGGACACACACAGACCCCATAGGCCTAAGCACACAACCCACGGCTCTTCTTCGTCGAGGACGAAGGATCCATCAGCGCCGAAGGGGACGCAGGGCACTCCGGCATCGACCTCAGACCGTAAGGGTCTCAAGCCCCACCTGCAAACGCAGTCGCGACCAGCGATTGGGCTTTCATCTAACACGGGCGCTACCTCAAAAACATCCAACGTAACGCTCCATAGAGCGGCCGTCGAGAAACGACGCGTAACGCAGGCAACGCCGACTCCAGAACCCTCTACTGACGAACTCGTCGTCGAGAGCCTGGCGAGAATTGTTTCCGAGGACAAACGTAAGCGGATGACGAAACAGACGTCGAATACCGCACCAAAAGATATAGAAACGCCGAAAAAGCACAAAAGTAGCCAGGAACTGCCCCCTTCATCTAAAGGCACTTCTGAACTACCGGAGCACTTTTCTGAGGGCGACAGAAACCTTTCGTCGACGTTGTGGGAGCGTTCTAAGCGTTTTGAAGGTGAAAACACTGATTTCCCCCCTCTAGACTATTCAGGGGTTCCCCATGAGACCCTTGAAAGACTCCATTCTTGTATGGAAAAAATGGAAAGGTTTTTGGGTAGCCAAAACCCACCCACACCCAAAAGACCAAGAGAATGGACCCAGGATGACCCTAGGGTCAAGATTCCTAGGCTGTTTCCCCCTTCTACAGACGCATATGACCTCACTGAAGAGGAGCAATACCTCCAGGAAGAGGAGGAGTGTTTGGGTGGAGAGGAAGAACATGAGGAAGAGAGGTTTGAAGAAGACCCTTACACTAGTGCAGGAGCTTTTGAAGAAGATACAGCTACCTCACAGCCCTGGCACTCCCCATCAGTGCAGCCTTGGCAATCCCCATCAGTGCACTCAGACCCTGATGTCTTTCAGCCTTCTCCTCCCAAGGACTCACCTATTGGAAACACCTCCCCCATAGATGACCAACCGTCACTTAATGCACTATTGCGCAAGGCAGCAGCGCATTTTGAAATAGACACAGGGGAGACTCTTCCAGACATAGACTTTGTAGAAAAAGTTATTAAAGAAAAAGCCCCGGTCAGTCAGTCTATTCCGCTCCTGGCTTCTATAAGGAGAAGAATAACTCCTTCCATTTCCAATCCGGCCTTAGTCAGAGGGGTCAACCCTCGGATAGAAAAGCTCTTCAGCCCTTCGTCCTCTGACCCTTTGCACATCAGGGGACATTCTATTCCGGACTCCCTTGTAGTGACTAATACAAGGAAAAGAGCGGGGGTACCACTATCTACTAGTGAGGCACCACCTGACAAAGAGGGCAAGAAGCTCTATGCACTTGGGAAGAGAATCACGACCTCCGCCGCCTTCTCAACCAGGATCGCAAATAACAATTCCCTACTAGCTAGCTACGCAGATGCACAGTGGAGCAAGCTGCGCAGCGAAGCAGAGGACGCACCAGAACCCCTGCGTTCACGCCTGCTAGCTATAATATCAGAGGGAACTCTTGTAAACCAGGGCATCGTAAAGAACTCCTTAGATGCCGCAGAGACAGCTGGCCGTTCCCTGGTTCAGGGAATACTTCTCAAACGCCATGTCTGGTTGCGCAATTCGGGATTTAAGCCGGAAACACAGGCTTCCCTGATAAATAAGCCCATAGAACAAACACATCTGTTTGGAAAAGCAGTTGATGAGGCCCTAGAACATGCGAAGAAGGGGTTTGATACCATCAAGACTCTTGACCAAATTTCTAGGCCACCTAACAGACGCAGCTATGGCAATAGACGCTCCTTTCGTGGCCAACGCCAGCAGCAAAGCCAACAGCAATTTTACTCTGCTACCAACTGGCCCTCTAACCAAAGCACCCAGTTCAGTCAAAGAGGCCAACATCGTGGCAAAGGAAGAGGGCGCGGCTCCAGTCCCAAAGGCCCCACGCCCAATACCAACAAATGACCCGAAGATTCGGGTCCCCTCCCATGCATCACCGGTCGGGGGCCGGCTAACATAGTTCCTTTCAGCATGGGAGGGAATAACGTCAGACCGCTGGGTATTATCCACCATAGCCCACGGATACTGCATCGAATTCAACGGTTCCCCGAAATACAGACCCCCACGGAACCGACGCGTGACACCGGAACACCTCACTATTCTTCTTCAAGAAGTAGAAGAGCTACTGAAAAAATAAGCTATAGAGGCTGTCCCCTTATCTCAGGTAACAGAAGGTATTTATTCAGTGTACTTCCTTGTACCCAAAAAGGATTTAACCATGCGCCCTGTATTAGATCTGCGTCCAGCGAACAAGTTTGTCAAACCCCAAAGGTTTCGTATGGTGACCTTGCAGGAAGTAATCCCACTGTTATCACAGGGGGATTACATGACAACACTAGACATGAAAGATGCATACTTTCATATTTTAATGTTGCCAGCGCACAGAAAATACCTCAAGTTCAAGATAGAGAACAAACACTACCAGTTCAGAGTACTACCCTTCGGGATAGCATCTGCACCAAGGGTATTTACGAAAGTACTGGCAGTGGCAGCGGCCCACCTGCGCAGATTATCCATCCCGGTATACCCTTACCTCGACGACTGGCTAATAACAGGGGATTCTTACGAAACATGCTTCTCCAATACCCAAAAGACCGTAGACCTTTTGTCCCAACTGGGCTTCTCCATCAACGAAAAGAAGTCCAGCTTAGACCCCAGCCAAATCAAACAATTCCTAGGGGCTCTAATTCGAACAAAGGACGGCCTCGTCTTCCCCTCAACGAGAGGGTCCAAAACATGCTGTTCCAGATCCCCTGTTATGTGGCAGGTCGAGAGGTGACGGTACGCAAAGCAATGCGCTGGCTAGGGATGATGGCGTCATGTATTTATTTGGTACCTCACGCGCGCTTGCGCATGCGCCCAATGCAAGAGTGGCTTTACAGCCAGTGGTGTCAGGCCAGCGGACAATGGGACGATCTAGTGGTGGTCTCGCAGGCCTTGGTTCTCTCGCTACGGTGGTGGACAAAGGAAAACTTGTTATTAGGGAAAACATTTGCCACACCCGCAGTGGAAGCCACTCTAACCACAGACGCATCCCTTACAGGATGGGGGTCTCACCTATCCCATCAGACTGCTCAGGGAGTGTGGACTCTGAGTTTAGCATCCAAGCATATAAACCTGCTGGAAGTACTAGCGGTGTTCAAAGCACTGAAAGCCTTTCAGGAACACTTACAAGGAAAGACAGTGATGGTCCTCACAGACAGCACCACAGCCATGTACTACCTCAACAAGCAAGGGGGCACTCACTCTCCAGGACTGTCCAAGCTGTCTCAGAATATATGGAAGTGGGCTCTCAAGCACAACATGTTCCTACTATCACAACATGTACCAGGGGAACTCAATCTGCTAGCAGACAAACTCAGCAGAGACTTCCCCCTGCCCAAAGAGTACGAATGGCAATTGCACGAAGACATCGTCTTAGACGTCTTCACGCAATGGGGTTTCCCGGAAATAGACCTGTTCGCAACCCTGGAGAACTCACAATGCCAAAGTTACGCCTCCAGGTACCCCCAGAACCAGTCCAAGGGGAACGGTCTGTCGATTCAATGGTCAGGGAAATGTGTTTACGCCTTTCCCCCGACACCCCTCCTCAACAAAGTGGTGCACAAAATGCACCAGGAGCAGGTTACCATGATACCAATGTGGGCCCGGCAGCCATGGTTCGCTCACTTGATGGAGATGTCCCTATCTCCCCCAATGAAACTTCACTGCCCGTACAACATGCTGTCACAAGACCAGGGCAGGACACTGCATCCATGCCCTCAGACCATGAACTTAGCAGCCTGGCTCCTGAGATCATAGAATTTGGACATTTACATCTCCCTCAGAGATGTATGGACATCCTCAGGGAAGCCAGAAAACCTAATACTCGCCACTGCTATTCTAGCAAGTGGAAAAGATTTGTCATCTGGTGTAGAAGTAAGAACATCAACCCGGTTGACTGCTCTGCCACTAACATTATTCTGTACTTGACGCATTTACTGGATTCAGGTCTAGTGTTTAATTCCATTAAAGTCCACCTAGCGGCACTTTCTGCATACACCACTTCCCAACTTAAAGTGTCGTGGTGGAAGATACCAGTTATCAAGGCCTTCATGGAAGGGGTAAAGAGAATACACCCCCGATAGTTAACCCGGCTCCCGGATGGGACTTAAACGTGGTACTTTCTAGACTCATGGGCACTCCTTTCGAACCCATGCACAAGGCAACTCTTAAATACCTCACTCTTAAGACTGCTTTCCTAATAGCTATCACCTCCATTAGGAGAGTAAGTGAACTACAGGCTCTTTCTGTACTAGACCCCTTCGTAACAGTTCACAAGGATAAGGTGGTTCTTCGCACACACCCAAGGTTTGCACCAAAATTCATCTCGAAATTTCATGTAAACCAATCGATAGAACTATCAACGTTCTTTCAAAACCCTTCCAGCTTGGGAGAAAAAAGTCTGCATACACTAGATGTACGCAGAGCTGTCATGTTCTACATGGAAAGAACCAGAACACTGAGAAAGACTAATCAGTTCTTTGTCTCGGTGGCAGCAGGAAGAGAAGGAGATGCAGTCTCTAAGTCCACTATATCTAGATGGATTGTACAATGCATCACTCTCTGGTACACTCTTGCTAAGAGAGAACTACCCTTCAAGCCAAGAGCACATTCCACTCGAGGCACTGGGGCTTCCATAGCATTCATTGCAAATGTTCCCCTTGAGTCCATCTGCAAAGCGGCTACCTGGAGTTCTGTGCACACCTTTAAAAAACACTACTGTCTAGATGCACACTCTAGATCTGACTCCCAGGTGGGACAGGCAGTATTAAGACATCTTTTCTCTACTGTTCCTTCTCATAACCCACGGCCAACTCCGGGTACTGCTCGCTAGTCTATGCACAGCATGTGATTCTAAGCAGATTAACAAACATCAGAAGACAATGCATTACTTACCGTAAAAGCATTTCTGATGGTTGTATCTGCTTAGATTCACATGCGCCCGCCCTTCCTCCCCGCTCGGATGGAAGGAACATAGACATCCTTTCCTATATTTCTCTCTTTTCTGTACTCACTCACGTCTAGAAGGCTCCCTCAGGGCAGAAAAATACAAACAGAGGGACCTCGACGCATGAGGGATTGTGGGTACAACGCACGTCACTATAGGGATAGTGTTACAGACACGCCTTGTCGACGTCCCCTTTTCGACTACGAAAAACAAAATGCAATACTCCGCAGTGACCACTAGATGTCGGACCTATGCACAGCATGTGAATCTAAGCAGATACAACCATCAGAAATGCTTTTACGGTAAGTAATGCATTGTCATGTTGTATCCTTACCCAGATGGACTTTCATATTTTTAATACATTTGCATCCGAGTCATTTGATTAGGACTCATTGTCAAGAAAAAGCGAAGCGCAGTGACGCCACGTCAGCATGACAGTAAGGACTTTTGTCTCACAAGTGCTGCCCCGCACTTCCTTCTCTCTCAACATGATTCATTTCACAGCAGTTCCTCAGAGAAGCCAACCCGTTTATCCCATCATTTTCCACTGCATAGCTCTCTAAAACTTCCTTAAATAAGGACGGTTTACACTGTGCCAAGCTGTGCGTCACTCATCTCACTCCCGCTATTAGTGCTGCATGTAGACCGGCTGTTTCCTCCCCTGGTGCCTGTAATGAGATGTCCAATGCTCTGTAGGAGTATAGGGAGGAGAGGTGCTAAGCAGTGATCCCAATCATGAAGGTGAAACGGGCACAGCGCGACAGGTATACACCTCACCTCTTTTGCTAACATGTTATGTTATCAGAACTTAATAAAGCGCACGTATGCCAAAGGCATCATAGCGCTAAGGCATTGAGGAAGTTTCAAACTGAGAACACAGTTGGAATAGAAGAGTTTTTAGTTTCCACCGAAAGCAGAGATGATCAGTGGTGCTCCGTAGAGCAAGAGGGAGGTTGTTCTATGCGTTAGCACGACCCCCAAACCTGGGCCCGCCTAAACCGTGGCACCGTAATAAGGTGGGCTGACTGGGAAAGTAAGGACTGTGTAGGAGAGTAATGCGCACATTTGGCTTGCAGATACTCTGCTCCGATACCGTGGAAGGCCCGATGAATCATGCATACGGACGTAAACGCAATGCTAGCCACCACAGGGAGCCAGTGAAGTTGCCTCAGTAATAGGGACATGTGAGCACCAAAAGGGGGGTGGAGAATGGCTCACGCTGCTGGATTTTAGAAAGTTGTAATCGCTTAGTTAAGTATAGGGGCTGTCCCAAGTAGCGCAAGTTAAAATAATCCACCACCGGGGCTTGGCAAGCTGCGGGAATAAAAGGAAGAACCTTCTGCAGGACCCAGAGTTTAAAAAGGCCAGTCTTGCAAACTGCCTACACCTGCTCCTCCATGGTCAAGGAGGCAGTGAGTCTAACCCCCAGGTTTCTGACCGATAGCACGGGCAAAGGGAAGGGGCCAAGAGAGGGGGGCCAAAAATCGGCCTTCCAGATCCGATGGGGGGGCGGGGGAGTGTGGTTCTGACAACCAACACCTGTTTTGCTAGCGTTTACCTTTAGCCAGTTGGATGGACTGACTCCCCAGTTCCTCAAGATATTTCCTCAGTCGAGCCACAGTCTGACCGAGTCAGGTCTAGGCGGACCAGGCTTTGGGTATCCTCCGCATAGGAATAGTAGCGGAACCCATGTGTTTGAAGAAGAAGCAGTCTAATGTGTACATTAAACAGAATTGGAGAGAGTGCCGATCCTTGAGGGACCCCGCAAGTAAGAGAAACAGGAACGGAAAGGAGGAAGAGAAACAGACTGTGACCGATCGGCAAGAAAGGCTGTGAACCAGATGAGAACTTGGCCGGACAGACCAGCGGCAGACAGGCAAGAGATCAGGGTGGAGTGATCGACCGTGTCGAAAGTCGCCAACAGATCTAACTGCAGGACGGCTCCAACACCACCTTGGTCTACCAATTGCACCAGGTCATCAAGTACAGAGTTAGGACCGATTCAGTGCCTCTTCCTGGCAGAAAACCAGATTGGAAAATATCAAAGTACTGTGAAGACTCTTGAAACTTGGACAGTAAAGGAGAGACCAGAGCTTTCAGTACTTTCGTCATGAATGGCAGAAGAAAGGTGGGCCGGTAGTTAGCCAACACCTCAGGATCTAAGAAGGGTTATTTCAATAAAGGAATGACTAGGGCATGCTTAAGGGAGGCTGGAACAATATCAGTGGCAAAACAAAGATTAACTGCCAAGGTGATATGAGCAATCAACTTGCCTGAGGATTCCTTCAAAAGGACCAGTGGAATGGCGTCTTCCGGAGCAGGCTATACCCTTCCGGAGGGATCAGAGCTGATAAATTTGCACCAAAAACAATAGTACGGTGGTACCAAATAAATTAATGGCCAACCAAGGTTCCATAAATATAGGAACTTTAATAAACACAACTAATTAGGAACACTAAAGACCCACCCCTCTAAAGTAATCACTCGGCCAACTGGAGGAAGGGGATTTCTTGATGACGTTGGACCTAGAGGATGCGTACTTCCATGTCCCCATCCACAAGAAACATCAGATGTTCCTGTGGTCCGTGGAAGGCCAACACTACTAGTTCAAGGCCCTACCGTTCATCTAAGTCGGCCCCAAGGGTGTTCACTTAATGCCTGACCACAGTGGCGGTCCACCTGTGTCTACAGTGCATACACATATACTCTTACCTGTGTACCTGGACGATTGGCTGATAAAAGCCCGCTCCCGGGAACTGGCTGAGCACATGAAGGAGACGGTACAGCTACTGATTAAGCTGGGGTTCTCCGTAACCTATCCGAAGTCCTGCTTCTCCAGCATGGGGTCTGCCATGGATTCACATGCTCATGAATATTCCCCGTCGTCAGGCTGGGAATCCTCGGTAAAGAAAAAATCAGTATCAGTTTCGTTTCTGATCTGTCTTTCTTAGTAACCAATCACTGATCGCTGGTTCATACTGCCCCCAGCCAATGACTGCCCTCTCCCTAAGCCCCGCCTCTGGCAGCCATCCCCAGATTTTTACTGCATGTTCAAGTGTCGGGAGTCCTCGTGCTTTAGCTCTCGAGTTTTGCTGCGTTTTCGCGCGTTTTCAGGAGATTTTCTCATTTTTTCAGTTTAATCGAGCCTCAAGCTCCACCGTTTCTACTTCTGATAACGGGGACCCGTTTCGGAATTCTTCTACGCCCTCCAGGGTGAAGTTTTCGTCAAGTTTACGCTTCTTGGAGGATTCCAGAAGATCTGCGGCCTACCTCATCGGACATGGCCCAGGACAAGGGAAGCTCGACGCCCGGATCCAAGCTGTTCAGGTGCTGCCCTGGACGCGGATAACAAAATGTTTTCAAGGAGGACGAGCATTCCCAATGTCTCTACTGCCTTCATGAGGACAAGACGCACGTGGAGAAGGACTGTGCGTTCTGCAAGAACCTTTCGGAACGGACCAAGCAAGATCGTCGTTCCCGCCTCGCTGCCTGGCTGGAGAAGGGCACAGCAGGTGAGAAGGCAAAGAAAAAGTCTGAGCGGGCTTCTAAGTCCTGTGAGGGCGCCCCTGCGATGGGGGCCTAACAGAAGGCCAATACCGCGAGTCAGCGGGCACCGGGAGCGCCGAAAGGTCGGGCTCTTCGGCTGCCAGGCAGGGCGTGACTTCCCCGGCATGTTCAACCACAAGCCAGCGCTCTGGTTCGGGGAAGAGGAAGTCCGAGAACCCGGGTAAGCTGCTGGAGCGGCCCCGGTCGATCTCGAAGGGACCCAAGGGGGAGCGAGGCGCTGACCCTCCCCCCAAGGCGATGATACGACAGACATTCCTTCATCGCCTCCCCCTCGGGCCTCACTGCCCGACGAAATTGGCTCCTTTCACGCCATGATAGCCAAGGCGTCCAAGCTCTTCCAACTCTGCCCGGAGGAACAGAAGAAGGAAGGCTTTCTTTATCAACGACGGGAGGCCAAGAGAAAGACTGTCCTGGCAGTGCCGTTGCTCGACGACATCTGGGACGAAGTGCTGGCTGTCCTCAAGAACCCTTCTACGACGCCCGCCAAGAGGGACAGGTACGAGAGGAAGTACCGGGTCCCTGAAGCCACCCCCTTGTGCCTCAGGGCCCAGCCTACGCCGGACTCGGTCGTCTCGGCAGCGGCCAAGAAGAAGGCAGCGGGTGCGGCAGCATCAACTTCCACTTCCCCTCCGGACAGCGAGGGCAAGAAGTTGGACTCCATGGGACGACGGGTCATTTCGTCTGCAGGAACGACGATTAAGGCGGCCAATGCCTTAGCGATCGTGGCCCGTTACGACAGGGAGCTTTGGTTCAAGTTAGCTCCCCTGCTGGACTTCCTGCCGGACGACAAGAGAGTGGAGGCCCTACAGATTCTTCGGGAAGGCGAGGTGGCATCGGATCACGCCATAACGGTGGCAATGGACATTGCCGATACCGGATTTCGCCAGATGGGCAACAGGGTTTGCCTACGACGACGAGGGTGGCTCAAGGTGACAGACTTCCGCCAGGACGTTCACACCAGAGTGTTGGATATGCCGTTCGACAGCAGCAACCTTTTTGGGGAAGACGGTGGATGAGTCTCTCCAGGCCATCAAGACCGACTCGGAGACGGCCCGGGCCCTAGGGGTACTTCAACAACGATGGCCCTTTCGGAGCTCCGGAGGCAGACAGGGTGCCTCCAAGGGATCCAGCGGTGGCTCTTCTACATACTGCCTGGCGGCCCGCTCCTCGTCTCAGGAGGCCTGCAGAGGTTGCGGCAAGCAAGGAGGATCCCGCCATCGTCAAGGAGGCCAAGGCAGCAAGGCCTCCTCCAAGCAGGACTGAACCGGCCGTAGCGTCGGGGCCCCCACCGAAGCAGCCCGGTGGGAGGCCGGCTGACGAAGTTAGTCAGCGTGTGGGAGTCCATCTCCACCGACCGTTGGGTGCTGGACACCCTGGCCAACGGGCACTCGCTGGAATTCCAAAAGAAGTGTCCTCGCATTCCTCCAGTGGCCAGGAAGGAGAATCACGTCCCTCAACTGCTGTTGGAGGTAAGGGCGATGCTCAACAAAGGTGCCATCGAGCTTGTCCCCAGGAGGCACCGGAGTGTGCTCAAGGTACTTCCTCGTCAAAAAGAAGACAGGCGGTTGCCGCCCCATCCTGGACCTGCTTCGGTTAAACAAGTACATCAAGGCACAGAAATTCAGGATGGTCACCCTCCGGCACTTGCTGGGACAGCTGGAGGAGGGCGACTTCCTATCGTTGTTAGACCTGGAGGATGCTTACTTACACATCCCCATTCTAAAAGGACACAAAGTTTCTCAGGTTCGTGGTTCAGGGACGCCACTACCAATTCAGAGCCCTGCCGTTCGGATTAAAGTCGGCACCCAGGGTATTCACCAAGTGCCTGGCACCAGTGGCGGCGCGGCTGCGCCTGCAGGGGATCCACGTCTACCCCTACCTGGACGACTGGCTAATCCATGCAAGGACAAGAGAACTCGCCGTCAAACACACAGCGAGGACCGTCCGGCTGTTTACGGAACTGGGATTCGCCATCAACTACCCCAAATCCCACCTGGTTCCGTCGCAAGTAGCACTGTTTCTGAGAGTGAAGCTCGATACAGTGGGGCAATTGGCCTCCCCGTCGGAGGAGAGGACGAAGGCCATTTTGGGCAATGTGCAACGCCTGCTAGCCACGGACGTGGCCAGGGTGAGGTCCATCAAGTCCCTCCTCGGGATGATGTCCTCGTGCATCTACCTTTTACCCCTTTGCAGACTTCGGATGCGTCCGCTACAGGAGTTCCTCGACACCCGCTGGTTTCAGGCAACGGGCTGCTTCAAAAACAGGATCCCTCTCGACGAGGAGTTCCATCGGGCGATCCTATGGTGGGGTACCCGTGCGCACCTCACGGCAGGCACAGACTTTCAGGCCCCTGCGTTTCAGGAGACGGTGACGACGGACACCTCCCTGGAGGGTTGGGGGGCCCACACCGGAGATCTCCACGCAAGAGGCCTTTGGCTCCCGGAGGAGAGGTCTCTCCACATCAACATTCTGGAGCTTCGAGCAGTGTTCTGGGCGCTCAAGTCGTTCCTTCCGTCCCTCAAGGACAAAGTGGTGAGGATCTTCACCGACAACACCACCACGATGTTCTACATATGGAAGCAGGGAGGCACCAGATCCCCAGCCCTATCCAAGGAGGCCGAGGATCTGTGGCACAGGGCCGTCGCCCAGGGGATGTTTCTGGTACCCTTCCACTTAGCATGAATAAAAAATACCATCGCCGACTCACTCAGCAGGGAACTGCGCTCGTGCCACTAGTGGGAACTACGTCAGGACCAGGTGGATCGGCTCTTTCGACGATGGGGCAAACCCCGGATCGACGTTTTTGCGACGGCGACGAACTCCAAGTGCCAGAGGTTCGCCAGCAGGTTCCCGCAGCCGAGGAGCATGGGTCCCTTGGGACGGCCTGTTTCTATACGCGTTCCCTCCGTTGCCATTGCTACTACGTCTCATCAACCAGCTCAAGAAGTCCAGGTGCAGAATGATCCTCGTCGCACCGGCGTGGCCGAGGCAGATCTGGTTCCCGGACCTTCTGGACTTGGCAACGTCCCCACCAGTCAAGCTGCCGGCGGACGCAGATCTTCTCTCCAGAGAAGGAGGCGCCATTCTTCATCACAACCCGGAGTCGCTGAACTTGCAGGCCTGGCTCCTGCAGCACTAAAGTTTGGAGGGTACGATATGCCGGCTGACTGCAGAGAGGTTCTTGTAAAAGCCAGGGCGTCCTCAACTCTCAAGTGCTACGGACATAAGTGGAAGAGGTTCTCTGTCTGGTGCTGTGCACAGAAGATTAACCCTCTGCGGATTACGGCCCCTCAAGTACTGCCGTACCTACTGTCGCTTGCCAAAGCTGGACTGGCTCACGCCTCCATCAAAATACATCTGGCTGCCATCTCCCGATATACCAGGACTACGGGACGGGCGTCCTTGTGGTCTTATCGCCTGGTGAAGGAATTTATGAAGGGACTATTCCGATTGTTCCCGCGGGTGAAGGCTCCAGCCCCGGCGTGGGAGCTTAATGTGGTGCTGGCCAGGCTCATGGGGGCCCCATTCAAGCCTATGCATTCAGCGCCGTTGAAGTTCCTGTCGTGGAAGACAGCGTTCCTCGTGGCCATCACCTCCGCACGACGAGTGGGAGAGATCCAGGCCCTATCTTGCAAGCCTCCATACTTGACTTTTCACGACACAAGGGTGGTGCTGAGGATGCACCCCTCCTTCATGCCCAAGGTGCCGTCGGACTTCCACCTCAACGAGCCCTTGGTGTTACCAGTTTTCTTCCCGTCGCCTGCGACGCCGGCCGAAAGGACTTTGCACTCGCTGGATGTAGCTAGAGCGCTGAAGTTCTACGTGGACCGCACGAAGAGTTTTCGGAAGACGTCACAGCTGTTTGTGAACTTTGGGACTGTGAATCAAGGGAAGGCTCTCTCGAAGACTTCCATTTCCAGATGGCTCTCCGGCTGCATCATGCACGGTCACCGGTTGGCAAACCGACCGCTGCCCGGCCGTCCGAGAGCCCATTCGACCAGAGCGATCGCTGCTACCACGGCATTCCTGTCTGGTGTGCCCCGGCTGGACATCTGCAGGGCTGCTACGTGGAGGTCGACGCACACCTTCACAAGATTCTACTGCGTCGATCGGGACTCCAGGGAGGAGTCCAGGGTCGGCCAAGCAGTGCTGCGCAACCTGTTCGCTTAAGGTGAGCCTGGTGAAGAGGTAAGAGATGCTTAATGTTGAGTTGGTGTATTGCTTAATGTTGAGCCTGTTGCCACCTCCCGTGGTTGTGCATGTGTGTACTGCTATGTATTCTTTTACTCATGAGCATGTGAATCCATGCCCGACCCCCATGCTGGAGAAGGAACAAGTTACTTACCTGTAAGTAACTACCCCTCTGCGGCTCTTCACTTGGTCATACTGACACTTTACGTGCTACCAAATCTGAGGATGGCTGGCAGAGGCGGGGCTTAGGGAGAGGGCAGTCATTGGCTGGGGGCAGTATGACCCAGAGATCAGTGATTGGTTACTGCTAAGAAAGACAGATCAGAAACGAAACTGATACTGATTTTTTCTTTACCGAGGATTACCAGCCTGACGACGGGGAATATTCATGAGCATGTGAATCCATGCCAGACCCATGCTGGAGAACAACAGTTACAGGTAAGTAACTTGTTCCTTAACGCCATTGCAGAACGCATTGTTCCTCTGTGCCAGACTCAACACAGTGGCTTGCATGGCATCCTTGGTGGAAAGGCTAGCGGTCATTCAAGGGAAGGTGCAGCGACTGTCGTCTGTGAAAGTGGCCACTGTTCAGATGTTGTCCTGCATCTACCTTGTCTGTGTCTGATCCCCTACAGGAATGCATGGATGTACGTTGGATACAAGTGTCTAGGAGTTTTACAGACAAGATCCCCCTTTAACGAGGAGTTCCAGCAGGCGATCACGTGGTTGGGGTACACTCCCACCTCGCCCAGGGGACGGGATTGCAAACCCTGCCATAACAGGAGAAGGTCACCACGGACACCTCTCTGGAAGGTTGGGGAGCTCACAACGGTCATCTACGTGGCAGAGGTCTGTGGCTTCCGAAGGAGTAGGATCTGCACATTAACATCCTGAAGCTACGGGCAGTGTTCTGGGCCCTCAAGTCTTTCCTACCGTCTCAGAGAGGCAAGCTGGTGAGGACCTTCGTGGATAAAACCACCACCACCACCATCTTCAAGAAGCAAGGGGCCACTCGATCCCCAGCACTCTCCAAGGAAGCTCAGGGCTTGTGGCATTGGGCCATTGGACAGTGGATGTTCCTCATCCCGTTCGGCCTGGCAGGAGTCGAGAACACCATTGCTGACTCCCTCAGCAGGGAACTGAGCTCCTGCCACGAGTGGGAACTTAGGATCAGGTGGTGAGTCTGTTCATCAAATGGGCCATAACTCCGATCCATCGTTTTGCCCGGCCCGGAACTCAAAATGCCACAAGTTTGCCAGCAGATTCCACCACCCGAGGAGCATGGGGGACGTGTTCTCCTTTCCGTGGGAAGGTCTTTTTCTATACTCCCCCCAAACCCCCCATTTCCTTTCCTGCTACGTGGGATCAACACATTCGGACAGTGTCGATGCAAGATGATACTCATCGCCCCGGCAAGGCCGAAGCAGATTTGGTATCCGGACCTGCTCAGCCGGTCAGTGTCTCCTCCGATCAAGTTGCCGGTACTTCCAGATCTGCTCACCAGAGAGAGACGCATTCCTTCATCACAACCCAGGATCTCTGAACCTGAAGGCATGGCTCCTGCAGCCTTAGAGTTTGAAGGTTATTAGCTGCCAGCGGACTGCAGGGAAGGCCTCGCCAAAGCCAGGGCGTCATCACTAAAGTGCTACGGCCATAAGTGGAAGTATTTATCTATGTGGTACCGGTCGCAGAAGATTACTCCTTTGAGGGTCACTGCCCTACAGATTCTTCCATACTTGCTTTCCTTGACAAATGCTGGTCTGGCTCATGCGTCTATCAAGGTACACATGGCGGCCATCTAGTGCTACACCAGATCCCCGGGAAGATACTCATTGTGGTCCCACAGACTCATCAAGGAGTCTCTTAAAGGGCTGTTTTTGATTTTTTTCCCACCAGTGAAGGCGCCTGCCCCAGTGTGGGAACTCAACGAAGTCCTGACAAGACTCATGGGGGGCACCTTTCGAACCTATGCATCAAGCCCCACTGAAGTTTCTCTTGTGGCCATCCCCTTAGCCAGATGAGTGGGTGAGATGCAGGCTCTGTCCTGCGAGCAGCCGTATCTGACTTTCCACGAATCGAGGGTGGAGCTGTGTATGCACCCCACTTTCATGCCGAAGGTTCTGTCAGAATTCCACCTCTACGAATCTTTGGCGTTGCCTGTTATTCCTGAACTGTTCGTCGCCGGCTTAGAGGACCTTTCATTCGCTGGCTGTTGCTCGTGCCTTGAAATTCTATGTGGCATGCACAAAGAGTTTTCGGAAGACCTCTCAATTGTTTGTGATCTTTGGGCCTGTGAATCATATAAAGGTCTTGTCCAAGGCTTCCATCTCAAGATGGCTCTCCAGCTGCATCATGCACGGTCATCAGCTGGCTACCAGCCTCTGCCAGGCCGTCCGAGAGCCCACAGCACCAGAGCAATCACTGCGACAATGGCGTTCCTTTCTGACGTGTCTATGCTCATCTCTGCAGGGCTACAACGTGGAGGTCAATGCATATCTTCACGAGGTTCTACTGCGTCGACAGGGATCCAGAGAGGAGTCCAGAGTCGGCTAGGCAGTGCTACGCATCCTGTTCTCTTGAGGTGAGTTTGTTCCAGGGGTAAGTGTTAATTACGTCTGTTTAGCCTTGCCACCTTCCGTGGTTGTATAATGTGTACTACTGTGTATTTGTTGTTCATGAGCATGTGAATCCATGCCAGACCCCATGCTGGAGAAGGTTTAAGTTACTTACCTGTAACCATTGTTCACCAGCATGGGTCTGGCATGGATTCACATGCAAACCCTCCCTCCGGACTCTGTACTTCTTGGTCCTGCTGCCACTTTACGTGCTTACCAAATCTGAAGATGGCTGCCAGAGGGGCATAGGGAGAGGGCCATCATTGGATGGGGGCAGTATGACCCAGAGGTTAGTGATTGGTTTAGAGGAGAAATAGTTTAAAGTGAAAGTGAAACTGTTTATTCTTTTACCGAGGATTCCCAGCCTGACAACAGGGAATATTCATGAGCATGTGAGTCCATGCCAGACCCATGCTGGAGAACAATAGTTACAGGTAAGTAACTTAAACCATCTGTGACTTGTCACCTGAGACAAGTAGGTCATCTAATCGGCAAAATAATGTAGTGACACTATCCCACCAGGGGTCTGCAGTCTCCGTGTCTCCAAATGTTTTGGATTATGACTCTCTGATCCCTCACCAATGATTATGTTGGTTAGGGTTGATGTGAGTTGTATTCTAAAACACCTGGGGAACCAAACTTTTGCAGACCCCTACCATAGTTGGTGAATGTCTTTACTGCAGATTTCTTCACAATTTGAAAAACTCACTGGCCTCACAGGAGTGGTAGAGTGCCCACCAGGCAGAGAGCATTTTAGCTGCGCTTCACATTGGCCTACCCAACTATTGAGTCCAAGGAAGCCCAATAGCATCCTTTAAATAGCCTTGACTTGCCTATATATAGTGCTGGTTGGGTTTGAGACTTAACTCGAACAGAGGAGCTGGTTGATACTGGCATCAAACACTCGCAAACAAAGCAATGGGGTAAGGCTCTAAATAATCCCATTAACCTACTAAAATAGTTGGAATGAATACGAGAGCCATCAATACAAAATGACATATCATATAATATGAATTTTAATCACATGGCATCAGAATTTGTCAATTTGGGATGAAAAGAAATGCAAGTTTTAGTCGAAAAAGTGAGAAGCTAAAAGCGAATAACTCTTAAAATAGTGTGTAAAAGGTTCTAGTAGTCTCTGATGGGTCAGATTCTTGCACAGGCCGAATGGGTTGGGTAGAAGTAAGAAAGTGGCAGGTGTGATTGCTACAGAAAAGTTACCTTTGGTGATACCGGTCCACTCTTCATGAGTGGTACTGGTCCTTTCCTCAAACCAGGCCGGTGCAGAGGATACGTCCTGCAGTTGATGGTACCAAGTGAACAGCACCTAGGAAGTCCTTCCAACTTTGTTGCTTCTGGGTTACAGGAGTTTGAGTGCCATCACAAAGGTCAAGCACCTGAGGTTTTATGGGCACAATGTTCCAAGTTCCTGCCTCTCAGCTTCTGGGCACTCTCGAGTTGGTTCCTAAGAAAGGCTCCTTGGCGATGAATTAATAATTCTTCTGCCACTTTTGTCTTGGGGGTCTGGGCTCTACAGCAGGGCAGAAAGGTCCCACTGGCCCTGGGAACTGTCAGGCGGCTGCCTTTCACAACACGTAGCTCCCTTCTAGGTCGGATACAGCCGGCAAGAAAGCTCTGTAGCCTTGTAGGGATGCTCAACAGATCTCTTCAGAGGCCTTTCACAGAGGTCGTTAGCACTCAGCTTAGCATGACAAAGGGGGATTTTTTTCCCCTGATTGGTGGAGTGTTGCACCTACCTCACTAACCAATTGTACATTTCCCAATTCTTTGTGTCCTGACCCCTCTTAACTCAGAGTGGACATCAGGATCTCTGTTAACTGATGACACTTGAAAAATCATGTCATGCCTCTGTTCCTGTCTAGACAAAAGCGTGACTGCTAGGTTTTCCGAGAGGATTTACTCCTTCTCTACTGTACTCGCTGACATTGGATTGGGGGCAGGAGCAGCTGGTATATGTGGATGAAACCGTCCGTCTTGAGGGGTGGGGCAAACACATTCTGGGGTGATTGTGCTAGTGTACCTGATGAGCCAACCATTAGCCTTGGCTCACAAAGCAGGCTCTGTCTCCCGTTGTAGAGGAGACGTTATCTCACTGCTCGGGAAAAATGTCTAACGTTGTGGCTTAACTCATAATTTGGTTTTGAAATAGGTTTAATTTAATCGAATTCACATCCATCGTTTTTTAAAGGTTTGCTAGATGTCCAATGTTGAGGTCAATAGTTCATACTGCTGCCGGGACCATAGGAAACCAGTATAATGGATGTGAATTGTGGGCTAAGCGGTCTGTAGGCTTTTCATGCGGTTTGTGTGCCGCAAGCACATAGTACAAGACGTTGTCGGGTTAAAAAAGATTAACTCCTATCATGTCTTTAGAGCTACTTTCTTGTGTTGTTAACTATTAGCGTGCTCTTGCCCAAGGCCCTGTGATCAGGGTCCTCGCGTGTATCTTCCTTACTCAGGTACTAGTAGTGGTTCCCTCAAGCTCACCAGGATCTCCAAGTGGTACTTGTGGCCGAGCAGCCCCGGACTAACTCTCAGGCGATGGAGATGGTGGTTCACAAGCTCAATACACACTTTTCCTTAATACCAAATAAGAGCAGGTCCACGCACTATGATAAGAAAAGGCAAAGAGAAAAACAATACACTGACAGTTATGGAAAACAGATAATCTATCAGGCAAGCATCAATTTTAAATAAGAGTTCTTTTTGAACAAAGTCCTTCCTGAAAAAGAGGAAACTGCAGTGACCGGTATGTAAAATGGTTTTCGGTTCAGGTGGGAAAGTTCACAAGAGATGAATAGGGCCAGTCTTTGGCGGGGGAGATTTACCTCAGTGTGCAATATCCCCCAAGGATCCGTTTCTGGAGTTATGTAGGAGGGAGAACCTCAAGAGGTGGTGGTGGTGGTGATGATGACGCAAATTGAAAATAAAAAGCTTGCCATTAGTACAAGAGGCTTGGCAGAGCAATACCCTGGGACCTAGTAAGCAGTTCTGCAGGATGCTGATGGCGGTTTTTATAGGCAGTTAATCCATGGGTCGTTCAGTGACCACACTCCAGCTACAGCACACCAATTCAAATGGGTTCCCCAGCCCGTTGGAAAGGATGTTTATCGTTGGGAAGGATGTTTATATTTATTCTTGATTTGGAGATTCGCAGGTCAGGGTTGAAGCCAAAGGAGCAGAAAGACGAGTTGGCAGCAGTCGTTGGCGTTGCAGGGCTCCCATGTTTTGTCGGCCACAGGATCAGCAGCATGGACCGGGTAGGACCTGAGCAGGCCAGCCCCTCCCAAAATCTGTAAACGTCCACTCGGCAGCGCCTTTTAGGCATTTTCAGATGTTAATATCACGGGGGTGGGCCCAACTACATTAGCTTCATGCCCCACTTGTTAGACAGTCCTGGCTACGCCTCTGCACAATATTTGACTTCTGAGGGTGGGGTTGACTTGGAGAGACCGCAACATAGAGTGGGTATTGAAGAAAGGTTGAACTCACACCAGAGAGAGAAGCCAGCCATGGAAGAAATACCTGGCAAGGTGAGTTCAGCAGTGCGACCGCATGCTTCAAGGCAGCACAGCCTCTGGATCTTACCAAGTGAGGGGAGACAGAATCGGAGCATTTGCCTGGGGTCCTGTGTTGAAGATGCTCAGGTCATTTTGGCTTGCAGAGTCTTTGCAGTCCTGGGAGTAAAGAAGCACTCACTCCTGGCTCCGGCAATGCAGGCACAGACAGGAAATTCAGGGCGAGGAGGCCTTTGAGCCGTGGGGTCATGTGTGGGCAAGTTTGAGCATGATGGAAAAGGGAGAGGACTGAGGCAAAGGGGAAGTAAAGCAAAGGTAGTGTCGGAAAGGCTATGGGCTTGGGTACGAAGTGCACTAAGCTCCTGGAACTAAGAAAGAGGAAAGGGGGGTGCCACGGGGGATGGTAACCCACCTTCGGCAGGAGTCGGTGGTCTGAAATCAGGCCAAGGAAATATGATGGGGGCTGAAGTGTTCCCCAGACTAGGCACAACCTGGTCTAAGGTGAGGTCCCTGAGTGAATATTCAAAGGAAAGAGTTCATTGGCCAAAGAAGAGGTCCTATCCCCCGGTCGGAGACGACACTACGACAGCACAAGATCGCCGGCAAGGGCCGTCATTCCGAGGATTAGGGTGGGGGAGGTTGTGCCTACATGACTAGTAAAAATGGAATCTGGGCTAAAACAAGGGGGAAAGAAGGCAGAGTTGAAATTCTAACAAAGGACTAAGACCCAGCTTCACCCGTCAAGAACGGCGCTCCCCCAGTTCGTAACTCCTGCAAGGGCAGGCAGAGCAAGGTTAAGTTGGTTAGGGAGCGTTAGTCTAATAAAGGAGGTAGAAGAATTTCTATGGGTGAAGATGTCGAACAAATTGACCTCACAGAAGGGATAAACCAGGAGCCGGTGGTTTGAGATCAGGCAAGGAAATGTGGTAGGGGCTGAAGTGTTCCCCAGACCAGGCACAACATGGTCAAAGGTGAAGTCCCTGGTTGAATATACAAAAGAGCGAGTGCATTGGCCAGCATGGGGCATGGAACATTTTACAAAAATTGGGCACAAAGTGCACTAAGCTCCTGGAGAGCTTTTCACAAAGCAGGCGTGGGCTCATTAACTAAAAATCCCCGGAGTATTAACTAGAGGAAGGTGGACATTTGTCAGCAATGGGGATGGAGCTCCTTGGTTGGAAATGTAAAAGGAGGAAAGGGGGGAGCCCCGGTGGACGGTAACCCACCTGTGGTGTGGCGGTGTTTGGGCGACTAAGCACAAGAGACAGACTCCGAATGAGCCAGGAGAAAGCTGGAAGGATTTTCGCTCTTTTCGGACCAGTGCCTCTTGGGAGCCTAAGCGGCAGGGGCGTCTGGTGGTAACAATAAGGGCTCCGCTTCCCCCAAAGAAACGGCACTCTCCCCGCCCAGGAACACCTGCAAGGGCAGGCGAGGCACAGACACGAAGGGTTGGGAGAGTTGTGCCTACGGAGGACTTTGTGGAAAGAAAGGGGGAAGCAGATTGTTGGACACAGAGCAGTCGCCGCATCTTCAGAACTATTTTCACTAATGTGTGCAATGTTTTTTATGATGTTGTGAAAATAAATCTGCGGCCTTTTTATGCCAAAAAAGAACACAAGTCTCATTCTGCACATTACTGGGGGGACAAAGAATGAGCACGTACAATGTTATTGGTGCAAAATGGGCAGATGCACAGGTTATGCTTTAGCTGTAGGATCTGTAGGTTAGAGGGTCGTAGACCCAAATCACAGGCAGGAGGGTTATTGGGAATGATAGACCCAGGATCAGATCAAACCACGGAGGTACCTCGTCCCAAAAGTTTCTATTTTGTTTACAATCCCAGAACATGTGTGGTGCCGTTGCCACGATCTCCCTGCATCCTCAGCAGTCACTAGAGGGGAGTAGCTTACAGGGCCACATCCTCCACAGAGTAACGGCGATGGAGACCCCCTTTCCATCGGCATGGGGCTGTGCAGACCCTGCTCCAGTCTCGCTCAGTCATCTCCTGATTCTGTTCCATTTCCCATCTTTCGTTACCAAGTGGCACAACTTGACTAGCATCAGAGGGAACTTATCGACAATATGGTTCCATTGCCATATACGTACTTTTTGCCAACTTCTCCAGTGATGCTTTTGAGTGATTATTTTTTTTTTTAAATATATTTTTATTGGCATTTCTTATTCCAATCACATACATTGCATAATAGAGAGCATAAGAGGTTGGGTACATATTCGGACAGACATGCAGAGTTAGTGTGTATGAACCGCTCCAAGTGTCCGAGTCTGCTTTCAGCCACCCTGCGTCTCTTTACTGCTTTCATTCCCCCCCCTTACCTCTCGGAATGCCTCTATCCCTTTAAAACTATGCTGATCATGAACTTTAAATCTTCCCAAACTCCTGAGTGATTTTTTATTTCTTTTTTAGAATTTCTCCAAAGGCATGCTGCTCCAGATAGGAGATGTTGTTCACGCTTCCCCTTCCTCCCTTCCCAGAGTACCTGCTTAATGGCAGGAGAGGGTGGGCACAGTCGGTAGAACCCTGCCCATGGTCAGCAGGCAGGGTTCCAACAGGGTGGCCTCATGATTAGAACCTACATTCAAACAGTAGTGAAGACAAAACCATGCCAGTGTGGAGGCATGGGCCGCTCTCCATTGCATGGAAATGGCTATTTGTTCATTTCGACTTCACTGCTCCTTATTTCGTGATTCCACTGCCACAGTCGCTGCAGTAGCGTTAAGATTACAAGACACGTTCCATAGGAAAGTGGAAAGCGATGTCCTCTGGAAACTCGCCAACTTTGGGAAAAACTGATCTGGCCACTTTCGAACACTCATAATAAATGTGGTGAAATTTCATTTACGTTTTCTGTCGAAAAACAGTTCTGAAAGGTGATTTTTGCATTGAGTTTTCTATAGACACACAACAAACATGCATTTGGGACACATTTTTCAAAGATTTTCACCTAACGCATGCCTCGATTTTGTATATGGCACAAATAATTTGAGAATCAATTCAGCCAATCTCCAGCTATCAAAAACGTATGTATATATTCATATATGCTGCGCATGTATCAACTGTGATGTCGCATATAATGTACGTATGTTCACACCATGACCAATGAGGACATGCTCAGAATAACACGCGCGAAATACAATTCGCACACTTCACAACATGCACTAAAAAATGCACAACTCATACACTTAATAGTGTAACAACAACAGACCAGAATACGCTCTGAACAAGATTCACATGATATAATTCAGGGCAACACGCACAGAACCCCAGCATTATGGCGTAATACATTTGCCCACTAAAGCTCAACACCACACTGACCATGAGTATTCACTACAACACAAACACACAAAATACAACTCAGCTCAAGAATCCAAACAACTGCCAGGGAGAACACGTATGTATCGCATGCATAATTAGAGTGCAGTTCACCAGAATGAGCTCACAGGACATGTACGACCAAAACTCACAAACACGCACAATGATGTACAGTCCACCACAATAACGACAGGCAATATTTATATGTTCACACATACGCAGTAAGAGCGTATTGAGTAGCAACACACACTTTCACGTATGATTCTCCAGCATGGTGTCTGACGTGGATTCACATGCCCATGAATATTCCCCGTCATCAGGCTGGCAATCCTCGGTAAAAACAGTTTTGCGTTCGCTTGAAAACTGCATTTCTCCTCTAAGCTAATCTCTGTCCTCTGGGTCATTCTGCCCCCATCCATTGACTGTCATCTCCCTAAACTCCACCCCTGGTGGCCATCTTCAGATTTTTACACATGCCAGTGTTGGGAGTCCTCTTCATGCTCTCCGAGCATTTTTTTTGTCTTTCGAGTTTTTGGGAAAAATTTGGATAATTTTAAGACCAATTTTTGCTTCATCCTTTGACTGAAAGTCGATTGCCTGCAGCAGGGACCCACTGTCGGCGAAGATCTTGCATCGTGGATTTTCCATCGAAGTTTCGAGATGGCTCGGGTTTGGGCCTACTTCGCGCCTTCCATCATGTCCGAGAAGAAGAGGTGCCTCGTCAAATGCTGCGCCTAGTGGTGATT
This sequence comes from Ambystoma mexicanum, assembly GCF_040938575.1. Taxonomy (NCBI): domain Eukaryota; kingdom Metazoa; phylum Chordata; class Amphibia; order Caudata; family Ambystomatidae; genus Ambystoma; species Ambystoma mexicanum. The sequence goes on from NC_090932.1 coordinate 1,562,324,298, forward strand.
GAGAAATGTGTATGTCGAGGATCAACACACATTTTTTTTATATTGCCTGCATCCGGACCATGATTAGGAGGGATGCGAGTTCTGTCATGGGTTTTCGAAGAAGGATCGCTTCAGCTGGCTGGCAACGTGGATCAAGCCAGGGGAGGCCTCTGACTCAGCTTCCGGGCATGGTCATGCCTCACCCAGGACTGGCCGGTCCCACAAGCAAACTCCCTCAGAAAAGAGGTTGAGGTCCTTTGAGGACACCCAGCCCTTGGGGGTCCAAAAGAAGGCCAGGCTAATCCCCCTAGGTTCGCCGCGGCTGCGGGTCTCAGCTCAGGGAGGACATGCTCCCCGTCACAGACTACTTTCACGGCTAGCCTGCCTGTGAGGGGAGGTCCCTCTAAAAGAAAGTCACTGACTCCTTCAAAGCTTCGACCTACCATCTGCGGACGAACCGACGAAGGAGAGATCTGCGGGGGGGAGGCTTCTCTGCCCTCAACGGCAACGCCATCGTCCAAGTCTGCGACTCCATCGGCTGAGCAGCCACCCATGACAGCTACGTTAACGACCACTTCATTGTCGACGATCACAATCCCGTCGACGAATGCTTCTGCGACCACCTCACGACGACAGTCGCGTCTTTGTCAAAAGGGGGCCTGGCCACAAAGGTGGTGCTCACTACCACTTTGGCGGCCAATCTGAGTGTCCCTGCCACCATGGCGTGAAGCGGCTGCAACAGCGCCGACTAATGCCACTGGCACCCCAGGGATGGTGACAATTCCCCTCGCTGCTCCACCCCAGAAGGCTCCGGAGAAGAAGGGTAGGATCCCTCCTACTGACCCTAAGAAGGCTGCAGAAACACAAGCTACTCCTGAGAAACTGGTGCAGATCTATACAGGCTCTGACGAAAGGCAACAATAATATGCCAGAGGATTATTATTCAGACCACAAAGGGGGTCGTGGAACCGTGTCTGTAGGGGGCTCCCCACGGGGTGATCCCGGATCCCCCCCATGCCTGGGGAGGTGCTTCAGCCCAGACCCTACGCCTCTTGCTCCTTTCACTCCTCAGCCAATCAACATGTCATTGGATATAATGACAACGCTCCACACACTAGTGTCGGAGATCCAGCAGAGGCAGCCCCCATGCTCGGACCTGTCCTGTCTCAAAGCCTCCAGCCGGGAGTCCTCCCCGGCCCAAGCGTAAGTCCAAGGAGCAAGCTAACCTGAGGTGTCAAACGACACCACCACCTCTGCATCGCGGTTTGACTGCAGCTGAGATGGCAAAAAGGTTTTCTTCATCAAACGGCATGTCTACCACTTTGGATTGGACGTCCGATCAGCAGTTGGTGGCCCTCAGCCATCGCTGCCAACGAAGAGACACTCCATTGCCCATCTGGTGGAACCCTGTGTCCATTATGGCGTGGTCTGAGGCCACCTCCCACTCCTGGAACAGGGACAGGGCCTCAACTTTCTTGTCCTCTGACAAGAAGTCCAGAATAGGGTACATTGTATACCACAGTGCCTGGGTCTCTACAAACAATCAAGATGGACACGGACAGCATGTTTGCTGGGGGCCCCCTACAGCAGCGTCGGTCGTTCTTTCCATTATCGAGAGGGATGTCCGGCAGGTCCTCCAAGGGGCATACCAACCCTTATCGAAAAATGTCCTGCTCCACGACTCAATAGGCCAGTGGCGCAGGTGCCGAAACAGGCCTGAACCGGCTGTGGACTCGGACCCCCAGTTGTGCTCCTCAGTGGGGGGCCGGCAGGCAAGGTTTGCCAGCGTATGGAAGACCATCAACATGGACAAATGGGTACTGGACGTGTTCAAGCAGGGGCACACCTTGGAGTTCCAACGCAAGTGTCCTTTTATTCCTCCTGTGGCTCTGCAAGAACCGCACATGGCACATCTGCTACAGGAGGACCACACTGTTTTAAAAAGGCGGCAGTAGAGCCCGTCCCCCAGTGCCTCTGGTGCTCTGGAGTGTACTTCAGATACTTTCTGGTCTGAAGAAAGTCAGGGGAGTGGGGGGGGACGAGGGGGTGGAGTTGGTCGATCCTGAACTTAAGGCTCCTCAACAAGTAATTGAAGTCCCAGAAGTTCTGAATAGTCAAGTTGCAGCATGTGCTCGGCCAACTAGAGGAAAGCGACTTCTGCCTGGCATTGCTGGATCTGGAAGATGCCTACTTTCACGTCCCCATCCACCGGAAGTTCCTACGGTTCGTGGTCCAGGGACGACATTATTAGTTCAAGGTGCTCCCTTTCAGCCGGAAATCGGCCACAATTGAATGGTGAAGTGCTTGGCTCCGGTGGTGGTGCATCTTTGTCTCGAGGGCATCCACGTCTAGCCTTACCTGGACGATTGGCTCATCCACTCCCAAGTGCTGGCAAGCCTACACACGGTGCGAGGACTGTGCGTCTGCTAACAGATCTTGGGTTTTCCATAAATTATCCGAAGTCCTGGTTGGAGCGATCACAGAACGCTTTGTTTCTGGGTGCCCGACTCAACACGGTCGCTTGTCTGGCGTCCCCCTCGTAAGAGTGGGTGATGGCCATCCTGGGGAAGGTACAACGTCAAGTTGCTGTTGGGCATGATGTCCTCCTGCATCAACCTTGTCCCTCTTTGCAGACTACAGATGAGGCCTCTCCAGCAGTTTCTGAACGCAAGGTACCACATAGATCTGGTTGCCTCTACTTCCCGATCTTCTCGCCAGAGAAGGCAGGGCAATTCTGCACCACAATCCGGCATCGCTGAGCCTCAGTACCTGGCTCCTGCAGCCCTAGAGTTTGGACATTATTCCCTGCCATTGGAATGTAAGGACATCCTGGACAGAGCTGCTTCGACGTTGATGCGCTACGGCCATAAGTGGAAGCGCTTCTCTGTGTAGTGCCGGACTCAGAAGATTACTCCTCTGCGTGTCACACCCCTGCAGCGCCTGCCATACCTGCTTTCCTTGGCCAAGGCTGACCTGGCTCACGCCTCTATCAAGGTGCACCTGGCCGCCATATCCTGTTAAACCAGGACGCTGGGTAGGCCTTCCCTGAGGTTGCGCAGTCTCATCAAGGAGTTCCTCAGAGGCCTCCTCAGGACTTTTCCACCAGTGAAGACTCTGGACCCAGCTTGGTAGCTCAATGTGGTCTTGACTAAGCTCATGGGAACCCCCTTCGAACCGATGCATCAGGCCCCGCTAAAGTTTCTCTTGTGGAAGATGGCTTTTCTCGTGGTGATCACCTCAGCCAGGTGGGTTGGGGAGATTAAGGCCCTGTCTTGCAAACAGCTGTACTTGTCCTTCCACGCTACAAATGTGGTACTGTGTACATACCCCACCTTTATGCAGAAGATGCTGTCTCAGTTCCACCTCAACAAGCCTTCGGTGTTGCCTGTCTTCTAACCGAATCCGTTGTCGCCAGTGGAGAGGGCTTTGCATTCGCTGGACGTTACTCGTGCCTTGAAGATTTACTTGGCACACACAAAGGGTTTTCGTAAGACTTCTCAATTGTTCATCACATTTGGACCTGTGAATCACGGGAAGGCCTTGTCGAAGGCTTCCATCTCCAGATGGCTCTCTGGCTTCATCATGCATTTGTCATCGACTGGCTAGCAGACCTCTTCCAGGCCGGCCGAGAGCCCATTCCACCAGAGCCATTGCAGCAATGACAGCCTTTCTCTCTGGTGTGCCCCTGCTCGACATCTGCAGGGCCGCTACATGGAGGTCCACACAGACCTTCTCAAGGTTCTACTGCATCGGCAGGGATTCCACAGAGGAGTCCTGGGTCGGCCAAGCAGTGCTACGCAATCTGTTGACTTGAGGTGAGTCTGTTCCAGGGGTGAGTGTTTTTACTTCTGTGGAGCCTTGCCACCTCCTGTGGTTATATATTTGTACTGCTGTGTAATCTTCATGGGCATGTGAATCCATGCCAGACCCCATGCTGGAGAGGTTTTAAGTTACTTACCTGTAACTCCTGTTCTCCAGCATGGGTCTGGCATGGATTCACAAGCGAACCCTCCCTCCTTCCCCTCTGTGGCTCTTGGTTCATGCTGTCACTTTGCATGCTGTATCAAATATGAAGATGGCCACCAGGGGTGGAGCTTAGAGACCTGACTGTCATTGGATGGCGGCAGTATAACCCAGAGGACAGTTATTGGTTTAGAGGAGAAATGCAGTTTTCAAGCTAAACATGTTTCTCTTGACCAAGGATTCCCAGCCTAACGACTGGGAATATGCATGAGCCTGTGAGCCATCCCAGACCCATGCTGGAGAACAGGAATTACAGGTACGCAACTTAAACCTTCATGCGCATACAGGGCCACAACCTGGTCAATATCAGCAAACCCAGACCCCATACGCATCATGAGGAATGACAGAATGTAGCCAATACAATCCGAACACCCATACACGTGCCCAAAATGCAATACACACATTAGGTACTACACATACAACATTAATTCTACTAATGTCGGTAAAACCAAGCTTAAGGTACAGAAACCCTCTATCCAAATGAAACAGTTTCCTAGTTGAAACCAAAAATGAAACATTAACCTTGCAGTACAAGGCTACTTCACTATACTCGTATCTTTTAGTAGTTAAATCTATGATGTAGTTCAGATGAGTGTTGTGATGTAATGGTTTTTTGTGAGTTATGGTTTAGTTTGTGGTGAGATGGACCGGTGCAAGAGTTTAACAAGTTAAAGCTGTAAGGAAGCGACTTTGTGTCGAGATTAAATGTAGCAAAAGGTTCATGCTAACAGCTTACAAATGTTTAGGGGAAAGGTGAAAACCTTTATTTTCTAACTTGTATGTGAATTCTTGCCTGTTTGCTATGTCTATAATATATTTTGTTAACTGAGAGCTGTGAAATCTGTGGTTGGTGCGACATTTTCCTTCACATACATTTTACATCCAAGCAGAGCCTATATTTACTTAAACATGTGTAATTGTGTACATCCAAGATGGTGAAGGATTGTGTTGTAAAGTTCCACACTTCATGCTGGTGGGGGATTCTGTAGGGTACCCAGTGATTTCATTGATGAATATTCATTGCCTAAAATATTCACCTACAATATATATATTTTTTAAAGGTACAGATGTTTGTCAAAGGGGATAATGATTTTTAAGGGCGTGGTGGTGTTTGCCGTTAATGGGGGAGGTTGGGGGGCGGGTAGATCCGCCATATTTGGCTGCTGCTCTAAATTGAAACTTTCTGAGATGAAAACATCCGGGTTAAAAGCACCTTGTGATTGGGTTTGCCATTCAGTTTCAACAGGCTTCAGGTCGTTCCTGAGGTAGCTTTGTATGTGGGAGCTAGTGTGTAACGTTTCTGTCTTTCTCACTCAGAATATCGACATCACAAATTTCAGCAGCAGTTGGAATGATGGCCTGGCATTCTGTGCCCTGCTCCACACCTACCTCCCCGCTCACATTCCGTACCAGGAGCTGACCAACCAGGACAAGGTATGGCTGGCGCACATTATACCTGTATACAAAACCCTTTCGTGTAGGGGAAGAGATGGTTGTGTATAGTTGCCACCAGTATGGGTCTGGCTGCATCTGGAATCAGCCACCAGTAAGTGGTATACTCCTACAAAAATGGGAGGCCGGCTACCTACAAGGAAGAGCAGCGGTTGATTTAGGGAGACTAAGTTTACCCATATCAGAAGTCAAGACCACTAGTGGCCCATTTCTGGTAGAGGAGGTCAAATTAGCTGGTCACAAGATGTGATTGCGGTTCAAATATCCATCTCCCGCTATTTGTAAGGGTCTACAAACTTTGGCTCGCTAGATGTTCTGAACTACAACTCCCATAATCCCTCAGCATTGACTACGTATTATTTGTAAGGCGCCAGACCACGATCACTGTCACTTCGTGACACCGATGGATGGGGGATAGATGACTATGCAGAATGGGGCATCTATAGCGGCAAAGGTGCAGACCTCTGAGCTATTGGCACAGTGATGGATGGTGCTGCCTTTCATTCGCTCGTTGATGCTGTGTGGCTGACACTGTAAACAGATCTGCGAGGGCAGTGAGTGACGCGAAGCAGTGAAGTTCCCTTCGCTCCAATGATGTGTCGCAATCGTGTGTCCCCTCCCTCGTTATGAGCACGTACCAAAATGTTTAGAACTGTGGCCACCTCCTGGTCTCCACATGTGACATTTACAACAATCTGAACACTGGTGTTTTTCTTTTTTTTTTTTTTTTACAGAGAAGAAATTTCATGCTTGCCTTTCAGGCAGCGGAGAGCGTTGGCATAAAGTCCACTCTGGTAAGTACAGCTTTGCGTGCGAATGCAGGCCATTCATATTCTTAGGGAGAGGCATTTTCTCTTGCTTGAAACAGATTGTGGACTCAGTGTTGTGATGACACTATGGGAAGGTAACTGGCCAGTGCAGTGACTGCATTGCTGTCATTGCCTTGTGATAGGGGGGAGTGCTAGGACCAGCACTGCTGATATTGTGTTTTGATGGATCGCCACTACACCCCACACTGCAGACCTGGCTGATGAGGGCGGTCTAGGCTGGGATATTGCTGACGTTATGAGGTGATGGGCACCATGTGCTAGGCTTAATACTGCATAGATATTGCTGGCATTGTGCTGGAGGTGGGAGGTGCTGATGCCCTGCACTGTAGAGGTCTTGCTGGCAGTCTGCCCAGAGTTACAGTTCCTGGCAGACATTATGTGTACTGATAGGCTGCAGTCTTCGATCATACAGCAGACAGATTGCTGACATTATGCATGGAAGGGACAGTGATAGACTGTGCCTGCCGATAATTGCTGACCTACGGTGGTGGGTCCGATGCCATGCTCAGCAGTGCAGGTAGGGTGCCCACAGTGCGTGCTTATGTGGCCGTGCCAGGCCAGCACTGTACTATTGTGTGGGCGGTGGCTAGGTCCAGCCCCTCGGATATTGGGTGGTTCTGAGGCCATTATTCCTGAGTTGGTGTGTTATATGTGGGGCTTGATTGAGGCTGCGGCACATTTATGTTCCCCTGCCATCCAGCAATTTCCCCACATATTCTAGGACTGGGCTTAGATGTTGTCTGAGTGTAACTGGGGAGCATCGCTAATTAGTGTGGGCATAGCATAGCAGGGGCATTGCTAGCTGCATGTGGGTTCAGTGAGTTCGGGGGGGGGCATTGCTAGTTATTATATGGGATCTGTTGGGATTCTTGCAGTATGATATTACCAGGTTTATGAGTAAATATTTGAGTGTAATGTGTGGGCATTGCTAGGTGACTGTTGGCGAAGTGGGTATGATGGAAGCCTTGCCATGTTTCCCACTGTGTGCTTAACTTCTGCATCGGTGCCCTGGCCTTCATTGCCCTCCTTGACTGATTTTCCCCCTCCCCCCATTACCTCCTCCTATGCACTCTCCGCTACCTGTGTGCATAAGTTCTACACTGATGCCTGGACCTGCTTTTACCTACTTTCTTGTTTTGCTTCCGAACCCCCGGCCACCTGTGTGCATACATTCTGCATTGAGGCCTGGCCTTCCTTGGCCTGCTGTCGCTGATTCTCCTCTGCTTGCTTCTTCCAACCCACCGCCGCCTGTGCACAGGGCGCGCAGAGGTGCCCAGGACTCCCTCGGTCGGCATGCATGCGTCCTGCAAGATCTCCCCTGCGCTGGCCGCGTCCCCTCTCATTGCCGTCACCTGCGCGATCTTTAGGGATCCGCTGCCCCTGCCGTTCTGTGACGACTGTCTCCTTATTCGTGCCGCCGGCCTGCTCTGCACTAGTTGAGTTCATCCTCCGGGGGCGCGCCTTACTTAAGGAAATAAAGCTTCATAATGGACAGAAATGTGATTTATTGCACAAAAGCTAGGATGACCATTTTGAGGGTGTGATGTGAATGATGACCTCGCACTTTATTGGCACCTCGTTGTACTCTGTCGGGCCGCTGTAGGGACATAGAGAGGCAAGTAGGTAGGTGTCATTTTGACTTTTGTTGGAGGGGACAAAGAAGCACTAGCATAACTGTAGAATCCGATTCGTGTGGAAGCACGTCACTGTTTTTAGTTTTTTCTGCGGCCTCTCTGAGAGTGAAGGAACCTGTCCCCCGCTTCAGCTCAGAGTCTAGCAGGAAAATCCACTGACGGAGGCCAAGTGCATCCCACACCAGCGAGCGGCTTAAAAATAGCAGCCGCTGCTTATCTGCTGCCCGAGCTGCCTTTGTGAAAGGGACACAATGGGCTGTGGGACGGTCGGCTATTCTTAGCCGCCTGGACGAGACTGCTCCAGGAGCCAGGACTCCTTCCCTTGCGGGGTCAGGTCTTCATTCACAATTGCTGACTGTGTGACCTGCCCACCTCGCGGGGTGACGCCCCCGGCCTTGGCACCAGGCGCTGCTGAGTGTGCTCGGGGCGGTCACCAGTGGCCCAACACCTGCCGAAGCCGGTGAACGTGAAGAGGAGGGCTCAAGCGTGAAGGGGGCTTTCCAGGGAGGGTGGGCAAATACATGGACAGGAGGCAGAGAGGTGCCAAATTGTGTGTAAGGAAGTTTTCTTTTATATGTATTTGGGGGTGGCGGGGGGTGGCTTAGGGCCTAGAGCATAGCTAGCGTAGGAAGACCAGCCCAAACAAGTAGAGGGTGAGAAGCCTGGGCAGGTTGGGCCGAATCCATGCCTACAAGGGTTTGTGAAAAGGCTTCTAGAAGATCAGGAGGCTAGGCCCCTCCACAGGGGTAGCAGATCATTCTGCGAGTGGGGTGGGGGGGGTCCTACACAGGGGTATTAAGAGAGGTAACGGGCCTCAGCGAGGCTAGGAATGGAGGGTCCTGCAGGGGGCAGGACGGAAGTCCTCTCTACTAGAGCAGGGGGAGCAGCCAGTGCAGTGGGGGGGATGGTAGCCGCCACATGGGTAAAATGAGAGGCCTCCGCATTTGAGCAGATCATTCTGCAGAGTGGAAGAAATGGGGGGGGGGGGTGTCCTACACCAGTGTAGGAATTGGCCCGGATCAAGGCGGAGCTCTGTTTTAGCTAGCTCTGCACCGCCCCAAGGCCATGGAAACTCGCAGATGTCTTCCCAAGCCGGCGCTTAAGAGGACTCGGAGACTGAATGCAGACACAGCCCAAGCCTAGCATCCTGTCCACAATCTGCCCAACCTGGCATATATGCGAGTATTGTGACCAGTGAAAGGAGCAAAGTTCAACTCTTTCTGAATCACTATCTCACATATTTCAAATAAAACATGCTGTGCATTCTTATGCTCCCAAAATGCTCTTTACTTTTATGCAAATCTCCAGGCTTGGGTTCCATGACGAGAAACGGTATTTATTTCTTTAATTTATTTCTATAGCACTAGAACAAGGCCCTCGGGCATTGAAGCAGTGAACACAAAGACGCACTTAAAAAAAAAAGAGTCGAATAACTAAGCAGTAGTTTAAAATAATAGGAAGAGAATAGTCTTTAGTCTGTGCTTAAAGGTTGTGTGACCTGGCCTGAGGATACGCCCCTCGGCCACACCCCTTCACCCTGGCCCCACCCTCCCAAGGAGGGGAGGGTTGCCAGAGTAAACGTTTGCCATTTCCAGTACTGTCCTTCACAGGGCTGTTGAGAGAGGTTTCCCAAAGGGAGAGCCGGCCTCTGCAGGGCTAGGAGGGGATGTTCCTGCAGGGGGCAGGAAGAGGGTAGTCTCTACTAGAGCAGAGGGAGGATGGTAGCCTCCACATGGGTTCAAGGGTAGGCCTCCAGAGGGCGTGGAAGGAGAGTCTTTGTAGGGCAGGAGAGGGTATCTGGGATGGGGAGGCTTCTGCAACGATGTTTGGCATGAGGGGGCCTGCGCTGGGGAGGAGAGAACTCTTGGGGGAACATAGTGAACACTGCTTTCTTATAACTGATTCCCTTTCTTTGCCAACAGGACATCAACGAGATGGTGCGGACGGAGCGCCCAGACTGGCAGTGCCTCATGCTGTATGTTACAGCCATCTACAAGTACTTTGAAACCTGAGCCCTTGGCACTGCTGATCATGCGGAGTCTGCGCCAAATGCCCAACAGAGGCCCTTACAATGCTAATCCATGCTTCACTCACTGACTGCCAGTCACAATCCTAGACACCCTGATCTCTGCAAGCCACTGCTGGCACCAACCGTCCTGAAGCACAGGTACTCGCCGGTCTGTAGGCTCCACGGGCCCCTATCACCACAGCTCTGGCAGACCGCTCTCATTTCGTGGCCTTACTACGGTCTGACCATTGCAAACCCCACTTTCCTGGATAACCAATTGATGCTTCGCTGGACAGTTGCAGACAGGATGGATAGTGTGGGGAGAAGGTGGCGGCAGAGAGCCATCTTCTCTCAGGTGACATGAACCCACCAATTAACCTGCGGAATCCGGGTGCCACTGTTGGTCCGATGCACCATACTGGCTGGCACACTCCAAGTGGCATTGCTGCAGTCAAAGCGCCTTGGCAGTATTTCTCAGCGGGTGTCCTAAGATGGCTCTTGTCTGCTTATGGGTTTCCACCTGATTGATGCAGAGAGACTCACAATTGCCAACTGGGACTTGTCCTTGCAGACCTCTCTCTTTCTCTCTCTTTAGCCTTTATGCTATTTTTACCATTATGGTTGCAGACAATGGCCCCAGTGGGCGCTAACCTCATTGTTCCCTCTAGCATGTCACCTGGAAGCTGTAGGACCACCCTGCGGTTGCATCACATCTGACACAATTGACATTGCAGCCAGTTCTTTGTTCGCTATATGATGGCTGTACCACTGGCAGGTTACACTACAACACAGTCACTACAGTTTTGCGTCATGCTATCTTGTGGTAACTATGCTCACTGGATGACAGTATGTTGGTCCTTGGTATAGCTTCTTGTCCACGATGCAGTAGCGGTGTGTCAGTTACTTGCAACAACTGGGCTTGCATTACCAGATCCATGCAAGTAGTGTGTTACCCACGTCGGCACATTCCTGTGTTCGCATCACTTTTAGAGCTCCATGTCCTCTCTAGTCTTGGCTGTTTCCCCTCCGTGGTGTCAGGCATGTGTCCTTGATGGGTGTCCTGTTTCTGTGGGGGTCTGTGCCCACTGTCTGCATCAGCAATGGCTCTTTGCCATCTGTCGTGTCTGTCTGTGCCTCATCCCCTCCTCCATGGTATTCACAATGGATCCTTTCACAGTGTGGTCAATCTGCCTGCTCATCACCTAGTGAGAAATACTGGTCACATTGCCAACGGGGCATGTGTGACTGGGTGTATCTGGTTGTCATGATCATTGCTGAGAGAGCCTTCAGCAGAATCACTGGGTTAGCCTACGTGTGGCACGGCCCATGCAGGCTAATAAGGCACCTGCTAGTTACTTTGGTTTTATGTGTCACATCTCTATCCTGGGCTTTGAAGCCTGTGGCAAAGATCTAAGGTGTCTTATGAAACTTGCATGTTGTGCCTTCTGTGACCCCATGTTGGTTGTGTGAGTGTTTATTTTCAGAAGTTCTTTGCTGGGAATGGTCGCTCTGTATGTTCCAGGTACAGAGTTGGTGGCTGCTCTGATGGTTTGATTGTCAAGTCAAAATTCATTATCCCTGCATTGTTTGAGGACCGTAAGCTTGCTTTAAGATCCTCCTGAGTGTAGAGACCGTTTTGGACTCTAATATACTGATGATGTTCCCTGATTTGTTGGACATCACCTGTCTGCCTGTGTTTGTGGCCTGAAGTGCTATGCTGAGTTTTTAGTGTGTGTGTGTGTGTGTGTGTGGTGTTGGGGGTGGAGGGAGTTGTCTTCGTCTCTCCTCTCCCCCGCTTCTTCTCCATTGCATTACTCCTCCTCCTTCCTCGCCCTCTCTCACTTCTCCTCCATCATTCCACTTGTCTATCTTGTTTCCCATTACACACCACCTCTTTACCCCCCTTTGGGCCTGTGATGCAGTAGCTTTTCCTTCATTGCTGGAGACTGCTTCCGTGTATCTTCCCTAGTACGGAGGCCGTGGCTAGCTGATGGGTGTTAACCCCCCTGCCGTGGTTTGCTGGGTGCAACCTCTCTGTATTCCTGGGTACAAAGTCAATGACTGGCTGGGTAGTTTGATTGCGTGCTAACCAGTTTCCTTTGCTTGCCCACTATATCTCTTCATGAATGAGGGCAGGGCCATGCAACTCCCCCCCTCCTCCCCCTCTCTACCTGTCTCTTTGGTTAGAACCCACTCCTCACCCCAAAGTCTGAATGGCTGCCTCATACAGTTTTCTAATTCTGTATGACCCATGAATGATTGTAAATATAGTTTGGTCTGCTGGGTCTGGCCTCTCCGTTAGTTTCTTTGCAGAGGGACCCATCCCAGACTGCTGGAAGGGCCTATGTACTAACTATAGTCCTTTGATCCCAGCCTTTCAATTTCCTGCCGGGTGTGTTTGCATGGCTAAGCACAGAGATGGTTTGATGTTATGCTATGGTTCCTTGGGCCTGGAATATCTAGTGATTCCTTGGTGTGGGGCCCTTAGCAGATTGCTGAAAATGTTTGGATCTATTCCCTAATCTGCTGATACTTGATCTGTTCTTTGGTATGGGACCATGGCTGAATGCAGAGATGTGTTGATGACCCGTTACGGTTTGCTTATTCCCAAGACTAATTGCAGGATGGTTTGAAGCCATGCCAGGGTCTGCTGTGCCCGACGTCTTTAGGGGATCCTTTGTTGGGCACTTGTGGTTGGCTGTGGAGATGGGTTGATGGCATGCAATGATCTGCTGAGCCTGGCTTTCCAATTGTTTTTTTTATGGCACCCATAACTGAACACGGAAATGGTATGAGATTCAACCACTTGCTGGTAATGGACTGCCCTTCTATTCCTTCATGTGGGACTCGTAGTTGATCATACAAGGGGTTTCATGGCATGCCACATTCTGATTATCCTGGCCTCTTTGGAAGCTCTTTAGTTTGGGACCCAGGGATAACTCTTTAAAGCTGTTTTATGCATTCCAGGGTCTTCTGGTTCGGTCCTCCTCAGTAGTTCCTTGGTGTGTAACCCATGGCTGATCGCACACGTGTTGTGGTGGCAGGTCATAGTCTGCTGATTGTGTCCTTTCTGGCGGTTCCTTGTTGTGGAGCAAAAGCTGATTGCAGAGATGGTTTGATGTCATGCCTATGGGTGCTGATGGTGGCCTCTATGACTCGTCCACTGTCCTCTATATTTATGTACGTCTCTGCCACCACAGGCAGTTGGATCCTGTCCTCGAGCGAGTGCCTATGTGACTGTGTGTGTGCATTGTTGTGTGTGTTAATGCATGCATACGTGGCACACCTCCTGCTCTGTTTAACTATTCAGTGCTGTCCCCGTTTGTGTCAGTCACTGCATTGCTTTGTGCTGCAAGCATTCCTGCATTGTGCCTATGGACACTAAGCTACAGCGTGAAGGAGTATTTCCTCAAAACATGTCAAGGGGCATCCTTTATGCCCTGATTACACTACAACTTGTTACAGTTTTTAGAATTTTTAGCGACCTAGATACTCACATGGATAAAAGTAGCAGTGTCTCCGAAAACAGCTACGGTTACTCTGAATCAGGTTTAAATGTTCGCCCTGGGATGCATTCTGTCATTTCACATTATGAATAGTTACATAGCATTCTCTACCATGAGTATCAGAAATCAGTTTTCAAGGTAAGGCTTCCTTTAGAAGGCAAAGGATGCTGGCAGTGGGGGGAAGCGTTTGGTCAGGTGAGGCTCTCTACGCAAGCTGCCAAACTGCGAGAGATCCATACATGTGGGTTTGGGGAGTGTAGCTACTGGTCCTCAATAGTGGTGGGCCCTTTTAGAATTGTTCTAATTCCCAGACTCCTCTGCACTCCACAATCCCACATACATTTTATTGCTGCATCGCACCTGTGGAGGTCGTTCTAGCTGATTTTCTAAGCTTGCATCCCTTTGCATTGTGGCCAGAGTAGTCCTGCTGTTCTTACTCATGAGCAGGCTTGTAGATGGGCAGTGGAAAGCAGGACATGATTCCAAGCCTTTGGACGTGGTGGTCTGGCTGTCATGGGAGGTCGGTCGGTCTGTGTACTGGCCATGCTTAGGAGCTCTGCCTTGCAAAGGTGCCTGCTCATGTTCTTTTGTTGTGGGAAGGCCTTACTGCTTGTGCACATGCATAATCTTGTGTAAAGCCTGGACTTTATAGTGCCTTAAATCCATCTCATACAGAAACTTACACATCCTCTGTTCTGTTTTACAGGAACAGTTTCAAGGACAAATCCACGGGTTCTCATTGTCCTTTTCATAAACCATGTTCTTCCCTCGTGGCAGCCATGATGGGGCATCCAAATGAATTTTGAAATCCCAGAGATAATTTCAGTTGTAGGTTTGAAATAGATGGAGACCCCCAGTCTACTCGTATTCAGTTATTCTCCTCTTCAGTGGAGCCTGTGTTCCCCCTTTTCTCTCCTAAATTACTCAGCCTTTGACTCTGCTCTGGTGTTGCAGGGAAGGTGCCCTCACTGGCCCTTGGTTAGGAGTAGGTAGGCTACCCTCCCATTGCTCCTTTAAGCAGGAGTCCCAAACTAACAAAGCATTGTAGTGCCCACTCTATCCCTCCTTCCACCACTCCCCCCCGCGGGTGTACAGTCTTTGCTCAACTGATTGACGTTACCTGGTTCCGGAAACAGTCCCATGTGAAGGGATTGGGTCCTTCGCTGAAGCAGAGGTATGTTTACATGTGGACCAAAGTCGCTAAGGCCGAGTTCCAGAAACTCCAAAGCTATGGCTTCTGCGCTGATGCTGTGAATGGATGGTTTCGCCCTGTGTGCCAGGGGGCCGTCTCCTCGATCTTGGGCGGCACCCACAGAAGGCAGGTGCCCTGCATGGTGGCCTTTTGATAAGCTATTCTGATGTATTATAGCCCTGGCGGCTCTCTGCTTTGCCGACATTTGTACACTGGGCTTGCTAGAAGCAGAGGGCCGACTGGGCAAATTACTTTTTGTTTGTGTCTGCCCTGCTTGCCAAACTGTGTGAACTCTCAAAATATAAATGTATAGTAATGAATTGTGTGTATGTGTGTTGTGTGTGTGTTTTCAAACCAGTCTGCCCTTGGCATCCTGCCAAAATATATTGCATTTGTAATCTCTGTAGCACAAATAAGACTGTTAAACTTTTTTTTTTTTTTACTTGAAATGGCATTTGGCTTATAATTGCTTAGGAACCAATGGGTGCACAGTGTACAGCAACTCACTGGGCGGAACCTCACTGCATGAAAGTCTGCCTTTTTTCCTACACCGCTGCGGTAAGTCGCACTGTTACTAAAACGTACACTACTTCCGATAAGCTGGACACAGTTACAAACCTGTTTTCTGGATGCCTTGATATCTCGAGTTGCCAAGTAGAGTTTGATTGGTTTCGCTACCAATCTGACTTCGTTTTGGATGCAGTTTGTCGAACCCTTTTTTAAGTGCCCTCTGCCATGTTTAGTGAGAGCAGGCCTAAACCACAAAACCTTGATGGGTGTAGTTGTGACAGTGAAGGCTTTACGCAGTCTATGCTCCCATCTCATAAAACCCAGCAAAGGTAACCTTGATCCACTGAAGAGCCGATTAGAAGAATGTTGAGACAAGTGTGAAAGTAAGGGAACATGCCATTATTGGGACCCACGAGGCGCTGAAAATGCGTCCCGTAATGTCGTATTGTTGTGTTCCAACTCTCAGGACATCTTGTGTGGCACCCAACTTCCCAAAGGGAAGACTACTACTGATGATTGAGTAGGGAAGTGTATATTGTTGGAGATGGGAGACGGATAGCCTGGGAGGAAGAGGTATCAGGCCCCTGGTCCCACCCGTTGGCCACAAAATATGTGAACTGCGTGGATCACACTTTTCTGAGGTCTGTAGGGCGTTACCAACTTGGGACCCCACTACTCTGATGCTTCATTACTGAAACATGCAGAATCAGTTGAGTGGGGATCTACGTTAAGTGGTTCCCCCATAAAACCCTTGGTATTGTATGTGCAGGAAGATGTGGTTGCGAAATGAAAGGTGACTATTGAATGGCCAGGATGTGCCTAAATAGAAGGAGACGCTTGCATTGCCTAAGCCCTTCATATAGAGCTGAGTCCTCGTGTGAATGGGCGCCTGACTTGCAGGACCATTCTAGGGGGACGAGTACAGGGGCGCTCTAAGATCGGAGGAAAGGGTGAACGTTTCTGATTTACAAAAATGTGGTAAGGCCAACCTTGCAATGGCAGATTAACCTTGGGGGAGAGTGTTTTATTTTTGGTGAGGTTGAATATTACTAGGACCCTTTAATGCCCTCACTCGTGTTTCTGACACCATGCTCTGTCATTATGGAGATGCTTGTCCAGTCGTTTTTGTGTGTTTTTGTTGCATTCTGTGGCTTGTAGTTTTTATTTCCCCATTATACATCCAGGACTACACTTCCCAGAGTGTAAAGAAACTGAGACTGGGTGAGCCTCTCCCAAGTGACATGGGCAGTGTTGGCATGCCAGAGTATGAGGTCTTGTTTTAGGAAGTAGCTGATTGAACCCTGTGGGTTTGCCCATCAGACACTTCTCAGAATCCTCCTACTTGGCATTTTGGGGGCACGTCGTATTGAATTTGCTAATCTCATTTACTCCCAAGAAACCCTCCCGGAAACGCTACCCCAAAATAAGCGTATGAAGTCAGTCATTGGGAAGTGTTGGAGAGGTCCCGGGGGCCCTAACAAGTGCATGTATGGATGAGCATCGTTATTATAAGTGCTAGGGCCAGACACCGAGACCCCCTTCTCCCTCTCCAGTGGTGGGTCTCGGTTTCTGCAAGTTATATGTGTTGTTACTGTGTCATGCATTGGGCAATCTGGGCTGTTAGAAGTTCAAAGTGTTCTTTTCCCTTTTTGTAAACTCACATGTTTTCGGTTACTGAAGGACTGCCAAAAAGCTTGGCTTTTTTCTTTCTGTTTTTTCAACATGTTAGTCTGTGTTTCAGTTTAGTGTTCTTCTCCATGCAGATGTCACGTTCATTTTTAGAAAAAATTAAAACACATGAAATAGATGAACGCAAATGTGTGTGTGTCTTCATTCTAGAGCATGTATTCTGCAAGCCGAGCATGAGAATGTGTACCCCAGAGTCTGGGGGTACTACGTCACACACCAAGAGGCCTTCTCAAGTCGCTTTTTTCCATGATTGCGGCCTTCTTGGCTCACATTAGCACGCACTCCCTTCTTCCATGGATACTGTCCCCAGGACAGCGAGCCTGTCCTTTGCCAAGGTCACTGAGCCTGTGTAAGCAGCACCAACCGCACGGTCCTCTTGCATGCACAGTGTTTTTCAGGGTCAATGGCAAGTTATACGCCATCCGTTCTAATGTTACTGAACCTGCATGAATAACCTCGGAAGCCTGACTCTTGGGCACCATTTTCCTTAGCCTCTGAGCCTGTAGAAGTTACCACCAAGAACATCATCCTCATTAACCACACCTTCCATGGTCCCTGGACCTGTAGAAGGAAGCAGCAAAAGGACAGGCTTTGTTTATCCCCTCCCCACTTCCATGGACACGGAGCTTGTATTCTCAATGCCTAGGAACACCCAGTTTCACACCTTCCCCTCCATGGCCACTGAGCTGGGATAAGTTGTGGGCAAGAACGTTTGACCCTTTATACGCCATCCTAATTGTTGGCTATTGAGCCCACTGGAGTGCAGTGCACTGCCATTTTTCGGCAGACCATTTCCTGTTAACCACTGTTTTGTGAAATGTGACGTGGCTAGCTTCCAAACATAACGTTTTGCTTTACAAGTATTATTGTACACTCCAAAAGCATCATGGATCACCCCTGAAGCATTTCGGCACGCTCGACACGTGAACACTCAATGGCCTCTTACAATCCTGGTCAGGTCATTGTAACCACGTCTAATTAACCTCTAGGTACCCCACAGTGGTCACTTTACACTGAATACGTGAATACCAAGTACACTGACCATGTTATACACCATCCCTTGCCTTGTCGCTCGGTCTGTACAAGTGAAAGTCAGGCAAGCTAAAGTTTTTATATGCCATACCTCTGCTCGAGAATCAGTGGAAAGCTCAAAGCAAAAATCTCAGATAATCGGTGTGTTAGGAACAACAGAAAATAGGGGATTAGGATTAACTAAGCCTTCTGGTGGGATTCCTTAAATGAGTACAATGTGGTAAGGCTTTCCTTGGGATTACGGTCCTCAGTCCTTCAATCCCTCCCCCAAAGCAGGTCCACCTTGTTGGCTGGAAAACAGTCACTCGCCTTCTATGGAATTTAAAGTGCCCCTCATGCCTTTCTTGACTTGATATAGTCTTTCTTGGTTTAGCTTGGATCCGTCAGGATTTTTCATTGTTCCACCTGGACTTGTAGAATACCTGGCACCGCCAAACCTTGTGTGTTGCCATCTAGAATGGAATCGACTGTTTTGCTAGTGTTCGATCCCAAGTGTCGGTTTCCCCACTTTTTAGTTGGGCTCATGCTCAATGGGTTGCTCTACCAGCCTTCAGCTGGAACTGGCACCTTACAACCACTATATGATTCCACTTTAGGTTGTGGCATTTGTACTCGTTGCACCTTTCTCTCTCCCCCTCATGCCTTTTCTACTCCCTGATCTTATTTCTATTCCTCCTCTCCTCTGTTTGTTTCACATTTCCTCCCCATCTGGGCTCTCTTCCTTCTCGCCACTCTGCCACGGTTTTGCTCATCCTCTGCTATTCACCATCTACCACCTCATCCTCTCCTCTCTATTTGTTTTCCTTGCTCTGCCTATTTATCTTCTTTAGCCCCTTTTGCCTTTCGGTCTCTGTCACCTTTTCCTTCTTCTCTTTATTTGTTTTCCCTCTTCTGCCTTGACTTTCCTTAGCCCCCTCCTTTTCTGTTTCCTTCTCTTCTGATGCTCTCGCTCTTCGCCACGTCCTAAATATTCCCACTTTTTATCTCCTTTCTCTTCCTGCTCTCTTGACTCTCCTTCCTTCACAGTGCCCATTCCTCTCTCCACTACCTGCGTTCCTCTGTCATCTTCACTCTTCATTCTCTGACCTCCAACTATGCTCTGCTCTTACATCTTTGCTCTTCTTTCTGCCTCCTTCAGCTCCACTTTCTCTCCACCTTCACTATGTCCCACCTCTGCTTTTTTTCTCTGATCCCTCCCATTCACGCTATAACCTCCGTTCCTCATTACTGCAATAATATGCAATAACCTTGCTTTTCATACTCCCCACTCCTACATCCCTCCCTTACCTCACTGCCCATTGATTCCCATGCGGGATGAGTCTCGTGAAGTATAGCTATTAGTGTTTTCAGGGGTTTATAGTGTGTACACATTAGGGCTATATCCTGCACTTCGCTGTTTGAGCAAGCAGGCACATGACATCATGGAACTCCCATCTGCTGGCTGGATGAGGGTTCCATGGAAACAGTTGAGAGAAAGTCCTGACAAGGGAAAGAATGGATAACCAGCGGTACTCGTACATACTTGTCAAGATGAGTGCATATATGTTTGCCGTATCCAATAAACAGCCTTACATTGAGGTTACGGTCTGCGGGTTATCACTGCATGCTTTATAGACTATAACATTTATGCATGGGTGCTGGATTTAGGACTACATATTCTGCAGGTGCCAGTAATTGGCCTGGGGACCATGCTGCGGCTTTTCTAGCCAACATTATTTTACATGCGTATGCCACCTTGAATACATTATGCTGATTACTGTTGTCTCTGGTTCCTGTGAGGCCAAGCACCTCATTCAATTCACAGCCACGTATGACTTCAGATTTTTGATACATGCTGGAGTGTGAGAGAACGTAGCCTGCAATCTACTGTTCCAGCAACACACTAGTAATGCTGAGCAATGACCCACTAGACACTTTCAACTCATGGTTCAGCACCAGCTTTATTCCCTTTTGTGAAAGGAGTCATCCCAAATGCTTTGGAATCCAGTCCTCTGGTCTTTAGGACTTTGAGTTAGCCCTCCTTACAGTAACCACTGCAGATAAACACTCTTTGGTATAGGCCATTCATGTCCAGGAATTGTTGGATAATGCATCTGTTCCCTCCAGCCTCCTTCTCTTTCCCCTTTTTTTCTAGTGCTTCTGGGGAATTTGCACTTGTTTCGGCTCTATGGATCCGCTAGGGCCATCATAGTCCAGTCTCCGACTTCAGATTTGTTCTTTAGATATGCTGTTCCGAGGGGATTGGGTCCTCCGACGTATTCCATATCTGACAGGTAATGTCCACAGCTGTACTGCTTCGGAAAATCTTTGGCGTCCTGCGTTGATGACGTCGATGCGCCGTCCCGGAGGACCTCCTCCGACGGCCCCCGATCTGATAAGTAGGACGCACGACGCCCATAGCCTCAGTTCTGTTTTTTCCGCGAACGTGTTCGCTTCGTGAATCTCGAAGTACGCCTCGACTCTTTGGAGTTTGCTGTTTTCAATTCTCGGTTCGTTGAACCTGTTCGGTTTGTTGTGAAGACCTGTTCGTGGCGATGTCTTTCTCATCTTCAACCCCGCGTCCGGCTTCAAGAACTGCGGGGACTGTGGGTCCAAGATGTCGGTCACGGACTCGCACGACGCCTGCCTCTGGTGACTCGGGGAGGCCCACGATACGAACGACTGTGTCGAATGCCAGTCGCTCACGACAAAGGCCTTGCGGGAACGCAAGAAGAAGCTGTCGGTAGGCCGGGTGTCTAAGCCCCGGAAGTTGAGGTCTGCGGGGCTTTCGATGGATGACTCGAGGGGCGAGACTCCGCGTCATCGTCGGAAGTCCAGTGGGTCTCCTTCCAGGAGTGGGTCTTCCCACTCCTCCGCCTCTTCGAGGCATTCCAGGAAGCGCCGGCATAGGTCGCCTTCCCCGTCCTCTTCCGAGGACTCCGCCCGTCGGCGGGTCGCTTATCCCTCCATGCAAACAACACCGGAGGAATGGGCTTCCTTCGGGAAGCAGATGCTAGCGATTCTTGAATCGCAGGGCACCAGTCCGTCCGCGCCTCCGAGTCGGGTGGGTCGGCACCGGTCGAGAGACACCGCTCATACGCCTTCGGGCTCGGGTGGTCGGCACGGCTCGCGGGAGATGTCCCGCTCGGACAAGGGTAGCCGTTCTCGCCATGCCCGTGCAAGGTCCCGGTCCTTGACGCGCTCGAGATCGTGTGAGCCTGTGCCGTCTTCGAAGAAGATGTCGACGCCTGTGGCGCCGAGGTCGTTGACGATTTCTCTTGAGGCTCTGCCTCCGAGGGGGTCGTCGACGCCGTCGGCGCCTAGGTTGTCGAGAGACACGCTCGGAGCTCCGGCTTCGAGGACTGTGTCAACACCGCCGATGCTGGCGGCGCTGTAGCTGACGTCGATGCCGATTCGCTAGACGTCGACGCCTTTTCTGTCGACGCCGGCGCCGACTCGTTCGGCGCCCTCGACGCCTTTTCTGTCGACGCCGTGGTGTCGGAGGGTCCCCGTGGCACGGGGTTTACCACTAGAAAGGCTATGGCTAAGGTCTGGCACTGCTTTGGTCCACAGAAGTCTTCCTCTCCCCGCCTGGAGTACATTTCTGAGGGTGAGGAAGGCTCTGATGACGGCCTGGTTCCGGTTACGGTTCCGGATGACCTTATCTCGGGTCATAGCCAGTTTGATGACCTGGGGCAGTCGCTGCATGATGCCAGTGGACTGGACACCTCTCCGGAGGTGGAATTTTGTAGGCCGGAGCCTGGCTCTCATGCCGATTCTTCATATCGGCGCCTTATGTCTCGGGTTACTGAGTACTTGGGTTGGTCAGCTCCCCCAGGGGAGTTCATTCAGGATGATCTCACGGACATCCTTGATCTCGGTCCACCCACTGACCCGGTTTTGCCTTTTCAAATGGCTCTGCAGAGAAGGATGGCGGTGGCTTGGACTGCTCCGGAGAGTCTCCCGGCAGTGGGCAAGTCTTTGTCACGAAAATACCGTCCAGCCAGTAGCGACCCCTGCTACTTGTCTAGGCACCCCACCCTTAGAGTTTGGTGGTGCAGGCGGCTACAAAGCAGGCGTCGTATCCTACCATCCCTCTGGATAGGGACGACGAACGTTTTGACGGCTGGGCGAAGAAAGTGTTTTCTTCGGGGGGTATGGCGCTTCAGGCGGCCAACTCCATATGTGCCTTGTCTCATTTCACACACACTCTGTGGAACTGTGTTGCATTAGCGGCTGATCATATTCCCGAAGGGGACGAACTGGATGGTTTCCTTGCTATGGTTCAGGATGGCAAGGATGCTATGTGTGAGGCCGTTCAGTCGGGTTTGGACTTGGCGGATTGTGTCAGCCGGTCCATGGCGGCGAGCACCGTAATGCGCAGGTTTGCATGGTTGCGGAAGTCTGGGTTTGCTCCTGATGTGCAGTCCCGGCTCCTCAACATGCCTTTTGACGGCGAACACCTTTTTGGCAGCAAGGCTGACGAGAGCCTTCAGAGGTTGCAGACCTCCAAAGCTGCAGCGAAATCGCTGGGCGCTATAGTTCGCCAACCTCCGCCTTTTCGTCCTAGGGGACAGCAATGGAGGGGAGGTTCCTTTCGCTATTACTCGTCCTTCAGTAAAGCGAGGGGAGCTAGCAGTCAAGGAGGCCATCGTAAGAGTGCCAGAGGTGGAAACAAAGGTACTCGAGGTGCCAAGGCCGCTCGGGCAGTTGCCTCTTTGCCCTCAGGCAACGCTGCAGCCGCTACCACTCAGTCATGTCGCCAGGTCCCATGGTTCGCCGGTTGGGGGAAGGCTGGCGCAGCATCTTGTAGAGTGGCAAGCCATTACTTCGGATGTGTGTGTTCTGGAGATCATATCCCCATGGCTACTGTCTTCCTTTTCGGCAGAGGCCTCACGACAATCCACCAGGGAACCTCTCTTTGAAGAGTCCGGATCCGCTCCTTGCGCAGGAAATTCAAGCCCTGCTGGAGAAAGGCGCCATAGAACTGGTGCCTGTAGCGGAGAGGAACAAGGGATGGTATTCCCCTTATTTTTTGATTTCGAAGAAAGACGGGGGGATTGAGACCCATCATGGACTTGCACGGTTTGAACAAGGTCCTCAGGAAGGACAAGTTCAAGATGGTAACTCTTTCCCAAGTCCTCCAGGCCCTTCAACTTCAGGACTGTTTGGTGTCTCTCGACCTCAAGGATGCTTACTTCCATGTGCCGATCCATCCAAAGCACAAGAAGTACCTGAGGTTCGCGGTTGGCGACTTGCACTTTCAGTTTCGGGTCCTGCCGTTCGGATTGACCTCCGCCCCGAGGATTTTCACCAAGCTCATGGTGGTGGTGGCAGCGCATCTCAGGAAAGAGGGGATTCACGTCTACCCCTACCTGGACGATTGGTTGATCAGGGGGAGCTCTCCCGAGCAAGTCCTGGATCATCTGTCCGTCACCTGCCACTCCCTTCACAGGTTGGGCTTCTCCCTCAATTTAAAGAAATCCCATTTGACACCAACGCAGCGGCTCCAGTACATCGGAGCAGTGCTCGACACGTCCCTGGGGCAGTGTTTTCCTCCTCAGGTGAGGGCTCTCCACATTCAGCAGATGGTGCACAAGTTTCAGCTTGCCCAGAATCTCCCAGCGTCCGAATTCTTGAGACTGCTCGGCCTCATGGCATCCTGCATTCTTCTGGTGCCAGAGGCTCGTCTGCGGATGAGATCTTTGCAGTGGGCACTCAAGCTCCAGTGGTCTCAGTCCTCCGGCAGGCTGTCGGACCCTGTTCAGGTGCTGCCCTCGATAGCCCGGGACCTTCTGTGGTGGGCTGTCGAGGGCAATCTGATGAAGGGGGCCCCATTTTGGCTGCCCTGGCCGGAGGTGACGATCGTGACGGACGCATCCCTCACGGGATGGGGAGCTCATGCCAACGAGTTGACAGTCAGCGATCGTTGGTCTCCCTCGGAGTCCAGACTCCATATCTATCTGTTGGAGCTGAGGGCCGTCAGGCTAGCCCTGAAGGCTTTTCTGCCGACTGTGCGCGGAAAGAGTGTCTTGATTCTAACGGGCAACACGGTGGCCATGCACTACCTCAACAAAAAGGGGGGGAGGGTCCCTTCCGCTGTGCAGGGAGGCGATGCAGCTCGAGTTCTGGGTCTTAGCAGTTCTGAGCAGGCAGAGCACGATCTCTCACGAGTGGGAGCTGGCTCAGGAGATTCTCCTGGAGATCTTCGCCCTTTGGGGGACCCCTCAAGTGGATCTCTTCGCCTCCAGTTTCAACCAGAAGTGCAAAAGGTTTTGCTCGTGGGAATTTCCTCCAAAAGGAGCCTTAGGAGATGCGTTCGTGGTGGAGTGGTCATTGCCACTGCAGTACGCGTTTCCTCCAGTCCCCGTCATCCCGCAAGTGCTGCAGAGGTTACGGAGGTTCGGTTCCCGGATGATCCTCATTGCTCCGGCGTGGGCCCGGAGGACGTGGTACCCAGACCTTCTAGACTTGTCCATCTGCCCTCCACGTCGTCTTCCCTACCGAGACGATCTGCTCTCACGGGAGGGGGGGTCAGGTTCTCCATCCAGAGGTCAGACCCCTCAATCTTCACGCTTGGCTTCTGAAAGGTTGAGGTTTAAGGATTGGGACCTCCCTGAAGACATGATGGAGGTGTTGCTCTCAGGCGGCCGGCAACTAAGTCTCTGTACCGTTGCCGTTGGAGAAAGTTCTGCAACTGGTGCAGAGTTCAGAATGTGGATCCTTTTGAATGTGACATTCCCATGGTTCTGTCTTTTTTGCTTTCTTTGGCCCACAGGGGCTTGCAAGTGGGGACCATTAAAGGTTACCTGGCGGCGCTGTCCAGATTTAAGCGCTCGTCTGAAGAGTGTTCCTATTTTAAGATTCCTTTAATTCCGCAGTTTTTGAAAGGGCTCACTAATGTGTTCCCTCCGTCACCTTTTTTGGTGCCAGGTTGGGATTTGAACCTTGTTCTTAAGTTTCTTATGGGTGCTCCGTTTGAGCCTTTACATTCTTGCCCTTTGAGGCTGTTGACTTTGAAAACTGTGTTTTTGGTTGCGGTTACTTCCACTCGCAGAGTGAGTGAGTTACAGGCACTTTCAGTTAAGCCACCCTTCACTGTGTTTCATAAGGACAGGGTTGTCCTTAGAGTTCGTCCTTCTTTTCTTCCGAAGGTGGTTTCGGAATTTCATTTGAGCCAGAAGGTTGTTCTTCCGGCGTTCTATCCTCCTCCACATCCTGGTAAGGAAGAGGAGAGGCTCCATAGGCTTGATCCTCGGAGAGCGTTGAGCTTTTATATTTCGCGCATGTCCCTGGTCAGAGTGGACACGCTGGAAAGCGTTTGGGAGAAGCTGTGACGAAACAGACTTTGTCTCGTTGGATTATTTTAGCTATCTCCGAGTGTTACCGCTTGGCGGGTAAGGACCCTCCGGCTGGCTTGCGGGCCCATTCTACCAGAGGAGTGGCTGCGTCTACTGCCCTGCAGAGGGGTGTTCCTATTCGTCACATCTTTGATGCAGCCACCTGGGCTTCAGTACATACTTTTGTACGTCACTATTCCCTTGATTCCATCAGAGGGCAAGATCTGGCCTTTGGCAAGGCAGTTCTCTATTCCGCAATTTGATTGGGCATGCTAAATTTGTATTCTAAATTCTTTCCCACCTCCTTGCTTGGTACTGCTTTTGGAGTCTGTCATGGATATGGAATATGTCGGAGGACCCAATCCCCTCGAAGAACAAGTTACTTTCTTACCTGGTAACGTTCTTTCGATGGGATGGTCCGACGACG
This sequence comes from Ambystoma mexicanum, assembly GCF_040938575.1. Classification (NCBI taxonomy): domain Eukaryota; kingdom Metazoa; phylum Chordata; class Amphibia; order Caudata; family Ambystomatidae; genus Ambystoma; species Ambystoma mexicanum. The sequence continues at coordinate 1,562,349,899 of NC_090932.1, forward strand.
TATTCCATATCGCTCCCTCCCTTCCTTCCCCGCTGCAGAATGTCTTTTGCGATTGCAGCTTGCGTTCCGCAAGGCCTTGTGTGTCTGACTGGCAGAAAACTGGTGGCACACGTTCTGGGAAAAAACTATAACTGAGGCTATGGGTGTCGTGCGTCCTACTTATCACATCGGGTGACGTCGGCCGTCGGAGTAGGTCCTCGGGGACGGCGCATAGACATCATCAACGCAGGACGCAGACGCCAAAGATTTTCCGAATCCAGACAGCTATGGACATTACCTGTCGTAGATATGGAATACGTCGTCGGACCATCCCATCGAAAGAACGTTACCAGGTAAGAAAGTAACTTGTTCTTTTGTAACATTATATTGGACTCCCTGATTTAAATGTGCTTTGAATTGGCTAACTGTGAGATTTTCCTCACCTGTTCTGTGTCTATAACCCAGGTCTGTATTGTCGCCATCTTGGAATTCCTCCTCTTCCGTTATCTACATCCGCAGCATTCCACAGTAGCAGAATGAAGATCGCTGGATTCTGCTGTCCTCTCTTCCCCATCCCTGCAAACCACAGTCCTTTGACAGTGGGTTCGGGAACGTCTTCACACACAAGTCTCTCAATGCTACGGTGGTTGACTCTTGCACTCCTGTGATGTTCATGAAGGATATAGCATGGGGATCAGGTCTCGTAGGAATAGAAAAATTAATATTTGTACAAAATCACCAATCACGCCACCTCACTCCGTGGCCCAAGTGCTTTTCTTTCCTATCAATCTCTTTTTACACAAATTGAAAGCTCTATTTGGTTTAGAATAACACCCATCACAGAATCTTTAACCCCACAACATGTACAGTCAAAACACTTTGCATGAGGTTCACTTTTGATAACATGCATCACCTTGAAACCTGACTGAATCACACACTTAGCAAAGACCCTTTATATGAAGTTTAATTTAAATAAAATGCAACCCTTTACTATTTGCAAGAACAATTTCACCCCTGCAGCGACCTGTATTTTTATCTCCCCTCACGCTTGGCAATCTTTTCCATAGGGTTTAATTTAATTGACATGTAACATTTTTCAATGATAAAAGAATTTTGACTGGTGCTATGCTCTTCGCCATGCTGGCAGTCTCGTAACACACACTTTTCAAATCAAACACTTATTTTTTTTTGGAAACCCCTTTTCATCACCACTCCGCAATGCAAAACCTCCCTCCTCTCAGGAAACACTTTCCAACTTTCTGCTGAGATGTACCTTTGAGGGATTCCACTCTGTTGAACTTTGGGAAGACATTGTTCGGTCCCAGCACACAAACCCAGATTCAGTTGATCATTTGGGACCCTTCTACCTTAAGGCAGGTTTCAGGGGAAGCAGTAGGGAATTTAGCTTTTAATGCACTCCACCCTGTTGAGAATTATTGGGGTTGGCAAAAAGAAATGGAACTACCCAATTACTTTAATAGGTTAATTTTTGCCGGACCTAATGAACATGTCTCGGCATGATGTTGCAGTTTTTAATGCTCGTTTTTCGTAAAATCCTGCAACGATTAAAGCCAGTATCACAGCATTTTAGACACAGTTCTTTACTTCCATAAACTATGTTCCAAAATGCCTGGGAAGCTACCATCACAGTTCAGATTATGGTCGAATTTTTAGGGGAGTAGTCTCGGCTGATTTGAGCTATTAATACGCGTTTCAATGATGTTTGGGTTATTTTTCTGTGACGTACGGTTCTCAAGAAAATTGACTAAATATGATCCTCATTGTAAATTTATGGCAAAATAATTACATGCATATGATTATTACAATCGAACAGTACATTTGTCTTCCTGTGACTTGTATGCAGGTCCGGGCTCTGGCCTTGTTGACCCATGCATTCAGTAAAGTCCATCAACATTCTTGCACAGTCAAAGGCCGGGCTAATGGATGATCTGTTTGCTTATCTTGAAAAGCAGAGAAGATTGCCCCACCTCCATGCTCATTGGAAATCCCTCGGTACAGGCCTGTGATCAGTATCTCTGAGCTGACCACAAATTTGGATTTTATTTTCAAGAGTTATTCAGAGTTCAACCAATTAAGGGCTGCCTCTCTGTTGGCTCAGCTGTTTACTCCACCCCAATAACTCCTCTGTCATGCATGAATACAGCCTCCCCTCTGGCCCTGAAATGTCAAAGAGATGGTCTTTCAGATAGAGAGCAGAGCAGAGGCCTGGCATCCACTGGGGAAAGATGGCTTTGGATCTGTGTTAGTCAGCTCTAATGAACAGAAATCTGCACTTGAAATGTCACAATTTCTTTCTTTAGACCTAATGCCTGCATAGATATTTGACCTAATCTCATATGCAGTTTTCTCCTGTACCATGCCATTAATATTTATCCTTAAATCCTGGTATATATATTCTCCAGCATGGGGTCTGGCATGGGTTCACATGCCCCATCTTGCGGCTGGGAATCCTCAGTAAAAGAAAAAAGTTTCACTTTTGTTTACAAACTGTCTTTCTCCTTTAAACCAATCACTGAGCTCTGGGTCATGCTGCCCCCAGCCAAGGACTGCCTTCTCGCTAAACCCCTCCTCTGGCAGCCCCTCCTCTGGCAGCCATCTTCAGATTTGTACCGCACGTCCAAGTGTTGGGAGTCCTCGTGTTTCGCACTTGGAGCTTTTCTGCGTTTTGGCGGTTTTTTGCTAGTAAAGTCCTATTTTTGTTTGATCAAGCCTGTGTGCTACATTGTTTCTACACCCGACTAACGGGGATCCTCAAGGGCGAAATCGTCGAGTGGTGATCTTCAAAATTTCCAGAAGGCCATCAGGCCTATACCGCACGCCGGGCCATGTCGCAGGACGACAACGGGGCTTCCCTCTTCAAGCTCTTGTGGGGTGAAATAGCCCCAAATGCCATAACTAAAAGGCTGGAGTCCATTATGAGGGCTCCCCAAAAGGAAAGGCCTGTACCGAAATTATATGGAAATGAGGCCCTGCACTTTCAAAGCGAAAAGGAGTGAAATTGAGCCTCAGAACATTGAGATGCATAGCAATGTCAATTGCTCGGCATAAGAGAAAGTCATCTTGGAATGTTTGCCAAAATTATTGGAGAGCTGAAGTAACATTCTCAGAAACTATAGTCCACAGAACCTTCAATGGGATGTCAGCATTGTGTGAAGCAAATTGCTGTCTGTCATGAACATTCAATCAAATTAATAATTCATTTTTCCCCCCTTTAAACTAAAGTAATGTTCATCAGAATGTGTGCAAGATTGTCAAATATGAAACTGGTTTCTGTCCATCATGAGCCCATCACAGAGGAGACAACAGTGCACAGAATCTATAAGGGGATGTTGAACTGCAGTAAAATGAAGGCCTTTCACCGCTGAATGCAACACAGTCATTTTGATTTTGCTTCTAAGTGACACTTTGCAAAGCCAGAATTACACCAAAGCCTTTAAAAATTTAATTATGATGCGCTCATTTAACCACCGTATGTACGGACATTTATCCATGTTAAAATGATGTGCCGTTCAAGAGTCATTTTAAAGTGAAAATGTGAATTAAAAGGTAATGTTGGCTAAGTGGGTTGCTTGCCATTTGTTTCGTTTCTATTTGTTTGAGACTTCCTCATATGTGAAACTAAATTCCAAAGGCCATGTCATGGGCAATCAGGCCTGGCTCACTGCAGACATGAGGGCCTTTCTTTAAAAATACAAACTAAATGCTTGTAGAGATCAGATTTGTGGTGTGGACGAGATAAAGGCAGCTCTGTTCCCCAGCTTTTATGACTCAAGGTCATATAAGCCGCCATAAAACATGCATTAGCTAGTGATTAGCTCTTGAAGGGCTGAGCTTATCTGAACACAGGGCCCTTCTTGATATCACAGCCAGGAACAGGGACTGCAATGGAGGGGGCCAGAGTAAATGAGTGATGTTTCCAGCCCATTGTATGAAATGGGAAAAATGTTTTTTATCGCATAAATTGGAAATATTTACCCCACAGTAGTCATGGTAGGATTTTTGAAAAGGTGAAAGTTAACATTTTGGTGTGACCAACATACAAAGAGTTATTAATAAAAACGTTATGTGGCCTCCGTGGGGATTTGAGAACCATACAAATTTGAGAAAATGTGCAAAATATGATTCATATTCTGCCCACTGAGCACCATATTTTTCACTGATTTAATTCTAGAGTAAATGAAGGAAACCTGTAGCTCCGCACAGGAATAACCTACAAACTCATAAGTAGGGTCATTTTACTCGTAGTAAAATATAGTGTTAAAAATGCCTTAATATGTGTCAAAATATGAAGGTTAGGGGCATTTGTTATGCAGTGAGATGTCTGTCCCTGAGCCAGACCAAGCCCCCCTGTCAAAGTAAGATGATGGAGTGGTCTCTTCCCTTAGCCAGTCCATGCACTCCCCAATTTTCTAGACCTATCAGCACACAGGTGGGTGTGGAGTATTGGACATTAACCAATCCCTTCTGCGGGAACCATGACTCATCTGTGATGTCATGTGCCCTATAACTAAGTCACCCTGCCTCAGATCAGAACCTTTCCCACTAAATCCTGAGGTGAGTGCCTGTCGAAATTTGGAGAAACATCCCAGTGAGGCCTAACTTGCAGTGGAGCCAGGAGGTTTAGTAGCTGACTTGGCACCCCTTGGAGGAAAGAGGAAATCCTTGACTGACCCAAGTGGTTGTCTAAGCAGTGGTGCTCTGATGCTCCCTGATGTCCAATCCCCTGTAAGTATAAACACCCAAAGCCATAGATTGCATAAGCCCTATATTCTTTCAGCATTCACCTCGGGCCGGGCAGTAACGGCCAGAATCGCAGTGCCACCCATTTACACAAGGGAATCCACTCCATTCCTTGGGTCCTCCATTCTTCCATCTGCTCTCGATCGTGTTAATATACGCATGGCGTCGCCCTGTGGAATAAGAGGTAACCAGCCTCTTTGGGTAGCAACAACACCTTGTGCAAAACCCAGTCTGAGACCCGTTGTCATTTGACGACATCCCTTCCTTTTTTGGAGCCCCTCCACTTTTCTGCTGTTGTCAAAACATCGTGTATGAGTAAACGACGTATATGAGGACCACTGTTACCGCCGTCAATTTGGAGGTCGCTGTTCCCCTGGACTCCAGTTGAAGGTTAGGCGGTTTTCCTGACAGATAGGCGTGACTCTATCCAGCCCTACCACGCATGAGACTTACAAGAAAAATAACCACGTTGAATACCAAGTGGGGTATAGATGTATTACCAACTAAATGGAAGAAATTGTGTCCTGAGAATGGCCTAAAATAGAGAAGGAAATACACGAGGGATAGTGTCTAATAACCTAGAAGGCCGAAACATGTCGACAATATTCGGAGATGCCCATATAAATCAGCTGTGGGCACTCTTGAAGTGGTTATGAATGTTTACATACTGTTTTGTATAAAACCCTTTCTTACGTTTGTATTATGTCATGTCATATTTTTAAAGCCATGGTAACCATGACAATTGTTTGTGTTATGGCTTACCGTTTATTTTACTCAATCTTTATATATAATACATTAGTTTTCTAATTAGTTATTTGTGTTTGTTTCTATGATGTATTTGATATACAAGATCAAACTGTATTTGTTTAGTTTGTAAGCATCATTAATTGAGCTGCTCGGTAACGGAAAGAGGGGTAATCAGACTCACTATACATATATATATTATTTCAGCATTGCCATAGAGATTCCTCCATGGAAAAATCCCCTTCTTTATTTGCCTGTGTAGTTTAGTCATTTTCCTATTGAAGAATCCTTATTTGCCTGTGTATTTCAGTCATTTTCCCATTGAAGAATTCCTTGTTTTCCTGTGCATGTTAGCAATTCTCAATTGAAAACCCCTTATTTGCCTGTGTAAATCCTTAGTGCATTTTTCTAAGTAAATCAATTAATTTCCCAATTGATTTCATGTAATTTGTATGGTTGCAATTCGAAACCAACCATCTTCTCCCAGTGCATTGCTATAGTTATAAAGTGTTGTCCTAAAGAATTAATGACATTGTGATCTGAGAAACAAATTTGTCCCTCTGTTTAAATTGTGCCCTGAAAAACGGATTTCCATCTATAGCTGTATTTTCCCATTGCAGCTGTCAACCTAACACAAAATCGATTTTCCTTTTGTGAGAGACCCACTTTCCCAGAGCTAACTGTCATTTTAAGCATCAGTAAAAACGAAATCCATTTGCATTTTATTTCCCATTGAAATTGTGCTTAACGTCCCCAAAAACGATATTCCCCTTCTGTTATTCTTTCCCTATTGTGAGGTAAAAACGAATTTCCAGTTGAATTTATTTCTTATTACCCATGTGTTGCATATCCTAAAACCGATTTTCCCCTGGTGTGCTGATTCAGATTCTTTAAAAGCCCTGACTTTCTAAGTATAAGCAACTGAATTCCCTGTCTTTCTATTTCTTTCCCATAACAGTTGTGAGAAATAATGACAAACCCATTCTTCCATTGTGCTCTAAAAAGAAATGTCCCCTTCTTTGCTGGCTCCCCATATTGTTTTTGTGGACACCACCCCAAAACCGATTTTCCCCTGTATTCCTACACCCTGCCACTGCCTTCCATTCAAAGGAATTCAGTCCAATTGATGTTTGGGGGTTGACTGTCGCAGGGGGAGTACTTAACTATTGTATGATCATTGTATTTGTTGAATTGTTGTTCTTCTGTTTTGCCATTAAAAAGGAAGTATTTGTGACAGTATATTTTAACCTGGTCGCTTTATAGTAGTCATTGCATATTGTGTTGCCACAACCTTGGTGGCTGTTGTAATTGGTTGATTGTAATTTGACATTAAATAATAAATTCATAAATATCTTATTGATACACACTGGCCTGGTTCCTAGTTCATTGTGACACAGGGTGCTTTTGGAGGTGGGGTGCGAGACGGGTTGGAGGCCTTCTTTGTTGTAGAAATAAAAAGTCTTTTTATTGTGCGCCACATTCATTGTAGGGAAAGGAGATCCCTGACCTGATTGTGCCGTGTAATATATCGTGACACTCTGTCCTCCATGAAAACATTCCGTGAACCGCAGCTGGTACAAGCATTCCCAGTGCCTTTATTGCCTTCACCCAACACACAAGGAGGTGGTTTATGAGATCTGCCGTGGCTTTACCAAGCGCACGGTGAAGGATCGACACAGCAGGCTGGCGGCGTGGCTCAAGTTGAAGGGCCCTGTCCCATGTGGTTCACAGGGACATCTCTCCTCCGGATCCAGCCAGCCAGAGCGGGCTTCTAAGTCCTTTGTGGGCACTCCATCGGTGGGGGTCCAAGACAAGGTCAAGCACCGCAAGTCCGTCAGGGTCGCTGTGCAAGCGAGTCCCGCAAGGGCCAGGGTGCGTTCATCATCTCCAACGGCCTCAATCTCCAGCTCTTCATCAAAGCGGAAGTCGGCTACACCTGGGAAGCTACGAGAGAAACCGGAGAAGGCCAAGCAATAGGAGAAAGTACCCAACCTACCCGTGAAGGCCCAGGTGGTACAGGCTAAAACATCTGCATCAATCGAACTGGTGGCGTCCGCCCTTTCGAAGGTGAACGGGGCTGACCCGGCCAAGGCTGCCCTGATGGCGGCCATAGTGGCTTTTTCTCCCAGGTGGGAGACTTTGGCCAAACCAGCGGAAAGGACTCCAGAGAAGATGACGTCCCTTACTCGAGACCGACCCCTCAGTACCCAGGAAAGGGGGGGGGCGGAGGGGAAGACGTCCACACCATCATCATTGCAAAGGAGGTACCTGCCGGAGGCGGCGACACTGATGTTGGTGGGACGACGATATGCTGGGAAAAGCGCAAAGAGCAAATATGTTGAACAAAATCAAAACTTATGCGCATAGCTTTTGTCGACTTTAGTATAGCTTTTGATTAAGGTAGAACAGCAGTTATTCTTTATGAAACTACAACAATACGGATGTCCCTCTTCAATTCTCACTTTAATTAAATTACTGCATTCCAAAACCTCGCTACAAGTGAGACTTTCTTTAGATGGCTTACTATCTGCTTCTATTCCAACAGAACGGGGTTTAAAGCAGGGGTGCATTTTATCATCCACCCTATTCAACCTATGTCTATTGGATATAGGCATCAAGTTTGAAGACTCAATCTCTGATGCACCGAAACTAGGCAATCAGAAGATCATCTGGCGCTTATACGATCTAGTGTTATTATCTTGTACACCTTGTGGTCTGCAAAATCTTTTGAATAAATTACAAGAGTATGTAAATGAAAACAATCTGATTATTAACATTGATAAAACCCAGATAGTAACTTGCCATCAAACTTTAAGGAAAAAAACACCCAAATACAAATGGACTCTACAAAATCAAGAGTTCTCTACTGTTTCGCAGCATAAATATTTGGGACTTCCTTTCACGGAAATATTGAATGACTTTACATATACAGCAACCTTGGACTTTAAGATCCGAACATTAACATCACAAGCCAAAATATTGCTGTATAGATATGGTAAATTTACATCAACCCATCGAATGACGTTCTTTCAGCAAAAGGTTGTCCCAATAATCATTTATGGTGTGGAGAAGGCTTTACCTAAACCCAAATATTTTTGGGACCGCTATGAGGCAAACTTGTGGAAGTCACTATTGGGCCTTCCTAAATGCACACCGTTACCATTATTACGTTCCGAACTAAGTGCCATCTACAAGTATTGTGGACATTTTGCATTCTATATAGAAAATGTATAATAGGCACAACATCACCTAATGTTTTGGGCGTTCTTGCAAACTATCTGCTTATTTCTCCACTAAAATTTCCCAAGAAGTGGACTGATTGTGTCCTAGACGGTCTTATGGATGCAGATATTACAATTGAACTTCTTTTGTTGAACCCCACCAAGGCTAAATTGAAGTTGTATCGCTTTGACTGGATTAGCACTCGTAAGCATTGTCTTGAATATGTGGATTGTGATGTCATGATGTCTTCTCATAAAAGATTTCGCAGAATGGAACCCTACCTGGTCAAATGCCCTTCCAGCTTTGTCTGATCGCAAATGTTACATATTCGATTGAATTTATGCTTGACGAGGCAGATTTTGGGTAGGAGGCATTTGATTCCAAAAATCACACAATATGTCATTATTGTAACGACCCACATCAAAATGAAACTGTCACTTGGTGGTTGAATGTCCTGCATTGAGTTTTATTCGGCATAGATTTTTCAACAAATGTAATTTTTTTGTTTCACGCTCCAGAGATGAAATATGGAGCTTTTTATCAACGAACACAAAAACTGTGATTGAGATTGCCCTTGTTCAATTTGTCACCACTGTCATTCCCCCTCAGTTAAACTAGATTTAAATACTTGTTGAGTACTGTAGGACAATATTTGTCGCTTGGTGCGAACTATATGGAGACAAAGTGGATACTGACCCACATGATGATTGTATACTCATTACTGTTCAAGTACATTTTATGAAGCTTTGCTTTTTCCGCATTTGTTTCTTTTTATTGGTCATTTTTTTAACATTTGAATTCATGTTATCATGTGTAAAATGAAATCTTATTTGTATCATGTACATAGTTTTGAAAGGTTGAATAATTCAGCCAACCAAAATAAAATGAAAAAAAAAAATAGGTGCTGGGCTCAGCGACCCTACTCCCCAGGCACCTCCCTGCGATTTGTCGCTTGATATTCTTTCGACCCTCCACACGCTGGTGTCGGAGATTCGGAGATTCAGAAGAGGATGCCGCTGGCACCAAAACCTACGCCACTGGCAAGGACACCGGGGCCACTACTGCCAAATAAAAGAAAGAGGACCCCCCCCCTTTTAGGGATACGGATACGGAGACGGACACGGCTAAGACAGACACCAATGACGACAGTGGCATCTCTCTGCTGCCAAGGGCTTCACCCCCAGACAAAGTGGGTTCCTTCCACTCAATGATCACCCGTGCATCAGAACTCTTCCAACTCACACCGGAGGAGAAGGAGGGCTTCCTGTATCAACGCCGGGAGGCAAAGAGGAAGACCATTCTGTCAGTGCCCCTCCTGGACGACGTCTGGGATGAGGGACTGGCGCTGCTGAAGAATTCCGCCTTAGCCCCGGCAAAGAGAGACTGGCTTGAAAAGAAATACTGGGTGCTGGAGTCTGCACCCAGGTGTTTGCGGTCGCAGCCATCATGGACTCAGTGGTCTCGGCTGCGGCACGGAAGAAGTCGTCCAATCCTTCATCCTCGGTCTCTGTTCCCCCAGACAGCGGTGGGAAGAAGTTGGATGCCGTGGGTAGAAGGGTCATCTACTCAGCGGCGACGACAGTCAAGGCGTCCAACGCTCTAGCTAGCCTGACCAGGTATGACCGGGAGCTATGGTACAAGATGGCTCCCATCCTGTATTTCCTCCCCGAGGACAAGTGGGTCGAGGTGATGGAGATGCTTCAGGAGGGCAAGGTGGCGTCGGACCACGCCATCACCATGGCTTTGGATATTGCAGACACAGGGTTCTACCGGATGGTAAACTCAGTTTGCCTCTGTCGTCGTGGCTGGCTGAAGGCCACCAACTTTAGGCAGGAGGTGCAGATGAGGGTCCTGGACATGCCATTCGACAGACAATCTTTTCAGAAAGGCAGTCTATGAATCTCTTCAGGCCATCAAGACTGACACAAAAGCCCCGTGCCCTTGGCACGCTTTAACAACAATGTCCTTTCGTTCCTCAGGAGGGAAGTCGGGCAGATCGTCATCTTACTGCCAAGCTTCCCGGTCCACGGCCCAGGAAGCCTACAGAGGTTGCTCCAAGGCCTTCGGAGGTGGCTGTCATCATTGCAAAGGCTCCCATGGTGCCACGCCGGCCTCCAAGCAGGTCTGAACCGGCCAAGATGTTGGGCCGCCACCCTTGCACCCCAGAGGGAGGCCGGCTGGCGAACTTCATCAGCGTGTGGGAGAACATCTCCACCGATCGATGGATGCTGGATGCTCTCGCCCACAGACATACTTTGGAATTCCAGCTAAAGTGTCTGTGGATACCACCAGTGTCCTGGCAGGAACAACACATCCCTCAACTGCTGCTGGAATTCCGGGCAATATTAAGAAAAGATGCAATAGAGCTTGTTCCGAAGCAACTCCAGGGCTCCGGAGTTTACTCAAGGTACTTTATAGTAAGAAAGAAGACCGGGGGCTGGAGGCCCATTCTCAATATTCGATGACTCAACAAGTACATCACTTCCCAAAAATTCAGGATGGTCACGTTGCAGCATGTGCTTGGCCAACTGGAGGAGGGAGACTTTGTCGTCGTTGGATCTAGAGGAGGCGTACTTCCATGTCCCCAATCACGAAAAACATTGCAAATTTCTGCATTCCGTCGTTCAAAGGAAGCACAACCAGTTCAAGGCCTCCCCTTCGGACTGAAGTCGGCGCCCAGAGTCGTTGTGAAGTGCCTGGCTCCGGTGGCGGCCGATCTGTGCATTCAGGGGATACATGTGTACCCGTACCTCGATAACTGGCTCATCCGGGCAAGGGACGTCTCCGTCGATCACACGGAGAGGATCGTCCGGCTGCTGTCGGATCTGGGGTTCTATGTGAACTATGCAAAGTCCTGGTTGATTCCATCGCAGGACATGCTATTCCTGGGGGCCATCTCAACAAGGTGTCCTGCCTGGCAGCCCCCTCGGAAGAAAGGATAGCAGCCATTTTGGCCAATGTGCAAAGGCTGTTAGCACTGAAGATCACCTAAGTGAGAACTGCCAAGTCGCTGCTCAGCATGATGTTATGCATCTACCTGATCAGGCTCTGCAGGTTGCGGATGTGGCCTCTCCATGAATTGCTGGATGCCCTTTGGATTCAAGTGTCCGGAAAACTTCAAAGACAGGATTCCGCTCAACGAGGAGTTCCGTCGAGCGATAAAGTGGTGGGGTGTGCGCTTCAGCATCGCCGTGAGTGACAGACTTCCAGAGCCCCACGTACCAGGAGACGGTCACAACGGATGCTTCCCTGGAGGGCTGGGGTGCCCACACCGGACTTCTCCACACCAGAGGCCTGTGGCTGCAGGAAGAAAAGGAGCTACACATCAACGTCCTGGAACTGCAGGCAGTGTTTTGGGCCCTCAAGTCATTCCTTCTCTCTCAAGGGCAAGGTAGTGAGGGTCTTCATGGACAATACCACCACAATGTTTTACATCAGGAAGCAAGGGGGCACCAGGTCCCCAGCGCTCTCCACAGAGGCGCAGGAGCTGTGGCATTGGGCCGTTGCCCAGGGGATGTTTCTCGTTCCTTTTCACCTGGTGGGAGTAATGAAGACTGTCACCGACTCTCTCAGCAGGGAGCTGCACTCTTGCCACGAGTGGGAGCTTCGGCAGGATCAAGGGGACAGTATTTTCCTCAGGTGGGGCAGGCCACAGATCCACCTATTTGCAACGGCGCCGAACACCAAGTGCCAAAGATTTGCCATTAGGTTCCCTCAGCCAGGGAGCATGGGGGACGCATTCTCCTTCCCGTGGCAAGGCCTGTCCCTGTACGCGTTCCCTCCATTGCCACTATTGCTACGAGTCATCAGTCAACTTAGACGGTGTCGCTGCAGAATGATCCTCGTCGCACCAGTGTGGCCGAGGCAGATCTTTCTTCGAAGATAACGTTCTTCATGGCCATCACCTCTGCCAGGAGAGTGGGTGGGATCCAGGGCCTGTCCTGTAAGAGGCCCTTGAGATTTCTTGCCTTTGGGTATTTCTTGGTCCAAACTCCATTATGACACTTGCAACACTCCAAACCTGGATCATCTACCTAAGAAAATCAAATATTTTTACATCACTCAGGTGTGTGGCATCACTCGGCTCCATGTAGGACGGGGTGAAGGGATAAATGAATGGCATTTGCCTTCTTTTGCTCTCTTCTGTATCAGTATTCTTTATAACCGATAGAAACAAGGATTCATCAATCATGTAGGAAGGAGAACCGCCCCAAGGATCACTGCATGCAGGCAGTGAATTCAATTTATGACTCCACAGAAAGTTGATTTAGGGAAGCAACCCTGAGATTAATTTGACCTGTGAGTGTGGTTGGGCTAAAACAGGGGATTCTCCTCTGCTGACACAATGTTCCGGTGGAGTTCATCGGAGGCAGACGTGAGCTGCTCCACAAGCTGGGATTTTCCCCCGATTTTGTAAAGCTCTCCATTCTCCGCTCCAACTCATTGGGGCAGCGCTGGATACGGTCCAAGCCAACGATTTTCCTCAAGGAGAGGTGTCCTCCTGCCCAAGTTGCTAGGCCTGTTTGCATCTTTCATTTTCATGCTACCTTGGATTAAAGCCCTCCATGCCAAAAGGGGCAGCCTTTCGGGATGAAATGCCCCCGCAAGGTCCTGGTGGTTATTGTCTCCCTCATGAGGTGGGATGCTCTTGTGTACAACCTTTTGAAGACTGATATTTGGTCTTGCAGGGGAGACACTTCATTTGCATGGAGCTCAACCTGTTGTAATTGAGCGTCACTCGTCAAATTCTCATAGCCTTTTGCTATCCAACAGTGGTACATTGACATGCATTCTGTCAACAACAAGAGTGCCGGTGTGTCAAGACTCAAGTGATCATAAGCGTTGGACATTTGGTACTGGGGATACCTCACAAAGGGAGTTGGAACATATTTATTTATACAGCACAAGTAACATCTGAGGGTCTCTTGTCACTGTAGAATGACGATGTTCCTGTGGAATCGTTGAGCTTTAGGACCACAAGCCAATAGAAACTGAATGAGAAGGTGTGACGACAATTATTCTTGCTTCTGGGAGGTTTAGGAGGTGAAGCTGTTCACCCGTTCATCAAATCGTTAATGTTACCTTTTAAGCTGCAGGGAGGGGATCGCCGGAAGACTCTCTAGCTATCATATAGTACGTCCAGCTCATGTACATATTTCCTCTTTTGCTGCTCATCCCAGAATTGATTGAGAACCTGAAACTCATAGGGGTCATTGTTCATCATGGCTCTGTATTAATGAAGAGGACTTGGTGCACGGACCTTCTGAACGTGTTGCTTCCCCCAATTTCTGTTGCTCCAGAGGGAGAATCTCCTGCCTCAGCAACAAGGAAGGGTTCTACATCCCAACCTGTGGACTCTACCTTCCTGCCTGGAAGCCAGTATTTAGTGGGAGGTAGGGGCGATTTCTTTTTTTTTTTTTGTGTTCAAATCTTCTTCGAAAACTTTAAGGCGTTGTAGATAGTTTATATGCAAAACGTACACTTCACCAGTTGAACTGTTTCTTGGTGCTATAAGCAGTTATTTCCCAGCTTTGTGATACTAATTCCATTGACCACAGAGGGTGAAAGCCTGCGCCTCCCCACTTTCATTCAAATGTGTAATGTACAGGTTGCACTCAAAACTATGCAGCAGGTGTGTTAAACCACTGATCTATCTTACTGTGGTATCGAGATCTGAAAAGTGGTTTAAACTGCCTTTTTGTACCTCAAATCACGAGCATCTCTCCAGCTGCCTCGGACTTCCCTTCAGGTAGGGGAGTCATGGGACACTGTTCTAGTTCTCCTTCTGGCATAGACCTCAATTATGTTAATGATATTTGGAGGCATGGATATAGACAACGATGTCTGATAAAACCAACACCTTCTGTAAACCGAGTGATCTGTTGGAATGCATACTTCCGCTGGATAGTGATCCCCATTGCAGGTCATTAATCAGTGGTATAAGTGGACCAGACGATGTAGTGGAACTGTGACCCTGGCAGGGGACAGTGTCAGGAGTCAGGTTGCCCACGTAGGGTAGCCGAAGAATTCTTCTCCCTGATGTACCCCTCTGGTTTAAGTATGAACAAGAAACCAAAGCGGTCAATCAGATAAAAGAAAGGATGCCAGTGGAGTCCCAGGTGCTGCAGAGGATACCAGATGCCAGCTGAGAAGATACGAGCGAACCGGATGATGACATAAACGGTGTAGGCACTGGACCTGCAAGTGAAGTGATCTTATTAACACAACACAAGTAGCAGGGTAACCTATGTGAAAACAGCGCCAATTGCCCAGACCAAGATAAAGACAATCACATAGGGTTTTCCTTGAATGCGGGTATACTCTATAATAATCACCAATCCCGCCTCCCCTTCTTGTACACTCAATGAAGGTCACAATGGCTTACCGTAGTTTTCCTGTTTCTTTCTCCAGGACAGAATCCCTGCAGTGGGAAACAGGAAGGTCCAAAGTAGCAATCCAAAGGAGAAGAGGTCCAACCTATTCCGACGGCACGAGGATGCCTAACCAGCCACCTGACCCACCGGCACGAGGACGCCTTAGTACACACTGGAAGTCTCTAGTTCGTGTACTGAACAAACAAGAAGTCCCAAGTCCCAATAGTTCAACAAGAATGACACACAATTCCAAAGTCCAGAAGCGATCCCACGTTGTGAAGCAGCAGGCAGACGGGGTCCAAAAGCAGCCAAGGTAACGTAGTTCAAAAGGGGAAGGCAATACGAAATCCGAAAGCGGTCCGAGGTCAAAACACGAGTCAAGGCAAAACCAAAGTACAAAAAGTTCCAAAAAGCAGTTCCAAATCAGCGGTCCGGGTCGAAGAGCCAGGAAGTCTTGAAGTCCAAAGGGGAAACGGAAAGGAAGGGGAAAGGGCAACAGGGAACAAGGTACAGGAATAAGAAGGTGCAAGGTACGAAGCACCACTAATAACAATCAGAAGCACCGGGCAGAGTGAGGGAGGTGCTTATGAAGGGCAGGTCATATGACAACGCCGTGTATTGCTCGGCGTCGAGCGAGAGAGGAATAGAGGACGCCAGCGTTGCCATGCCAACTTCCAGGCACCTGGCTGCAGAGTCCTTAAAGGGCTAAGACTCCGTGTTTTGATCGTGCCGGTACGGCCACACATGACAGACAGGGTAGGTGGGAGCATAGTGCAACACGTGAAAAGGTGTTGCGGGCGGGTTCTCAACCAAGTAGGTGGAATGGGCAAAATGCAGTGCCTCTGTATTGTTTCTTATTTTTCTCAGTGGGATTATTTCTGTATTGCCTAGACTTGCTGATTGTCATGCCACTAGAATTCATACCAAACATCTACCTGAACAGATGCCGCTTCAACAGGACCCTGGGACTCGAAAAAGCTTGCCATGTCATGAGCAGAATTGGGTAATTTACTCAAAATCCTGGGTCCCAAGAATGAAAGTCTCATCTCTTTCCTGACATTGAGTTTTAGGGATGAATAGTCTGTGATCCACCATAGACCAATGGTTCCATCCTGGGGTACACTGTGTGATGTGAGTTTGAAGGTAGGCAGGAGTAGCAGCAGGAATGTATTTGAAAAGGATGCAAAGATTTTTAGCTGACCTCTCTACGCTACTTGAAGCCAAACCCGTTTCCTGTGAACATCTTGGATATGATTACTTTTCCTACGCCCAGAAACCAATCAATTTTGAGCCACCTAGAGTCTAATACTTTTTGAAGGAGTGAATTGCTATGGTCCAAACGACTAGTCACTAAAGCTCCTACTACAACTTTACACTTGTCATGGGGCATGAATGGACAAATCCCACATAGCCTCCTAATTTGAAAAAAAGAATCCCTTGTGAATGGCATAGACCTTCACAAACTATATTATCTGACCATTTTACCTGAGACAACAACTTGACAAGTTTTCCAAAAATTAGGGGGAGATGGAGTGAGAGGAGAGATTATTTTTTTAGTGTTACCAGCACCTTCCCCAAGCTAAGAGGGAGCCAGCTAGAATCCATCCAGGCTATGTCATTTAGGCTACATAAATGTATGGTCAGATTTCAGTTTAGCTGCAACTGCTATAAAATGGTAAAGTGAAGAGGTATGCTTTAACTTCCAAAAGTACAGCTCCGTAATGGTGAATATGATTGTAAAAAGTAGTGTAACTGTTAACGGTAAAAAATAAAAGTAGTGGAACCCTTCTCCTGACATTTGTAATGGTTTGAGAGACCACCCTCAACACAAGGAGTTCCTTCCCTCCCCACCCCACTCAAGGTGTTCCTTCCCTCCCCACTCAAGGTGTCACACAACAAACCCTCCACCTGAGCTACTAATGAGCCAAGAACCAGGCCGGTGTACAGGGAATATATTTGTATTTATTTAAATTAAAAGTAATAGAAATCACACTGAACTACACGCGCCACCTTCCTTGTTGCTCACCAGTAACTTCTTGTTACTCAAATCAATTACACAAATTAGTTTGTTTTTAAACACATCACAATTCTTTACTCTCTACACATTTCACTTCAAGAAATAATTAAACTGATCAATAACCAAAACATGTAGTGTTGTGCAATTTTGATTTTTCTGCGGGCTTAAAAGGCTAGCAGTAGGGTTTCAAGATTGGCACAAATACATAGGGCAATTATGATTTCACCCACACTTTTGGCTTAAAATGGACAGAGGGTGATATAGCAGTTTGTTTTTCAGCCCCCCACCCACTTCAGCCTGTGTTGGGGAAGTTGGACAAAAAGATGGGAATTATTTGGGGAATTTTGGATTTCAGACCCCCTCCACTGAAAGGCCTGTATTGGGGGGAAAGTTGGACAAAAGGATTGGTCTGATTTAAGAACAAAGACACCCCTCTTTCTTAAAGAAGTCGGGGTCAACAGGACAAAAGGGATTGCCCAATTAAATAATAGGCTATAGTTTTTCAGTGCACACTGGGAAGTGAGCTTTGTTAATTTTGAATTTTAACAAAAATCACCCATAGTGTTCCACCAAATGGGGAATTAAATTCATTTTTTTAGTTAAATAGGAAAAGGATCTACAGAGTTTTGCCCCCCACAATCCCCCGGCTACTATAAAGGGAAAGGATTTTAGGCAAGCAGACTCCCCACCTGCTTTCCCAGTGCTCAGTTCTACTTGCATAGAAAGCCTCATTTTAAAGTTCAGGACAGCCAACTGCATGTCAGGACCCTCTGAAAAGACAGGACAGGGGTCTGGTCACTCTACTGTCCTGGATGGCCTCCCACTCACCAGCATAGGACCCAGTCAGCATTTAGGCCTTTCTAGAATATGCAGCTCCACCCAGATGCACTCTCAGCAATCTCCTCTGGTGTTTCCTTGCAGCTGTCAGATGTAAGTTTCATCAGCTCTCTTCGATGGTAAATTTCAGCAGCTTTCCCTCCTCCTAGTGCAGTCCCCCTTATATAGGAGCAATGACACCACCAATTTTACAATCTTGGGGAAGTACCCTGCAAGTGGTCACCCAAATAGAATTGGACAGTTACCCTTCTCTCGCCTACCAAACAAAACCTCAGTCAGGATTGGTTTACAGGTCTGGAGCAGACATCTTGCAGCTTAATTTACAAACCCCATTTGTGCTTAGGTGTCACGGGTACTCGGTTAGGTGACACTATCCCGTCGCTTTCATATCCAATTCATGATAACCAGAAGCGAAAACGGTCAGGAGCATTGTGGGTAAGAGCATGGAGAGCAAGGTCAGGGTTGATATCCATGTCACCCATTGGAACCTCCTACGGCCGTAGAATAACATGAGACTTCCTGTTCCATTAACATGGATCCCTTTTGTGCCAATCCGGAACTAATACCATGCTCTAGTCTTTGGGCGAGGTCCTCTATAAAAGCCACGCCCAAAGAACAAGACTTGCTTCGTGTGTTTTTCTGTAGCATTGAGCACGCGCTTACCTGGTTCCAGTCTCCGGAGTTTCTCCTACGGCTTTTCTGCAGTTCTGGTGCCCAACTGGCCAGCATCCTCGCTACTACGAGCTCCGCATCTGTAAAGAGAAAACGGAAGCATTACTAAACGTCAGATTTCAACTCGCCTGTTTCTCGGCGGTTCAGATCGTGTCTGCAACCTCATCTCCCACCCGCGGACCTTCTAGTCACCACCACTCGTCGGATTCCCTTCCGAAGAGGTATTTTTTGGCAAACTTGCAAAGCGAAAACACAAGGGAAAGACGGGTTAGACTTTAAAGACATTCTGAGAGCAAAAACCAAAAAGGCAACTCAAACCCGCACTTTCTCTTACTAGCACCCAGTGAAGTAACTGGGCAACCGAGGACACTTGGACATATTGAACTCACCTGATCCACAGCATTAAGGGTCCAGTGAAGTAACTGGGCAACCGAGGACACTTGGACATATTGTACTCACCTGATCCACAGCATTAAGGGTCCAGTGAAGTAACTGACCCTGGGACATATTTTGGGCTCTCCAGAACTCTTCCAACTAAGGAAGCGGCGGCGCCTTCTTCCCAGCAGCATAACCACAACTTGCAGTGAGAACAGCATCACTACAGCACGGCAGCCATTCGGCCCTGCACCATTGCGCCCCTGCAGAGCCAGGACGGAGAGCCCACCTTTCCAAACTAAAAGGTGAGCCCCCTAGACACAGTGCTTAAACCATTAGGGAGTCAGGAAGGAGGGTCTTAGGGTCTCGGCACTATTCATTAACCCGTCCTTTACCTTACAGGTAGAACCCCAGGAGAGGGAGAAAAAGTAGGATTTCGGGCAAGGGAAGAGCAGAGCAGAGGTTGAAGGAATCCATCGCTCCTGCGGATTTCTCAGGTGAGCGTGACATCAGGTCACATTTTTGCAAAAATCTAGTTGTGGCAAAGCTTTATAATTTTACTAATGACTACCATAATATTCATAATTTCTGATTCCGCTAATCATAGGAAATTATATAAGATGACAGCCAGGTCTGCACCATTTAACACGGTTGTGTGGCACTTTTCTGCCCTTCACAAAAAGTATAACAGTTATGAATATGTAAAAGATTACCCATATTGCCAATTTCATCCTCCATCTGTTCACCAACTCTCACATTTGAAACATTTTCATATCGGCCAGAAACGCATCTCAGATGGCCAATACAGTTCACCTTAGTCGCAGGTGGATGAAATGTATATCTCCAAAATCGTCTGGAAATTACCTAAGAAAATGGTACATAAATGAAGAAAATCTGCCTTAAGGTGGCTGGGAAAAAGGCCTAAGTTATAATAGTCCTTTTAAATTAATTGTAAATCTTCATGTGGGACAAGTGCCAATTCTCCTGCTTTCAGGCCAAATGGTCTCACTGGGTCTGCCTGTAACCAGAGTTTTTATTATTCTGTTTGAGTTTGCAGCTTGCTTTTTGAAATTGGTTCCGTATTTGAAGTTGTAGACCCCAGTCTTGACACCTTTTAGTCATGCTCCAGCCAAGGGGAACTTGTCCTGCAGTAACTGCCTTCAGAGCCAGAAAGTCTGGGGAGCATTGGGCTTTTCACACCTTTTTGACGATACACTTTATTGCTGTTGTAATTAGATGGGGGGTGTCACTTTCCAGTGGGGGAGTTTGTGGTGACGTGTCCAACAGCCAGCAAAAGGGTTTGCCTAGAGACACTTTTTCATGAAAACAAAGTGGCTTTTCAAATGTCACTGGTATTCTGTATGTGAAACATAATATACATTACTTTTTGTCAACACGCACCATGTCTTTTTCCCAGACATTTTACCTGTTGGTGGTATTTTTTCACATTTAAACTGCAGTTACACAAGTCAAGCCATTTTTGGGGTCAGTGTTTAAAAATCCTGCTTTTCAGGTGAAAGGGACTTCTGTTTGGGTCCTTTGAATGCACCCCACATTGTTCCTGCTCCCTTCGATCTCTGTGATTAGTTTGATACACTTGAGACAATGCTATAGACCTCTATTGGCTTATACTCCAAACACTCCAATGGCACTGGTAAACACTGATGGGGACATGGACAACAATATCCAATAAAGCCAGCACCTTCTGTGAACACTGGGATTGGTTGGCCCTCAGGTTTGAGGCTCAGCACTGCTGCAGATGAATCTGTTGAGAGACCTTTCTTGACTCCTAACATGTCAGTCATTTGTAATGCCAGCGATGATATGGACAACAATATCAAATATAGAGCACGCCTTCTGTAAACACAGGGATCTGTCTCCTCGAATTTGTTAATGAGCACTGCTACAGGCGAACCTCTTGATTGACCACTATTAAATTCGACTACAAACATGTCAATGTCATTTGTAAACACTGGTGATCTGGACAACAATAGCCGATGTAGACAACACCTTCCGCAAACAGTGCAATCCATCTACTCTAGAGTTTGGTACTGAGCACTGCTACATATTAATGCATGAATGCATCTGTAGGAAAGCCCCCTAGACGCTCAATCCAGAAAAAGAAATCAATTAGGGGAAAAGGCCCAATATACCTCTTACAAGAATAACAAGTTTTATTTCCATACAAAAGGAAAAAGGCCAACAAAGAACTTTGCTGCTGTGAAACGTTCTGCCACAATCTGCATCAGCAGCACATTAAGACGGAACAGCATCAACATCATTGCATACAGTAGAAACCTGCGCTGCTGGTTGGTGAGAGCCTACACTTAGGTCACCTGCTCCATAGGGGATGCAAGGCCATTGGTCCCAGACCAGTCCGTCCATCTTCCTCCACGTAGGCAATGTTGCAGTTGTCATTGGTCAGCAGATGGCCAAATAATTATATTACTAAGAAAAAAAAACACATCTATCTCTATGTAACAGCGCACAGGATACGAGCAGGCAGGGGCCCAGTGGAAACCTGAGGTCATACTAGCTCACACACTTATCTTACTCCCAGACAGGCTGGTATCTGTCCAAGATCTCCCACCCTCATTCTGGGCTCTAATTTCATCCTTCCCTGCACCTCACAGCACAAATCACGTGACCTTGGAATGGAGGCAGGATGGACCTGCTTTTTGATAATTTGGGGGTCCAGCATGTTTATGGTCTATGTCTGCGGTGATCTAATACTTTGGAATCCAGGGGTCCTAAAACCAAGGCATTTGGGTGCTATAATTTAGGATTAGGGCTGGTGCGGTTTTGAGGCCTGTGCCCTCCTTCTTATGGGATAGCGCTGCTCACAGACTCCCAGCCCTCCTCCCATGGCTTTGCATGGCACATTCTTCCCAGGGCACAAAGATTGGTAACATTTTCTGACAATAAAGGTTTTTATAGGTCTGTATGGCTCTGGCCTTTCTCATCAGCATCTGGGACACAACCTAGTCCTCTGCTTATGTTTGTGGCCTAGGCCTGGGATGCGGACTGCTGCGCCACGTTTAAGCTTTTTGCCACAATATGGCTGCTAGTATCTAAGATGACTGCTATTCCTGCATGTATACTACACATACAAAATGTACAATAATATGATCGTGTCGATGCTTGTGAGGGCACCCTCTTACCCCCTGGTCTCGATAATGGCCTTTGCCTTATTTTAAAGTGCTTGGGAGTGCAGGAAGATCCTGTCCCTTTCCAACACATCTGGCGTCCTCTTGAAAGACCTCTATTGGCTTTCCCCCTGAACACCTCAATACCGTTTGTACATCCCAACAATGATACAGACCGTAACGTCTGATATAGACAACACCTTCCATACAGAGATCTGTCTGCTCTCGTGTTTGATACTGAACACTGCTACAGATAACTCTGTTGATGCCGTCAAACCATGTTAATAGACTGCAATTGGCTTAGAATCCAAACTTTTCAATACCGGTAGTAAACACTGTTATTCATAAGACTACAATATCCATTGCCTTTGGTCAGCACATAAATCTGTTTGACTGTTGTGAGAAACCTGAGGGTATTCTCCCAGGCAAACCCAGAGAATCCCTTATTCAGGTGGCCAAGAAAGGACTGATCCTCTCTTATACCAACCCTGAAGGCAGACTAGCAGAGAAAGATCACCTGGGTAGGGGAGCCTGGGGTTATGTTCAGGAGGATGCCCCAAGGGAGACGCGATACGTTACCGAGGGGGGAAGAGGAGGTAGGTGAAATATGAGGCCTTTGTGGGCTGTGCCACATCTGCCCCCCTTCCTCCCGTTGAATCTCTTACCATTGACCCCTCCATACCGAACCAAACCCCTAGGATTCCAAACCACTGATATCCTGGTTTTTACCCGATGACTCCCATTGATTCTTTTCTACCTTCCTCTAGTTATTTTGTCCCAAACACCCAATCTACTAGGACAGAACACGTCTATTCCCACAATTCCCTATGTTCTGTTCTCCATCCCGGTCATTCTCGTCTATTTCACAAACCTTCTCTATCCTGTCCCGTATGATACTCTGACATTCCAACCCCTCTTCTTTCCAATATAAAGACTGTTTACCTGACATGTCCCGACACGAGGTTCAGGCAATTGACCAGAATCACTCACACCTGACAGCCCTTTCTTTTTCCCCACAGGGATAAAAGGTAAATCAGGAGAGCGCAGTACGAGAAAGGCGAGCACGGCAGACAGCAGGACGAGACGGTTAATCAGGCACAGCAGTACAAGAGGAGGCGAAAGACTGCAGGAATCGAAAGGGTGGTGAGGAGAGAAGTGACCTTTCCCTTTTCGTCCCAGACCTGTAGAACCTTTGTGGAAGAGAACCGAAGACTGCGAACAATAGCACAAGTGTCTTACAGCAGATTTCAACAGTACACAGGGCAAGCCCACGCCAATAAGCTGGAGCGATGCAAGCTCCTGCGACCGTGGTACGGGCCTCGGCTCCAGAGAAGCCGAAAGCCAAGCGGTTCATCACAGGCGGTGAGTCGAGGGGAGAACTGATAAGAGCCAGGCTGTGTTGAGTGAGAATCGCAAAGTGGCAAGTTTGAACCAAGTTACATGAACTGTAAAAAGTGCTAAGGGGAGACCAGTTGCAGAGAGAAGCTGGCACCACGTGGGTGCTAACTCGAGACACTCCGGTCGATCCCCATCTGAGCGAAACTACACATACCAGAAGGCCATAGGAGAGCCACCAAAAGAGGTCAAAGGGTGATACAGGAGGTCTAGTAAAATCCCTGTGCAATCGAAAGACTTTGATCTACGAACGGTGTGAAAGAAAGGGAAGTGAATCCTGTATTGAGAGAAAGCATGCAAGGGAAGTGAATCCCCCACTGGGAGAAAGTAAGGGACGTGAATCCCGTAAGACTTGGAAAGTAAAGTGAATGTGAAGTTGGCAAGAGTGAACCCGACCGACAGATGCAAGAGAAGAGGGGCAAAGTCTAAAGTCCTGAGAAACAGTGTGTTGACAGGCGTGAACCCGGCCGAGGGATGTCCACTATGAATTGTTTGAAAAGACATTGGGAAAACAAGGTAAGTGAATCCCGCTAAAGAGAAGGCGGGGGGGGGTCCAAGCCCGACCTAGGGAGATCCAGGGGTGAAGCCATCACCCAAGTACCGAAAGAGAAGAGGGGTCTAAGCCCAACCGAGGGAGATCCAGGGGTGAAGCTATCACCCAAAGTTGATAGAACTGTTACATAATTTGTGGAATACAAAGTGAAGGGTCAGCACCCAGAAGTGGGGACCCAAGGGTGAGAATCCTCACCCTAAAGTGCAAGCAGGAAACAAACTTTCAATTGTTTTTATTTTAGGAACCTGACAGGGCCTCGAAAGTGAGGGAAACATAGCTGCCTGGGGTCCTGATATCAGTGAGGAACTTTCTAGAGATTTGCGCACAGAAGAGGGGAATCCTGGGGTGAAAGTCATCACTCAAAACCCGTGGAAAAGACACTGTTTGTTTTGTTATTTGAATACGTCAGGTCCTCAAAGGCAAGAGACTTTCAAAGGAAACCAGACTTGGCCATCGACGAACCTGAGAGCTGCCATTGGAACGAACTGTCGCCTCGTGCTGGGGGAGCCCGAGACTGTACTGTGCTCCAAGATCTCGCCTTACCCTGTGCTTGAAACGTGGGGAAGGGAGTCCCAGGCTATTGCATCACGACATATTATTTGAGAACACTTCTTTCTTTTCTTTAGAACTATCCCACACCCCTTTTTGTATTAGTTGTAAGGTTTGGCAATATGTGTCTTAGTATAGACCCTTTTATTTGACACAGCGCACTAGGACTGCCTTACGTTTTCGTTTCGATGGTTTATGCTTGTTCACATCTTAGATTTAGGTTTAGATTGTGTTTTTCCAACCTGCATACAGCATTCATTGTTCAATAAATACCCTTGAACTGTGATCACTTGTGTTTGTCTTACTTGTTGCCACCATAAATTCCTTACATAGGGCTCTTTGTTGACGAGTTAACCCCAACACATATCACCTGCGTGATGCAGTCAGTTCTTTTCTTGCAAATGCTTTCCAGAAACTCGGGGGCTGTCCAGCCCCCATAGGGGGCGCTAGAGGGACAGCCTGCATAGTTACTGTTTAAAGTTTTTTTTACTGTCCTGCAAACTGCTGGCTTGCCGGCAAATGGTTTGTTTATGTGCGGTCATAAGAATGGAGATATCTGAGGACGACGAGGACCGCCTCAGGTTTGTCTCTAGAGTATGGCCATGGGCACTGCAGAAGGACCCAGAAGATTGGTAAGGTGTGGGAGACTCCCACGAGTTACAGGCTCAGCGGTAAGGTTAGATGGTAATCTCAATATGGCAGATGCAGGCCTAGAATTAGAAATATGAAATACTGTAGGCCAAGCGAAGCCTGGGAAATGTACCTTGCGTCCAATCATGAGAATTTTAAAATAACACAACACAAGCCTGGAAGGTACACAGACTAAAAGCATGAACTTGTTATGACCAAATAATTGTTTTCGGGCTTTGCACAAGAAAAGCCACATGAGTGATCCATACAAAGGTTATGTGAATGATCGACCTGGCAGTTGGGCAGCATAAGGCAAAAGCTTCTCCAGGGTTGTGTTCACAGCTCCATAATGGGCAGGATGTGATAATGAGAGACGGGGAGTGTAGATGCAGGTAGATAAGGTTGGTAAGTTTTGGGGGCTTTGGGTCCTCAGAGGGGACCACCCCCAAAGCGTGGCGGAGTTACAGGGCAGTGCTAGCCTGGGAGGAGTGAGTTTGCCGCTGCAGTTTCAGCCATGGGTGGTGTCCCGATAGCCGCACTAGAGCCAAATTCATACGACGGGCACTGAGTCCATTATGGACAGTTGAGACTCCTCATCAACGAGATTCACTGGTCATGAAGAATGACTGCTTGGCAGTTTATAATCGAAGCGGAGGCATCCGCTTCTCTGCAAACCGGAAGTGACAAGTGTTCCCGGGAGCTATAAGATAACGACAAGCCCAGCAAACCAATGGGCTACCATAGAAGTCTATGGAAATGTGACTTTACTTAGGGCTGGGACCGCCCCTCAAAATTTTTTATGACTCCAATAAATGTGATCTTGTGTTTCCAAATATACACCAGCTGTTCTTGTGATTCTTGGGTATGTGTAACCATTGCATGATGTCTTATACCCAGAAAGGGGGGGTGGCCGCGCTACGTACCCCAAGTTCATTTCCTTGGTTCAAGCTTCCTCAACAATGTTAATGTTAAAGGATATTTGTACTGCGCACTATCGCCACCGGAGTGGTCCCCTGGCGCTCTGGCCGCTCTGAAAGATGGAGGGGAGGGGGGTGAATTAGTGGGAATGAACTGGAAAAGTGCAAGATAGCAATGATGTGCTGTTGGCAGCCTCAGCCCGGTGGGTCCGTGACTGGCCTTGGGGTGTTTTACGGTCGGAAGTCGTTGTGTGCTGTTTTGCAAGTCTGTGTGCGGTTTGTTTTGTTGTTGCAGTCTAGTGAAGTTTATGCGGATGGCTGCGTTTTTAGGTTTGTGGTTGTGTTTGGTTAGAGTTTGAGAGGTATATGCAGAGTGATGAAATTGTTAGTGGATTGGTTAGTTGGAATTGCTGTCCTTGCAATTATGTCTAGGTGTGATGCTGGCTACCATCCACTATTCGATCGGGTGTGGTGCTTGCTAATTTCAATAGTCTGTCTAAATGTGAGGCAAGCTAGTGATCACGATTTCATTCAAGTGTTGCACTTGTCGTCATTCCCAGTTTAATTTAAGTGTTCTAACATTCACATTCTATCTAGATGCGACGCAGGCCAAGTTATGACTTCCATCTAAGAGTGGCACATGCTAAATTCATAATCCTGTCTAGATGTGACGCAAGCTAAGGTTAAGAATTCCATCTCAGTGTGGCACATCTAACATTGACATTGCTATCTAGATGCGGCGCAGGCTGAAGCTAAAAATTCCATGTGTGTGGCACACGTCAACCTTATTACACCTGTCTGAAGGTGACGCAGGCTAATCTTGACCCTTCATTGTAGGTGTGGTATTAGTTAATATTGGCTACCATGTTGGTGCACAGCACAATGCAATGCAACATCTACAGTCCAGCCAAGAATGGTCCCAGGCTGGTGGACACAAATCTCTCCAAGTATGCATGGTGTACAAAAACTATGGCGTTGTACGTTATGGACAAAAAATCCGACAAAAATGAGTCGATGTTTGAAGTCCTGCCGCCAGGTGCCTGTGCCACTGAACGCTGGTAATTGCCTTGCGTTTTCCGACCAGGAAGTTGTATGTTGCCTCATGATTTACGAGCCATTAAGAGAACTATTGATCTGTGTTAGCATTTACCTCTTTGATCAATACTTTTTGCTGTTAACCATCAGCGCAGGTCAATATCGGCTTAATCTCGTGGTGGGAGAGGGCCGAACAAGGGTCTTCAGTGATTGCCCCCAGTGCCTCTCTGTGGTAAGGACCAGCAGCACATTTCCTCTAGGGCTAGCAAGAAGAATTTATGTACAACCCCCTCCCTTGGGTCCAGATTTTATATTTTAATGACAAAATGGCCCACTGCGGCGATCCTCTGCTTGTGGTGCTTTAGGCATCTTCCAGGAATTGCTTATTTATTTATTACATTTATATAGCGTGCAGGCAGCCCAAGGGCATTGTGGCGCGGTTACTTGTAAGGGAGCTTAGTTACAGGTACAGGTACAGGTATAGGTTGTGCCTTGGGTTACAGTGAGGCAGGATCCTGTGTCAAGCGATAAGGAGAATCATACAACAGGGTACATCATATATGTTAGTCATTAAAGTTTAAACATGAGAGGTTGGTTAGGTGAACAAGGTAGTTTTCATGGCTTTGCGGAAAGCAGTCAGTGAGGGTTCAGCTTGCAGAGAGGTGGGGAGGGTGTTCCAATGTAGTGCAGCAAGGTAGGGGAAGCTGGCGCCACCTGCTCTACCTCTTTTTACCCTGGGCACGGAGAGCATAATGGCATAGGGTGTCCTGGTGGGTCTTGTGGACGCGCCTGGGTGGATTCCCTGAGATAGGTACGCTGGGGCTGAGAGATGGACACATTTGTGGGTGATGCTTAGCGCCTTGAATATAATCCTTTCCTTGCCTTCTAGCAAGGACCCCATAATCACCAAAAGGCAAAGTTTTAACTGAGATTAGAAATCGAGGGGGGGCTCTCGTTAGGGGTTGTGGGCTAAGTAGGGGTGTGCTTAGACCACACCCCTATCGAGAGCCTCTTGCTTAAGTGGTGGAGGCTGCTAAAAGAAGTAGAGCTGGAGTGCACTGGCATTATTACCTTTGCGCCCAGCACCTCCTTTTAAACAAAAGAAGTGGCTGGGCGCACCAAAGGTGTGACACCAGTGTGCCCCAGCAGGCAGCCTTTTCATTCAAGGAACCCTGTGGTGCAACGCTTTACCAAGGGCTTTACCAAGTGCTACCTGCTGCTGATGGCTCTGTACTCTGAAACATGATATGGGGCTGGACTGACGCGCTCTCCTTTTATTTCCGAATAAATAGCCATCAGCCAGCGTGAGGAGCCCAGGGGCTCCATGCTGGGTGATGGCTATTTACTCAAACAAACTCCTGTTTCAGGGTGCACGCTTACGGCTGCTGCTTGCAGGTGTCAGCACTTTGCTCCTTCTAAACCAAAGTGCTGACACCTGCAGGTAGCCCGTGTAACCGTGCAGCAGCTACACTGGCTGCCTCAGGTGTCGCTGGCTGGGGCTAATCCGGGGTGGGCCCTGGCACGGGAGACTTTTCTGGAGACTGCCGGGCTTGTCCCGTGCCATGGGACTTGGCCCCGGCTAGCACCAACCCACTTAAAGAACTGCCGAAGGGTGATTTTTCATTGGCGGGAGAGGTAAACCACTGCGTAAAAGAAAAGCGTAAAGTGTTTAAGCATTTCTTTAACACTCTAGGTTATTTTCGTCTCAATTTGCCGTAAAACGGGAGAGAAAGGGCAATTTCGTCTGTATTACGCTTTCTTTTATTGTAGGTATCGGACCCAACAGCGGAGAAATGCGATGGTTGGATGTCCACTGATTGCCACACGTAGGAGTTCCAGGCTGGAGTGAAACGCGTGCATGTCGTCTGCACATCACTGGGTGTGTGGGAGTGTCACATTTAAAGTGACGCTGAAACAGTATTTGTTCGTTTTTACATGGAGTAGTTGAATCAAAAAGGTGCGCATTTCCCCGCAGCTTCTGCTCGTACCCTTCATTCCAGAGCTGTTACTAAGTTTGGGGCGCTTTGTGCATCAAGACGAGTCTGCGGAGTGTGCGTCTAACGCTGCACGTTATCACACTGCCTTTTGGTGAACGGTGTGTTCCCGCAATTTGTTTTACTCGGTTACTCGCAGTAACATATTTAGGTGTGTGCTTCGGGAGAGGATCGGGGGCTCTCCCGCACGCTGTCCCCCTTCTTTGCGGGTAGCTGGCCCCGTGTCGTCAATGTCACCTTTAGCCAATGTCACGCTAGCAGGGCTTTGTATGCAGGAACTTGCGGGCCCATTCTTGTCATGGAAACGGTGCAACTACAAGTCCCAGCGTGCAATATTCTGTTGTCTTAAGAGCCAGGCTCGATCTCGGTCTTTCACCCTCTCTCCCCGTTCCCTCTCCATCTCACACTATCCAACTGCTTGGTAAGTGCCTGGGAACTGTTGGGCAGGCGAGCCTCGTTGCCTGGGGCGGCAGTGCTCTAAGGATGTGTGTCGCGTGGGGGAGGAGAGGTCTGAGGCTCTATTTAAAAAAAAAAAGTGCTTACGGTGACTTCTTTTAATGGAAAATGTGAGCAGTTATGCCTTGTGGAGAGAGGGGGGGGGCGACAATATCATTACTCCAGGGGGGTATAGTATCAAAAAAATGAACGCCACTGGTCCGGGCCATTCCGAACACTTGGCATCCTCCTGCAGCCATTTTCAAGCTTTTCTGCCATAGAGGCAAAGGGGAGAAACAACACTTTTAAATTCCGTTTCTGAATATACCCTCAACCCGCCTTCCATCCCCTCTAATTTTTCAAGGTTTCCACCCACCAAAATGTGGAATGTTATTGAAGTTAAGCCCCCCCCCCCCCCATCAGCCAGTGACCCGCTGCAACCCTGGGTGCATTTTTCACCAAACAAGAAAAAGAGCCTCGTGGCGATGTGGGCACTTATCGCCTGGATGGTTATCAGGCTATGGCAGCCGGTGTGGACCAGAGCCCACCCAGCGCGCCCCTTCCGGTGTCTTTTCAGACCGGGCGGCAGCCGCCATGTTGTTACCTGGTCCCCTATGACTTGAAGCACATGGAATTTCTCTTTGCAGTGCCAATCCATCCGAAAGTCAACCCCCCTGCCCCCCCCCCCCCCCCAAGACGGACGTATTCCTAAAGATGTGCCGTGGCGTGAAACCTCTTGGCTGCAATCACGAGGTTACCAATCGTTAGCCGCCCCCACTATCCCAAAAATGTGTCTTTCTCAAACAGGGGTCACAAATGTTGCCCGGATATTGTTAAGGGTATTCAAAACATCAAGGGTCTTCAGTCACCACCATGCTGGCCTCAGGGCGAGGAGTGGGCAGCGCTCGGCACGTGATGCCTGGTTTTTACGCTCTACGGTGATGCTAACAAGCGTGCCTCCTGCCTCCCCGTCACAATTCAGCACGCTTCAGGGTTTTCTACAAGCAGTTTAATTCCTAAATGATTAGTGACTACAACAGTTGGAAGGCATCACAGCCGGCCAGGAGACGCCTTGCCTTTCAGAACAGTTGGTAAGGGCAGGTCAGTCCCGGAAGGATAGCTTAGGGGCAACGTGCTCGCATTGGAAGCAAGCCGACAAGGAGCAACACAGGTTCAATCCCCAGGTCCGCGCTTTGAAACCTCTGGGTATTTAAGCGCGTTATAAATACGTAACTAAGACAAAAAACGATTACACAACTAAAAAACAGACAATTCCTGTAACAGCGCCTCAATGCTTGCGGGCTGTGTGAGCGCTTACACATTTTTTTAAAATGTTTTAAAAAAATAAACATTGTCTCATGCCAGGCTATGACCCAGCTGGTATGTATGTGATTCCAGATGTAAGTGATTCTGCCCCAGCCTGATGGGTGATTCCCAAATGTGCCCGTGAGGGGGTACATCAATGAGCAATGCAGTGGAAAAGGGAACACATTTCCCACGTGGACACAACCTTCAAGCTTCTACACTCTGCCTGGTGCCCGATTATCACTATTAAGCCATCAAGCGAGCACCTGACAGCTGCAAGCAAGCAGCGGCAATGCCAACAGTTTGGGTTTTTGTGTAGGTATGGCAAAGGCACTGCTGTAGTGGTATTAACTAGTCATCGATGGTAGCAGCTACAAAATGGTGGCAGTGCCTGGGCATATAATAGCAGTGCCTGGCAAACGCCTAATACTTCTACACAAGGCAAAACCTTTGGCTTTGCCAATGCTTGTTTTTAATAGGAGTTCAGTGAAGGACACGCGTATGCTTATAGTTCCTATAAATGCAGAGGCTGAAGGCAGACCTGGTTAAGACATTTAATTACATAAGTAATGAGCTTAAAGCTCCACTTAAGTCATGAACTCTCTGATGATTGCCTTAAAACACTGGCAGACACTTCGAGTGCAAAGTTTGATGGGAAGGCTTGATTAAAGCGAGCTCAAAGAGTTCCCATGCGTCAGTGTTTTGGGCGGGGAAGGGCGGGAAGGGGATGGGAATGGCTGTATGGATTAGCGTGGGATAATGTTTAGGTGTGGCTTATAGATGGAGAGAGGGATGGTTAGGCAGACCCGATCAGGAGTGAAGGATTCAGTCTGTGGGGAAGGGGGTGAGGAAGCCACGCCCAGTGCAGAATCCTGAGGTGTGGTGGAGAAACGGAACACCTGTAAGATAACTCCTGGCTTAATAAAGAATGCTGAAGCCTATTCAACTTCTCCACCTTATCAACCGGCTCTGGCTGGTTATTTGCGGGAAGGGGGTGGTCGGCTGGAATGATCAGGTTGTGGGGGAGGGAGGTGGAGCACCAGAGGTTAGGGGACAGGTGGCAAGTACCGGCGGGGCAGCTAAGAGATAGGGGGGAATAAAGGCTGGAAAATGCAGGTTACTGCCAGATGCACCCAGCCTCCCACACCATTCTAGCCCACTCATATAGCTCCTAGCAGGCCTCAAGAACTTCCAGGCAGCCTGGCCCCAAGCACCTCACGTGAAAAAGACACGGGTCAATAATGTTAATGTGTCGTGCCTTCGCGCACCTAGCTTGCCTGCCTATACAATCTGGCCATTCGCGGCCTAGAGAGTGAGCAGAAGACGTTTGCTGCACCCTCTCCGACCATCATCGGAGCCCAACACAGCCACTTTAGGAACCAAAGCATAGCTTCTAATGCATACTGTCTCCTCTGCCGCTTCCTTATCTTTGAAATGTCCAGCCCGCAACCCAGGACCGCGTGAACATTTTGAATCGCACTTGAATGGTGCCATTACCAGGGTACAGCAATGGCATCCTCGTGGCCTCCAACGAAGTGGCAGTGTCCAGGGTCCACCTGGCATCGCCTGTCCTGAGCACAATGCCGCAGGTTGGTGGACTTCAAAACAGGCTTTCAAAGTCCACGCAAGTTTAAATACTTTTTGTAAAATAAGAAACGTTCAGCTTTCAAGGCTTTGCAGAAAGTGTCACATGACTATGTCTATTACGGACTGCCATTAGTGCTGGTTATGGTGTCTGGGGGCCCGCATGAGAGCAAGCACTACAAGGCTTGCCGCAGCATGACACCAGAGAGGAAGAGTGTATCGCTTCTGATTTCTCTGAAGATGACAGAAGGGACCAGCATTCCTCCAAACGGATGCAGGGGTTTCACTGGAGAGGGTGCACTCACAGCACTTGTGAGGGTGGGGATTCCAAGTGAAGCCCCTCTCCCGGTTCCAGGAGGAAGCAGGGAAAGCGCTTGCACTCGAGTGCTTCCCGGTCCTCTAAGCACAGGCACTTGGCTGAAGCCCCGCAAAGACACAACCTGCAGTTGTTAGGGCCCCCAATACCGGAGCAAGAGGAGTGGACCCTGTGATTGCTGTCCTGTTTGGTACAGACGCCCCTACCACCTCTGTAGAGTAGAGAGCGGAACTGCAAGAAGCCACCTTGGTGCCGCAGGGTGCCGGCGTGGCGCCATACAGGGTGTCGGAGTTTAGATGGAGGCGAGCGGAGGGCGCAGCCTTGTTGCATAGGAAGTTGGGTGCCTTACTAGGCAGAGATGATGTCGACGAATATGCCATCGGAGAATGCGAGGAGCATTACTCCATGGGCCATGGTTATTTTGAGGAGTCTTGAATTGTGGATGTGAGTGGTGTAGAATCGTCGCCAGAGAGCGCCCTCAGCGGCTGCTTCTGGGCCGTAATGCAGCATTTGTCTCATGAGAGGGGCTTCCACACTGTGGAGCAGGATCCGAAGGCTTGAGGTACACTCAGCAGAAATGGCAGAGGGACTTGAGAGTGGGCAGAGGTGGTAGCAAGAGGTGGGATAGTAGCCAGAGAGGAAGCGGGAGGGGCCAGGGAGCCGGCAGATGCAGCAGAGGAGCCAGAGCGGTGCTAGTAGGAGTAGCAGGAGAGGGAAGGAAGTTGATAAGACGCAGGAGACGCCTATCGAAAAGGAGGAAATTGGGCTGAGGGCCCTGGACAAGGACAGTGCCATTCAGATAGACAAATTATGGTCTTGGAGGAGTGGAAGGAGGCCAAGAGGACCTCCCACCAAGTGCTACCATTAATGGGAGAGGAAGAGATGGGGGGGATAGAAAGGGAGAACCAAGACCATATGAGGGGTGCATAGGTCTAAGGAACGACAAAGAGGATGTTGGTGAGAGTCTGTCTGGAAGAAGCAGTGATGCATTAGTGAGAGGCAAGCCGGGGTTGGAGACCAGGATGTACATCTTAAACTTCTTCCTTCCAGACTTAGTGAGGGGGATAGGATAGGAGATAGAGTAGCAGTTAGAGAAGATGGGGGAGAGGGAAAGCACTATAGAGGGTGTGAGAAGGATAGTGAAGGAGACCCACAGCCCAAAACGGCCAAACACTTTAAAATCTGCAAGGATCTGGCCAATCCTTCTGCAGTCTCTACCTCTCCTGTTCCCTCCCAGGCCCTCTGTACGACTCTGGCTTCTTACTTCACCTCTAAAACCCAGGACATCCTGTCCTTGTGCTTCTCTCCTGGCCCCCTCTGGCTGCTTCCCTCACTCCTCCTCCTTCTTTCTCCTCTTCCTCTCTGACAACACCTGATATGTTTCTGGACAAGTCCGATCTATGAAAGTGTCGTCCAAACAGGTGCTCCCCTGCTCCTCCAGAACCATCAAGGACCACATTGACACCCTCACCCCAGCCTTGACCGATTTCTGCAATCACTCTTTTGCCACTGGATGCTTCTCCTCTCTCTTCAAGCGCTCCCTTGTGCATCCCCTTCTTAGAAAACCTTCTACCGACCCTACCGGTCCAGCGCGGACTATCACCTGTTCTCTATCACTCCTTTCCTGGACAAACACCTTGAAAAGTTGGCCATCTCCCATCTTACTCTCCACACCGAATCTGTTGGTTGTCTCCATGACCATCAGTTTGTCTTCAGAGCAGCCAGAGGCATGGAAACTGCTCTCCTGAACACCCTTGAAGATCTGCTCTCTAATCTTGATTCCAGACTTCCTTCGGTCCTCATCCTCCTTGATCTTTCCATGGCTTTTCACACGGTCGATCACACCATTCTGATGAATCGACTCTGTGAGAACCCTGGGCATCACAGATCTGGCCCTGGAGTGGTTGACCTTCCTCCTGGACCGACCCTCCCAATTCCAACTTGGGTCCCTTCTCTCCACCATCTCTCTCTCTCCACATGTGGTGTTGCCCAGGGCTTTATCCTCTCACTCTGGCTCTTCAATGTCTACCTGGTCCCTTTGGCCCACCTGATCTCTACTTTCTCCTCTAACTTTGAGTGTTATGCGGAGGACAATCTGCTCTCTTTCACGCTCCCCTCAGCTTCCTCTCTCGCTCATTCCTGACTGTCTATCCGTGATTCAGGATGGGTGTGCCTCCAACAATCTCTGCCTTAATGCCAGTAAGATGGAGATCCTTCTCATTGGGACCCCTGCTCCCACTTTCCCTCTCACTCTGGCTGCCCTCCTTGAGCCCTCTTTCTTTCCCTTCCTATGAGGCAAAAAACCTTGGTGTCATATTCAATTCCACTCTCTCCTTTTTCCTCACATCACAGACTTTGCCAAGAAGGCCCACTAGCAGCTGCACCTCCTCAGAGGTATTCTTCCCTTTCTTACTACTTTCCCCCAGTTCTCTCTATGCTGGAATACTGCAACAGCCTCTTTATCAATCTGCCTTCCTCTATTCTCCGCAACTAATTGAGAACAGGACTGCAAGATTTATCCTTGTCCTCAATCCCAGGCACTGTATCTATCCAGTCCTGAAATCTCACTACTGGCTCCCGGTGGCTGCAAGGATAAACCTCAAGACCCTCTGCATCGTCCACAAGGCTTTCTGGGACAGGGGCCCGCACTATATCCAACTCTCTTCCAAAATACCTTCCTTCTCGAGCCCTTCGCTCAGCTACCTCCAACTTTCGGAGGGTCAGACACTTCTCTAGGCAGAGAGTAGGGGGTAGATCTTGCTCCTCTGCAGGTGCTGCCCATTGGAATGGCCTCCCTGCCCCTGGACCGCCTGAAGTTCTGAAAGCTGCTGAAGACCTTCCTTTTATCCTATGCTCTCTTTGTTTTCTTTCTCTCACCTCTCTTACCTACCTCGCACTTAGGGGCTGTAACTATAACCTTTACAGCCCCCTGTCTCCTTGCACTTACTCAGAGCCACACTGCCCTGGCTGCACTCACTCCAAGCATTGCTGCCCTGATTGCACTTCCCCTTTACTCTCCATGGCACCCCCCAACCCCCTCTGTTCCCCCCTTGCACTTTTGCGCTGTCACACTTGCACAATCTGAATGACACAAGGCC
The DNA here is from genome assembly GCF_040938575.1 of Ambystoma mexicanum. Taxonomy (NCBI): domain Eukaryota; kingdom Metazoa; phylum Chordata; class Amphibia; order Caudata; family Ambystomatidae; genus Ambystoma; species Ambystoma mexicanum. Next base: position 1,562,385,837 of record NC_090932.1, read on the forward strand.
TAATAAGATCGATTGTCTTGTCCTCCCTCCGTCTTCCCCCCCCTTTGCCTTGTCGCACCTAGAAACACTTGTGTGCAGGCGTGCATATTACATACATGATATCTATTTGTGTTTTGGGGTTTAGCATGTGTGCTTTACAGTGCTTGCATTACAAGCTGTGTTTCCTGGAGCCCTTCCGTTCGTCACTTCCCACGCGATATACAGAAGTGTTATCACCTCATTGCCTTCTAACACTGGTTCCTCCAGGTCAGCCACTTGCTGACAAATAAAGGTTTATAGCTCTTCAGCGGGCATTTATTGTTCAAGCTCCCTGCTGGCTGGCCGCCTCATGCTAATTGGCGGCCATTAACCTTATCTTTGTCGCCATTGTAATGTATAGAGCCCATGGTTGCCTCAGACTGTTTTCGCTCTAAGCAGGGCCTTCCGCCCCCCCCAACCATCACATTGAAATCTGCAGCTGATTGCTTTGTGCCTTCTTCTTGCTCATCAAGTGAGGCTTTGCATGAGGAGACTCTGCTGGTAACTTGGGTACTGTTGCAAGCAGTTGACAGGGTCCATAGAAGACAAATAATGACCGCCGGCTTGGTGTAGAATTTGAGATGGTACTACAGAGATGATATTGTCATGGTAGTTGAGTTTCCACTCTTCCTAGCACAGGTATTCACAGATGCATCTATGATGAGGAGGAGCGTGATGGTCTTCATGTACAATACCACTGATGAGCGTTATGTAGACCGGTGAAGAGGGCACTGTCGGGTTGTGCAGGGTGGCCTACGTGTCCGGGGATATGGTTGGTTACTTGGAACATCTTGATCCAGGTTTTCCATCCGTCCGGGCTGAGCATTGCGAGGGTGGACGCTCTCCACAGAGCAAAGTCTATATCCAATGAGTGATCTCTGGACCAATTTGTGGTGGACCATATTTTTACGATGTGCGGGTTTCTGATGGTGGGATCTATTTGCAGTACTTGCAAACAGGAAGTGCCTGGTTTATTGCTCCAAAGAGATGCCCACGAGGGGATCATTGGGTGATGACCCCCTCATTACAAAAAAATGGTGCGTGCCCTCCAGTTCCCCTTTTGCACATGGTACTGAGGATCTTCAGGTAGTACATGTAGGCAAGGATTTTGGTGGCATTGGGTTGGCCACAGTAGGTCAGCGACGCAGACCCCCACAATCTCAGCAGTGGTGTGTGTCAGAGGATCCCAGTGTTCCCGTGTCTCTTGGCTCAGGAAGAGGGCCAGTTGTCCTATCTGGACCCGGTGAGCCTTCATCTTCACACTTGGCTCCTGAGCACCTTGCATTTCAATGCTAGGACGTGTTTGATGAGGTGTTGTACCTTATAGAGGGTGCCTGAAGGTACATGGTAGCTGTGCTCGTGCATAGTGGCTGCGCTTCTGTGTAAAGTGCAACCAATATAAAATAAGCCCTTTCTCAGCATCGGTGGGCAGGGTGCTGATTTCACCTTGTCTCTTGTAAAGGGAGGTTTGCAGGTGCCCCCTTGAGCGGTTAGATGGCTGCACTTTTTATCTGTACGTTCAAGCCTGATTAGAGGTTCTTGCTTGGCATATTGATTGTGATCCGTTCCTGAGAGGACAGGTCATTTCCGATCCTCCAGTGCTGTAGACCCATGCACAGTGGGACCTAAACCTGGTCTTGGTACAGTGGATCTGAGTTTTTGGTTCAGGAAATTAACCTGTTGGTTGGCTCGACACAGTTTTTGGAAGGCACTACCGCCTAGCTCGGACATAAGGACAGGGGCATCGTTTGGTTCACTGTTGTATAATTGAGCAAGATCTTTGTCTCTTTGACCTGGTACCTCAGAGGTCCCTCCTTCCAAGATTTTACAATTGGCATTGCTGGATTAATCTTTCAAAGATCCGGAATCTGCAGCGGAAATGTCATCCATTACAAGCTCAATTTGCATACCTTACGGTGACATTGGTTGACTGATAGGTCTTCTCAGCCCTCCTCCCCTTACTCACTTTAGAATCCTCCCGGTTCTCTTGTGGCGGGAAGTATGTGGGGAGCTGGAACAGTTGGGCTCAGGGTGGGCAGCACTACTTATGTACTGGACAGCGTCACTTCCAACGGGGTCCTCAAGGACTACCTCATGGCAATGCAGCTATATCTTGGGGAATCTGCAAAGGAGAGATCGTATCCATCAGAGCCAAAGTTGCCGATGTGGTGATACTTTGCTCCAAGGGGATACTGGACTGATATCCTTCCCAGTGCACATCAGCTGAGCGACCGGGCCTCACCAACTGGAGAGCACTGATGGTGGTTCTCTTGTGAAGTTCTGCCGAACTAACTACTCGGTCGATCTGGGCAATTTTAAGTGGCTGCAATACAACATGTTGGGCACACTATAAATCCCTACATTAACTTGACAACTCCGTCTTAAAGCAACAATGGGCACTAATTACATTCACATTCCTTGATCCACACATGATGTAGTGCCTTCCCCAACCACCCTAGACCTAACACTCTTCTTTGTAATTGAACATCTGGACTCCCATGCACGCACAAAAACACATGGCCAACATATTAGGTGAAACACGTCGTAAATCATGCACTTAATTGCAGATCCATGACATGGCATGGTCTTGCAGGTACCCGGAAGTACGCCTTAGGTCTTGCATCATACTCAACTATGGCTCTTCCACTTCCAGACCTCCCCTGGGATCACCATTAGCGACCGCATTCCTTTGCTGTCGCCCCATTCCAAGCCCTCCCTCTGAAACTTTTGAGAAGGAAGTTACCAGTTCATCATCTTCTGAGCACCTCTTGGTGTCCACACTTCGTCACATGACCAAAACTCCATCCCAAATCAAGACGCAACACCGCGTGCGAGTTCCGCGATCTTCACCACTTTCTTGTATCCTGTGTCTGACAATTTCTCATGGTTCTGGGCTTCACTGAGGAAAGCTGTAGTTCTCGCAAGAGTGCCCAGCCACGACATGCAGCCGTCATGGGTGTTCAGAAGTGGCACAGTCCATTGTCATTCGCTGCAGGCCTTCAAAACCTATTTTTTTCCAACTTATTTTGGCAAAGTGATTAGAAATGTCCTATCAAGAGAAAAAAGAATGTAAACTTGCCTGACCACTTCAGCCACCGTCTCTGAGCATTTTTCGACATCCTGCAAAGTGCTGCATCAGAAATGGAACTATTGGCCTATGCGGAGGTGGTGCCTGTTATTGCCCTGTGACCCCAGGGGTATGATATGATATTTAATTTATATCGCGCTCATACACAAGTGTTTCAGCGGGAGAACAAAAACATCAAACTTGCTAGGCCCAGTGAGATTAAGAGCTTGCAAGTGCATGTGAGAGGGAAAAGGGGAGAGGAGTGGAAAGTGCGGAACAGAGGAGAGGACAGAATAAATAATAATAAGTACAATAAATAAATAAAGGCAATAAACAGTGGTTGTGCAGCCAGCAAGTGGCAAAGTGCAAGGTTAGTCAGATAGGGAGTATCTGATAAGTGCAGGAGAAAAGTGGGTGGGGGACTGTATGGGTACAGATACAGACCCCAGTGTAAGGGGTGGCCTGGAGGCAGTGCAGGAGGGTGGTAGGGTGAGCAGGTACCTGGGCCCGAAGGACAGAGGGTGCTCAGGTGCACAATGCCAAGAGGTCAAAGCAGATCAGCAGGGGAGAAGAGGGGCAAAGGCAGGAGTAAAGAGGAAGGTATGGGTGGCACCACCCAATACCATGCGACCGAGGTCCCAGACTAGGCTGGACATTAAAAAAATAAGGAATCTGCAGAGGGAGATATTGTATTCGTAAGAATACAATGTTAATCACTAATGTAGGCAACTGTTTCTTCTCCACACACTCATACCTTCCTAGATGCTATGTCAGAAATAGACTATATAGGACTTTGCAGCGTTCTTTGTGTCTGAGTCACTGGAAGAGACATGTTTGCCTGTGGTCAGCCCTGGCTGGGCAGGAATCTGGTGTTGGATGATGAGGGTGTTGATGGGTGTAGGTGTGTCTTTTGGTCCAGCAGTGATGCTGTATCCGGTCTACTGGATGCAGGGGGCAACTCTGTAGAGTGGGGGAAAGCAGGTTGTTCTCTCAGATGGTGGCTGTGAGAAGTTGCACTCCATTGCTTTCTTGGATTGTGCGTCAGTTTAAGGGTTCAAGATGGTTTTCTTGGTGCAGGAGATAACACAGCCGAAGGGCCACTTGATCCTGGAGACGTCACTGCTGGTCTCTGGTTCAATCATCAGTCGGTCTCGGAGTTTAGTGGCCAACTTTCCTTATGCCTGCAGGTCCTGTTTGCAATCGGCTTGCAAGCAAACTCAGAGACTGGTCATCACGACCCTCTGTCCTGACCCTGGAAGATGTTCTCCAGAAGGCCTGTAAGGGTAATTAGCCCTTCTTTGGCAGAACCCTCATGGCTTCCTCTGAAACGTCTTCTGCAGAACTTTGCCTCGTCAGAAGCTCGTTTGCAGGTTTTCTTCCTTTGAGGACTCCTTCAAATGACTACTGCAAAGCCCCTAGTACTTATGAGAAACTGTAGCTTGAATGGAGGCTCTTAGCTCTCAATCAGGAGTATGCATTGTTTCAAACACACAGATGCTGGCCAATCAGAGATCATCATATCCTCCTCCTCCTCCTCCTCCTCCTCCTCCTCCTCCTCCTCCTCCTCCTCCTCCTCCTCCTCCTCCTCCTCCTCCCCCCTTTGCAGGTTTCTTCCAGCAACACCCTTGGCTTCAGACAGTACGACAAAAGAAGCAATGCCCAGATGTCGGGGGAGAGGGTGGGTGCCATTAGGTGTATTTAGATATCACTGATAGATTTTTTAATTGATTCTGCAGAGAGCTAAAACACCAGTAGACTATACATAATAGGCTGTTAAATAAGAACACATCTAAAGTACAAAGTCAACAGGCCAATCAATATGTAAATAAAAACAAAAAAGGAGGGCTAGATGTACAAATCATTAAAAGCATTCCAAATGTCTGTGTACTTATCAAGTTGTTGCTTACACTGGAAGGACAGGCTCTCCCTGCTGGAGAGAAGCAACAGGCTGTGAAGCCAGTCTTCAACAGTGGGTCTACCATGGCTCTTCCAATGCAATAAAATTTGTTTCTTAGCCACCACAAGAGCTCTATAGACCCAGGAGAGTTTACCAATAGGCACGTTAATGTCAGCCGGAAATAAACCCAGTAGGCATAACATAGGTGTGTGGGGGGAGGGAAAGACCAAGCACAAGGTTTATACGTTGAAGGACATCTCCCCAGAATGACTGGAATTTTTTGACGTGACCAGAACATGTGTAAATTGGTACCCATAACACTTTTTCAATTCCAACATAACCATATAGACTTACAGGACAATTACTTCACTGGGGACCAATGGATGTAATGATTGATCTATTGCTGCGTGAAGCGCAAATCCAAGTAAATCTTGAATCTAGAGATCCAGCACATATACAAGACCATTCAATATCATAAAGTTTACAACCTAGATCCAGATCCCAGGGATCCCTGCCATATGAAGAAGTCAAATTAAATTTACAAGGACTAAGAAGCTTATAGAACAATGAGGCAAATAGTGGCATACTTTTAGCCAAATATAGAACCGTGGGCAAACTATGTAAACTAGCGTTGGGGAGCGAGAACAGCACGTCAAAAAGATTCCTCAATGCCAAATAACGACGAGACTCTGATAATCGTAGTTTGTATTTAAAACGTAAAAACTCAAAATCATGTTGAGTTTGGCCATCATAGACTTGGCCTACTTTCCAAATACCCACCCGCTGACATGAAATCCAAGAAAGATTACGATTAATAATCTGCACAGTCGGGTTCTTCCATAGGCAAGAATCTGCACTAAGCAAAAACCTATCACCACGGGCCACATTACTTTTCTTCCAAAACTTTGACATGCTTAATAAATGGCACAGTCGAGCCATTCGGAAGCCTATGATCCATGTAAAGTAAACTATCATGGGAGGGTAGGGGCAGGGCTCAAGTCGAGGGTACACGCTGGGGGACGGAGTCCACACACTTTTTTCAGAGCGTCGACTCAGTACCACGGGGATCGAACCACAGTCGTCAGGGTTGTAGGCCGGACACTTCACCACTGCACTATATAATCTGATTAAATAAATAACAAACAACTAAAGGTGAAATGTCCCATTTCAGTACTGCAAATCCCAGGGAAACCATAAAAGATTTGTATTGGTTCTTCGAGTTTCAAAAATGCGGGAGGATAGCTCAGGGGCAACGTGCTTGCCTTGGAAGCAAGATGACCCGAAGCAACAGAGGTTCGATCCCTGGGTCCGTGCTTAGAAACCTCTGGGTATTAAGCGTGTTATAAATAACCTATCATATCATTTGATGCATACCTTTTAACTTTTTCAAAAACACTATCGGAAGAAAATATTTTCTCTTGGATTTGTGTGTGTGTTGATTTTATGAACGGCAAATGCCATTCGTCCTGTGCAATTTGGGTGGTTATGCAATGCCATTTTAATGAAATGGGGATATTTCACCTTGATATGCTCATTTCTGGCGACGTCACATCCCATTGCATTTGTTGAGTCCCCCCACTTTAATTTTTAGGATTTGACCCCTGGGTAGGAGAGACAGAATCTCGTTCGATGGTGGTCCAGTTCAGACAGCCAACATGGTCCAAGAACCAACTACAAAGAGTATGCAACGTGAAGGCTGCGTGATGCTGCCTAATCTTAGGAAAGCCAAAGTCACCCATATGCACTGGTCTCAAAAGGACATCCCTAAGAATCTCCAGTCTCCCACCTTCTCAAAGAAATCTACAAAAAAATGTATTCATATCCTGCACCAACTTACCCGAAAGCAGAAGGGGGAGCATGCTAAATACATATAACAACTTGGGGAGCAGAGTCATTTCAATTGTACTAATTTCACCCCAGAACAACAAATGCAATCTTTCCCATTTATGACACAACACCACAATCTCTAAGTTCAGTGACCTGTATACCTAATTATCTAAAACCACCTGTAGCCCAAGTATTCTGTCCCACATCAAAGAGGGCCCCCTGGCATGAAGACGAGATTGGGAAGATCAATGTCTTATCAACGTTAACCGTATCATCACAGACTGCACCATACATCTGCAAAGACAACATCAACTCTCTATAGGAGCATTCTGGATCCAACAGCAACACCAAGAGATCTTCGGCATTCAAAAGCACCTTGGAAGAACACTCGCCAAACAAAATCCCCTTTATACCCTGATGTGCTCAAAGCACAGCAGCCAATGGCTCGATAAACAAATAAAAAAGCCAAGGCGACAAAGGGCAACCCTGGCGTGTACCCCGCCCGATGTCAAAGTTCTCAGTGGTGAAACCATTTACAGTCCCCATAGCCTTTGTTCCACTATAGAAAGCTGCAAGAATCAAGGACCACTATGTATCTTAAGAAGGACACGATGCAGATAATTCCAGTTCACTCAGTCAAACGCTTTCTCAGCATCACTACCGACAGCCGCATAAGCATTAGCAGAATGCTTCCTAGGCCGAATAACAATGGATAACTCTCTGAAATCATCCTAGCTATTTCTACCATAAACAAAGCTTGTCTGATTTTTATGAGCCAGCTTCAGCAGCAGGCCATTAAGTCTTCTAGCCTATATTTTCACCAAGAGTTTGAGGTCTGCGTTCAACAATATCTGGTGCAAAAAAAAAGCACCTGTCTCCCCTTCTCTTTGATTTTGTGCAAGTTGGCTAACAGCTTACCAGACTTCTCACCTTGCTCCCAAAAAACCTGCCTAGTGTAAAACAGATCTTTCCCTGCCCTAGAATGCAATTCAGAATCAAGCGATCGTATAGCGCCTAGCATAGAGGACATGTTAGCCACAGATGGTGAACGATTATAAATCGTTGTAAAGCCCTCGCAGGACAAGGCCATGGTGTTGAGCGATGCATGTCTGCAGGAAATGCTGCCCGAATACTCGTAGCACACTTCTCTACATCCACGCATCTATGCCTATAAGAACTGAGGCACAGACCCTCTGCGGCAAAGCCCTTGCAGGACAAGGCCGTGGAGTTGAGTGACGCAGGAGACGCTGCCCAACTACACGTAGCACGCTTCGCTACGTCCACGCATCCGTGCCTATAAGAACCATGGCACAGACCCTCTACAACAAAGCCCTCCCAGGACAAGGCCACAGAGTTCAGCAACGCAGGTGTGCATGGGACGCTGCCCGACTACACATAGCAGGCTTTGCTACATCCATGCATCCGTGCCTATAAGAACCAAGGCACGGACCTTCTACGGCAAAGCCCTCGCAGGACAAGGCTGCAGTGTTGAGCGACTTAGGTGTGCAGGAGATGCTGCCCAACTACATGTAGCGTGCTTTGCTATGTCCACGCATCTGTGCCTATAAGAACCGAGGCACGGACCCTCTGCGGCAAAGCCCTCGGACAAAACCGCTGTGTTGAGCGACACTGGTGCACAGGAGACGCTGCCAGACTGCACGTAGAATGCTTTACAACGTCCATGCACCCTTGCGTATAAGAAACGAGGTACGGACCTTCTGCGGCAAAACCCTTGCAGGACAAGGCCGCAGTGTGTTGAGCAATGCAGGTGTTTGGCAGCGATGGGGTTGCGGCGTAGACAGTGAGTGCGGACAACCTCACCTTCCTATGTGCGACCACCAGGTAAGAAGTAGCAGGGAGAGTTAGCTTGCTTCACTCTATGCAACCCCCCCTGACCTGGTGCCCCTTCTCATCCTTTCACCCGTGTTGTTTCCCCTTGTGACCTGATCTCCTGCTCCCCCCTTGCTCCTGTGATCCCTTGCATCCTAGGCCGCATGCTCCTTGCGTTCATCTCGCAATCCTAGATTGTGTGCGCTCCCTTGCATCCTAAGCCACATGCGTTCCATCGCATCCTGAGTTGCGTCTGCTCTGCTCGCAATCCTCAATCACGTGAGCTCCCTCGCGCCCTAGGCTGCGTGTGTTCTCTTGCTTTTTAGGCTGCTTGGCACCCTTGCATCTTAGGCCGCTTGCATTTCCTCACAATCCAAGATTGCGCCTTGGCTGCCCCTCGCAACTCTAGGCAGGTCTCTTTCCACTCTACTACGCGTCCCCCGCATTGCCCACGGGCCTTCTCCTTTCCAGCCCTCTTTCCTAGCTAGCCACTTCCCCTGACCTAGTGTGTACTGTTCTGAGGTTTTTGCATTGCCTGCATTTCTGCTGTGCTCATTTTCTCCTCTAGATTCCCTGTTTTTTGTTATCCATGGTTATTATTGCTTGCATCCCTGCCGTGTTCATTCTTTTCCTCTAAGTTCCCTACTCAATGTTCCTTGGCATTCTTGTTATCCACATTTGTTTTTTCTCAGATTGTAGTGCCTGCATCCCTGCTGTGTTCTTCCCTATTCTAGGTTCCCTGAGTGATCGTTCGGGTTTGTCGTTCTGTTTCCCCTGGTAGCTTGCTTACAATGTACTGCCTGCATCCCTGCATTGGCCATTCTTACTTTTAGGTTCCATTGGTAACTTACATTTCTATATACTGCATCTGACTTTCTGCCATTGTTCTGTCCTCTGTGTGCCCCCCTCCTTCTGTGACCCCTCCACCCTAGTGTCCCCCCCCTTTGCCATTCTCCAGTTTCTCTTCCCCTCCCACTCTTCCTTCTGCACCTTCTATGGTGCTCTCTGTCGCTCCTATCTTCTCTAACTGCTATTCTATCGACTATCCTATCCCTCTCACTAAGTCTAGCAGGAAGAAGTTCAAAAGGGATATTCATGTCTCCAACCCAGGCCTCCCTATCGCTCATACCTGCACCAGCACTTCCTCCAGACAGACCCTTACCGGCATCCTCTTTGTCATTCCCTCGCCAGGCCTGTGGACCCACCATATGGTCTCTGTTGTCTCTCTGTTTTCCTCTTCTCCCATTAATGGTGGCACCCGTTGGGATGCCCTCCTGGCCCCCTTCCACTCCTCCAAGACCATCATTAATGTTTACCTAAATGGCACTGCCCTGGTCCAAGGCCCTCAGACCAACCTCCTCCTTTTTTGATAGATGCTTCCCGTGCCTTATCAACTTCCTTTCTTCTCCTGCTCCTTCTCCTGCTGTCCCCTCTTTTCCCTTTCTGGCTTCTCTGCCTTCTCCTTCCTTGGCCACCTCTACGGCTGTCTCTGCTGCTCCTGTTGCCTCTTTCCTCTGCCACCCCTTTGGCACCCACCTCCCCTTCCTTGGCTACCTTGCCCTCTCCTCATCCTCTCCTCCTTCCTCCTCGGCCACCTACAAGACTTCCGCAGGGCGTTCCTCTGACCTCTACCCCTCCACGGAAGTCTTTCAAAGGGGGCAACCTGCCCCACATTACTACTCTCAACTCTCGCTCAGCGGTCAAACACTGACATCTGCCGTCTCCTCGAAGAATTGAACTAGATGTACTCGGTCTGACCGAGACGTGATTCACGGCCAGCTCTGTCACAAGCCTTGACACTCTCCTTCCTGATGGCTACAAGATCCTCTCCGTGCCCAGAACCAACCGTACCGGTGGGGACGTAGCCTTGATCTTCCTGGAGTGAATCCCTGCTTCTATCATTCCTATGCAGGACTTCTCCTCCTTTGAATGCCTGGTCAGCAAGCTCTCTATCTCTCCTGGCTTTTCTTTCACTGTGGCCACTATATTCCGACCGACTGGCCAGGTAGCCTCCTCCCTCTCTGAGTAGGCGGACCTCTCATCCTCCCTCCTCGCCTCTACCTCTCAAATTCTACTTCTCAGAGACCTTAACGTCCACTTGGATGCTTCAAGTCCTTCTGCAGTACTTTTGCAACTTCTACAACACTCTCTCTATTCTTCCCTATGGCCCGACTCACTCTGCAGTGCCACACCCTGGATGTTCTGATCTCCTCAGACCTCCCCCTCTCTATCCCTCTCACCACTCCTCTCTCCTGGAGTGATCACTTTCTCCTTTCCTCCCATCTCTCTACCTCTCAGGCCAAGCCGACCCCATCACTGCCACCTATCTTCTCGCTCATCCGACCCATGAAGCGTGTGTCAGTTGAGGCTTTCACCGCTACTTTCTCACTTTCTTCTGCACCTTTGGCTGACTCACATCCTGATACAACCGTTTCTAACCTTCATCTTTCTATCTCTGACACTCTTGATGTACTTGCCCCTATCATGAGGATCCATTTGAAGCCCAAATCCAAGTGCAACTCTTAGTACAACTCCGACTCGTCACCCTCAAATGCAAGTGCAGAGGGCCTGAGAGGAAGTGGAGGGCTACAGGTACACCCACTGAGAAACTGGCCTGCCGACTGCTCCAAAGGCAGTACAGATGGTATCAGGTAATATTATCCCCATAAATAATGTCACCATACATATAGTCGCCGGGAAATGGCATAGGCAACATTATTTATAGGGATAATATGTGGGGTAAATGGGAGCAGGGGTTGCGGGGGTGTCCCCCGCTCCCTTAAAAAAAATATGGGGTTTGCAGGGGTGTCCCCCGCAGGTTCCATATGGTAATATCGCCACAAAAATGGCACTGTTCTTGTATAGCGACATTTGTGCAGGGTTATTATCACATGGAATCGTACAGACTCTTTGTCCTCACCAAGAAAAGCCCACACTTCCAAGCCTGCATCTCTGCGGCATCTAAAAACTCGGCCGAACTCTTTAAAATCTGCAAGGAGCTGGCCACCCCTGTTGCAGTCTCCACCTCTCCTGTTCCCTCCCAGACCCTCTGTACGGCCTTGGCTTCTCATTTCATCACTAAAACTCAGGACATCCTGTCCACCTTCTGTTCCTCTTCCTTTTCCTCTCCCTCCTCCTCCACTCCTGGCCTGCCTGTGGCCTACTCTCCTCGCCCTTTCTATTGTTAACCCATGATGCTTCTAGACAAGTCCGATCTATGAATGTCTCGTCAAAACAGGTTCTTTCCTGTTTTCTAGAACCATCAAGGACCACACTGACACATTTGCTCTAGCCCTAGCCAATTTCTGCAATGACTCTATTGCCACTGGAACTTTCCCCTGCCCTCAAGCACTCCCTTGTGCACCCCTTCCTTAAGAAGCCCTCTGCTGATCCTTCATCTTCGGCTAACTATCACCCGATCTTTATCACTCCTTTCCTGGGCAAACTCTTGGAAAAGCTGCCCATCTCCCAGCTTAATCTTCATCCGAATCGGTTGGTGTCTCCATGACCACCAGTCTGGCTCCAGAGCAGCCAGAAGCATGGAAACTGCTCTCCTGAACATCCGTGAAGACCTGCTCTCCAACCTCGATTCTAACCTTCCTTCTGTTCTCATTCTCCTTGATCTTTCTTCTGCTTTTAATTCGATTAACCATGCCATCCTGCTCAACTGCCTCCGTATCACTGATCAGACGCTGGCCTGGCTGACCTCCATTTCTCACTGATCGACAGGTCCAGCTTGGGTCCATCCTCTCTTTATCGCCCTCTCTACCTGTGGTGTACCCCAGGGGTCTAACCTTTCTCCCTGGCTGTTCAACCAATACCTGGCACCTCTTTCCCACCGCATCACTGCTCCAACTTTGTGTTATGCAGATGACACCCAGCTCTCTTTCAAGCTTCCCTCAGCCACCTCTACTCCTCTCATTCCTCTTTCCACAATCCAGGAGTGTTATTCCACCAATGATCTCTGCCTTAATGCCAGTAGGACTGAAATCCTCCTCATCGGAACACCAGCTCCCTCCTTTTCTCCCTCTCGCCGCCCACCCACTATGGGCCTTCTTCCTTCTCCCACCTGTGAGGCCAAGAACCATAGGGTCCTCTTCGACTCCACACTATCCTTCTCTCCTTACATCTCTGATGTCTCTAAGAAGTCAAACTACCAGCTGCACCTCCTCAGAGGTATTATTCTTTTCCTCACTTTCCCCCTGAAGCTCACTGTCTCCAGAGCTCTGGTCCTCTCTAGGTTGGACTGTTGCTATGATATGATAGGTTATTTATCACGCACTTAATACCCAGAGGTTTCTAAGTGCGGACCCGGGAATCACACCTGTGTTGCTCCGTGTCGTCTTGCTTCCAAGGCGAGCATGTTGCCCCATAGCTATTCTCCCGAGACAACAGCCTCTTTCTAAATCTTCCTGCCTCTACTCTCCGTCCTCTACAACCTATCCAGAACAGTACTGCAAGATTTGTCCTTGGCCTCAAACCCATGGATCGTAGCTCTCCAGCTCTGAAATCTCTTCACTGGCCCCCAGTGGCAGCAAGGATCAAGTTCAAGACCCTCTGCATTGTCCACAAAGCTTTCTAGGGCCTGGGTCCACGCTACCTCCAATGTTCTCTTCCTAAGCACCTACCTTCTCGAGCTCTCCGCTCATCCAACTCTCTGAGGGTCAGGCACTTTTCCAAGCAGAGAGATGGTGGAAGATCTATTTCTTCGGCCGGGGCCTCCCTCTGGAACAGCCGCCATGCCTCTCTCAAACTTGAGCAGAACCACCTCCAGTTCTGTAAGCAACTCAAGACCTTTTTCTTTGCCTCTGCTTTCTCTCTTCCTCTCCCATCTAGTCCACGCACTGATCACCTGGCCACCCTCTGAACTCGGGCCCAAGTCCTCGCATGTCCAGCTGCACCCACCTTGCATTGCTGCCTGGATCCCACTGCACTTGTGGTCTGTATCTGTAACTCTACAGTCCCCCCTCTGTGCACTTATGAGCCACCCGTTGGCTGCACTTCCTTACCTGCACTGAGCCACCAGCTAGCTGCACTTTTATTATTTGCACTTCTCCACCCTCACATTTTGGCACTTCTCCACCTACCCTACCTGCACGATCTGAATGACACAGGGCTTAGTAAGATCATTGTTTTGTCCTCCCTCTGTTCCCCTCCCCTTGTCCTGTCGTGCCTAGAAACACTTGTGTACAGGTGCGTTATAAGTAACATATCATATTTAGAAATAAAAAGGTTATGGCTGTAAGGTATTGAATTAATTATAACCCCAGGCACAGCTCTGGGCAAGCCACCAGGCCATCATTTTTCAGCCTGCCAAGCCATTACAGAAGGGGAAAGACCATATGCAAATCAGGCTTGTTCCCGCCCGAATTGCTAGTTCACATCCCTTCTGCACAAGACCATAAGCATCCACAGACATGTTTTGGCCTTGTTGGGTGTCATCAGTGAGGAGTAGCTTGGGTCTCTAGGTCCAGCACGCTTGGGGCCCATGTCTGGGCATACCTGTCCCACCTGGCGTAACTTTAAAAAAAACTAAAAGTTGATGGCAGGAAGGTTTTGAATTAATCATAACCACAGGCGCAGCTCTGGGCAACCCTCCCGACCATCGTTTTCAAGCCTGCCAAACCATTACCGAAGGCAAAAGCCCATATGCAAATCAGGCTTGTTCCCACCCCAAAAGAGACAGCCCAGCCCGAACTGCTAGGTCACATCCCTTCTGCACAAGAATGGGTGTAAATCATGGATTCACATGCTCATGAATATTCCCCGTTGTCACGCTGGGAATCCTTGGTAAAAGAAAAACGGTTTCACTTTCAAAACTGTATTTCTCCAATAAACCAATCACAGTCCTCTTGGTCATACTGCCCCCAGCCAATGACGGCCCTCTCCCTAAACCCGCCTCTGGCAGCCATCTTCAGAGTTTTACTGCACGTTTCAGTGTTGGGAGTCCTTGAGTTTTGCTCTGTGAGCTACTTCTAGGTTTTTCGTGTTATTTCACGGAAAAAGATTCTATTTTTGTTCTCGAAAGAGCCCATGTGCTCTTGTCTCCATCTGCCGACAGCGGGGATCCATTGTCATTGAAGTTCAGCGCCCCTCATCGGGCCTACTTCATGCCTTCTGACTATGATGGAGGAGATGAAAGAAGGAAGATCCCTCTTCAAGCCCTGCGCCAAGTGCGTACTCCAAAATGTGTTTGTGGAGGACAATTACCTACAATGACTCTACTGCCTGCATCCGGACCACAAGGAAGGAGATTGCAAAGATATGCTGTCGATTCTCCAAAAAAGATGACAAAGGACAGGCACAGTAGACTGGCAGCAAGCTGAACGCTAAGGCCACTGCCCGAGCAGGGGCATGCCTCATCCAAGGCCAGTCAGTCCAAGGAGCAGGCTTCTAATCTATGACCATGTGGAATGCGCATAGATACTTTCGCGCGCAAAAAGGCGCACATTTGTTTTAATCACATGGTATTTTGCAGGGTGTTTGCTCATTTTCTATGAATCAGGCCCATTGTAACATGGTGGGTGTTAGATCAATGCATGAACTATTGGGGAAATAAGCTCCTCAGCCATGCCTTTGTGCATGCTCTGCTGCATGGGTAGTTTCAGATACCATCAGCCATCATCTTTGCAGTGAATGTTACTACTCATTCATTTCCTAGCTAGTTTTCAGCCATGCCTTGGTGCATGCCCTGCTGCATGGGTAGTTTCAGCTGCCAGCCTCTTTACAGCGCATCCCACCACGCATTTCCTAGCTAGTCTTCAGCCATGCCTTGGTGCATACTCTGCTCCATTGGTAGTTTCAGCTGCCACCAGCCGTCATCGTTGCAATGCATCTCACTACTAATTTCCTAGCTAGTTTTCAGCCATGCCTTGGTACGTGCTCTGCTGCATGGGTAGTTTCAGCTGCCAACAGCCATCATCTTTACAGTGCATCCCACTACTCATTTCCTAGCTAGTTTTCAGCCATGCCTTGGTGCATGCTCTGCTGCTTGGGTAGTTTTAGCTGCCGTCAGCTAAGATCTTTACAGTGCATCTCACTATTAATTTCCTAGCTAGTTTTCAGCCATGCCTTGGTGCATGCTCAGCTGCATGGGTAGTTTCAGCTGCTGTCGGCCATCATCTTTACAATGCATCTCATTACTCATTTCCTAGCTAGTTTTTTCAGCCATGCATTGGTGCATGCTCTGCTGCGTGGGTAGTTTCAGCTGCCGTCATCCATCATCTTTACATTGAATCCCACTACTCATTTCCTAGCTAGTTTTAGCCATGCCTTGGTGCATGCTCTGCTGCATGGGTAGTTTCAGCTGCCGTCGGTCATCATCTTTACAGTGCATCTCATTACTCATTTCCTAGCTGGTTTTCAGCCATGCCTTGGTGCATGCTCAGTTGCATGGGTAGTTTCAGCTGCCGTCGGCCATCATCTTTACAGTGAATCCCTCTACTCATTTCCTAGCTAGTTTTCAGCCATGCCTTGGTGCATGCTCTGCTGCATGGGTAGTTTCAGCTGCCATGAGCCATCATCTTTACAGTGCATCCCACCACTCATTTCCTAGCTAGTCTTCAGCCATGCCTTGGTGCATACTCTGCTCCATTGGTAGTTTCAGCTGCCACCAGCCGTCATCTTTGCAATGCATCTCACTACTCATTTCCTAGCTAGTTTTCAGCCATGCCTTGGTACGTGCTCTGCTGCATGGGTAGTTTCAGCTGCCAACAGCCATCATCTTTACAGTGCATCCCACTACTCATTTCCTAGCTAGTTTTCAGCCATGCCTTGGTGCATGCTCTGCTGCTTGGGTAGTTTTAGCTGCCGTCAGCTAAGATATTTACAGTGCATCTCACTATTAATTTCCTAGCTAGTTTTCAGCCATGCCTTGGTGCATGCTCAGCTGCATGGGTAGTTTCAGCTGCTGTCGGCCATCATCTTTACAATGCATCTCATTACTCATTTCCTAGCTAGTTTTTTCAGCCATACATTGGTGCATGCTCTGCTGCGTGGGTAGTTTCAGCTGCCGTCAGCCATCATCTTTACAGTGCATCTCAGTACTCATTTCCTAGCTAGTTTTTAGCCATGCCTTGGTGCATGCTCTGCTGCATGGGTAGTTTCAGCTGCCAACAGCCATCATCTTTACAGTGCATCCCACTACTCATTTCCTAGCTAGTTTTCAGCCATGCCTTGGTGCATGCTCTGCTGCTTGGGTAGTTTTAGCTGCCGTCAGCTAAGATCTTTACAGTGCATCTCACTATTAATTTCCTAGCTAGTTTTCAGCCATGCCTTGGTGCATGCTCAGCTGCATGGGTAGTTTCAGCTGCTGTCGGCCATCATCTTTACAATGCATCTCATTACTCATTTCCTAGCTAGTTTTTTCAGCCATGCATTGGTGCATGCTCTGCTGCGTGGGTAGTTTCAGCTGCCGTCATCCATCATCTTTACATTGAATCCCACTACTCATTTCCTAGCTAGTTTTAGCCATGCCTTGGTGCATGCTCTGCTGCATGGGTAGTTTCAGCTGCCGTCGGTCATCATCTTTACAGTGCATCTCATTACTCATTTCCTAGCTGGTTTTCAGCCATGCCTTGGTGCATGCTCAGTTGCATGGGTAGTTTCAGCTGCCGTCGGCCATCATCTTTACAGTGAATCCCTCTACTCATTTCCTAGCTAGTTTTCAGCCATGCCTTGGTGCATGCTCTGCTGCATGGGTAGTTTCAGCTGCCATGAGCCATCATCTTTACAGTGCATCCCACCACTCATTTCCTAGCTAGTCTTCAGCCATGCCTTGGTGCATACTCTGCTCCATTGGTAGTTTCAGCTGCCACCAGCCGTCATCTTTGCAATGCATCTCACTACTCATTTCCTAGCTAGTTTTCAGCCATGCCTTGGTACGTGCTCTGCTGCATGGGTAGTTTCAGCTGCCAACAGCCATCATCTTTACAGTGCATCCCACTACTCATTTCCTAGCTAGTTTTCAGCCATGCCTTGGTGCATGCTCTGCTGCTTGGGTAGTTTTAGCTGCCGTCAGCTAAGATATTTACAGTGCATCTCACTATTAATTTCCTAGCTAGTTTTCAGCCATGCCTTGGTGCATGCTCAGCTGCATGGGTAGTTTCAGCTGCTGTCGGCCATCATCTTTACAATGCATCTCATTACTCATTTCCTAGCTAGTTTTTTCAGCCATGCATTGGTGCATGCTCTGCTGCGTGGGTAGTTTCAGCTGCCGTCAGCCATCATCTTTACAGTGCATCTCAGTACTCATTTCCTAGCTAGTTTTTAGCCATGCCTTGGTGCATGCTCTGCTGCATGGGTAGTTTCAGCTGCCGTCGGTCATCATCTTTACAGTGCATCTCATTACTCATTTCCTAGCTGGTTTTCAGCCATGCCTTGGTGCGTGCTCAGTTGCATGGGTAGTTTCAGCTGCCGTCGGCCATCATCTTTACAGTGAATCCCGCTACTCATTTCCTAGCTAGTTTTCATCCATGCCTTGGTGCATGCTCAGTTGCATGGGAAGTTTCAGCTGCCGTCGGCCATCATCTTTACAGTGAATCCCGCTACTCATTTCCTAGCTAGTTTTCAGCCATGCCTTGGTGCATGCTCTGCTGCATGGGTAGTTTCAGCTGCCATGAGCCATCATCTTTACAGTGCATCCCACCACTCATTTCCTAGCTAGTCTTCAGCCATGCCTTGGTGCATACTCTGCTCCATTGGTAGTTTCAGCTGCCACCAGCCGTCATCTTTGCAATGCATCTCACTACTCATTTCCTAGCTAGTTTTCAGCCATGCCTTGGTGCATACTCTGCTCCATTGGTAGTTTCAGCTGCCACCAGCCGTCATCTTTGCAATGCATCTCACTACTCATTTCCTAGCTAGTTTTCAGCCATGCCTTGGTGCATGCTCTGCTGTTTGGGTAGTTTTAGCTGCCGTCAGCTAAGATCTTTACAGTGCATCTCACTATTAATTTCCTAGCTAGTTTTCAGCCATGCCTTGGTGCATGCTCAGCTGCATGGGTAGTGTCAGCTGCCGTCATCCATCATCTTTACATTGAATCCCACTACTCATTTCCTAGCTAGTTTTAGCCATGCCTTGGTGCATGCTCTGCTGCATGGGTAGTTTCAGCTGCCGTCGGTCATCATCTTTACAGTGCATCTCATTACTCATTTCCTAGCTGGTTTTCAGCCATGCCTTGGTGCATGCTCAGTTGCATGGGTAGTTTCAGCTGCCGTCGGGCATCATCTTTACAGTGCATCCCACTACTCATTTTCTAGCTAGTTTTCAGCCATGCCTTGGTGCATGCTCTGCTGCATGGGTAGGTTCAGCTGCCGTCAGCCATCATCTTTACAGTGAATCCCACTACTCATTTTCTAGCTAGTTTTCAGCCATGCCTTGGTGCATGCTCTGCTGCATGGGTAGTTTGAGCTGCCATGAGCCATCATCTTTACAGTGCATCTCACTACTCATTTCCTAGCTAGTTTTCAGCCATGCCTTGGTGCATGCTCTGCTGCATGGGTAGTTTCAACTGCCATCAGCCATCATCTTTACAGTGCATTCCCCTACTCATTTCCTAGCAAGTTTTCAGCCATGCCTTGGTGCATGCTCTGCTGCATGGGTAGTTTCAGCTGCCATGAGCCATCATCTTTACAGTGCATCCCACCACTCATTTCCTAGCTAGTCTTCAGCCATGCCTTGGTGCATACTCTGCTCCATTGGTAGTTTCAGCTGCCGCCAGCCGTCATCTTTGCAATGCATCTCACTACTCATTTCCTAGCTAGTTTTCAGCCATGCCTTGGTACGTGCTCTGCTGCATGGGTAGTTTCAGCTGCCAACAGCCATCATCTTTACAGTGCATCCCACTACTCATTTCCTAGCTAGTTTTCAGCCATGCCTTGGTGCATGCTCTGCTGCTTGGGTAGTTTTAGCTGCCGTCAGCTAAGATCTTTACAGTGCATCTCACTATTAATTTCCTAGCTAGTTTTCAGCCATGCCTTGGTGCATGCTCAGCTGCATGGGCAGTTTCAGCTGCTGTCGGCCATCATCTTTACAATGCATCTCATTACTCATTTCCTAGCTAGTTTTTTCAGCCATGCATTGGTGCATGCTCTGCTGCGTGGGTAGTTTCAGCTGCCGTCATCCATCATCTTTACATTGAATCCCACTACTCATTTCCTAGCTAGTTTTAGCCATGCCTTGGTGCATGCTCTGCTGCATGGGTAGTTTCAGCTGCCGTCGGTCATCATCTTTACAGTGCATCTCATTACTCATTTCCTAGCTGGTTTTCAGCCATGCCTTGGTGCATGCTCAGTTGCATGGGTAGTTTCAGCTGCCGTCGGCCATCATCTTTACAGTGAATCCCTCTACTCATTTCCTAGCTAGTTTTCAGCCATGCCTTGGTGCATGCTCTGCTGCATGGGTAGTTTCAGCTGCCATGAGCCATCATCTTTACAGTGCATCCCACCACTCATTTCCTAGCTAGTCTTCAGCCATGCCTTGGTGCATACTCTGCTCCATTGGTAGTTTCAGCTGCCACCAGCCGTCATCTTTGCAATGCATCTCACTACTCATTTCCTAGCTAGTTTTCAGCCATGCCTTGGTACGTGCTCTGCTGCATGGGTAGTTTCAGCTGCCAACAGCCATCATCTTTACAGTGCATCCCACTACTCATTTCCTAGCTAGTTTTCAGCCATGCCTTGGTGCATGCTCTGCTGCTTGGGTAGTTTTAGCTGCCGTCAGCTAAGATATTTACAGTGCATCTCACTATTAATTTCCTAGCTAGTTTTCAGCCATGCCTTGGTGCATGCTCAGCTGCATGGGTAGTTTCAGCTGCTGTCGGCCATCATCTTTACAATGCATCTCATTACTCATTTCCTAGCTAGTTTTTTCAGCCATGCATTGGTGCATGCTCTGCTGCGTGGGTAGTTTCAGCTTCCGTCAGCCATCATCTTTACAGTGCATCTCAGTACTCATTTCCTAGCTAGTTTTTAGCCATGCCTTGGTGCATGCTCTGCTGCATGGGTAGTTTCAGCTGCCGTCGGTCATCATCTTTACAGTGCATCTCATTACTCATTTCCTAGCTGGTTTTCAGCCATGCCTTGGTGCGTGCTCAGTTGCATGGGTAGTTTCAGCTGCCGTCGGCCATCATCTTTACAGTGAATCCCGCTACTCATTTCCTAGCTAGTTTTCAGCCATGCCTTGGTGCATGCTCAGTTGCATGGGTAGTTTCAGCTGCCGTCGGCCATCATCTTTACAGTGAATCCCGCTACTCATTTCCTAGCTAGTTTTCAGCCATGCCTTGGTGCATGCTCTGCTGCATGGGTAGTTTCAGCTGCCATGAGCCATCATCTTTACAGTGCATCCCACCACTCATTTCCTAGCTAGTCTTCAGCCATGCCTTGGTGCATACTCTGCTCCATTGGTAGTTTCAGCTGCCACCAGCCGTCATCTTTGCAATGCATCTCACTACTCATTTCCTAGCTAGTTTTCAGCCATGCCTTGGTGCATACTCTGCTCCATTGGTAGTTTCAGCTGCCACCAGCCGTCATCTTTGCAATGCATCTCACTACTCATTTCCTAGCTAGTTTTCAGCCATGCCTTGGTGCATGCTCTGCTGCTTGGGTAGTTTTAGCTGCCGTCAGCTAAGATCTTTACAGTGCATCTCACTATTAATTTCCTAGCTAGTTTTCAGCCATGCCTTGGTGCATGCTCAGCTGCATGGGTAGTGTCAGCTGCCGTCATCCATCATCTTTACATTGAATCCCACTACTCATTTCCTAGCTAGTTTTAGCCATGCCTTGGTGCATGCTCTGCTGCATGGGTAGTTTCAGCTGCCGTCGGTCATCATCTTTACAGTGCATCTCATTACTCATTTCCTAGCTGGTTTTCAGCCATGCCTTGGTGCATGCTCAGTTGCATGGGTAGTTTCAGCTGCCGTCGGGCATCATCTTTACAGTGCATCCCACTACTCATTTTCTAGCTAGTTTTCAGCCATGCCTTGGTGCATGCTCTGCTGCATGGGTAGGTTCAGCTGCCGTCAGCCATCATCTTTACAGTGAATCCCACTACTCATTTTCTAGCTAGTTTTCAGCCATGCCTTGGTGCATGCTCTGCTGCATGGGTAGTTTCAGCTGCCATGAGCCATCATCTTTACAGTGCATCTCGCTACTCATTTCCTAGCTAGTTTTCAGCCATGCCTTGGTGCATGCTCTGCTGCATGGGTAGGTTCAGCTGCCGTCAGCCATCATCTTTACAGTGAATCCCACTACTCATTTTCTAGCTAGTTTTCAGCCATGCCTTGGTGCATGCTCTGCTGCATGGGTAGTTTGAGCTGCCATGAGCCATCATCTTTACAGTGCATCTCACTACTCATTTCCTAGCTAGTTTTCAGCCATGCCTTGGTGCATGCTCTGCTGCATGGGTAGTTTCAACTGCCATCAGCCATCATCTTTACAGTGCATTCCCCTACTCATTTCCTAGCAAGTTTTCAGCCATGCCTTGGTGCATGCTCTGCTGCATGGGTAGTTTCAGCTGCCATGAGCCATCATCTTTACAGTGCATCCCACCACTCATTTCCTAGCTAGTCTTCAGCCATGCCTTGGTGCATACTCTGCTCCATTGGTAGTTTCAGCTGCCGCCAGCCGTCATCTTTGCAATGCATCTCACTACTCATTTCCTAGCTAGTTTTCAGCCATGCCTTGGTACGTGCTCTGCTGCATGGGTAGTTTCAGCTGCCAACAGCCATCATCTTTACAGTGCATCCCACTACTCATTTCCTAGCTAGTTTTCAGCCATGCCTTGGTGCATGCTCTGCTGCTTGGGTAGTTTTAGCTGCCGTCAGCTAAGATCTTTACAGTGCATCTCACTATTAATTTCCTAGCTAGTTTTCAGCCATGCCTTGGTGCATGCTCAGCTGCATGGGCAGTTTCAGCTGCTGTCGGCCATCATCTTTACAATGCATCTCATTACTCATTTCCTAGCTAGTTTTTTCAGCCATGCATTGGTGCATGCTCTGCTGCGTGGGTAGTTTCAGCTGCCGTCATCCATCATCTTTACATTGAATCCCACTACTCATTTCCTAGCTAGTTTTAGCCATGCCTTGGTGCATGCTCTGCTGCATGGGTAGTTTCAGCTGCCGTCGGTCATCATCTTTACAGTGCATCTCATTACTCATTTCCTAGCTGGTTTTCAGCCATGCCTTGGTGCATGCTCAGTTGCATGGGTAGTTTCAGCTGCCGTCGGCCATCATCTTTACAGTGAATCCCGCTACTCATTTCCTAGCTAGTTTTCAGCCATGCCTTGGTGCATGCTCTGCTGCATGGGTAGTTTCAGCTGCCATGAGCCATCATCTTTACAGTGCATCTCGCTACTCATTTCCTAGCTAGTTTTCAGCCAGGCCTTGGTGCATGCTCTGCTGCATGGGTAGGTTCAGCTGCCGTCAGCCATCATCTTTACAGTGAATCCCACTACTCATTTTCTAGCTAGTTTTCAGCCATGCCTTGGTGTGCATGCTCTGCTGCATGGGTAGTTTCAGCTACCGTCAGCCATCATCTTTACAGTGCATCCCACTACTCCTTTCCTAGCTAGTTTTCAGCCATGCCTTGGTGCATGCTCTGCTGCATGGGTAGTTTGAGCTGCCATGAGCCATCATCTTTACAGTGCATCTCACTACTCATTTCCTAGTTAGTTTTCAGCCATGCCTTGGTGCATGCTCTGCTGCATGGGTAGTTTCAACTGCCATCAGCCATCATCTTTACAGTGCATTCCCCTACTCATTTCCTAGCAAGTTTTCAGCCATGCCTTGGTGCATACGCTGCTGCATGGGTAGTTTCAGCTGCCAAAAGCCATCAACTTTACAGTGCATCCCACTACTCATTTCCTAGCTAGTTTTCAGCCATGCCTTGGTGCATGCTCTGCTGCATGGGTAGTTTCAGCTGCCATGAGCCATCATCTTTACAGTACATCTCATTACTCATTTCCTAACTGGATGTCAGCCACACATTGGTGCATGCTCTGCTGCATGGGTAGTTTCAGCTGCCATGAGCCATCATCTTTACAGTACATCTCGTTACTCATTTCCTAACTGGATGTCAGCCACACATTGGTGCATGCTCTGCTGCATGGGTAGTTTCAGCTGCCATCAGCCATCATCTTTACAGTGCATCCCACTACTCATTTTCTAGCTAGTTTTCAGCCATGCCTTGGTGCATGCTCTGCTGCATGGGTAGTTTCAGCTGCCATGAGCCATCATCTTTAAAGTGCATCTCGCTACTCATTTCCTAGCTAGTTTTCAGCCATGCCTTGGTGCATGCTCTGCTGCATGGGTAGTTTCAGCTGCCGTCGGGCATCATCTTTACAGTGCATCTCATTACTCAGTCCCTAGCTAGTTTTTTCAGGCATGCATTGGTGCATGCTCTGCTGCATGGGTAGTTTCAGCTGCCATCAGCCATCATCTTTACAGTGCATCTCACTACTCATTTCCTAGCTAGTTTTCAGCCATGCCTTGGTGCATGCTCTGCTGCATGGGTAGTTTCAGCTGCCGTCAGCCATCATCTTTACAGTGCATCTCACTACTCATTTCCTAGCTAGTTTTCAGCCATGCCTTGGTGCATGCTCTGCTGCATGGGTAGTTTCAGCTGCCGTCAGCCATCATCTTTACAGTGCATCTCACTACTCATTTCCTAGCTAATTTTCAGCCATGCCTTGGTGCATGCTCAGCTGCATGGGTAGTTTCAGCTGCTGTCGGCCATCATCTTTACAATGCATCTCATTACTCATTTCCTAGCTAGTTTTTTCAGCCATGCATTGGTGCATGCTCTGCTGCGTGGGTAGTTTCAGCTGCCGTCATCCATCATCTTTACATTGAATCCCACTACTCGTTTCCTAGCTAGTTTTCAGCCATGCCTTGGTGCATGCTCTGCTGCATGGGTAGTTTCAGCTGCCGTCGGTCATCATCTTTACAGTGCATCTCATTACTCATTTCCTAGCTGGTTTTCAGTCATGCCTTGGTGCATGCTCAGTTGCATGGGTAGTTTCAGCTGCCGTCAGCCATCATCTTTACAGTGCATCTCGCTACTCATTTCCTAGCTAGTTTCCAGCCATGCCTTGGTGCATGCTCTGCTGCATGGGTAGTTTCAGCTGCCGTCAGCCATCATCTTTACAGTGAATCCCGCTACTCATTTCCTAGCTAGTTTTCAGCCAAGCCTTGGTGCAAGCTCTGCTGCATGGGTAGTTTCAGCTGCCATGAGCCATCATCTTTACAGTGCATCTCGCTACTCATTTCCTAGCTAGTTTTCAGCCATGCCTTGGTGCATGCTCTGCTGCATGGGTAGTTTCAGCTGCCATCAGCCATCATCTTTACAGTGCATTCCCCTACTCATTTCCTAGCAAGTTTTCAGCCATTCCTTGGTGCATGCTCTGCTGCATGGGTAGTTTCAGCTGCCAACAGCCATCATCTTTACAGTGCATCCCACTACTCATTTCCTAGCTAGTTTTCAGCCATGCCTTGGTGCATGCTCTGCTGCGTGGGTAGTTTCAGCTGCCGTCAGCCATCATCTTTACAGTGCATTCCACTACTCATTTCCTAGCAAGTTTTCAGCCATGCCTTGGTGCATGCTCTGCTGCGTGGGTAGTTTCAGCTGCCGTCATCCATCATCTTTACATTGAATCCCACTACTCATTTTCTAGCTAGTTTTCAGCCATGCCTTGGTGCATGCTCAGCTGCATGGGTAGTTTCAGCTGCCGTCAGCCATCATCTTTACAGTGCATCTCAGTACTCATTTCCTAGCTAGTTTTCAGCCATGCCTTGGTGCATGCTCCGCTGCATGGGTAGTTTCAGCTGCCGTCAGCCATCATCTTTACAGTGCATCTCAGTACTAATTTCCTAGCTAGTTTTCAGCCATGCCTTGGTGCATGCTCCGCTGCATGGGTAGTTTCAGCTGCCGTCAGCCATCATCTTTACAGTGCATTCCACTACTCATTTCCTAGCTAGTTTTCAGCCATGCCTTGGTGCATGCTCCGCTGCATGGGTAGTTTCAGCTGCCGTCGGCCATCATCTTTACAGTGCATTCCACTACTCATTTCCTAGCTAGTTTTCAGCCATGCCTTGGTGCATGCTCTGCTGCATGGGTAGTTTCAGCTGCCGTCAGCCATCATCTTTACAGTGCATCTCACTACTCATTTCCTAGCTAGTTTTTCAGGCATGCATTGGTGCATGCTCTGCTGCGTGGGTAGTTTCAGCTGCCATCAGCCATCATCTTTACAGTGCATCTCACTACTCATTTCCTAGCTAGTTTTCAGCCATGCCTTGCTGCATGCTCAGCTGCATGGGTCGTTTCAGCTGCCGTCGGCCATCATCTTTACAGTGCATCCCACTACTCAGTTCCTCGCTAGTTTTGTGAAGATCACGTTTGTGTTCCTCTCCCACGGACGTGAATCTCTGCCGCATGACATGTGGGTCCACGTGCTGTGAGTTCAGAAGTTAAAAGACAGCATTGCTGGGGCCATATTACAGAAACTTTGCACTGGTCCAGGTGCAATGTTGCACCGTATTAACACTAGGACAAAATTTGCCATGTTTGAAAAATACATTAAGGGTGCAGCTTTTGTTTCACCAGGGCAATTTTTGCACTAGTGATTATACCATGAAAAGTGGCACTTGTTACGGTGCAAATGTTTTCAAATATGGCCCCAGTGTTTTTGTAACCTAGTGCAAATCACCAGAGAGCCTGTATGAACCAGACGGAGACGTGGGAACATGCAGAATGGTAGTCATTCAAATCATAAACAGAGAGGCTATTGTCTCTGTACACTCAAAGTATTCCCAGAAAACCTAAACCCTATATACTCCCAGACAGACAACCTATGTCCACGAGGATTGGGATACAATGTACGCTGCTGTGCGACCCGTTTTTTGCCTTTTATAAGCCTATGCTATTTCTTACTACCGACCTGAACCCCACTGGTTCCCTATAAGTCAAGTCAAAGGATTTGTTTTAAAATTCTTTGCTGGATCTTTAAATGCAAGGGGGACTTGGCACCTCCCTACCTTCTGTCTTCTGAATTGGTACACAACAGGTTTCACATGAGGGCAATGACCCCTGTTTTGTAATGCCCTCAGCGTGGCCCAAGCTCAAGGGACATATTGCAAAGGCACATGAAGCATCCCTCAAAATAACCTACACTTCCGGCATCAGGTTTAGGCGTAAACAAGTGTGAGAACACAGAATGGCGGGGCCGCGATATTGGCATGACCTTAGTAACCTGGGAAAGAAAGTGATACAAATACATGACTATTTCAAACTTAAAGCAGACACAACAACAAATGTTCAGGGTATCTGGACTTTCCTTTGAAAAAGTTTCCATGGAAGGTAAATCCATCAAATTTCTTCCATCGAAAAATATGCATGGAATGCCTATTTTTGGGGGGTAAAGGGTTCATTTTGGTTTGCTTGTATTTTTAAGGGTTAAAAACAGGGGATTAGGCGGCCCCCAAAAAATAAAAAGAATAAAACATGCATTCGATGCTTATTTTTCCGATGGAAATGTTTCGATGGTACTTACCTTCGATGGACAAACTTCCATGGAAATACCATAATCCGATTTTCAGGCCATAGACCTTGTTTTACCTCCTCTGTTGCCCTTTTCATTCGCAGTCCAAGGTCTGGCTACCACCGGCGGTGCACAGTATGCCACTAGTTCTGTAAGACCACTACAGAGGTGATTGGCACAGTATAACAAACTCTTAACATATAAAATATAGCCTAATGGTTACATAACTAAAGTGAATCAGATCCTTATCCGTTGGCCACAAACAAAAGGCCGAACTTTCAGATTTTGGCTGAGGAGGCTGCGAAGTTTGACCTTTTTGTTTGTGGCCTGCTCCCAGTCCATTTTCGGGAGGTTCTGTCCTGAACCTCCCTCTGCTGTGCGGCCCACCTGCCAGCACCACCCACCCTACCCGCTTAGATGAAGGGCTCCAGCGGCTGCAGGCTCCACTCTCCTGGCTCTCGTCTAGGCTATGCCTCATACAGGCCTATCTGCGGAAGGCTGCCTTTATAAAGCGCATAGACCGAACCCGTAGGCATAATAGTGCGGCGACAAGACTTACAAACATAAAATCATACAAGTAGGCTACAGAAGGGATGGCGAGGATCACAGAGCCAAAGGAATGCAAAGTCAGTGAAAGAGGTTTTGAGGTCATGCTTGAAGTTCAGATGAGCTGGAACACACTCTTAAGTCCGGGGTCAGGGCGTTCAACAGCTAGGCGCAGAGTGAGACAAAGACCCCCTGAGCCACTATAGGCCATTTTGTTTTTGGAACATACAATAGCCGAGAGTTGTTGGAGCAGACTCTCTCGGCTAAGTAGCTAGGACTCTTTCCGTACAGGCATTTATGGGTAATGCGGAGGGTTCACTACGTGACCCTGCTCTCCACAGGGAGCCACTGCAGGGACGTCCTTGCGTTCGAGACATGATCAAATCTCTTTAAGACTTCCACAAACCAAACCGCATTGTTTTGGACGACTTGCAAGCGGGCCGTTTCACCCTTGCTAGTACTCTGTAATAGGCTAGCACAATAATCCAGGTATGCTCCAATAATTGCCCTGGGAATGGTGGCACAATTGGAGTGGTTATAAAAAAGGCCTAATTTGAGCCAACAGCTTTAGGTAGTAGGCTGAGCCGAAATCAGGCTGTTGATATGAGCTTTCATCGAGGGTTCTCGATCTAGGACAGCACCCAAGGTTTTGACTTTGGGGGGCGTGGCTATAATGTAGCCTGAGATAGTGAAAGACTGGTATTCACTGCCAAGCTTCCTTAGCTGTGGTGCTGTGCCTGTAATCATGAGCTATGTTTTTTTTTGTATTGAGGGCCAGATGGTTGTCTGCCATCCAAGATTCAATTAGCTCGTAGATGTTATTTACTGTGCTAGTGTCTTTAACATGATCCCCTGAGAGGGGATCAGACACTGCTTATCCTCTGCGCATTTGGCATATAGTGCCCCTTTTTCTTCTAACATCTCAGAGAGTGGAATTGTATAGATGTTAAAAAGCGTAGGTGAAACACACGTCCCCTGAGGTACTCCACAGGAGACCAGGTAGTCCTCGGCCATAGAGTCGTTATGGAAGACTTAAGCCTTACGTCCAGAGAGGAAAGATCTAGTCCATTCTGCTGCATCTGGGGAGAAGGGAGCTGAATTCCTTAGGCTTTGCACCAGTGTGGCGTGATGTTCCAAATCAAAGGCAGAGGATAAGTCGAGGAGCATCAATAGCTCGGTGTTACCTTTGCTAAATTCTGCAGAATAGTCTCCTTCAAGTCCAATAAAGTGGACTCGGTGCTATGGGCACTCCTAAGGCCAGATTGCTTGTGACCCCATACGCCTCCAGACCGCAAATGAGTGAATCATGTATATTTTAAATCAACAAGAACTGTACACCAGCGCTGGCTCAAGGCGCGCTCATGGTGTGCGGTCACACAAGGGCGCCCCCACCCCTGCGCACCAAATAAACGGCGCCTTGCCTCCAGCTCAGTGCCATGTAAACTTAAATATCGGTCTCGCCCAGCCCCTATTAAAGAGTCACGCTGCCCGGCGTGATTCCTTAAGAGACGCTGGGCCAGACCGATATTTAAGTTTACCTGCATTGAGCTGGTTCTCAAACACACTTACAAGAACAGCAGGGGGCTCAGTTGTGTTGTTCGGCTGATTTGTTCTTGATATATCTAGACTTTATACTATCAAGAACAAGTTTCAGCTGAGAGCTCTTTCCCCCTCTTTCCCTCTCTCCCTCTCTCCCGCTCTCTCCCCTACCTCTCTCCTTCCTTCCTTCTTTCTTTCTCTTTCTCTCTCTCCCTCTTTCTCTCCCTCTCGCCCCCCTCTCTCCCTCTCTCCCTCCTCTCTCTCTGCCTCCTCTCTCTCTCCCCCCTACCTCTCTCCTTCTGTCTTTCTCTTTCTCTCTCTTTCTCTCGCTCTTACTCTCCCTCTCCCCCTCTCTCCCCCTACCTCTCTCCTTCTCTCTCCCCCTCTCCCCCTCTCTCTCTCCCCTACCTCTCTCCTTCTCTCTCCCCCTACCTCTCTCCTCCCCTCTCCCTCTCTCCTCCCCTCCCCACCCCCTCTCTCCCCCTCACACACTATTCTAGACAGTTCTGCAGTAATTGCGCCATCACACTGAGGATATTTCCTTCGTACTGGGAGGGAGTGGGGGGAGCTGAGGGGGGTTCTGGTGTCTGACACCCTTTATGAGGAACCAGAGGACCATGATGGAGGGACTACAAAAGCGTTTATTTTGTGTTTTATATTAATTAGTGTGTGCAATCAGTGGCCAACACACAAAAACCAAGCCGTGCCTTGGTGCTCACAAGAAGAAACAGGTTATTGATTTTAATCTGAATGTTAAACTTTCCAAGAAGGATTCGGATTTTGAGATTCAAAAAGGGGTGTACCCTTTCTAAACAAAGCTAATAACATTTTACAATGCTAATTGGTAATGATCTCTTATACAGTGTATAATGTAGTTGCAACATGGAAAGCCCTTTATCAAAACTTTGACTAGCCATATACATTATGTTCTATTAGGCATTTGGCATTCAGGGATGGACAGTTTGGTACATTCAAGTTGTACTCTTTCGAAGCACCCTTATGAGAAAGGGGAAGATGACAAATAGCTCCAATGAGGGTTCCTGGTTGCTTTGCATAACATCAAAGGGCATTTTTGGAACATCGGAATGGGTACAGAAATTTTTATATTGCAAATATGGCTGTGTTAAAAGGGTTGTAGGCTTGAATAACCGAGTACATACTGCACACTGAGATTGGTGCTCATTTCATTTTTCACACCACCCTCCCTGATATTACATTGGGTGTAGCCATAAACCATATATTCTAATGCCTACAGCCTCAGGATTTGGATGTGAAAATACAATGGCTGCACCATCTGTTACTATGTTGAGGACAGACGGCCACCCTGTTAGAAGAGGAGTGGCTGAAAGGGGAATCGAAGCTGGAATGTTTACATGCCCAGTGCCCGATGCACAGACCTTTACCACAAATATTTATATATATAGGATGTAAGATGACAAAAGCATCAATTTCTAAAAAAACGTACTAGCTGAGTAGACTAATCTGGGGGAGCCATTTTGACCTAAGTTTTGGCTATCTGATAAACGATTAATTGCCCAGTCTTCATCAGGACCAGAAACGTCCTAACAATATCGAGAGACCTCTTTCTAGTAAATGGTAGCAAAGTTGGCTTCATGAGGATAGCAATGTTATTCTGTCCTAAGTGGATCTATGTTCAGGCGCATCAGGGTCTTTTATGGTGCCAAATGTATTGGTGTTGGGATGGATGATTGTGATTCTAGCCTGGGGCATCAAGTTTGAAGCAGACAGCCAACAGGTATATCGTCAGTCACTTGCATACTGCGTGCATAGAGGGAAACTATGCCCCCCCAAGCATGAAGAGAAAACGTATACCTTCTATACACCCAAGTATGATAAGAAAATCTATTGTCCTTACACATGCATACACCTATAGCTCTGTACTCCACTGCAAAAGCATACCAAGAGATGATCATACTGTGGACCTTATGCCAAACCCACAGCTATCTTGGTATAGAGTTAAGTGCCTAGAACTGACTCAGTACACACTCATGTATGAGCAGTGCCACTTAATCCTACTGATCGAATCACACACCAATGTAAATGTGAATAAAGATTGCCCTATCTTCTGTTAATGCTAAGTTACTTTGCCATCCTTTGCAAATACTTATTACATGGCAATGAGGGGACTATGGTCCCTTTCTCTTTGGAAACCCAGAGGTGTTCAGCCCATCAAAGGCCTACCATAGCAAAGTTAAAAATACCACATAGCATTAGGTAGGCCTCAGTACCCTAATATATGCGGATATGCTTCCCCTTCATCTAAAGGAAGGATACAGAACGCGAGACCCCCTAAACGCCAGACATCTGAACCAAGAATCCACCAGCACCAACGGGGTCTGCCACCTTTGGCTCTCTAGATGGGTTGGACTACAACTTCCATCCGCCATAGTCAGCATAGCCAATTGTGAGGAATCCTGGGGTATATACTCCAAAATATGGGGAGAGCTGCAGAGCCCTGCACCAGCACATGAGCAGAAAACGCACAAGCCAATTCAAACCAAAAACATGAAGAAAGAGCTGGGCCCCTAGACACCAAAAGCATGAACTGAGAATCTATATGCACCCAAAGCAAGAAGCGTGCATGCATTGGCTTGTGTGAACATGTGGAGAGCTATGCAACCCTTATGCATCGAGCGCTTGAAGGGAAGTACGGTGGCAGGGGTGTTGGTAGGTCTGGAAAAGATCAGGGGCTAAGCTAATGTCGGGACTGGCGGGATTTGGGGCTAGCTATAGCCTTTTGGTTGTAGTCCCTGACCTTCTATCCGGGGCTATACACCCCTTAGCACCCCCTTCCCCCGCCAGCAACACCTCTGCACAGTGGAGCCTCAACGGTTACTGTGTATGTGTGAACTGGGTGGCACTGTGTACAGGCAACAGACTGGTGGTAAGCAGGAAACAGTGAAGGGTCGCTGCTTATCACCACAGTTCCTTCCACAACACAGGGCAGGAAGTCTGCGGCAATGAGATGATTTATGTCTAAACCATTGACAGTTGTATTATGTGATGTGTTTCAGTCCTGTTTGGTAATCTCACGCAGCTATGACGACGCATCCACCCTTCAGGCTCCCATGAGGCCTTTTGTCCTCCACCTTTACTCCACTGCCAGGCTGGTGACCCAAGAAACAAAACACTGCCGCACCAGATAGTGGACACCGACCAAAGCCACGGTCACTGCGCCATCAGTAACTCCAGAAACACCTCAGCACAGCCGGGGTACGGAAGATTTAAAATGGAGGAGGTCCACTGCCCTCCACCAACACAACCTTACCACTCCATACCACTCCATCAAAATACAACTTTGTTAGCTAATATCTGGTAGACCGACCCTATTCAAGGCACATCGCTCCACCGATGAATTCAAACACTCAGTAGCACAAGCCCAGGTCAAAGAGACTAAACCTATTGAAGCTGCACTGCTCCTTGAGGGGCCCTAGAAACCCAATAGTGAAACATCAGGGGTCCAGAGACTGGCTATATTCAAGCTGTGCTGCTCCATGAGGGACCCTAGAAACCCAATAGTGAAACCTCAGGGGCCCAGAGATTGGCCGTATTGAAACTGCACTGATCCAAGAGGGACCCTAGAAACCCAATAGTGAAACCTCTGGGGCCCTGAGTTTGGCCGTATTGAAGCCGCTGAGCAGCACGAGGGACCCTAGAAACCCAATAGTGAAACCTCCGGGGCCCAGAGATTGGCCATATTGAAGCTGCAGGGCTCCACGAGGGACCCTAGAAACCCAACAGTGAAACGTCAGGGGCCCAGAGATGGGCCGCATTCAAGGTACAGTGCTCCATCAGGGACCCTAGAAACCCAATAGTGAAACGTCAGGGGCCCAGAGATTGGCCGTATTGAAGGTGCACTGCTCCATGAGGGACCCTAGAAACCTAATAGTGAAACCTCAGGGTCCCAGAGATTGGCCGTATTGGAGGTGCACTACTCCGTGAGGGGCCCTAGGAACCTAATAGTGAAACCTCAGGGGCCCAGAGATTGGCTGTATTGAAGCTGCACTGCTCCACGAGGGACCCTAGAAACCCAATAGTGAAACCTCAGGGGCCCAGAGATGGGCCATATTCAAGGTGCAGGGCTCCATGAGGGACCCTAGAAACCCAATAGTGACACCTCAGGGGCCCAGAGATTGGCCGTATTGGAGGTGCACTGCTCCACGAGGGACCCTAGAAACCTAATAGTGAAACCTCAGGGGCCCAGAGATTGGCTGTATTGAAGCTGCACTGCTCCACGAGGGACCCTAGAAACCCAATAGTGAAACCTCAGGGGCACAGAGATGGGCCATATTCAAGGTGCAGGGCTCCATGAGGGACCCTAGAAACCCAATAGTGAAACCTCTGGAGCCCAGCGATTGGCCGTATTGAAGCTGCACTGTTCCATGAGGGACCCTTGGAACACAATAGGGAAACCTCTGGGGTCCTGAGATTGACCATATTGAAGATGCGTTGCTCTCTGAGGGACCCTAGAAACCTAATAGTAAAACCTCTGGGGGCCCTGAGATTGGCGGTATTGAAGTTGCACTGTTCCATGAGGGTCCCTAGGAATCCATTAGGGAAACCTCCGGGGCCCTGAGATTGGCCGTATTGAAGCTGCACTGCTCCATGAGGGACCCTAGAAACCCAATAGTGAAACGTCAGGAGCCCTGAGATTGGCGGTATTGAAGCTGCACTGCTCCATGAGGGACCCTAGAAACCCAATAGTGAAACGTCAGGGGCCCAGAGATTGGCCGTATTGAAGCTGCAGTGCTCCACGAGGGACCCTAGAAACCCAACAGTGAAACATCAGGGGCCCAGAGATGGGCCGTATTGAAGGTGCAGTGCTCAATGAGGGACCCTAGAAACCCAATAGTGAAACGTCAGGGGCCCAGAGATTGGCCATATTGAAGCTGCACTGCTCCACGAGGGACCATAGAAAACCCAATAGTAAAACGTCAGGGGCCCAGAGATTGGCCATATAGAAGCTGGACTTCTCCATGAGGGACCCTAGAAACCCAATAGTGACACCTCAGGGGCCCAGAGATTGTCCGTATTGAAGCTGCACTGCTCCATGAGGGACCCTAGAAACCCAATATTGAAACGTCAGGGGCCCAGAGATGGGCCATATTCAAGCTGTGCTGCTCCATGAGGGACCCTCGAAACCCAATAGTGAAACCTCAGGGGCCCAGAGATGGGCCATATTCAAGCTGCACTGCTCCACGAGGGACCCTAGAAACCCAATAGTGAAACGTCAGGGGCCCAGAGATGGGCCATATTCAAGGTGCAGGGCTCCATGAGGGACCCAAGAAACCCAATAGTGAAACCTCTGGGGCCCTGAGATTGGCTGCATTGAATCTGCAGGGCTCCATGCGGGACCCTAGAAACCCAATAGTGAAACCTCTGGGGCCCAGAGATTGGCCATATTCAAGGTGCACTGCTCCATCGGTGCAGGGTTCCAAATTGTTGGGAGCCGGTAAGTTATTAGCCTGGTCGTTGCCTGGACCCCTCTGGTTATCTTGACACAAACTGCTAACAGGTACTATTTTTGATTCTCTAGGCCACCTGGCATCATACAAATATGCTTATGTGACATTAACTCTTTGGGGCTCATTACAACCTTGCTGGTATCCTGGAGGTAAATCCACCAGGATACTGGCGAATGGAATTCACTCGGTTGAGCGGTGTTACCGCCGATTTGCGAGTGCTGGTATGCAGCGTTGGTCCCCATTCCATGGAGTCACACAGGACTCCATGGGGGACTTTGCCGGTATTACAGGCGCTTGTATTACCAGCAACTTTTGCCGCTAGGTTTGCAGAATCTTGATTCCTCTACCCCACCAGAAAACTTGTAGTTGGTTGGTATGGAAACGTTCCGGTATGCGTTAATACTGGCACGTTAATTCCACACCTCCCAACTTGTAATGAGGCCCTTTGTGTTTGAGAATTTGTTTAAAGGGGCATACGTCTTGAAGCCATTTAAAGCTACTCTAGGTTCTGGAGACCGACCGCTGGCAAGATCAATGCTCTTTCACCTTTACTTGCCTACACCATTTTGTGCACAGAAATGTCACAAAAGTAACCTCGAGACACAGCCCTGACGAGGTTGATGGTCCTCTACCTCTGCTCTACTCTTCCATTCACTGGCGTAGCGGAGGCCCCCACAGTTCCCGTGGTGTGGGGGATGCCCGCACATGTCCTGTGAGGGGTCCCCCTCAGGCTAAAAAAAGTCACTCTGCCTTCATAAAGAAATTATTTCTGTTACGTGAAAAATATACGATTTCTTTATGAAGTCTGAGGGCTCTCCCACCCCATGACATGGAAGCCTACAGGTTGGAGGCCTCCATGTCATGGGGTGGAAGGAGCCCTAAGACTTCAAAAAGAAATAGTTTCTGTTTGAAGTCACTCTGCCTTCATAAAGAAATTATTTCTGTTCGAGGTCGGTCCTTTAATAGATATAATTTATTTATGAAGTCATAGTGACTTAAAAAATAAACCATTTCTTTTTGAAGTAATGGGGCGCCCCTCCACCCATGACACGGAGGCCTCCAGATCCTATGCAGATGACGGGAACAAGCATTCCTGGTTGCTGCAGGGAGCTGACGGTTCCCTGGACCAACAGATTAAAGGCAAGAAAATGTGTGTGTGTGTGTGCGCGTGCGTGCATGTAAGTGTGTATATATATGTATACAATGTAATGTGTATTAATGAGCGAGTGCATGGTGCAGCCTGGGTATGCCTGTGTGAGTGTATGGTGAAAGGGTGCACACACAAATGTATGGGTGGCTGGGTGTGTGTATGGTGAAATGGTACGCTCTTAAATGTATGGGTGGCTGCCTGGGTGTGCCTGTATGGTGAAAGGGTGCACACTTCAAACAATAAAGAGACTGGATCAGGCTAGTTTATAGACCGTTAGTTCGGTTCAGCCCTCTGTCTGCCTATTTACAATCAAAAACTAAAGAACCTCACAGTCTTCCTCCCTTTTCTTTTTTAGTCCATCATATGCCTAACTGGGGCCATGTACCAAATAGGTCCTGAGTCATTGGATTTTCTTGAAACAATATTTAATTTTATTTGTCAAAGAACACACATATATTGTGAAAATACAAATGTTCGAAACACACCACTCTGAGGCACAATTCTACTATATTCGCTTATAACACATTCTAAAATTCATCCTAAAATTGATTTAAAGTAAAACCATACATAGAATATTCATAAAACAACACCCTTCCTATACAAAACTAAAACCAATAGTGTAGTGTTATCACCAATTCTTTTCACAGTGCAATGATAATGTGCAAAAT
This sequence comes from Ambystoma mexicanum, assembly GCF_040938575.1. Taxonomy (NCBI): domain Eukaryota; kingdom Metazoa; phylum Chordata; class Amphibia; order Caudata; family Ambystomatidae; genus Ambystoma; species Ambystoma mexicanum. Next base: position 1,562,422,396 of record NC_090932.1, read on the forward strand.
AGCTAATAAAGTGCAATACAATGTTGGTTGAGCAGCAACAGACACGTCCTCTTTTTTGAGGATGCCTAGCCAGAAAAATCTGTTCTTTCTGGTCTCCCTTACTCTGCCTTTAGGGGACCTCAATTTCAACCTGATGAGAATTATAAACACTGTTTATTTTTCAGTGTATGTAACCCAACATGTTTCGTCGATCTCACAACAACAAATTCTAGCAATTGTCTGTAGACTTCTTCAGGGGAACCAACACAAAACTATGTTAAAACCAAAAAGCAGCATCAAATCTTGACTTCAGCCTGTTCCAGACTAGGCTGATAATCTTTGTCTTCACGCAATGTGAAGTGTGGTAGTTAGGAGTCCCTCCGTGGAACCGTGTCAACAAAGGTCTGAATATTCCCTTTGGGCACAAGAATATGTTTGGTGTCGAGTTTTCTAAATAGACAATGACCACTCTGTGTGGTGCTCTGATCCAGATGTAGTTGTACTGGTGATTGTCTGGACTCAGATAAGTATCACCTTTGGCTGCTGCAGACTTGCGCAAACCAACTTCCACAGACAAGGTGTTCTGCGTAGTTAAGACCTTGCTGTGGCTTCCTACCACTGACGCCGTATCTCGTCGGGTCGGGGAGGGTGGGTAGACTCCAAAACTCGCCATCTACCTGACGACGGGTTTTGGGTGCACACTTAAATGTATGGGTGGCTGGGTGTTCATGTGTGTGCGTGCATGTGTATGGTGAATGGTGTGTGTGCTTGTGTTCAGGGGCTCGAGAAAACCTAAATTTGGGGGTCTAACCTTTCAAATGTTGGGAGAGGCGCTAACTTGACTGGTGGTGGGGGAGGGGAAACATATTTGTGTGGGGGCATCTAACTTCTTTATGGATTCTAATGAGACTATTCTAGTGAAGCTTCAATGTTAAGTCTGAAAGCACCCACTTATGCATTGCTGTGAGAATGAGCGGTTTGCTGTCCCCTCAACCCTTCCAATCACTCCCCTGGCATGCAAGTACTAAACCCACATCACGATTTCAACTGCCTAATGACTAACAGTGAAATGCTTTACGTTAGTAATTGCCGGACCTTTGTTAACAGCGAAACCAAGGCGCTGTTTAACATCTGTGTCCTGTTCTGTCCGGCAATTGCGTTGTAGGTCAGCCAGGTCGAGCCCCCATAGCCCAAAGTTTCAGGTGCAGGGGAGAGGGCTGAAGCCCAGTGAAATAATAATAATAATAATTTGGCATTTATATAGCGCTACGAACGCTGACCTCGGAAGAATGAAAGGCTGAGTTTGGCCCCGCCAGGATTCGAACCTGCGTTAGCAGGCTCTGCACAGATGTCAAAGCGAGCGCTCTACTCGCTGTGCCACTTGACCAGCTAATCAAATCAATGGTGTTGTGCCACTGCTTGTGTTTAATGCCATGATTACTTATTGATAATGTTCATTACTCTTAACCCCATTCTTCCTCGTCCCAGTACTTGAGTATGAGGCACTTTGCCTCATCCCAGTACTTGTGTAAGAGGCATCGGGATATGGAGATAATGTCTGGTTTAGTTACCTGTATTCTTCATTACTCCTAGCCTGACTCTTACTTGTCCTAGTACTTACCTATGAGGAAAGGCGCCTCATACATAAGCACTGGGACGAGGAAGTGGGACGTGGAGGTAATGCTGGGCCGAGGTGTTGATTTTGGGGGTTTGGGCAGGGGGCTGGAGGGAGAGGGGCCGTGTGGGTGACAGGGATTGTAGGATAACTCCTAATGGTAATCCATCTCCAGGCTAAGCATTCATGATATGTGGTATTAGTGGCTAGAGAGGCATTTTGGTGCAGCCAGTCCAGTCATTTCTTTGTTTGCCTTGACTTTTTTTTAACTGTACATCTCTGATAAAGCAGTTCTGCTAAGTGTAATGACCTGGCTGGCCTGGCATTTTGGGTGCTGCCAGTCTATACGTTTCTTACTGTGGCATTGTATATTTTTTTGGGCATCTGTGACGAAACAACCATGATAAGTGTTATTGCTTCGACTGGCATTTTGGTGCAACCAGTCTAGGTATGTCTAAATGTGGCCTGGCATGCTTTACTGTAATATGTCATTACGTGTCTAGACTAGTCTACGATGTGAAGCCAGTTGGACATATTTTCATTTTGGCATGACATTTTTAATAGCAAAGCATTCAATTAATGAAAGCATTAATGTTTCTGTGCACTGTTGGTGACTTGCATGTATTGGATTTTTGGACAGGTGTTACCCTACAAAATAATTGCAAACACTCTGGCTTTTTAGTCATTTTTTTCTCAGAAAGTGTGCTGTATAATGTATTAAAACACAGACACACACACATATATATATATATATATATATATATATACACTTTCCTATTACAGTGTGTGGTGTACCCCTGCAGCAGCACGTTTGTGCGTATTGCACAAGCGTGGTAATCTAGGCCTGCTCAAAGTGTGGCGCAACCCGTGATTTGTTGCCGAGCTGGCGGGGGAGTGGGGGCCTCAGCATGGCTTGCAGGGAGCCCCCAGATTTAGTGCTACGACACTGCGTCCATTGACGACTGTCAGTGATTGAAGTGTATGAAAAGAAGTAGTGGAGCTATGTTCCCTGCTGGCCTGCCCCGGCTCTCCACAAACCTAGCCACGCCTCCTCCCACATGCAATCCAAACCCCCAAATGCACCTGCCATTTAAGGGAATGTTCAGTGCAGGGCACTGAACTCCAAGTTCCAACTTCTTCCTACACTTTTATTTGAAAACTAAACCATTCAGTGTTTACTTTGTAATGAGAAACGGCCCACTTCGAGCAAGGGGGCCCATTTTATTATGTGAAGTAAACAAACAGTTGCCCGAGAACATTGCAGGCCTTCTTTTGTCTCAGAGCACACATTACAAGCATCATAAGACGTAACGGTACTGTGTGTGTGTGCTGAATGAATAGGGGGCCAGCAATGTGGATAAATGTGGATAAATGGGTTCTTGTCAGCTTACTCCTACCAGAAGAGCCTTGTTTTTCAACCCTGCCCCAACCCGGGCACACAGCCGTTGCTGAACCCTTCCTCCGGAAGGCTTCATCCTGACGAGGTTAGGGTTGAGCCAGCTTTCCTTTATTTTTGCTGTATGTGGCGAGTGTTTTGCGTGGCGTATACATGATGTGGTGTCCGATGTTGCAGAGGGCCAGCCTGCCGCTGAGCGAATTGGTTCCAGCTGTGCAAGCATGATGCTTGCTCCAGTCCGGGTTCCCAGAAGAGAAGACAGGCTTATCTCACAGTACACAACACCAGGGAGAATGTCTCCCTTCCCCTGGCCTTTCTCAGGCTTATCTCGCAGTACACAACACCAGGGAGAATGTCTCCCTTCCCATGGCCTTTCTCAGGTTTATCTCACAGTACACAACACCAGGGAGAATGTCTCAATTCCCCTGGCCTTTCTCAGGCTTATCTCACAGTTCACAACACCAGGGAGAATGTCTCCCTTGCCCTGGCTTTTTGTATACTTAGTTTCACAATTCTATTGGTTTGTTCTGGCAGACCTGGTTCACTCTCCTGCCAGGTACTGCACCGAAGAAGATTACTTATACTGATCTTCCCTTGTAGTTGGGGTCCCAGACCCATATCTGTCTATTTGATTTGGCAAACCTGGTTTGCTTTCCTGACGGGTACTGCCACAAAAAAGATGATTAGTGTTACGTTTCTGTTTGTGTGTTCTCAACCCATCCCTGGTGGTCAGTGGCTTTACCTGACCCCCAGCACGAGGGAGACTCGCTTCAATTCTCTTTGGGTTTCTGTGCGGGTCCAATACCCTTCTCTGGTGGTCAGTGGTATCTCTGTTCCCACTAGGAAGGGGCAGTCTATCCCTGAGACTATACTTGGCACTCCACTTCACCCCGCCGGGTCTCCCGTGTTCTCTGTTACCTGCTTTCCAAACGGGACACGTCACTGGATCTTCCAGGGTTCATAGTTCTTCTCACCAGCCTCTCTGTTCCTCTTTTGTTCTGACCGGCCTTCTCCAGTGGCTCCTCAAGCCCCTCCGACTTCGATTGGTTTTGGTGCTGTCACCTGACCTGATGGTCCACTTCCCCCCAGGTATGAGACTGCCACTCCTTTGACAATCCTGCTAGGAGTCTGCCTCCTGCCGAATCCTCTGCTGCTTTGATGACATCTCGCCTTCTCTCCTTCGTCCGGTTTGAATCTCCCGGGTAGCTGTCGCGGCCTCCTGACTTCTGCGGTAGAAGACACTAAGTCCTTCTGCTTTCCTTATTATAGGGCTCACCCCGTCCTTGCGTAATGTCAGTCCTTGTTAATGGCTCTGTGATATTCCTCATGCTTCTTGTGAGCCACTTTGTTTTAGTACTCTTCCATGCACTGCAGCAATACCTGCGGCTACTATTAGTAGTGGTTGAATCTTCAGGTTGGCAGAGAAACATGGAAGTGTTGGGTAAGGTATTGGGGTCTACACTGTAGGGAGGTATGTAGGGTGTTTGGTGAGGGGTGTTGTAACGTGTTGTCCCTAGATGGTAGTCATTGTTCCCAGAGGGGGAGTCTCTCCCAATGAGATCCGCCCACTGAATACCACCCCCAAGGGGACTATAAGGTAGCGGCCTCACCTCCCTGGCCTCATGGGAAGGGGTTCCCCCTTAGGGAGAAGTGATGACATCTAAGGATTTGTCACAGGTCCCAGCTTCATGATGTGATTTGCAGTGACCTTTAAGAGCAAACATTGAGGTTGTAGCTTCATGAACTGATTTTAATTAACTTTACTGGCACAGATTGTGGTCCCTGCTTCACGAAGTGCTTTAGAGTGACCTTTACTGGCACAGATTGTGCTCCCTGCTTCATGAAGTGCTTTACAGTGACCTTTACTGGCACAGATTGTGGTCCCAGCTTCTTGAAGTGATTTACAGTGACCGTTACTGGTATTGATTGAGGTCGCAGCTTCAAGAAGTGATTTACAGTGACTGTTACTGCCATGAAGAGGTCGTGATTTTAACAGACCCACCTGCATAGTGCAGCCTGACCTGGAACAAGCAATGGAGGGGAGGGAGCTATAGCTGCAGATGTTCACAGGGCCGCTTTATTGGTCATTTCATAGCTTGATCACATCCCCATCAGGCCTGTGGTCTACACAGCTCTTGTCCACCTGCAGGACAGAAACGCCACTGAGTTGGATGATTGTTGCTAGGTGAAGCGAGAGGGGGAAAGGGTCTGTGGGGACACTGTGAATAATGTGTTGCAACCTAGGGCCACATCATCTCTTTATCTGGGTTTGGTAATACTGTGTGCCAACACTGGTGCTGTGAAGCATGGTAGTAAGCACTATATAAAACTATTATCAGTTATGTTTATTTTTTACTACATCCAACCATGAACAGATATACAATGGGGCCATGTATACCCACGACATGCATAGAGAAGGCATTGGCTTCTGCACACGCTAAAGAGAAGTATACATTCAAAGCATGAACAGAGAGCAGAGGCCTTGAACAACCATTCAATAGCTTTCTTGAGCCCCTTAAAGCCCAACATGTGAGCAGAGAGTCTATGGATCTTCCTGCTCAAGCTCTCTGTTCATCCACTGCCAACTCTCTGAGGGTCAGACGCTTCTCCAAGCAGAGAGTTGGGGGCAGATCTCTCTCCTCGGCTGGGGTTTCCCTCTGGAACAGCCTCCCCGCCTCTCTCAAACTTGAGCAGAACCACCTCTGGTTCCGGAAGCCACTCAAGACCTTCCTTTTCGCTTCCGCTTTCTCTCTTCCTCTCCCCTGCTGATGCACATGACTGCTCCGTGCAATGGTCACCTGGTCACCCACTGAACTCAGCCCAGGCTCCTGCATGTCCAGTTGCCCTTGCACTGCCTCCAGGTTCCCCAGCACTTAAGGCTCTCTGTCTGCAACGCTACAGTCCTTCTCTGTGCACTTATGAGCCACCCGCTGGCTGCACTTGTGAGTTAACTACACTTCCCCTTCCACTTCTCCCGTTCCCTGCACTTGCGCAATCTGAATGACACAAGGCTCAGTAAGATCGTTATTTTGTCCTCCCTTTGTTTCCCCGTCCTTGTCTTGTCGCACATAAAAACCCTTGTGTACAGACGCGTTATAAATGCCACATCATATCATATCTCAAGACACTAAAAACAAGAACAGACCCCCCAAAAGGCCACTATATATCCAAAGCATATATGGGTAACCTATGCCCCCAACATCTGATGTATAGGTATACCTGGGCAGAATGGTGTGGAGGCGAGCAATGGATCCCTGGTGGCAGGATAGCAACAGACTGAATGGGAGTCGCAGAACTCCTGATGGCCACGGCATCGTCAACACCGCTCCTGACTAAGCTTCCTGCCGTCAAAGGCCTCACGCGCACTGCACGCCGCCTCAGGGCAGGAAGTCTACAACAATGAGATGATTTATCGTTAAACCATGGATACTTGTAACATGTGACGGACTGCAAGAGGCCAGAGCTGGAGAACCTAGCATGACTCACGCCATGATGAGAGATTGACAGCATGAGGCCCGGCCAACCCCTCTGGCTCGCATGAGGTCCTTCCCCCATCACTTTTGCTTTACTGCTCTATCAGTGATCCCAGGAACACAACACCTCAGTGTCCTGGAGATCAACTCAAGCCAAGATGCTTTGGTTCAACAGTGACTCCAGAAACCCCTCGGCCGCTCTGGGGTATAGAAGATCAAACCTTGAGAAGGTCCACTCCCCATCACCAGTATTCCACTGCCTCATCAGTCACCCCGGTAACACAACAATGCTTGCTAATATTTGGGAGACCGTCCCTATTCAAGGTGCACTGCTCTGTCGCTACATCCAGAAACTCAATGGTGCAACCCCAGGTCCCGGAGACTGACCCAAGTCATGGTGCTGCAGTCCATTTGTGATTAGAAACTGGAGCTGCACTGTTGTGTCTCTGCAGTCACTGATGGAGCAGTGCTCCGTGAACAGTGGTAATCTCAGGTTTCGCTTGTGCGGAGTCTAACCCTATTGAATCTGCACTGCTGCATTGGTGACTGTAGCAACACAACAGTGCAACTTGAGGTCCAAGAGACCAGTCTTATTTACAGTGCTGATTTCCACCAGGAGCCAATGAAACAACGCAATGTTAAATGAGGTCCCAGAGAGCATCCAATAAAAAGGCTGTGCCTTCTTCAGATTTAAGCCACTCTCCATCCACGCCTGGAAAAGTGCAACCGCGCAGCCCGTGGGTAGCAGAGAGCGACTTCTGGGTAGCCATGGAGTAGCCATGAGGAGTCATCAGACTCCTTGCCTCTCATGAAGCCCTCCACTGATATACCTGCTTGCCCACAGAGATTGGCCCTGATATGGACAAGGTCAGTGGTTTTCCACGTTCACTCCCCTGCTCCATTGGTGACCCCTGAAACACAACATTGCTTCTCTAGGTCCTGAGGACTGACTCCTCCACCTCCACTCCGCATCCATGAACACGACCGCTAGCAGGTTCAATGCACCTTAACCTTAACTTGACAGCCCTAAACACCCAAAGCATGACCAGCGACCCTATGGGCCTATATGCACCTAAAGCATGACCAGCGACCCTATGGGCCTATATGCACCCAAAGCATGACCAGCGACCCTATGGGCCTATATGCACCTAAAGCATGACCAGCGACCCTGTGGGCCTATATGCACCCAAAGCATGACCAGCGACCCCATGGGCCTATATGCACCCAAAGCATGACCAGCGACCCTATGGGCCTATATGCACCTAAAGCATGACCAGCGACCCTGTGGGCCTATATGCACCCAAAGCATGACCAGCGACCCTATGGGCCTATATGCACCCACAGCATGACCAGCGACCCTATGGGCCTATATGCACCCAAAGCATGAACCGAGAATATTCTGGCTTCTATGCACACAAATCATGAACACAGACTGTACCAGCTTCTATGCACCGCAGCTTTAAACCTGAGAACCTATAGATCAGTATACGTTTATAGTATTGCCAGAGAACGTATGGACCCTATGTACTCAATGCAAGAACAGCATAGCCATAGACATACATACATGCAACAGGGGAACAGAGAAGCCAAAGCCTCTTACACGGCCAAGGTATAAACCGGGGAACTCAGGGTCTCCAAAAGCCCCAGCAACATGAGCTTAAAGCCCACCTGCCCCTTTCCATCCAAAGTAGAAACCGATTCCCAAAAAGCCCAAGTACACCTACATTCTGAGCAGATAGCCTGTGGGACCCCCATATACCCAAAGTATGAACAGAGAACATGTGGGACCATATGCACCCAAAACATGGAGAACCACCAAACATGCACCCACAAACATAAACAGCGATCGTGTGGGATCCTACATTATGGACAGAGAAATGATGAACCCCTAAAGGTATGACCAGAGAATCAACAAGCCCCTAAACCCCAAAATCATAAATGTGGATGCTATGGCCCCCTATACACTCAAAGCACGAACCGATACTATGCAGGGCCCTGTGCATGGAATGCATGCAAGTATGAACCATGGACCCACAGCATCCCATGTAAAAAAGTCTCTGTTGCACATTGCAGTCACCCCTCCCCCCCCTCACCCTGGAATCCTTCCAGGGCAGGGAGTCTGCAGCTGCATGAAGAACCCCTAGTTGTCAGTGTGAGGCCTGCAAGGGGAACCTGGTGCGACCAGAGGTGGCCCTGGAAATGTTTACCAAAGTGGCCCATTGTGCGAGCAAGATCAACCACTCTAAATGGCGTTCAGGGGATTCGCCGCCAAGAGAATCTGAAGAAATGGATCCATATGGGGACTTTTAAAGTACATTTGTCCCCATATGAAGATGAAAAAGTAGTTGAACATATCAAAAAACGTAAGATTTGTTAGGAGTGAGGAGCAACAAACTGGAAGCTTTATAACAAATTATTGACTTCAAATGTCAATTCCACTGCTTCATCAGTCACTATCGAAAGGTAAAAAGTCAGGGCTCCAGGTGAGACTTTTCCTCCTTATTTTTGGAAGTCGGGAGTAAAAGGAATTTTTGGCACGCTTTCTCAACCATCCTTAGCAGCCAGCAACTCCTGTGCATGAAAAGAAGCCTTTTTATGCTATAAGCCGACTTCACATCAGGCAGCGCTATAGCAGAGGGCCTCTTTGTAGGAGGCGCTGCATATTCGTACTGGTCTAAACACATCACCTGAGCAGTACTGTTGGCATAATGTAAAGGGTCAACTGCCAGACACAGGCTGTTGTTATATAGGTGGTCTTCAGGACCCTAGCAGAGGCCTCTTTGTAGGAGAGGTGCTCGCCCCACTGATCTGAACACATCACCTGAGCAGTGCAGGTGGCATAAATTAAAGGGCCAGATCCAGGCTTTTGTTTTATAGGGGGATCACATCAGGAAGCACATGGCAAAGGGTCCTCTTCGTAGAAGGTGCTGTTTGTCCCACTGATCTAAACACGTCACGTGAGCAGTGCAGGTGGCATAATTTAAAGGGTCAGACGCCAGCCTTTGATATATGGGCTGTCTTCACATTAGGCAGGACCATAGCAGAGGTTCTCATTGTAAAAGGTGCTACTCCTCCCACTAATCTGAACACGTCACCTGAGCAGTGTAGGAGGCATAATTTAAAGGGTCAGACACCGGCCTCCGCTGCCATCACATCAGGCAGGTCCTCTTTGTGGAATGTTCTGCTCATGCCACTGGCCTGACCACAGCACTTGAGCAGTGGAGGTGTCATATTTTAAAGGGCCCGACCCAGGCCTACATTTGTACTCGCTATTTTTCTTTCTTGGGAGTATGGTCCTGCTTTTAGGTAGTAAAACAGACCAGTACACTGCTCATTGGATCCCTGAGGAGAGCGCTAGCTAATATCTCGAAGACGACTTTATGCTGAAATACTCCATACATGACCTCTACAGAAACATAACAGTGATCCCCAAGGCTTCAGTGACAGAGACCTCAAAAAAGGTGCAGTGCTCCGTCACTGGCCGTAGAAATAAAATGGCGCCCAATGTGGTGCCCGACACCGACCACTGACCAGGTGCACGCTCATTCACCTTTACACCACTGCCCCATCGGTGACCCCAAAAGTGCACGGCACTGACGTTCACACCAAAGATCGGCATCCAGGAGGGCTCGCCACACCTCTGACCTCCAGGAAGGTCCTGTGCCTCCTCTCCACTGCTACAGCTACAACCCCTGGGGTGTATCCAGGCTCATGGAGGCTTACAAGACTTCTCTGCCTACGCCCCAAGACTGTGGAACCTCCTCCCTGTCACTGTCAGACTCGCCCCAACGTTCCTACAATTAAGAAAATAACTCAAGTCCCACCTCTTCAAGGAGTCTCTCCTCCTCAACGCCTAGTCCATGACCTCACCCGTGCGCCACCTGACTCTCTGAACACTGTTTGCCCATCTCCTCCCCTGTATCCTACCCCCAAGCTGTATATCTATTCTGTTGTTACCCCTGGAAACTGCTCTGTTGTGTATCTGCATTGTTGTATACCTCGAAGCTAAATCCGCGCTAAAAAAATACCATAACAATAATAAAAAGAATGACACCTGCCATCTTTTTTAAAATAATTCACAGGGATTACGTGATTCCCGTGGATCTGTGTGATTTTTACCTAATAGAAAACAGTGAATGAAAATAACAGTCATTAGCAAACAGAGAAAAAATCTCAAATTTTTTCATCTTTCAATTTGGACCCCCCCTACCCCCAATCCCCTGGATTCTCTATGCATTTAACCCCTTCCCAACCCCCTTTCCACCCCTTTCAGCCCCTTACCCCATCCCCTATATACATTTTGAAACATTTTTTATGTTTTTTCCTCTGTTTTCTATTCGCTGTTATGGGCAATGCCGCAGGGCCGCCCGGGGCGAGGCAGGGTAATTGATGTTATCATCAGCAGGCCAGGAGAGGGGCAGCCCAACCCCCTTGCCTGCTCATCTCCCCTCCCTAGCTGCAGAGACACGCAGTCTCTGCCACACAAAGCTGAGGAAGGGTGAGGTGTGAACAAGCACCTCACCCTTCCTCCAAGCAGCAAGGTGCTAAGCACCTAAGAAAACCAACAGTCAGGCAGGGCCCAGGTTCAAAGACCTGCCCCCCCAGCGAGCCAGACAGTCGGCTACCCGGCCGGGGGCTGGAACACAGCCTCCACGACTATACACATCAAAGTCCCAGGGCTCCCCTGGGTCTTATAAATAAGAGCAGCATGCTCTGAGAAAACACAATCTGTTTGTGGACCCAGAACGGGGACCCAAACAAAAAGGAGGTTCACTGTTTACTCAGTGTCTTCCAACCTTTGCTTCTTTAGACAATCTGTTTGTGGACCCTGAACGGGGTCCCAAACAAACAGGAGGTTCACTGTTTACTCAGTGTCTTCCAACCTTCGCTTCTTTAGCAAACTCTAAGAAGTTTGTTGCATTTGCAGCTTCTTTTTCCCCTCTTTGAACATTGTACTGTTCAGATCATCACAGCCCGGGAAGCGAGCGGCGAACACTGGATAAACAGAAGAGAGTTCCCAGGGACGTGCCATGTGGAAGCAGGACTCCAGCCCAGCTCGAAGGAAGGAAGGAGGAACTAACAGAGTAGCCCGGCGTAGGCGGCGTCAATTTCAGCTGTCGCTTTCAGGTAAGCCGCTACGCCGGGTTGCGAGGGAAAAATGAATGTTACTGTTTCAACGCGTGCACTAGTATAAACATCCACGGGCAGCTGACAAGAAGCAGATCCTCTGGCAGACTCAGAACGCACGCTGTTTGTCAATTACAGAAAGGAATGTAGCAAGGTCTAATCCCAGGCCGCGGGGAAACTTTGCTTTATAAACCTAACACAAAAGACCTGAGCAGGCAAGGAAACGTGTCCCGGGGCAATAATAAGCAGTGCACATATACGTAAGGCTTTACAGCACTATACAAATGCATTACTAAGGTCCAGGCCAACAACGGGCATAATTGTACACTTCGCTTATCCTTTTTCGAACTTACACAAATTGGGGGCTTTGGAAAGAGACCTGGGTAATAATAAGCAGCGCTCAGACGCAAAGTGTCATTAGATATGTTTAATACGCGATTGATGTACAAAGAACAACAGAGCATAATTTGTACCCTGATTTGGAACTCGGCACAAAGAAAGGTTATTAGCCACTAAAATCGATATGTGATAGTAAACTTGGGGGGCTAGCAGGGGCAACAACACAGAGACTCAGAAACAGGCCAGTGCTGGGGGTTGAAGGCACTTGACTGAACATAAGCCTTATAATTGTTCGGGCAACATCTACCAGTTACCCAACACGGGCAACAACATAGCAAGCCACAAGAATCCCCACAAATACAACAGCCAGTCATTTAAAGAATTTTGTTTCCCCTTGTGATCAAACAGGCTAAAAAGAAACATGGGTCCCAAATGAAAATCGCAGGAACCCACAACACCGGCACAAAAGCCCAAATCACCTCACCTACTAGCAGCCATCGAGGCGGCGGAACGCTATGGTTGGGCATGGGTCAGAGAAAATATGTATGGCCTACCAAAGGAAGGGGCACCCATACCACCCAGTCAAGATGATGACACAACACCATAAAAGGGAAGGAAGGTAACAGAAGGCGCAAGAAAAGGTAACAAAAAACTGGTAAAATTATGCGAAAACATGTCTGAAATGCAACAATTATTGCTCGAAATCAGGGGGAAAGTACCCCCGCAGGGGGAACAGGGCCCATAAACACTAACATACCTCTAGACCCCGCCATAACTGTGACCCCCCCACCAGCAACAACCCCAACAACACCGGCCCCAGCAACACTACTGCCACAGGTGCCAGCAACACCAACAGCAGCCACTACAATTGTGCCAACAGCAGCAATAACAGATCCAACAGGTGCTTTAAAAGCATGGGCAACCCCCCCAGACAGACACTCAGGGGCAGACAGGGGCAAGCAGCAACAACTCAACAGACATGGTAATGATCTGCAATGCCCAATTATACTTAAAATTGAAATCCTTCCACACTGAAATACTAAATAGATACAAAAGATGCCTAGCATGGAACATTGACACCACAATCAAAGAGGCCATATAGGCCAAAGAGTTCATCGAAATCTTTTCACTTATAGAAGCCCAACGCAAAGGGAAAGATGCTTTTAGGGATCCCAAAAAGATAGAGGAGAAAGCCATAGCCAGAAACGCCCAGGTAGAACAGAATTGGGAGAACTGGCTGCAGGCCTTTGCCATCTTGGCAACGATATATGAAGGAAAATTCCCCAATGAAGGCAGAAAACTATGGGCATACATGGATAAAATAAGAGAAGTAAAAATCGCTCAAAAATGGAAGACCTGGCTAGCATATGATATTAGATTCAGGAGAAGCATGTCAGAGAGGACAGCCATAGAATCGGATGAGGTCCAGAATGACTTATACATGCTAAACGCCGAGCATCCATCAGAGGAAGAGGCCGCACAAACAAACTCCAACCCCAGGTTTAGCACCAGGCAGAACCCCTATCAACCCAAACAATTTTAGAGAAGCACTCATGAATTACCCAGACAAGGAAACCAGTGAGGCAATCTGGCAGGGTTTCACCAAAGGTTTCATCATCCCTTTCAAGGGCACAGGGTCGCAGAATGTCCCGATGAACCTGAAATCAGCCAGGGACAACCCCCAAATGGTGGAGAGCAAAATCAAGAAGGAATTACTACTAGGCAGGATTGCAGGACCTTTGGACCACGTCCCCCTCAAAGATTACATAATATCACCACTAGGATTGGTCCCCAACAAGGAACCCGGGAAAATTAGGTTAATTCATCACTTATCCTATCCCAAAGGCCAATCTCTAAACAACAGCATTCCACACTCGGAATCCGCGGTATCCTACACACACTTCCAAGAGGCGGTAAGACTCATACAGGAATGTGGCGGAACGCCCTGATGGCCAAACTGGACATCGAATCCGCTTTCAGACTATTGCCAGTCCACCCAGATTCTCAGCAATGGCTAGGTTTTACTTTTAATAACAAATTCTATGTAGACAGATGCCCCCCCATGGTGTGTGCAGTATCCTGCGCCCTATTTGAGCAATTTGGCTCCTTTTTTCAATGGGCTTTCCAAAAACAGAGACCAGGGACCAAAATAGTACACTACCTCGATGATTTCATGGTAATGGGACCAGCAAATTCTGAAGAATGCAGGAGGGCCCTGGCGAAACTAGAAGGAATGGCCTCACAATGGGGCATACATCTAGCAACGGAAAAAACAACAAAATCAGCCACCAACATAATTTTCCTGGGTATTGAAATAGACTCTACAAGGGGCTTATGCAAAATCCCGAAAACAAAAATAGCAGAACTCCTGGAGAAAATACAAGGCCTGACAACAAAAGACAAGGGCACAGCAAAAGAAATTCAATCATTAGCAGGTAGTCTCAACTCATCTCAGCCAGAATAATCCCTCAGGGGAGGGTATTTTCCAGAAGTCTGGAGCTAAAAATCAAATCATACACCAAACCCCACCTACACATCCGGCTAGGCACAGAGGTGAAACAAGATCTGGAAATTTGGGAGAATTTCCTTAAAGATTTCAATGGGACTTCACTTTGGCGAACGCGATTGAACACCTGGACAAAAAGGGTTCTTTTCCCCAATGCAGCTGGGAGCAAGGGGTTTGGAGCCATACTAGACTCAGAATGGGTGGCAGGACACTGGCCCAACTCATGGCAACTGGCAGGGTGGACAAAAAACATCACCCTCCTAGAAATATTTCCCATTTGGCTAACCTTACACATCTGGGGCAGGCAGCTAGCTAACACGGAACTCTTGGTTTGGTGCGACAACATGGCTGTAGTAGGCTCCATAAACAGAAGGTCTACCAAATGCTCTTCAGTGCTGAAAGTCCTACGAGCCATCACAGCAGTCACACTACAAGAAACATTGCGGTCAAAGCAAAGCACATCTCGGGGCAGATAATAACATTGCAGATGCTGTATCTCGCTTTCAGTGGCCAGGCTTCCGGGAGCTAGCGCCACATGCCCAGGAGCAGATGACGCCAATACCAGTGGAATGCTGGGCAATAATGGGAAATCAAGAATAACGGCATCAACACCAGCGCCAGAGAGCCCAGGCCGGGATGCCCAACAAGAACCAGGCACCTCAAAAACGGGTGCCAACAACATAACGGCATCAACGCCAGCGCCAGAGAGCCCAGGCCGGGATGCCCAACAAGAACCAGGCACCTCAAAAACAGGTGCCAACAACCCACTGCCCACAGGAATCACGAACCCTGGCCCAGGTTTCCTAAGAGATGGCAGAGAAAGCACTGGCAAGCACTACTGCAGTGCAGTACAGTAAGTGCTTACAAACAGTATTTAGAGTCACAGGTTTAAACCATGTAGAGTTAATAACAATTAAAGACATAAACATATTTTTAAAATGGGCACATGAGCAGGGCTTTAAGAGAGACTGGGCAAAAAGACACCTAGTTGCAATCTCATAGTTCTCAAAAATACGGGGTGATTCAGACCCCATCCAGAATGCCCTCATTTCCTATGCAATGAAAGGATGGGGCAGAATAGAGGGCCCCCAGGTGGACACTCGCCGCCCTCTTGACTTCAACAAACTGGTACAAATAGCAAGCCAGCTGGAAGCCATATGCTGGCATCCATACGAGATCATATTATTCAAAACATCTTTTTTCCTGGCATACTTCGAGCGTTCCGGGTTGGAGAACTTATCGCCTCCAGCACCAAGGCCACAAACGGCTTGGTTGTCATGGAGGTCAGGGTTAGACAGGAGAGCGTCAGCATAGAAATCCAACAGTCAAAAACTGGGGCCAAAGGAACCATCAACATTTGTTGTATTGATGAGACAACAAACTGCCCGGTATGTATCACCAACCTTTATTGCACACAATGGCCCAAGGTGGGGGGGAGGTTCCTAATCCACAAGGACGCCTCGGCACTAAGCCGCTATCAATTTAAAGGGGTACTGATGAAAGCAATCAGCAAAGCAGGGTGGGACCCCAAGGGTTTTGGCACCCAGTCCTTCAGAATATGTGCCGCCACCTCAGCATGGCAAGGAGGCCTAGCACCTCAACAGCTAAAAAACATAGGGGGATGGAAGTCAGATTGCTACAAAAGATACATCAGACCACAGCTAATACAGCCATCCCTCCACACTTTGCTTTCTCCCCCCCTGCCTCCCTGCAGAAACAACAGGCGAAGGGAGGACCCCACTCCGATCAGCATGGATAGTCGGCTACTCATTTATTTTCAGAACGGGCCGATGGGCAGAAGAGAACAAAAAAGGGCCACCCTTCAGAAACACCATTGCTTCATGGTGGGGATACAGAATCCTAAGATGGGCCAATAACCACGAAACACTAGCGGAGCTGGTCGCATACAGAGACCCGCCAGAATTTCTGATTATACACCTAGGGGGCAATGATCTGGTTTCCACTGGAAGGAGAAATTTATTCGAGGACATTTGCTCCTCCCTAGCAGGCATTTTTCACAACTGGAGGGGAACAGAAATATACTTCTCGGCCATCCTACCCAGAAAGAAATGGCAGGGGGCTGACTGCTACAAATCTGTAGACATTGCTAGAAGAATCTCAGCAGGGGGCTAGAGAAATTCTGTACAGCAAGAGGACGGGGCTTCATAAAGCACCCGGCCATTACACTGGGAGACCCAGACCTTTTTCTCAAAGACGGCACTCATTTATCAAACCAGGGCATGGGACATTTCTTTCGAGAAATCACAGCAACTCTAGCCTCCAGGGGTTGTCACTAGGAGATACTTTCGGGGGAACAAGGTCAGCCGTCAACCTGCACGCGTGTGGCGGCACGGGCCAGAGGGGGTAACCTCAGGACCCGGTGCCCAAAAGTATGTTACTATTATGATATGTGATTATTGCTATCTCCATAACCATATCTGTACAATAAAATCCTACGGCATTTTATTGCCAACACTTGACAATATTGTGTGAGCCAAATTGTTCCAGGTGAGGGTAAGGGGTCGGCCAATACCAATGCATGCATATGGGTTCAGCAGTTATGGGCAATTCCGCAGGGCCGCCCAAGGCGAGGCAGGGTAACTCATGTTACCATCAGCAGGCCAGGAGAGGGGCAGCCCAACCCCCCCTTGCCTGCTCCTCTCCCCTCTTTAGCTGCAGAGACACGCAGTCTCTGCCACACAAAGCTGAGGAAGGGTGAGGTGTGAACAATCACCTCACCCTTCCTCCAAGCAGCAAGGTGCTAAGCACCTAAGGAAACCAACAGTCAGGCATGGCCCAGGTTGAAAGACCTGCCACCCACCCCCCAGGGGGCCAGACAGTCGGCCATCCGGCCGGGGGCTGGGACACAGCAGCTCCCACTACTTACATAACAAAGACCCAGGGCCTCCCTGGGTCCTATAAATGAGAGCAGCATGCTCAGAGTAAACACAATCTGTTTGTGGACCCTGAATGGGGACCCAAACAAACAGGAGGTTCACTGTTTACTAGTGTCTTCCAACCTTTGCTTCTTTACCACAGAACCCTCCCACCCCACAAAATAAGGGAGAAGAACAAAGGAAAAGAGGCACAAGGCACTGTACGGTGCCCACAACACGTTGTGGGACATGAGAAGGTGGCACGGGCCAGTGGGGGTAACCTCAGGACCCAGTGCCCAAAAGTATGTTACTATTATGGTATGTGATTATTGTCATCTCCATAACCATATCTATACAATAAAATCCTATGGCCTTTTATTGCTAACACTTGACAATATTGTGTGAGCCAAATTATTCTTGGGGAGGGTAAGGGTTCGGCCAATACCAATGCATGCATATGGGTTCAGCAGTTATGTAGTCTCTGTAATTGTTTTCACTTTTTTCACTGGATACCGATTCCCGGGAATTAAGCTTTTCAACCAATGGAAAGCAGTATCCAACAATGACTAATGAGTAACGTGTTATTTTTCAAAAATGCCATCTCGGGGTTATTACCTGGCCTGAGCCACTGTGGTTTTTTATGTCATCAAGACCCTGAAGGGCAATATCCAGCCATAATGCACGGTCACCGGATATGTATTTTCTCTCGCGTATGCTCGCTCTCTCTTTCAAACATACACGTGCACACAGCACAAATAATGCCTTATTCGTACTCCACAAGGGAGCTTAGTTTTAAAAAAAAAATAGCAGCGCTCAGACTTTATTTTGTCCATGGATATTTAAAAGTTAGTATTCAATACCTTGGAAATGCGTGATTGTTACTCCAAGTAAATTATTTTGTTTTTACCAAAGCTGCCTCCTGAATCTTCTGAGCAGAGCTCATCACCTAGTTCACGTACAAGGGGTGAGTTATTCTAATTTGGGTGAGTTGTGATTGCGCTGGAAATTTACCACGCAGTCTCAGCCCACCCGGCCAATCACTGCCCGTGACCACACACGTGATGTCACAGTTGACATCGCCAAAGCCATCATCACTGACAACCAGTAAGTGACGTCTCTGCCCTCACAGTTCATAGCACTGAAAACAGCGTACTTGCAATCGCTACCTTAATAATCGCAGGTGTTTGCGATTGTAGCACACAGAAGTCAGCACACTGAAGCAGGTTTATCACTGCTGCACAAACACGCTGATGGTCCACTGCAAACAGTCCCTCCCACATGTGACATAGCGCTCCTTCACAAAAAATAAGTTTATTCTAGACTTCCGTAAAGTACGTTTATTCAAATCCGTTGCAATAGTGGGGGGCCGTACACTGTTTTTGAGGTATCAGTCAATTCCTCAGCTGACTAAAACACCGAATGCGAAAATGCTGAGGATTTTTTTCCCCGATTTCGCCTCAATTACATGCAGCGGGGGTGGGGAGGGTGGGGTGGCGGACGCGAAGAGTTTGGAGGATGCAACGGTCTCTGTCCGCTACACAATATGAGCCTAATTATGAGTTGGGAGATATTCTGGAGGTAAATCTGGCAGAATACCGCCCAACTGAATTACTGTTACCGACACTTGGTCCTGTGGAATTACCACTGGATTACTAGTGGTGGCAGCAGTGTAATTCCCCATTATTTTTGAGTCCATTGGATTCGCGATTCATTGGTGAAATTACTGTGGCGGAATGGGCTCACTGCTCACACAGCCGTGATAATATCGGCGCTAGGCCTAGTGACAACGCTGCAGTGATCAGCAGAGCTGGGCCCAGTGCCCACGCTGAACTGATCAGCAGCCCTGGGCTCAGTGCCCATGCTGCAGTGTCCAGTGGCGCCGGGCCAAGTGCCCACGCTGCAGTGATCAGCGGTGCTGGGCTCAGTGTACTTAGTGCACTGATCCACGGCTCTGGGCTCAGTTCCCACCCTGCAGTGACTAGCTGCACTGGGCTCAGTGCCCACGCTGCAGTGGCCAGTGATGCTGGGCCCAGTGCCCACGCTATTTTTTATTTATTTGCATTTGTAGAGCGCACTTGCAGCCCGTGGGCATTGAGGCGCTGTTACAGGATTATGTACAAACTTTTGATTAATAGGTTACAGGCGACCAGAGGTCTCTTGGTTACAGAAAACACAGACTGTGTAAGATACAGAGATGAACAGAATTACAGGCACGCTGCAGTTATTAGCAGCACTGGGCTCAGTGCCCACGCTGCAGTGATCAGCGGTGCTGGGCCCAGTGCCCACGCTGCAGTGACCAGTGGCACTGGGCCCAGTGTCCGTGCTGCAGTTATTAGCAGCACTGGGCCCAGTGCCCACGCTGCATTGATAAGCGGTGCTGGGCCCAGTGCCCACGCTGCAGTGACCAGTGGCACTGGGCCCAGTGTCCATGCTGCAGTTATTAGCAGCTCTAGGCTCAGTGCCCACGCTGCAGTGACCAGTGTCACTGGGCCCAGTGTCCATGCTGCAGTTATTAGCAGCACTGGGCCCAGTGCCCACGCTGCATTGATCAGTGGTGCTGGGCCCAGTGCCCACGCTGCAGTGATCAGTGCCCACGCTGCAGTGACCAGTGGCACTGGGCCCAGTGTCCATGCTGCAGTGATCAGCGGTGCTGGGCCCAGTGCCCACGCTGCAGTGACCAGTGGCACTGGGCCCAGTGTCCACGATGCACTTGAAGTGGGAGAATGGAAGAAAAGGCTCCCACCAATCCCCTCTCTCCCTTGGCCTAGACGATCGCGGCCCAGGCACCCGCCACGAGAAGAGTTTTCCCATCTACCAGACGACCAAATACCCTGGTACAAGAACATACGGATGTGTCCCCCCCACGTGCCCACCCGCGTGCCCGCCAGCCTGCCATACCCTTGCCGATGCCTGCGGCATGGAAGGACTCGACTGAATCATCCAACACTAACTCAACACATCGTTAGAGATGCCATGACGGCCTAGCCAACGGTCAGAATACCCGTGCAACATACACCCTGGACACTCCCACACCAATCCACACGAAGAACATACTCAGTGCTACGACATAGGTGACAGACACACCCACAGACGCGCATCTTTATTATTTTTCACATAGGCCTCTCAAAATGCAGAAACGCCAGACGCACAATGAACGCATCTGAAAAAGTTTGCTCACGCTTCTCCTAAAACCATGCGCAATAATGAAAAGTATAATGAAGATACGATACTGGAGATAAAGCAATATGATACCATAACCTAAGGCACCTGTGTATCAGATGGCTCCACTTATACACCAGGCCCAAGTAGGCCTCAAGCAAGAGTCCCTTGAACATCGAATGAGCCAGAGTTCAGTTGCTGATCCCGCAGAATGAGCCCGGCGAAAGCAGACAGTCAAGGGCACAATGTTGCTAATTCGCATGCCACAAGCCGACGCCAAGGTCACACCTGCAATCAAGCCAGGCA
The DNA here is from genome assembly GCF_040938575.1 of Ambystoma mexicanum. Classification (NCBI taxonomy): domain Eukaryota; kingdom Metazoa; phylum Chordata; class Amphibia; order Caudata; family Ambystomatidae; genus Ambystoma; species Ambystoma mexicanum. The sequence goes on from NC_090932.1 coordinate 1,562,443,172, forward strand.
TACAGTGGAAAAAAAACCAATATTAATCGTGCAGAATTCTGCCTTAACCACGGTCCCACCTCACGTGATCAAGCCAAATCTGACAGGGTGCCAGGCCCGGGAGGAGGGAGACGCCTGGATTCCCCGCTTCAAGACTCAGGCAGATACTATTAAGCGTCTCGAAGGACATCTGCAGCTGTGGGAGTAGCCGGCCTTCCAGCACATGAATAAATCTCACATTGTCTGTACATACCCATAGTGAAACATTGTTGCAAATGACAGGTGCACCGCGAGCTGGGAACAGCGATGGTCCCTGACTGGGGGGCTCGTGTGTGGACCAATCAGAACATGGGGCTCTTATCACTGACGCCACTAACATTGACCAATCCTCAGGGGTCTCCATGTAACAATTTTCATGTATCAATTTGAAGGGACAACCCAAGTATACCACCTGACTAACCCTTAACCACTAACAATGCACTCTATACGTATGCTATACTAACCCTACCACTCGAGGAGCCAATCCAGAGTGGCGATAGGTTTCTTGCTAACTTTCCCAGGTGACGCAAGTAGCGCGTCATACTAAGGTAAAAAGGGCCTGCGAGCCCATGATGAAGAGTGTGTGTCAGGACGGACGCGTACGATCCTTGACCCATCTCTGCCGTTTGTTCAATAAACAGCAGAATCACATTGCTTCTTGCGTGTGCCTCATACTCATTCTTAGGATACACGGGAGGAGTTGGGGCCTCCCTGCCCGGAGGTCCGCGGACGGCTCAGCCGACCCCGGGAGAATTTCCCCCCGACAAGTTGGAGGCACTGCTGAGATCTGTTTGAGGTCTGCTTTTATTTTTATTTTTCCGAGTGCTCCCGTTGCGAGGAGGCCCGGCGGCGCGGCCCCCTCTGCCGCTGCCCCCTTTTGAGGACTACAGGACCATCGCAGAACTGCGAGAAGACCGGACAGCGCAATCCGGATATTGGCCTTCGGGAGCCGGTTGAGAAGTATCCCGCCCGCGGTTGGCGAGTGTCCAGACGTGGTCCAGACGAGGGGAGGTGGCGAGCCGCTTGGAGGGGTGCACGCAGTCGAGTGGCCCCGCATCAAGAGCACTTGGTGAGTATGCCACGCACAACAAGCAATGTGAAATTGTGAGGGAGGGGGAGGAATTGAATACGGGAGGTGGGAGGTGTTGCACAGGTGCGCGGCGAAGGTTTGACAAATTAGTGTTGGCAATGAAATGAATGGTAGCCGGACAAGTGCGAGAGCAGTCCGCTACGTTACGGGAGAGAAGGGGGCGGAGCACGAAAACATCACGTGCGACCGCTCGGAGACACTGATTGGCCTAGGTCGCGACCACGTGTAAGGGTGTGTGTGTGTGCGTGCACGGTTTCCTACGATTTGGTGATTATTGATCAATGAGTAGATGAGGATCCCTATTGATCGAGCAGGAAACTCGATAGATAGATGACGGTTCCCTGTAGGCGGTAGCTAGCTGGTTGCCCAATACGGAAGATAATTGGCTGGTTAAGCCCTCCTGTCGAGGGGCGTATCACACGCGAGGCGACGCAGCGTGCGCAGTCTGATTATATTGTTGATTACCTTGTTCCAGGCGTGACAGGAAGACAGCTGTAGGGTTAACGGGGTGGATTGAATGTATATTTTGAATTTACCAGTAGTTTGAAGAAAAAAAAAAAAAAAAATCGGTGACGTCACCAGTTGGGTTTTGATAGGATATCTCGAGCACAAGGCATTTTTATTTTTGAAAGTGGGGGGAAAGAGAGTTGTGGTAGGAGAGTGGAAACAAAGATAAACGGTAGTGAATCGACCGGGGGAAAGGCAGAAACGGGGGCGTGGCTGCGCACGGAGAACGCCGGCCACGGCAATTGTAAAGGAGAGAGGAGGAGCAAGTGGAAGTGGGGCGGATGTATAAGAACGTAATAAGGGGCACGCAGCCGCAGGGGGCAACGTGCGCCGCGGCCGCAGGGGGCCGTAAGGGTGGAAAAGAAAGAAAAGAATATACAACGTGAATGCTATATTTGACTAATTTTGGTTATCGGATTATCACAAGTCCCCAAATTTTCGGGGCCAGGTAAGAGGCTGTGTATTATAAACTGTCAGTAAGATAGCGGCTACCAATAGAGGAAGGACAGCAAGTAAAGAGCTACCATGTCATACGGGGCAGGATCGGGAGGGTGGGGGAACACCCTCACTACCCTGCTACAACACATATGTAAAACATTGTCGCCCCATAGAGAGAAACTGATCAAGTATAGCATTGAATGGACACAGGGGACGGATAACAAAATGACGACACCATGGCCACCTAATGGTAGTTTCGATCCATATACCCAACATTCGCTATTGACCTATCTGCATAACACATACAAGGGGAAGAAGTTGACACACCACGTGGAGGTGTTTAACTTATGGAGAATGTTCCAAGGGTCCCGACCAGGACCAAACGGAATGTTTATTATGGGTGGAACAACGGAGGGAGAAAAGATTAAAGAGGAAGGAGAGAATGGGGAAAAAGAGAGTGAAAGCCCACAGAACACAGGGAATGGAGAAGAGGGAGAGAAGAGCAGCAACATAAGTGAAAAGGAAATAAAAAAGGAACAGACCGGCGATATACCCCTAGCGAAAGTGGTGAAAAAGGAGGAAGGGGGGTTGTATCCTTTAACAGAACTACGGGACATGGTTCAATTGAGGGCGGCTGAGGGGTACTCGAACCCGCCATACAGCCCGCCACCATATATAGCCTCAGGTAGCCACACAGGAAGGGAACAGAATAGCACGACGGGATCCGCCTGCACGAAAATGCCCGCAGGGGAAGGAGGGATTGACCAGGAACGGATCGCAGGAATAGGACAGGATGAGTGGGTAGCCGCGCAGATATTATTAAAATTACGAGGTTCATTAACAGAAGAGGAAGAGGAGGTAGTGAGGAAGATGGACGAGGATGACACCAGGAGGAGCAACGGGAAAGGGGAAAAGGGGAAAAGAAAGGGGGAAGAGCTGTTAAGACAGACGGAAGAGATCTTGGAAGAACGACTAGCAGGATTAAGGGATGAGCAGAATACACTGATCAAGCAGCTCGAGAAAGAGGAAAGAGAGAGAGCACGGAAAAAGAAAGAAAGCAAGGATGAGCTGGACAAAATAAGGGAACGAAACGAGGAGAACAAGAGAGAAGCGGAAAGGGTGAAGGCAGTAGCAGAAAGGGTATCCAGAGCAGCACTGCGTGACAAAATGAGGGAAGAAGAAGAAGAAGAAAAGAAATTGGAAATATATAGAAGAAAATTACTATCAGAAACGACAAGGAAATACGAAGAAAGAAGAATGATAGAGGGCATATTAGAACAGGAAAGGGCGAAATGGGAAAGAAAGAGAGAAGAAGAAAGAATAATGGAAAAGATGAGTATTAAAGCAATGGAGGAATTTATAAAGAAAAGAGAAGAAATTGGTAAAGAAATAGAGGAAGAAAATGAAGGGGAGAGGGAAGAAAGGAAAGGGGGAAGTGAAGTAAGAAAGTGCATATACAGAGACACAGAAGCAGCAGCAACATCACAACAAGGGGGAACAAATGGCAAAGGAGGAAATGAAGGAATAGATTTAATAGACTTACAAACAGTAACGATTAAGGGGAACAAGACAGAATGGGGTTTGCCACCAATGGAGGACTTTTGCAGTGAGGAAGAAGGAGGAATAGAGAGGGAAGGGAGAGAGAGTGGAAGGGAAAGCTTAGATAAACTTTACATCACTCGGACAAACGGAGGATCACCTTGGATATGCAGGAGAAAGGAAGAACTGGAGGGAAGTGAGGAGGAAGAACAAGGAATAGTGGAAAAGCAGACACGTGCAGCCACACCGTCACCATCCCGTCCCACATGCTCCACTACCTCACGCTCATTACGTGCGGCGTGCCCATCTAAACTAGCGCCCTTCCCACACGAACTGACACCCTATGCAGGGAAACTTAGAGACCTCCCTGGACGAAGGCAGAGAGAACAAACACACACGCCCATATTAAATAAAGGAAAAAATATAAGAAAGGGAAAAGAGGGAGGCGAAACAGTTACGTGCTATATGGACCCCATTTACGACATAGAAGATAGAGAAGAAGAGGAGGGGTGTACGGATTTGATTGTGTGGGACCCAAAGGGCCAACAAGGACACAACCTAATGCCACTCCTGGAGAGGGGAGGGGTTAGACCACAATACGTCCCCTGGAAGCATGCAGACAAGGAAAATATAAAGTGCAGACTCCCATAATTAAGTGGAGGTGCTGGTAAATGGATATATGAAATGGAAAAACACACTGCAGGACAGAAGTTGGCAGTGGGGGATGTAAAGGGCCTTCTAATATCAATATTAGGGGATGCAGCGGATGACATCTGGAAGAGAGCAGGCTTCCCTGGGGTCACAATAACAAATACATCACACAATGGGGCACCATTCGCAAACTGCAGGCATGCATTATGGCAGGCACTAAGGGTACAGTACCCGGACACATCAGACATAGGAGCAATTACCTCGCGCAAGATGCGTGACAACGAAGATCCTGTTGATTACATCCAGGAAATTCAAGAGAAGTGGCGCATGGAAACTAGAGAGCAATGGGACAAAACACCAGCAATATTCTACCATATACTAATACAAGGGCTCCCAGAAGCAGTTCAGAAACAACTGAAGAAAGTAGTAGGGATGGAAGCAAAAACATGGCCAGAAATACAACTGACGATAGTACATCATTGCAGAACATGGCAAGAAAAGATGAAACAAAAGGAAGAGGATAGAAAAACGGAAGAGGCTAAATTAGTACAGAAAAAACTTAATAAATATACGATGGAAGGTGCACTAATAACCACACCTACAACAATGACTCAAAACCCCACACAAGTAGTGGCTGCACAAGATCCCTCTCAAATACAATCATCACAGATCATAACACAACAGCAGCCGCCACTCCCGCCATATACAACTAACATGGGAGGAGGATATTCAACACCAGGAGCTGGGTATTATAATTACAACAGGGGGCGGGGAGGAATAATGAGAGGGAGAGGATACGGATATAATACACAACAGCAGGTGGGAGGACCTAGAAATTACTACCCCACCGGACAACCAATATACCAGGACAATACAGGAAACTTCCCATAGCAGAGCAGGGAACCACCGGTGTGTTGGATCTGTGGATTAGTAGGGCATATGTCACGCACATGCAGAGTGAGAACAGGCACACCATCATGGAGTGAACAGGGACAACAAGGACACACAGAGGAACAGCAGGGCATCCAGCAACAGCAGACATTGCAACGGGGAAATGGACAACAACAACTGGTAACGCAACCACAGCCACAGGTATATCCACCACCACAACAACAGGTAGCGATAGCACAACAACCCCAAACACAGCAGGTATAACAACCCACCCAAATCCAAGATAATAACATATTGTCTACCAATACACAACTACAGCAAACACAACTGGGTAGGGTGACGGTCTTGGGACACAACCCTTACACAGGAAGTGGTCAATCATTATACCCCCAATAGGACAGCCCACAGACGGCCTTGGTGTGTCCCATCCTGTCAGTAACACCTAATAGTGCGGAGGAACCACGCATAGAGGTAACGATAGGTGACAAAAAATGATCATTCCTTGTTGACACTGGGGCGACCCGGTCCTGCATAAGGGAAGGTAAGTTTAAGATGTCAGGTGAAGCCATGAACATCCAAGGATTCTCTGGGGCGAGAGGGTTGGTTCCCTTTACTAATAACATTCCCTTATCTATAGGGGATTATGACATGTCAGTCCCACTTTTGTATCATAGGGCCTCACCAGTAAATATACTGGGGAGAGACATCATGAGCAGACTGAATATGACGATCTCCTTTACGGAGGACGGCATAATTTGCTCAACCCCAGGAATTAACATGCTCACTGCACGACAAATTATGCAAGCATACTGTGGGCAGACAGTGGTTAGGGCTGAGCCAGTGGATGGTGAATTGTTCCAATACGGGACAGACATGGCATTTGCATGGATGCCAGGGATTGAAGGAAAAGTTTGGAGGAGACCAGCAGCCTACTTGTTTAGACCTGAAACGCCCACAAATGAACAAGAAGGAAAGGTGATTTCGGTGAACATAGAGAGTATAATAGCAACTGCCGATTACATCGCAGTACATGCCCAAGACAGAGAAGGAAGAGCATGGAGGGCGGTGATAGCACTAGCAGAAGGATGCAGACTCACCCAGGTGTCAGATGAGGAGCTCTTCTCGGAAGAAAAGGAAGAAGGAGAAATGGTGTTTATGATGAGTGTAGAAATATGGCTAAGAGTGACGTACAGACAAGTGGCACAGAAAATTGCAATGGCACTTGAGGCACCCACGTCCACCCCAGTTCCCTTCCTCGAGGAGGATATGGCGAAAGTACCCACATCATTATGGACTACCAGTCCCTATGACGTGGGGTGCATAAAAAGCATTGGGGGAGTAAGGATAAAATTGAAAAAGGTCGCAATACTACCCAGAGTGAAACAATACCCACTATCAAAAGAGGCAGATGAGGGCATATATGAAACAATAACGGCCCTTATTAACAATGGCATATTGGTCCCATCAGAATCACCATGTAATACAGCTGTGTACCCAGTGCGCAAGGCCAAAGGGGGGGTCTTGGCGCTTCATACAGGACCTCAGGCCTTTGAACAACATAGTGGAAGCAGAATACCCTATAGCAGCAAACCCGCCCACAATCTTGTGCGGCATTCCAGCAGAGGCATCACGATTCACAGTGATAGATCTCAAAAATGCTTTTTTCTCAATACCCCTACACCCAGATTCACAAGACCTGACGAGCTTCACTTACAGAAACACAACGTGGAAACACACCAGATTACCACAAGGGTACTGCGAGTCACCCTCAATATTTAACAGAGTAATACAGATGGATTTAGGCAACATTGAAGTGGAAAGCACAGTGTTGCAATATGTTGACGACATAATAATTTGTAGCACCAGTGAGAGAAGATGCAGAGAAGACTCAGTGAAGATGTTGACAATACTGGCTGAAAAGGGTTACAAGGTAGACAAGGAAAAATTACAGTACTGTCAGGAACAGGTACTTTACATTGGTCAGCTCATATCCCAATACGGAAGAAAAATTGCACCACAAAGGGCACAAGCCATTTCAAAAATGCCCCTGCCACAAACAGTAAGGGAACTACAACAGTTCCTGGGACTATGCAACTACTGTAGAGCATGGGTATTTGACTACAGCTCATACATAAGACCCCTACTTGAGGGGTTGAAAGAAGCTAACAGAGGGGAGAAAAGGTTGGGGTGGACAATGGAAATGAAAGAGGCTTTTGATGAACTGAAGGATGCAATATCCACTGCCCCGGTACTGGCCACCCCAGACTATGAACGACAATTCTTCATATTCTCACATTGCGACTCAGCAGTGATGAAAGCAGTACTGGCTCAAAAAACAAGCATGGGCTACAAACCAATAGCGTTTTACAGCGGCCACCTGGATCCTGTGATGTTAGGGCATTTCCCCTGCGAACAAGGTCTCGCCGCAGCTGCCTTTGCGGTAGAGAAAGCATCAGCAGTTACCATGGGGTGCCCAACCACACTGTTTGTAGAGCATGCACTATTTGCTATATTGAACAAGCCTAAGTCCACACTGACCACGCAGAGGGCGTCAGGTTATGAGATAATTTTATCTAGACCAGAACTATCTATTGTTAGATGTAGCACTGTTAACCCTGCAAGGTTCATAGCAGAAATAATTGAGGAAGGAGACTATGTACACGACTGTACGCAGACTACTGAAATATCCTGTGATGTTAGGGCATTTCCCCTGCGAACAAGGTCTCGCCGCAGCTGCCTTTGCGGTAGAGAAAGCATCAGCAGTTACCATGGGGTGCCCAACCACACTGTTTGTAGAGCATGCACTATTTGCTATATTGAACAAGCCTAAGTCCACACTGACCACGCAGAGGGCGTCAGGTTATGAGATAATTTTATCTAGACCAGAACTATCTATTGTTAGATGTAGCACTGTTAACCCTGCAAGGTTCATAGCAGAAATAATTGAGGAAGGAGACTATGTACACGACTGTACGCAGACTACTGAAATATACTCATGCACTAGAAAGGTTGATGAGAACGCACTAGATGGAGGTGAGCTCTTGTTCATTGATGGGTCATCAACAATTGACCAAAGTGATGGTATAAGGAGAACTGGGGCAGCAGTGGTAAGAATGACAGAGGTACCGGTGTGTGTGGCGATGAAATGTGTACAATTACCACAGCATTATTCTGCTCAAGCAGCAGAATTAGTTGCACTGATCTTGGCGTTGAAGGAAAGCTTTGACAAACGAGTGACCATATATTCGGACAGTGCATATGTCACATCCACAGTCCACTCAGGTTTGTCAAAATGGAGGAGAAGAGGGTTTAGGAGAGCAGACGGCACTCCAGTACAACATGCCCTCTTGTTGGCTGAACTAATTGAAGTAATAAATGACCCCCAAGAGTTAGCATTGGTCAAATGCACCGCACACACTAATGGAGAAGATCATGTCTCAAAAGGAAATGCAGCAGCAGACGCACATGCAAAGTATGCTGCATATTTTGGTGAGATATGGAACCCCCCAGAGTCAGAGAGAGGAAGAGGGAGGGGGATAGCTAAAGAGATGTTGATAAGAGAAGGGTACACACATCTCCCGGCCACACAGATAATGGAACTACAAGCAGCTGCACCAATGGCAGAAAAAGAAATATGGGCAAAAAGAGGATGTACGATGTCCCCAACTGACGCACTATGGCGCCAGGGTAACACTGGAAAGATGGTAATGCCACTGACACTATTGAACACCGCTCTGAGCCAACTACACCACCCAGCCCACACAGGAAAGGAGGTCATTGCAGCACGTATTAGGGAAGACTGGTTCTGCCCCGAGTTAAACTCCCATGTGACAAACTTCATCAGCAATTGTCTCACATGCCAACAGTTCACGGCTGGTCACACACTGAAGGTGATTAAAGGTACTATACCCCGGCCAGAGGGACCCTTCCTACACATCCATATTGACTATGTCGATATGATTAACGTATGTCAAGGGAATAGGTACATGATCGTAGTAGTATGCCCATTCTCCAGGTGGATTGAAGCTGGACCCTGCTCACACCCAGACGCATTCAGAGCAGCTAAATTCCTAGTGAGGGAAGTCTTCCCCAGGTGGGGAGTGTGCGAGGTACTGCGGTCAGACAATTGCCCGCACTTCGCCAATGAAATGTTTCAGCACATCACATCCTTACTGAATATCAAGCATAAATTTGCATGTGCATATCACCCACAGGCCAACGGTATATGCGAACGCCTGAATGGCCTACTAAAGGAGGCTATCGCAAAGATACAGCAAACAACAAAGAAGAGTTGGTTGTATTGCCTTCCACTAGCCCTATTTGAGTTGAGGAATAGACCAGGCTCCGACCACCACCTCACCCCTCACGAGGTGGTGACCGGACGTCAAATGCGCCTTCCTCTGACGCCAACCTCAAGAGCATTTACTGACTATGAGAGCACTGCAGCTGTTCTTGGTGATGAAATGTACCAATATGTGTCTTTTTTGATTACTAGTGTAGTGTTTGTGTCTCAACAGCTCGAGCGCACGCGGGGCGGGTCTAAGAGTGATCAACAAGAAGACGAAGACAGAGAACAAGAAAAAGCAAAACTGTGCAAAATTGCTAAAGGGGACCACGTATTACTCCGCAATTTCAACAGGAAGTGGAACAGCCCACGTTTCACTGGCCCCCACCTGGTAGAGGAAGTATCAACAAGAGCAGTAAAGCTACAGGACAAACGTGCCTGGAATCACCTACACGACGTAAAGATCTGCAAACTCCAGACCCGCCCTAGCGTCACCAACAGGGCCATTGGAAGAACAGCAACAGCGTCACCAACGGAGGAAGAGATTTCTACCACAGCCAACGGCCCAAGTGTCTCCCTACCCCACCACCCCCTAGATTCCCCAGAGACAACTACTGGCATAGAGAAGGGTAATTCCCACACCGCCCACCCCATGGTCACACGATCAAAGAGTAAAGAGACTTCCGCCAGCTGAGCCCTAAACCCCCTGCCTATCGACGTCCCCCCTCCACTGCAGCAGTAACCCAACTGAAGGACATTATTTTGCACACATACACATGTAAACACTTGAATGTTCTCTTTTTTTTTTTCTCTCTCGCACATGCAGGTACCGTGTATTACTATACTGCTAAGAAAGTAAATAACTAACAAAGTTCACTGCCCAGGAGTAGATGCTACCATCAGACGATAACTACCCTGAAGAATTATCACACCAATTTGTCTATCACATAAAAAGGCCAAAGTACCTAAAAAGAAGGAGGGTACGTGTCTACTACACAGCATTTCTCTTGGCCATAGAACAGTCGATGCCCCATCTCCACCCTTACTTGCCTGTCCTAAGAGATAGATCACTTAGATTGGCGTGGGAACAGCTCTTCGCCTGGGCACTGAACGACTACTTGATAGGGAGAGCTTGAAAACAACAACTAACACTAATAACGAGCATATTGAGAATTTTCAGGCGGGCAACTTTAACGTCGCAAGAATTAGCTGCCGGACTGCAGCAAGGTAAGAGCAAAATGCCGGTGAGATTAGCATCTGTAATAAAAATGATAGGGATTTTGATGATCACCGGGTTCTTGGCTGCCTCTGTATGGCAGAACAGTTGCGCTATCCATATTTTGGCTGTTCCCAAATCTAACATACCCCCACCCCCGGCTGCAACAGGTGTTACGTCAGGTGGTACTAGCAAAATCCCACACAAGGGAAATAGAGTTAAACGCAGCACATACTCAGACAACAAAGGTATTGACAACTACATACAAGATTCAGCACACGTCTCGAACAACATGTGGTACCAACACATGACTCAAATAGGTAAGCAGACAACAGAAGACAGCTGCTACGTCTGCTCATTGATCCCATACGCCATGAGCGCTTCCCGAACTTTCGTTGCCACGGAAATTGATGAAAAAACAACACGATGTATAATATATTTGGCACTGTTCCAAACGAAAGGGAGATTTCAAGGGAACACGGTGCACCTGGTATGGAAAACACGAGACACATACCCGTACAAAAACAACTTCCTCAAGGATTACTTGAGTTACCACAAGGCCAGTTTGCACGCTGAAGCATTCAGATACATAACAAGCGGTCCTGAAAAAGGAGAAACAAAGAAAGTAACATTACAGTACCTACCATGTGATTGGTACGCCACTGAAGTTCCTGGTAAACAAGGATGTTGGGAAAGACCACTGATAATAATAACATGGAAGGTGTACCTGGGGGACAAGTGGGACATAGGAGTGGTTGGCAGCAACATGATAACGAGAGAGGATACTAAGAGTATTGCTGAACACAACGACAGATGTTGGATGACCTGGGTCAAGTACGTACCCCTGCTAATGTGGATAGAGAAGGATGAAGACCCAATAACAATACTGCCGCTGACTGCGCCTAAATTATGCTACCAACACAAAGGAGAAGTGGACGTGGGATACAACACCAACTGTGCAAGTGTGACGAAGTTACCTGAGGGGGGAGCAGGAACAGCAGTTGTGATGGACCATTACTGGGCCTGCGGAGACAAGGCATACCACACACTGCCCCCTCTGTGGAATGGCATATGCACAATGGTACACGTCAATTTACCATCACTAGTGGTGCCCCAGAAACATGTGAATGTGGCAAACTTTCCCAAAATGGATGAAGGAAACAAGAGGAAGAAGAGATCTGTACACCCCCAGAAGGAACCAGAAAACCAACACAGCGGCAACAACACTGTCCTGAATAGAAAGAAAAGACAAGGAGAACCTTTGACAGGAAATTACCTATGGGGACGGTCGGAAACAGCACTCACTTCAATCCCGCCAGAGCACAGACTATTCAGCAGAGCAGCAATGTTCTTCTCCTCAATAATACATCCGGGACTACAGGCTTACGCAAACGCAAAATGGCTCCAGATAACTCGATGGGAACTAATGATGACAATTAATTCTACAGTAAATGGATTCAACGCAATAAAAGAAGAACTAAGAGCAGTGAGGATGGCAGCACTACAGAACAGATATGTACTGGACCTCCTCACAGAAATGGAAGGAGGAGTTTGCGCAAAGATAGGACAATCATGCTGCACATTTATTCCTGCTAACGATGCTGACAATGGTACACTGACGGAAGCAGTATCACAATTGGCCCAGATGCACTCCAAAATGATGGATGAAAGTAAAGGGGTGAAAAAGGACGATGGCTGGTTTTCGATATTATGGTTGTGGATGCCATCTTGGCTGTCAGATGGACTGAAGATTATAGTTGGATGCATTATTTTGGCTGGAGCTGCACTGATCTTGGTAAGATTTTGGAAGGCCCGGAAGGCACGAACCACTGACGAGATGATCGAAATGGTTGGTATGCACCCCTTGATGCCAGCAGATGACGGTCAACACACAGGCATAATAATAAAGGAAAGAGAGAGGTTGCGCAACCAGATCATCACCAACCATCTGGACCCACCATCTGTGAAGCTCGAAAACCCAAGAAACCCAAGGAGCTACATAGGGAAGTGGGTATACTGCACACCTGGAGGAACGTGTGTATATATGTATTGGTCATTCGAAGACCATGTGAACCACTATGGACATTTGGGAGGAGTAACTAAAATATGGAGAGTGAGAGGAGATAAGGAAAAGGATATGTTTGTGGTCGACAAGTCGACCAGAGGGGGGACTGAAGTGGGAGAATGGAAGAAAAGGCTCCCACCAATCCCCTCTCTCCCTTGGCCTAGACGATCGCGGCCCAGGCTCCCGCCACGAGAAGAGTTTGCCCATCTACCAGACGACCAAATACCCTGGTACAAGAACATACGGATGTGTCCCCCCGCGTGCCCACCCGCGTGCCCGCCAGCCTGCCATACCCTTGCCGATGCCTGCGGCATGGAAGGACTCGACTGAATCATCCAGCACTAACTCAACACATCGTTAGAGATGCCATGACGGCCTAGCCAACGGTCAGAATACCCATGCAACATACACCCTGGACACTCCCACACCAATCCACACGAAGAACATACTCAGTGCTACGACATAGGTGACAGACACACCCACAGACGCGCATCTTTATTATTTTTCACATAGGCCTCTCAAAATGCAGAAACGCCAGACGCACAATGAACGCATCTGAAAAAGTTTGCTCACGCTTCTCCTAAAACCATGCGCAATAATGAAAAGTATAATGAAGACACGATACTGGAGATAAAGCAATATGATACCATAACCTAAGGCGCCTGTGTATCAGATGGCTCCACTTATACACCAGGCCCAAGTAGGCCTCAAGCAAGAGTCCCTTGAATATCGAATGAGCCAGAGTTCAGTTGCTGATCCCGCAGAATGAGCCCGGCGAAAGCAGACAGTCAAGGGCACAATGTTGCTAATTCGCATGCCACAAGCCGACGCCAAGGTCACACCTGCAATCAAGCCAGGCATACAGTGGAAAAAAAAACAATATTAATCGTGCAGAATTCTGCCTTAACCACGGTCCCACCTCACGTGATCAAGCCAAATCTGACAGGGTGCCAGGCCCGGGAGGAGGGAGACGCCTGGATTCCCCGCTTCAAGACTCAGGCAGATACTATTAAGCGTCTCGAAGGACATCTGCAGCTGTGGGAGTAGCCGGCCTTCCAGCACATGAATAAATCTCACATTGTCTGTACATACCCATAGTGAAACATTGTTGCAAATGACAGGTGCACCGCGAGCTGGGAACAGCGATGGTCCCTGACTGGGGGGCTCGTGTGTGGACCAATCAGAACATGGGGCTCTTATCACTGACGCCACTAACATTGACCAATCCTCAGGGTTCTCCATGTAACAATTTTCATGTATCAATTTGAAGGGACAACCCAAGTATACCACCTGACTAACCCTTAACCACTAACAATGCACTCTATACGTATGCTATACTAACCCTACCACTCGAGGAGCCAATCCAGAGTGGCGATAGGTTTCTTGCTAACTTTCCCAGGTGACGCAAGTAGCGCGTCATACTAAGGTAAAAAGGGCCTGCGAGCCCATGATGAAGAGTGTGTGTCAGGACGGACGCGTACGATCCTTGACCCATCCCTGCCGTTTGTTCAATAAACAGCAGAATCACCTTGCTTCTTGCGTGTGCCTCGTACTCATTCTTAGGATACACGGGAGGAGTTGGGGCCTCCCTGCCCGGAGGTCCGCGGACGGCTCAGCCGACCCCGGGAGAATTTCCCCCCGACACACTGGTCAGCGGCCCTGGGCTCAGTGCCCATGCTGCAGTGACCAGTGGCACCGGGCCAAGTGCCACTGATCAGCGGTGCTGGGCCCAGTGTCCACGTTGCACTGATCATCAGAGCTCGGCCCAGTGCCCATGCTGCAGGTATTAGCAGCACTGGGACCAGTGCCCACGCTGCATTGATCAGTGGTGCTGGGCCCAGTGCCCACGCTGCAGTGACCAGTGGCACTGGGCCCAGTGCCCACGCTGCAGTGATCTGCGGTGCTGGGCCCAGTGCCCACGCTGCATTGATCAGCGGCACTGGGCTCTGGCAGGGCCTTCTTTTCCGGTCATTAGTGTTGTCTTATGTAAGCTTATCAGTTATGTCAACGAGGGTGGCATTGGGGATGCAAATGCCCCTTGGACCTGTGGTCATAGTCTCCCTTACTGCAGTGCCCATCGGGCATAGCCTGTGTAGGCATGCCTGTTGGCCTGGATACCCATGGCACGGCCAGCCCCTCGCTCTCTGAAAATTCCTGATGTGTCCTTCGTCCTCCATGTCCTGGGGACCCTGTTCCTGTGGCATGTCACATTGCCCCCTCCTACGTATGCATCGGTGGCTGCCGTGCCTCTCGTCATTTTAAATCGCATTTTTCTTTTTTTGTTGCGTTGTATGCCTTTTGGGCCCTGTGCCAGCGCATTATAAATAAATAAATAAAATAAATAAAGGCCCTTCTTGGTGGAGCTAGTAAAAGGCCGCCGAGGCCGTGAAACATAGAGCGACAAGATATCCACGTGCTTCTGCCTCTGGGCCTCAGTGGTCCCGCTTCCCTAGACTGAGCTGGGCATGGAGCGGGACATGCACTCCGTGTGTTTCCTCTCTCAGTGCAGAGACACCGGCAGCATCTCTGCCCACACCACCTTTCGCTGCGAGCAGGGAGGCTGGGCAAAGCCTGCTACTTAAGCCTCTTGAAATCGTCTCAGCTGGTTCATTTACCCCAGAATTCTGAGTGAACCCAATCTTCAAATGATCTAGAACATCTCTGGGGACTCACCTTTCTTTTGTTTGCAATTAATGAACTTTGCCCAATCGATTTTTCTAGGGCTCACCACTGTGATTTTCAATACCAACTGTTCCCTTTCTTGTATCAATTCAGGAGCAATTCCTAAATCTTCACTGGGCAGCTCATTTAGGTTTAGCTGTGCCTCCGAAGACATGCGCCCCCCACACCCCCCTAGGAGGGGTTGTAAGACTGGATGAAGGCGCTAAGCCAATCAATGACATCCTTACCTTCTTTCCAAATATTTGGAAAAGCTTTAGACAAGTTTCTCAACTCCCATGGAGTCAACTGGGCATGCAGCGACGTCATTTCATCAAAATGCCAGGGGTAGCGGAAGTGACATCACATGACCCTTGGCCTCTGTTAATATCACAGTAAGTGACGTCATTTGACACACCCCAAAGTGACATCACGGGAAACGATGGAACACGACCTTTCACCCCTTGACAAACTAGGAAGTGGCATCACATAGCATTGTTCCTAAGTACACTACAAATAATATGGTTGTGATAGCACTATAATATGATATACATTTCATACAATAATTGATTACCATATGTATCGATAATATCAGTGTGTATAGGCCCATATTACCAAAATACTGTACGTCCAAATGATAATGATGTGTTATTATATAGCACTTACGCTTAAGCGCTTTATATAGGATACATATACATACAATATCACCCAACCTGTGTTGGTACTCATTTATCGACCTCAGAAGGATGAAAGGCTGAGTTGAGGTGTTTAAGAACGGACTAAATCAGTGACTCGCCCCCTGAAGTGCGCCTGAAATAAACCTTTAATGAGTCTAGCAATTATTGTATGGAATTCCAGGAAAACAAATGATTTGTTACTCATATTCTTTCTTATTTAGGGTCACTGCTAAAAGTGTTACACTTTTGGTACCCCCTGTTTTTTGGTCTGAACAAGAAAGCCACCCACTCCAGAAACAAAGAGCCATGTGGCACTGGCCACAGCCCAGGAGATTATATCTAAAAAAATAAATAAAGTTTTTGTAATGACATTTTTTTTAGGGATTGCAAGGGAGACCTCGGGGGTCGCAGCTGCGACCCCTGGTGACCCCCAAATGACGTCCCTGTGGGCATGTACGAAATGACTAGCGCCATCTCAGCCAATTTCTGACAATTCCCACAACGGATAAAAGTCCTCTACTGCACTCACAGGCCTTTTTTTTAATAGAAAAATGATTAACTTCTTTAGAATTGAATAAAGTTTAAATTGAATAATGGCTGCAGATACTTGCAGGCTTTCAGCTTATAGCATTACCTGTAATCAACCCAGGAATGACGCACAGACAACACCTATGTGAACAGTATTTGCACTCTCCACGTAACCATGTAATACTTTATTCGGCTTCCGCCATTTACATGTAAATACAATAAATACATTATACAGTAAAATACAACCTCACTCATACATCTACAAAGTCAAAATATAATACATTCAAAGTGCGCGACCAGTTTAGAGTACACAAGTTGCAGAGCTTTGTTAGGGTTACGTCTTGCGTAAAAAACTGCGTCAAAATGTCCTACCCAGACATTTGAAAGAAGCATGAATGTATTCACAAATGTCACATACAAAACAGCTCTTGGTGCCAGACAGAACGAACTGCATTGCCTCCGAGACTGATCTGATGTTGTCATGGATAAAGTGGCAGCACAACCACGCCCCCTTAAATCCACCAAGGGCTTTCAGGTTAGCAAAAAGTGGGGTAACTCCTCCATGGCACCACTATCACGAGAACAGTGCTTATTTTTAAAAAGCCAGGACATTCGGCCCCTTAATGGTAAGATGTTTAGTCTAACCATAGCCATTATACGCCTGTGGGCTCGTGAAAAGATTGGGGACACTGACGTGTGGTGCTCATTTATCGACCTAGGAAGGATGAAAGGCTGAGTTTGGCCCTGCCGGGATTCAAACCTGCGATGGCAAGCTCTGCACGGATGTCAAAACGAGCGCTCTACTCGCTGTGCTATCCTTTCTTGTTTGTTAACTCTGCAAGAGAAACGCTTATCAAGGATGCTAATAATGCCCCGAGTATTACAATATTATTTATTCAACAAACAAATTATAAACATGTATAAAGCTCAAAGAAAGACTTTTTCCAGATCGATGTTACTTTTATGTGTTATGTTAAACTTTAACATTGATTATTTCCAATGTTTGTAGACTTTACCTTGTAATTTAGCTAATAACCTCAACTTTTAGGGCTTCATAGTTAAGATTACATTGGAAGTGATAACATGCTTTTCCTGATTACTTTTAAACCCCTGGGTGGAGCTTTACCAAATGTGCCAAGCAACCGACCATGCCCACTCATGCCCACTCCAATCAACTGAGCCAAATATGGTGAAAGGGCTGCCTGCAGCAGTTCAAAATCCATCAGAAGTGGAAAAAAGTGATTTTTTTTTTCAGTTGCTTTCAATGGGGATTAACATAGGCAAAATGTTTTTGTCAGAACACAATTTCTCAAAATGGTCTGCTTTGAGTCTTCAAATTTTTACTGCCAAAGTTACCTTTACTGTCGTTTTTTGTGCAAACGTTTCTAGAACCAAACAACCCAACGAAAGATGCGAACTTCAGAAAAAACAGAAATGCATCAACATTCTTGACATGCCCATTTGAAAATGATACCACCTGAAAAAAATGATGAAATGTGCACTATTTAGAATTGCAAATTCATGTGTCACTCTCTCTAATATGCAGGACAACAAAGATACCATTCAAATGAAATGTGTAGTAGGAAACTATACAACCTGAAAACAATACGAGCAATGTACTACTTAGACTCACTAAATAATACACCATACACTACAACATGCTGAAAATATATCCAAATCATACTACACCTGGTATGAAACATATAATGGGAATGGCAAACAATCAACACTAAAACATAATTTGTAAAAAGCAGACGTTGTGCATTTCATTGCGAATAATAACAATGAATCACACGTAAGAAGACCTTACTACACTCCATCCTAAAATCTACGAGATAGAGGTACGAGGACACTAGTAGAAGGAACACATAATGTCTTCGAGACATTTTCAGAAAATATGAACAGCTGTTATGTGAAATACTTCCAAGCCAGCATGTCAGCATTTCGTTGGTGCCTCAAAAATAGTGTAAATCCCTTGTGCAAAGGTTGTCGTGTCTACCTATTGGCACACAATGATGACCGAGTAATCTGTAAAGGTGCCCCTTGATATGAGCATGCTGTCTATCAATTTGACAGTTCTACAGGGTTGTGTTTAGCTACATTCTTCATGCAGCAATGCTGGAAAATACGGTATTACCCAAATTGACCTTTTACAGTTGACCTTTTGCACAATTGGCCTAATTATAGTGGTCCTAATTGACCTTCTGAACAATTGACCTTTATATTATTTTAGTTATTTTATATACGTATTGTTGGTTTTGGATTATAAATAATATAAGGGGATTCGGTGGGGGGGGGTTGTGTTTTTTTTTGGATTGGGTGTGGTTGTGCGGGTGTTCCCCTCGCATATATGTCCTAATTGACCTTCTAAATTAGGTCAATTCTCCCGAGGTCAATTGTGAAAAGGTCAATTAGTATACAACCGAAAATACAATGTGGCAATGTGTGTATAAAATCAATCAAGTCCGCTTGCATCATTCTTGAAAACGTTGTTTACCTGTTGAAGATCCTCTGCACCGACATGAAGCTCCTGGAGATTTGGACTACGGCCAGTCCTCACAATTCACAGATACAGGGCATCTATGATGTTGTGTCAAAAAACATTTCTCAGAATATACCTAACGATGTTCATACCTTCCAGCATTATCTTCCCACCGTACTTGCTTTCTGGGACACACTCATGCAGAGTGGATCCAAGAGTCTCCAATGACCTATATTGAAGCGCTTCTTACAAGCACCTGCAAAACAAATTTAAAGCATCTCAGGGAACTACATGCATATGATGTACAACTTACAAGTTACACACATGCACATATAATTACATCTTTTAAAAAAACTTTAATAAACAATACTATTCAAACATATATTACATAATACTTTACACAAAGAACACAAACTACTTTTAAATTAGACATAACATTTATTGAGGAAACTTTTATTCCCGCTGTTTGCCAGATTAACTCCATCTGAATTATAATTTGTAGGGTTGCTCGGAAGGCTAGTCACATGTTAATTTACTGACCTGCTGTGGTCTCGCACTAGGCCACTGACCCATTTATTGATGTTCTGCCTATCATTGCCAATCTTGCAATTGGTAGTCGTCGGGGATCCTCGGCGACACTGTGTCTGGCTCTCCACTAAGAATAGCCACTCCTCTTCAGTCTCAACAAGGTTGTACCTTCAATATATCCTAGGTTGTTACCTCCAACGTGTAGGGGGAGGGCATCAGGAACCACTCGATCAAGTGTGGTTCTGTCCATTACACATTTTAAAATTGTCCGTCGCTTAGCGCTGCCAAATCTGTGTTGTACAATTTCCACATTTGACAATTCCAAAATGAAGCTCATGCCATGTGTCAAAAGTTATTCAAGTACTCTGTATATTTACAAATCTCCTACCACACACAATTTGCGTCTCAATAAATCTACAGAAAATTAACATAATACCATCATTAAAGCACATTCAACAACAAAGACACCAGATACAAATATCTTTGTCCTTTCTAAAATCATGAGCAATATTATAACACTGTCAAAAAACACATTACAAAGGCATTCATAGTCATTTAATCCCATCATTACTTAATTCATTACAACGATCTCAGAAGAAAAAACATGAACACAGGGTCAACTTTTCATGTCTGCAGAGCACATACTATTGTACAAATAACACTCGCAGAACCATCCGCTGTCGTAAATGCATCAAAACACATGCACATGGCCAACATGCCAACACTTCGGAGTCGATTCAGATACACAAACAACACCTGCTGCGTCAACCACTGTGCCGAAGCCCTCTAAACTCTATCTGCGATGAAGACTGTTCCCCCGCTACCAACACTGCCCTAAACAACAAAACCTGCACTGCCTACTCTTCTAAAATCATCACAAAGCACACACTGAATAACATTATCCATAAAGTTCACATATCGCACATCACATCAATTACATTACATGCCATTCTTCAATCTATTCTTTAGCTGTACACATTTTCCTGGATAATCCGAGTAAAAACACACACCCACACACACGCGCGCGTGAAGGCAAAATCGCACAATACATATATATATCTCCTTCAAACCAAACAAACTCAACTATTTTACAAAAAGGCGGGAGAGTCCAATCGATGTGTTTTCCACCATACTCGTACAATTAATCTTCTTCAAACTCCCTTCTCCCGCAATAATGTGCATGGATTTGTCATACTGTGAGAATTCATACGAACGTTGAGGCTATACACTTATGTCTTGTACACTTTTTATGTTGGAGAAGTGTCCACATGATGTTATATTGTGCATGCCTCCACATGTGTTACAATTTCCAAGCGTACTGTGGTAGGACAGGCATAGCAGGCAGACTATTGGACATTGTTGAACAAGTTCCTTATTCCCCAACTTAAAGAAAACCTATTCTAAGCCATATTCTTAGGAGGAGTTCCCTAAATTAACAAAACAATAAAATGGGTGCTCGTCAGGACGACTTACAAAAATAAACTAGGTACTATGTCCAAAAGGTATGCTAACCTACCTCTGCCCTAAAAGAAAGAAAGAAAGAAAGAAAGAAAGAAAGAAAGAAAGAAAGAAAGAAAGAAATAAAGGAAAGAAATAATTAGTGGTGACAGGTTTTCAGAACCCCACCCTCAATGTTCTTACAGTCTCTGTGACTTCATGGTTTGAAAAAAGCATCACAGTAAAAGTCCAGTTCAAACAGAAAGTTAAGTTTCTTGACTTTGAATAGCCAAATGTCTTAATCAGGTATCGCAAAAACAGTATAACATACAAAAGAGGTAGTTGGATATTATCAACAGTTATGCCAAGGAACAAAACATTATCTCAAAAATTCAATTGAATTTATTCAGAGTATAATGATAAAAAACACAAATAGTAAATCACAGAAACGTTTAGTGCATACAAGATAAAAACTATTATTATAAAAAACACAATAGTTTTAGTGACAAAGAACTCCTTGGTATTAGGCAACTGAGTATTGAATCCTTCTTGAGGAGAAGGGACAAATTCCCTAGATTCGTCACAGGACCCACAACCAGTCCAAAACATGCTGACAAGCAACGAGGACCAACTGCAGACCACAGGAAGGGCATCAATTGTAAGTGCATCTCTTTAAAAAAAAATACATTTAAAATAAAATTGTACCACACACATAAAACATGCCAAAACATGTCAGTGCGAGCTCCATTACAAGTTCATACATTACTTCATTGGTTTAACTAAATATATTTTAAATAGCAAACATCAACAACATATTAACTTTTTTCTTTTTCTTTACCAAAAATAAATACATTCAGTATGATAGGGGGATCCATCCCGGATGACTGTAGCTCACCTCCTTACCAGATGGCTCTCTGCCTGACCCTCCTCAATTGACACTGGAGCCTTGTGCTGAAACATTGTCATGAAGCGAGACAGGCAATTGTGCATATTAATGTGTGAAAATGACACACATGACATAAATGATTGTACATAATGCGGTAATACACACCTAACTAAACACGCTCATACTAATCTATTGCAGTCATTGTAGCAAGCGCCCAAACATTCCTCTAAATTCACTGCCATTTCCAAGAAGACATTATGGTTGTACAACAGGGCAGGCCTCAACAAAATGAACAGTACACATTTCATCATTTAAAGAACTAGACACGTTTTAACATCATTTTTCATCATGTCCAACAACCTTTATTGTCCTTTCATAACAGGCATAATTATGACCTGCAGCACTTTTGTTATTTGATGTGTAAATGCCATGGTCTTTATAATGTTAAAACATAAGAATCATATGACCTTTTTCCTGCCGGGAGGGATACAAAATGTACAAAAGGACACGAACACAAATAGGTGCAACACAGCTAATGTTTCGACCACCGTCACACGGAAGCCGCTCAAATGTAGGAAAAAACAAAAACAACCAAATTAATGCATTACGGTATTTCTATAACAAAAAGCCACATTACTCCTCCATTCTTTCCAAACTGCACACAAGGAGATGTATTGATTGTGATCACATCCCCATTTAAATACTGTAAACATGATTCACGCATGACAAGGTAATCATATATTCTATCAGCACTATGAGAGATCGGTACATGCTGAACCACCAGTGCAGGAATGTGCAGGATCCACACATCACTTTTGACATGTGATTACAATGTATCTAATGTTCTATTGCAGGATATAGCAGAATTGAAATCCTCACCAAGGAACACATACCAGATAGCAAAACTGTTTTTACAGATGTCAGATCACGAAAAACCACAAAAAAGACACACAAGAATCATAAGCACGCGAAACATAAACACGGCCACCATCAGATGTAACCCAATACAATAAACCATTCAACAGTGCATGAAATTATACAAAAATACATCATGTTAATAAAATCAGACAACATAAATGATAGAAAGATAAGTATACACTATCAACTTCTTAATTTACCTAATGGAACTGAACACTGTTAGTAAATCCCATGTACAGTAGATACCTACTCATGTACAACAAACAACTACATCATTATGGAAAACCAAAATATGTGCATGTATCTACAAAACAACCAGGAGAACAACAGCACAAGAGCAATCTCCTCCCACCATAAACCACAGATAAGGTAGAGACACCACTCGCAAATTGAGGGTGTAAGTGACATATAGATTACAGTGACATACAGGTAACATTCAAACATGAATTAACATACAGCATCATACTAAGTGATCCTTTCTTGATGGTTGTGTCTTGTAGGAACAAAGAAAAAGCAGAAACACAAGGCAAGGAAACATTATGGAGATAAAACTACTCGCACTGCTCATGCCATACACTTTGAAACACACTGTGATTAGGTCCCCGGCCTTGCCCTGTTGACCTCCATTGGGATGACCAATGGGGCCGGATGCCTCACCAAACTAGCGGATCATGGGGGCAACTATGTGGAATAATCTCTTGTCATCCTACCTTAGTCCCCATCTCAAATGGGGGACAGTTACCAGTTACATGGCACCAAGTAGGAGACAGAGCCCCTTTAAGGGGCAAAGCCATTCACATCCGGGAACCAGAGATGATATGGGATCTGGGGAATCGGCCTTTCCTCAACCCCAAAACACATTATTTTCGCCTCTACTGAAGCCGGTCACTCTGCAGCATCTGGCCCTTAAAGGGAATGGGGCGGGGGACAGTGGGCTGGTAGCGCCAACACGCTCCGTTCCCTTCACGCAGTGGCAGGAATGCTATCCAGAGAAGGGAAAGGTGGACTTGAATTAAGATTGGAAACTTGCCTATCAATTAACCATTTATTGTACAAGGCATCTACTGCAATACTGTTCGGGACAGATACGGTCAGGGTCTCCACCCAAGTGGCAGGGTTAGGGTGTAACCACCACAGAGAGGACCCCTCAAGAGGAGGGACCAGCCATCCCGAATTAGACGCTATCCTCAGGGGTGAGGCCAATCAAACCATCTCCAAACCAGCTGCCTGGAGAGACACTGCCGTGTTGACTTTCCAAGAGAGAGCGAGGGTGGAAGGCAAGACGAAGGCATGACAGATAGCGAGTGGACTCCCCAAGGGAAGGAAAGGGCCAATACCAAGTCCCACAGCAAGGTGATAATCCAACCCAGAGATCCGAGACCAACAGCCAATCCCCCACCCCAGCGGACACACCTAAGTTCCCTTCCATGAGAGAAGCGTGGGAGGCTGGGCTGCAGCCACGGGATCAGTCTGTACATGCAAGCTGTTGGAGGAAGAGCTGATGACTGGAGACAAAAGACAAGAGCTGTTTTGGATTAGGCTGGAGAAGCGACCAGGAGGGCCTGGAGAGGGAACAAAGCCCAAGAGGTTGGAAGAGAAGTTCAGAAGGCCTGGTCACACTGGCACATGGGAACTGGAGGAGAGGTCCAGCAGATCAAACAGTAGAGCCAATGAAACTGTGGCTGCTTGCAAGGAATGAGGGAGTGGAGGTTAGCGGGACACAGGTAGTAAATACGACTTGAGAAGGTGCTGCCCAGAGGGATGAGGAAGAGACAAGAACTAGTTGTGAATTGGAGATGGGTCATGAAGGGAGGGTGGTGACAAGAGCGATGAAGTCGGTACAAGAGACATGTGTAAGTTGGAGAGGGGCATCGAGAAGTCTGGTAGTGCCCAGAGGGGCGTAGGATGTGGGAGAGACAGAAAAGACCTGGAGAACATTGATTGCAACGAAAAATAAGCCCGAAGGGATAAAGAATCTCAGAGAGAGTGTGAACATTTAGAGATTTAGGACTGGGAAAAGGAAGTTGCCAAAAGGGATGGAGAAGGCAAAGAAGAGTGTAAAGAGTGGAAAGGCGAATACACAGATGATAGGTGGTAACAAAGGGTGATGAAACTAGAAGGGTTGGGGCAGGGGTTGATAAAGGAAGCATAGAGGTGGCGAGCAGGAGGGCGAGCAGCAGAACTGGAGGCCGATTTTATGTAAGAGTAAAACTCGAGCTAGAGGTTTTGAAACCACAACTATGGTTACAAGAGGAGCTAGAACAGTTTTGCTTGCGAGACGCAGAGGACCAGGAGTGGGGTATGAGCTGGGGAGGAGGAGGCAAGAGTGAAAGGAACCAAAGAAGGGAGAATTAGAGTAGTTGGCCACCCTCATATCCTACCATGCTGTCTGGGTCCACTCCAGGACTTTGGAACCAACAAGCCCGCACCCTACACCCTCTGTTCTCTGCATCTGAGATTCAGAGGCTCCCATGGAGGTAGAGCGCATAGAGGTGCCAAAGCCACTAGTCCAGTGATGAGTAAGGACAGGACAAGAAGGAGGAGGAGAAGGAAAGGGGAGAAGTTCCCATAAATAAGATAATTGCACAGTACTATCTACAGCCCCCAGCAGAAGGCAATTCTTAGATAATGGGAAACTCGAGACTTTGTTTAAATATTTATTTTGTTTTATAATTAACTGTTGACCTGGGAAGGGCAATCATGTCACATTCTGAGGATACAGGAAAGCTTCAGTGGGATGAGGCTCAGCTTCACCTCAGTGAGGAGGCCCAACAAGGCCAAACACGCGTCTGGGGTTGCTGATGGTTCTCTTGTTCAGAGGAGAAATGACAAGTATTTCGGTGCTGGACGGCCCATATGGGTTGGACGGTACAAGACTGATATGCAAAAGGTTATTTCTCCTCTGTGATGAGTGCAGTGAGCTATAATGTGGTTGTAGACCATCCTGAGTGGAAGGCATTCCATAGAACATGTTATTTGAACCATGTTCATTCTCAGTAGAAGGGCTCCCACACCATTGCACATTTTAAATGATATGCCATTGAGAAGGTATGAAAAGCATACACATACATCGGAGGTAAAATTTACAGGTACTACCTCCATAAACATTTCACCATTGGAAGAAATACAATACACAAACCTTTCACAATGCATGTACCATATTCAAGTACACATTTTATATGCTCAAATATGTTGTAAGACAACTTTCTTGGAACAAAATATTAATGGAGAACTTCAAAGCTTCAACATTCTCCACTTGTATTTGAAATTATTTATTTGTATAGCGCGCCAAGCCATCAGGCATCTGGGCGCATTACTTGGGTTACACAGGTACATAGTTACATTGTACCTTGTGCATAAGCAGAAGGGAACATACGGAACGATACAGAAACATAGTATACAGTCAAGATTATGTACATCTGAGAGGTTGTATCTGCAGAGTGCAATAATTACAGTAATTGCAGGGCTCTCACAAATGTGTTTAGTCTTACAAAGTGCATTGATACAAAGGATTAACACCAAATTTAAGTATTAATATTTACAAATAATCTAAAGTTCAAAATAAGGTAGTGTACATGTTATTTGATCAAAATACATTTAAAATGATACAACATAGGAAATGTATGTATTCACATATCAGGGGACATGATTTACTAGTTCTACTTACATGTGAATTTGAACATTGGAAAAAAGAAAAGACAGATTTTACAATACTTACACTATTTATCAGTATAATCTTTTCCATGTGAATGTTGTCACAGGATGACTTTCATGCATCATACTATTAACCCACACTAACATTTTGAATGCTGCTTCAAGTGCTAAGCCATGCACATTCTCCACTTTCAGGGCATTGTGACGAATCTGGCAATGTCGGCACTGGTTTGCTCCCTTTGCGTGACAAGGCAAAGGCAGAAGCTGCCTAACTCTGACCCTTGGGGTGGCTGTCTGCAGGTGGACCACGTAGGAGAAGACAAACAACAAGGAGGCAAAACAACAAGTATTGTTTAATATTAGACTTAAACAACCCTCCCGTGGGAACTCCTAGTAACACCCAAGGACTGATAGCACAGTCCTGTATGGCTTATTTTAATGTAGATACTGATTTCCCAGGCTTTTCTAGCCAACGATTTTACACATCCCACCCCCTTTTCGAGTACTGAGATGAGGAAGAGGGGTGTAATAATGAGAATGACCAAACATGGCAAACCAATTCCGCGTTCTAGTCATTGGAAAATACTAAGAAAGATTGGGACATTTAAAATGGAGACAGCTGAGCAAGCGGTGAGAGAGAGACGGAGCCTGCAACTTCATCAGACTTGTTCTGAAGCTGCTTGAGACACCGGAGGCGAGCAGAACGCAGTTCAGAGGCTGAAGGATATGGCGCGCAGCAAAGCCAAACTGGGAGAAGTTCAACGCTAACCTTTCACGGCCAGCTGGAGCTGTCAAACACAGGAGGAGTTCAATTGACTCGCGGGACGCACTGCCGGTCAGCAGGCTAAAAGCAAAAGGATGGAGAAATCTAACTAACGCTGAAGATGCAGAGAAACACTGGTAAGCACAGAGAAAGTGCATGGGTTACTGGGGTGCTTCCGGGTGAATACTTTGTGCAGTACCCAACGTGAGAGAGCCCAAACGAAGAAGGCAGAATAATTGATACAGAAACAGATTCTGTGAAACGCCTAAGTGAAGGCAATATAAGTGACACAAACTTTGTGGAAAGATTTAGTGAAGGCAACATTCTTGATACAGTTACGAACATTGTGAAATGCCTAAGTAAATGCAGTAGGACTGACACGAACATTGTGGAAAGCATAAGTGAAACAAAAAAAAAGGAGATGAAGCTAAATCTTTTATCTGGCTAGGGCAAAATGAGAAACCAAAAGGAATCAAACCTACAAAACCAAAAACATTGCGCTCTATTGCAATTGTAATTGGAGTGAAATCAGAGAGGGTGCAAGAGCAATTAGAGTGCTCTATGTTAGGAATATATCGGTCGTCTCATATCAAACTGTGATGATTAGATGATGAGTTAGGATATTTTTGTATATAAGATTTGCATTTGATAATAAAAATTTAATCTATCGTAAAAGTACATGGTATATTTTGAGCCTGAACTTGATTACAATTGCAATAGGTTGCATTGTTTTTGGTTTTGAAAGTGAAGGCAGTATAATTGATATGGATACGAACATTGTGAAATTCCTGAGTATAGGCAGTAGAACTAATACAGAAACAAACATTGTTGGAAACCTGAGTAAATATAGTGCAATTGATACAAAGTTTGTGAAGGTTCAGTGACCCAATACTGGAGAAGTATTGTTTCGTGGATACAAATGAAAGTCAAAAGAAAGAAAAGAAGCCATGGCAGGGTAGTGGACCAGGCAAAGCGTGAGTCTGAGAGTCACACCCAAGTAAGGCAGTTGTGACACCCTGGCAGGAGAGTAGTCCAGGGGTGAAAGGAGAAGTTAAAAGAGAAAGAGACAAAAGGGGTTAGGAACCCCCACCTTGAAAGTGTGGAATTGTAATCAATAATCAAAGGGAAGATCAAAGGGAAGATCAATACTCCTTTTTAAGAAGAAGCTACAGTACCCTGGCAGGAGAGTATACCAGCCAGAAGAGGAGGATTAAGAAATTTCAGGGGTCAAAACCTCTCTGTGAAAGTAAGGAACCATAACAGTTGATACTGAAAGGGGAGAGCCATAACCCTTTGAGTCACAAAGGAAACAAGAGATATAACAAATCAGTGAAGCCCTGACAGGAGAGTAAACCTGGGTTAAGAAGATAATTGAATGAACCTGAAGTTGTCGAATAGTGGCAAAAGGGGAAATCCGTACCCCTTTTAAAGAGGAACAAGATCAAGATCGCCCCCCTCCCGCCTTGAAACCATGTGACAACAGAGTGGATGAAAAGGAGTATTCAAGGAGAGAGCCCTGTCCTTGAGAAACATTAGACCATTACAGACTTTACCAGAACTGCCAGACAAACCGCGAGAAACCAGAAGAAAAATCGGGGTAAGGAAAACCCTTTTTTCGGTTCCATGTGTTAATATCCCCGCAAACGTTTTGCGATACAAAAATATCGCCATATTTTTGCAGCGATATTGAGCCATGGACCCTGCGGGGGACACCCCCGCAACCTCCACATTATTTTAAAATGTGCAGGGGACAGCCCCACAACCCCCGCTCCCTCAAATCCCCCCCCCAAAATATCGCCTATGGCGAGACAAACAACCATATGTACGGTGATAATTTTGGTGGGGATAATATGTAGGGGGATACCCTTTTTTCTTGGTGGAGCGTTATTTCTTTAATTTCTCTGCACTTTAAAG
The DNA here is from genome assembly GCF_040938575.1 of Ambystoma mexicanum. Classification (NCBI taxonomy): domain Eukaryota; kingdom Metazoa; phylum Chordata; class Amphibia; order Caudata; family Ambystomatidae; genus Ambystoma; species Ambystoma mexicanum. Next base: position 1,562,472,317 of record NC_090932.1, read on the forward strand.
AGGAAGGTATAAGTGTATAGCTCATGGAAATCCCCATTTGTACTTGTAATTCGATCAATGCACATTTTAAATGATATTCCATAGGAAATGTACAAAACGTATTAAGAAAGGGTCATGGGTATGACCCTGTCACGGTGGCAGGGGTCTTGCTAGGTCTGGAAAAGATCTTGGGCTAAGCTATTTTCAGGACTGCCGGTACTCAGGGCTAGCTAGCCTTTTGGTTGTAGCCCCTGAGCTTCTATCTTGGGCTACAACCAAGCGACCCGGGGCCATAGCTCCACTAGACACCCCCTAGTGACGCCTCTGCATGGTGGGCCAAGGAAACCTCTTGACCTGTGGCGTGTGGCCTTCCAGGGCAACATCAGAACCAAACCTACTCCAGTGTGGTGTGGGGGAGTATAGGAGGCCGTCTGTCCGTGGCTTCACAGTATCCCTGGAGCAGTGTATGCACATTGGTGCCTCTTTCTCTGACCTAATGCCTATTCGCCTCTGCCTAGGGCAAGGTCTCTTAGTTCAATCTTTCAGGTACTTCCACAGAGGCTTGATGAAAGACTACATCTGACAGCAAGCACTGTACTCCTCAGATTAATGGGATGGACCATAGATCCTAGGAAGCAGCATAGTACAGAAGCAAACATCAAAAACTATAAGTACCAGAATGCATCTAGGTTAAAAAACAAACTTTAGCCTGGAACAAAAGGTAAGAGCTGATTATTCTAATGGGAATAGACTGGTCTTCCCCTTTTAAGAGCCTATTGGAAGACCCAACACCCACCTCACAAACCCCAGCCTGGATTCAGTGGAACAGGGGGGTAGTAACAGCAGAGCAGGAACTAGCAACAGACTATACAGGAATAGGGCCGATTCAAGAACACTCCCCAAATCCTTGTTAAAGCCCAACTTACTTAGTAAAGGATAGCTAGAGAGGACAAACACTGCAGGAGAGCACTTGGCAAAGATGGAGTCTTTATAAGGGGTGGGCCTAATGGCTTTTATGGGCACTTTCAGTGGACTTCCCTGTCACAAAGGGGAAGAGATATGAACAGTTGGGGATTCATCATGAAGCTATTGGCCCAGGGAAGCACCTGACTCAAGTAGCCAATGGTTGTGGAGAGAAGCTTCAAGGCAGGACAGGGAGAGCTAGAAACGACCAGCAGAGTCAGTTGATAGTGAGAGGTGATTGGGTGAGGTCGGAGGAGACAGGGAAATAACAAGAGACTAGAAATACGGGTGTAGCAAGGGGAGGAGGAGTTGGGCGGGGGGGGGACTTTTGGAGTGTTTGGTAAAATGATGGGACTCAGAGGGCGGCACCAATTTGGCTGTTTGTATGTGAATTAAAGAAGGAGAGAGCGGAAGAGAGAGAAAGAAAGACAGATGGAGATGAGGAGAGGAGAGGGAACTTGGATCAGGCTAGTTAAGGGGAAGTGGAGATAGGAGGTGAGTAAGTAGACTAGGAGAGGAGAGAGGCTGAGAGGGAAGAGGAGTGACAGAAGAAGGAGGGAGAGAGGAGTGAGACAGAGGGAAGTGAGAGACAGAAGGGTAGAGGAGAGGAGAGGCAGGAGTAGTGTGAGAAGGAGTGGATCTAGAGGGAAGCAGGGATACAATCAGGTGCTAGCTGGACAGTAGGGAGAGGAGAAGGGAGATAGCAATAAGAGTGGGAAAAGAAACATAGTGTAGAGCGGAGACAGAGACCGAAAGAGAGAGTGTGAGAGAGAGAGAGAGAGAGAGAGAGAGAGAGAGAGAGAGAGAGAGAGAGAGAGAGAGAGAGAGAGGAGGGAGATGGCTCGAGCAGGGTGGAAACGGGCACAGGGGGTGGAGAGTGAGGGAACATGGTTAAAAGATGGTCATGCAGAGGAAATGCATGTCCGGAAGATCATATTACCCCACTTAGGCAGTCCCTGAGATAGAGAAGGCGACTGCTTTCAGATCCCCGAGCCCCCCCCGAGCCCCCCAGGATAGGGACAGACTAGACAATAGGGCTCCCTGGGCTATAGTGATCTGCAGTGGGACTTGACCTTTTGGCGTAGGGGCAGTGCGCTAGGGAGGTGGGGGCCCTCAAAGCTGAGGGAAGTGTGTGCATTGAACACCCCTAGACTGTAAGCCCCAATTGCATGTGTATGAGACAGTTTCTAATAAAAACTAACCTTTTAATTTGTCATGTGACTACTCATTGAGAACAGTGCCACAGCATACACATTAGTCAAGGAGGTAAAATGTTCTAGTGCTGCCATCACACGAATTTGAACATTAGAAAAGAGAAAACCCACAAACATTGCACCATTTACCAGTACAACTCTAAAATACCTTCTATCAGGACTTTCCTGCATCATAACAAAATAGTAAAATAATATTTCCAACAGGAACTCACATGAGGAGCAGTAAACCTCAAAGCTGCAACATTCTTCACTTGTGGGACTCCCAGCAAGGCATGTGGTCTTAAAGAAAAGTAAATAAAAAAACAAGGTTAGTACCATATTCATAAACAATATTCATCATTAGGAAAAACCCAGTGTTTAAAGAAAGTGAGTGTACCTGGAACCGGATCAATTTACATTTAAAATGGATACGCCATAAGAACTGTACTGTATGGGAAGCAAATGTTCAACGTTGAATACTGTAAATTGGACTTCAAGGATGTGCATCTTTGAATTCTACAAGACTACATGTACATAGGTCAGTACAATGCTAACATAGTTATCTGTTGGAATGAAAATATATGTTTAATAATCAAGTTTGTAAAATTTAGATTTGCATGTCTTCAAACAATATCTATTAGGTTTAAATAAAGAGGCACATATTTTGGTGTTACCAACTATTTGTTGCATAATTCTGTCAAAAAGAACAATTTACATGATTTTGTGATATAAAATGTGTATAATTCTTCTGAAAATGAACTCACAAGTATTTGCCAGTTCACATTAATTTGCTCAATTCGTAATAATTCATATGCAAAAATTGTACTAAAAATATCAACAAACAGATGGGTCGGATATCATATTTCCAACAGAAATAGACACAAAACTAGCATTATGTTAGCTTAACTTTAAGAATACGTAAAATAAGCTAATAATGATTTCCTAACTAGTAATACACTTGCGCTATGCCCTGCAAAAAGTTGCAACTATTAATTCAGTGTTCAAATAATGTTCACGTAGTTTCAAAATTATAGTCCATAAAATGTTAATGTGAAAAATTTCCCAATATCGCTTTTATTATTACATAAAAGGCAATGTGCATCCAAAGTGTGTGTCGAAAATAGTTGCCAGTGCATTTCGGAACTCAGTCCGTTATCAGGGCTGGAGACTATAAGTGTAATATTTCACCAAAATAAATAAATAATGATAATTTGTTCAAATGCATGTCCCACAATTGTAGATTTCCGCATCCAAATTAAATGTTGAAAAAAGAAGGAAATATACAGTCAGAATCATTACGTAATTATCATCCCAAAAAAAGGATATATTCGTATATAATGTGGAAATTACTTTAAAAGTCAAAAGGTTTACCTGGCTGTGTTAAAGAGTTAAAGCATCTAAAGAAAAAACAAACACAAAAGAACAAAAGCATAGAACATCTAGGAAGTATAGTATGAGTCTATTTTCAACAGTGATTCAATCTATCAATAATTTGTAAACACAATTTATCTGTGAACATGAAGTCATCAAGGTGAAAAGCTGGAATAACCCATAACTAGCTGTTGCTGTACAAAAAAAAGAAAAAACAAACCCTGTCTGATATGGTAACCCGCTAGTACAGAGAAGTCTATTTAGTGGGCCATTTGATGTTCATAAGTGATCTTACCTGTGAGGTTTGTATCTGGCTTGTCAGCATCAAATAGAGGCGAGCTTGTGGTGTGAATGTCCTCTTACTTTTGTTTACTTTTGTGGCCGCTGTTGCTAAAGTGACATGACATCACACATACACATACGCAGTCGTGTGTGCCTTGCGTCCCGCATGGTCTGTGGGCAGACTGAACGAGGTGAGGCAACCATATTGCAGCAAGTATTAGCATGTGCTCGAACTTCGTACATATTGTCAATGGGTCCTGTACAAGAATCAGTGTTTCTTCAAACTCCACAGACATTATGAATAAACCCGCTGAAAGCGGACCCATAGTCTAACAAAACTTATCCTGTATAAAGGAAATTAATATAGTTGAAAACATGACAAGTTTAATCCTTCAGTGAAAATGAAATTAATTAAACAGCCATGGCTATAAAGCGGCGGTATAACATGCTACGGTTAGGTGTTATATGTAGCATGTATAGCAAAGCGGTCAGAGCTCCACACCACACTAGGTAACGCAGATATGTTAATGTTCTATTCAAGTAGGAAGTTACATACAAAGCAAATAAGTATGCTGGCCTTGGAGTGTAGAGATGTGGCTGCAATCATTTAAATGCAAAACAAAATCAAGGCAATAGACTTCAATGTCAGAGCAATAATATATAGCACCTTTTTTGATACAAAAGTTGAGCTGTTCCGGTTCATTAGGAGACTCAAAGTGGAAGTATTTTTTGATGAAAAAGAGAATGACGATGACCAGAGAGGAATGGACCAAGATGAAGATCTTCATGAATTTAGGAGTAAGAGATCAATTATTCCCTCAATCAACATACCCTCTAGAGAGATTTTTCATAAACAAACCCTCAAAGACCTTGAGAACATTTCCTACAAACGTCCTAAATACAGCAATCTGAAACTGTCTGAATTCAATCTACTTAAGAACCTTTACGGAGGTAACGACATCACCATCCGCCCTGCTGACAAAGGGGGTGCCCTGGTGATCATGAACAGCATAGACTACGAATCTGAATGTGAAAGACAACTGAATGATCAAACTGTATATGCTAAACTTGAATCTGATCCAACCATTGGTATTATGTCCAACCTGGCAGATATCCTTAATAAGGCGGAAGATCTAGAATGGATCAATCAACACACAAACGAATTTCTATAGAAAAGTCATCCAAGGATACCTAACTTGTATGTACTTCCTAAAATACACAAACATCACGCTCCCCCCACCCCCCGAGAGACCTATTGTAGCTGGAATGGAGAATGTTCTCCAACCCTTAGGTAAATACATTGATTTTTTCCTGCAACCGGTAGTACAGAAGACCAGCACATACATCAAGGACACGTCCTATTTTTACAACACCTGAGTAGCACCACATATTCTGAAGTTTCTATTATGTTCCCGTAGATGTAAAAAGTATTTATATATCAATCTCACACGAGGTGGGCATGGAAGACATCGAGTGGTTCCTTCCATATGAAGGTGATATCAGAGCTTTGAAAGAATTCATCCTGATACTATTGCGATTTATCTCAGAAAACTCCTACTTTCACTACAAGGACTGTTGTTTCCCACAAGTATCAGGCACATCTACGGGGGCCATGATGGCTCCTGCATATGCTAATTGCTTTATGCACAAGTCTGAGACAGACCACATTCTTGAATACAGGGTCTGGAGGAATTACAATCCATATGGGTACGGTATATTGACAAAATGTTTGGAATTTGGAAGGGGACACAAGAAACTGTGGAGGGATTACTTTCTTACACAAACACGTTTGACCCTCAAATTCAGTTCACCAGTAAATCATCTAAAGTACAAATACACTTCCTTGATGTCGCAATTAAGATACAAAAAGGAAGATCTGTCACAAACATCGGAAAGAAATAGGTTGCAACAATTTACTACATAGACTTAGTTTCCATCAACCGAGTCTCATCAAGAATTTACCATTAAGCCAGATGTTACATGTCATGAAGACTGTTAGTCATATAAATGAATATGCTAAAGAAATCAAAAAAATGGGACAACATTTCTTAGCCTGTGGCTATAAGACAGAGGAAATCAAAACAGCCACAGACCGGATCATCACTGTGCAACAGAAAGACCTTCTTACAGAGACACGTAAACAGAAAGCTACACCTTCATTGGTATACATGTCCAAATACTCTGTGCAAAGTAATTGCATTAAATAGGTGCTAAAAAGAACTGCAAAACTCTGACCTGTGATTCTATGGTAGAGCATCTGTTTCAGCATTTGCCAATATTTGCATATCAAAGGAGCACGAACTTCAGAAACCACCTTGTAAAAATGAGACCAGGAAGAAAACAACCACTAACATCATGGACTGGCACCTTTCTATGCATGCACTGCAGAAACTGTAGCTTCGTTACCAAGGGCAATACCATTAACGATCCAAGATCAGGAGAAAAAATTAAGATCAACAGCTTTGAAACATGCAACACTGCAAACATTATCTACATTATGCCCAATGTGGGAATTACCATGTTGGACAATCCAAACGACAAGGAAAACTTAGATGGAATGAACATAGTTCCTACATTTGGAACAGTAATGTGAATTCAGAGGTGCCTCGACATTGGCTGGAGAAGAAGCCCAACTTCTCACAGATATGTTTCCAAATAGTAGAAACAGTCACGAAATGGGATACACATGAGAATCTGTCCGTAAGGCTCAACCAAAGGGAGACCTTTTGAATTGAGTGACTTGACGCCATGGCCCCTGGTGGCATGAATGAAGAGAACAACTTCATGTGCTACATATAGCTCTGACATTGAATTGTATTGCCTTGATTTTGTTTTGCATTTAAATGATTGCAGCCACATCTCTACACTCCAAAGCCAGCATACTTAGTTGCTTTATATGTGACTTCCTATTTGTAGATATATCTGCATAACCTAGTGTGGTGTGGCGCTCTGGCCGCTTTGCTATACATGCTGCATATGATACTTAGACTTAGCATATTACACCGCCACTTTATGGCCATGGCTGTTTAATTTGTTTTACTTTCACCGAAGGATAATACTTGTCATGTTTTCAACTATATTAATCTCCTTTATACAGGATAAGTCTTGTTAGAATATGGGTCCGCTTTCAGTGGGTTCATTCATAATGTCTGTGGAGTTTTAACAGTTACCGATTCTTGTACGGGACCCATTGACAATATGTATGAAGTTTAAGCACATGCTAATACTTGCTGCAATATGGTTGCCTCATCCCGTTCACTCTGCCTGCAGAGCGCATGGGACGCGTGACAACACCACGTACGCGTGATGTTACATCGCTTAGCAACAGCGGCCAGCAAAAGTAAACAAAAGTAAGCGGATGCTCGCACAAGCTCTACTCTACCTGATGCTGACCAGCTAGATACAAACTTCACGGGTAAGCAAAAGTAAACAAAAGTAAGCGGATGCTCGCACAAGCTCTCCTCTACCTGATGCTGACCAGCTAGATACAAACTTCACGGGTAAGATCACTTATGATCATCAAATGGCCCACTAAATAGACTTCTCTGTACTAGCGGTTTACCATATCAGACAGGGTTTTTTTTGTTTTGTTTTACAGCAACAGGTACTTTTGGGTTATTTCAGTTTGTCACATTGATGACTTCATGTTCACAGGTAATTGAGTTTACACATAATTGATAGATTGAATCACTGTTGAACATAGACTCATACTATACTTCCTAGATGTTCTATGTTTTTGTTCTGTTGTGCTTGTTTTTCTTTAGATGCTTTAAAGATTTAACACAGCCAGGTAAACCTTTTGACCTTTAAGGTAATTTCCAAAGTACACATGGTTATATCCGTTTTTTTAATGATAAATACGTATCGTTTCTGACTGAATATTTCCTTCTTTTTTCTATATTTAATTTTGATGTTGAAATCTACAATTGTGGGGTATGTATTTGAACAAATTATCATTAGATATTTATTTTGGTGAAATATTACATTTGCAGTGTCCAGCCCTGATGAAAGACTGAGTTCTGAAGTGCATTGGCAACTATTTTGGACACACACTTTGGATGCACATTGTCTTTTATGAAATAATAAAAGCGATATTGGGACATTTTGACATGAAGATTCATGGACTATAATTTAAAAAATATGTGAACATTACTTGAACACTGAATTAATGGTTGCAATTTTTTTCAGGGCACTGCGTGAGTGTATTACTAGCTAGGAAATCATTCTTCGCTTCTTTAACGGATTCTTTAAATCCTTGTGCCAAGGCTTTATTGATAGGCTCTGATTAATTTTATTTTGTCTATAATTCATTTTTTGATAACTCAATAATTTTTTTATAAATCTGTGGTGCCCCCTCTCCTCTTTCCTGTTTTTTTCGGCTTAACTTTCAGAATCACACTAACAATCTTAGATGCATTACCATGTGCTGACATCAATAATTCATAAAATTTACACATATGCACTATTCTGAATGGAAACAATGTTTATGATCCTACTGATATGCCCACAGACCTCCATTTCATAGACTCAGGACTCTAACTGATTACTTGATGTATATGATCATTTAACAAATACACAAGTTTTCATAAATAACTATTTTTTAAAAATCCCTTACTAAAAATAAGGTTTACATTTTTGTACACGTAAATGTACATCTTCAAACCAATGTAAAATCTTTCCTTTCTTTTTATATTTCGGTACTCACACATTTAAATCATGCTGAATACAGGTGAGTACACACAGGTTTGTGATAAAACCTGTTCACATCAACATATTACTGTAAATTCACTTGGCAGACAGCAGATTCATTCAAGAAGTAAGAAAGGGAAAATAAGTGTAAAATCCCTAACCGCCAAGGGCATGTTAATGTAAAATACTAAAAGTGTAAAAAACGGATGAAATGTAATGGGACAAGTATTAAACAGCATGTGCTCTTAGAAGAATAGCAATTACATTTCTCAGGTCATTACAAATATACAAACTTGCAAAGAAGTGTGATTTAAAGTGTTTGGACAAAAAGTCATAAGTAATAAACAAAATTAATGTACACAAAGGAGCGTATCCCTGTGTTGAGAACACAAATGTGACCAAGCTGTAGTTGATCAAGCCTTACTTCTTCAAAAGAGATTATTTACACACATAAGGAATGTTCTTAAAACTGTGAGAACAATTGTAATTAGCATCCAAAATCAATTACACAAATTGGAAGATTGAGCGTTGAAAAATTGGAGGACATGTATTGGAGCACAAAGCCAAGCAAATGGATACATACATTTTCCGCAGAATTATGCTTTGATAAAGAAACATGTAAAGTTAAAAATAAAAAAACATATTTTAGTTTTTTTATTAATGAACACAATGCTTTTGAAGTAGTCAATATGGCCAATTCATCAGCTTTTACTATTCCTTCTTAGGCAAACAGAGACAATGAAAGTACTTCTCACGACACACAAGTATGTGCCAAAAAGGCCAAACAATGGACTTGTGTATGGACAGGTCATATTACAGAGGAAACATCAACGTTTTATGAAATGTGTTTACAGTTTGTTTTGTATTTTTATTTGTATTTATTTGAAGAACAGAGATATCAATTTTGCTCAGAAATGAATGGCTTACAATAACACATTTACAGATTGCAGAGGCACTTCTAGAAGGGTGCCTTTACAATGGCACGTACATTAGAACAAGTGGTGAGCCAGTTTATGAGATTGGGCCTCATTCCGAGTATGGCGCTAACCAATGGTGCTATTAACGCCTTGGTTGACGCCGTACCCGGACCGGCAGCGCCTTGGTGGATGGCGGAATCACCGCCCCATTCCAAGGTTGGCGGGGCGGTAATTCCCCATTCACCAAGGCTCTTCCCCATTCCCAAATGAGCCCCCATAGGGCTCAATGGGAATGGGGAAGATTCAAATAACGGTGACCGTTCATTACGGTCACCGTTATTGGCTTGGAGGCCCTTTGCGCCCTCGACTTTAACACCTGCTCAAAGCAGGCGTTAAGGGCGAGGACGCAGAGGGAACTCGGAGTATGGCGGTAAGGGATTACCGCCACCAGTCTCGTTACCGGTGGCCGCTATCCCTTACCGCCATACTCGGAATGAGGCCCATTGTGTCAAAGAAGGACATAGACCAGGGACCCAATACATATATATAAAGATGTAGTACAGGGCCTGCGCTAGCAGCCCTGTAGCTATGGTTAAGTTGCTCAACCTCTAGGAAAGGCACTTTATGGGCGGCTTATAACTTAGCTCCCCCTGGACGAATCCTCACCAAACTTTGCAAATAAAGTATATGGCCTGTCTGAATGTTTCTGGCAAGTTTGGTGAGGTTTCATCAAGGGGGGGGGGGGAGTTGTAGGGAGGTCCCAAAATTTCAGTTTTTTCCATAGACGCAATGAAAACCAATTTTTCATGACGTCTACAGCCCAAACCGCTGGACAGATTTTCACCAAATTTGCGGCAGGAGCGGCTGCCTGGTCCAGAAAGCATGCTTTTGTAAATTTGGTGTAAATCTGTCCAGTAGTTCTTTTTAAAAAGGCTAAAAGTAGGTAAATAAATAAGTGATATCTGGGTTTGGTCCACGGACTCACTTCCCTGTTCAGTCCGTGAACGGGTATCTGAATGGCCTAGAGTGCGACGTAATGTCCACGGACATCGGACGCGCCCACTGATTGGATGGTAAAAAGAGTGAAGTGTGTCAGATTTGTGGAAACGCCCGCTATGTTGGATTCTAGCTGCCGGTGTTCATGAACCTTGCAGTAAAACATATAAAAAAACACAACATTGCACTTCTTAACCTCATCAAACAATCTCTGGGGAGGTGAGGGGTTATGAGGATGGAATGGGATATGGCTGTAAGAAGCCAAAAAACAGGCGGGTTTGCATTTCCGAAGTCTGCGAACAGTCCGGATATTCGGGTACAATCCTGTGATGTTCGCAAACACTTCAGATGTTCGTGGACATCTATGCCTATTTCTGTATTACAGGGTTGGAGAAAAGCCGTTTTGGATGGCTTATAACTTTGGCAACACTCAATGAAACTGCATGAACATTTGGAATACTATTTTAGACCAGATGCTGAATGGGCTTGGAAAGTGTGCAGCTGTTTTGTCAAGAGGGAACACAATTAGGGGGAAGGGTCCCAAAATATTTTAAAGGCTTATAAATGTGGTGCCATTTGACAAATCTACACACAAGTTTGCAAAAAGAGTTTAGATCTAGATATAAATGTTTCTGTAAAGCCTGGAGGTATTTTGTCAAGAGTGGGCTAAATTAGAGGGGGGTTTCAACATTTCTAGATGGCTTATAACTTTGTTGCCGTTTGATGAATGTGGACAAAGGTTTTCAGAAAGATTATAGACCCAACCTTCAATGTTTGTGTAAAGTCTGAATAGATTTTGTCAAGTGGGGGTTAAGTTATATGACTATTGTATGTCCATACATTTTGACACTTTTGAAAAAATAAAACATGGGTGGATTCCCAGAAAACCTCTGTAAGGAGCATTGGCAAGGACTTTTAAGCACGGTTCTGCAAATGTGCCCGTGTTTTATTTTTTGACAATTGTCATAATGTAGGTACAAAAAATTGTGATATACCTTTGGTGACTGAAGGTATAGCCTGTGGCCATGGGCAGTGGCCAGATTGTCCAGGTAATGGCATAAGGTCATGGCCCGTACAATCTGGCTACTGGCCATGACCACGATGGGCGACAAATGGGGTTAAGTGGCCATGTCCACCTGGTCCTGGCTATGTGGTAAAGTTTTTCAAAACTGGGATAGGTTTGAAAGGGAAAAAAATGTGCTCGTGGTAATATGGTCATAGGGTTCTCTCTTCGCCTTCTGCAGGCTGCCATCGAAAGGGAATAGGGGCTCTGTACGGAACCCCACCTTCCCTTTCCATGGTGGCCATCTTGGAAAAGGATTTCCCTTCCTACAGCGGGACACCACAGGCATCCCAATGTAGGAAGAAAAATATTTTTTGTAAAACACACCGGAATCCCGCTTTGGGAACCTGGGGTGCTTATGACCTTCATCCCCCACTGCAGCAGCTAGAACGGGGGATAACTGTCCGAGCCGTCATTATCCACCCTGGCTTCGCTTGGGCCGATAACTTGCGCTGCCGGGCTATTATCCCCATTCCAGTCCCTGTAACGGGGGATTAACGCCACATTATTCCTATTATCATAACACCAAATGCTAATGAAAAATGTTGGAAAATCTTATTGAGCCTGTGTACTTAGTTGAGAAATGTAAAGTAGATGGGAGTCTGTGAGAATTACTTTTTTTGGTCTATTTTTTATCTGTGAAAGGTGGTTCCTAAAGGAACCTTTCTTTTGTTGTTTTTTAATGTATTTTATTGCAGGAGAGGTTATAACATACTGTGGGGAGGGAAATGAGGGAAGTGGTACCAAGCACTAATGTGGAGGAGCAGGTGGACAGGGGAAAATGTTGCACGTGTGTTACCTCTATGGTAGGGTGCAGTGTTTCTCATGCTCCTTGATTACAGCTTAAAAAGCACTTCGAAATTGCTCCCCCCTGCAGAGTGGTGTGTTGCAGTATGTACAGAGGACTATTGTCTTTGAAAGATATGGCTCAACAGCCTCTTTCATTGCTTGCAAGGTAGCTGGTGGGATTTTGTGTCCCACAGAAGTAGGCTGAGCAGTTACAGTATCGGTTGAGGAAGATGAGGTGGAGGAGGACATCCTACTACTTGCTAAGAAAGGAACAAACATTCTCAGAGCATTGCAGTGGTTGGATTTGGTGTGGCGGCACATGGAGGTGGTCCCGTAGAAGTACTGTCCAGGTATTCTGTGACTGATTACAAATTGCACTCAGTGCATTTCACTTTGGCAGCTTTAGCCTTTGGTACATTCCCAAGAGTGGTGAAGAACTGCCACGCCCATGATTCTGTCTGGCTGCTAGAGGTAGGCATTTCCTCTACCTTATCTTCTTGGTCCTCTTCATTGTCTTTGGAAGTACTGCGCTTTTGTAGTTGTGTAGGTCGTCCAGCTGGTGGTGGCTCTTGGGGAGGAGGGATGGCAATAGCTGATGCCATTTGTAAGATAAATAGCTGTTTTGCTAATATTCTTCTAAGTATGTGCTTTGTGCTAGATTGTTAATGTATAATGAGTAAGTAAAGGTGTAGGAGATGTGCAAGGGTACATTTTGAGCTTGAAAGTTCCTAGATCAGTAGAAAATGCTGTTCTGAACTGTCCTCAAAGCACGGAACCCAATCGGGGTTCCCTTCCATTTCCCTTCTGGAAAACATTCAAGTACTGAGATGAAGAAGAATCAACTGAGAGTAGCAAAGATTACCTCCTCTCACCACTTTGGTACTGGGACGAAAAAGATGAATGAAGGTCAGGCATGTACTACTAATGAGAGTCTGACAACCATAATTGATGCGACACACCTGCAATCCATTATTGGACCACAGGTGTTTGGAACGTGGTACTATGACGCTGCATGGAGGGCGTTGGCAGAGGAGAGCAGCCAAAGAAGGAGCAGTTTGTGAGCAGGAGACCCCAAGACATCGGAACGCCTGCTGAATCCCTGAGGAGCCTGCCGGAGGAGTATTGCATGTCGGGCAAGGAGGGCGTTGGCAGAGGAGAGCAGCCAAAGAAGGAGGAGTTCGTGAGCAGGAGACCCCAAAACATCGGAACGCCTGCTGAATCCCTGAGGAGGCTGCCGGAAGAGTATTGCAGGTTGGAGAAGCCCCTGTAGAAAAGACAAACAGCCGGAGCTGTCATACCACGTCAGAGAGGCTCAGCACGATTGCCGGAGAGTCCTGCTAGGAGCGCCCGGCATGCAGGCTTTCGTGCAGAAGGAAAGAAGCTGTGTGAACACAGTAGAGGGGGAATGGAATAATCAAATGAACTTACACCACATGCATAACGAAATGAATGAAATGTGTGAAAGCTATTTCTACTGTATATTGAACTGAATGAAACAAGTTACTTTTATTGAATACCAAACAGAATGAAACAAGTGAAAGTATATTATTTTACTGAATGAAACAAGTTACTTCTATTGAATACTGAATTGAATGAAACAAGTCAAAGTAACATATTGAACTGAAACGAACCAAGGTACTTTTATTGAATACTAAACCGAATGAAACAAGTGAAAGTAACTTATTCAACTGAATGAAACAAGTTAATTTTCTATTGAATACCGAAACAAATGAAACAAGTGAAAGTAACTTATTGAACTGAATGAAACAAGTTACTTCTATTGAATACCGAACCGAATGAAACAAGTGAAAGTAACTTATTCAACTGAATGAAACAAGTTAATTTTCTATTGAATACCGAAACGAATGAAACAAGTGAAAGTAACGTATTGAACTGAATGAAACAAGTTACTTCTATTGAATACCGAAACGAATGAAACAAGTGAAAGTAACTTATTGAACTGAATGAAACAAGTTAATTTTCTATTGAATACCGAACCGAATGAAACAAGTGAAAGTAACTTATTCAACTGAATGAAACAAGTTAATTTTCTATTGAATACCGAACCGAATGAAACAAGTGAAAGTAACTTATTCAACTGAATGAAACAAGTTAATTTTCTATTGAATATCGAAACGAATGAAACAAGTGAAAGTAACGTATTGAACTGAATGAAACAAGTTACTTCTATTGAATACCGAACCGAATGAAACAAGTGAAAGTAACTTATTCAACTGAATTAAACGAACCAAGTTACTTTTATTGAACATCGAACTAAATGAAATAAGTAAAAGTAATGCTTATTGAATACCGAATTGAATGAAACAAGCAATTTGACATTCCTTTGAATACAGAATTGAAACAATCAAAGGTATACTTAATTAAGTGAGAGCCATCTATGGCAAACTGAACTACTTATCTGAATGGAATGAAAGATTTACAATTAGGCATTATCAATGTTAAGAAACTGCCTGTTAGGCTTCATATTGAACTCTGAAAGAAACCTGGGAGACAGTTCCTGGTTTTGTGACCTGTAATGAGTGGACCGTGTGGTCTAAAACTGCACCAAGACCAGAGAACACCTCAATGCCAATAAGGAAGGTTACTTTGATGAACGATGGAAAACAGCTAGAGATGAACATCAGACCTGGTGAATGGAGCCCTGAGTTATAAAGAATTACAAAGGTCCAGTTGAAAGACAAAGCTATCAGATTTTTATTTTGGTGTTGACCTTGAGCTTGGGGAAGGGAAACCTAAGCATTGGTGCCCTGGGACTGTGTTGCCCTGGATCTGTGTTAAACTTGTGGAAAGGCACCCCAACTATCACAAAGGTATTCAAAAAACAGTGTTTCTTTTAGTAGTCAAAAGAAAATAACCTGAACCGATGGTGAACCTATTGACATTTGGGAAAGGAGACCAGAGCTGGAAGCAGCTCAGAACTTTGTCTGGAACACTGCTTGAATTATGGTTGACGTCCCTACGCATTGTTTTGCATTAGTTGTGAGGGCAGGTTTAGGATGTGCACGCAGATGGACTTTTAAGTTAATCATATTGACACAGACTTTTCCTAGTTTCTTTGGGTAGAGAAATCTCATCTTAGTATAGGGCAAGTAAGGCCTTACTTTAACCTGACCTTTTCTTTAATAAAATACTATTGTTCAGCTTTGAATCCGTTGCCTGTGTCGACTTCCATGATGCCAACCGCACAACACACATATTTGAACGTAATCTTTCCTTTCTGTACAGGTCTTTCACATTCCAATCTTAATGGAGCATCAGTCACCCAACCATTACCTCTCACTCATGTACCTACTAGTTTAGGGCTTTCCCTGTTCATCTTTGATTTGATACCCCCTTTTCTCGCGTTCTACTCCCTCCCCTTTTCCTAAAAGATAGCAGCCTAGAACCCCTGGTGGGGGGTACAGTATGTCACTTTCAGACAACCGTAAACAGTCTGAGACTACTCAGGTTAGGAAATGGCACATTATTCACATTAATAAAATCACACAATATGCCAGATGGGGTCATCATGTGCAAGGTATATCCTTAGACGCCAGAGTACAGTCTTCTTATGCCAAATAGTGAATCCTTTGTCAGTTATAGGTACATATGTCCAGATGTGCTCAGTGCTGCTTCAAATGCCCCAGTATTGCCACCTTATGCTGGTTGATGCACCATCTGCTTGGTGTAGTCATCATATGTGAGGTACATCCTCACATGTCCAGATGTTGCCTTCATATGCTAAGTGCAGCCTCAAATCCCAAAATGCAGGGTATAGCGCCACATGTCCCGGTGCTGCGTATTGTGGCGTGTATAGTGGTGTGTATAGTGTGGTGTAAAGGGCCCAAATGTCACATAATCAATTATTTTTCTAGTGAAATTATTGGGTCATGTAATGCTAGGCTGTGCCCTCTACGCAGTTATCACAGAGCACAGCATTTGGACATACCTTATGCATTCTGCAAATAGGCTACAGCCAGGACTGTGTGTACTGTTTACAGGGATTGCCTCTATGCCCTGTACACATTAATTCTGCACCCAGAGCCCATGGCCTGCAGCCATGCGCTGTGCACACTGCCGCCGCCCCGAGCATATGGCCTGCCCTACACAGTCAGTGGCGTGTCCAGAGCGTGGGCTGGGGTGGCACAAGAGTGGCAACCCCCAGTGCCACCCCATTATCCTAACCTATGATCATTATGTGTGTGTGCCCTCCTACTTCATGCCACCCCTGCATACGTCAGTGCCCCACTTGGGCCCCCCCAGTCAAAAGAGTCTGTACACGCCACTTGCCTCCGAGACACTACACATGTGGCAAAGCCTCCTGAAGTGCTTTAAAGGAAGGCAGTGTCACTGCTCACAGAACCTGCATGGTCTGGGTTTTGTCCACGCCCTATGGGTGCTGGTCATGGTGCATGGCTGCCACCATAGCCCAAACCCAGACCGCTGCCCACCGTAGGCCCTGGGAAAGGCCTATTATGGTGTCCTGTGTGTACTGCACTCAGATATTGGTCTGCAGCTCTGCTCCACGCACAGCACTCCTGCACACAGTACCCACATGAAATGTCCTGCAGTCATGCTCTGTGGGTCATGGACTGTGGCTATGCTCTGTGTGAGGAAGCCTGGCATGCAGAACTCGGAGTGCATACCAACCTTGCCATGTTGGTACCCCGCATGGGCCAAGGTCTGTACCCTGATTGTTCACAGAGCTGGCCCAACGACCGTGTTCCAAGCAGAGTACTCGTAGGTCATGGCCTGCACTATGCTGCGTGTGCCGTTCCCCTGTGTGCAGCAGTGGCGTGTCCAGACTCTTTTGGCTGGGGTGCCCCAAGTGGGGGCACTGACTTATGCAGGGGTGACACACACATAATGATCACAGTTTAGGATAATGGGGTGGCACCTGGGGTGGCCAATCAGATTCCAGGGGTAGCACGTGCCACCTGAGGCCACTCCCTGGACACGCCACTATTATGCAGTATTCGCAGGGCGTCACCTTTGGCCATTCCCTGTAGGTGCTGTGCCTGGGTCAAGGTTTGTGTCCATCCCCAGGGCAAGGAACCTAACCCCCAATTCTTAACACATGCACAAACGTATGACGAGCTATGTTTTGGGAGGCTATCTCAGGGCAACATGCTCGTCCGCGCTTAGAAATCTCTGGGTATTACGCGCGTTATAAATAACCTATCATATCATATCATGTATGCATGTATATAAGTTTCTTGCACATCTCTTAATACCAGCTTCGTCCGTGTCCTAGGAATACTGCGCCCAACTTGGGCGTAAGGTTTCTGTGTGTTTCCGAAAGCAGCTCCTAACGTTTGATTCTTCAAGAGGTGCCATTACCCCATCCACGCGCCACAGACGCCATCTTGCTTAGCCGGACGCTCGAAGCTTGTCCAGTATCTTCCCCCACCTCCAGGCCTTCACGTTTTCCCTGCAACTTTCACTGCTTGGGGATATAATTGGAGATAGAAACTTGGGAAGGTTAGAATGTTCTGGATGGGGATTTGTTTATTCTTAGACCTGAACTTTCACTTCCCAGCATCCTGCTCGGGTGGCTTTACACATTTGTTTACTGCATATTTGGCGGGCTTTAAACCCTCTCCGTTGGGATTTTCTTTACTTGCATGCTTTGGACCACATATTAGTCTATTTTAATGTGTAGTTGCTGGTCTGCACTTTGTTGCTGTGCTCAGTTGCACCTCTCCGGCATCACTGAATCCCACACGGCTTCACGTGTTCTCTAAGCATGCTCCCAAATGGACAGGACGGGCACCTTTTTAGAGACCTGGTTCCCTATGTAAATAATTGGATCAGCTTTATTTCATGGGTGCCCTACCCTCTCTTGCCAGGCCTGGCAGTGCCCTCCCCTTTACCAAAGGCCGAAGCAGACTCACACACAACGGGATGCAATGTTTTAGAACCAGTTCTACCATATGCGGTGACATCGCCCCCTCCTTGGATGCACATATAAATACGATCCGTTTACCCAACACAGGAAACTCTACCCCAGGGGGCAGCAACCTTTGGCTCTCTAGATGTTTTGAACTATGACTCCCATGATCCCTAACCATTGACTATGCCGGCTAGGACTGATGTGAGCTGTAGTCCAAAACATCTGGAGAGCCAGCGGGTGCATTTCCCGATTCTACCCTGATCCACCTCACCCGTAGACTGCTGGCATTTGTGGAGGGTGACACTGGTATTACAGATGTTCAGATGTACTGACGGTTGCCCACAGGCACTGAGGGGTGCCTGCAGGAGATGGGGGCTTCCAAAGCATACTGCAGCTTGTCGGAGGTAATGTCTTTTTTCACTGGAATAGAGGTTTGTCCACCTGTACTGAAGAGTCCTACTGGGGGTTGTCCACTGTATTGAGGTTGTTACTGGCGGTTGCACGCAGGTACTGGGGGCTGCCAAAGGTACTGAAGTTTTGCCATAGGTTTTGGAGGTTACTCGCACTTATTGAAGGGGTCCTACTGGTGCAGGAAATTGCCCTTTATGAATTGACAGTTGTACACAGGTACTAGGAAGTTTTACACAGAGCTTGGCTGCACACAGGCACTCACTCAAGGTTACACACTGGTACTGGAGGTTGACTGCAGACATTGGAGGAGGTTGTGACCAAGACGTAGGGGTGGAACACAGGCACAAAGGATTAGCTGCTTGAACTGGAGTTTCTCGCATATACTCGAGGTTGCCTGTAGGCATTGGAGTTTGAACACAGGTAATAGCGTTTGCCCAGAGATACTGGACATTACACACAGCTGCTGGGATTTGTATGTAGGTACTGGAGATGCTATACACAGGTATTACAGTTTGCCAGTAGGTTTTGAGGTTGCTAGTAAATACTGGAGGTTTTTCCCACATGTGTTGGAGTTTACACACAGGTACCAACGGTTGCCCGCCGTTACTGGCAATTGTCTGCACGTATTGTTAGCTGTACAAGGATGCTGGTGTTTTCCTACAGGTATGGGCGGGGGCATGCTGCCACTGGAGATTTTACACTGGCACTTGAGATTGGAAACAGGTTCTTGAGGTATTGGAAGTTGGACACAGCTACTGGTGGTCACATTCAAGTACTGGATATAACGTACAACTATTGGGGGTTGTACACAGGGACTGGATCTTTTACACAGGTACTGGAATGTTGTACAGCGTGCATGGAGGTTGTACACATTACTGGAGTTTTTCGGCAGATATTGAGGGGTTGTACACAGATACTGGAGGTAACCTGCAAATATTGGAGGTTGTACACAGTTAATGGAGGATGCACACAGTACTGGAGGTTTCTGCAGGTATTAATGGTTGAACAGATGTACTGGAGGCTGTATTTAAATACCGACTGACATTGACCATTGTCCATGTTGTGATGGATGGCAACCTCAGGACACACAAAGCGTGCCTCAGTACCTTTTATTTTCCAATGTCAGGGTGAAGGGATTGGAGGAACGCCTCTTGGCGTAGTGCATTATCTAAAACAAGGGTGTTTAAGGTAACAGTAAGAGGAAGTAGGTCTATTTCATGATTGTTAATGGCTGGGATTGGCCAAGAGAAACACAGACACAGAGAACGTCAGTACCCAAGTTTATTTTGTTGCACAACCCACACAAAAAACAGTTAATTATCAGTCCGGGCTGGGGTGATGGTTAACTCACAGGGATACCCCACCCCTTCTCCAAACAAATACATTCTGTTGGGCCTTACTGTGACTCTCGCTTATTTGGCATTCCGGTGTTTAGCTAGACAGTCCGCTAGGCCAGTCCTGAACTCTTCGGGTCTGGGTAGACCTCCTTCGGTGGCGGTGTTCCGCGGCCTCAGCTCCACCGCGTTCTTCCGTATCACCTGTACGTAAAGTAGAGCGCATTCACTCCACTTCTTCTTATCCCGCACAGATGACAAAGAGAAATATGCGATATAAAGAAAACCACATCGCCCCTCGGTGGCGGCGTTCCGCGTAAGCTTCAGCTCGTCTGTCGGGTACTCCTGCTTCGGTCAAGCTTCCTTTCCGGTTGTTCCTGAACCGGTGTTGCCTTCCCGACTCCGGCCCCCATTGACCGGCCTCAGTTCCTTTAATACGCCCAGGCGAACGCCTCCTCGCCGGTGGCCATCTCCGGTTGACTCTCGCCGTCTTCTTCCAGCTTCCTCACCATCGTACCTCTCGATCCCTCCTCATGAACACAAAAACAAATCAGTCCTTTTATTAGGCTCCCCGCCTCACGCCCGCCCCTTCTTCTCCTTTATCATCCTCATCTGCCGTCTCATTACCGCTGTGCTCTCTGACACCCGCGGAAGTTTCCTGCAGCCACATTTTCCTTCACAATGATTTTCATCATACCCTGCATGCCAGAACCTAACTTTCACCACAAATGCAGTCTAAATGCCCACCTTGGGCTGTGGCAGGTTTTGCATCAGAGAATAGTGCTGGGCACACAGCCTTAGTTGGGTCTTAGTACAGGAGAAGCTACTGCCCCTAAGCACCTGATAGGCTTACCTTTGGACCACAATATTGTCATGGGTCCACCTTCTGGGTGAATCTATTCATCAACATGACCCATGTGGGTATGATAAACATTAGATGCTATCAATATTTCCCCAACAACGCAGTTTTATCACTAATATGAAAAAACCCAAGCGTCTTTCTCTGTCTACTCCACAGGGATCTTCTACGCAGGTAGCCAGGGGAGGGCAGTCGCTTGTTGATACCAACCCTGGGGGTGGACTAGCGAGGGGGGATCACTTGGGTAGACGGTCCTCAGGGATTGGAGAGGGAATACCCAAGGGCAAGACATGGTATACCACGTTTTCTAACCCTGATCAATCCTACCCTCCCTCTAATGTCATACGATATTGTCACTCATGTCCTGTACTACCCCATGACTTTCCATCAGACAATCAAGATAGGAGGAAAGTATAGAAATTCAAAAACAAAGGTTGGCAAAATCCTTTTTCTAACTATGGCACTGACCTATCCTCCCCTCCCTCAGCCCTCATAGAATATTAGGAAACCCAATCCTTTCCTTCCCTGTTATCCTCATTTACTAAGGATACAAGAATGAAAGGACCAGAACCACTACCCACTTACTATCGTTATAATAATAAGACAAGAAGGAGAGGATTCGACGGGTCATACCCTTACCATCCTGAACATCACACTAACATTGAGTTGGGGAAGAGAAAACTAAAAATAATGCAATCTTCTTACCATTAATACCCCTTCAAGAACTGAGACATGGTATCCCCCTTCTCTGACATTGACCTACACAACCCCCATTCACCCCTACAGCTTTCCTGGGATATTATAAGTCACATCATCTTCATTCCCCAAAATACCATTCAAGTACTGTGACGAAGAAGAGGGTGCCAGGAAGAAAACAGATTTCCTATGTGAAACACCACTATGGTACTGCGACGAAGATGATACAAACAGAGGCACACCAGTAAACTCGATGAAAATATCCCAATAACAAGGCCAGGCAAGGTCAGCCAATTGACGTCAAGCATGCTCACCTGCAGCCTCTTACAAACTCAGGAGAGTATAAAATGTACGCATTCAGAAAGCAAGGGGAACAAGTTGGGTGGAGAGCTGAGACACCAGGACTGCCCAGAAACAGTTGGAGGAGAATGGGATGACGAGATACTGAGGGTCTGCAAGCTGAGGCAGCCAGGAGAAGCGTGGCTAGGGAGCCATGTGTCCAAATAGCCAGAGAAGTTCCCATGGGCCGGTACACGAGTACAGGAGTGTGAAGGGCAGGCGGTGAGACGCTGACCTTAGATGGAAAGGACGTTTATAAAGAAGTTGTGAAAACCCAACCGGTGAGTTGAATGCAGTGAAGAACCCGGTATGTGAAAGCTGCGAGTGTGATACAATGTAACAGCTCCATCGCATAGGGAGAGAGACACGCAGAATGACACTGACGAATGATGAAGAGAGCAAAGCATTGATACAAAGTTACAGAGTGGTCGCATGTATGAATACAGTTTCTTGAAAGCCTCTGTATAAATCAAGGAAGCCCTCTGCAAAGAGGGGAGCTGTGTGCAGTCATAAACTAAGAGCAAAATAGAAATCACAAAAGGGGAGAGCCAGGCGAGAAGGTGAAGTGGGAGTAAAACCAATAAGTAAAGTAAGGAAAAGATACATTTACAATAAAACATGATGGATAAGCATTGGGGTGGCCACCAGGTGGGAGATTGATCCAGGCTGGCCACAGAGACCCCAACATAAGGAAAAGGTATTTTGAATCAAAAGAGTCCATGCTTGAGCAGGGGAAGCGTGGGAGACCCATTGAAGAGTGTAAACCAAAGAGCTTTGGGTTCAGGGAGAGGGGACCGGAAGAAGCCAAATAAAGTACTGTGAACTCTTTTGACAAGTGAATCCTGAGAAGCCTGTTGAACTTTGTGATCCCGAGTGCCTTGAACTTGGGCAAGGGAGTTACAGAAGACCTCCATTTCCAAACTATTTTTACTTTGAACACTATTGAGTTTACCAAGTCCGATACACATTGTTATTCTATAGAAGTGAGTGCAAGCATAGGTTTTGACACAGGCAGAATTTTATTTTGGACTGACAGACTTCAATTTCCCTTAGTTTACTCTCTGATAGGGAACATTCTCACCTTAGAGCTCGGGCAGGATAGGCGTTACACCATCCCGACCAGCAAAATAAAGGTTTTCAAACTATCTTTTAGTGGTCTGTGCCATCTTTGGATACCATGCCTGTCTCACACTAAGCTAACACATATTTGACTTGCAACATGCAGCCTCGCGGATACTCCTGATCTCCTTTACCCCTCTGCTCATCTTAAGTCTTCCTACAGGCCTTCTCAGCCTTATGACACCCACTGTGTGGTCTGCTCACTGGGCCGAGCAGCATTGGCTTAAATCTGGGGCTGTTGCGGACTTGGACTGCATGTCTTCTCGTCACTCGATCTATGATTCTTTGCTCCTTTCAGCTTAACAGCAGTACCTTAAAAACCTTTTTGATTCTCTCTCCTCTTAACCCGTAACCTATTCCAAAATATAAATTGTATTCTCTCCCCTTTCCCTCCTGACCCTGCCTCTATTTATTCTATTTCGACATCAGATTTTGCCAACTATTTTTCATTTAAAATCTCTCTTCTCCACTCATCTATTTCCACCTCATTCCTGTCATCCTTACCCCATCCATTTCTGTCACCCCTCCAGCCTCACGGATGTCATTGTTTCATCTACTCTCTGTCTCTGAAATCTCCTTTTCCCACTTCTGCTTCAGGTGACGCGCCTCTTTCCTCTATAATCCCAGCAGTTTACCCTACTCACCTCCCCCATGTCACAGCTCTTTTTAATTCTTCCCTCCTCGCTTCTATTTTTCCTTCCTCTTTCAAGCATGCTTCTATCCTTCCTATTCTCAAAAAGCCCACACTTGATCCTTTTCCTCCATTCATCTTTTGTTCTATTTCCCTTCTCCTTTATCTCTCTAAGTTGCTGGAACGCATTGTTTACTCTCCTTCGTTAGCCTGCACTCACTTCTAACTCCCTTTCAATCCGGCTTCCGACCACGACATTCCACCAAAACTGCCCTTCTTGCAGTCTCTGATGCTCTGCTTTCTTCTCACTATTCTAAACTATTCTCTTTCCTTGTCCTTCCTTATTTATTGTCCGCATTCAACATGGCTGACCACTCTATCCATCTTGCTTGTCTCTCTCTCAACTTGGCTTTCGTGACTCTGTTCTTAATTGATTCCATTCTTATCTTTCTGGCCGCACTGTCTCAGTCTTCTGGGATGGTCCCTCCTCTCCTCTTTTTCCTCTTTCTCATGGTGTCCCTCAAGGCTCGGTCTTAGGCCCTCTTATGTTTTCCCTTTACACCTCTCACCTTGGTCTTATCCTCTCTTTCTTTGGGTCCTCTTATAACCTTTATGTCGCTAATTCTAAGGTCCTTCGCTCCCTTTATTCCTTTTCTGATTCAATCCATTCCTCTTTGCCAGCTTGCCTTCTCTCTTTCCTTTATGGATGTCTTCCCGCTATCTACACCTCAATCCATCAAAAACTGAGGTCTTCTTTCTTGATTCTACTATTCCCACTCCTCTTCCACCCTTCTCTGTTTCTTTTCCTACTGCTTCTCTCCCTATTTCCACCTCTGCCTGTAATCTCAGTGTCATCATTGACTCCTCTTTCCTTCTTTTCTCATATCTCTTCTATCTCTCGTTCCTGTTGTTTCAAACTATTCAATATCCAGAAGACTCACCAATGTCAAACTTTTCATGCTTCTAAACTTCTCATCTCCTCTTAAGTTTTCTCTCAGCTATTCTACTGCTCTACTCTACTCCTTGGTCCCCCCCTACCAGCTTGCCCCTCACTGATCAATTTATCACTCTTCTATTCTTGTCCTCTGCACTTTCTCCCCTATGACCCCATTACTTCTGCCCTGCACTCACTCTGGTGTCTATCTTTCAACTCTCGTCTTTTCATTTTTCACTTTATTGTCATTAAATGTCTCCAAGGTCTTGCCCCTCCCTATCTCTCCTCCTTTATCTCTTTCTACTCACCTTCTCGTTCTCTTTGCTCACAATCTCTTTTCCTCTTGGTTGTCCCTCGTCCCCCATATGCCTCCTCTCGCTTTCATTCCTTTTCTCTGCTTGCACCTAATCAATGGAATGCTCTCCCTTTGCAGTCTCTTTCTTCCTTTTCCCACTTTAAATCTCACCTCAAAGCACATCTTCTCTCAACTTGATTTGTTCAAATGACATATTCTTACCCATTGTAGCGTTGATGATTTTCTGTGAATTGCTTATGTGTTAAGCGCTATATAAACACAATAAAATACAAACCTGCAGCTCTCCAGATGTTTTAGACTCCCATGATCCCTACATATTGACTGCACTGCCTAGGACTGGTGGGAGTCAAAAACATCTGGGGAGCCACAGGTAGCAGACCTCTGTTCTAAATGATTAAATCTCTATGATGTGGCAAGTGAATATTTCCAGTGGCGGGCAATAAGTATCTCTCCAAATTAGCCCAACCAAGTGAGCACAGCGAGGGAATCCAAAACAATTAAAGGCATTTCAGCGGGTTCTCTTAGAGATCACGTTTGAAATAATGGTTTAAAATGTTGCCTTTTATAGCACAATGTTTTAGAAAATTGGAGTACAATGTCATACAATTTACAATCAATTATATAGGGTAACACATGAAAAGTTATAATAGCTGCCAGGTCCCCAACAGCACACAGGATGATTTTACAACAATGGTATGATACCTGAACCACAATTTATTCCAGCACTGCACCCACATTATATGATTTGTTAAGCCAATTGACTTTTATGCTGCACCAAATCACCACTTTTATAATATCAAAGAGCTTTGGCTTGTCCTTGGAGGGGGTAGTATGCACTTGCAAGCGGCATCATTTTTCATGAGGTTCTATTCAAGTTCTATATCAGCATTGTCAGGGTAAAATAACTTTCATTACGCTGTACAAACACTATAGGGCAGCAATGCCACTGTAATTCACTGTCATGATGCTGCACCGACAACATATGTAAGCACTATCAGGGTAAATCGTGTTCATGAAGCTGTGACCAGAATACATGCCAGCAATCATAATGTACATTTCTTTGCTGATGATAAATGCCTGCATTGTTTTTGTATATCACTTTCATAATGCTGTTATGGGACCATGACCCTTCCAAACAAACATATGCACCCATCACACGTGTGTCCACAAATATACATGCACACTCACTCACAAGCATTTGTGCACACTCTCAAACTCATGCACACAAAAGCACACAGAAAAAGCAACAGAATGCATAACATTTGAAACATGCATGCATGCATACACACATTTCTAAATGTAACTTTACACACAATTGCATGCTGCTTTATTCTTCTCTTTGTGTCCAGGAGCTGAGCAGCAGGATCAACCTTCACCACTGTGGAATGAACGTATCAAGAGCACTGCACTGTACTGCAGTGCTCCTGTTTCAGCCACACTGCTGGCACTTTTTTACTTGTGGTCAGAAGACAAATGTTTGCTCTATGCACTCAATTGTTTGTAAACATAATTGCCACCAGGAATGCAATCTCTGGCTCTGCTATACATGGCTTTTCTACTCAACACCGGCTGATCCTGCCCACACGAGATTGTGTTTTGAATACACCACAGCCTGGGAGACCCTTTTTCGATCCGGCGGGGCATAGCACATCCCCTCTGAGCACGTGTCGCCATGCAGTCTGATGAGGCTGGGGGAAAGCCCGGTGGCTTCATATTGCGCTAGATGGTGATCAGCGAGGATGTTGAGGTGAGAGACATTACTAACCACCAGTGCAGGGGAGAAAGGGCAGTGCTGTGACAGGAGTGCCCTTTCTAAAGAAGCATCAGCAGGTTAACTGAGTAGGACAATATAGAGGCCGAATGTCAGGGCCTTTGTGACCCATTCCAGAAACGAATACGTCCCCAGCGAAATCAAAGCAAACCAACAAAAACTGATGATTTGCCTACATCTGCTGCAGGAGCAGAGTGACGACCCAGCTGCCTCTGTCTCTTGGCACCACACGTCTTCCTTACCATCAGGAGACACTGCGGATCACTCCACTGTTATGTTTGTGCCTTGGGGACTCTCTTCACTGGTCTGGACATCCCTCTTGTGCACTCAATTGCCTGCACCTGTCTTGCTGCTTGACCACCAGGTGAGTTTGTTGTGCATCGTGCAGTTTCTCCGTCCCTCTCTCTCGCTCCATTTCCATCTCTCTGCTCTCTCCCTCCATGGTGCTTTCCATCTCCCCTATCTAACTGCTACTCTATCACCTATCCTATCATTCATTCTATGTCTGTAAGGAAAAAGTTCAAGAAAGATCTCCTGCTCTCCAATCCAGGCCTGCCCATCGCTGACACCTACGTTAACGCTTCTTCCAGGCAGACTGTCACTGACATCATCTTTGTCATCTCCCCGGACCTTTGGATTCCCCATATGGTCTCAGTCCTCTCCCCATTCTCTTCTTCACCCATTAATGGTGCAACCCAATGCAAAGTACTCTTGGCATACTCCCCATCCTCTAGGGCATCATTAATGTCTATCAGAATGGCACTGTCATGGTCCAGGGCTCTCAGCCCAACTTCCTCGTTCTTGATAGGCGTCTTCCGTCTCTCATCAACTCCCTCCCTTCTCCTGCCACTCCTCCTTCTGCCACCCCTTTGGCCCCTTTGCCATCACCGACAGGCATACCACATTCCTGTACACCTCCTTGGAAGACCTCTCTATGAAAGTCTCTTCCAAACGGGTGCTCCCCTGCTCCTCCAGAACTATCAAAGACAACATTGCCTCCCTTGCTCCAGCCTTGGCTGATTTCTGCGATCGCTCCGCAAAAAGCCTTCTGTCGACACCTCCTGCGCGGCTTACTACCACCCTATCTCCATTACCCCCTTGCTGGGCAAACTCTTGTAGAAGCTGGTCATCTCCCAGCTGATCCACCACACTGAATCTGTTAGCTGTCTCCACGAGCACCAGTCTGGCTTCAGAGCACAAAACAAAAACCAGACCGACTACCCCTCTCTTTTGTCCCTTTAGTGAAAACCTTTTAGTAAATAGTCTTAAATAGTCTCCCAATAGTACAGACCCAACCCCTCGTTAACAAAAAATAGGGAGTACCCAATCTTTTCAAAACCCCTGGCTTCAGAGCAGCCAGACGCACAGAAACTGCACTCCTGAACACCCATGAAGGCTTGCTCTCAAATCTCGATTCCAACTCTCCTTCCATTCTCATCCTTCTCGATCTTTTTTCTGCCTTTCACATGATCAATCATGCCACCCTTATAAATCGGATGTGTGATACCCTTGGCATCACAGACCTGGCACTGGATTGGTTGACCTCCTCCTTCTCTGACTAACCATCTCAGGTTCAGCTGAGCCCTTTTCTCTCCTCCATAACACTCTCCACCTGCAGCATCCTTCAGTGCTCTAGCCTCTCGCTGTGGCTCTTCAACATCTACCTTGCACCTCTAGCCCATTTCATCTCTGCATTCTCTCCTCACTTCCAGGGTTGTGCGGATGACACGCAGCTCTCCTTCAAACTTCCTTCCACTGCCTCCTCTTCTTCCTCTCTTATTCCTGACTGTACAACTGATATTTAGGCTTGGTCCTCTGCTAACAATCTCTGCCTTAACGCCAGTAAAAGTGAGATCCTTCTCATTGGGAACCCAGATTCCTCCTTCCCTCCAACTCTCAGGCCGCCCTCCATGGGTCCCCTCCCCTTCCCCTCTTGTTAGGCAAAACAACTTGGTGTCATCTTCGACTGCTCTCTCTCCTTCCCCCTCACATCACGGACCTTGCCAAGAAGGTCCACTTTCAGGTACACCTCCTCAGAGGCATTCTCCCTTTCTTCACCTTCCCCCAGAAACTCAATGTCTCAAGAGCTCTGGTCCTCTCTAGGCTTGACTACTGCAACAGCCTCTTCCTCAATCTGCCTAAGTCCTCCCTTTGCCCCCGTCAACTCATCCAGGACTGCAAGAGTGTTACGGCTGACAGCAGCAGCATTTGTTCTTGGCTCCAAAATTGCTGTGAAATGCATTGGAAAATCATTGGGTGTACTGGCCCTTTAAGCCAACGAAAGCTACATTTCCCAGGAGCAGCGCGAAGTGCAGTCAGAAGAAAGTTACGGTGTTGCAAAGGTTGAGGTGCTGACGGGTGTGCATCATGTGGATTGTACGACACCTGACCGCTGTGCAGCGTTAGAGATGCCATGTAAAGTGGAGACTAAATCTAGAATCCAAAACTCCAGAAAGCGTAGGCCCTATAAGAAAACTATTACATGTGCAGCCTCACGCATGAGAAATGACTTAGCCAAAGAAGAGTCTTCTCTGAGGGCAGGTGAGGGGGTCCAAATTGAAAGAAATACGATATGGGCCGCCGTGGGGAAAATGAACGACTACTATCAGCCAGACAAAGGTGCGAAGAAGCCTGATACACCTCCTATAAATGAAGCGGCGAGTGTTATCCCAAATGGATCAGATGGATCAAATTCCCATTTTGGTGATGTCGATAATAATTCTTTGTTGGCTATGTGCTATTCATGTCAAAAAAGGTAGCAGGTGCTCCTCTCCAGAAGGAACATGGCATGATAACCAGTTCTGAGAGGAGAATTTGCAGCACACGCTTTTTGCTCACTGTACTTTTCACAGATGGGAAATATCCATTTGCATATCAGTTTTTGTCCCGCCCACATGGGCAGTCCAGCACCGAAATTCTATGGCAATTCCTCTCTGAACAAGAGTACCACCAGCAACCCCATACACGTGTTTCAGCCTTGTTGGGCCTCATCAGTGAGGTGAAGCTGCGCCTCTCTGAGCACAGTGAGCAGGGAGTCCACGTCTGGTTGCCCCCAGGTAACTTAGGGTGACCTTGAAATATGTGCTTATCATTGCAGGCTGCTACACGGCTTAGTGTGGGAGATATTGCTAACTTTGTAGAAACGGGGAGTCAGAATACTACTGATGAGCCGATACTGACGCATTTCCCCCTTCCCATGCCCCTTGGTGCAGCAAGAAGAGAACCAGTGACTCTCGATGTCACGTGGCTTATTTCCGGTCTCGCTACAAGAAGAAGTAGAAGCAGAAGCAGAAGCAGAAGCAGAAGCAGGCCCAACCACATGTAGAGGCTGTGATCAGGGGTGTTACTAGGTCTGGAAAAGATCCGGGGGGCTATGCTAATGTCGGGACTGTCAGGACTGGGGGCTAGCTAGCCTTTTGGTTGTAGCTCCTGTGCTTATATCCAAAGCTAAAACCAAACGACCGGGGGCTATAGCCCCCTCAGTACACCCCCCACCTCCCAGCAACGCCTCTGGCTGTGATGATTCTGGTCAAAAAGATGCAAACAAAACATCTACGGATCTGGGGCATTTTGCAGTAAAATTACTGTTGAAATTGTGTGGTGTAATCCTTGAAGAAGTGCAAATACAGGATAAGCTTTTGGACTCCCTTGATTGGAGACTGAAAAAGCTGGGGAAGGTAAGCATTCCCGTGGACTCCCGTAAAACACAGCAGTCCGCATCAAGGTCGACTATTGACCAAAGTAAAAACAGACAGTGTAACCCGGTTTTGTCTGAAGTATCGATTTTAATGGAGGATGTGCTGCCTGAAGCTCCCATCTATATGATATGATATGATATGATAGTTTATTTATATAGCGCCTATACACAATGTGTTTCAAAGCGCTTCAAGGCAAGGGAGGGAACAAGGGAAAAAACAATGACATTCTTACAGGCCATGAACAGTAAGGATGTGAAATTAACTATCGTACTCGGCCTGACGACATTTCAGATAGTGCAAGAGCTAAGATATAGATAAGGAAGGGAGGGGGAGAGTGGGAAGGAAATGGAAACAGACAGGCGACTACCGTACTAGGCCTGACGACATTTCTGGTAGAGCCGGAAAAAAAAAAGAGGTGAGGGAGAGGGGTGCAGAAAGGGAGGGGAGGAACAAAACAAGCGACTATCATATTAGGCCTGACGACATTTCTGATAGTGCTGGGGGGAGTTGGGGAGGAAAAAACCAGTAAGGGGAGGGAGGAGGAGACAGACGAGGTTGCTATCATACTAGGTCCAGGGACAATTCTGATGGAGTAAGTGCATAGAAGAAAGTAAGGGGAGGAGATAGGAAAAGGGAGAAGGGAAAGGAGGAGAGAACAGAGAGTTAGCAGTCAAAAGAGTGGAGAAGCAAGAGGGGAGAGACTGCAGAAGTCAGTAGTAACACAATGTTGCAAGCCAGGATAAAAGATGAAGATGGGAACAGCATGATTCAAGGCCACCATGAGTACAAGATGCAAAAGAAGTTCAGCATGAGAGTTGAGAAAGGGTGACACACCATGAATGAATGAAGTCCATAAAAGTCAAATCCAGCATTGTCCACAAGACGGTGATGGTGAAACCAGAATGTATCAGGACAGACTCTTGCAGAAGTAGGCTTGAGTGCAGTGAGGGGGGAGCAGGGTAGAAGAATTAAGCAAAAACAGGCAACACCTGTGTGCGAGAATGGGGTGGCACAAGGGAACATCACGGGGGGACTAAAGGGAGTAACACATGTTGGTGCATGCCTACCTGCTGTCTGTGCAGGGGGTCGGGCCCTGGGTCCTCCTGGTCCGAAAAGGTCCAAACAGGAATTCCCCTTTTCTTCGTCTGCCCTTCGCT
This sequence comes from Ambystoma mexicanum, assembly GCF_040938575.1. Classification (NCBI taxonomy): domain Eukaryota; kingdom Metazoa; phylum Chordata; class Amphibia; order Caudata; family Ambystomatidae; genus Ambystoma; species Ambystoma mexicanum. The sequence goes on from NC_090932.1 coordinate 1,562,503,717, forward strand.
TAGGACGCCCAGGCGAGAGACGCCCTTGATCTAATAGTTAGGAGCAGGAAGGAAGAGGCAGGGCTAAGAAGGTGGGTGGTGCTTGCTAAGTGGTGAAAAAGAGCGTCAAACAGGAAGGCACCAGGTGGGCGGGGCTTGCTAAGTGGTGAAAAAGAGCAACAAACAGGAAGGCACCAGGTGGGCGGGGCTTAGGCCAGGTGACCTAGATCCACTTGCACCTGCTTCCCATCTGCAAAGGAAAAGAGGCTGGAGGGCTCCTTAAGTAAGGAAAAAGACCGGCAAACAGGAAGGCACCAGGTGGGCAGGACTTGTTAAGTGGTGAAAAAGAGCGGCAGGCAGGAAGGTACCAGGTGGGCGGGGATTAGGCCAGGTGACCTAGATCCACTTGCACCTGCTCCCCATCTGCAAAGGAAAAGAGGCTGGAGGGCTCCTTAAGTAGGAAAAAGGAGCGGCAAACAGGAAGGCACCAGGTGGGCGGGGCTTGCTAAGTGGTGAAAAAGAGTGGCAAACAGGAAGGCACCAGGTGGGCGGGGCTTACTAAGTGGTGAAAAAGAGCGGCAAACAGAAAGGCACCAGGTGGGCGGGGCTCGCTAAGTGGTGAAAGAGAGCGGCCAACAGGAAGGCACCAGGTGGGCGGGGCTTAGGCCAGGTGACCTAGATCCACTTGCACCTGCTCCCCATCTGCAAAGGAAAAGAGGCTGGAGGGCTCCTTAAGTAGGGAAAAAGAGCAGCAAACAGGAAGGCACCAGGTGGGCGGGGCTTGCTAAGTGGTGAAAAAGAGCGGCAAACAGGAAAGACAAGAAAAGAACGAAGGCTGGCAAAGTGGGCTAAAACCATGGGCGTAATTTTAGGGGGGACAGGGGTGCTTGTCCCCCCCAACTTTCATGGCACACCATTTTGTTCCCATTCATTTGGCTGGGGCACCTTTTCTTCAGATGTCATGTCTACCCAACATTTTCAGCAAAGTTACTCCACTGGCTAAAGCTCGTAATATTGCGAGTCGGCAAGCTGACTGTTCAGTATTAATTAAAACCATATCTCCGGAGCTCCTAAAGTCTACAATAATTTCCTCTGGTGCGTGGAACAAAAGGAAAGTAAAGAGGAAAGTCGCACGAAAGCAAAAGAGGTTGCAGAGATCAGCTGGTACTCTAACAAGCTGGCTAGTGGGTGAGGGAAAACAGACTGGAGAACCCACAGGAAGTAAAGAACTAATGATTCCAACAGTGGCCCAGAGTGTACGTGAGCCTACGCTGATGCAGTTTCCACCTGAGGAAGCCAACCAAAGCCAGTCCCCACCGGGGCAAGTGTGAGTGGCCCGACACCGGCGCCAGAAATAGGGGCGGTATCAGTGGGTGGCGAGCCCCCAGGCTTGGACCGAAAGCTATTTACTCTTGGGGGTAGCCCTTTGACTTTCACAGAGAAAAGAATGAATAGGTCGGACCTATTGTCGATCTGTAACAAGGTATTGGTGTTACGTGTGCTGTCGTCAGATGATTTCAGGTTTGTGGAACCATTGGCCTCTGAAGGCGGAGATTATTTACGGGTCCACTGTGTAACACCTGAAGTGTCGGCTTTAGCTAGAGTACCTCAGGAACCTATCCTAAAGGCATGTTATCTGGTGGATTGTCCATCTCATGTTCTCTTCAAGAAACAAGTAACCACAGAGTTCTTTTCGCAGGTCTTAAAAAATGCCTTGGTAGGAGTACCCTCTGGTGTAGTGGGCAGAGGCCAGTCGATCCAGCCATGACGGAGGACGCCCAGGGCTAGCAGTTGTTTAAAGGATTGCTGGTGAAAAATCTGACTGTCAGTAGATCTGTGAAGCGGCATCCTGGAACACTAGAGGGCATAGCCATTTCTTGGAACAAAATGGCTCATTGGCCCTACTGTGCGAGTACGAGATAATATTTTTACAGGAGACATGGTGAACAAAACTGATACAGTTGGAGAGCTATATCGTGTTCCAGAGGTTGGTGGGCAAGGGCCCTTGCGGCTCTCCGTTTGGTGGTCTGATTGTGGGCATAAGGTAAAATCTTCTAGTGGAGAGTATAAGCTCGCTTGTTGAATCAGACAATGTGTTGGCCATGGAGGTGGGGGTTGGAAAAGGGAACTCACATTGAATTATGCTCCTGGTAAACCTATACGGGGCCCCTGCGACAGTACACTTGGAAGCTGTGTTTGAAATAATTGATTCAGTGTGTTGCCGAATTGCACATTTGGATTATTGGGTTGGGGGGCCTAAACGCAAGCTGTAGGAACACAGACAGGTGTGGAGCACACAAGTCGGTGTACCTAGTTAGTGTGATAGAGCAGAGGGGTGACCTTAAGTGGGCAAAAGGGCTATCCCTCTTTAAAGAATGGGGACTGACTATGTTAAAGGGTAGAACAGCGGAGGACTGCCCGGGCAAATGCACTTGGTCTATGAATAATAAATCCTCTACCTTGGGCGACTTCTTCACCAGTAATGAATGTGCAGAGAGAGTGGAGTCTTTACAGGTCTGCAGTGCAAACCATAGTGACCATTCTATCTTGGTCCTGACTTTAAACTTGGGTGTTTCTATTCCAAAGCAAACTGACGGCGGTGGTGGGGTAAATGTAAATTAGGCCGGAAACCGGATAGGTTGGACCCAAGAAGCATTGGCATGGCCGTGAGGGCTATGCCGCAGCTCGTTAGGCAAGAGTTATCCCAGATTTCCTTATTTATTTATTTGTCATTTGTATAGCGCACATAACCCAGAGGCATGTAAGCGCTTTTGCTTAAGAGGGTTGGTTACAGTAGTAGCTTGCAGAGGTAGTAGGCTACAGACATTGCATAATTAGCTTGATTGGGTGATTAGTTACATAAATGGCTTACAGACAAGTTTACATGAGTTTCAGATGTTAGTTACATAAGATACATCATACATTAGGTTGAGGTATATATTAAAGTGCATTGTGGACGAGGTGGTAGAGCAAAGGGGCCGGTAGATATGAAGTCTTAGAGTTTCTAGGTTTCTTGGGAGTAGAGCCAGGTTTTGAGGCCTTTGCGGAAGGACCAAAGTGATGGGTCTGATCTCAAGGCCAGGGGTATGGAGTTCTATTGTTTGGCCGCAATCACTGGGAAGCTGGAACCTCCAGCTTTTTGTCGTCTAAACCTAGGAATGACAATATGGCCAGCGTATACTGAGCGGGTGGGTCTATTGGACTGGGCTTTAGAGATTTGTCTTGCTAGGTAGATCGGGGCATCATTAGAAAGGCATTTGTGTGTTAATGAGAGGGTTTGAATTTGATGCAACCTCATACCGGCAGCCTGTGGATGTTGCGTCTGGCTGATGAGATGTGTTCTTTTTAGGGATTTTGAGGGCGACTCTGACTGCATTGTTTTGAACTATAAGTAGTTTGTTTGTGTTTCGGACATTGGAGCCTGCAAAGAGGGAGGTACAGTAATCAATCCTTGATAGGATGAGTGCTCCGGCAAGGGTGATGCTGTTGTCTGTGGTAAAGAAGGGTCTGCTAGCTATGATCAGTTTGTTGTTGTAGCCCGCTGTTGAAGCTATGGCATTTACTTGCCTTGTTAGGGAGAGTGATGAGTCAAGGTAAACTCCTAAGGTTTTCACCTCCTTTGCTACAGTAATGATTGCCGTCAATGGTGAAGAATTTGTAGGATTGGGGTAAATGATTTAGTTTGGATTGATTACCGATGATGTGTAGTTCAGTGTTTTCATCATTAAGACAAAGCTCGTGTTGCGCCATCCAAGTTTGAATAGTGAGGTAGATGTTATTCAGTAAGTTGGAGTAGGTGTCATCATTTCCGGTGATTGGTAGGAGTATTTGGATGTCACCCGCATAATTGGTACATGTGACTCTCAGTTTGTTAAGGAGGGTAAATAGTGGCTTATTGACCACCTCGCACGGAGTCAGCGGTACACATGAGCCTTGGAAAAACCTGCAGGAGACTGGGGCCGGTCCCAACTGCTGCAGAGGTGAAGAAGACTCTCATCGTGCTGTTGCAGAGGAATGATTAAATCCAGTTTATGGCATTGGTTGAGAAGTGGGCAGCTAGGGCAAGGTGTTGGGAGAGTGCATTGTGGTTAACTAGGTTAAAGGCTGCAGATAGGTCAAGCAGAAGGAGAATTGATGAATCCCTTTGTCTTTAATTTGGTTCATTTGAATCCAAGAGTGCGGTTTCAGTTCTGTGACCAGGGTGGAAACCTGACTGGCAGAGGCCTAGGTTGTTGTTGGATTCCAGACATTTATGGATCTGCAGGTAAGCTACTCTGTCGAGTATTTTCAGAAGGAAGTGCACCGTTGTGATAGGACGATTGGTGGGAATATTTGGGTCCAGTGTAGGTTTTGGGTCCTTGTATGGTGTGTCTGAAATGGGTGACCGTCTCAGTGTGTTGTCTTTTGAGTCTGGGTTTTTGGGTCAGAGACAGCTGGTGATACACTCATATAAGCATAAGAATGAGTTTGACATAGAAGTGCAAGAGGAAAAATGCAGGCTGCAGCGAAACATTAGAAAAGTATATAAAACTGGTGGGCATTTAGGAAGCATGGAGGCTCTCATAAAGAAGCATAACAATACCTCAAAAAAATGGCTATTAAGAAAGAGAGCAACTAAAAAGAATGCCCAGTGGCAGCAAATACTAGCAGTATTATGTAGTAAAAACTCGAGAGGTATTGAGGTATTTGGCAACAGTTGTCTAAAGGCAGGGGGGGATGGCCAGCGGGACTTAGTAAATCCTGTCCTGGTAGGAAAATGGACTGAGTGCATTCTGTCTAAATTTACAAAACCAGTCTCCAGGGCTTTTGAACACATAGCTTTAGATCACTGGCCGAGGGGTGTTACAGATGAGCAATTATACACCTCAAGGGCTCGTGTGCAGCAGGGCCAAATGGCCTGTCAAACGCTGTACTTGAGGCTAACCCTGTTGAATGGTCCAGAATTTTGAAGATCTTATTTGATAAGGTCTGTAGAGAGAGGGTGCTCCCTGAAGCATGGCAATGTGCGATCATGCTACCAGTCTACAAGAAAGGTGATAGAGAGCAGCCGGAATATTACTGACTCTTCTCTCTGCTGGATGTGGTTGGGAGGATTTTCTGCATGACTGATTTTGGTTGAAATCCAGAAGCGGGTAGAATAATCTAATATATTGCACACTACACAGACAGGGGTTAGGCCTGGATCAAGCACAACATCAGGTTACTGCATTCCCTGATTCAGGGAGTCACTAGGAGAGAAAGCCCAGTGTCATATCGATTTTTCAGCAGCTTTTGATTCTGTGAACAGTGTTATGTTGTGGGAAAACTGCATACATTGGGCTACCCAAATTGGCTGTTGGATGTTAATGTTCGTCTCGACTCCAACACAAGTGTGCAGGTGGGACTGGATGGCACAGGCACATTATCAGACGATGTGAAAATCAACAGGGGGTCAAGCAGGGACTGTGTACTGGACCCCATGCTGTTTAACCTGTATCTGCCAGACCTCCCAAAATTGATTTTGTCCAAGACAGGTTTCTCAGTAGAGATTGGTACTAGCCTAGTGGCTTGTGCCCTCTATGCCGATGGTGGTAATGGACCGGACCATTAATGGCGCTAAAGCTAAATTTAGGGTTCTGATGGAATATGTAGTTAAGAACCACCTTGCAATAAACATGAATAAGATGCAAATTATGGTTATAGCGGGTGGTAAAGTCCTTTGGGTAAATTTAGGTTTAGAAGTGGGAAAACTGGAATATGTGAGTAGCTATACCTATCTGGGACTTGAGTTTGCCGCTTGTGGTACTTACAATACCATCATTGAAAGCGAAGAAAAGAAAAGCCAGTCAATTAACGTATGCTATAGATAGGTTGCCAGACAATCTGCAGGTTACACATTGGAAGGAGTGTTGTGCCTCCTATCCTTTATGGAGTGGAAGCGCTAGATATGAGGGACCTATCTTGGCTAGACGTATTAGAAGGACTCTTTTGGAGAAAGATTTTAAGACTTCCACCAGCAACGTCTATGGCTTATCTCATACTGGAACTGGGTCTGGTGTCTTTAACTCCTTAAGTGCCTAGGACTAGGTATCTTGTCCTTGGCACTACGTTCACAGTGCGTAACGCACGCTGACATGAAACCAAAAGTAATTTTCACTGCAGCAGCCGAAATGGCTGGACACGCCAGAGACAGCTAGGCATGTCCTTACACAATGTGTTTCAATGAGTATGTGGTATATGTGTTCACTGCATGAACTAGTGAGCCAATTAGACTCAATTAAAATTGGTTCCTTCTGGAACTTCTGTCTAAACACAGACACAGAGTCAGTCCAGATAGCACTATATGGAGTATGGTGCCAGATCAAAACACAGCTGGGTCGGTTGGAAGAGTGTAGTGCGTCTGGAGGAATACCATATCTTGTTTCATTGTATTATACTGTGTATTTGAATTTTATTTTTTAAACTTTCACTTTTATGAACCCTTTCATGAGGGTTACAGCACAACATCATATGTCAGGATTCAAGGTAGGAGGAGTGTCATACCAGTACCAAGAACCGAAGGCAGGGCTAAAACACTCACGATGCGCCCGGTACGTTACCGGCCCAAATCACACCTGTCTGTAACTGCTCACTGTACAAACCTGTGTTCCAGCAAAGTTACTAAAAGAAAGAGCGGACTTGCAGTACCCTCTTGTGTTTGTTGGAGGCTACCATGGAAATAGTGGCGTCCCTTACACCTGAGCAGACCAGTGTTTCCGTGAGGGAGATGGAGGATGTCGTCACGTGATTTGGTATTCAAAAGCGCCGCCTGCTCACATATCGCTGCTTCTGAATCTCGTATTGTGAGAGTTTATGCACTTATCCTACTTTGCCGACCTTGCTTCTGTTTACTACGACCTGTTTTGTGCCTGTTCCTTGTCTACCTTGGTACATAGCTCTTGACCTTGCTTTGCTACACAGACTTGCTTCGCCTCTGATTCAACACCTTGCTGCCTGATCTCCTGTTGACCCAGGCTGCTTCAGGACTGCCTCGTTTTTCTGCCTAGTCCCTTGTTGCTCGATCTCCTGCTAACCTGGACCGTCTCACGGACTGCCTCGTTTCTTGCCTTGTCACAGACATTCTCCAACACTGGCTGATCCAAACTGCCACCCATACCTCCAGTAACCTGGGTCATCTGCTGGGCTACAACCCGTCTCAGGGTTGTATATGTCCACCGGCCTCCTCCAACAGAGGATCCCCACCGTATATTGTGCAAACGGACTTTCACCGCTGTTCAAGACACACGGACTAGAGACTGCCTATGTGTGTTCTTGGACATCCGTGGTTCAAATCGCATGGACTAGAGACTGCCTGTGCATGTTCTTGGACCCTAGGCATCCTCATACCACCGGATTAGGGTTCACTAGGCGTCCTTGTGCCGTTGGATGAGGGGTGTGGAGTACATAAACTGTAAGGCACGAAAGATCTAGTGACTTAAGGAATCACAGATCCATTACAGTAAGCCTTGCTACTCACTTCTAAACTTTCTATCATCTTCTGTAGTTATTTCTTCCTTATATGATTGCAGACTACTATCAGATAACCGATTCTTCCTGTGCCTACTGCACGATTCCTGACGTAGCAGTCACCTACTTTTTATTTTGGCACTGGTCAGTCTTTGTCTCCTTGGTCTTTGTATGGTTATCGGGTTTTGCTTCCCAAATCATTATCCTTGTATATTGCATTTCCTTGCAGCCATCGGTGTCTCGTGTTGGATCCCATCTTTCAAGTAATTGGTCCCTCTGCAAGTTCAGTCTACATTCAGAGGGGTACATTAGTGGGAAGAACTCTTCTTCTACACTACGGGTTCAACTACCTGAAGGAGAGTTCTGACACATTCAGAGGCCTCCAAATGTATACAAACGAGACGTTGGCTAGCGTTGTTCAGTTGGTTGCCAAACTATGCCAAATTATGATCCGACATGGCAACAGCAAATGCTGCCACGCAGCGATGCATTGACGAGCTGCAAGCCGGTATGCGACCTCCTGGTTTGGAGGTCCTGCCCTCGCTGTTGCCTCTGGTTCCGCACCACTCAGACATGACCTCCCATTTTTGCTGGCCCCACCAGAACGGTTCCATGGGGATCCTAGGTCCTTCCGGATGTTTTTAAACCAGTGTCGAATGCATTTCCTATGTAGACCTAATTTGTTCCAAGATTCTACATCCAAGGCAGCCTTTGTGTTATCTCTCAGAATTAGCAATATATCAGAGTGTCTGGTATGGCAGGTGATGGATGAGAGTACTTGCTCACGTCGCGTAGACGAAGACTTCTCCCTGCCAATGTAACCCTCTGATGAAGTAAACATACAAAGGGATCAATTGATTGGGAGAGATAGGCACCAGCTGGAATCCGGAGTCGTCTGATACAAGACCGTTTTAGATGCAAGGTATAAATATGAGCACTGAGCAGGACAATAGAGCCAGTAAGTGAGGCTGACCTGGATAAGAACAAGACACCTTTCCAGTATGCATATCGGAGTAGAAACGTCAGGTGGAATGGAACGTCCAGGTCAGGCCCCAGGTAACAGGGAAATGGTTTACTTAGTTTACCAAACCTCATTAGCATTTGTGCAGACAACAGAGTAAATCCAAATCAGCAGGCAGAGGCAGGTCGTTAGTGATCCGGGTTCGTAGTTAGGAGGAGTCAGCGTAGGATGAAGATCAGATATAGAAGGCAAGGAAACGAGGGTAAGCAAGACAACAAGATCTCAGAAGAAAATGGAACGTGACAAGGACAGCACCGGATTAATACAAAATCAGAACCGTTGGTTCTAAGAAACCCAAAAGCTAAATATTGTCTGCCGGGAGACAACGGACCTGCCACCCAAGGCATATGTTGGAACCTATCGGGTGCCAGAGTCACCACGATAACCTCCATATAGTTTTAGGAGTGTAGCGAGAGCAAGGGGGAGGAGTCGACCTACTACGAGTGTGGCAATGTGAACCAGGGAGCAATGCGAGAGAGTTTATTGGTGGTGAGCTAAAATGACTAGGGACCTGGTGTCTGGTACCTGGTGTAGTTGTGTCTTGACGAGGCTGAATTTGCAACCTGGTGGAATGTCTAGTAGGTAACGAGCGTAGCAAAGGTGGAATCCTGACATTACCCGCCCTCAAAGATCGCCTCTCCCTCCTGGTGGACCAGAAGCTAACCAGCAATGCAGAAGCATGAATGTTGCCAGAGGGTTCCCACGTCCTGTCCTCCGGACCATAACCCTTTCAGTCAACCAAGTACATACGTACCCCCGACGTAATCGAGTGTCCAAAATACCACTCACCTCATATTCATCTGAGGGTTGTGGAATCAGGGTAGTCTGAGTTGCGGGATGGAAAGGTTTAAGAAGAGACACATGAAAAACTGGGTGGATCTTCCAGGAGGAGGGAAAACCCAAATGCATTGCCACCAGGTTAATAATCTTAGTGACAGAGTAGGGACCAACAAAACGAGGAAGTAAAGGGCGACGACGAGGGAGGCCAAGGTTGCGAGAAGAAAGCCAAATTTTGGAGCCCACCACAGAATCAGGAGCAGGGCTCTGCTGCGCAACAGCTTGAGTTTTATCCCGCAACTTGGCCTGCTGTAGATGCCGAGATATTGAGTCACGCACCTTGGTCAAATCCCTGACACAGGAAGACGCTGCAGGGCTGGTGCCGAGGACAGAGGGTGCAAAAGAATGGTACGAATGGTACGAGGATGACGCCAGTACATAGCAAAGAAGGGAGACGATCCTATGGCAGTGTGCAGAGAATTATTATACGCAAACTCAGCCATAGATAGAAGAGAATGCCAAGAGTCTTGGAATTGCAAAATAAGACAGTGCAAGAACTGTTCCAGAGTGGCATTAACATGCTCCATTTGGACATCCATCTGAGGATGATAGGCCGAAGAATATCTGTCGTTGATACCCAAAGATTTCGTAAGAGCGCCCCAAAAACGCGAGTTGAACTGGGAACCGCAATCCGAGATGATGATGTCTGGGAGACCAAAGAAACGAAAGATGTTGTGAAGAAAAATGTTGGCCAGAATAGGAGCAGTAGGTATACCCTTGCAGAGAATAAACAAAGCCATCTTTGTAAATGAATCAACAACCACCCAGATGCAGTCATAACCATTGACTTGTGGTAATTCTACAATGAAATCTATTGATAACATAACCCATGGTTGCTTTGGAATGGGTAACGGCTGCAAGAGACCGACTGGTTTGGCTGGATGTTGCTTACACTGTGCACCGAACAAGTAGCAACATACTCTCAAACGTCCTTGCCCATGGAAGGCCACCAACACCAGTGGTCCGGGAGTTCTGTGGTTTTTCTGATCCCAGGATGGGCCGAACACTTAGCATCATGAGCTCATTTTATGGCGGTGGTGCGAGGTAGGCAAGCAGGTAGATATATTGAACTCTGATGGTAAGGAATACCTTGAAATACCTGGAGATCTAAATCCTGTATATCTTGGGAATGATTCTGAACCCAGTTGGAGAGCTGTGAACGTAGAGGTGTTTGTAAAGTATAAACACAAATCACATTCTGTGGCAACAGAATGGGAACACCAGTCTGATGACCAGACGGTGACCCATGGATACGAGACAATGCATCAGCTTTGGAATGTCTGATGCCTGGCCGGTAAGTGATGACAAAATGGTACATGGAAAAGAATTCATGCCATCTTGCATAACGAGCGGTGGTACATTTTACTGACTGGAGAGCCAAGAGATTCCTATGATCAGTAAATACTTGAACTGGTACTTTAGTACCCAAGAGATGGTGTCTCCATATTAGGAAAGCATCACGTACTGCCAATAACTCCTTTTCTGTGATAGTGCAGTTGCCTTCAAATGATGTTAATTTGCATAAGTGAAAGGCTTCTGGATGTAAGACCCCCGTATCCCTACAGGTCTGCGATAGAATAGTACCAATAGCCGTGTCCGATGCATCTGTCTCAACCACAAAGGGTAGATCAGGATCGGGATGTAGTAGAACTGGGGCTGTGGTAAAGGCTGACTTCAGAAGGTCGAATGCTTGTTGGGCATCTGGATTCCACACAAATGGCAATTTAGGGCGTGTAAGAGATGTCAAAGGAACAGTGATCTTGGGGAAGGAGTGGATAAATCTCCTATGGTAATTGGCAAAACCAAGAAAAGATTGCAGGGACTTGACATCCTTTGGAACAGGCCAATCCATAACTGCTCGAACCTTTGAAGTACCCATCTGAATACCTTTATTGGTAATATCGTATCCCAGGAACTCCACCTGGTTCACATGAAAAACACACTTTTCTAATTTGGCATATAAATGATTGTCCCGGAGCCGTTGAAGCACCATAGAAACATGTTGAACATGGGTTTCGTACATGGGTGAGTAGATCAAAATGTCATCCAGGTAGACAACCAACAAGCGATCCAACATATTGCGAAACACATCATTTATAAAATGCTGGAAAGTAGCCCGAGCGTTACATAGGCCAACGGCATCATAAGATATTCATACAAACTGTACTTGGTTTTAAAGTCTGTCTTCCACTCATCGCCTGACACATGCAAACCAAGTTATAGGCATCCCTCAGATCCAATTTAGTAAATATTTTAGCAGCACCCAACTGATCAAGGAGTACAGAAATGAACTGAATTCGGTACTGGTTTTGAATGGTAACCGCATTGAGGTCGTGGTAATCTATGCAAGGGAGAAGATCGTCTTCCTTTTTAGGGACAAAGAACATTGGTGAGGCTGCTGGAGAACGCAAAGTTTGGATAAAGCTGTTAGCCAATGCTTTATCGATATCATCTTTCAATATCCTGACTTCCTTCACTGTCAAGAAGTAAATGTGACCTGATGGTATTTTAGCTCCAGGCACCAGATCAATGGGGCAATCATAGGGCTGATGCAGTGGTAGTATATTGGCTCCCGGGGCACTGAAAACATCATGAAATTCCCAGTACTCTTTAGGCAATAAGGTTGTAACCAGAGCTCCGATAATGAGAACTGTGTCTATTACGGAATGGCAGGGATTCTTAGTGCAAGCTTGTGGTTCTTGACAGTGATTCATACAATAACTCGAGGAGAAGGATGCATGTTCAGAAGACCAATAAATGACTGGGTTATGCAGTTTCAACCAAGGCAAACCCAGAATGACTTTGGACTGGGGAACGGTGATCACATCAAATCGTATGGTTTCTTTGTGCCCCCCCCCGGGTGTCCATAAACAAATCAATAGTGTTTTCGGTTATCAACCCTGAAATCAAAGTGGAGCCATCCATAGCATTCACCATTTCAGGATGTTCCTTCAGGTACAATGGGATTTCATTAACTGAAGGGTACCCTTGATCCACACAATTGCCTGTTGCTCCTGAGTCTATTACAGCTTCCCCTGACCATGTAAGACCGAAGGGAGTTTGAAATGGACTTGAATCACTAGAGGACTGGAACCTGATAACCAGAGACCTGGTGGCTCGGTTCCATCCATCACCGATCTTCCCGTTTCCTGACTTCTTTGGTTTTTTAGGGCAAGCCTCCAGAAAGTGTTGCGCAGACCCACAATAGAAACAGAGATTAGTAGTCCATCGCCTCTCCCGTTCAGCAGCGGTCAGGGGTCCCCTAACGGCTCAGATTTGCATTGGTTCTGCGGGAGGCTGGGAACTGAAATGTGATGGCGGAAGTAAAGGAACCAGTCCTCTCTTTTCTCCTTTCTTCTCGGCTCGTCTTGCATCGATCTGGAGCACAAGGTCCAGGAGTTCATGATATGCAGTCGGAACTACCTGAACTGTGGCTAAGGTATCTTTCAGTTTGTCTGCCAATCCTTTATAAAACAAAGAAGCCAATTAGTCTCGGCCACCAATTGGTTGAACCTGGCAACATAATTAAGAAGCGAGGTATCCCCTTGTTGTAGTCCTAATAGTTCCAATTCAGTGGCTTGGGTCCTGTACCGAGTATCAAAGACTCAAACCATGGCTTCTAAAAAAGAACATCACAATCAAAGAGTAAAGGACTACCGGCCTCTAACAGGGGAATTGCCCAAGTGGCGGCATTTCCTCCTAAATGGGAAAGCAAAAAGGCCGCTTTAGTGGTGCTATCAGGAAAGGCTTTAGGACGGCACAAGAAATTTAACCTGCACTGGTTAAGAAAGTTATGGTACATTTTGGGATCACCATGGAAGCATTCTAGGGGTGCCAGCGTGAACTGGGATGTCAAATATATTGGAGGAGCAGCCGAGGGAGGAACCTGATCCACTGTAACAAGAGCCGCTTCTTGGGATGGAGTCGAAGCCCCCAAGGAGGCTCCTGTCTGTAATTCCACTATCTGACCCTGAGTGGCTGCATGGGCAGCAATCATCACAGCACGGAGATCAGCCATCATTTGTGTGTGAGATTGTGAAGCAGCATGGGAGGCTACCATCTCTGTGCGTAAATCCGCTACTATTTGCATCAAGGTAGACAAGGTGTCACTGGTGTCCATCTTTGTATATACATGGCTTCTGATTATGTCAGAATTGGCAATATATCAGAGTACCTGGTATGGCAGGTGATGGATGAGAGCACTTGTCCACGTCGTGTAGGCGAAGACTTCTCCCTGCCAATGTAACCCTCTGATGAAGTAAAAATGTACAAAAGGAACAATTGATTTGGAGAGATGGGCACCAGCTGGAAATCGGGAGTCGTCTGACACAAGAGGTTGGTAGTAGCGAAACCATAAGTCTGTAACATAAAGAAGACCATTTTAGATGCAAGGTATAAATATGAGAACTAAGCAGGACAATAGAGCCAGTAAGTGAGGCTGACCTGGACAAGAACAGAGTACAAGACACCTTTCTGGTATGGATATATGAGTAGAAACAGAAGACTTGGATAGACTTGGATAGACCACCTTATGGAAACAAGCGAACAAGACTTAACGAACCAGCAACTCTGTGAGAGTAAAGAAAAGAAAGCAGGGAACAAGGCAATCACTTACCAGTCGTCCTGTGAGGAATCTTCGTTTGACACCACAACGGCAGCGTATTGCCCTAAGACTCAGTATGCAATGAAACGAGGACATAGCGAGAGTGACCAACAGCCTCAATTGCCCAGGGTCACCTATACCAACGGCACGTGGACACCTAACGTCTCTAAGCACCAGGGATGGCAGTCTAAAAGTTCCTGCTCTAATTTAGGGCAATACCGAAGCGCTGTGATGTCAGGTGGAATGGAACGTCCAGGTCAGGCCCCACGTAACAGGTAAATGGTTTACTTAGTTTACCAATCCTCGTTAGCATTTGTGCAGACAACAGAGTAAATCCAAATCAGCAGGCAGAGACAGGTCATTAGCGGTCCGGGTTCATAGTTTGTGCGGGTAGCAAGTAGATCTAAATCGTCAGGCAGAGGCAGGTCGTTAGTGATCCGGGTTTGTAGTTAGCAGGAGTCAGCGTAGGATGAAAATCAGTTGTAGAAGGCAAGGAAACGAGGGTAAGCAAGACAGCAAGATCTCAGGAGAAAACGGAACGTGACAAGGATAGCGCCTGATTAATACAAAATCAGAACCGTTGGTTCTAAGAAACCCAGAAGCTAAATACTGTTTGCTGGGAGACAACGGACCTGCCCCCCCAATGCATATGTTGGAACGTATCGGGTGCCAGAGTCACCACGATAACTTGCATATAGTTTTAGGAGTGTAGCGAGAGCAAGGGGGAGGAGTCGACCTACTACGAGTGTGGCAATGTGAACCAGGGAGCAATGCGAGAGAGCTTCTTGGTGGTGGGCTAAAATGACTAGGGACCTGGTGTCTGGTACCTGGTGTAGTTGTGTCTTGACGAGGCTGAATTTGTAACCTGGTGGAACGTCTAGTAGGTAACGAGCGTAGCAAAGATGGAATCCTGACAGTACCCACCCTCAAAGATCGCCTCTCCCTCCTGGTGGACCAGAAGCTAACCAGCAATGCTGGAGCATGAATGTTGCCAGAGGGTTCCCACGTTCTGTCCTCCCAGCCATAACCCTTCCAGTCAACCAAGTACATACGTACCCCCTGACGTACTCGAGTGTTCAAAATACCACTCACCTCATATTCATCTGAGGGTTGTGGAATCAGGGTAGTCTGAGTTGCGGGATGGAAAGGTTTAAGAAGAGACACGTGAAAAACTGGGTGGATCTTCCAGGAGGAGGGAAAACCCAAATGCATTGCCACCAGGTTAATAACCTTAGTGACAGAGTAGGGACCAACAAAACGAGGAAGTAAAGGGCAACGACCAGGGAGGCGAATGTTGCGAGAAGAAAGCCAAACTTTGGACCCACCACATAATCAGGAGCAGGGCTCTGGAGCGCAACAGCCTGAGTTTTATCACGCAACTTGGCCTGCTGTAGATGCAGAGATATTGAGTTACACACCTTGGTCAAATCCCTGACACAGGAAGACACTGCAGGGCTCTTTGGCGAGGACAGAGGGTGCAAAGGAATGGTACGAGGATGACGCCCGTACATAGCAAAGAAGGGAGACGAGCCTGTGGCAGTGTGCAGAGAATTATTATACGCAAACTCAGCCATGGATAGAAGAGAATGCCAAGAGTCTTGGAATTGCAAAATAAGACAGCGCAAGAACTGTTCCAGAGTGACATTAACATGCTCCATTTGGCCATCCGTCTGAGGATGATAGGCCGAAGAATATCTGTCGTTGATACCCAAAGATTTCGTAATAGCGCCCCAAAAACATGAGTTGAACTGGGAACCACAATCCGACATGATGATGTCTGGGAGACCAAAGAAACGAAAGACGTTGTGAAGAAAAAGGTTGGCCAGAATAGGAGCAGTAGGAATACCCTTGCAGAGAATAAACAAAGCCATCTTTGTAAATGAATCAACAACCACCCAGATGCAGTCAGAACCATCGACTTGTGGTAATTCTACAATGAAATCTATTGATAACATAACCCATGGTTGCTTTGGAATGGGTAATGGCCTCAAGAGACTGACTGGTTTGGCTGGTTGTTGCTTACATTGTGCACACACCGAACAAGAAGCAACATACTCTCGAACGTCCTTGCCCATGGAAGGCCACCAACACCAGTGGTCCAGGAGTTCTGTGGTTTTTCTGATCTCAGGATGGGCCGAACACTTAGCATCATGAGCTCATTTTATGGCGGTGGTGCGAGGTAGGCAAGCAGGTAGATATATTGAACTCTGATGATAAGGAATACCTTGGAATACCTGGAGATCTAAATCCTGTATATCTTGGGAATGGTCCTGAACCCAGTTGGAGAGCTGTGAACGTAGAGGTGTTTGTAAAGTACAAGCACAAATCACACTCTGTGGCAACAGAATGGGAACACCAGTCTGATGACCAGACAGTGACCCATGGAAACGAGACAATGCATCGGCTTTGGAATGTCTGATGCCTGGGCAGTAAGTGATGACAAAATGGTACATGGAAAAGAATTCATGCCATCTTGCATGACAAGCGGTGGTACATTTTACTGACTGGAGAGCCAAGAGATTCCTATGATCAGTAAATACTTGAACTGGTACTTTAGTACCCAAGAGATGGTGTCTCCATATTAGGAACGCATCACGTACTGCCAATAACTCCTTTTCTGTGATAGTGTAGTTGCCTTCAAACGATGTTAATTTGCGTAAGTGAAAGGCTACTGGATGTAAGACCCCCGTATCCCTACAGGTCTGCGATAGAATAGCACCAACAGCCGTGTCCGATGCATCTGCCTCAACCACAAAGGGTAGATCAGGATCGGGATGTAGTAGAACTGGGGCCGTGGTAAAGGCTGACTTCAGAAGGTCGAATGCTTTTTGGGCATCTGGATTCCACACAAATGGCAATTTAGGGCTTGTAAGAGATGTCAAAGGAACAGTGATCTTAGAGAAGGAGTGGATAAATCTCCTATAGTAATTGGCAAAACCAAGAAAAGATTGCAGGGACTTGACATCCTTTGGAACAGGCCAATCCAGAACTGCTCGAACCTTTGAAGCACCCATCTGAATACCTTTATTGGTAATATCATATCCCAGGAACTCCACCTGGTTCACATGAAAAACACACTTTTCTAATTTGGCATATAAATGATTGTCCCGGAGCCGTTGAAGCACCATAGAAACATGTTGAACATGGGTTTCGTACATGGGTGAGTAGATCAAAATGTCATCCAGGTAGACAACCAACAAGCGATCCAACATATTGCGAAACACATAATTTATAACATGCTGGAAAGTAGCCCGGGCGTTACATAGGCCAAACGGCATCACAAGATATTCATGCAAACCGTACTTGGTTTTAAAGGCTGTCTTCCACTCATCGCCCCGACACATGCGAACCAAGTTATAGGCACCCCTCAGATCTAACTTGGTAAATATTTTAGCAGCACCCAACTGATCAAGGAGTACAGAAATGAGCTGAATTGGGTACTGGGTTTGAATGGTAACCGCATTGAGGTTGTGGTAATCTATGCAAGGGCGAAGATCGTCTTCCTTTTTAGGGACAAAGAACATTGGTGAGGCTGCTGGAGAACACGAAGGTTGGATAAAGCTGTTAGCCAATGCTTTATCGATATAATCTTTCATCTTTCAATATCATGTCTTCCTTCACTGTCAAGGAGTAAAAGCGACCTGATGGGATTTTAGCTCCAGGCACCAGATCAATGGGGCAATCATAGGGCCGATGCGGTGGTAGTATATTGGCTCCCGGGGCACTGAAGACATCTTGAAATTCCCGGTACTCGTTAGACAATGAGGTTGTAACCAGAGCCCCGATAATGAGAGCTGTGTCTATAAGGGAATGGCAGGGATTCTTTGTGCAAGCTTGTGGTTCTTGACAGTGATTCATACAAAAACTCGAGGAGAAGGATGCATGTTCAGAAGACCAATCAATGACCTGGCTATGCAGTTTCAACCAAGGCAAACCCAGAATGACTTTGTACTGGGGGGCGGCGATCACATCAAATCGTATAGTCTCTTTGTGCCCCCCCCCGGGGTGTCCACAAACAAATCAACAGTTTTTTCACTTATCAACCCTGAAATCAAAGTAAAGCCATCCATAGCATTCACCATTTCAGGATGTTCCTTCAGGTTCAATGGGATTTCATTAACTGAAGCGTACCCTTGATCCACATAATTGCCTGTTGCTCCTGAGTCTATTACAGCTTCCCCTGACCATGTAAGACCGAAGGGAGTTCGAAATGGACTTAAATCACTAGAGGACTGGAACCTGATAACCAGAGACCCGGTGGCTGGGTTACATCCATCACCGAGACTTCCCGTTTCCTGACTTCTTGGGTTTTTTAGGGCAAGCCTTCAGAAAGTGTTCCGCAGACCCACAATAGAAACAGTGATTAGTAGTCTGTCACCTCTTCCGTTCAGCAGCAGTCAGGGGTCCCCTAACGGCTCAGAGTTGCATTGGTTCTGCGGGAGGCTGGGAATGAAATGTGATGGTGGAGGTAAAGGAACCGGTCCTCTCTTTTCTCCTTTCCTCTCGGCTCATCTTGCATCGATCTGGAGCACAAGGTCCAAGAGTTCATGATATGCAGTCAGAACTACCGGAACTGTGGCTAAGGTATCTTTCAGTTTGTCTGCCAATCCTTTATAAAACAAAGAAGCCTTTTTGTCTTGCGGACAGTTACTCTCGGCCACCAATTGGTTGAAACTGGCATCATAAGCAAGAAGCGAGGTATCCCCTTGTTGTAGTCCTAATAGTTCCCATTAAGTGCCTTACGTCCTGGACCAAGTATCAAAGACTCGACCCATGGCTTCTAAAAGAGCATCACAATCACAGAGTAAAGGACTACCGGGCCTCTAACAGGGGATTTTCCCAAGTGGCAGCATTTCCTCCTAAATGGGAAAGCACAAAGGCCGATTTAGTGGTGCTATCAGGAAAGGCTTTAGGATGGCACAAGAAATGTAACCTTCACTGGTTAAGAAAGTTACGGTACATTTTGGGATCACCATGGAAGCATTCTGGGGGTGCCAACGGGAACTGGGATGTCAGATATATTGGAGGAGCAGCCGAGGGAGGAACCTGATCCTCTGTAACAAGAGCCGCTTCTTGGGATGGAGTCGAAGCCCCGAAGGAGGCTGTAATTCCACTATCTGACCCTGAGTGGCTGCATGGGCAGCAATCATCACAGCACGGAGATCAGCCATCATTTGTGTGTGAGATTGTGAAGCAGCATGGGAGGCTACCATCTCCGTGCGTACATCCGCTACTATTTGCATCAAGGTAGACAAGGTGTCACTGGTGTCCATCTTTGTATATATATGGCTTCTGATTATGTCAGAATTGGCAATATATCAGAGTACCTGGTATGACAGGTGATGGATGAGAGCACTTGCCCACGTCGTGTAGGCGAAGACTTCTCCCTGCCAATGTAACCCTCTGATGAAGTAAAAACGTACAAAGGGATCAATTGATTTGGAGAGATGGGCACCAGCTGGAATCGGGAGTCGTCTGACACAAGAGGTTGGTAGTAGCGAAACCGGAAGTCTGTAACATAAACAAGACGATTTTAGATGCAAGGTATAAATATGAGAACTAAGCAGGACAATAGAGCCAGTAAGCGAGGCTGACCTGGACAAGAACAGAGTACAAGACACCTTTCCGGTATGGATATATGAGTAGAAACAGAAGACTTGGATAGACCACCTTATGGAAACAAGAGAACAAGACTTAACAAACCAGTAACTCCGTGAGAGTAAAGAAAAGAAAGCAGGGAACAAGGCAATCACTTACCAGTCGTCCGTGAGGAATCTTCCTTTGACACCACAACGGCAGCGTATTGCCCTAAGACTCAGTACCTGACGAAACAAGGACATAGCGAGAGTGACCAACAGTCTCAAGTCCCCAGGGTCTCCTATACCGATGGCACGCGGACACCTAATGACTCTAAGCACCAGCGATGGAAGTCTAAAAGTTCCCGCGCTAACCTGGGCAGCAATACCAAAGCACTGTGATGTCAGGTGGAATGGATTTTCCAGGTCAGACCCCAGGTAACAGGGAAATGGTTTACTTAGTTTACCAATCCTCATTAGCGTTTGTGCAGATAACAGAGTAAATCCAAATCAGCAGGCAGAGGCAGGTCGTTAGAGGTCCGGGTTCGTAGTTAGCAGGAGTCAGCGTAGGATCAGGATTAGGCAAGGAAACTAGGGTAAGCAAGACAACAAGATCTCAGGAGAAAACAGAACGTGACAAGGACAGCGCCTGATTAATACAAAATCAGAATTGCTGGTTCTAAGAAACCTGGAAGCTAAATACTGGTTGCTGGGAGACAACAGACCCACCCACCAAGGTGTATGTTGGAATGTATCGGGTGCCAGAGTCGCCACAGTAACCTCCATATAGTTTTAGGAGTATGCGAGAGTAAGGGGGAGGAGTCGACCTACTACGAGCGTGGCACTGTGAACCAGGGACCAATGCGAGAGAGTTTATTGGCGGTGGCCCAAAACGACTAGGGACGTGGTATCTGGTACCTTGTGTAGTTGTGTCTTGACAAGGCTGAATTTGCAACCTGGTAGAACGTCTCGTAGGTAATGAGCGTAGCAAAGATGGAATCCTGACATTATCACACTTAGGGGGGACCGCGGCTGCCTAGGCTAACCCACTCCTGGAGGAAGGCAGCCAACCTTTTTATAACTGCAACCCCTTGATCGACGCCATCAGTTCAGTGTTTGACACGCGCTACAAGTCACAGGCCACTGATCTGGAGCTGTTGAGTCTGCACCAGGGGGATTCCTCACTTCTAACATACTTAGCCAAATTCAACCAGTTGGTAGCGGAGACAGGTTGGCCCGATAACTAGAAGGCTTTCCTGTTCTACAAGGGATTGTCGATCCATTAAAGGACACCATAGCCACGGTTCAGGTGGTTCCTACTGTGTTTCCAGAGCTATTGGATTTGGTGTAGCAGATTGACACCTCAAAGCCCGAGGGGAAGGGAGAAAAAAGTACCCTACCTCCGGCTACCCTCCTGGCACCAGCCCCTGTAGCAGGAAACCCAGAACACATGCAGGTCGGGGCAGCCATCTGGGGTTCCTTAACCACAGACGAAAGGGAACACCTGAGAAAGAATAATTTGTCCTTCTATTGTGGCTCCTCTGAGCACTTGTTGCGATCCTGTACCAAGAAACCCACTAAGAAGCAGGGAAATGCAAAGCTCAGCAATAGAGGGAGTCCCGAGCCCGGGCTGTTCACCACCAGGAGACTCCCTTGTTATGACACCGTTCAATGTCTCAGTTGTTTTTGAGGTCCTACAGCGGAAACCCTGGATGGCTATTGCAGTACTGGATTCAGGTACCACTGGTAACTACATTGATAGCCATTATGCCCAGGAACTAGGTGTTCCTATCGTTCCTAAAAAACTTTTTTCAAATTAAATACATATCCACTTGCGACTTTCCATTTTTCAATTTTAATTCTCTTGAGTGCCAAATAAATTTCCTTCACACTGCGTGTCTTTTTCAAAGTTTAAATATATTTATTTCATATATTTCTCATAATTGTGTTCCATTCACTAATGTTTTCTGTTCCATTTGCAAGTTTTATTCTCTCAACACGTGTTTCACCTTTGTTACTATCACAAAGGATCTTCAGGAGAGATTTAATTGCTATTTTCTACAAGAGAAAGAAAGCATACAATTTGCATTCTTGTTATACCAAAAAGTTAATCACAACTACTCATTTTCTCAAACATTTTCAAATAAATCATGGTGAAAAAGATTCCAAAAAGATGACACTCACCAATTCTGTAGATTTAACTTTGCCACAATTCAATCATTTATTTTTAGGCGATTCCTTTGACTTCACTTCTATTTCCTTTTGGTGTAATAACCCTATTTAAATAAGAGGGCACATATTCATTCTTTGCAAAATGTTTTAATTGGGTTAAGATAAATTGGTTACTTAACTATTTGCAACCAGACTTTATAGCCTTTGAGGGAATAAAGGTCTTCCTTAGCTTACCTTGATTATTGAAGTGATCCGCTTGTCACTTCCGATCTCCTACACTGGCGTGCTTCATTTTGCTCTAAATTCACGCTATGTATTCTGTTTTTCGCGTGATGTCATCACGCTCGCGTTTTTGCTTGCGCGATGACATCATCTCGCATTCGCGTTCACCACGGCGTCCATTTTGGATACGCTCGCGATCTCCTATACTGGCGTGCTTCATTTTTCTCTGGGTTCGCACTATTTATTCTGTTTTTGCGTGTGACGTCATCACGCTCGCGTTTTTGCGTGCGCGATGACGTCATCACGCATTCGTGTTCACCGCAGCGGCCATTTTGAATACGCTTGCTTATTTTTCTCGAATATAATCAAGGTGGCATTTAAAGTTCTCAATGTTTATGTCATTAGTGGAGAATTTTTTTGTTAGAACAAATTAAATGTTGTTTTAACAAATTAATTCAATTTAAATGACAAACTTTTGTTATATAAAATTTCAGAGCCAGTTGCAAAATTCATTTTCTGAATTTAGGCCAGTTTCACATGTGTCCATAGAGCAGATCCATCTTGATTCTCGTTGTCTCAGGATTACTTCCTTATTACCACCTCTTGGCAAGTCTTCAATTCTATCTAATCCATAGATAAAGCAAGATAAAATACAACTTAACATCAAAAGAATGGAATGCAATCGGAAATCTATCCAGGAATGAGGAAATCATTGTATAAATGGCCGATAAAGGAGGAAAACTGGTACTGATGAACAGGCATGACTATATAAGAGAAGTTTCAAAACAATTAAATGAGCAACAAAATAATGAAATACTAGAACAAAGTCCTCTAAAGAAACTAACCAAAACTTGGAACGAAATGAGTAAAAACTGGCTGGAAACAGGTTTATTAACAGAGGAAGAGTACACATATATGAATGTTCAAAATCCAATAATGTCAATGATTTATTTCCTCCCAAAAATACACAAAGACTACAAGGGATATGATATCCTACTTTTAGACCAATAATAAATGGAAAAGGCTCAATCACGGAAAGAATATCACAATTCATAGATATGCATCTGCAACCTCTCACAATGCAATTGGCATCTTTCATAAGAGACACAAAACATATCATTCAGCAACTGGACTCAATTCCCTGGCAAAACAACTACAACCTGGCGACACTAGATGTTGTCTCATTATATACTAGTATCAACCATAACCAAGGAATTACTGCATCTGAATTCTTTTTGAAGACAAGATCGATATCCTTTAAGGAGGGGAACAAAATGCTTTTGGAAATGTTGAACTTTGCTCTGCATAACAACATCTTTTGCTTCAATCAAAAAATCTTTAGGCAAAAGCAAGGTACAGCGATGGCGTCGAAATTTGCCCCATCGTGTGCAAATCTATTTATGGGCTACTTTGAGATTAAGAATGCCTGGAAACACAAGGCCTTCACCCACTCCAAGAATATCATCTTTTGGGGTAGGTTTATTGATGACATTTTTTTAATTTGGGAAGGAAACCAAGCTGAATTTGGACAGTATGTGGAGGATTTGAACACAAATGAATTCAATTTAAAATTCACAACCAACATTAGCAAAGAAATAATTCCATTTCTAGATCTTGAAATCTATGTAGAACAGGACAAAATTCTAACAAGGCTATATGTTAAACCGACTGCAGGAAATAGCCTTTTGCATGCTCAGAGTAATCATCCAAAGCACATTATTTCAAATATTCCATATGGAGAAGTATTAAGGATAAAAAGAAACTGTAGTACAGATGAAACATTCGAAACCAACATAGAAAAAATGATTACTAAATTTAAACACAAAGGATACAAACAGAAAAAAAGTAAAGGAATCAATTAAAAAAGCAGAAAAAATATCAAGAGAGTACTTATTGAAGGACAAACCGAAGAGTGAGAAAAAATGGACTCAAACCAAATTCATTACCACCTATGGTTCAGATGCCTCAAAACTAAGAAAAATCTTAACTAAGCATTGGAACATGTTAAAATTGGACAATAGCTTATTGAAGCATATTGATGAAAAGCCAGGTATTTGCTTTAGAAAAGCGCCAACATTGAGAAATAAGTTAAGTCCAAGCCATCTCAAATCAACAGAAAAGACAGATATAAGGAGTATGTTCCATCAGCAACCGATCTATGGTTCATTCAAATGTGGAAATTGTAAACTATGCCCGCAAATGGAAAATGGAAAGAAAGTAATTATGCTACCAAATGGAAAAGAATATAAAATGAATAAGTGTATCAACTGCAATAGTAAATTTGTGATATATGCAATTGAATGTACGTGTATGAAAACTTATATAGGTAGCACAATAATAAGCTTAAAAATAAGAATTTTTGAACAATTACGTGCCATAAGAAATCAAGACCTTAGATACCCATTATCATTACATTGTCTAATGGAACATACAGGACTTAAAGTGGAGCAATTGAAAATCTATGGATTAGATAAAATTGAAGACTTGCCAAGAGGTGGTAATGAGGAAATAATCCTGAGACAACGAGAATCAAGATGGATCTGCTCTATGGACACATGTGAAACTGGCCTAAATTCAGAAAATGAATTTTGCAACTGGCTCTGAAATTGTATATAACAAAAGTTTTTCATTTAAATTGAATTAATTGCCTTTAGAAAGTTTCATTTTTACTAACTTTTATTATTTTTCTTTAAAGTAATAACTGTCGACATTTTCTCTTATTCTATACATCCTTTTAGAAACTGAAATCTAATTTGTTAAAACAACATTAAATTTGTTCTAACAAAAAAATGCTCCACTAATGGCAGAACTATTGAGAACTTTAAATGCCACCTTGATTACATTCGAGCAAAATAAGCAAGCGTATTCAAAATGGCCGCCGCGGTGAACACGAATGCGTGATGACATCATCGCGCACGCAAAAACGCGAGCGTGATGACGTCACACACAAAAACAGAATAAATAGTGCGAACCCAGAGAAAAATGAAGCACGCCAGTATAGGAGATCACGAGCGTATCCAAAATGGACGCCGCGGTGAACGCGAATGCGAGATGATGTCATCGCGCACGCAAAAACACGAGCGTGATGACGTCACACGCAAAAACAGAATAAATAGCGCGAATTTAGAGCAAAATGAAGCGCACCAATGTAGGAGATCGGAAGTGACAAGCGGATCACTTCAATAATCAAGGTAAGCTAAGGAAGACCTTTATTCCCTCATAGGCTATAAAGTCTGGTTGCAAATAGTTAAGCAACCAATTTATCTTAACCCAATTTAAAAATTTTGCAAAGAATGAATATGTGCCCTCTTATTTAAATAGGGTTATTACACCAAAAGGAAATAGAAGTGAAGTCAAAGGAAGCGCCTAAAAATAAATGATTGAATTGTGGCAAAGTTAAATCTACAGAATTGGTGAGTGTCATCTGTTTGGAAACTTTTTCACCATGATTTATTTGAAAATGTTTGAGAAAATGAGTAGTTGTGATTAACTTTTTGGTATAACAAGAATGCAAATTGTATGCTTTCTTTCTCTTGTAGAAAATAGCAATTAAATCTCTCCTGAAGATCCTTTGTGATAGTAACAAAGGTGAAACACGTGTAGAGAGAATAAAACTTGCAAATGGAACAGAAAAAACTAGTGAATGGAACACAATTATGAGATATATATGAAATAAATATATTTATACTTTGAAAAAGACACGCAGTGTGAAGGAAATTTATTTGGCACTCAAGAGAATTAAAATTGAAAAATGGAAAATCGCAAGTTGATATGTATTTAATTTGAAAAATGATTTAACCCTACCCATGGCAATCTGGGCATTGATGCAACACCACAGCTGACTAATACAAACGATATATAAGAAAGCTAAAAATTAGAATTCGCCGGGAACAAAGTCCAGTGAAGGTTGCCGAGAAAGTGTTTAAAGCTCGTTCCTAAAAAACATCCTGAACTTGTGAACGCAGTTGATGGGACCACATTGTTGTCTGGTTTGGTGACAGAACAGACAGCAGATTTGACTATGACCTTCGATCACAGTAATTTCAGAGTACATTTCTTTTAACCTTATTGCCGCACCACAGTTTAAGTTGATACTTGGTTTGCCTTGGCTGAAGCTACATAATCCTGCGGTTGATTGGCAAACAGGAGACCTCGATTTTCTCTCTGAGTATTGTGAAAGGTACTGTATTGGTCCTAGCACGACACAGGTGAACCCCTGCCGTCCACTGTTGGATGTTGCTCCTATCATCGGAGCGATCATCACTAGGCCACTACCTAAAGGGTACAAGGGTTTTCAGGACATGTTTGATGAAGGGGGCACTGAGGTGCTACCTCCCCAGGACCATATGATTGTCCCATAGATCTAGTACCTGGTGCTAGGATTCACTCAGGGCAGATTTATTCATTGACCCAGAAAGAGGACATCATCCTTAAAAATACATAGACAAGGCCTTGGACACAGGGTTTATCCATCCTTCACATTCCCCGACTGCCTCCCCTCTATTTTTTGACCCTAAGAAGTAGGGGGACCTTCGTCCCTGTATTACTTATTGAGCCCTTAATGCGATCACCATACGGAACCAATACCCGGTACCATTAATTTTGGTTCTTTTAGATCAGCTGGGTTCCTCCGTGATATACACTAAGCTAGACCTCTAGGGGGCCTATAATCTGGTCAGAATTCGTAAGGGCGATGAATGGAAGACTGCTTTCAAAACAAAATACGGTCTCTACGAGTATTGTGTAATGCCATTCAGACCCTGTAATGCACCAGCGACATTCCAATACTTTATCAATGATGTGTTTCGGGACGTGATCGACCAATTTCTTGTTGTGTATCTAGACGACATACTGATCTACTCTCCATCCTATGATTCACATGTGGTACATGTTTCTAGAGTCTTGCAAAGGCTGCAAGACAACCACTTGTTCGCCAAGTTGTACCCCGCTCTGCCATTCATCATGGCGGCAGACGCTTCTGACATAGCCATAGGGGTCATATTCTCCCAGGAATGCCCAGATGCTAGTGGTCTTTATCCAGTTGCATACCATGCCAGGAAATGAACTCTGGATGAACGGAACTACACAATAACATAACAGGAGTTACTTGCTGTGCGAAATGCCTTTCTGGTCTGGAGGCACCATCCGTTACGTACGGCTCTCCCTGTGCAAGTGTACATGGTCCATCGGAACCTGCTAGGGCTCTAGTCGGTCAAATGTACCACACCACGTCATGCTAGGTGGCACACATTTTTTTCCATGTTTCATTTCGTCATTACATACCAGCCTGGTTCCTTGCATACTAAAGCAAATGCTCTTTCCCGCATACACGGTGCCTCCAGATCCAATAGGGAGAATGGTCCTCTTCTCCTTCAACACCAGGTCATTTGTAGCTGCACTCTGCAACCATCATTAAAAACCACCATCCAGAAACGGTTGAAGACTAACCCTCCGGAGATTGGAGAATTCAATATGGACATTGTACCTTCTTTGCCGTATGTGCAGGGCTGCATGTACCTACTGGACTTCACCGCTCATTGCAAGGCCATGCAATGGTGTCATGATTCCATGATCGCTGCACATCCCGGTATAAGAAAAAATGTGGATTTCTCACAATGCTGGTGTTGGTGGGCTACTATAAATAAAGATGTTGCTGAGTACATAGCCTCTTGTGCCATCTGCCCTCAATGTAAGAGTGTCCCTACTAAACCAGATGGCCTGTTGCAGCTCTTCCTATTCCAGACCACCCCTTGACAATGATCTCTATGGTTTTTGACATTGCATTACCTCCTGTAGGAGGGTACAACACCATATGAGTGGTTATTGATTATCTCATGAAGATGGCCCTGTGTGTCCCTTGTCAAGGACTCAGCACGGCTCCTATTTTGGCAGATTTGTTCTTAAAGAACGTGTTCTGTTTCTTTGGGCTTCCCTCAATTATAATAACAGATCGAGGGTCTCAATTCACGTCACACATTTGGAGGCTCTCACTGCATCATTTGGCAAAGATGAGAGATACTCGAGTGCTTACCATCCTCAGACGGATGGCCAAACGGAGCGGTTATACACCACCTTAGAACAATACCTACGTTGTCTAACGCTGCAGCATCAGGATTCTTGGCTTTCGGTCTTAGTCATGGTGGAATTTGCATACAATAATTCCTTGCATACGTCAATTCGCTCTTCTCCGTTTTTTGCTCTTTTTGGCTAGCATACTTGTTTCCTTACCTTGTCCTATTGGCAGATCTACATAGAGACATAAAGTGACATCTGTTGGACGCTCAGGAAGATACTGAGTACTTTGCTGACGCTCATCGCTCTCCAGCCCCAACCTACATGACAGGGATGAAAGTGTGGCTATCCACAAACAACCTTTGCATCCCTGGGCGTAAGTCACTTCTGCCTCGCTATGTTGGTCCCTACGATGTAAAGGACATCATTAATCCTGTCACGGTAGAACATTCATGTTCCTCGTCTTATCTCCAAGTTCTGAGCTTCCTGGGGGTTAGGGGCTCCTTTGAGGGAGGATACTGTCAGAATTGAAGGTAGGAGGAGTGTCATACCAGTACCAAGAACCGAAGGTGTGGCTAAAACACTCACGTGGATAGCTTCCAACTCCACAATTGGGGCCTCAAGAACCGCAGAATGTTCCTGTGATGTACCTGGGATTGGCAGCAAATTCAAGAACGAATCCACCCGTGATTCACCCTCCCCATGTTCCGCACTGTAGAGATGTTCCTAAAAATCCTGTAACTCTTCTCCCATCTGTGTATCATCGTATGTGTTCGTGCCTGTTGAGTTTGCAGGGCCTCTAACCTTCGAGTTTTCCCTTTCTCCCTGAGTCTCCAGACTAGGATTTTGTCCACCATTTCCCCTTTCTCATGATATTTCAGTTTACACCGCCATCTGCCTCCCCGCTTCCATCCCTGCCTGTCCCCTATCACTGTCCTGACCAGGTCATGATCTGACCACGGTATAGGCTCTGTCTTTATTTCAGAGTCCTGTCACTTAAGCTCCTTGTCCAGAAGAATATAATCGATCCTAGAATAGGAGTCATGGACATGAGAACAATATGTGTATGGTGGGACCTCACCCTGAACCCCTGCATAGAGGTCTACCACCCCCAGCTCTTCATTTATCTGACTAAAGTGGCTGGCTTGTGCTACCTGATTCTCAGAAGAGTCTAAACCAGTCCCACTCATACAGTCAGTCGCCAGGTCCAAGGCCATGCTGAAGTCCCCCCCCAGCACCAGGCATCCCTCCACAAACAGCTGAAGCTTCTCTTTTACTCGGTCCCAGAACTAGGTTTGGCCCTCATTCGGGCAATAGATGGACCCTACTGTTCAAGAAGAGGAAATGCCCTCAGGGTCTTGGAATTCCCTTTTTACTATCATCCCCAGCTTGCTGGCGACTATGATCGCTACCTCCCTCTTCTTAGCTGTGGTCGACACTTTATACACTTTGTCAATGGATTTCGCTTTCAATGCCGGTTCTCTCCCTTTGACCCAATGAGTTGCTTGAATAAATATCAAATCTCACTTTAGTGGGTTGAACTCCTGTATCGTAAGGGACTGTTTAAATGCTGAATTTAGCCACTGCACATTAAGAGAACCCACCCCGAGGGAAATCGATGCCTCAATCATTCGGTCTTCTCCAAAACATCCCATGTTTCCCCTTCATGAACCAGTCCACCATTCAGGTTCACGCATTTACTAAGAGCACCTTTGTAGCCAGCGTCCCCATGACCTTATGGAGCAAAAACCTGCCCAAACTAGTTGTGGTACAAACAATCCTAAGAAACACCCATATACCCCCTCCTTGTCCTCCTCTTTGTCAGCGTCCGGTCTTTTGCCAGTAAGCATATCACAGTATGATCGGACCACCAGTATCCCTCTGCCATCTATATGAATTAACACTCACGTTTTCTCCCTGTGCCCCTCATCACACACAAACCCCCAGAATGAACACACCCCTCCCCAACCCCCCTGGGTCATGAGGATAGCACTCCAACCCAACTGAAAATCGGACTTCTCCTTCCCCTTCAACTGCCTCAGTTTCTTAAGTTTTCATGCACCCGGAACCCGCTTTGGATCCCGCAAGCTCCCCTTCTTTTTCCGCTCTCCCTCCCCTGCACCCTCCCGGGGGCCAACCAGTGGTCTAAGCTCCTCCTCAGTTATTTCCCCCGAGACCCTACAGATGTCATCCTCTGTGACCAACTTGTACTTGGATCCAAGGGGTGTGGGCACCAACTCCCGCTCAGTGGGTCCGGTCAATGGTTGGCACTGTAGTAATGTCATTGTTAAAAAGTTTCTTGATCACTTCGTTGATTGCTCTAATAATGTCTTCTTCTGTTTCCCCGTCTTTCTCCGGGCAGCCAAAGAACCTCAAACACCTCTCTTGATTTTCAAAATCATCAATTTTTAAGGTGATTGCCTCTTCCCTCCTCAACAGTTCAGAAATACGCATGTCCATTTGGGTTTCCAGGACGTCCACCGAGGACTGAGTGGCCTCCAGGCCTTGCAGTCTCCTATCAATTGCTTCCACCTTCCTGTGTGAAGCCATCCATCCTCCGGCCAATGTCTGTGCGAATTCCACTTATCTCCTCCATCAAGGTTGCAATTCATTTCTTTGTCATTTTCAGGGCCATCGCGGGAGTACTTCACACTGGGTAGGGGAATCGCCCCCCAGCCTGTACTTTTGAAGGGAGGCCTTCCAACTCATGCAAGCACATCAGTCTCCCTGTCTCCCCTTTCTGACCGTGCTATCCCTTAGCGGGCCGTGGACCAGCGGGTGTCGCTTCCCCTTGTCAAACACCTTCCTCTGGAAATAGCCCCGCTCAGGGAGGGCTGCCAGCCTTGGGGGTGAGGGGTGGGGAGGGGCCAGGGCTAGGGCTCAGTGTAGCCAAACAAGGGAGGCCCCTAGGATTGGGAGAGACCGCTTTAGCAGATTAAGGCTGGTATCAAGGGCCACCGAAATAGTCTCAGGCCAATCTGGGGCACAGGCCTGTAGTGAGGTTCGTCCCACGTAGATTGGGCCAGCACACACTCCGGAAGCAATGGCACTTAGAGCACTGAACTACTCCGTGCGGGAGGGCTACTCCATTCGTTGTCTCTGTGTCTTTCTTACTCCCAGCTCCACTGTTCACTATGTTCCCCCAGAGGCGTCAGTCCCGGCATGGGGACACCCCGGTGGCCCGGGCACCTGCTCTGGATGGGCCAGCCACTTTGAGTGAGGGGCTCGATATCCCTGGGGAGAATGTTACAATGTCCCAGTCCACGCTGTTGTGGAACGGGACGGGGAAATGTAGCTGATCACTGTGTCTCCCCACCTGAGGGGAGGTCTGAAACTCCTTGTGTGGCGTAGAAGATTGTAAGGGGTTTCCCTGGGGCCCACCAGCTGTTCCTGCGGCACCATGCACTTTTCTTTAGGCTGCCACTGGTCCCGATCGTGGAATTTCCTTGCTGCTGTGTCCTTCCTTTAGCCCTGCTCAGGTGCACGGCAAGCGCACTCTGCCCCAGGCCCCGGGCTGTACAAAGTACGGCCCGATGGAGGGACTGGGGGTTAGGTGTGGGCTGGGGCCGCGATGGCATGAAGAGGCAAGGGGAGGGGCAGCCAGGTGGCGCCACCGCCCCAGCGTTGCCAGGGCAACAGCCCCCAACACCAGGAATGGTGTGAGGGGAAACCAGTAGGGGGGCCGGGGAGGGCCTGGCCCCCACGAGAATAACAAGGGCAGAGGGGGTATAAGTACGGCCAAAAAGCAGAGGGGAAAAACAAACCAGGCCAGGCGCTCACCTCGTTCGGGCAAGCGTCTTGGGACCTGGAAAAGGGAGAAGGAAACGTTTTGCTGCCAAACTTGCGTTAGCAGTGAGAAGTGCATTATCTACCCTGCAGCACCCAGCGTACATACTACCTACTGGAGGAGGCGTCGGACGGAGGGCGCGGAAAACAGGAGGACCACACCTTGTCACGGAGCAGAGAGGGGCTCAGAGGATCAGGATCCATCACGAAGGGCAGCGACGTGCGGTTTCAGGGAAAGTGCACACAGCAAGAAGAAGACCCGGAAGACAGGCCCACCGGCAGCGGGAAGGCGATCCTTGCTGGCGAGACGAGGAGCGGTGCATGGCCGAGCCGGGACGGGCGCACACACAGCAGGCAAGGTGCGGCCGCGGGAAAGGCAGTAGGAGGGGCCAGCCCGGCCGATTGAAAGGAGCTGCATCAGTGTACGTTACAAAAGAAGAGAGGGCGAGGCAGGGCCCGGGATAGCAGGAAACAGAAAACTTTTAAAGGGGCAGCGGCACGCAACCCATTAGCATTAAGAAAGGGCGTGCAGTGAATAGTGGAAGGCGCCAATTTTGGCAACGCTGCAACGGATTGATGCAAGAAGGAGGAGGGGCCTGGGCAGCGAAGCAACCACAAGTTTTCTAAAGGGGTGGCAGCACTCGGCACAGAAGGCCCGGCTGAGGAAGGACAATACATTTAAAGGGACAGCGCCAATATAAGTGCGCAGGTGCCTGTGAGGCACAGGAACAGTGGCTAACTGAAGATGCACGTGACACACAGATTCATGTGACAACCAAAGGAAAAACAAATGCAGATATAAAGAACTGAAGAAAGGAGAAGAGGCAGAATACAGCAAGAAAGAAACATACAGACATGAAGCATGGCAGATGAAAGAGCAAAAGGGGCACAAGAATTCAGCGAATGGGCCAGAAAGGCGGAAAAGGAGTATGGGGCCCAATGGGTCCTTGACATCAAGCAGAAGGAGGAAAGGGCAAAGGAAATGCCGCCTTTGCTAATTGAGGAATCCAGCGACAGTGAAGCAGAGGAGGCAATTCCACAGGGTCAGAAGAGGGGGAGAGAAGAGCCAAGGAAAACCCAAGACCAGACGGAGACACCCAGGAAGAAGAAAAGGAAAGAAAGAAATAAAGGTACTGTAAAAAGTGATGACAAAATTGGAAGACACATTTTGAATATGTTAAAAACCTGCATCACTGGTATGGGTAAGTCACCCAGAACCAGTGCCAGGGGAGGGGGAAAGAATAAAAAGTACAGGGAGGAGCAAGGGGATTCCACAACAGAAATAGAGAGCAGTGAAGATGAGGAGAGGGACCACCTGAAGGCATGGGTGAAATAGAAAGGGGTAATAAGTAAAGAAAAACAGAAGGGTTCTGGGCTAGAGGGAGCAGGAGGAGGTACAGGGGGGACGGGGCCAGCACCACTAGATAGACAGGTCCCCACCCCCCAAGGGGCACCAACAGCACCCAGTCCATAAGGGGTCCCGCCGGGACCCAGTCCACAAGGGGTTCCACACAGCACACCAGTGTCAGCCACAGGACCCACACCAATACCACTGGCAGGGAGCACCCCTCAGGGGGTGACCTTGTCCAGGGTAGGTCCCGCAGCCACAGGAGTCAAGGAGGGTGGGCCAGCCATGACAAAATATGGCAGGCCAACAATGGGGAAGGATGCACAGGGACGGTCTATGAAAGTGATGGCATGGTACGTAAGTGACAAGGTTAAGGAGAAAATCTGGAGAAAGGAGTTCATAGACATTTTTTCCCTACTAGAATGCCAGAAGAGGGGGCTGAACGTGTCAGTAGACAACATGAAAGAGGATGAAAAAACTATATTAAGGAGGGTGACTGTGGCAAAGAGTTTTGAAAACTGGGTAGCAGCTTTCCAGATAATGTCCACAATTATTATGCGGAAATACCCGGAAGACTGGGTGGCTTTGGTTACATATCAACAAAGGGTCTTGAAAGTTTACAAGGCATTTGGGGGGGAAGCATGGAAGGAATACGATCATGAGTTTAGGAAAGAAATGGACTGCTTTCCCAACATAGGGTGGGACAAGGAAAACCATACCCTGTACCTATTTAATGTATTAAAAGAGAAATGGGACAATGAAAAAAACAGTACAGGTGTGCAACACAGGAAACCATACTGGCAAAATGATTATAGGAGTGTGTAGAGGTATAATAACAGGAAATACGACAACAGCTATGGGAGGACCAGGGAACAGAATTTTCGGAATAGGCAATATAGCTCACAGCGAAGTTGGCAGAGTAGCATGCCGCCAACAGCCCAAGGGGGTGGCGGGGGAAGCAATTGGACACCGCGATCACAGTCTGCGCAGTGCCGGAATTTCGAAAGTGGGGTGCATTGCAGCTGGGGGAGAAATTGCAAATTCAGTCACAATTGTGAAAATTGGAAAGGGGACCATAGCAGCGCAAAGGGCACCAGGGCAGCAACAGCCAGCAATAGAACCACTGAAAAACGGAACTAGAAACTGGGGTGATAAGGGGGCCTCTCCGGTTAGGATTGAAGTAATGGAAAAATGGCTCCAAGCATTTCCAGACCAAGAGGCCGCCACTATGATTAGAGCTGGTTTTCGGGAAGGTTTCAACATTCCATTTACAGGACAAGGATCACGAAATACTCCCAAAAACTTGAAATGAGCATTGGAAAACAGAAGAGTAGTAAGCGCAAAAATCAGGAAGGAGGTAGAGCTAGGGAGGATTGGGGGTTCTTACACACTCCTGCCATTCAGAGAGTACATATGCTCACCCCTGGGGCTAGTCCCAAAGAAGGAGAAAGGGGAATTCAGGCTGATTCACCATCTTTCATACCCTGCAGGTGCATCTGTGAATGATGGCATCCCGCAAATGGAAGCAAAAGTAAATTACTCAGCTTTCCAGGAGGCGGTGGAGGTAGGGAGAAAGGCAGGAAGAGGGGCATGGATGGCAAAAGCGGACATAAAATCAGCTTTTCGACTGTTGCCAGTGAACAGGGAGTCACAGAAATGGCTATGCATGCAATGGGAGGGAAAATACTTCATTGACAAATACCTCCCCATGGGATGTGCCATTTCATGTGCCTACTTTGAGAAAGTGAGTTCATTCCTACAGTGGGCACTCACCAAAGAGATGGAGGAGGCCAGGGTGGTCCATTACCTGGACGATTTTCTATTTGTAGGGCCACAAGGGTCAGTACTGTGTCAGGCGACCTTAAACAAATTCATTTCTCGACATCCTCCCGGACGTCGGCGGGCATCTGCTAATACACAGGGACGGCAGCGCGCTTATCAGGTACCAGTTTCAGGCAGTTTTGAAGAAAACAGTGGCCAAGGCAGGGTGGGATCCGGCACAATTTGGGACCCATACATTTAGGATAGCTGCAGCAACATCAGCATAGACAGGGGGGCTGGGAGCAAAAGGTGTAAAAAGGATTGGGGGTTGGAGGTCACAATGCTTTAAAAGATATATAGGGCAGGAACTCATATGAACCTCTCTCACCCCACTCCCACAGATACAGGCCCCTACAAATCGGCTTGGATTGTGGGGCACTCATTCGTGACCCGGGCAGCCAGGCGGATCAAGGAGATCGAGCAGGGGTTTCACTTCAAGAAGACAATCACGTCCTGGTGGGGCCTCCCGGGCATGCATTGGGAGGACATTCATGACAGGTTGTGAGATTTGATTGGTTTTAGAGACCCCCCGGAATACCTGGTCATACATCTGGGGGGCAACGATCTAGTCAACACAAACAGAGGAAAATTACGATGAGACATATCTGAGTCGCTCCATAACATAGCACACTGCTGGTGGAAAACTGAAATTTTCTGGTCAGAAATAATACCACGTAGAATCTGGTACGGGGCGCACAGGAGGCAGGCCGTGAAAACATCAAGAAGGAAGCTAAATAAAGCAGTGGAAAAATACTGCAGGAGCACAGGCCTCCATTTTATAAGGCACAGGCTTTCACAAAACAACCCAGAGCTTTTTCATCAGGGCGGGTTACACTTGTCTAACAAAGGGATGGGTTTTTTTGCAGACAATATTTTAGGGCACTAGAACAACAAGGATGTAGATAGGGGTACTTTTGGGGGGAACCTGAGTGGCCGGGGCAGCGCCCACTCAGGTGTGGCGGCACATGTCCAGGAACAGATGCCCAAGGGTAACCGAGACTGGCCAAGGAGGAGGCTGGCATCTCTAATCCTGGACACAGTGTGCCCAAAAGCACACACACATGTTGTTATCATGATTCTTGTTTGTGTATTTTCTGTAGAAAATAAATGTCTACGGCCAATCATCTTTCCACAACAAAACTGTCTGTAAGTCATTCCATAGGGTAGGGGTTAGGAACCAAGAGCAAGGAGAAGCCCACACTACACAGCCTATGCCCCAGGCCCCGGGCAGGAGGGACTGGGGTTTAGGCGCGGGGTGGGGGCGCGATGGCGCGAAGAGGCAAGGGGAGGGGCAGCCAGGTGGCGCCACCGCCCCAGCGTTGCCAGGACAAGAGCCCCCAACACCGGGAAAGGTGTGAGGGGAAACCAGTAGGAGGGCTGGGGAGGGCCCGGCCCCCACAAGAATAACAAAGGGCAGAGGGGGTATAAGTACGGCCCAAAAGCAGAGGGAAAAAACAAGCCAGGCAAGACGCTCACCTCGTTCGGGCAAGCGTCTTGGGACCTGGAAAAGGGAGGAGGACACATTTTGCCACCCAACCCACCCTGCAAAACTTTGGAAAGAAGGAGACGAGCAAAAAGAGGAGCTGGAACGCCGAAGAAACGGTAGAAGAAAGCCGTAGGCGGCCCGTGTCCAGGAACAGATGCCCAAGGGAAAACGAGACAAGGAGGAGGCTGGCATCTCTAACCCTGGACACAGTGTGCCTAAAATCACACACACATGTTGTTATCATGATTCTTGTTTGTGTATTTTCTGTAGAAAATAAATGCCTACGGCCAATCATTTTTCCACAAAAAAACTGTCTGTAAGTCATTCCATAGGGTAGGGGTGTCACACGTTTCTCCCTGTCTTACCTGTTTTTGTTGAGTACTTGCGACCTTCTGGGATTTCTTCTTTTTTATGGTCCGGGATTTGCATAGACCCGAACGCTGATCTTCGGCGTCCAGCGCGAGGATAGCGGTTCAGTTTCCAGGAGCGTTCAGAAAGTCCATGGTAACACCAGGAAGCAAACAAGTTACGCTCGGAGGCACGGAGGACCTTGATTTGAGTGCAGAAGGTTTTCCAGGAGATTGGAGAGGGTAGGAATAGGACGGGGAATCAAGGAGCTGGGAACAAGGAATCAAGCGAGAGCCCCGATCGAACTCTGGCAAAGCACGTCCGACTACAGGTAGCGGTAGCGTTGAGACGTGCAGAGCCACGGGGGCGTGTCTCTCTTGTAGAATGAGCAGCGTGGAACGAATAGACTGATCCGGAGCGTTCCGTTCCGAGCGGCCATGTTGGAAGGAATACTGCATGTAATCCTCTGCGAGTCAGGGACCAGGAGGACCAGAAAGGACGTAGAAGATGGTTCATGACAGTATGCCTCCTCTGAAAACCAGCTCCTCCGGGTTTGCCCGGATGGATCAGATGAAATCGTCGAACCAATCTGGGCGCATTCATGTTTGACACTGGTTCCCACGTACGCTCACTGGGAGGGTAACCTTTCGACTCAACCAGATATTGTAGTTGACCTCGTCGATATCTTGAGTCACAAATCCTGGAAACCTCGTATTCCAGTTGATCATTTACAATAATAGGGGTAGATCTAAGAGCTGTTCGGGATGACTGAATGTATGGTTTTAGCAGAGAAGTGTGAAAGACTGGATGAATCCTTTTCCAAGATTCAGGTAACCGAAGTCGAAAGGCCACTGGGTTGATGATTTCCTGTATGGAAAAGGGACTGTAGTATCTGGGAGCCAGTTTATTAGGGCGCAGGTGTCTAGGAAGGAGCTTCGAGGATAACCAAAACTTATCTCCTACTGAATAGGGAGGTCCTTTCTAGGTTTTCTTTAACCTCCTTATGGACTGTGATGAGGTTTCCGATCCAGGAGTATACTGCAGGTACTGGGGTAGGATGTGGGAGTACGGAGGATAAGGCAGATGGATGGAATCCTTGACTACAGAAGAAGGGACTGGTCTTGATAGCTGAGTGATCTGAATTGTTATAAGCGAACTCGGCCATAGGTATTAGGAGTGACCAATCGTCCTGAACTTTGGTGGCGAAACAACGTAGGTATTGTTCGAGAGTCTGGTTGACACGCTCCGTGGCTCCATTGGTTTGTGGGTGGTAGCCAGAGGATAAGGCACGTTGGATTCCTAGAATACGACACACTTGCTTCCAAAACTGAGATATGTACTGGGGTCCTCGGTCTGAAATGATTTTGGAAGGCAGCCCATGAAGTCGGAATTTGTGTTCCAGGAAAAATCTGGCAAGATC
This sequence comes from Ambystoma mexicanum, assembly GCF_040938575.1. Classification (NCBI taxonomy): domain Eukaryota; kingdom Metazoa; phylum Chordata; class Amphibia; order Caudata; family Ambystomatidae; genus Ambystoma; species Ambystoma mexicanum. Next base: position 1,562,541,833 of record NC_090932.1, read on the forward strand.
TGATGAGGAAGGTAGTTTGGATAAGGGTGTAAAATAAACAAGTCAATAGTGACCATGATTGTTGTGTAGCCTCTAGAGGGTGGTAATTCCACGATATAGCCAGTGGCGATGAATTCCCAGGGTCTTGGTGGTATTACTGGTTGGAGTAGGAGTCCGGCCAGCTTCTTATTATCATGTTTGTTCTGATTGCAAACGGCGCATGTTTGGACATGGATCCTAATGTCATCCTTCATCTTCGGCCACCAAAACTGTCTTTGTACTAAATGGAGAGTGTTGGTAATTCCACGATGTCCCGAATGTAAGGTATCATGACATAGCCTTGTGATTCTTTGTCTCAGTCCAGGAGTGGGAATAAGTAGGTGATTCTCCTTGAAAAAATATCCGTCCTTTGCTGTGAGATTCCATCTGTTATTTCTCTTGTGTTCCTTCCAGAGGTCCGAAAGTCGGGTTTGGCCTTGGATATTCTCCAGGAGGGTGAGTGCTTGAGTAACAAAGATTGTGTGGGGAAATATTTTTGGGAAAACCCGATCCTCAGGGTTTTCATAGTCAGGACGTCTGGAAAGGGCATCGGCAATTATATTCTGTGATCCAGTTACATGATGGATGTGTAACTGATACTGGGCAAAGAAGAAGGCCCAACGGGCCTGACGACTGTTCCTACACTCCAAGGATTGTAGAACTTCAAGATTTCGATGGTCCGTACGGACCTGGACTGGATGCCTAGCTCCCATGAGTAGATGTCGCCACTCTGTAAAGGCGGATGGCTAATAGCTCCTTTTCCAAGACGGAATAATGAGTCTCACTGGGAGTCAGAGTTCGTGAAAGGTAAGCAATGGGGTGCTCCAATTTGTCCTCGAATTCCTGTTTTAGGACTGCTCCTATGGCGTAGTTAGAGGCATCCGTCTCCACTAGGAATGGCCGGTTAATGTGGGGTTGAGCTAAGATGGGGGCTTGAGTGAACTCTGTCTTTAATCGTTGGAATTCCTTGTCTTGGGCTGTGGACCAGTGAAATGGGGTATCTTTCTTCAAGAGAGAAATGATCGGTTGAACAATTTCAGAAAAGGACGGTATGAACTTTCGGTAAAGATTTGCAAGTCCCAGGAAGGATTGAATTTGTTTCACGGAAGTGGGAGCCGGCCAAGATAGTATGGCCTTTGCCTTTGAAGGATCCATTCCAATTCCTTCTGGACTAAGGACAAATCCTAGGTAATGAACAGAAGTGACGTGAAATAGGCATTTCTCGGGTTTAGCCAGGAGTTTGTTTTCACGTAATCGTTGTAGGACTGCCTTAACATGCTCTTCATGCTTTAGAAGGTCCTTGGAGTAGATCAAGATATCATCCAGGTAGACGATGACGAAGAGGAATAGCATATCCGAGAACACCCTATCCATGAAACGTTGAAAAACTGCTGGGGCATTAGCAAGTCTGAAGGGCATGACTAGGTATTCAAAATGGCCAAAGGGGGTTCTAAAGGCTGTTTTCCATTTGTCACCTTCTCTTATACGAATGAGATGGTAAGCACCCCTTAGGTCTAATTTAGTAAAGATTACTGCAGCTCTGACTGCTTCTAGGATATCTGAGATGAGGCGTAAGGGATAACGGTCCTTGAGAGTACACTGATTTAGACCACGGTAGTCCAAACATGGTCTGAGTTCCTTGGTATCTTTCTTTGGAACGAAGAACAATGAAGCGCCCGCTGGAGATTTGGACGGGCGTATGGTACCATTTTCCAGGTTAGTATCCAGGTATTCTCAGAGAGCCCTCTTTTCAGGTTCAGATAATATAAACATTCTGCTGAAAGGAATCACTGCAGAGGGCTCGGTATCGATGGCACAATCCTCTGGTCTGTGAGGAGGTAGAGCTTAAACTATAGCGGTCGAAAAGACATCAGAAAAGGCTTGGTAGGCTTGGGAATCTGGATGATGTTAGAAACGGTGAATGGACTTTGTTTGTTCTCTTGAATGTCTTCAGAAGGCTTCGGTACGGTATCCAGGGATAGGCAGTGAGCCATACAATATTCAGATCCAAGAAACAGTGAGCCGGCTGCCCAATTGCTGTAAGGATTGTGCCTTTGTAGCCAGGGCATTCCGAGAACCATCGGATAATGGGCCGATTTAATGAGGTCAAATTTGATCCTCTCTTGATGGTGATTAATAGAAAGTAGAATCTCTTTAGTCTGAAGGGTAATGGGTCCTGAGGAAAGAGGCCTTCCATCAATGGCCTCTACTGGTTGCATTGTTACTCGGCTTTCATGTGGAATGTTGTGAGCAGTGACCCAATCTTGATCTAGAAATACGCCCATGGTTCCGCAGTCAACTAATGCCAGGATGGGGTAGGATTCTGTCTTGGAAGGCGATAAAAAGGCCTGAAGAACCACAAGGTTATTTTGTCCAGGAGAGTTCAAGGATGGAATTGATGTGGAGCAAACATCTCTCTCCTGACACTGTGCTCCATCTAGGATCGGGAGCTGGCGTTTCCCGAAAGCCGTGGAGGAGTAATAGGACATTCTCTCACCAGATGTTTATCGGAGGCGCAATACATGCACAGACCAGTATGGATCCGTCGCATCCTTTCTTGAGGGGTAATGGGTCCATGGAAGGCTCCTAGTTGCATAGGTTCGGGGTCCTGGGCAGAAGGAACAGTAGGCTCTGCTATAGGAGCATGTTCCATGCTGGTCTTTTGGAAACTCACCTTAGACTTATTTTTCTCTGCTCTTCTTTCTTGGATTTGGAAATCTATCTGTAAGGATAGGTCCATAAGAGCCTGGAAGGAACTTGGGCGGGCCACCCTTGCTAGCTCATCTTTTATTTCTTCGTTCAGCCCCCTTCGGAAGAGAGTAAAACTAACTTCTGGAGAACAGTCTGCTTCCTTTACAAGTTGTTTGAAACGAGTAACATAGGTGAGCATAACCTGGGACCCTTGTTGAAACTCGAGTAGTCTCTCTTGAGCACTGTACACTTGTTCTGGGCGATCAAACATTTCCTTAAGTGCTCTCACAAAGCCATCATAGTCATCCAAGAGGGCATCACCTGAATTGACCAGGGGGGTTGCCCAAGTCAATGCATTTCCAGTGAGGTGTAAGATCATAAAACCCACCTTTGCTCTAGGAGTGGAGAAATAGTAGGGTTTGAAGGTGAAGTGAACTAGGCATGAATCAAGGAAGGCGCGGAGAGTCTTGGAAGAACCGTCATACTTGTCCACTAATCCTCCCAACAACACACTTTCTTTTGTCACTGAATCACGTGATAGAACTAACTGCTTTAACGCAGCGTTCTCTGCCTTGAGGTTCTGTACCTCTATTGTTAACTCCTGCATGCCTCGCATGAGGTCTTGAATGGTGGCTTCTATCTCTGTATCTGTATCGTTTTTAAGGCGTCTCAATCTGTCACAAATCTCTCCCCGTCTCACCTGTTTTTGTTGAGTACTTGCGACCTTCTGGGATTTCTTCTTTTTTACGGTCCGGGATTTGCATAGACCCGAACGCTGATCTTCGGCGTCCAGCGTGAGGATAGCGTTTCAGTTTCCAGGAGCGTTCAGAAAGTCCAGGGTAACACCAGGAAGCAAACAAGTTACGCTCGGAGGCACGGAGGACCGTGACTTGAGCGCAGAAGGTTTTCCAGGAGATTGGAGAGGGTAGGAATAGGATGGGGAATCAAGGAGCTGGGAACAAGGAATCAAGCGAGAGCCCCGATCGAACTCCAGCAAAGTACGTCCGACTACAGGTAGCGGTAGCGTTGAGATGCGCAGAGCCGCGGGGGCGTGTCTCTCTTGTAGGATGAGCAGCATGGAACGCATAGACTGATCCGAAGCGCTCCATTCCGAGCGGCCATGTTGGAAGGAATACTGCATGCAATCCTCTGCGAGTCAGGGACCAGGAGGACCAGAAAGGATGTAGACGATGGTTCATGACAAGGGGTTAGGAACCAAGAGCAAGGAGAAGCTCACACTACACAGCCTATCGCCCGGTCCGCTGTGTGGTCCCTGCACGGAGTGCTGGTGCACAGGGAGCGATCTCTTGTGCGATCCTTCAGTTAGCCTTCATACATATGTCTAAAAGCTGAGGCCAGAAAGCAGGGCCTGGCCCCCGCGTCGCCTCCTTACCCCTTTGAATGTCAGTTAAGGGATGTTTCCTGCATTTGCTGCACACATGCTCACTTTTCCAGGTCTCTCCCCTCCCTGTATCAGGGCTTGAGGGCTAGGAGCAGCACTGTCTTCGCCGATCCTCCTGCACTTCTCTCCTGGAGCCCAGGCCAGGCCTGGATTACCACTGCATCCCAGGGCTCAGGATCCCAAACCTTGCGGCAGAACTGCAGCTGCGCAGAAGAGCAGTGCATCTGTGCTGCCCTGGTGGCCGACCGTGTTTTACATTTGTACAAAATGAAGTGAGTTTTTAAGTGTTGATATTTAGTACATTTTAATGTATAATAATGAATGAATTAGAGGATATTCACTGATGTTTTTGATTGTAATGTATCGGCAAACTTGTTCGATGCTGATGTAATGATTTGATTTAATTTGTTGGAATGATAAATGAAATGATTTTTGTAAAAGTTCGTTATTATTATTTGAGCTAAAAACAAAGAAATTGTCATTCTTATCATCCTTGGCCTCAAGCCCAGGGACTGCATCTCTCCAGCCCTACCATCTCTCCACTGACTCCCGGTTGTTGCAAGTATCAAGTTCAAGACCCTCTGCATCATCCACAAGGCTTTCTTGGGCCTGGGAACCCGCTAAATCCAACTCTCTCTCCCTAAATACCTCCCTGCTAGAGCCCTTTGGTCTTCTAGCTCCAACTCTCTGCAGATCAGACGCTTTTCCAAGCAGAGACTGGGGGGTAGATCTCTCTCTTTCGCAGGAGCCTCCCTCTGGAATGGCCTCCCTGCTGCTCTTAGACTTGAGTTGTATCTCCGGAGGCTTCTCAAGACCCTCCTTTTCTCCTCTTCCTTCCCTCTCCCCCTGCCCCGCTAATGTCCTCCTCTGCTGCATTTTGACTGGATGCCTGGTTCCTTCAGAGTCATACAGGGCACCAGGCCCTTCTTGCCCAGTCTACCCGAACACCTCGTCTTCCCTGACCCCCCCCCTTCCTGCACTTGCCCTACCAGGCTCCCTCCCCTGTACTAACCTGGCGGGGCCTACACCTACTGAGCCGGTCCAGCCACGACCTCGCACTTAGCATGTGGACCTTCATTCCCTGCACTCCTTCCATTCCCCTGGCACTTGTCCATCTGGGCTGCCCTTAGCACTTGCCCAGCCCAGAGGCCCTCATCCCGCCTCCTGCTCCCCCCTCTGCACTTAGCTTGTGGACCTTCATTCCCTGCACTCCCTGCATTCCCCTGGCACTTGTCCACCTAGGCTGCCCTTAGCACTTGCCCAGCCCAGGGGCCCTCATCCCGCCTCCTGCTCCCCCCTCTGCACTTAGCTTGTGGACCTTCATTCCCTGCACTCCCTGCATTCCCCTTGCACTTATCCAGCTGGGCTGCCCTTAGCACTTGCCCAGCCCAGAGGCCTCATCCCGCCTCCTGCTCCCCCCTCTGCACTTAGCTTGTGGACCTTCATTCCCTGCACTCCCTGCATTCCCCTGGCACTTCTCCACCTGGGCGGCCCTTAGCACTTGCCCAGCCCAGGGGCCCTCATCCCTCTTCCTGCTCCCCGTCTGCACTTAGCATGTGGACCTTCATTCCCTGCACTCCCTGCATTCCCCTGGCACTTCTCCACCTGGGCGGCCCTTAGCACTTGCCCAGCCCAGGGGCCCTCATCCCTCTTCCTGCTCCCCGTCTGCACTTAGCATGTGGACCTTCATTCCCTGCACTCCCTGCATTCCCCTGGCACTTCTCCACCTGGGCTGCCCTTAGCACTTGCCCAGCCCAGGGGCCCTCATCCCGCCTCCTGCTCCCCCCTCTGCACTTAGCTTGTGGACCTTCATTCCCTGCACTCCCTGCATTCCCCTGGCACTTATCCAGCTGGGCTGCCCTTAGCACTTGCCCAGCCCAGGGGCCCTCATCCCGCCTCCTGCTCCCCCCTCTGCCCTTAGCTTGTGGACCTTCATTCCCTGCACTCCCTGCATTCCCCTGGCACTTATCCAGCTGGGCTGCCCTTAGCACTTGCCCAGCCCAGGGGCCCTCATCCCGCCTCCTGCTCCCCCGTCTGCACTTAGCTTGGGGACCTTCATTCCCTGCACTCCCTGCATTCCCCTGGCACTTGTCCACTTGGGCTGCCCTTAGCACTTGCCCAGCCCAGGAGCCCTCATCCCTCCTCCTGCTCCCTGTCTGCACTTAGCATGTGGACCTTCATTCCCTGCACTCCCTGCATTCCCCTTGCACTTATCCAGCTGGGCTGCCCTTAGCACTTGCCCAGCCCAGAGGCCCTCATCCCGCCTCCTGCTCCCCCCTCTGCACTTAGCTTGTGGACCTTCATTCCCTGCACTCCCTGCATTCCCCTGGCACTTGTCCATCTGGGCTTCCCTTAGCACTTGCACAACCCAGGGGCCCTCATCCCGCCTTCTGCTCCCCCCTGCACTTAGCATGTGGACCTTCATTCCCTGCACTCCCTGCATTCCCCTGGCACTTGTCCACCTGGGCTGCCCTTAGCACTTGCCCAGCCCAGAGGCCCTCATCCCGCCTCCTGCTCCCCCCTGCACTTAGCATTTGGACCTTCATTCCCTGCACTCCCTGCATTCTCCTGGCACTTGTCCACCTGGGCTGCCCTTAGCACTTGCCCAGCCCAGGGGCCCTCATCCCGCCTCCTGCTCCCCCCTGCACTTAGCATGTGGACCTTCATTCCCTGCACTCCCTCCATTCCCCTGGCTCTTCTCCACCTGGGCTGCCCTTAGCACTTGCCCAGCCCAGGGGCCCTCATCCCTCCTCCTGCTCCCCCCTCTGCACTTAGCATGTGGACCTTCATTCCCTGCACTCCCTGCATTCCCCTTGCACTTCTCCACCTGGACTGCCCTTAGCACTTGCCCAGCCCAGAGGCCCTCATCCCGCCTCCTGCTCCCCCCTCTGCACTTAGCTTGCGGACCTTTATTCCTTACACCCCCTGCATTCCCCTTGCACTTATCCAGCTGGGCTCCCCTTAGCACTTGCCCAGCCCAGGGGCCCTCATCCCGCCTCCTGCCCCCCGTCTGCACTTAGCTTGCGGACCTTCATTCCCTGCACTCCCTGCATTCCCCTTGCACTTATCCAGCTGGGCTGCCCTTAGCACTTGCCCAGCCCAGGGGCCCTCATCCCGCCTCCTGCTCCCCCCTCTGCACTTAGCTTGTGGACCTTTATTCCCTGCACTCCCTGCATTCCCCTGGCACTTGTCCACCTGGGCTGCCCTTAGCACTTGCCCAGCCCAGGGGCCCTCATCCCGCCTCCTGCTCCCCCCTGCACTTGCACACTCTCGTCTCCGACCTGCACATCTGATCCCGCCTGAGCATTATCGCATTCCTCTCTGACCGACACCCCGACATCACCACTCCCCTGCACTTCTTGTTACTGCACTTGCACGATCCAAATGACACAAGGCCTAGTAGGACCTTTTTGGTTATTCGTATTCGTATGTTCTCACCCCCTCTTTTGTCTTGTGGCGCCTTGAAACACCATTTGCTGTATAGGCGCATTATAAATACCCAATAAATAAAATGAATAAACTGTGGCCCTCTTTCTTCCACGTCCAACATTTTCCTCTTTCATCTCCCCCCACCCCCTCTTCTCCCAGTGGCATATCCAGACTCTTTTGACTGGAGTGGCCCAAGTGGGGCACCGATTTATGCAGGGGTGGCACGAAGTACGAGCGCACACACACACATAATAATCATAGTTTAGGATAATGGGGTGGCCCCTGGGGTGGCCAATCAGATTCCAGGGGTAGCGCGTGCCACCTGAGGCCACTCCTTGGAGATGCCTCTGCCTCCGGCTCCTTGCTTCCTCGATCAGTGCTCTGCAGTAGCATGTGTGCTGTGCAAAACACCAAAGCTAAAATAAAAAATACAAATGTACCTCTAAGTGGAGTCACGTATGGATGGTGCAGGGCAGGTGCTGTGTATCCTTGAGGTGTATAAGAAAGGAAGCTACACCCTCAGGGATGTTCCAAGGTGTGGGGTGGAAAGACATTCGGATCCTTTAGAATGGTGCTTAAAGGGCGTCACTCCTATATTATGGAATTACTCATTTTAATTAAAAAAATAATCTTAAAACCTGCGCGATTATCATCTTATAACTTTGGGGAACGAGTTTATAACTAGTTCTGCCACCGTCCTGTAGCCCAATTTTACACAAAGCTGTATGGATTGGATTAGTTATGGGTGTGTCCTGGTCCTCAGGGAATTTCCAGACCCTAAATCTGATGCACAGTTTATGAAAACATTTATTTATTTAATTTATTTATTGTTCTCTTGTTAGGCACTTATACAGCAAATACATTCTGTTGCAAAGAGCCCACAGAGCAACAGAGAGGGAACATGGAATTGAAGTACATGAAAAATACAGAGAATACACAAAATACAAATAGAGTGGGGGAGATGAAAGTATGAACCTACTCTGCCTTGTGAGTATTCAGAATGTGCAAGTGCAGACAAGGAAGAGGGGAGTGGGGTAGGTGCTGGGGTGTCTGTTCTCGTGGGTGAGCCACAGATGAAGTGCAAGGTAAGGTAAGTGCGACACGGCCTGGACCCGCATTGCGTGGAAATGTGGGCGTCTGATGGGCAGAGGGTGTACCAAGGCAAGTGCCAAAAGTAGGAAGAAGCTGGGGAGATTGGGAGTGGGTGGTCAAGAGCCCAGAGGGTGCAAAAGGGTCCAAGACACCAATCACAGCAACTGAGAAATTATCAGAGTAGAGAAGAAGGGAAAAAGGAGGAGAAGAGGAAAGTCTTGAGGTGCTTTCAGAATTTGAGAAGGTCCTGCTCAAGATGCAAAGGGAGGGGGAGGCTGTTCCATAGCCAGGTCTGTGGCTCAGTGGACTAATGCATCCACCACAGGAGCCTGTGTTTGACCTCATGGTCACAGGTTAAAATCCCAGCAGGTCCACCCAGCCCTTCATCCTTCCGAGGTCAATAAAATGAGTACCATTAAGTTGGGTAACAATAAACATCTGTTTTTAGCACCAAGATGCTCCTTTTGGTTTGAACGTGCGCATTATGAATACGCCTGTTATGTTATGTTATGGCATAGGAGGGATCCAGCTGAAGAAAGTTAAAGTCTTTCTACCCTCTGTTTTTCTGAAACGCTATACAGACAAGGAGTTGGTGCCAGAGGAACGTAGAGGTCTAGAGCGAGAGTGTTTTGTAAGAGAGAGTTGCAGATAGTGTGATCCCCACCCCAGGCAGCCTTGTGGATGATGCAGAGGGATTTGAATTTAGTCTGTGTAAGAACCGGGAGCCAGTGAAGACTTTTTAGGACAGGAGAGATGTGGTCACTAGGCTTAAGGCCAAGGATACGTCTCGCTGCTTTATTCTGGATTAGCTGGATGGGTCGCAGAGTGGAAGAAGGTAGATTAAGGATGAGACTGTTGCAATGGTCAAGCCTTGAGAAAACCAGGGCTCGGGAAACATTGAGCTTCTGGGGAAAAGTGAGAAAACAGAGAATTCCTTTGAGAAGGAAGAGTTGAAAGTGGGACCTCTTAGCAATGTCCTTAGTGTGAGGGAGGAAGGAGAGAGAGGAGGCGAAGATGACTCCAAGGTTTCTGGCTTCAGAAGAAGGAGCAGGGGGAGGGCCCACGGAGGAAGGCCAGAGACAAGGAAAGAAGGAGGGAGCAAGGGTCCCAATGGGAAGGATCTGAGGTCTGCTGGCATTGAGGCAGAGATCGTTGGCAGTGCACCAGGCCTGGATGGCAGATAGACAGCCAGGGACAAAGGAAGAGAGTGTCAGCAGGAAGTCTGAAAACCAGTTGTGTGTCCGATTTATTGATGGTTTTGGAGACCACCCCCAAGTTCTGTGTCCTAGTTGAGTTGGGCCAAGGCCGTCTTCTCCAGCAGTTTCCCCAGGAAGGGGCTGATTGAGATAGGGTGGTAGTTGGCTTTACAGGTCGGATCCGCTGAAGGTTTTTTCAGGATGGGGCACATAAGGGAGTGCTTGAGGGAGGTGGGGAAAGATCCAGTGACGAAAGAGTGGTTGCAGAAATCAGCAGGGGCAAGAGAGCCAATGTTGTCCTTGATGGTTCTGGATGAGTAGGGGCCAACCTGTTTTTGAAGAAAACTTCATGGAGCGGACAACTCTGGTAACTTCTTCAGGTGTGATGGGTATGAAGGAGGAGAAGGCGGTATTCGGGGCTGAGTGGCCCAGGGAGGCAATGGGATGTGGAATGGGTTTGGCGGGTGAGTAACAAGGGTGTTCAGGATGTCCTGGGTTTTCGTGGCACAGCGTGTGGCCAGTGCACTGCAGACTGCTTGGGAAGGAAGAGGGGAGGAGGAGACTGTGGAAGGGTTGGCTAGCTCCCTGCAGATTTTGAAAAGTTCAGCCGTGTTATTGAAAGCACCAGATACCCATGCCTGAATGTTGGCCCTTTTCTTGGCATGGATGGAGAGTCTGTATTCAGTTTGTCAGAGGCTGAGCATGAGGTTTGCCACTTAAATTTCAGGGCTGCAGGATCAGAGTCCTACCAAGTGTAACGCTTAGAGGTGGGTTTCAGGTGGATGCTCCTGACTGGGTCAAGGATGTCAAGAGTATTGGTAATGGCCCAGGGCAAGTTGCTGAGAGCAGAGTCAGATGAAGAGTCTGCATTAGCGGCGCAAGGAGGGATGAAGGTAGAAGCAAAGGCAGCCGCTGCCACTCATTTCATTGGGCGGATGTTCATGAACGAGGTTGGCAGGGCATTTGAGGGAGCAGAAGGCGGGCCAAAGGGACCCAGGTGGGAGGAGAGCAGCAAATGCACCTCCCACCCTGATCGAGAGTTGAACCAGATGCTTTTCCCCTCACGGGAAAGGTCAATGTTTTGGTTGTAGATGAGGATCTTAAAGTTTTTGAAGCATGGTATTTTTTTATTTGAGCAGCAAAGTACTTAGGCACCCGCAGTGCAATGCTTTATGTAGAAGGCACTGGCGTTCGAATGGGAGCCAATGCCAAGCCTCCAGGGCTGGTTGGATCTGATCATGAACTTTAAGTTTTAGGATGAGTCTGGCCGCTCTGTTCTGGATAACTTGAAGGATATGAGTGCCCCCCACTTTGGGAGGGGGGATCCAGGTATGGGCTGTTGCAGTAGTTGATCTTGGATATGGCCATTGTCCTGGTAACCCCCACTTTGTGGTGCATATTCAAGAAAGCCAGGGATCCATTTGAGCACGTGCAGGTGTTAATGACATATGCCTTCTATGTCTGGTTTTCACACCTATTTTAACACTCTGGGGATTTGGAAAATGGCTCCCAGGGTATTTAGTGCATCCATAAAGTTGATCCACATGTCTGCAGCTTGTGCACATATTTTGCGGCATATATGAGGTAATTCCCCATGTTTTCTTTCTTGGTGTGGACCACACCCCTCGCCACACGCACAGTTGGCATTACCATTGGTAGCTATTATGTTAAGCTACTGGGATTTATACCATGCACTGCTGGTCATTGTAACACCTCCTCCCTGCCCGGCCCATTGCAAGTTGTGAGATTGCGCTTGACCTGGGACAGCGCAGTATTGTGTGGGCATAATGCGCCACTGGAAAGATTCCGGCCACCTCGGCATCTCCATGCATTGTTTTTGCATGAGTGTGGTGTGTGCTAATTCCACATTTTATGTTACTTTATTGGGACTTGTACCGCGCACTGCTGCCATTTTTTTATGGTCTCCAGGCGCTCTGCCTGATCTGAAAAGGAAGGCGTGTGGGAAGGTTAGTGCGGAAGAGAGGGAGAGTCGCAAGGGAGCTTTGATGTGCTGTTGCTAGCTTCAGTTTGGGGAAAACGGTCACTGTGTGGTAGTATGATTTTGGTGGATTGGCATTTGTATGTTGTATGCCAGTGTTTTCAGTGTGTGCTGGGTGTTGCGGAGAGATGGGAGAGTGTTTGTAGTTTTGGTGTCTTGTGTCGGAGGTTTGTGTCAAGCCAGTTATGTAGTGGCTGGTGGATATGCTGAGTGTTAGGAAGTTAGAGAGTTAGTAGCAAACAATGCAATACATTGTCTCCCCTCAACATCTTCCAAGTACAACACATTGGCTATCTTCGTGTGCCATCTACGTGTGGTGTGTTTGCTATTCTCCTAGATCTATTGTGTGCTACACCTAGGCTAGCTTCACCATCTTCTAAGTGTGGTACATGGCTACCATGTGATGCATAGGTTAACCATCACATTTTATGTAAGTGCAGTACTTGGGCTACCCTTCACATTTCATCTAAGTGTGATACATATGCTACCCTTCACATTTCATCTAAGTGTGATACATATGCTACCCTTCACATTTCATCTAGGTGCGATACATAGGCTACCCTTCACATTTCATCTAAGTGTGATACATAGGCGAACCTTCACATTTCATCTAAGTGTGATACATAGGCTACCCTTCACATTTCATCTAAGTGTGATACATAGGCTACCCTTCACATTTCATCTAGGTGCGATACATAGGCTACCCTTCACATTTCATCTAAGTGTGATACATAGGCGAACCTTCACATTTCATCTAAGTGTGATACATAGGCAAACCTTCACATTTCATCTAAGTGTGATAAATGGGCTCCCTTTCACATTGTAATGCCACCTTGCATGACTTTGCGGGCACCAGTGAAGGGCAGGGCTAATCAATTTTTCCAGTGTATCAATCAGTTCAGCTACCTCTTAAATAATGCTCTTAGTTTGCAACCTTGCTCTGTTTAACGCGTTACTTTGAATGGGCCTTTCCTGAGGTGCCAAGAAAATCAGCACTTTCTGAAATCGTGGTCCACCCTGTATCGATATAATGGCAATAACATGGCGTCTTCCTAAGAACAAGAACATGCATTCCTTTTTATTAACAATATTTTCTTTTTGCAAGCAGGGGCGTGTTCTGGTGGGAACGTTTGGCTGTCCTCCTGGACACTGTTTATGAACGCATTTGTTTACATATTTTGCTTGGGTGTCTCATTTCCAGGGGCGCACTAATGAGGAAAAACCCAAAAGTTGATGCATCCCAGGAACTACAGCACCCGGGAAAACGAAGGGTGCTTCCGGGCAGCCTCCCCATTTCCTGGTATTTCCTGATACTTGCTGAACAATGATTATCTATATGAGAGAGAGAGAGAGAGAGAGAGAGAGCGAGAGAAAGAAAGAGAGCGAGGGTGGAGAGAGAGGGAAAGACAGAGATTGGAAGAGTGAAAGAAAGGGACAGAGGGAACTAGAGGCTGAGAAATAAAGAGAGGGAGAGAGGTGAAAGGGGGGATTGAGAGTGAGCTCGAGAGACAGGTATTGAGAGAAGTTGACAGTGAGGAAAGGAGGCAGAGACAGAGAGAGGTTGAGAGGGAGAGGAAGAGAGGTTGAGAGAGGAAGGGGGTGAGAGGGAGGGGAGGGGAGACAGAGAAAAACAGCGAGAGCGGGGGAGAGTGAGGGGAGAGACAGAGAATGACGGAAAGAGAGAGATTAAGAGGTAGAGGATGGGGGAGTAGGGGGAGATGAGACAGAGAAAGACAGCGAGAGAGAAGCAGAGAGAGTGAGAGAGCGAGAGAGAAAGCGAGCGAGATGCACAGAAGCTGCGTGCATTCAAGAAGAAGAGACTCAGTTCCCGCCAAGAGAAAAGACAGAAAAGTGAAATGATTGGAACTAGACTTCTCTTTCTCACAATAAGCGAAACAGAGATGCACCACCCACTAAGAAGACCAGGCTCAAACACAAGGCAGCATGAAATGCTAGAGGCTGCTAATCAGAAAATAACCCCATCAGACTATCGTGTTTAATTAAAAATCCTGAAGCATTGGTAGGCAATGGCCAAATGCAGTGTTCGTGGCAGGGCAGTAATCTCAAAATGGCGCGATTAGCGCACAGGCAGTATTGGAAAAATAGAGCAAGGCCGGACCTGGCAACAGTATGACGAACACCCAGACACAACCGCAACAGCAGCAGACTATCATGAAACCTGCAACACAATCAGCGATTCCAGGTCTTAGATATGGAGGTGGTCTGGAAGCACTGGGAATACCTCTATCGCCACATAGTTTGCAATCAGCATACCTCATACAGGCCAGACGCGTGGAGCACATCAGGCCCACCACCACCCCAAGCGTCAGTGCAGGAGCATCCAATGTAGAGCACTTATAGGAAACAGCACAGACACCACAGGCATCACAGACTCAAAGGGAGGGCCTGCTGGCACCAGGCACCCATCCCATTATTAGACACATCACTTAGCTCACAGCGTAAGGCTATGCCCAGTCCTCTGTAAGCCTAGGCACCAGCAGGAATTCTTCATGGCAGCACGGGCATCAGAAATCTCACAGATATTCATAAATAACCGCAACAGACAAACATAACATGGACAGGCAGGAGATGGAGAAGGCCGAGAGGTACCTACCCGACCACTCACTTCACCAATCCTATACCATGTGTCATGACTAGTAGGTGATCCTGGCAGACTCAGATGCCAGCCCCTTTATTTCTACTGAATTCTGGAGCTCCTGGGTGAATGCTAAACCCAGAAGTCCTGTGGACCAAAGGGAGGGGGGAGGCCCCTCACAGGAGCCCTGGTAAATGCGAAATAATATCCATTAGCTTAGAGTATAAATGAACAATACCTCGTATACCATAATTGAGCAATACCTCGCTCTGGAAAGGGATCTAGAGGACTTACCCGAGGGTGTTGGGTCGCGATGCGCCGCGGACACCTATGCGCCCCTCAGTATGCCCCAGGTCTCGATGGAAAAACCCTGTTTAATGGAATGGACCTACCCATAATGGAGCGCATGCAGACAAGGGTTCGAGGCTGACCAGAGCGGAAGTTCAGAAGGTGCAGAAAGGGGAACAGGAGGAGCCAGCATGGAGAAGCAGAAGGCACAGGGACAGCGCAGTGGCAATGCCAGCTGGAGATCACAACCGGGCCTGCAGGGCAGGGTGCACTGGGAGAGTGATGGGTGTACGTACACCACACAGGCAGAGCCTAAGCAACCAGGGATGCAGATCTGGATCGGGAAGGCTGAGTGGGGAGACACATGGAAAGGAACAGAGGAGGCGAGTGGAGCGGGAGAGAGGGAGTGAGTCTACGGTCCGACTCAAAACGAGGGATGTAGGTGCAGAGGAACCTGCCAGAAACTCGGATGAAGCCAAACCCCAAAATGATCCCAAAGAAGCTGCAGCAGGACCAAGAAGTGATCCACTGAAGAACGTTGCCAAACCACTTCTTCATGTTAGCGTTGGGTATCTATTGTCCCGTTAAGTTCCTTAACATGCCAGCAATTTGCTTCTTTCCACCCATGGTCCAATTCTGGGGCCATTTTAGCATGGCACTTGACATGTAACATGTTCTGCAAACCAACAGGATCTCGTACCCCTTGGTCTCCTGACTGCTTTATCGCCTGCTCCTGGATGGATTATCCATAGTGTTGTGAATGGTCCAATAAATAGCGTGGCAAATTTGGAAAAAAATCCCAGAGTTCCTAAATTAAATTGCCTGATTGTGGGCAATAACTAGATGACGTGTTACGTATGATGTTCACCGTTTAACAGAGCGCTATCCAGAAGCTTGACATGAATTGCGAACCCCTATCAGAGAAGACAGAATCTGGTAAACCATGCGACTGTCTTACATCCTTTACGTTAACAGACTCAAAAGTCAATGCTCCGGAACATTCCTCTAATGAAATGAGGAGTGTGTTTTGCCAACATATCCACCACCACCACCACCAATACCCACAGCACATCCTTCTGACTTGAGAAGTGCTACCACGAAATCGAAGGATATCTTTTGCCACTGTCTCTCTGCTGTAGTTAACAGCCACAGCAATGCCGCGTGGCGTGATTGAGACATCTCGGCTCTGGTGTATATTAAACATGACAAACGGGGGCCAATAGATCTAAGGTATGTGCTCATCCAGGGTATCCTGCAAAGGGTGCATCATGTTACCCTTTCAGAGCGATATTGCGAGAGGCGATTCCAAGTACAAATATGGCTCTTCTTCCTAAACAACCTTCCCATCGCCGATCTTTGATTCACCGGTTCTTTACATAGCCATTGTTCCATGCCAAGTGACCTGAACGCCTCTTTTTAATATTTCCTAACAATTGCTTGGTTGTCATTTGATACCTGCTGCAAAATGTGACTCAATGGTCTCAAATGCGTGGCTGCACCCTCTTCTCCTTTCATGCCAGATAATGCATCAGATGTTCCATCCCTATTGTCTGGCTGGTGTGATACGCTGAATTGAAATATGGAAAAGAACAGCATCCAACAACAAGCATGACTGTGATTAGAGCGATTCACTCTATTAAGGATTCCTAAATCCCTGTGATATTTTCACACCTGTAGTGGTCTATTTATCCCACCAGATAGTATCGGCCTTTGCACAAACAACTCTTTGATGATCAATAACTCTCTGTCGTATATAAAGTAATGCTGTTTAGGGGATGAAAGGGATCTGGAAATAATGGTAATTGGTTGAATTTGTTTAGACCGTTTCTCCCTTTGGGAGGGTATGGTGCCAACAGGTGTTGCTGAGGTAACAGGATCCACTAAAAAGACAAACCTTAAATCTGGATGCCGAAGGATAGGTGCCAACATCAATGCTATTTTGAACCATGTGAAAGCATGCTCCAGCTTTGGTCCCCACACACATTATATTGCCTTCTTGATCTACAGGGTAATTGGTCCTACAATAGCTGAAACGCTATGCTTGTATTTTCTGTAGGGATTTGCAAAACCTAGAAACCTCTCGACTTCTTTCATCGATGTGGGTTCTGGCCACTTTGTACTGCTTCCCCTTACTGTAGATCCATTTCGATCCCTTTAGCAGAGATCCTAAACCCCAGAAAGGCCACCGAGTCCTCTTCAAATTCACATTTTTCTATTGTAGCAAAAACCATAATCTTCTCAAGACCTCTCTCACATGTCCTCTGTGGGCTTCCAAGGACTCTGAGAACATCAAAATGTCATCTAAGTGAACAGTAATGAAGGTGTCCAATAGGTCACGGGAAACATCATCGATGAGGTGTTGAAGAGTAATCTGGCCATTGTATTGGCCAAATGGCATAAGTAGGGACTCAAAGTGACCATAATGGGTATTAACAGCGGTCTTCAATCTCTGCTCCTTTTCTTTATTTAACCAGGTTACATGCCCCCATTAAGTCCAGCTTGGTGAAAATATTTGCCATTCGTAACTTGCCCATGAGTTCATATATAAGTGGCACTGGATATCGATTTTGGTTTATAACCTTATTCATCTTGTTTTAGTCCAGACATGGACAAAGGGAACCCTCTGATTTTGGAATCAAAAGGTAGAAGTCCCTGCTGGTGATATGTCGGGCCCAATAAAACTGTTCTCGAAATGTGTATCTAGGTATTTGCTTTATTGTGTTTATTTCACCAGTAATGCACACATCTGGCCGTGTGGGATTTGGGAGTCTGGAACTAGCTGAAGAGGTCCATCATACTATGTGGTGGGATTTGCTCTGCATCCTCTTCTGAAAACACATCTCACAATTCTTGATATTTATTAGGTATTTCCAGATCCTTTTCTTCCTTTATGACTCCTAGCATATTCTGTCGATAGACCTAAAAGTATTGGGAACTGCAATGTTCTGTATGCCATGTTGAGGAAAGTGTCACGGTCTGATTACTCCAATCAATACAGGGCTTGTGCGTCCGTGGTGCCTAAGATGAGTGAGGAATCTGGGCAATGTATAACATCAAAACAAATGTTCTCTGGAAGACCTGCTCGGGATATCATAGAACATCCCAAGATCATGAACGTCTCCCATCGACCGCTCTGATGGGTTTTGACCAGGCTTTTTGTATGGTTGGATTCCATGTGCATTTACAAAATCCTTCTCAAAGGCTCCTGAATCTACTAAGGGAACTACTTCCAAAGGACCTTCCCAGAGGGACAGAAAATTCTGTAGGAACATATGTTGTTTGTTTGGAATGGGCCGACATATTTCTAGCTTTGATCTTTGCTCGCTCTTCATGGTCGAACTTTGGTGTTTCCCACCATGCTGGTGCAGTTCTTGATATAGTGGCTGGATTACCTACAATGCACCCGCAGATTCTCCTGTTTTAGCCTTTCTCTTTTTGCTGGGGTTAAGGTTGGTGTGGAGTTCCAGCCTGCATTGGCACTCCTCCACCTTCACCGATGGCTAACAAGGAGGACCCTGGTACCTATACCCATGCCTTCTTTTGCTTCTTATTTCTTTTCTGCCCCTAGAATGAGGCTGATGCCCAGTCTGCAGTGTAAGGTTGCTTACCTGGGTTACAGTAGTAGGTCTATTAACTACTAAAGCCGATAAAGCCTTTAATTATTTCTTTAATCCTGCAGGGAGGGGTGTGGAGGCTGATGTAGCCATCCACTGTGTTGCTGCTTGCAGGTGCTCGAACCTAGCAATGTAAGCTACCCACATCCACTGCATGTTATTAGCTTTTGTTTAAACACGTCTTTTAACTGTGCCAAGAACATGTCATAATCTTGCAACCATGGACTCCTACTAAAATTAAGGGTGTGGCCCAAACGGAAGCATCTTTGTCTCGAAGCAATAGCATGAATGCAACCGTGGCCTCCCTGACAGTGAACGGTCACAATTGTAGTAGTGCATGGGGATAGGGAGTTGTTAAATGTCCTAGGACAGGGTTGTCCAACTCCAGGCCTCAAGGGCCGGAAACATGTCAGATTTTCAGGACACCCCTCATTAATATTCATGAGATGAATTTGCATAGAATGATTCTAAATGCATGCACATTTCTTCTCATCTATATTAATGAGGGACTGGATTTGGACAACACTGTCTTAGGATCACCTAAAATCTTTTCAGGATTGGCTAACCCTAATGCCTGGCATAGCAGGGCTACTAACTCGGTCATATTGCTTGCAGATGTCCAGCGTACATTCTCAGGAGTCGGAGCCTTCTACTTCCATCCGGCCACAGAAGGCTCACTGCCTGGCAGCCCCCATTGTCACTCACAATGAAATGGGGCAAGCGCGCAGGCAAAGCAAGCTGCAGTGCCACGCCAAAGAGGTCACGCAAATGACACTGGACTGCATGTGACACTCAAACCAAGCACAGGGAAGGTTAGAGGGTAAAGGTTTTAGGGAGGTAGGAGGGCACAGTTGTTGGGTATGAGGGAGGTGGAAGGGCACAGGTATTGGGTATGAGGGAGGTGGAAGAGCACAGGTGTTGAGAGATGAGGGAGGTGGAAGGGCACAGGTGTTGAGAGATGAGGGAGGTGGAAGGGCACAGGTGTTGAGAGATGAGGGAGGTGGAAGGGCACAGGTGTTGAGAGATGAGGGAGGTGGAAGGGCACAGGTGTTGAGAGATGAGGGAGGTGGAAGGGCACAGGTGTTGAGAGATGAGGAAGGTGGAAGGGCACAGGTATTGAGAGATGAGGGAGGTGGAAGGGCACAGGTGTTGAGAGATGAGGGAGGTGGAAGGGCACAGGTGTTGAGAGATGAGGGAGGTGGAAGGGCACAGGTGTTGAGAGATGAGGGAGGTGGAAGGGCACAGGTGTTGAGAGATGAGGGAGGTAGAAGGGCACAGGTGTTGAGAGATGAGGAAGGTGGAAGGGCACAGGTGTTGAGAGATGAGGGAGGTGGAAGGGCACAGGTGTTGGGTATGAGGGAGGTGGAAGGGCACAGGTGTTGAGAGATGAGGTAGGTGGAAGGGCACAGGTGTTGAGAGATGAGGGAGGTGGAAGGGCACAGGTGTTGGGTATGAGGGAGGTGAAAGGGCACAGGTGTTGAGAGATGAGGGAGGTGGAAGGGCACAGGTGTTGGGTATGAGGGCGGTTGAAGGGCACACGTGTTGAGAGATGAGGGAGGTGGAAGGGCACAAGTGTTGAGAGATGAGGGAGGTGGAAGGGCACAGGTGTTGAGAGATGAGGGAGGTGGAAGGGCACAGGTGTTGGGTATGAGGGAGGTGGAAGGGCACAGGTGTTGAGAGATGAGGGAGGTGGAAGGGCACAGGTGTTGAGAGATGAGGGAGGTGGAAGGGCACAGGTGTTGGGTATGAGGGAGGTGGAAGGGCACAGGTGTTGAGAGATGAGGAAGGTGGAAGGGTACAGGTGTTGAGAAATGAGGGAGGTGGAAGGGCACATGTGTTGAGAGATGAGGAAGGTGGAAGGGCACAGGTGTTGAGAGATGAGGGAGGTGGAAGGGCACAGGTGTTGGGTATGAGGAAGGTGGAAGGGCACAGGTGTTGAGAGATGAGGAAGGTGGAAGGGCACAGGTGTTGGGAGATGAGGGAGGTGGAAGGGCACAGGTGTTGGGTATGAGGAAGGTGGAAGGGCACAGGTGTTGGGTATGAGAAAGGTGGAAGGGCACAGGTGTTGGGTATGAGGGAGGTGGAAGGGCACAGGTGTTGGGTATGAGGGAGGTGGAAGGGCACAGGTGTTGAGAGATGAGGGAGGTGGAAGGGCACAGGTGTTGGGTATGAGGGAGGTGGAAGGGCACAGGTGTTGGGTATGAGGGAGGTGGAAGGGCACAGGTGTTGAGAGATGAGGGAGGTGGAAGGGCACAGGTGTTGAGAGATGAGGAAGGTGGAAGGGCACAGGTGTTGAAAGATGAGGGAGGTGGAAGGGCACAGGTGTTGGGTATGAGGGAGGTGGAAGGGCACAGGTGTTGAGAGATGAGGTAGGTGGAAGGGCACAGGTGTTGAGAGATGAAGAAGGTGGAAGGGCACAGGTGTTGAGAGATGAGGGAGGTGGAAGGGCACAGGTGTTGAGAGATGAGGGAGGTGGAAGGGCACAGGTTTTGGGTATAAGAGAGGTGGAAGGTCACAGGTGTTGAGAGATGAGGGAGGTGGAAGGGCACAGGTGTTGAGAGACGAGGGAGGTGGAAGGGCACAGGTGTTGGGTATGAGGGAGGTGGAAGGGCACAGGTGTTGAGAGATGAGGAAGGTGGAAGGGCACAGGTGTTGAGAGATGAGGGAGGTGGAAGGGCACAGGTGTTGAGAGATGAGGGAGGTGGAAGGGCACAGGTGTTGAAAGATGAGGAAAGTGGAAGGGCACAGGTGTTGAGAGATGAGGGAGGTGGAAGGGCACAGGTGTTGAGAGATGAGGGAGGTGGAAGGGCACAGGTGTTGGGTATGAGGGAGGTGAAAGGGCACAGGTGTTGAGAGATGAGGGAGGTGGAAGGGCACAGGTGTTGAGTATGAGGGAGGTTGAAGGGCACAAGTGTTGAGAGATGAGGGAGGTGGAAGGGCACAGGTGTTGAGAGATGAGGGAAGTGGAAGGGCACAGGTGTTGAGAGATGAGGAAGGTGGAAGGGCACAGGTGTTGGGTATGAGGGAGGCGGAAGGGCACAGGTGTTGGATATGAGGGAGGTGGAAGGGCACAGGTGTTGAGAGATGAGGGAAGTGGAAGGGCACAGGTGTTGAGAGATGAGGGCGGTGGAAGGGCACAGGTGTTGAGAGATGAGGGAGGTGGAAGCGCACAGGTGTTGGGTATGAGGGAGGTGGAAGGGCATAGGTGTTGAGAGATGAGGAAGGTGGAAGGGCACAGGTGTTGAGAGATGAGGGAGGTGGAAGGGCACATGTGTTGAGAGATGAGGAAGGTGGAAGGGCACAGGTGTTGAGAGATGAGGGAGGTGGAAGGGCACAGGTGTTGGGTATGAGGAAGGTGGAAGGGCACAGGTGTTGGGTATGAGGAAGGTGGAAGGGCACAGGTGTTGGGTATGAGGGAGGTGGAAGGGCACAGGTGTTGGGTATGAGGGAGGTGGAAGGGCACAGGTGTTGGGTATGAGGGAGGTGGAAGGGCACAGGTGTTGGGTATGAGGGAGGTGGAAGGGCACAGGTGTTGAGAGATGAGGGAGGTGGAAGGGCACAGGTGTTGAGAGATGAGGAAGGTGGAAGGGCACAGGTGTTGAAAGATGAGGGAGGTGGAAGGGCACAGGTGTTGGGTATGAGGGAGGTGGAAGGGCACAGGTGTTGAGAGATGTGGTAGGTGGAAGGGCACAGGTGTTGAGAGATGAAGAAGGTGGAAGGGCACAGGTGTTAAGAGATGAGGGAGGTGGAAGGGCACAGGTTTTGGGTATAAGGGAGGTGGAAGGTCACAGGTGTTGAGAGATGAGGGAGGTGGAAGGGCACAGGTGTTGAGAGATGAGGGAGGTGGAAGGGCACAGGTGTTGGGTATGAGGGAGGTGGAAGGGCACAGGTGTTGAGAGATGAGGAAGGTGGAAGGGCACAGGTGTTGAGAGATGAGGGAGGTGGAAGGGCACAGGTGTTGAGAGATAAGGGAGGTGGAAGGGCACAGGTGTTGAAAGATGAGGAGGTGGAAGGGCACAGGTGTTGAGAGATGAGGGAGGTGGAAGGGCACAGGTGTTGAGAGATGAGGGAGGTGGAAGGGCACAGGTGTTGGGTATGAGGGAGGTGAAAGGGCACAGGTGTTGAGAGATGAGGGAGGTGGAAGGGCAAAGGTGTTGAGTATGAGGGAGGTTGAAGGGCACAAGTGTTGAGAGATGAGGGAGGTGGAAGGGCACAGGTGTTGAGAGATGAGGGAAGTGGAAGGGCACAGGTGTTGAGAGATGAGGAAGGTGGAAGGGCACAGGTGTTGGGTATGAGGGAGGTGGAAGGGCACAGGTGTTGGATATGAGGGAGGTGGAAGGGCACAGGTGTTGAGAGATGAGGGAAGTGGAAGGGCACAGGTGTTGAGAGATGAGGGAGGTGGAAGGGTACAGGTGTTGAGAGATGAGGGAGGTGGAAGGGCACAGGTGTTGGGTATGAGGGAGGTGGAAGGGCATAGGTGTTGAGCGATGAGGAAGGTGGAAGGGCACAGGTGTTGAGAGATGAGGGAGGTGGAAGGGCACATGTGTTGAGAGATGAGGAAGGTGGAAGGGCACAGGTGTTGAGAGATGAGGGAGGTGGAAGGGCACAGGTGTTGGGTATGAGGAAGGTGGAAGGGCACAGGTGTTGGGTATGAGGGAGGTGGAAGGGCACAGGTGTTGGGTATGAGGGAGGTGGAAGGGCACAGGTGTTGAGAGATGAGGGAGGTGGAAGGGCACAGGTGTTGAGAGATGAGGGAGGTGGAAAGGCACGGGTGTTGGGTATGAGGGAGGCAGGAGGACACGGATGTTATTTGTACTGAAATAAAATCATACATACACTTGACCAGATGTGAGCACAGTCATCTTTGAGTGGGTGTGACAGATTTACTATATGACTATATACAATTGTGTAAGGTAAGTGAAATCAAATGTCCTTAAAAGTAGCTCTCAATCAATTCTTGCCAATCAAGAGGTCCGTCCCTGCCTTCATCATGGTCACTGCGTGGCAGCAAACCATCACCAGCCTGTCATTAACATCCTCAGGGGTGTGGGGGGGCATGCCGACATCTAGGGGTAGTGGAAGATTTCTCCTAATGCACACGTGCAGCATTGCACACACAATCAAGGTTTCGCCCGCCTTGTTTGACCTGTATGTTAGTGCACCCAGGGCAGTTTCTAGGCAATATGGCTCACTGGGCAAACAGTTAACTTGTGCACAGTTCCCTCAAATGCCGCAAACATCCCCGCGTGCAATCTCTCCTCCACAGCATACCCAGCATCAGTGTGGCCCTCTTGCCTCAGACATCATAGTAGAAGGTACAGCTTCCGCAGCTATGGGCCCAATGACCTGGGGTTGGCAAAGGCAATTCTGCATGCTGGTGCACCCCCCCCTAGTAATCAGATTCTGCATAGAAAGCCCGCTGACATCTATGGATGGTATTTGCATAGCTGCTGTTTATGAACTGGCTCCATGGCGGTTGACACATGCCAAAGCCGTGTGAGTGGTGAGGTATGCCTCACCATTCTGTTAGGAAACAATAATACCTTGCATCTGGTGATGCCGTGAGTGAGACAAGGCACACATCAGCTTGTGGTGCACATTGCACAAATGATCAACATTACGGGTAAAAATAGTGCAGACCTGAAAACTGTGTATGAACACGTTTTCTTTTGGAGTGCAGGATGGTGTTTTGTGGGGTGGAGTCAAATGACATCACTTCCTGTGATGTCATCAGGGGCTCAAAGGTCGTGTGATGTCACTTCCGCAACCCCTGGCATTTTGGTGAAATGACTTCCCTGCATTCTTGTACATTTTCTTTCTGCGTTTTCTTCTTTCATTCCTGTGTTCATGTTCTCTGCCCTTTCCCATGCACGAATCCCATTCTTGATCTTTCTCCCGTTAACGCTGCAGGGAAAAGCAGGCTTCTGTCTTTTGTCCGGGGCCAGTGCGCCACTGACACAGACGTTAACCTGATGGTACAGTGAGCCCCTCACTATCTGTCCCCGATGCGCGGAAACCGATACACACCTGCCCCTGCAGTACCCCTCGCCCCCACTCTGAGCCCTGGGCCGCAGCCCCCTTTGCTCGCCCCCAGGGACGGGTCTGAGTGCACCTCGTCTGATGGAGACACCGGAGCAGTCCCTTCTGCAGTCCAAAGGTACACTCTGTGTAGAACCTGGTCCTTATATGTGCCTCATTGTAGTCCTCCTCCCGGTCTGTGTGTGGGTTCCCGACAGATGTCATCAGCCACAGAAATCTGAGCACGTTTGAGAAATGGTCATGACATGGTGGTTAACATGTCTGCGACTGTACCTATGACACATTTGAAATCACTATTTGTCTATCCCTACCATAGCTCATGGAATAAGGAGGAAAACGGTTAATGGGCCTCATTATGAGTTTGGCGGCAGCCATGGAGCCATTGGCTCCATGGCTGCCGTCAAAACGGGCTCCTTTACCTGGTTCCCAGAATGAGGAATTACCGGGCCATTCCGAGTACGGGGTCCGGTAATTCCTCCCTCTGGGGACCCGGGCCCGGATCTTCCCCATTCCCATCTGAGCCCCCATAGGGCTCAATGGGAATGGTAGAGGGAGCTAACAACGGGCCGATTACGAGCGGCCCGTTGTTTGCTCCCTCTTCCCCTCGTGGGACCCGGTAACGACGCCTGGTTTGATCAGGCGCTCCTTACCGGGTCCCGCGAGGGAAGCTTGTAATCGTGCGGAATGGTATTAACGGGTCCGCACCCATTAGCGGGACCCGTTAACCCATTCCGCACAGGCCGTGATGAGGCCCAATGTCTCTTGGGGAATCCGCCGTTTCACAGATCACCGACCCACTAGAGGTTGCAGTCATACAGTGTAAATTGATTGGCAAATAGCATGTTGTCTGTGGATTTCCAGTACTGCGCACTCATGCATTTTCTCTGATAAGGATACTGGTAGTCGTGTGCAATTGTGATAGTGCTCCTGCCCTAAGGAAATGACATTCATGGATTGCAGTGTTCATGCCATTACTGCCTGTCATTGTGTACAGGAAAACTGTGCAGTGCCCTGTGTAGGTATGGTTTCCCTATGCAGTGTGGTACCTGTACTTCACTCTTACCTCCATGTCTTAGTACCTTTTGGATCATTTTTATTTATTTATTTATTTGCATTTGTAAAACGCCCAAGCCCGAAGGCATCATGGCACTGTTTCACTCTGGTTACATTCATCTTGTCAGGAAACAAAAATATGACAAGGGTGAGACATCCAGCGCCAGATGCCAGGGGTGCCTACAGACACATCAATGAACAAAGGGAGTTGTGGCGGAGCTGGTCCATTATTGTTCCGATCGGTGCATGTACCCGGAGGCCCCATAAACAAAATAACAAGTCTTCAGGGCCTTTGCGAAATGGCAAGTAGGAGGTTTACCCTCTTAGGTCAGATCATGCATTTCTGTCCAACTCTGATGTTGTCCGGCAGGGACTCGTCCAGTGTAGTGCTGCTTCTTATGTGTTGTGTCAAAGGGCAGGACCTTTATGCATAGGGCGGAGACAGGACATGCATTCAATTGACATGAAATAAGTATTTGCTTCCCCCTTCGTTGGTACAATTTTCTCTTGGGAAGCTGGTACGTGTTCTGCGCTGGCGATTGTACTTATGCAGGATCCAGCTCCATCGCTTTCTGTGGATCTCCATATATGCTGCCAGTGTACTGTTTCGCAGGGGGTCGGGGTGGGCCACCAATGTGGCATGTGTGCATTCCAGAGCTGCAATGATTTTATTGAAGTGGGTGGCTGCATAGAAGTGTGCCTTTGTTGCATTTAGCTGTACCGGTGGGCGCGGAGATTTGCTGGTGTGAGTGCATCCAGCACCTGGCCAAGCACGATAGAAAGAGTGTGCTGCGACATGCCATGCAACATGCCTACAGTGCGCTGGAATGTGCTTGTGGAGAGAAAGTCCAGCACTGGGTCAAGCTTCATCAGTGTTGGGATTGCTGTTCTTATGTTGACCCTACTTTCTATATCGGCCTGTATCGGGGTGAGTAGCTCTGCTATTGTCTCCATATTAAGGCAGTAGAGTGTTAGAGTGTTATCAGCTGTTCATCAGTAAGTGCCTATGGTGATGGCCTGACCCGGGAATGGGTGCTCGTCTTGCAGGGCATCTCCTCTGCCTTTCTGTTGCTTGCACTTTGTGGTGCTGCTGTGCATGCCTCTGCCGCTCCTTGTAGGCAGTGTGGCGCAGGACGTTGAGGTTTGGAACGGCTAGTGGTAGCATGGTGTTGGGAATTGTGTTTGGGGAAGGTGTGGGCTTTACATACCCTTTCAGGGCCAATTAGGTGCACCTGTGGCATCATTTCCATTTCATGCATGCATTTACCTCCACCTTTTGTGTGGCGGTAACTGCACCGTGTTTTTGGCTAAATTACCACCCATTTTTGGCAGTATTTAGGTGGTATTTCCATTTGTTTTATTTCTGGTGCTACTTCCGCTGGTAGAATTAGCACTGGCGTTATTTCTGCTGGTTTTCAGTGGTCATTCTGCCTGGCCTAGATCCGCCAGTGGACTGACCCTATATTTGGTGGTGTGGTAAAAGTGGCTGTAAATCCATTACAATGGGGAAAATAACAACTTGCTGGAAATGGGAGTACGTGAGGACGTAAGCCGAGAAATTAAATACTTTTGATTATACACAGTCGAGAAGTAAGAGGAGAGGAGGAATGCAATGGAGATTTTCCCCATTGGGAACGAGAGAGTCAAAAGATGGAAATACGCTTTAAATAATTGAAGGAAACACACTGGCAGAACATCAGAGCCTATAAGAGAAAGAATAGAGGGGTATTGAAAAGAAATGAATACAGAAAGAAGATTGATGAAGAGAGAAAACTCATGCAGAATAAGATGGCAACCTTGACATAAAAGAATTGCGTTATTCTTAATATCTGTGATCCCGATGAACAAGTCAGACACTAGTCCTGAAGAAAGCGGGTGCACTAATCTTTACCGCCGAAACCGGTCCATATAATAGTGGTTCAGCGTGATGACCAGAAGCCCCAAGCCTTTTAGATGTATTGAAAGCTTGGTTTCAAAAAAATATCTCTTTTAGCTATGTTAGCAGATGATATCTGCATAGCCTTCTGTGGAATAAAATAAGAAACCTTTTTAATTAATATTTTACTTTTTTTTTAAATACGACACACAAGAAGGAAGGAATAAAAGCAGAAATAACTTCCTGAAGTGTGCAGTTTTTTTAGCCTTGAGGAAAGAAGTGAGAGAGTTCAGTGTCAGTCTCTCTTCTCTATCCCCTACTGTAGACAGGCCGGCACAACAGCACTGCCTAGGGACGTTACATAACACTTAAGTTAGCTTTTTCTAACAAGAGTTTTTGAAAACTGCCTCATGTCACATATACAATGTCGTTATCTACAATCACATTAGAATATACCTTTTTTCATTTCTGAAATTTTGATCAAAGGTCCATGATAGCCAGATCCACATACAAACTATGTTATCTGTGTGCTGTAGTGTGCAACACAGCATATGGCCGGGGATAGTATGCCGGAGAGTCGATGGTAGTGAGGAGCCTCAGCAAAAGGCATCCATTTTGCAGGCTGCACAACAGTGCCCCCTTTTTGCTTTTTTTAAATAACACAGTTCAAGGGGGCATGTGTCCCTTCCCCTGTATTCTTCTATTCTCACTGTCAATCTGGTGCACTAACCTGCCAGAAACTATGTTTGTGAAGATTAGTATGGGTGCAAGTATTATTGCTCAACTCGCCTTTCTCAGGATTAGTTTCAATGGTCTTGGTTTTATGTCTCTTGCAGTCCCAGCCAACCTAGTACACAAACCTGCCATGTACTGTGACTAGGAAGATTGCCTTGGCGTATGCTGTAGGTCTCTCACAATGTCTGGGGCCTGCTGTGAGGATTAGTCTGCGCTCACCATCCTCCGGCGCTCCTCCACGTATCATCCGAGGTAACTTAAGTGAGGCTTCGGGGATGTAGCTTTGCTTCCTGGAGTCTCCCCATAGGAGCTTCTGCTTCCTTGCTCGGAGAGCAGTCTATTTTCTTAGGGCCGGCTTCTCTCCTTCTCACTCCCTTCTTGATGTCCCGCTCCGTCTGCTTACCGAACTTTCATTTACAACGCTTGTGACTGCAGTTCCTCCAGGGAGGGCTTGACTTTGTATCAAGTCCTACTTCCATCTTCATACTGGTAAGCGTTCTCAGTTGTCCGTATTGACTAGACCATGCTGTTAGTGCTTGTTCAGCATTCATATTCAACATTCTTTCGTGCTTCTTCTTTGTCCCAGTAGTTTTACTTTGATGTTCATATGGATAGCACTTCTTCTTCGTCTCGGTACATGGTGTGATATTCATGCCGCCGAATCCTCCATTCCTACCGTGCTTTCTTTTCTTCCTTTAACTTCCTTTAACTTCTCCCCCACTCAAAGTCCTGCTTCTTTCCCCCTCCCAGACCCTCCTCCATCTACACCGACGGCCCACTTTCCACCAAGGCTATTGGGCAAGGACACAGACACATGACCAAAACAACCTCTTCACTGGCCATGCCAAGGCAGCCTGGGCAGCCCTGGGCAAAAGGCCCCAAGGCAAAGAGCAGCTCCTGAAGAAGCAGCTCCAGTCCGTATTTGCCCGTGTTCGCCTGGAAAGCCTACCACAGTCAACAAGCAGCGACTGATAAGGTAAGTGTGGTGTGGGCGGGGGTACCCCACCACTTTTATTACCTATTATAAATGTAACCTATCTGTCTAAGGTATCCATATTTTGCATTTATCCTAATTGCGTAGGGTAGCCTCACCTCGCTTATAGCCCATTTGTGTTAGTCAGCCATAACTTGCTTTTGCATAAACCTCTCCTATTAATAACTAATACCATATGCCGACATGCAGATAGCCCAGTTGTGCCAGCTAGCCACATTCCCTTAGCCTAATTGTGCCTGGTAGCAATTCTCTGCAGTTAGCCCAATTGTGTCATGTAGCCATATGCAGTTATTAGCCTGATTGTGCCAGGTAGCAATTCTCTGCTGTTAGCCCAATTGTCTCATGTAGCCACACTTTGCATTCAGCCATTGCAAGGACCACCCACGTGTCTCTGATAGAATTGTGAAGTTTAGCCATGCAGCACATTTGGACAGAATTGTGAAGATTAGCCATGCAGCACTTTTGGATAGGTGTATTGAAGATTAGCTAGCCAAGCATCACACTTAGATAGACTGTGAAATTAACAATGTTTATCACTATATAGAATTGTGTAGATTAGCCATGTAGAAGAGTAGCCAATGTACTAACCACCCTGCTCCTGCTACCTCCAACACATCACCAAACACTACACACACCCACTGGGCTATCCAAACTATACACAAACACACACCAACACAAGTAACACAAGCTTACAACAACAAACCAGGACACTGGACGTTACACATACGGATACAACAAGCCAGTGCGCACCACCTGAAAAACCATCCAATCTACACATAAAACACACAGACACACTCCTACATAACAATCACATAGAAACAACACAGGCATTGGGCCTCCCCCTTATGGATGCAATAAGACAGTGCATGCAACCAATAATCTGCAAGCCAACACACACAGAAACCGGTTTCTTCTGTTCTGGACCTATCCTATCACTCTTCCCTCACTAACCAACCCCGTCCTCTTTCTTGCAGAGCCACGTGAGTGCCTGGAGGCTGCCTTTGGGTGGTAGCGGTGTGCGTTATAAATCACCATAACATAACATAACAAAACAGGCCTCCTTCTTCTTCTCCTAAACTTTTTGTTTTGTCCTGTCTGCACCCCAATTCCGTCGCCACTTTTTCTTGTCCATTGCTCCATTTCATCCTCCACAGACTAAGGTCCAGATACTCCAAGCTTGGGCACAATACACAACTCTTTGGCGAAGACTTGGTGTTATAACACTACTCCAGTTGGAAATGGTGCATATACAATCTGAGTAACTTAACATAATAACAAAGATTTTCCCAGACGTAGAAAAGACCACACATTGGATGAGTGGAAGAAGATACAGTTAAGCTTGTAGGGAAGAAAAAACTCCTTGAAATGTTGACACTTCGTTATTGCGCCACATTTTTAAAACCCTGTCTAATCTATGTGCATCTTCAAAGAATACGCACACTGATAACACTCTTTTCTTTCTTCATTTGGGGTCCTAATGAAAAAAAAATAATACTCTCGATTGAAAGGGTGAAAACATTTGGTGGTGACGGGATAGGAAGGTGGAAGTGGGAGAGTTGGATATCAGGGTGTTCAGTGTTGTTGGTCAGAGGTAGGAGTTCAGTCTTGGAGGGGTTGAGCTCAAGGCAAGTGTAAAGACTGGAGAGGATGTTTGTACTTCTGCTCTCTATATGGTAGAGGAGAGGCACAGAGGACCCCAGCCAAGATTCTCTATTATTGGTAAACGTGGGCAAGCAATCAAGGCCTAGCTTCTCAGGTGGTGATGCGGGCTGGTTCTTAAGTACAGTATAGTCCCCAAGCACCCACAAAGGAATGTCAGCACACTGTATTAGTCTTTATATAATTAAGTTCAAGGTTATATACAATCACAATAACTCACTTTGTGCTCAGAAAATCTACAATGGCAAATATATACAGTTCTAAGTGGTACCACAATTAATATCAGATCTCATTAAAGTGCATCAACTATACTCTGGTTAAATGTCACACAGATCATTTAATAAAGGTAACCAACAATAGACATAGGAGGAAAGCAGTTGGTTAGAACAATTGGCAGAGTACTGGCCCCTACCACTAGACACAGTTCTGTGTGGAGATCCCCCCTCCCACCTGGACAACCTGTAAAGTAAAGAGATGTCGCAAGCCCAGTCCATATGTTGTTCTAGAAGTGTTATTTCCTTCTAAAATAGTTCTACAACCACAATGTGCCTGGAATAGCAGAGTTCGTTGTTGGGTCATCGACGGATCCTTCTTGAGCGGCTCCCTTTAAGGCAGTAGCCACGGATCGTCGAGATCCCATGAGGAAAAAGGGGTGAACGACGACGGCGAGGTGGCAGCTTCGTTCCTAGCGGTGCTCGGCGACGACGGAACGTTGGCGTCCTGCAAGGAAGAGGCACGCAGGCCACCTCAGTGACGATAGTTCAGGACCGCAAAGAGATTGTGAAGAACTGTGGCCCAGCAAGGGCGTCGAGTCGTCCGGCGTCTCTACGGTCGTCAGGTGGCGGGAAACCCACCGGCAGATGTTCCTCGGTGCGTCGGCGGCCTTCACTTTCTGTGGCGGGACAAAGCGGTCGACGGTGCAGGCGAGAGTGTCCTTGGATCAAATGTTACTTGGGCAAAGGGAGCACAGCGGCTCCGGTCGGCGACAACAGTGTCCGGGCACTTCTCCTTGTGATTCCGCGGCAGCCCCTGTCTCCGGTCGGAGGCCTGGCGTAGGTCTGTCCACCAGGGAGCTTTGGCAAAGATCAGCTGGTGCACGATGGTCTCTCATAGCTCGGGAAGAGGGCACCTTACCAGGTCCTCTCTGGGTCAGTCCTTGAAGACACAGCAGCTTTCAGATTGGTGAAGAAGAGCAACAGCAATTCTTCTCTTCCAGCAGGGCTTCAAGATTAAGCTTCCTTTTCAACTCCTGTTTCTCTTCAGCTTCTGAACACGAATTCTAGCAGTGAGAGGCCCCCAGATATACTAGTTGATCTCCCATTCATTCTGCTGGGTCACACTCAGGCAACCAATCGGTCAGAAGGGAATTCATGCAGGCAGGCAGCCAATCAGGTGCATAGTGCATTTGGACCATTCACTTCTCTCCAGACACTCACAACAAGTTATGTTTATTGGGACAAGTACCCAGCCATTCAACACTCCACACTGCATTCATACGAGTTTGGGGCAGGGCTGTCTCAGTCATTGGCCCTCATTACGATACTGGCACTAAACCATGGCGCTATTAGCACCATGGTTGGTGCCGGTACCGTGAGTCCACCAATGTTCAATGGGGAATTATCACCCCATTTCAAGGTTGGCGGGGCGGTAATTCCCCATTGAACATTGGCCCTTCCCCATTCCCATTTTTGCCCCATAGGGCTCAATGGGACTGGGGAAGGCGCTAAGTACGGTACCGCAAATTGTGGTACTGTACTTAGCACCAAGGTCCCTTTGCGGGTCCCTACTTTAACGGCTGGTCTGGACCAGCCTTTCAGGTCGGGTGCCACAAAGGGACCTCGCAGTAAGGCGCTAATGGGTTAACGGCGCCGCAGCCTTTTACGGTGCCGTTCACCCATTAGCGCCAGGGTCGTAATGAGGCCTATTGTGTCAAACACCAGAAACCAGACATCCACAACAAGAAGTGCACATTGGTCACGCACTCCATTCACCCAGGTCCCACCCACAGGGTGTACCCACAAAATACAGTCACTGTGAAGGCTCCAGCCAGTCTGGCCTGGACTTCACAACAACACCATATATGGAACTTCCACCCAACAGCCAGTCAGGGGGAAGGGACAGAGTCAGGGCTTCCCAGGGCTTTGGGGAAACAAGGTAACAGGCAATAGAAAGCAAGAGGCCACAGGGGCCATCTTGTTTTCTATTAGGAATTAACTGATTCCAATGGCAGGGCCTGGGTATCCCAAAATGGAGGATACTCAGAGCACCTGTCAAGTTCAGCATGGAGTTGCCACCAGCCCATACCCTGCTCTGTGGGCCACACACAGGTGCCCAAAAACATACACTAGGGGCACAGGGTTGTACCCCCACCCATGGGTGCCATAAGGGTATCCCATGGGTCTGCACACCAAACCAAAAGAGAGAGTTACCGCCAAATGAACTCTTTTGTGGAAAACACAACAGAACACACGATAGAAAGCAGTAAAGGACAAAGATACGGAGGCCCTGTCCCTCTGATGCATTTCCAGCATCACAGTAAGCACTGGACATTCATGACTGGATAAATGTGAAGCAGGCTTTGAGCTTGTGGATATCTGAGTATTGGTGGATGTGCATGATGTGTAGAGCAGGGAGGGTTCCAAGTAGTTCCATGTAAAGATTGGAGATCACGGGTGCGAGAATGGATCCTTGTGGGACTCCACAGTGATGAGTAGAGTTGGTGATCTGGGGGAATCCATTCGTACAAACTGAGGGCAATTAGCAAGGTAGGATTTATAATGGTTTATTGAGAGGCCACCCACAACATGGGGAGTTCCTTCGCTCCTCACTCATGTTGTTATGCAACAAACTGTTTAACAGATTCTTTTTTAGCCCTATCTCAGACACATATCATGCCCCTTGGATCTATTGCCTCCTGAGCTAACAATGAGCCAAGACCAGGCCTGTGTACGGGAAATATATTGTTTTTTATTTAAATTAAAAGTAATAGAAATGGGCACAAAAATGTTAAACACCACTTTATCTGTGGCACAACACAATCAACTTCTCTCAGCATAAATAAATCACAAAAGTTAGTTAAAAAGAAAATGGACACAATTCTTACTTTCTGCAAATTTCACTTCACAAAATAATTACACTTATCAACGACAAAGGCTCTTATGTACTTTTGTGCGATTTTGATTTTCCTGCAGGCTTAAAAGGCTAGCAGTAGGATTTCAATCTTGGTTCAAATACATATGGCAGTTAGGATTTCGCCCACACGTTTGGTTTAAAATAAACACAGGGTGATTTATCGCTTTGTTTTTCAGACTCCCCTCCACTTGCTTTGGTCTATGTTGGAAAGTCAGACAGTAACATTGGAATGCTTTGTGGAATTTTGGATTTCAGACCCCCCTTACTGAAAGGCCTCTGTTGGGAAAGCTGGATAAAAAGTTTGGACTGATTTAAGAACAAAGACACCCCTCTTCCTTAAAGAAATAGGGGTCAGCTGGACAACAAGGCTTACCCAAT
This sequence comes from Ambystoma mexicanum, assembly GCF_040938575.1. Lineage (NCBI taxonomy): Eukaryota > Metazoa > Chordata > Amphibia > Caudata > Ambystomatidae > Ambystoma > Ambystoma mexicanum. Next base: position 1,562,576,024 of record NC_090932.1, read on the forward strand.
TAAGTTATAGGCTATAGTTTTCAGCGGATACTGGGAAGTGAGCTTTATTAATTTCAGATTTTAACAAATTCACCCCGTAGTGTTATGCCAAATGGGGAATTAATTAAATTTATATTTTTGGCTCCATAGGCCAAGGATCTACACAGTTTTGCCCCCTCCTACCCACTATAAAGGGAAGGGATTCAAGGCAAGCAGACTCCCCCTAACCTTTGGTTTTCCAGGGTTTACATAGCAAGCTTCTTTTTAAATTTCAGGACAGCCAGCTGCATCTCAGGACACTCTGGAAAGATAGGGCAGGGGCCTGATCACTCGACTTTCAAAGATGGCCCCCTGCTCTCCACCACAGGACCCACTCAGCTTTGAGGCCTTCCTAGAGATAGACATCTCCACCCAGATGCACTCTCAGCAATCCCCTCTGGTGTCTCCTTACAGCTGTCGGATGGTAAGTTTCAGCAGCCTTCCTGATGGTCTGTCTCTTCTCTCTGTCCTCCTGTCTTTCTCCCTTTTCTGTCTGTCTGTGTGTCCCCTGTCCTAGTGCAGGTCCCCTTATATAGCAGCGATGACACCACCAATTTTACAATCTTGGGGAAATACCCTGCAATAATCCCTGCCACTAGGATTGGACAGTTACCCTTCTCTCACCTCCAAGCCCAGCCTCCAAGTCAGGATTGGTTTAGGGGACTGGAGCAACATATGGGAATTCCCATTTGTAACCTTCCCTTTGCTCTCCTTTGAGCTTTTTGGCAAACATTAGTTATGTATCACAACTTCATAATTTTACTAGCAACTGCCACATTAAACATATTTTCTTATTCCGCTAATCATAGAGAATTAGATAAGCCGACTACCAATTATGTATCATGTTGGACGGCCATGTGGCACCTTTCTTCCATCTCCATATAAAAAGCACAACAGTTATGTAAGTTACTAAGCATATCCCTAATTTCATTTTCCACGCGCTCAACAACTCTCAAATTTGCAACATGTTCAGATCAGCCAGAAATCTAGATTAACTGGACATTACAGTTCCCAGAGTCACAAGTAGATGCATTTCATATCCCCCAAATCACCTGAAAATTACATTAAAAATGGTACAAAAATGAAATCAATCCACATTATGGTTGCTGACAAAAAGTCTTAAATGATAATAGTCCTTTTAACTTAATTGCGAATCTTCCTGTGGACAAATGGCAATTTCTTCTTCCGGCCATTTGTTTCACTGGGTCAGCCTGTACCTTCATCAGTCTCCTTTGTGTTGGAAGCTTGCTCTTTGAAGTGGGTGTCCCCATTTTAACACATATTAGTCGTGCTCCAGGCAAGGGTGACTTTTCTTCAAGTCCCTGCTTTCAGAGCCAGCAGATCTGGAGAACACTGAATTTCGACGCCTTTAGCAGGACATTTTTTACTGTGGATGGTCATTGTAAAGTGGCTCTTCAAATGTCACTGGAGTTTTGTAGGTGGAACATAATATACAATGCTTTTGTCAACCCACACATCATGTTTTGTTTGCCTGACATTTTTCAGTGAGCAGTGATATTTTTTTCACTTTTACTTTTTAAAGCCGTTTTTATTTTCAGACACATGTGCAGGCCGTTTTTGTTTTCAATGTTTAAAAATCCTGTTTTCCATGTAACAGGGATCTTTGATTCCTCCTTCTTTTATAAATTAAAATGCTGCTTATCCGTTGGTAATGACAGGTAGGCCCCTTTCCACATGACTCTTTCATTTTTACTTGAAAAACAAAAACATGAGTCCAGGCCATTTGTGTTTCAGTGCTTAAAAGCCTGCCATTCATGTGAAAGGGACATCTGTTTGGGGTCTTTAAATGCACCCCATATGCCCCCCGCCCCATTCTTCCATGACTCTTTCTTGGGGAAGAGCAGGGCAGAATGGGGTTTTCTTAGGCATAATTTCCTTCATCAGGGAGTGGGCACTCCAGCCTCCCCTTCCATCTTTGGGTTGGAAGGCGTGGCACGACACCCTCTTTCCGCCTTCCTTCCCAGGTCCCTGGTGTTCTCACTGGACTCCGCTCTCACCTCCAGGCTGTAATTTTAAGGAGGGTAGTTCTCTAATAAAAGATAGAAAAATGGTTACAGTACGTTTTACACACATTTTTCCCTGGGAAGATTTACATAGTATTTACAACAACAACAACATACAGTTATAACATGACATTTCCATTTTACAAAACACATTTTATTAATTTTTTTTATTTGTACAATAACACCAAGTAAATTTCCCTGATATATATATCACGTGATCAAGCGCTCAGTATAGCGCGAAACGCGTTGTTTGCAGGCTGCTTAACTTAGGCGTCCTGCTGTTCTGTCTTCTATGTGCTGCTTTGTGTCATGCATGTGTTTTTTGCACAATGCATTTGGTTTTTTTATTCTGTATTAACATTAAAAGACATCAGTAATTGTTTCACTGTGTCTGTGGTGCTTCTTCCGACCCCCTACTGAACCTGGCATTTGTTTTGTTGTGCCTGTGGGAGTGCGATTCGCTTTTTCCTCCTTTTCTGCTATATATATATATATATATATATATATATATATATATATATATATATATATATATACCCACTAGGCTCTGCCCTGCGACATCCCTGTGTGCTGGTGGCACCAGAATCAGCAAAATGGCCGTGAAAGCCCTATGCGCGCCAAAACCTATGAAAATTGCGATTTGAAACCGGAAAAGATGGCTGCCAAATCTACTTTGCCTGTTGTCGGTAGTGGGAAGGAGACCTCACTGCTGAAACCTGTCACTGGGCTGCCTACCAAGGAAAAATGGAAACTGCATGAAAGGCAGTGCTTTATTGCAAGAAACCCAGAAATTGCTTTTGAATCCCTTGGTTGCTGAAAATGCAAAATAATGGTCCAAAACATAAGAAAACATCCTATATCTTCACTGGATGTTACCCGCCACTTCATTTAAGGATTCAATATGAACACACAATGTCAGGAAAAGCAGAATCTATCATGAAAATATCCACAGTAAAAAGTGTGCTTGCCTGTGAAAATCTGTCAAAATATGGGCGCAGTACCAGCGGTGACTGTTTCAAAAACCTGCATTTAAACTGCAAAGTTGCACCATTAAGACCTAATGTCTTAAATCTAAGTGACCTGTCATTAAGAGGAACATAGTGTCAGGTTCAGGTTCAAACTCCCCCTTCTCCTCACCTGAGTCCTCCGAGGAACGATCCTTACGTACAGTTTCAGGCTTCTTAATGTCCTTCTTCCTATTCTTGGGTGTGTTATCCTTCGGTTTCCGACCTTTTCTTTCGTGTAAATAAGGTCTGGCCCCTCCAGAGGCCACCGTGACAGAGATGAGAAACTGCCCAGAGAGGCCCCCAGGAGGGCCAGCCTCGCCCCAGGGAAAAAGCCCGAAGGCAGAAAAAACCCTGGTATTGAAGTCTTGCAGAAGAAAGTAAATGTTGTTTCCAAATACTGCTGATGTGAAAGGTTCAATCACACAGAAGAATATTATGAACAGAACAAGTACTGGAGCTGACAGGAAATGTAAAAGTATAAACTGTGGTAAAGATTTCCCCAATACCGAAGAAATACTAAGACAAGCAGGAACGGCTAGTTGCCGGAAGCAAGTAAGAAAAATGAAATGGAAGTCGCGAAAGCTGTTCGCGTTCAGAATAGGAACACTGCCGCTTGATTGTTAAATAAAAGCGGCAGGGTTAGAATGGCAGGGCGCCGTGAGTGATAGTAAGGTGGAAGAAAGAAAGGCGACAGAAGCAACAGAAACAAGGGTAGCGGTTAAACTGGAAGAAGTACGTACAAAAGGCAACAAAAGAATTGAAAACACAGATACCGAATGAGATGGACCCAGGAGGGTCCGGGATTCAAAGGAATAATCGTAAGATAAATGCACAGGAGTAGCACCGGAGTGCGAGCGAAGTAGCAAGAGAAACACAGATACAACGCACCGGCTGAAGGGGAGGAGTCGGAAGTTATAGTGCAGACCACCATATTGGATGAGGACTAGAGCGCTAACCAGAATAGAATTAATGCCGCCAGTAATCCCACGCCTTCCACCCACCGATCCTGACAGTATACCCCCTTCTCCTCGGGGGTCCCCCTGGTTTGCCCGGGTGGAAGTGGTGAAACCTCCTAACCAATCGGGGTGCATGAATATGGCTCACTGGTTCCCAGGATCTCTCATCCAACGGATAACCCTTCCAATGCACTAGGTATTGTAACTTACCCCGGCGGTACCTAGAATCAACCAAATAGGCCACCTCATATTTTTCAGGTGTTGATTTAACTTGAGCACGTACCCTGTGGACTGGTCTTTGGAAGGGATCCTCCTTGTATTCTTTGAGTAAGGAGACATGAAAAACCGGATGTACCTTCTTGAGGTAATCAGGGAGTTTGATCTTAAAAGCAACAGGATTAATCCGTTGGACAATGGGGAAAGGTCCGAGGAATCGGGGGGAAAATTTACCAGAATGGACCCACCTGGGCAGGAAACGGGTAGACAACCAGACCAATTGTCCCACCTGCCACGTAGGGTTGGGGCTTCTACTCTTGTCTGCCCACTTCTTTTGAGCCTGTTGACTGACCAGGTGTGCTCTTTTCGCAAGTTCATGTACCTCATGTAAGTCCTTCAGCACCCCGTCCACCGCAGGAATCTTGGTGGAAGGGGGACTGAGCCAGGGCAAATGTTGGGGATTATACCCATAGGTACAAAAAAAAGGACTCATCCGGATGGAAGTATGAATGGCATTGTTATAGGCGAACTCTGCTTGTGGGAGGAAGCGATACCAATTCTCCTGCTGGGGACTACAAAAACATCTTAGATACTGTTCCAGACTGGCATTCAATCTCTCGGTCTGTCCATTACTCTGAGGATGGTAACCCGAAGAAAGAGCCCTGTGTATTCCCAGTGACTGGCAAAGAGAAGCCCAAAATTTTGAAGTAAATTGAGGTCCTCGGTCTGAAACCACCGTCCGAGGCAACCCATGTAAGCGGACTATATCCCGAAGGAATACAGCTGCGGTCTCTGAGGCTGATGGAACCTGTTTGAAAGCGGAGAAGTGAGCCAACTTACTGAAAGAATCTACCGTTACCATGATCACCGACATGCCATCCGAAGGAGGGAGATCCACAATAAAATCAGTGGAAATATGTTCCCAGGGACGTTCAGGTAAGGCTTCTTGCTGTAGTAATCCTAGCGGTCTTCCCGTTCGATGTTTGTTGGAGGCACAAACCGAACAGGTAGAAACATACCGGCAAACATCGTTCCGCAGGGTAGGCCACCAAAAACCCCTGCGTAGCAAGTTATAAGTCTTCCTGACTCCTGGGTGTCCTGTTAAAGGGGAGTCGTGGCACCAAGACAGGACTAGAGTCTGAAGTTTCTTGGTGGGAATGAACAAGGCATCACCCTGATAATATAACCCATCCTTGCCTTGGACGATAGAGGATGGAGGATCTGAGCCAGTTTGATATTGAGGTATCAAATCTTGAAGAAAGGATAGAGTGGATGCAGCAATCCTAAGCCCTGGGAAGACCAATTCGTGTCCCCTGTAGGTCCCAGAGCCTTCCCCTTGACTACGAGACAAGGCATCCGCCCTTAAATTTTCTGTACCCGGAATGTAGGTAATGTTAAAGTCGTATTGCAGGAAGAAATAGGCCCACCTGGCATGGCGTGCATTGGTGCATTCCATTTGTTGTAAGACCCTAAGATTACGATGGTCAGTTCTGATGTCAAAGCTGTGAGCGGCCCCTTGCAACAGATGACGCCACTCTTGACAGGCTAACTTGATTGCCAACAGTTCCCTTTCCAGTACTGAATAGTTGCGCTCACTAGTTGTAAGGGTCTTTGAAAAATAGGCCACAGGATGTTCCACTTCGTCCTCTGCTTTCTGTAGTAGAATAGCCCCAACCGCACCTACGGATGCATCCGTTTCCAATATGTATGGTTTAGTGGGATCTGGCTGGATAAGTATAGGTGCCTTAGAAAAGCATTCCTTGAGTGTTAGAAAGGCTCTTCTGGGTTCCTCATCAAAGACGAATTTTACACCCTTCTTCAACAGAGAGGTAAGCGGAAGTACAGTATTAGAAAAATTGGATATAAATCTCCGATAAAAGTTTGCTAAACCCAGGAAACTCTGTAGCTCCTTTATGTTGGTAGGTTCCTTCCAACCTCTGATAGCCTTGATCTCGATAGGGTCCATCTCTATACCCTCCTTAGATAGGATGAATCCTAAATAGGATACTGATGTAGCTTCAAATTGGCACTTTTCCGGTTTGATAAGCAGCTGATGGAACTTAAGGCGCTGCAACACCTGTACAACCAGTCTTCTGTGTTCAGAAAGCGTCTTGGAATATATCAAGATGTCATCAAGGTAAACCACCACTGTTATGAACAACATATCGGAAAACACCTTGTCCATGTATCTTTGGAATATCGCTGGAGCGTTTACAAGGCCAAACGGCATGACCCTATATTCATATAGACCAAATGGGGTGCGGAATGCCGTCTTCCACTCGTCTCCTTGTCGTATCCGTAATAGGTGATAGGCACCTCTTAGGTCGAGTTTAGTGAAATAGACTGATCCTTGTACGGCTTCTAATATATCCCTTATAAGTGGCATGGGATATCTGTCCCGAATGGTAACTTTATTCAAGCCTCGATAGTCTATACAAGGACGTAACTCTACTGTATCCTTCTTAGGGATAAAGAATAACGAAGCCCCACAAGAAGACCTTGATTCTCGGATAAGGCCATTCTGTAGATTTTCATTTAGGTATTCCCTAAGAGCCTTCCGTTCAAGAAGCGATAACGGATACATGCGTCCGAAGGGAACTATTGCTTCAGGTATCAAGTCGATGCAACAGTCCTCTGCCCTATGAGGAGGCAGAATCTTGGGTATGGTATCCAGGAATACTTCAGAAAACGCCTGATATTGAAGAGGGATAGAAGAAATGATTCTGGAATTGTGGGTAGATCCTCCTTCTTCCGAACTGGCATTGGTGGTTTGGGTAATAGGTGGGTCCATACAGTTGGTCCTACAAAACAGCGAATCAAAGCACACCTTATTGTCAGTCCAGTTAATCTGCGGGTTATGCCTTCTTAACCACGGGATCCCTATAACCACAGGAAAATGAGCGGCTCTGATCTGATCAAACACCAAGATTTCTTCATGGTGGCCCATCTCCATCTTAAGCGGGAAAGTCTCTAAGGTGATGGGTCCAGATGATAAAGGCCTGCCATCAACCCCTTCTACAGGAATAGGGGTTGACTTGAGTCTCGTGGCCACCTGGTGTTCCTTGGCCCATCTAAGGTCCATGAAATTGCCTGCTGCTCCGCAATCCAACATGGCTAATACCTCAATGGGAACCGAATCAGACAGCCACAGTTTCACCTTGAACACCATCAGACTGTTTTCTTCCGTGTTGTCTAAGGTTCTTGAGTTGCTGCAAGGGTATTTATCAAGTGCCCCGACACTTCCCTTGCAGCAGAGCGGGGGCTGAAGTTTCCCTTCCGTCGAGGGGGTACCTCCGGGCAGTTTCTCAAAAAATGTTTGGAAGACCCACAGTACATACACAATCCTGTGTCCCGTCGTCTTCTTCGTTCGTCTGGAGTCAGGGGACCTCGAGTGGCTCCTATCTGCATGGGTTCTTCTGCCCCGGTTGAGGTTCGTGTCTGAGGAGAAGGGGAAGGGAGACTCATGGTCTGAGGAGTTCCATAGGTTCGTCTTCTTTCTCTTCTTTCTTGTCGTCTTTCCTGTAGGCGGAAATCTATCTGGAGAGACAATGTTACCAAATCTCGGAAGGATGCTGGTCTGGCAACTCTAGCAAGCTCATCCTTGATTTCGTCGTGAAGACCTCGTCTGAAAATGGTCTGTTGGGCTGAATCTGGCCAGTCTGCCTTAGCTGCTAATCTCTGGAAGCGAGAAACGTAGGTTTGAAGATCCGAATTTCCTTGACAAACATCCAGAATGGCTTCCAAGGAAGAGTAGAAGACCTCAGGTCGGTCAAACCTTTCTTTGAACAGTTCCATAAAACGGTCATAATCATCTAGGGATGGGTCATTATTAGTAACCAGCGGTGTGACCCAGGATAATGCGTTTCCGGAAAGGTTTGCGATGATGAAACCGACCCTTGATCTGGCCGTTTCATACGCATGGGTCCTGAAGGCAAAGTACACCTTACATGCATCCAAAAAGTCCTTAAGCCCTCCAGGGTCCCCGTTGTACTTGCCGAAGGAGAGTGGCATAGTGGGCAAGTCACCATGATCCTCCCGACGTAAAACAACCTGTTGTCGGAGTGCAATATTCTCCGTTCTCAGGGCTTGAACCTCCACAGTTAAATTCTGCATAGCCGCAAACAGTTCTTGGTATTGCTCCAATGATGCCATAGTGGGAGTTGGGCGTTGTATGCTGTCAGGTTCAGGTTCAAACTCCCCCTTCTCCTCACCTGAGTCCTCCGAGGAACGATCCTTACGTACAGTTTCAGGCTTCTTAATGTCCTTCTTCCTATTCTTGGGTGTGTTATCCTTCGGTTTCCGACCTTTTCTTTCGTGTAAATAAGGTCTGGCCCCTCCAGAGGCCACCGTGACAGAGATGAGAAACTGCCCAGAGAGGCCCCCAGGAGGGCCAGCCTCGCCCCAGGGAAAAAGCCCAAAGGCAGAAAAAACCCTGGTATTGAAGTCTTGCAGAAGAAAGTAAATGTTGTTTCCAAATACTGCTGATGTGAAAGGTTCAATCACACAGAAGAATATTATGAACAGAACAAGTACTGGAGCTGACAGGAAATGTAAAAGTATAAACTGTGGTAAAGATTTCCCCAATACCAAAGAAATACTAAGACAAGCAGGAACGGCTAGTTGCCGGAAGCAAGTAAGAAAAATGAAATGGAAGTCGCGAAAGCTGTTCGCGTTCAGAATAGGAACCCTGCCGCTTGATTGTTAAATAAAAGCGGCAGGGTTAGAATGGCAGGGCGCCGTGAGTGATAGTAAGGTGGAAGAAAGAAAGGCGACAGAAGCAACAGAAACAAGGGTAGCGGTTAAACTGGAAGAAGTACGTACAAAAGGCAACAAAAGAATTGAAAACACAGATACCGAATGAGATGGACCCAGGAGGGTCCGGGATTCAAAGGAATAATCATAAGATAAAAGCACAGGAGTAGCACCGGAGTGCGAAGTAGCAAGAGAAACACAGATACAACGCACCGGCTGAAGGGGAGGAGTCGGAAGTTATAGTGCAGAGCACCATATTGGATGAGGACTAGAGCGCTAACCAGAATAGAATTAATGCCGCCAGTAATCCCACGCCTTCCACCCACCGATCCTGACACATAGGTTGTAACTATTTAATCTCCATGATTTAGAGACTGGAATCAGAGTTCTAACTGCCTGATTAAAAATTGCAAGTTTTATTTTAAGTAAGAAAATGTTATAATTTGACAGTGAATTTAGCTGAAACTCAGAGTTATCATACCAGTTCTTCCCATCTTTGCCCAACAAAAGGCATCTCCCTTCCTTCCCACCAAAGGCCAGGAACTCACATTCAGGTGTTGATTAAAAGGGGAGGAGATTTGGGCTGCTGCTCCTGGAGGAGACAATGAACCTTCCTTGGCCGAAAGAATATGCAGATTGTAAGTGTCAAGTGTGGCATCTGCCAGAGGAAGAAGGCGGATATTGCTCTTGAGCTACGAGAAACCTTTGGAGGCGGGGATAGACATTTTTGTTGTTTCTCAATGGACAGAAAGCATATTTCTTAAAAGGCGGACAAAGGACTGTGCGAATCTGTAAAAATTGTAAATTTACAGTAGTGTTAATGTGATATTTTTAGGCACATTTTAAAAGGATGTGAAGCAGGAGACCGGGTAAAATACTAAATCACACAGCCATCTCCGTTGGACCCAACCTGGGTTGGGTCCAACGGAGAGCAGCTGTGTGACTTGGTATTTTACCCGGTCTGCTGCTTCACATGTTTTTCGAGTCAGGGTGTCTCCAGACTCTTCACAGCCAGCTCCTGTATATTTTCTTTATCAAGTCGAAACTACAACATTTTAGTACTATTGAACTTAAGCAGATTTTTACCAAGTTGTGCCCACTTAATTTTTTCTTTTTTTTTTATTCACATTTTAAAAGGACCCAGAACTCTGAGAAAGTGTAGTGAAAATTCTGGTTTTGTAGCAATTGTATTCATGTTAGAAGCACAAAACTTCATATGATTATGCCCAGATATCATGCGCACATATGTATAAAATTGTGGACAAATCAAATGTTGTGTCCCAGATAAAAAGTGTGAAAAAATTTCAAATCCAGACCCAAGACATCACAGCTATGGGATTTGGAAGAATGTGTGCCCCAACAAATATGTGATCTATGTATGGCATTGGTATAAAGATTGTACACATGTAAAGATGTATTATATCAAAAATAGATTTTATGTGCAAAAGGCAAAGGGGAGGTATTCCCTGTCTCATAAACCGCCTCATCATGATGACACTCTGTTTTCCCCTCCAATCAAGGGAGAGAGCAGACTTTAGCCAATGGACTACTAAGGGGTGTGCCTAGGATAATTCAGCTTACCCACCCCTTTATGAAACATATAAATAGAGACAGCTGAGGACCTAGAAGGAGACCGATCCACCCACCATCCCGATTTCAGCGAAGCACTTTGAAGGAGATCCATCCATACTCCTTGTTCCAGACTCCAAAAACTTTGCAAGCAGAAAGGCCCATTTCCAAAGCATAGCTGAACCACTTTCAGCTGGGCCTAATTTCCAGAACCCATCCCTAAACTAAAGGGGAAACCAAAAAGAGCAGCCAGGCTGTGCTGTAACTGCTTGCCTATGAAAGAATCATTTTCTATAACCAGAAGGACAGATTAAACCCTGTCTTGTGCCGTGCTGTGCTGTGTAGACCGCAGACCAGAGAGCCATTGCAGATCCAGCCCAGTCCTGATGTGCGGTGTCCAGAGGACCTTGCTGATCACTGACCTGTCCAGTCCGGTGTGCCAAGCAGTCTGTCCCAGAAATCTTTGACCAGAATCCCTGACGGTTCCATTCCAAACACTGCTAGTGAGTATCCATAGTATAGGATTGTCACTAGCCTATGAACTATCTACAGTCATCCCTATTCAAATCAAATCTATCCCATATCCAGAACTGTATTGTTAGAAATCCTTTTTTTTTTACCTGAACTCTCTTTCTCCTATCCTATAGTCCTTCTGTAATAATATTGTTAAAATCATCTTTGCGCTGATATATTGCATCCGAAGAAAGACAAGCGTCTCGGCGGCAAAAACCTGATCGGTGATATCCTGATTTGGTGGCTGTGCTGTCGTGTAGTTTGTATCTTCATAGTTTATCCCTAGTGTAAAGAAACCTTGTTTGTACTCTTAAAGCGCATCCTTGTTTTACAATTTTGCCTCTTTCTGAAAAAACGACCTCCACGAAAACACTCATAACTTCTTCATACTTTATGCTAGAAACGAAATGTGAGTGTCTACTTGAAGCTAACATCCCAAGCTTTCTAAAGAACCCAAACTCGTTATAGTTTTCTGCAATCGCGCTTACCGTGCGTGGAAAAGTTTGCCGTACATTTTTCTTTTGGCTCAAATCTATAACGTGTGAAATAGCTTTTCATTACATCTGACTTCAAAATTATGTTTTCTACTTGCTTCTTAGTCTCAGATCATTGCTAGCATTAGTCTGATACCATACCACGTGGCTCCCATGAGAATTTGAACAATTTCAGTGAATTAAACCATTTTCAGTGTTTTACCCATTCATTCAAAACCAACTTTAAACCATTCTTGACAGTTTGCCAATCAATTCTGTTTTTCGCTGGTGTTTGCTGGGGGGAAGTTGGGATGGATATATTTACTTGAGTTCTGCATTCCTGAAACCTGTTCTCTCTCTTTCTATCTCTTTATATTGCATATTGGGGGCATTAAGGGGTGTGCAGGGGAAAATAGTAATCACATTGCCATTTGATTGAACACACCCAAAAGTATTATTTCTGTGTTGCATTATTATTCCCATCATTGTTCCTTATGATCAAAGAGATTGTTAGTGTGACATCACCCCATTGGTGATCATTGTATAACCATTAAAAATAGTGTGATATATATTGTGAAATCCATAAATAAATATTTTAACTTTGCAAACCAGCCTGCTTCCTGGTTCAGTGTGACCGGGGGGGTTAAAAGAGAGGGGCGTGATATAAGTGGTACATCGTTCAAAATAAAAGAACCTATAGACACAAATTAATAATTAAGGGTTTCAGTTGTGCATCCCACGCTAGGCGTTGACTTAGGTGAAGTTCCGGATTGAAATCACTTACAAGATATATATATATATATATATATATATATATATATATATATATATATATATATATATATATATATATATCCATCTGATTTTTCATCCTTCCTTTTCATTCTTCAGATGGTTCCTCTGTTCGACTTTCATTTGGCTCATCAATCAGTCATAAAGCGTGTCTAGGATGACAGCTTTTCAACTGATTGATGTGCACCCATTTTCCCTCTGTCCTCCTTTTGGGATGCGGATCTTGTAAGCAACAGGTGCTATTTTATCTACAATTTAAAAGGCACCACGCCAAGATGGGAGGAATTTCTGCTCCTTGGCCTGATTCCTTTGAAAATTGTACAGTTAAACCTTATCATCTATTTCCTACTCTTTCTTGGTGGTCTTTAGATCTTATTAGATCTTCATATCTTCAGCCGACTTTTCTAAATTTCGCTGAGCATAAGTAAAAGCATGCTGAAAGTGCTTCCTTACATTTTCAATGTACCCATGAGTAGTGAACGCATTTATCAGTGTCTGCTTCTGAGTCCTATAGAGCAGATGCTGTGGTAACACAATTTTACATCCGGTCATGAGCTCAAATGGAGATATATTTGTTGCAGAAGATGGTGTAGACCTAATAGCCATCAGCACAAGCGGAAATCCGATGTGCCAAATGGGTCCAGAGTCTGCCACAAACTTCTTTAAGATACAATTGTTTGGTTGTATCTCTCGACTTTCCCACTTTAGGCATGGCAGCAGGCAATGTGGAGTTTTCTTTTTACTCCTAGAATCTCCCACATCGCCATCACCTCACTGGTAAATGGCTTCCTCTGTCCGGCTCAATCCTTTGCAGGAGGCCAAAACGAGAGAAGATGTGGTTGATCATTAGTGCAGCAGCTGTGTCTGCCCTACAATTTGAGGCTGGAAGACATTCTACCCACTTCGTGAACAAGCATGTCACAGTCAACATGTACTTGTTTCCCCCAGAGGAGCGAATCACTGGCTCGATGAAATTGACTTTGACTTGCAGATCTGACCAAGGTAGTGTCTTTCCCCTTTTTTGTAGGGGAGCTCTGTGTGTGAGTAAACTGGATTGGAATTGAGCACACACAAGACACCCCTTTAGGTTAGTGTCGAGGTCCTGGCCCATGTGTGGCCAGTAGGCAACTTCACACAAGATTTCCAATGTCATATGAAACCCCTTATGAACGGCATTGGCTGTGTAATGGGCATGGTACAACATTAGGCTTCGGAATGAGGTAGGTAACACCCACTGAAATAAATCTACAGGGTGCCTGGCAGGGTTCTGATATACCCAGGTAGGTACATGTATTAATATAAAGGAATCAGGATGGGAGATCCAACCCCAGCTAAGTGGTTTTGAAAATACAATTTTTATTTCAAACCAATTTTTTTATTTACACAACTTTCGATAAGCACGAAAGTGACAACGGACAGATGTAATTATATACAAAAGGAAATTAAGGTGAGTATCAACCTCTGAGATGTCGAGGTAAAATTTCCACACAAGGGCACAGGCACAAATGACAGTAGGGTGAACCTATGACTAAACAAGGTGCTACCCGGGACAGTAATTGGTCCAGGGGGTAAATAACAAACAGTGTACACAATACTATCTACAGAACATACAACAGGGTTTATACAGTTGTGTCACAGGTAATCGAAACTGGAGTGTTTTGGTCATGGAGGGCTGGTTTCAAGCCCGTCACAGTGGTGGCCTTCATCAGGATGGAAGCAAAAGATGTGGTTCTGTCCGTCTTATCTGTGGGTGAGAGTGGAGCCGTGAGGATCTCATGGTGAATTTACTTAGGAATGATTTAATAATGGCTAAATGGTGCCACGAAAGATACATCAGGAGGTGTATCTATATACAGCTTACCTTCTGCTGGTATTGCAGTGGTTATGCTGTGTATTTCAAGTCCTTAATCAAATTCTGGACTGTTGGGTGCGTGATGCACTCGGAAGACGCTGTGGGTTCCTGATGGAGAAAATCACTTCAGGATCCCGAGTGCTGGAAGAGGGCCTAAATAGGTCCTAATTCTAAAAGGGGAACACCACAAGGTGTTAGTCTAGCCCGGATGACATGCTAATGGCCGCATTGGTAGGTGCTTGTGCGGCCTAGTGCAAGGAATCTAGTGTCTATAGGCCCAAGGAGTCAGTGGATGAGGACACATATCGTTGGTCTATCCGAGCATGGAGCCCCAGGGGATGGCGCCAGTGCGGGCTGGTGCCAGTGAGCACGTGGTTCTAATCCAAGTAACAGGCGGTGGATGAGACCATAATATTGAGTTTGACCCAGCCTCGGTGCTGTGAGCCGCAATGGATGGTGCTCGTGTGGGCAGCATGTGTTTCTTAATCCAATGAGGAGGTAGTGGATGAGAGAGTCTCAGACGTGACTGGTGTTGGTGGTATTCAGTGCTCTGATCCTGGGTGGCTGGCTCCTCAAAGCCGTGGTGACAAAATAAGGATTATGCTTAGTGTGCCCCATGGAGAACAATAAATGAGGGCGTGCTGAACTCGTGCTAAAGCCGCATGTTAAAAAGTGTCTCTGCTGGCAGCCTGCGTGATGGTGAAAGAGCCTTATCAAATAGTTTGGAGTGATGGTTTAACCAGGGGTGAGGTCTGAGACAAAAGATCACTGGAGAAAAATTCTGCAAGATCTTACCATTAACTCGAAGGTGCGTACTTCGCCGAAGAGCCCACAGCATGTAATGGTTGCTGTGGGATTCGGGACGTGCACATCATAAGTATACGCCCACGGCAGTGTGGTGAGCCAATCGGGTAGGAGGTGTGTGCCTAGCTGACTTGTCACACCACCAGAGTCGAGAATGGTCCAATCGGAGGAGGTACGCCCCATGTGACCATGTCGTGCATCCAATCCTGATGGGGCCGTAAAATGAAAGTGAAACAGTCTCGTACAGCGCCACATTAGATGTTGGAAAGGAGGCGGATTATCCTAAATAAGGCACGAACTACAGGAGTCCCAGGGTGTCGTGGGACATGTAGTGATGGTGGAAGTTAGAAACTCTCTGAGGCACCGTGACCGAACAGTGGGTGGTGTTAGGTAATTGGGCCAGAAGAACAACTTGCGCATGTGTGACCAAAATGTGTTGGTACATGGGCAATTTGTTGAAAGTCGTTTGCTCAGTGAGCAAAATGGTATATGAAAAGAGGCATATTACATTGCAGTTGAAACATTTGCAAAATCGGTGACCCTATGGAAGGACATAACTAGTTGATCACACTTCAACAAATATTCCTAATTGCATACATATGTCACTACTGCTACATGAGGCATGCATGTACATATGAGTCTTAAAAGGAACAAGAGGACCCAAAGCTAGTGGGAAGGTGCTAGCAGTGAATCTGTGTGAGGCCTAACCAGTGTTGGTAGACCAGGAGATTATTGGGGAATTGTTCCCCTAGGTGCTTCGACTTAGGGGTAAAACAACTCACTTGGGACTACTCCCAGAAGTGTGTCCACTCCACGTTGATGTTTAGACCATTCTTTACTGAGTCTAGTTTGTACGCCCATCACAGCCAGATAGGGCTCTCCTTACCAACAAACTCTCTTGGATCCAGAACATCTTGGAAAACTTCATCAACACCCGGAGTTCCTCTTTAACGGCATAATCCCACTCTGTTAGAGGAAAGCTTGCAGGGTCGTCAATGTGTCGATGAAATTTCCCAATGATTGGGTTCTCTTTCTGTGCAGAGATCAAATCTGCATCTGGGGTATCTTTACTCCACTGCGCTGTTGAGAGTTTGCTGTTAGCCCGAGTTTGTGACATGGTGACAGCCGCCATTTGGAATTCACTCAGCAGGGATTCCGTTCCTGTGAAATCCCCCTGCCGAGCGCCGGGTATAGCTAGCTGGTCAGCCAGGTAATTCCCAGTCTTATCTGGCCCCTCTATCTTGGAATGACCTCTTATCTTCTTTCAATAGATGGGCATCTCATTGGACGTCACTAGATCGTCGATTGACTGGATCAGTTTGGCATGCTTTAGGGGTTTATTGATGGCATAAAGCATGTCTCGATTCTTCCATTTAATCATGTGCTCCACAAACCCATTCCTGACATAATCAGAGTCAGTGATTATGATCAGTTAATGGAGTTGGTGGTGCACTGCAGTGATGATGGCTTGATAAACAGCCATCAACTCTGCAACCTGACTACTTTGGGGTCCTATTTTATAAACAGCAGAGGGTTCTGAGGTATCATTCACCCAGGCATTCCCAATGCCAGCCACCAGTTCTTTTTCCCTGTTGCTATCAACATGGTAGGAGCACCCATCAACATAAACTGTGGGTATCCCCTCACACGCGTCTTCTTCATAGACCTTGTGTGGGGAAGTTAATTATGTCTCCAGGTTGTTGTTGGTCATTATACTTTGGTCCTTGAAACAGTTTTCTTGAGCACAATCATGCACGTCCGCCAACCCTTGCGCTAGGGGACTCTTCTTGTTTTGGCCATATCTGACCTCCACAGGAAAGCTTTGCATGGACAGAATCCAGGAAGTAATTCTGGAATTACTAATGTTCCCCGCCCGGATTCTGTCACTTTGTAGATACTGCAAGGGTTGACAGGAGTCTCGACAATGATGTGCTCCCGCTGTAATAATGGGCGGTAATTTTTCAGCACCCACACCATTGCCAGGAGTGCATTCTCGCAGTCATTGAATTGTTCCACCACAGTGGACAAAGTCTTGCTTGTGTATGAGATGACTTTGCTGACCTTATCATGCTTTTTGTATAATACCGCTGTGAGGCAAGTATCTAAGTACCCTGTCTCCAAGAAGTATTCCTTGTTCTTTATGGTGTAAACCAAACAAGGAGCCTGGGAAAGACTTCTTTTCAGTTGCTTAACTGCCTCAGATTGTTCTGGACCCCACTCCCACTTGACTCAGGCATTTAATAAATGGACTAAGGGTCGAGTGACCTCTGCGTAGTTTTCAATGAACATTCGGCTATAATTAATACATCCAAGAGGCTTCTTAATTCTCGCAGAGTGGTAGGGTCTTTTCATTTTAATAAGGCTTCCACCTTCTTCGCCTGGGGATTAAGACCCTCAGGTGTGATCTTGTGCCCTAAGAAGTTAATTTGGGTCTTACACCACTGTGCCTTCTGAAAGGACAGTTTTGCTCCTGCCTTTTCTAACTGGTAAGAACATAGCATATTTCTCCACAGTTGAGCTCTTGATCAAAACATCGTCCACACAAGCCAGGTTTCCCCTTTTTCCCAAATCATGCCTGGCCTTATGTAGGAAGATGTTAAACTGAAGGTAAGGGCAAGCTTGTACTGGTCTTCCCTACTCACAGGTACTGTCCTGTAACCGTAGATCTGGTATATGGCGGTGTAGACCTTTGACCCTTGGAAATGGGCCAGTCCCTGATCGATGTAGGGAAGGGGCCATCTTGACCTGTGGACCCATTTGTTCAACTCCCTCAGGTCTGCATATGGTCTCCATTGGTCGTTGGGTTTGAGGATCCCCAGTACCGGGTTGTTAAAGGTACTGTGGATCGGATGAATTATCCCACCGGATTCTAAATTCTTAAAAATCTCCGTGAGGGACTCCATGGATGCGAAAGGTAAATGGTATTGTTTCAGAAATACGGGAGCCATCTCAGGGTTCACGGGTATGGTGGTTGAATGAATAGATGTGGGTCTACAGTCATATGAGTCCACTGAAAAGGTATCTTGGAATTCCACAAAGACTTGTTTTAGCTTTTGTCTTTGCTCCTCTGTCTCACAGGCATCAGCCAGATTGATCCTTTACTTAACCATCTGCCTGAAACCTGGAAAGACCTCAGGCTTGGAAATGTCAGCTGTATTCTGCAGTTGGGTGGATAGATCTCTTTTGATGGTGTTGACCTGCACAGGGGATTCGAGGGAGTGGTCCTTGACTCTGATTACTACCTCCTCCTTCCTAATGTCACAGGTCACCTCTTCCACACTGTAAAGACCGGTAGGGGGTGTCTGTACTTCCGCTCTCTATATGGTAGAGGAGAGGCACAGCGGACCCCAGCCAAGATTCTCTATAAGGTAGCCATGGACGAGCAATCAAGGCCTAGCTTCTCAGGAGGTGATCGGGGCTGGTTCTTAAGTACAGTGTAGTCCCCGAACCCCCACAAAGGAATGTCCACACACTGTATTACTGAAAACACAGTCTTTATATAATTAATATTCAAAGGTATGTACACGATCACAATAACGCACTTTGTACTTGGAAGTCAATAATGATAAATATATACACGTCTAGAGTGGTACCACTAATGTTATCAAATCTCATTAAAGTGCATCAACTGTACGGTTAAAATGTCACCCAGATCAATAACGAGTAAACCAGCAATAGAGATAGGAAGGAACGCAAGATGGTTGAAACAGTAGGCAGAATACTGGCCCCGTACCCCAGACACAGTTCTGTGTGGAGATGCCCCCACCTGGGCAACCTGTAAAATAAGATATATCGCACAAGCGCAGTCCATATGTTCAATAGTCTCACTTCTTCCTATTAAGATTTTACCCCCCCAATGTATCTGGTGGAGTAGAGTTCTCCGACGATGCACCGACCGGTCCTTCTTGAGTGCCTCCCTTTCAGGCGGGAGCCACGGATCGTCGAGAGGTGTCGGGGAACTTGGCGTTCGGTGTCGGGGAATCGACGGCCCTTCTTGAGTGCCCTCCCTTTAAGGCAGGAGTCACGGGTCGTCGAACGTCCGACGGTGAACAGGGTGAACTATGGCAGGGAAGTGGCCGCTTCATTCCTAGCGGTGCTTGTTGACGACAGAGCGTTGGCGTCCTGCAAGGAAGAGGCATACGGGACACCTCGATGACAATAGTTCTGGACCGCAAAGAGATGATGAAGAACGGTGGCCCAGCAAGGGCGTCGAGTCGTCGGCGTCTCTGCGGTCTGTAGGTGGCGGGAAACCCTACGGTGGATCCTCCTCGGTGCGTCGACGGTCGGGCCTTCTCCAGCAGGAGACAAGCGGGTGACGATGCAGACGAGAGCGTCCGATGATCAATGGAAGTTCTTAGGCAAACGGGAGCACGGCGGCTCCGGTCGGCGACGGCGGTCGTCGACAGTGGCGGACAACAGTCCGGGTGCGTCTCCTTGGAGTTCCGCAGCAGTCCCCGTATCGGGTCGGCAGCCTGTCGTAGGTCTGTCTACCAGGGAGCGTTGGCAAAGATCAGCTGTGCACGATGGTCCCTCGTAGCTCGGGAAGAGGGCGCCTTACCGGGTCCTCTCTGGGTCATTCCTTGGAGGCACAACAGCTTTCAGATTGTGAAGGAGAGCAACAGCAATTCTTCTCGTCCAGCAGGACTTCAAGGTAAAGCGTCAGTTAATCCAGTTACTCGTCGTAGTGGACTTCAGCTTCTGAACACGATTCCTAGCAGTGAGAGGTCCCCAGATATACTGTTGATCTCCCATTCATTCCGCTGGGTCACACTCAAGCATCCAATCACGACTACGGGCATTCATGCAGGCAGGCAGCCAATCAGGCACACGAGGTATTCAGGCCATTCACTTCTCTCCAGACACTCACAACAAGTTATGTGTATTGGGACAAGTACCGAGCCATTCAACACTCCAAGCTGCATTCATACCGGTTTCGGGCAGGGTTGTCTCAGTCATTGTGTCAACCACCAGATACTAGACACCCACAACACAGAATGCATATTCGTCACACACTCTATTCACCCAGGTCCCACCCACAGGAGGTACCCACAACATACATCACCGGGAAGGCTCCAGCTAGTCTGGCCGGGCCTTCACAGCAACACCATATATGGCATTTCCATCCAGCAGCCAGTCAGGGGGAAGGGACAGAGCCAGGGCTTCCCAGGACTTTGTGAAAACAAGGTAATGGGTAATAGAAAGCAAGAGGCCCCCGGGGCCATCTTGTTTTCCATCGGGAATCAACTGATCCCAATGGCAGGGCCGGGGTATCTCAAAATGGAGGATACTCCGCGCACCTGTCAAATTCAGCATGGAGGTGCCAACAGCCCATACCCTGCTCTGTGGGCCACCCACAGGTGCCCAAAAACATACACTAGGGGCACAGGGTTGTACCCCCCACCCATGGGTGCCATAAGGGTATCCCACGGGTCCGTTCACCAAACCAAAAGAAAGAGAGCTGCACCGCCAGGAGTCCCACATGAACTCCTGCGCGGAAAACACGACAGAGCACACGATAAAAAGCAGTAAAGGACAAGGATACGGAGGCCCTGTCCCTCCGATGCATTTCCAGCATCACACACACCATAGGGGCAGGAAGAGTACACCAGGAAATCCCCCCTATGCCTAGTAAAAATCTTTTCTAGAGGAATACCGTCGCTGATGTTGAAACAGTTGTTTGGGAATGGTCCCATGATTTCATTTCCTAAATCAATAGAATATTTTTGGGCATCAATCGCCTTTCCAGTGAAGGTGTCTGCGCCCAAAGTGGTAATTTGAGGGTCGCTGTTATCCACCAATATTCAAAAGGTGGTGTCTCCTAGGTCCACTAGAGGTGTCAGATTTAAATATAAACCTTGTTGTTGGAGATGGGAATTTAGATTTGTATATGAGTCCTGATGTTTGAGAATCTGTCCTCACTTAATTTTGAGGGGAAGAGTAAATTGTTGCACCTGTCCTGGGATGCTCATTTCTTCTCGCACTTGAACTTCAACCACATAAATTAGCAATTGAGCTGACCGGAATGCTTTTTCAATGTTGTCAAAGCCCCCAGTCAGGACCAGGCTTTATTATTAATTAGGTCAAAATTGATTGCGAATCGGTTGACAATGACACCTCCCAGATAGAAGGCAGAAGGGCATCTCTCACGACCCAACAATTATGGTCTATGCTTTTGTTGCCAATAGAAGAGATGTTTGGAATTCAGGGTTTCCAGACCTACTTCCCATTTGTCAATCAATTTAAATGTGGGAATGGTCTGATCTTTTGGGAGTTTCCTGAATAATTCTTCACTGATTAAGCTCCTTCCATTATTTAGGCATACTCTGGCGAGCACTGGTTCCTCCCCCTCATTTAACTGAATGGAGAAAAACAACTGCTCGCCCTTTTTCTGAATGTCTGTCAGACTTTGAGCAGGGTCTTCCTTGTCTGGTTTCACAGAACCCAAGGTTTCTTCTGATTTCTGACTGGTGTCAAATTTTAGGGCGTTCCCTTCCAGTGTGGATTGACACTTAAAATTGGGAGGAAGGTTGATTTTCAAGAATGGAGAAGGGTTCCCATCACCAGGTTGTTCTTTTACAGAGATGACTCTGATGTCTGGGACTTGGTTAATGTTTAAATGGAACTCTACATTCTCAGAGTGTTGATCAATTACACGACAGGTAGCATTCAGGCTTAAATAATTGGTACTCATTTTTTATTTGATGCGGTAGTTAGTCTGAGTCCAGAGGACCTTGTTTACACAGTCAATCAGAGGTGATAACCTGCTCAGGAGATAATTCCCCTGTAAACAAGGTGTGCCCTCTGGAGTCACAACGATCACCAGATGTTTCAGCCGGTGCCATCCAATTGTTATGTTTTATGTCCAGATCCACAGTCCCTTCGACAGATTTATCATTCCCGTCGAAATTTTGGAGTTGTCCTTGAAGTGGTGTGAGTGAAATTTGGTAGCCCTCCGCGTCCTGAGTTTAGTTGGTCAAAGGCCCTTTGGACAGGAGAGTGGCTTGGGATCCAGTATCCACCAGAGCTGTTAATTCACACTGACGATGCACCTTAAGGTGCAAAGAAAGTATGAGTTATTTGACAGCCGGGAAGTCATTTTCTTAATATTGAACTCTGGCACTGTGTGATCTTGGGCAGTTTTCTGTGTCGGAGTTCGGGAATCTGTAAACGGAACTTTGCAACTTGCAATGGGAGTTGTTGGGGAATCCTCTTTTCCCCCGGCTCCTTGGCTGTCCCCCGTTACCTGGAAACAGTTCTCAGAACCTGTTTGGAGAAAGGACACCCCTCTGTTTCACTTCTGTTTGGCTCACATGTTTGGGGTTGAATAGTCTCTGGTTCTGGGTCGGTCTCCATACTTACCCTGTCCCACTCAGGGTCTTTTGGGACCTATTTATATTTAGGAGGGATCCCCCCCGTTTTTGAAAGAGAAGGTCTGCTTACCTGAATCCACATGGGATTCTTCTCTTTCAAAGGAGATAATCCGGAGTTCCTTCACAAAGTGGGTTCATTTGGCCTCTCCTACTTACCCTTTGCTCTTTGGGTTCTAACATTTTGGGGGTATACGAGACTCTTTCAGGCTGTGAGGTATTTAGGGGTTCTGTTTGGGTGAGAAAGGAAGCTTACTCAAGAGCTTGGCATCTCCCCTCCACCCAGGCCCCCTGCTCTGGAACCTGTAGTTTATCTGAGGTTTCCTCCTGTCATTTCTCCCCATGGGCATCAGACCTAGGCGTTGGGGAGTTCTGGGAAGCAGGGTTAGGTTGAGAGTTGGACTGAGCCCTCAGCATGTGCCTCAGATAATTGGTCAGTTACTGGACCTGTCGCTCCAGTTTCAAGACCTTGTCTGGGTGGTAGGGCCAGCCAACGCCATACCTCTGCTGCTTCTGATAGGGGTAACTGTCCCTTCTCCCGGAGTAGCTCGGGTACTGGAAATTCGCCCCATAATTTTCCATCCTGAATCTCCCTTCTCCTGGGTTCAGGGGTCTATTGTCCTAGAACCCGGGAGAGAGAGCAGGATTGTTTTGGAAGTTCTGGTTTGGGGGATATCTGGGGGAAAAGTTCAGAATGGGAGGTGTCATGATACTTCTCTCCAGAGGGAAGTTTTCCGGGGCAGTACTTATCTGATTAATTCCCCCCATTGAGCCGGGGGAGTCTATACATAAGCCAGGACTTATATATGTGGCTGGGTCAGAGGGAGCATTTTTCTGGGCCCCGCCTGACTACCATTTGATTAGTCAGTGTTGTGGGGTCCCTTCTGCTTTCCATATTGCTTGTTGGCACGAGGGTTACTTTTAGGCCCCTCCCCTCTCCAGATCCAATGGAGGGGTTGTTTTTACCTCTGCCACAGCCTTTGCAGCAGTAGGGTCGTTAGATGGTTTGGGGGCTTTGACAGTATTTTTGCTCTCAGCAGGCTTTTGGACCTCATAAATACAAGTGGCCTGTTCAATCAGCCAATCCAGGGTCCCATGCTCCTGAAAGTCACACACCAACTGAGTCATTATGTATTTGGGGAGAGCATGGAAATATGGAGTTATGAACTCCCTACTATTGGCGTTCCCCCACCGGGAAGTCTGAGTAAATGTTCTTTTTAACTCCTGTACAAACTCTCTAGGCGCCTGATCTTCCCCACACTGCAAGTTATATGCAGCCTTACGGGTCTCCTGTGGGTTCCTATGCGTGGAAAAATGTTTCATTATGGCCACCTTATAAGTGGACCATTCATGAGGATCCTGGTCTTCCAGTCCTGCGAAGAAACTGGAGTACTCAGGTGAGACATTCCTTAACTAATGCTATACAATTCACATCATTCCTGATCTGGAATGATGCCCTCATCTGCTCATAAGGTTCCAGGTGCTCCCATACTGAATACTTGGCATTCTTGTGTTATGGGGTCAGGAAGCTCTTCATGGCTTTGATTTGTCTTATTGGGTCTTTGACAACACCTTTTCTTTGTTTTCCCTGTATTTTTCTTCTTCTGCACCAGAGTCCATTTACCTTCTGACTCGGAACTGCTACCAGTACTCCCTTCCCTCTCTTCCATGGGATCATTATCTCTATAAAACTGGGAATATCTCCCAGAACCTCAGGGTCTGGACTCCTCTCGACTGGACCAAAGTGCTCTCTCAGAGTCACTCTCCCTGGAGTTCCTTTCAGGCCCAGGATAAAACCCAGTTTCCTCATCCTTCCTACAGGTAGTCTGAGGAATTCCCTCTTCCCCTGAATACACAGAGGTTTTTAGACTGTCCTTCCTAGGCTAAGCGTCTGGCTTTTCTCCTTTAGCGAAGCTGGCAAGGTGGTTTCTTTGTAGTCGCATCTTCAGCCAATCTAACTCCCAGACCTTCTCCTCATAAGAGTTTTAATGGTCTCAAGTACTTACCGTATTAATCCTTACTTGACAGGGACTGGCCTTCTTGATCAGTTGGCCTTCTTACCCAGGACTAGTTGGGCTAGGCCTGGGTAAGTCTAACTGCCTCATGTCACCCTGTTCTTGATGAGGTCGGTTCACATTGGTGCACGAGAGGTTGTACATGACTGGCATGAGGCCCCTGTTCAGTGGGCCTTGTCCCATATCCTGATTGGTCAGGGGGCCTCTAGTTCTGTTTATCATTTTTGATTTCCTTGGCGAGGCTCTCACACCTGTATCTCTCTTTATTTGCTGTTGGTAGTCAGAGAGCTGGCTTTTTACTTCTGACACTAATGCCTCATTAATCTCATGCAACCTGCTCCGGGCTACCAACTGATCCTTTGTTTGTTGCACCTCCTGCTGAAGTGATTCATTCTCCCTCTGTGGGCCTTGAAAGCTGCATGCACATTCAAGGCGCTTTTCCTTCAGGAGACTAATCCCTTTCTCTTGCTCATCCTTACATTTTGCTGCCTCTAACAGTTCAGCTTCTATTTGTCACACACTCTACTAACTAATTCCTCGCTTCTCTAATTCTGGTCAGTTCCTGAGAACCTGACTGTCCCTTTTCTAGCTCCATTTCCAAATTATTCATCCTCTGTAACAGGACGCTGTTTTCCTGATTCAATAGGTCTTTTTCCTGAGCCAGCCGCGTCCTCTGTTGTTTCTGAGTACTTTGATAATTAATGGACTGTTTTCAGTTGTTTTATTTCTGATTGGAATGCGATAATGTCTTCAAGAAGGACTCTATTATGAGCAGACTGGTCATTTAGCTTGTGTTGCAGTGCGCTCAGATTTTCTACACACTCTTTATGTGCATTTTTCAGTGCAAAAAGCTGGGTTTCTCCCTCTGCACTCTCTTGCTGCAGTGCTTTTAACTCAGCTTTGAGTTGTTGAACAAGATCCTGGGCATGTGACAAGTCTCCAGCCTGATTCATCTTACCACGCTCGCTATTTTGCCAACGCTCTTCTACTAAAAGCAAATGACAATATAACTGAGCAGTTAGTTTGGCCATTTGTATCTGTTCATCACGAGCAGTTGTGGATATAAACAAAGCAAGGAGACCATTGCGTGGCGATGTAAGTCAGATTAAGAAGTATTCCTAAACAGACTTAAAACTTCAACCAGCTAAATTGGAGTAATAAGACGAAAGCCTCGGCATCCAAAAACTCACTGGCAGAATATCTCTGGCAGAGAGAAAGAAGACGTCGCTGCACCGAGCAGTGCATGTGTATGCGTTGGGAGGCTCCCTGGACTGCTGCCACTGTTGAACGCGTTGGGCGAGAGAAGGCCTTGGGGGAGACTTGATCTTTGGCACTGGGTTATGATGTCCGCAGAGAGCGTGCAGCAAGACCAAGGCGCTATCTTTGCATCCCGAGGACTGGGCGCCTCAAGGTTTAGGGTCAGCCGTCGCTCTCCCGTTAGCAGCCACAGGCAGAGGCATTGCTAGGGGGGGCTGAGGGGGATATATTCCTGGGTCTTTAGGTTGTAGCCCCGGATAGAAGCCCAGGAGCTGCAACCAAAAGGTCAGCTAGTCCTGAGTCCTGACATTCCCAAAATGTGCGTAGCCCCGGACCTATTCCTGACCTAGCAACACCCCTGGCCACAGGTAACCAAAGCAGGCCTGGGCAACGGGGGCCTGAGGGGAAAGCAGGAGGACGTGGCACACTTATATCCTGGGGCATCACATGTGACTTAGCTGTGCTCAGGGATAAGCCAGGAAATGGGCCGGAACACACGACAGAGAGGGGTTCCGGCAAAACATATTTTGCTGCCCTGTCTACAGACCCAGTGGCTTGCCCACGACACTCACGCACTGCGCTTCAGGAAAGGTAGCAGTAGGGCAAGCTTCTCTCGCTCTCACTAGACAAGCTTCCCTCACTCTCACTAGACAGGTTCAGGAAAGGTAGCAGTAGGGCAATCTTCTCTCACTCTCACTAGACAGGTTCAGGAAAGGTAGCGGCTGGGCAAGCTTCCCAATCTCTCACTAGAGAGGTTCAGGAAATGTAGCAGTAGGGCAAGATTCTCTCGCTCTCACTAGACAAGCTTCCCTCACTCTCACCAGACAGGTTCAGGAAAGGTAGCAGTAGGGCAAGCCTCCCTCACTCTCACTTGACCTGTTCAGGAAAGGTAGCAGTAGGGCAAGCGTCCCTCACTCTCACTAGACAAGCTTCCCTCACTCTCACTAGACAGGTTCAGGAAAGGTAGCGGCTGGGAAAGCCTCCCAAGCTCTCACTAGACAGGTTCAGGAAAGGTAGCAGTAGGGCAAGCTTCTCTCACTCTCACTAGACAGGTTCAGGAAAGGTAGCAGTAGGGCGAGCCTCCCTCACTCTCACATGATAGGTTCCGGAAAGGTAGCAGTAGGGCAAGCTTCTCTCGCTCTCACTAGACAAGCTTCACTCACTCTCACTAGACAGGTTCAGGAAAGGTAGCAGTAGGGCAAGCGTCTCTCACTCTCACTAGACAGGTCCAGGAAAGGTAGCAGTAGGGCAAGCTTCTCTCACTCTCACTAGACAGGTTCAGGAAAGGTAGAAGTAGTAGCACTAGGGCAAGCTTCTCTCGCTCTCACTAGACAAGCTTCCCTCACTCTCACTAAACAGGTTCAGGAAAGGTAGCAGTTGGGCAAGCTTCTCTCATTCTCACTAGACACGCTTTCCTCACTCTCACTAGACAGGTTCAGGAAAGCTAGCAGTAGGGCAAGCTTCTTTCGCTCTCACTAGACAAGCTTCCCTCACTCTCACTAGACAGGTTCAGGAAAGGTAGCAGTAGGGCAAGCTTCTTTCGCTCTCACTAGACAAGCTTCCCTCACTCTCACTAGACAGGTTCAGGAAAGGGAGCAGTAGGGCAAACTTCTCTCACTCTCATTAGACAAGCTTCCTTCACTCTCACTAGACAGGTTAAGGAAAGGGAGCAGCAGGGCAAACCTCTCTCGCTCTTACTAGACAAGCTTCCCTCACTCTCACTAGACAGGTTCAGGAAAGGTAGCACTAGGGCAATCTTCTCTCACTCTCACTAGACAAGCTTCCCTCACTCTCACTAGACAGGTTCAGGAAAGGTAGCAGTAGGGCAAGCTTCTCTCACTCTCACTAGACAGGTGCAGGAAACGTAGCAGTAGGGCAAGCTTCTCTCACTCTCACTAGACAGGTTCGGGAAAGGTTTTAGGAGAGCAAGCTTCTCTCACTCTCACTAGACAGGTTAAGGAAAGGGAGCAGCAGGGCAAACTTATCTCACTCTCACTAGACAGGTCCAGGAAATGTAGCAGTAGGGCAAGCTTCTCTCACTCTCACTAGACAGGTTCAGGAAAGGTAGCAGTAGGGCAAGCCTCCTTCACTCTCACTTGATAGGTTCTGGAAAGGTAGCAGTAGGGCAAGCTTCTCTCGCTCTCACTAGACAAGCTTCACTCACTCTCAATAGTCAGGTTCAGGAAAGGTAGCAGTAGGGCAAGCTTCCCTCGCTCTCACTAGACACGCTTCCCTCACTCTCACTAGACAGGTTCAGGAAAGGTAGCAGTAGGGCAAGCGTCTCTCGCTCTCATTAGACAAGCTTCACTCACTCTCACTAGACAGGTTCAGGAAAGGTAGCAGTAGGGCAAGCTTCCCTCATTCTCACTAGACACGCTTTCCTCACTCTCACTAGACAGGTTCAGGAAAGGTAGCAGTAGGGCAAGCTTCTCTCATTCTCACTAGACACGCGTTCCTCACTCTCACTAGACAGGTTCAGGAAAGGTAGCAGTAGGGCAAGCTTCCCTCACTCTCACTAGACAAGCTTCCCTCACTCTCACTAGACAGGTTCAGGAAAGGTAGCAGTAGGGCAAGCTTCCCTCATTCTCACTAGACACGCTTTCCTCACTCTCACTAGACAGGTTCAGGAAAGGTAGCAGTAGGGCAAGCTTCCCTCACTCTCACTAGACAAGCTTCCCTCACTCTCACTAGACAGGTTCAGGAAAGGTAGCAGTAGGGCAATCTTCTCTCACTCTCACTAGACAGGTTCAGGAAAGGAAGCAGTAGGGCAAGCTTCTCTCATTCTCACTAGACACGCTTTCCTCACTCTCACTAGACATGTTCAGGAAAGCTAGCAGTAGGGCAAGCTTCTTTCGCTCTCACTAGACAAGCTTCCCTCACTCTCACTAGACAGGTTCAGGAAAGGTAGCAGTAGGGCAAGCCTCCCTCAATATCACTTGACAGGTTCAGGAAAGCTAGCAGTAGGGCAAGCTTCTTTCGCCCTCACTAGACAAGCTTCCCTCACTCTCACTAGACAGGTTCAGGAAAGGCAGCAGTAGGGCAAGCTTCTCTCGCTCTCACTAGACAAGCTTCTCACACTCTAACTAGACAGGTTCAGGAAAGGTAGCAGTAGGGCAAGCTTCTCTCGCTCTCACTAGACAAGCTTCCCTCACTCTCACTAGACAGGTTCAGGAAAGGTAGCAGTAGGGCAAGCTTCTCTCACTCTCACTAGACAGGTGCAGGAAACGTAGCAGTAGGGCAAGCTTCTCTCACTCTCACTAGACAGGTTCGGGAAAGGTTTTAGGAGAGCAAGCTTCTCTCACTCTCACTAGACAGGTTAAGGAAAGGGAGCAGCAGGGCAAACTTATCTCACTCTCACTAGACAGGTCCAGGAAATGTAGCAGTAGGGCAAGCTTCTCTCACTCTCACTAGACAGGTTCAGGAAAGGTAGCAGTAGGGCAAGCCTCCTTCACTCTCACTTGATAGGTTCTGGAAAGGTAGCAGTAGGGCAAGCTTCTCTCGCTCTCACTAGACAAGCTTCACTCACTCTCAATAGTCAGGTTCAGGAAAGGTAGCAGTAGGGCAAGCTTCCCTCGCTCTCACTAGACACGCTTCCCTCACTCTCACTAGACAGGTTCAGGAAAGGTAGCAGTAGGGCAAGCGTCTCTCGCTCTCATTAGACAAGCTTCACTCACTCTCACTAGACAGGTTCAGGAAAGGTAGCAGTAGGGCAAGCTTCCCTCATTCTCACTAGACACGCTTTCCTCACTCTCACTAGACAGGTTCAGGAAAGGTAGCAGTAGGGCAAGCTTCTCTCATTCTCACTAGACACGCGTTCCTCACTCTCACTAGACAGGTTCAGGAAAGGTAGCAGTAGGGCAAGCTTCCCTCACTCTCACTAGACAAGCTTCCCTCACTCTCACTAGACAGGTTCAGGAAAGGTAGCAGTAGGGCAAGCTTCCCTCATTCTCACTAGACACGCTTTCCTCACTCTCACTAGACAGGTTCAGGAAAGGTAGCAGTAGGGCAAGCTTCCCTCACTCTCACTAGACAAGCTTCCCTCACTCTCACTAGACAGGTTCAGGAAAGGTAGCAGTAGGGCAATCTTCTCTCACTCTCACTAGACAGGTTCAGGAAAGGAAGCAGTAGGGCAAGCTTCTCTCATTCTCACTAGACACGCTTTCCTCACTCTCACTAGACATGTTCAGGAAAGCTAGCAGTAGGGCAAGCTTCTTTCGCTCTCACTAGACAAGCTTCCCTCACTCTCACTAGACAGGTTCAGGAAAGGTAGCAGTAGGGCAAGCCTCCCTCAATATCACTTGACAGGTTCAGGAAAGCTAGCAGTAGGGCAAGCTTCTTTCGCCCTCACTAGACAAGCTTCCCTCACTCTCACTAGACAGGTTCAGGAAAGGCAGCAGTAGGGCAAGCTTCTCTCGCTCTCACTAGACAAGCTTCTCACACTCTAACTAGACAGGTTCAGGAAAGGTAGCAGTAGGGCAAGCTTCTCTCGCTCTCACTAGACAAGCTTCCCTCACTCTCACTAGACAGGTTTAGGAAAGGTAGCTCATCTCATTAACAGAGTAGGTGCAGCGCAAGCAGCAGCATCATTATCAGGTTCCCTTTCACAGTAAAGGAATAGCCCAGGAAACGGAAATGCAAGCTTCACTCCCACAGAACAGGTCTGTCACAGGCATCAGCAGTGAACGTCTCTTTCTCACATAACATCTACAGCACAAACCGTAGAAGGACATCCTTCCCTCCCACAACTGGCCTAGCCAAGCCGAGAACAGTGACATCTCCCCAACCAAGTAATGGATAGAACACAGTGCAAGCTTCACTGTCACCAATAAGGTACAACACACGCAGCAGCAATGCAATGTTCGTCTGACAGCGTAGGTATAGCTCAGTTAGCAACAGTGCAAGCTTCACTCCCACAGAAACAGGCATTAAACAGGCAGCAGAGCAAGCTTCCTTCCCATGCAACCAACACAAGATGCACAGCAGAGGTGGCCACAGCTTCAACTTGCCTCCCAGGGCAGCTACAGCACAGGCAGCAGCGTAGCAAGCACCCAGCTGCAGTACCGGGAGCAGCATAGCAAGCACCCAGCTGCAGCACAGGGAGCAGCAGTACAAGCGTCCCCCTCCACCCCCCCATACAGCAAAGGCAGCAGCGTAGCAAGCACCCAGCTACAGCACAGGCAGCAGCGTAGCAAGCACCCAGCTGCAGCACAGGGAGCAGCAGTACAAGCGTCCCCCCGATACAGCAAAGGCAGCAGCGTAGCAAGCACCCAGCTGCAGCACAGGGAGCAGCATAGCAAGCACCCAGCTGCAACACAGGCAGCAGCGTAGCAAGCACCCAGCTGCAGCACAGGGAGCAGCAGTACAATCGTCCCCTCCCCCCGATACAGCAAAGGCAGCAGCGTAGCAAGCAGCCAGCAGCAGCAAAGGGAGCAGCATAGCAAGCACCCAGCTGCAGCACAGGCAGCAGAGTAGCAAGCACCAAGCTGCAGCACAGGGAGCAGCAGTACACACTCCCCCCGCACCCCTCCCCCCCAATACAGCACAGGCAGCAGCATAGCAAGCAGCCAGCTGCAGCACAGGGAGCAGCAGTGCAAGCTTCCCTCCCATGGCAGATACAGCACAGGCAGCAGCGTAGCAAGCACCCAGCTGCAGCACAGGGTGCAGCAGTGCAAGCTTGCCTCCCACAGAAGATACAGCACAGGTAGCAGAAGTGCAAGCACCCAGCTGCTGCACAGGAAGCTGCAGTGCAAGTACCCATCCCATGGCAGATAAAGCACAGGCAGCAGCGTAGCAAGCACCCAGCTACAGCACAGGGAGCAGCGTAGCAAGCACCCAGGTGCAGCACATGCAGCAGCATAGCAACCACCCAGCTGCAGCACAGGGAGCAGCAGTGCAAGCTTCCCTCCTGATAAAGCACATGCAGCAGCCTAGCAAACACCTAGCTGCAGCAAGGGTGCAGCAGTGCAAGCTTCCCTCCCAAGGCAGATACAGCACAGGTAGCAGCAGTGCAAGCACCCAGCTGCTGCACAGGGAGCAGCAGTACAAGCTTCCCTCCCGATACAGCACAGGCAGCAGCATAGCAAGCAGCCTGTTGCAGCACAGGGAGCAGCAGTGCAAGTTTCCCTCCCATGGCAGATAAAGCACAGGCAGCAGCGTAGCAAGCACCCAGTGGCAGCCCAGGAAGCAGCGTAGCAAGCTTCCCTCCCGATACAGCACAGGCAGCAGCATAGCAAGCAGCCAGATGCAGCCCAGGGAGGAGCAGTGCAAGCTTCCCTCCCACAGCAGATACAGCACAGGCAGCTGTGTAGCAAGCACCCAGCTGCAGCACAGGCAGCAGCGTAGCAAGCACCCAGCTGCAGCATAGGGAGCAGCAGTGCAAGCGTCGCTCCTGATACAGCACAGGCAGCAGCGTAGCAAGCACCCAGCTGCAGCATAGGGAGCAGCAGTGCAAGCTTCCCTCCCACGGCAGATACAGCACAGGCAGCAGCATAGCAAGCACCCAGCTGCAGCACAGGGTACAGCAGTGCAAGATTCCCTCCCATGGCAGATAAAGCACAGGCAGCAGCGTAGCAAGCACCCAGCTGCAGTACACGGAGCAGCAGTGCAAGCTTCCC